>NC_080425.1:27747282-29194841 GCF_029873635.1 Malania oleifera
CACCTTGCGGACTTCTAACCCCAATAATCTAAAAAGGATGGGACCCAAATTATTCAAAACCAATAAACCAATGACCACTCTATAATAATTGTTTCCACTCATCGTTGATCACCCTCCCCGCGATCCATTCCCCTGGGATTTTGGCTAAAGAGATGTCCTAGAATGATTCCCGGACCCCCTTCCCCGCTGTCCGCACCCCCCTTTTTGGTCTAGTTACTCGACCCCCCCGGGCCATTTTGTACTGGTTCCTGTGTCCCCATTGCCGTCTACTCGTCACGAGTCCCATGGCCTTTTTTTTTGGCTCTCCTCGCGGCATTGGTTGTCATAGGCCCTCAGCCCTAGCCCCTGTGCCCCGGTCTCCAGTTTGGCTGTCCTCTTTTTGTTTGTGAGATCAGTTTACTCCTTACCTGACTTAACCAGTGGGCTTTAGTGGGTTAGCAATCCTTGTGGTCTCTACTGGACCCCCCATCCCCCATCGCTTTTTTTTCCCGACTCATGTTTTATTTTGAGCTCATTTTTTTCTTGGTGGGGTCACATCGCTATATCTTCCCATTTGTCCCCCATCCTTTACCTTCCATTATTCCTTTGCGACTATTTGTGCATTTTGTTCATACATTCTACGTTGTTCGGCCCTCTCCTGGTCAACCTAATACCGTAGTCCTCTATCTCCTACATTTCCTTCACTCCACTATCCATTCCGTTCTCATTCCTGGTTTGCGTTAGTTGGCTCCAACTTTGAATACAATGCCGCATTATCCTCTTAAGCCTCTGTCACACAATCAACCTGAAGTGATATCTTGCCAAAACCATTAAATTTATGTTGTTCCATTATAACTTTCACAATTCATTCGGAAAGCTACAGTTGATCTACGGGGCAAGACTCTCCGCCGTGATGTTTAATTGAAACCGTAATACTGAGGTAAGAGAGATTGGCACATTTGTATTAGGAATTCTCTTATTAATCAAATCAAATTTGGCCACCAACAGAGATTGATATTGAACTTTCCATGAGGCCCAATTTTTTGTTAAACTTTTCAATTTATAGGGGTCTTAGACGCTTTTTGTTCTAACTTTTGCCTCGAGAGGGAGGGCCAAGATAAATAATAGGCAACTGTTTCAACTTTGCAATTAATTAAGTCAACTATTTTTCCTCCAAATTTTCCCATAGCTATGTGGAAAAATTTGCTTTCTGCTAAATTTTATTTTCAATGTGTGGGGTGAGCTTGACAACATCAATGAGGTGGATATGTCGGCATTTGATCTCATGTTGCTGATCTTTGCAAAAAATATAAGAGTATTTGTTTAGGGATTCTGATGACTCATATTCTGAGTGCATGAATGTAATCGAGAAAGAACACGTGAAAGCAAGGGACCCAAAAGAGAGAGTGGGGGGCAGCCACGGGGGTCAACCCGTGAACGGTTTTAGGGCAGAACGTAAACTATGGATGGGTTTCTTTTTCTCCATAACCATCGAACGGATTGTAGGCAATATTGAAGAGTAAATATTGACGGTGGCAGCACTAGGTGTTGCGACGGGTAGATCGACAGTGCTTATTTTGTTTTTGATCGGCGGCCACCCAACCTCACAACCCAAGGCCACCAATCGTTGGATTCTTTTGTTTTAGATCATCTATGTCGAGTGTGTGAAGTGTGACAATGTAGTATGTGGCATTGGAGAGAGTAGTAAATATAATGCCAATGAGAGAGAGAGACAGAAAATGTTTTTTTTTTTTGAAGTCCACGGTATTTTATTTTTAGATTGAATACATTGTTCTTTCAATTGTTCTCACGGGTTTCAGTCACAAACTAGTGCGAGTGTCCCCTGCCAACCCATCAGTGGTACAGAGAGTCCAATGTAGCCGAAACTTCAGCCACCTAGCGAGTTCTAGAGACAGAGAAGACATATCAAGTATCTTCCCAGATTTGAAGTGCTCAAAAATCCAACTTGAGCCTACCATGTGACATTCGCGTTGGACGATTCCACGGTTGGAAAACCACGTCTCAAATGGACTTTGGGGGATCCACATGTGCTCCACACGAGCCTTAGCAACAGTTCAAGTCCTTCCCACGCGCCTCACGCCGCCAGACGAGGAGTCTGATCGTCAGGCTTTTCACCACTCCACGTGCCCCACACGTGGTCTTCCTTGCCACAGCTTAGTAAGAACTCTAAAACTGGCCCCCCGATCCGGACCCGGAATCAGAGACTCGCGCCAAGCCAACCGAGGCTCCAGCCAACTGCAAGCACGACCGAAATCCCACCTTCTGACCCGAGTTCAGCCTCCAACACGCGGACAAGCAGAAGCCGCCACATGGCTCTTACCAGTCAAGTACTGACCGCCTGTTTTAAACAAACCGTTAAGTTAAAACCCGAAAAAAAAAAAAAAAAGAAGAAAAATACTGAGGTAAAAAACTAAATTAAACAACAAACCTAAACAAAAAAATAAAAACAAAAAAAATAAAAATAAATACAAGAACATACACCTAGTTTAAACAACCAGAACTTCCTATAGCCAGTTTAGTGATTTTCGAACCGCTTCTTTGCAAACCAAAATCGGTTATAAGGTTTTTCAACCTTCTAAACAAATTGGTGGCATCAGGATTTGCCAAAATCTATCCCTAATCACTCTCTTTTGAGTGTAATGAGGTGAATGGTGTACCCAAGCGGTCATTCACAAATTTGACCCTAGAAATTATTGACGACAAAATAGAGCAGGCTCTATTCAATGAACTCCTTATAGAGTGCTTAAGGATAGCATGGTAGTCGTTTGATTGAAGATGCGGTAAAGAGCCAGCCATCAAAAGAAAGTCGAAAGCAACTATGTGGATGCTCCAAAGAACGACATTTGCGAGCGACGAAAAAAGAAGGATTGGCAAGGCGAAGTCCTTAATCTAAGAAGCCTTGATGAGGCCACATTCGAAAATCATCGGCCTATGCCAAGACATCAAAGAATTTGGGACTCTCGCCAACGAACACCACAAATGTGTAGACAAAAGTAAAGAAGATTCATCTTCAAACATTGCGAGGTGATTTCGAATCTTTAAAAATGAAATCTACACTGAAATCTATAGCTGACTACTATAGCACGAGTTATGGTAGTTGTAGACACCCATTTTTTTTCCCAGGCCCCATATAACAAAGTTGTTGTTGTTGTTATTATTATTATTATATTCTTATTATTATTATTATTACTACTATTATTATTATTATTATTATAGTATTCTATTATCTTAATTATTATTTTTAAACTATTATTATAATTATTGTTATTATCTTACTTATTATTATATTATTATTATTATTATTTTATTATCATTGACCTTATTATTATGGTTTTTTATTTTGCATTATTATCCTTATTATTATTATTATTTTTTAAATATTACTTTATTATTATTATTATTATCGTACTATTATTATATTATTATTATTTTCAAATCTTGTCATTATTACATTTACTATTATTATTATGATTATTATTATTAGGAATATTATTAGTTTGCCATATTCATTATTACTATAAAAGTACAAAAAGAAAAAAGAAGAAGGAAAAGAAAATAAAAAAGGGAGCTTTTAGGGTTTTAACATTTTTTATAACAGGACGCAAGATATAGGAAGGAAAAAACCCTCTGAGGGGAAGGGGCGCACACACACCAACCAAAGGAGGCGCGGAGACACGCAAGTAACCCTAAAAAAAAAAAAACCCCATCTTTCACTTCTCTCACCCAGGCCCCTTTTATGGAATCTCTGTTCTCCCTCACGCTTCCCTCCCTTCTGATCTCACTCTTTCTCCCAGCGAAGAGAAGGATCACGAGTCTAAAAAGCGGCATCACAGGCTCAACATGCCACAGCGCCCACAGACAGCAGCTCCATATCAAAGGTCACCATAAACAGCAGCCAGATAGCCCCGCGCCCTGACAATTGCCTCAACCTCCTCAAACAAATGTCACCACGCCTGCCGGTACTTGCTCTTTTTTTTTTGCCGCGGGGGGGGATCATTCCCCACGGCCTGGCTGCTGCTCCTTTCTCCCTTGACCAACTTCTGACCAGCAGACTTGAAGGCCCCCCAGGTACGCACAGTACCACGGCACACGTGTTTTCCCACGGCCCCTGCTGCAAAAAAACCAACTCCAAGTCCATGCGCAGACCATCGTGGCAGGTGCTGTGTTTCCCTTCCGGCAGATCTCCCGGATCCACTCCTTCCCCACCAACATCTAGCAAACCAGTCCCACCGCCACTGCCAGTCACTGTTGCACCAGTAGCTCCGCCTTCCGGTGCCTATCTCATCATCATCCATCCCCACTCTGCAATCACCAGGAGTTCCCCTGCTACCGAGGGCCACACACCAGCCACAAGCAGCCACAATAACAGATTCCCGAGGCCTCCTTCTTCGCTGGGTGCTCCAGATGAACACTGCCCAATCCCAATCTCCGGTGAGCTTCTCTCCATGCCGGCCACATGCACACACACACAAACACACACCCACAACACACCCAAACACCAATGCACTTGGAGTTTTTTTTTTTTATTCCTTTCTTTCTGTTTCCTATTTTGATTTATTTTCCCTGTTTGATCTAATGTTGAGTCTTCATGTATATGCAGGTAAGATATCCAGGTTGTATTTATTATATATACATAGTATGTGTGTGTGCATATTATTAATTACCTTTCGTCTTACAGTTTTCTTTGTATTTATTTTAATATTTAATATTCATGCAAGTTTTTTATCGTATTTGTTTTATATAGCTTAATTGTTTTATTATCATTCTTGAGTGTGTTTAGGGTTTTTGGTTATTATTGCCTCATTTTATGTTTAATATTGTATAGTTTATGGTTGTGTATTAATTTTGGTGGTCATATTGAATAGGTACATATTAATTTTAGAAGTTAACTTGTTTCCATACGTTCATTACCTTGCCATTTTTATTGGTTTCCATATTTTAATTTATTTTTGTTTATGCATATTAAATACTAATTAAGTTATTCTTCTTGGTTGCAGGATTTTGTTCATATTTTAAATTTTAATTATTTTGTTTACGCTTATTAAATACTAATTATTTATTCTTCTTTGGGTGCAGGATTTTTGTTCATATTTAAATCTTTGTTGTTCTTGTTTATGCATATCAAATACTAATTGATTATTTTTTCCTGGGTGCAGGATTTTTGTTCATATTAAATATTTGCTTTATGTTTAAATATTATATTGAATTTGTGTTATTAAGTCATAGCTCTTTAGCGTATGTTGTAATATTTTGGTTTATTATTATTTTTATCATGTATGTATTTAGGTAATATGGTAATATATTATTTCATATTATTTTTATTATTATGGTTTATTAGGTTATAAGGTTGTTATGCATATATAATTTAGGTATATTAGGGTTTATTATATTTTTTCTATTATCATATATATGATATAATTCATTATTTGGTATTGTACGTAATATAATGATTGACCATGTAATATTGTATTATTATCATGTTAACTGTTTAGGATTGTATATCTAATGTGATTTGATTTATTACTATAAGTCTAGAAGTTACCATATAGATTGTTTACATATTAGTAATAGCTTGAATAGGTTTTCCATAAGTTCATTATTTGTTTGCCTTTAATTTGATTTGTTTCATTAATTAATTGCTTATGTATGTGTGTATTGAATCTTTAATGGGTGTCAATATTAAGGTAAATAAAATATGTATATTATTATTACATAATATTGTTTATTATTCCTATCATTATTTATTATTATCCTTATCATTTATTACTTACTATTATATCATATTTATTATTTACTATTATTATTATTCGTTGTTATTACTATTATATTTACTACGTATATTAGTATGGTATTATTATGATATTATATACTACTATTATGGTGTAGCGTTGTAATATTAATGTGATATTATTAGTATAGAACTATTATTATAGTAATATGTTTTATTATTGTTAATATTGTCATCACTTTTAATTACTACTAATGTTAAATATTTTTAGTACTTTGTTCCATGGGTATATTTATATTTTGTATCATGTATTATGACATTTATTATTTTATAGTATTATTTTAATTTCGTATATGTTTATCCCTATGATTTTAATACTGGGGTATGAGCTTTCGGACTTCACGTACCTTTAGTTCTGAAGGAATATGTAAATATTTAGATTTTACATATATTTTGTATTATTTATTTACGTATTTATTTATTTATTCACTTTGCACGTGTATTAATAAATTTACTAGAGGTGTAATTTAAAGACTTTTAGATTAACTTAGGGATAATTTTAAATTAATTAGGTACCGTTTGTAAGAACGGGCGCATAGGGGGTGCTCGTACCTTCCCCTCGCGTAACCGAACTCCCGACCCCAGCTTTGGTAACGTAGCCCCATTTTACCCCTAACGGGGTAGTAATCATGTGTTCTAAACCACACTAAAGGTTAGTGGGCAACTTCGACACTCCTTGTTTTCCTTAATATTTAAAATTGATTTTTTATTTCGCCGCCCAGGGCACACGCGCTCCTGGGACGTCGCGACAGCCTGGCGACTCCACTAGGGACCTTAGAGAGTCGAGCCAATAACTAATTAGAAATTATCCCAACTTCAAATTTAATAAATCTTTTAATTACTCCTTATTTTGTGAATATTGTAATTCATAAATAACCTTGATTAATTGTAAATATTTTACTTCCATAATTTACAAACAACCGTAATTAATTAAAAATATTTTGTTTCCTAATTATTTTGTGAATATTAATTGTAGATATTTTGTTTCCAGATATTCTGAATAATCATATTAATTGTAGATATTTCGAATAAGCATATTAATTATAAATATTTTGTATGCTAATCGTGAATATTTTATTTCCATATTTTTTTTAAGTAAGCATATTAATTAAAAATATTTTGTTTCCAAATTTTTTGAATGAACATATTAATTGCATATATTGTGTTTCCTTATCTTTTGAATAAATATATTAATTGTAGATATCTTGTTTCCATATTTTTAATAGCATGTGAATAAATGTGGGGATAGCGGGATTAGGTTAAATTTAAATTCACACACTCTCACGCTCTATACCTGAGCTTTACCTGCTAAGATTAGAAAGGAGTGTAATACCGTTTGTCCCCACGTGGCAGGGCTTGTGGGGACCCGCGAACCACTCCACTCAGTTTAAACTTTGTCTAAACCCCTTTTGGATGAGGATGGAGGTTAGATTGGGAACCTTTTTATCAATAGGGATTAGAGCCTACCCACACATACTTGTCTATAGTCTTCCCTAACTAGGATAGAGCCATGAAGAACCCTATATATACATACCAACCCTGGGTTGGGACAAGAGTCACATCCTTCTCCACGTATAGTATGTTGTATATATGTTGTGAGATACTTTGTATTATATCATACATTTTGCATCTATTTTAGACATACATACTACTTAACCAATATTTTGAAAAAGACCAACAATAAGACCATGGCCCATCATTTCAAAAATGAAGCATTTGGTCCAAAATATTTTAAAATACGGGTCGGCCCAACCCTTTTCAAATAACTCGGGCCCAATTTTCTTTAAAAACAAGCATAGGCCTGACCTTTTTCTAAGCAAAAACTTGGCCCATGCCTGATTTTCAAAAAGGATCAAACCTAGATTTTAAAAGTAAGCCTTCGACCCCATTGCCTAAAAATTTGGGCCAACATTTTTCAAGTAATCCAAGCTCAATTCCTTTTTAACTAGGGCCTTATCCCATAAAATAAAAAATAAAAAAAAGAGCTTGAAGCCCATATTTTGAAATACTCGAGGTCGAAGTGCACATTAAAGTACACAAGCCCGCATTGAACAAATCCAAGGGGTTGACTAGCCTGGGTCAACCCCAACCTCAAAACATAATCTGACCCTTCATAGATTTGAACTGAAAATGTCGCCCACCAATGGTCGTGAAATCATTCATTAGTGGAATTTTTCCAGAATTTTGGCAAAGTAGTCATTTAGGTTACATCGCATTCATGCTCTTCATTTCATGCATAGCCATACAGGATGGGCTACAAGAATGTTTATATCTTTGTTTGAATGTATAAGTGCACTAGTTAGATCCATACATAAACACTCATTGCACAACATAATCATTGCATCCCATGGTCATGCATTAAATACTCACACATTCATGCATTACATAATCGTGCATTCGGTTCTAAAAAGAAAGTTTTGGTCTACAGCTCTCTCAAGGAAAGAAGCTACCTGAATAATTGAAAGCAATATTGAGACCGCTACGCACCCGTACAATACTCGGAGAAAGGCAAAAGAAGTGAGCGAGTAACTAGAAACAGGGTCCTGGGCATAGAACAAGGACATGAAGAATTGATTGAGAAAATGAGAAAAATTCTGGAATTGTTGATGAACAAAGGAAAAGCAATACAAAATGATCCTGAAACATATACGGACCCTACTTATCCTCCAGGGTTCACCCCAAATCATGGACAAACATCAACTCCACCACCTAATGTCATGGGGGGTCCAATGCCAAATAGACCTTCATTCTTCCCTGTTTGTGCCAACACAGGGGTTTACCGTGGTAGGAACACCACTGATAAGGGGTTAAACAAATCTGAGACTTCGCGTCGTTATTATGTGCTGGAGGAGTGTCTGAAAGCCATTTAGGGATCTAATATGTTTGACTTCCGTTGACCCTAATGACTTATGCCTTGTTCCAAAGGTCATCCTGCCACCAAAATTCAAAGTCCCAGATTTCAAAAAATTTGATGGAACCCACTGTCCTCGGACTCACTTAAGCCTCTATTGTTAAAAAATGGCCGCACACACAGATGACGAAAGGTTGATGATGCATTGCTTTCAGGATAGCTTGACTCGAGCGGCTATCAGATGGTACATTCAGCAGGATCGAGCTTGAATCCATTCTTGGAAAGATCTGGCAAATTCTTTTATAGCTCAGTACCGCCATGTGATAGAAATGACCCTGATCGTATGACCCTACAAAGCATGCAAATGAAACCTAATGAAACATTCAGAGAATATGCATATAGATGGAGGGATATGTCCATTCAAGTGAGCCCTCCAGTGGAAGATAGGGAGGCTATTTCCTTATTCGTGAATGCATTGAAAGATCCCTACTTTGCACATCTCCTAGGGGCAACCCCCCATGACTTTATGGATATTGTTTCTACTAGAGAAAGAATTGAAACGACCATCAAAGCTAGAAGAACCAAAAGTGGTGACGCAGAAACTGATCCGAGTAAGAGGAAGAAAGACGAGGAAGCACAAATGATTCAGGGGCATCCTTACCAAGAGGGTGAGACCTAGTGGACAAGTAAGAACTTTGCTTACAAACCCATAGTCCATCAGATAGTGCAGCTAGGTGCGCAACCCCAAGCAATTTCCCTTGGGCCTAAGCCTGTTACAAGGCAGCCGAATGTTTAGGACATGAGAGGGGAACCCCCAATGGAAAGAAAAAGTAAAGAATTCAACCTATTCCAATGACTTATGCAGAATTGTTCCCGCAATTGGTGCCAATTCAAATGGTTGCACCAGTACTAGGATTGTTGCTGCAGTCCCCTTTCCCGAGGTGGTATGATCCAAATGCTTGATGCGAGTATCATTCTGGGGCAATAGGTCATTCAATTGAAAAATGTTGGCATTTTAAGCATAAAGTATAAACCTTAAAAGATTTGGGTCTATTGGCGATTGAAACGGAGGAGCCCGTTGTGCAACGTTAAAAGAATATTTTGAAGTTCAAATAAGTCAGAGAAGTACAAAAAAGTTTGGGATCAAAGATATTCTACATATAGTCTGAATGAATGGGTTTACTCTTTGACAATGAAAATGGAGAAATTCAAGTGGCAAACTTTTGATCATTCACCCCCTTCAAGGATGCTTTTGTTTTCTTCTTTCTTCTGTTGCAATTTGTTAACGCTTGTGTCTCAAAAATTTCCTTTTCTATTAATGAAATGAAATTATGCATTTTCGCATATCACTTGCGTCAAGAGTTCAATTGCCAAAATTTTGTCTACTTGTGTTTCATCCTAAGATACGGAAAACAAAAATGCCAATATTCGTGAGCCACAAGCGAACGATAGTTATGAAAATTCAAGTTAGGAGACGGAAGTAAAGGAAGATGAAACAATGTTCATCACTCTATGAATTCAAATACTGCGAAGAAGTTTTCAAAGCCTCAGTAAAATATTTGTTGGTTCCATGAATCTCATGTCGGTTCGCTAATCATGTTTTGATCAAATGATAGATGGCCATCTTTGGCCGACAAGTATCCTTAAAAAGAACCAAATATTGATTTACCATTTGTTAACCCATTTGAGCTTGTTTGTTAAACCAAATTTTCTAAAAAGTCAGTTCACCAGAAATTTAACTTAGGTTTGGGTCTCCTAGTGTTTGGCAAGTCATTTGAGGCAATGATCACTACCAAAATGATGGTAGGCTATTTTTCTGCTATCCAAAAGAAAGTCAAAGAAGAAATCTCTTGCAAGCCCTTTTTGAACCTGAAAAATTCAATTCTTAATTAACCCGTCAAAGGATCACACCCCACATTAGGGCAGTTTCAAAAAAAAAAAAAGATCAGTTCCAAATGAAATTCAAATGAAAATGAAGTTAAGATTCCTTCATAAAAGGAAAAGCAAAAGTTGCGGTTAAAGGAAAAGATGAAAAAGCGAAAAAAAAAAAAGAGGAAAGAGAAAGAAGAAGAAAAAGGAAAGAAAGAAATAAGGGACATACTACATATGTGACCTTTGACCAAATTATCCTTGATAAAATTGACAACTTTGAGCCTTATTTAACTCTTTTCTTCTTTAACCCATACCCTTAGCCTATATTACGGTCCAAATGAAAGTCCTGACCAGATTGGTATACATTGTTGTCTCAAATGATTTATCAGACTCAATATTGTGTCTAAACTACATAATGACCTGTTCCTGAAAAGGTACGTAGGCAACTTGTTCAAATGACAAGTGCGGTCAATACCTTGTAGAAACCCCAAACTGGGGCAAACGTTATCAGGGAATGGGATTTTTGAGCCTTGGTTTCCTCATTTTTTTGAAAACCCATATCCCTAAGCCTACGTTTCATCCCAAGTCTTAAAGACCATCTTGAGATCAAAACATGGGTTGGACTTGGCTAAATTAAGGGCAACTATTAAACGAGAGGTTCCCAGCGGTTTCACGACAGAATAAGGTAGAAGAATAGTCCCCCGATAAAACTGGGGCAGTCTGTGAAAGAGGAAAATCAGCTATTCAGTTCGAAAAGTTAGCACCATCATCATAGGGCTCTTGAATACTGGCATGAAGTTTTTCTGTTGAAATAGCATGTGAACACAATAAAACATCTATTTTGTGCATATGGCCTTTTTGATTTAGCAAATTAATGTCCTAAATGCATGATCATTCATCATTCATTCATTCAAAAAAAAAAAAGAAAGAAAGAAAAAAGAAAAATTCCATTCTTCAAAAGCCCCCAAAGGAGGACGGATGGTTAAAAGGGTTTAGTCACCGACACATTTGCCAAAAAAAGGATCTTTGTGAAAGGCAGGTAAAATGGTCAGGAATAGTTATAAATGCACCTAAGTGAGGCCAACTCTATGTTGAGTTCCAGTGACGCCGATTTGGGTGCCTTCATGTTGAAGCCAAGATTAGTAACAAGTGATGGTAACTGGGGTAGATTTTGGGTTGAGTTTTGTCTGGACTAATTCTGATGCCTTTATATTAAAGTGCACAATGATAACATAGCCAAGATCAGTGGTCAAGGATCGAAACTAGGGTAGTTTTTAAGTTCTATTGGAGCAAATTCAGGAGCTTTCAGGACAACATAAATGTCCAAAACAGGGCCATAACTAGTGGCATGTAAATACTAGGGCAGATTTTGAGCACCGGCAACGTGGAATTTGAAAGTACATCCATGATCAGAGATTTGGTTGTCGATTACAAGCACGTTGGAAGGAGAAAAGATTCATGCATTACCATACATTCCATGCATTGCATAAGAAAGAAAATACAAAGGGCATCTCATTTAACATGCATAAATCTTTGCATTCACGCATCATTGTGCACACATAACAACATATCACTGCATTCTAGCATCTTAGGTAGCAACATGCATACATATAGCAATAGAGCACCATTCATTCATACTTGCTTGGTTGAATAAACTTCTGAATAATTCTTTTGCATCCTTGACTGAGCCATTTTTGTCTAGACGTATTTTGAAACTGGGGAAGTTGGCCCCTATGCACAGATTGACATACTTTGAAACTGTGGCAGTTAACCCCAGGAAGCAATTAATGCATTGGTTGTTGAGTCTCAAAGAGGGTAATCTAAAGACAGCCAAAGAAACTAGGGATTTCGTTACCGATCGATAATCCTTGGGGGAATAATTCTGAACCCTACACCTGAGGACATTTTTTAGAAGAATCTCGTGGTCTCGCACCCGATTGATCACCCTCAGCAGGGTGACCATTTTCCAAAATACTGACCTTCCAAAAGATCTCGGGACCTAGCACCCAATTGATCATCCCTAGTGAAGCAAATTTTCGGCACTTAGAACCTTACACTTAAGGACACTTTCCGAAAGATCTCAAGACCTCGTACCTGATTGATCATCCCCCCATACAGAGTAACCATACCCCTAGTCCAAATTGAGTCATCTACCTTGAAATTAAGGCATCGAACCTCACATCCAAAAATGGTGTTGTTCACGACAAAATCGGGACATTGGATTACCTTAAAACCTTCTTGATTATCTCATTCATGCGAGCAGTTTCATCCAAATTGTTTTGATTATCTTATTCACACTTATTGACCCATCAAGGTCCCACTCTTATTGACCCTTCGCGGTCCCATCTTATTGACCCTTTGCGATCCCACCTTATTGACCCTTCGCGGTCCTCACTCATATTGAGCCATCGCAGTCCCACCATATTGACCCTTCGCGGTCCCATTTTATTGACCCTTTGCGGTCCCACCTTATTAACCCTTCGCGATCCTCACTCATATTGAGCCATCGCGGTCCCATCATATTGACCCTTCGCGGTCCTCACTTATATTGACCCTTCGCGGTCCCACCTTATTGACCTTTCGCGGTCCCACTCTTATTGACCCTTTGCGGTCCCACCTTATTGACCCTTTGTGGTCCCACCTCATTAACCCTTTGCGGTCCCACCTTATTCACCTTTTGCGGTCCCACCTTATTAACCCTTCGCGATCCCATTCTTATTGACCCTTCGCGGTCCCACCTTATTGACCCTTTGCGGTCCCACCATATTGACCCTTCGCGGTCCCATCTTATTGACCCTTCGCGGTCCTACCTTATTGACCCTTCGCGGTCCTCACTCATATTGAGCCATCGCGGTCCCACCATATTGACCCTTCGCGGTCCTCACTTATATTTCGCGGTCCCACGTTATTGACCCTTCACGGTCTCACTCTTATTGACCCTTTGTGATCCCACCTTATTGACCTTTTGCGGTCCCACCTTATTGACCTTTTGCTGTCCCACCTTATTAACCCTTCGCGGTCCCACACTTATTGACCTTTCCCAGTCCCACCTTATTGACCCTTTGCGGTCCCACCATATTGACCCTACACGGTCCCATCTTACTAACCTTTCGTGGTCCCACCTTATTGACCCTTTGCGGTCCCACCTTATTAACCCTTCGCGGTCCCACTTTATTGACCCTTCGCGGTCCCACTCTTATTGATCATTCGCGGTCCCACCTTATTGACCCATCACGGTCCCACTCTTATTAACCCATCGCGGTCCCACCCTATTGACCCATCACGGTCCCACCTTATTGACCCATCACGGTTCCACTCTTATTGACCCTTCGCGGTCCCACCTTATTGACCCTTTGCGGTCCCACCTTATTGACCCATCGCGGTCCCCACCTTATTGACCCTTTGCAGTCTCACCTTATTGACCCTTCGCGGTCCCATCTTACTGATCCTTCGCGGTCCCACCTTATTGATCCTTTGCGGTCCTACCTTATTGATCCTTTGCGGTCCTACCTTATTAACCCTTCACGGTGCCACCTTATTGACCCTCTACGGTCCCACTCTTATTGACCGTGTGAGATCCACTCATATTTACCCTTTGCGGTCTCACTCATGTTGATCATTCGCTGGTTATTTTTCGGAAGTCACACTCTAGTCTCTTTTGATGCAATGGGCCTGGTCCAAAATCATCGTCTTTTATCTTTGCAGGTTTGTTGCTACAAATAACATAGGAGAGTTCCTACTTTTACTTTGAAGCAACGAAACCTACAAAGAGGGGCAGCTGTAAACACCCATTTTTTTCCTAAGCCCAATATAACAAAAGTTGTTGTTATTATTATTATTATTATTATTATTATTATTATTATTATTATTATTATCTTTATTTTTATTTTTACTATTATTATAAATATTTTTATTATCTTACTTTATTATTATTATTATTATTATTATTATTATTATTTTATTATCATTGACCTTATTATCATGGTTTTTATTTTGCATTATTATCCTTATTATTATTATTATTTTTATTATTATTATTAAATATTACTTTATTATTATTATTATTATTATTAAATATTACTTTATTATTATTATTATCGTACTATTATTATATTATTATTTTCAAATCTTGTCATTACTACATTACTATTATTATTATGATTATTATTATTAAGAATTATTATTAGTTGCCATATTCATTATTACTATAAAAGTATAAAAAGAAAAAAGAAGAAGAAAAAGAAAATAAAAGAGGGAGCTTTAGGGTTTTGATTTTTTTATAAATAGGAAGGAAAAGAACCCTCTGAGGGGAAGGGGGCGCACACACAACCAACGGGGGCACGGAGACACGCAAGTAACCCTAAAAAAAAAGCCCCCATCTTTCACTTCTCTCCCTTGGGATATCTATTCCTCCCTCACGCTTCCCTCCCTGATCCTCACGGTGTTCTCTTTTCTTCATACTAGCAACCACCGCTAACAGACAGTAGCTCTATATTCACCCATACTAGCAGCCCTTGCGGCCTGCCGCAGCTCTCTCAGTCCCCACGGCCTGCTACTGCTCTTTCTTCCTTGACCAACTTCCGACCAGCAGACTTGAAGACCCCCAGTAAGCACGGCACCACGACCACGTGTTCCCACGGCCCCTGCTGCAACCAACTCCAAGTCCATACGCAGACCAGTTGTGGCGTTGCTGTTCTCCGGTAGATCTCCCGGATCCTCCTTCCCCACCAACATCTAGCAACCAGTCCCGCCGCTGTTGCCAGTCACTGTTGCACCAGCAGCTCCGCTTTCCGGCGCCCATCTCCATCCTCATCCATCCCCACTCTGCAATCGCCGGAGTTCCCCTGCTACCGAGGGCCACACACCAGCCACAGGCAGCCACAATAACATATTCCCGAGGCCTCCTTCTTTGTTGGCTGCTCCAGCTGAACACTGCAACCCAACTCCAGCGAGCTTCTCTCCATGCCGGCCACATGCACACACACACACACACACGTGCACTTGGAGTTTTTTTTTTTTTTATTCCTTTCTTTCTGTTTCCTATTTTGATTATTTTCCTGTTTTGATCTAATGTTGAGTCTTCATTGTATATGTAGGTAAGATATCCAGGTTGTATTTATTATATATACATAGTATGTGTGTGTGCGTATTAATTAATTACCTTTCGTCTTACAGTTTTCTTTGTATTTATTTTAATATTTAAAATTCATGCAAGTTTTTTATCGTATTTGTTATATAGCTTAATTGTTTTATTATCATTCTTGAGTGTGTTTAGGGTTTTTGGTTATTATTGCACTCATTTTATGTTTAATATTTGTATAGTTATGGTTGTGTATTAATTTTGGTGGTCATATTGAATAGGTACATATTAATTTTAGAAATTAACTTGTTTCCATAAGTTCATTGCCTTCTTGCCATTTTTATTGGTTTCCATATTTTAATTATTTTTGTTTATGCGTATTAAATACTAATTAATTTATTCTTCTTGGTTGCAGGGTTTTTGTTCATATTTAAATTTTAATTATTTTTGTTTATGCATATTAAATACTAATTAATTTATTCTTCTTGGGTGCAGGATTTTTGTTCATATTTAAATCTTTGTTGTTCTTGTTTATGCATATCAAATACTAATTAATTTATTTTTCCTAGGTGCAGGATTTTTGTTCATATTAAATATTTGCTTTATGTTTAAATATTATTATTGAATTTGTGTTATTTAAGTCATAGCTCTTTAGGGTATGTTGTAATATTGTGGTTTATTATTATTTTTATCATGTATGTATTTAGGTAATATGGTAATATATTATTTCATATTATTTTTATTATTATGGTTTATTAGGTTATAAGGTTGTTATGCATGTATAATTTAGGAATATTAGGGTTTATTATATTTTTTCTATTATCATGTATATGATATAATTCATTATTTGGTATTGTACGTAATATATTGATTGACCATGTAATATTGTATTATTATCATGTTAACTGTTTAGGATTGTATATCTAATTTGATTTGATTTATTACTATAAGTCTAAAAGTTATCGTACTGATTGTTTACATATTAGTAATAGCTTGAATAGGTTTCCATAAGTTCATTATTTGTTTGCCTTTAATTTGATTTGTTTCATTAATTAATTGCTTATGTATGTGTGCATAGAATCTTTAATTGGGTGTCAATATTAAGGTAAATAAAATATGTATATTATTATTACCATAAATATTGTTATTATTCCCATCATTATTTATTATTATCCTTATCATTTATTACTTACTATTATTATCATATTTATTATTTACTATTATTATTTATTTGTTGTTATTACTATTATATTTACTACGTATATTAGTATGGTATTATTATGATATTATATACTACTATTATGGTGTAGCGTTGTAATATTAATATGATATTATTAGTATAGAACTATTATTATAGTAATATTTTTTTATTATTGTTAATATTGTCATTACTTTTAATTATTACTAATGTTAAATATTTTTAGTACTTTTGTTCCTTGGGTATATTTATATTTTGTATCATGTATTATGATATTTATTATTTTATAGTATTATTTTATTTTCGTATATGTTTATCCCTATGATTTTAATGCTGGGGTATGAGCCTTCGGGCTTCACGTACCTTTAGTTCTGAGGGAATATGTAAATATTTAGATTTTACATATATTTTTGTATTATTTATTTACTTATTTATTTATTTATTCACTTTGCACGTGTATTAATAAATTTACTAGAGGAGTAATTTTAAAGACCTTTTAGATTAACTTAGGGATAATTCTAAATTAATTAGGTACCGTTTGTAAGAACGCGCGCGTAGGGGCTGCTCGTACCTTCCCCTCGCGTAACCAAACTCCCGACCCCAGCTCTGGTAACGTAGACCCATTCTACCCCTAACGGGGTAGTAATCATGTGTTCTAACCACACTAAAGGTTAGTGGCGACTCCGACACTCCTTGTTTCCCTTGATCATTTAAAATTTATTTTTATTTCGCCGTCCGGGGCACACGCGCTCCAGGGACGTCGCGACAGTAGTATCAAATCAATTGAGAAGAAATGAAGAGACTCTCAATGATGAGAGAATTTGTGAGAAAATTTTGTGATCTTTGGATCTAAAATATGATTATATAGCTGTGACAATGGAAGAAACAAAAGTTTTGGAAACCATGTTCGTAGAAGAACTTGTGGGCTCACTCCAAACCCATGAGCAGAAAGTCAACAGAAGGAGTGATGATAAAGCATTGAAGCAAGCTCTCCAAACAAAGTTGTTGCTCACTACAGATACATACAACAAAGGGGGAACATCACAGTAAGGTAGAGGACAAGGCCGAGGATCTCGTAGAAGAAACTATGGAAAATGTTGACTCTAGAGGAGGTGGTAGAGGCGAAAGAGGTCCCACTAAAGAAGGACGCAATCAATAGAACTATGTCCCTTGAGGCAGAGGACAAGGAAGAAAATGGGGATACAATAATCGTCCGAACGTAGACAAGAGAAACATTTAGTGCTACAACTGCTACAAGTACGGACACTACAGCAATGAGTGCAGAGGTAATCCCCACAATCACAAAATAAATGAAAATGCTAACTTTGTAGAAAAGGAGAAAGCCGAAGGAGAATCCTTGATGCTGATGGCACACTATTCAACCCACCAAGACTAAAATGTTTGGTACCATGACTCTGGAGCCAACAATCACATAACTGGAAGAAAGAATCTATTTAATGAACTTGATGAAAAAAGTTTAGGGAGAGATATCATTTGGTGATCTCTTTAAAGTCTCTGTTCAAGGAAAAGGAAATGTCCTTATCAAGAGGAAGGATGGAAACCATGCTTATATCTCCAACATATACAATGTGCTAGCCATGAAGACTAATATGCTTAGTCTCAGACAACTCATGGAGAAAGAATACCGAATTAGCCTTAAAGATAAGCAGATGGTGATAATAGATGCTCGAGGTAAGCTCGTTACTCGAGTACAAATGGCAAAGAATCGAATGTTTCTGCTCGCCATTCAACATGATACCCCAAGGTGTTTGAGCGCTATCATCAAAGACTGGCTATGGCATCTAAGATATGGACATATGAATTTTGAAAGTTTGAAACAATTGGGAAGCAAAAAGATGGTGAAAGGCTTACCCAACATCCACCACCCAAATGTAATATATGAAAGTTGTGTTCTGAGCAAACAAGATAGAAACAGCTTTGGAAAGCAAGACGACTGGAGATCTACCATGCCGCTCCAGCTAGTACACACAGACATGTGTGGTCCATTGAGACCATTTTCAATTACACAAAATCGATACTTCCTCACCTTCATCAATGACTATAGCAGGAAGACTTGGGTGTACTTCCTGAAAATGAAGTCAGAGGTGTTTGACAAGTTCAAAGAGTTCAAAGCTCTTGTGGAAAAAAAAGTGGCTATCGCATCAAGTCACTTTGGTCAGATCAAGGAGGAGAGTATAAGGATGAAGCATTCCTAGAATTCCTTAGGCAACAAGGGATTCAAACACAGTTCACACCGACCTACACTCCCCAGTTGAGCGGTGTAGCTAAAAGGAAGAACTGCACACTCCTTAACATAGCCATGAGCATGTTAAAGGATAATAATGTGCCCAAGAGCTTTTGGGCAGAAGTAGTGTGATGTGTAGTCTATCTACTCAACCAGTGTCCTACGAAGAGTCTTGATACAAAGACACCACATGAAGCCTAGAGTACTCATGAGCCCAGTGTGAGTCATCTTAGGGTGTTTGACTCCATAGCCTGTTCCAAAATCCCAGAAGCAAGAAGGACAAAGCTGGATGATAAAGGAGAGAAGTGTATCGTTGTTGGATACAGTGACAACACCATGGGTATCAACTCTACAATCCCATAAACAAGAAAGTCATTCACAGTCGGGATGTTATTTTTGAAGAAAATGAATCCTTGAAATGCGACTAGGATGAATCTTCCAAAGATGCGGAATTGACACTTGAAGGAGAAGAACCTACGCAGGAAAGAGAAGTGGCTATTGAGTCACAAGTTCTTGAGCTGCAAACACCACCTCCACATGGTTCACCACAAAGGAATGAAGCTCCATCACCAATTGAACGTGAAATCTTAGACATGAGATCTAGAGGAGCTCAAAATCTAATTGACCTGTATGAAACTACAAAACCAATAGAAGAGTTTGTTACTCTATACTATTTGTTGTTGACCAGCGACCCGGTTAGCTTTAAGGAAGCTAATGAAGAAGAAAAATGGAGAAGTATAGAGATACAAAGCAAGACTTGTCGCCAAAGGCTACAAGCAGAAAGAAAGGATTGATTATGGAGAAATATTTGCCCTGGTTGCCAGGCTTGAAACCATATTACTAATTTCACTATCAGCACAAAATGGATGGAATATTTACTAGTTGGACGTGAAATCAACATTTTTGAATGATTTTATGGAAGAAGAGATCTATATCAATCAACCACTTGGATATGTGAAGAAGGGAAAAGAAGATAAAGTGTACAATTTGAAGAAAGAACTCTATGGCTTGAAGTAGGCACCTCGTGCGTGGAACATGAGGATCAATGACTACTTCCAGAAGAATGGATTTGAGAAGTGTCCCTACGAGCATACGCTATACAT
Source organism: Malania oleifera (assembly GCF_029873635.1). Classification (NCBI taxonomy): domain Eukaryota; kingdom Viridiplantae; phylum Streptophyta; class Magnoliopsida; order Santalales; family Ximeniaceae; genus Malania; species Malania oleifera. The sequence continues at coordinate 27,767,420 of NC_080425.1, forward strand.
GAAGATGGAGACAGATGGAAGCATGCTAATTACCTACCTATATGTTGATGATTTGATCTTCACCAGCAACAATCCAGATATGTTTGCCGCTTTCAAACGGAGCATGGTCAAAGAATTCCAAATGACTGATATTGGTTAGATGGCTCATTTCCTTGGCATAGAAGTCCCGCAAAGCGAGAAGGGAATCTTCATCTCCCAGAGCCACTATGCAAAATAGGTATTGAAGAAGTTTGGGATGGACAAATGCAAACTTGTAACAACTCCGATTGAAACGGGATTGGAACTGAGAAAAAAATGAGGAAATAGATGTTGACCCCATATATTTCAAGAGTTTGGTTGGAATCTTGAAGTATTTGATGTACACCAGACCAGACATACTCTATGGGGTTGGACTTGTTAGTAGGTACATGGACACTCCTGACCAGTCCCACCTGAATGTAACGAAAAGGATACTCCGATATGTCAAGGGTACCATCACCGATGGTATGTTCTATTCATCAAGAGGTGATTGCAAACTTATCGACTATTCAAATAGCGATTGGGGAAAAGACTTAATGAAAGAAAAAGCATGACAGGATTCACATTTTTCATGGGAGATACAATGTTTACATGGTCTTCGAAGAAGCAACCCATCGTAACATTATCATCATGTGAAGCTGAGTATGTTGCCGCCAGCTCAGCTATTTGTCATGGTATATAGATTAGAAATGTACTGAAGTATCTGGGATTTCTTCAAGATAACCCCAAAGAAGTCTACATCAATAACCGATCAACGATTGCACTTGCGAAAAATCCAGTTTACCATGAAAGAAGCAAACATATTGATACTCGGTATCATTTTATCAAGGAGCATGTCAAGAATAAAGAAGTGAAGTTGATATCTTATAGAACGTAAGATTAGATTGCTGAAATTTTCACAAAGCCACTCAGGCATGATATTTTTACAAGAATGCTTGGAATGACAAAGTTAGGAGAGTCAAGTTTAAGGGGGGATGTTGAAGATTAAACTTGACGGTGGCAGCAATATTGCTGCCGACTAGCCGCTTCTGTTGATTGGCGGCCACCAACCTCACCAACTAGCCATAACCGTTGATTATTTTGTTTTAGAATCAACTATAAATAGATGTGTGTGTGCAATGTAATATGTGGTGTTGAGAGAGAGTGAATAACTAGTGAGCCAGAGAGAGAGAGAGTTGTTTTTTTTAAAGTCCTCTGTATTTATTTTCAAATTGAATTACATTTTTTTTGCGTTTCATTCTCAATGAGTTTTAGTCACAACCAGTGATTGAGTGTCCCCTCCACCCATCAGGCAAATAGTCGACGGTTTTAGTTGGCGCAAGTTACGAAATTTTGTATCCAAGATCAATAGATTGGGCTAATAAGAGGGATTTCCTCTAGGGGATTGCAACAAAAGTGTTTTAGATCAATTATAAGTCTTATGTACACATTATTTCGAATTCAAGATCAGTAGATTGGGCTAGTTAGAGGGATTTCCTTCAGGGGATTGCTACATAAGTGTTTTAGATCAACTATAGGTCTTCTGTACGCACTAAATTGTTATATAAACATCATTTTGTAACCCTAGGTGAGATTAAGATTGTAAGCTTCATCATTGTTAGTGAAAATAGTTGTTGCTCCTGTGGACATAGGCAAATTGTCAGACCACATAAATTCTTGTGTTTTGATTTTTGCTTTCATTGATTCTCATTGTTGAGTAATTGCTAGGTTTGTATAGTTCATCATCGAGTGATTGCATTAGTTGTTTGTTTGATTCATGAGTGTGTGAGAGTGTGCTTCTACTGTGCATCCACAAACATCAACAAGTGGTTTCAGGTTCTAGTTGCTTGTCACAATAATTGGTATCTGAACCGGGTGCTTGTTGGTGGACATCAAATCACAACAGTTGGTATCGAAGTGCCAATTGTGCATAACAAATTGGTATTAGAGCTATTGGTTCCCAATGGCTAGGATTTCTTTTGCAAAGTTTGAGGTTGGTAAGTTCGATGGAACGAGGGACTTTGGGCTGTGGCAGTGGAGGGTGAAGGACTTGCTAGTGCAACAAGGGATGGTGAAGGGTCTATACGGAAAGAATCCAGAAAGCATGGACGACGTAAGTTGGAAAGAGCTAGAAGCGAAAACGTGTCCATTATCAAGTTATGTCTAACCAATGACTTGTTGTATCACATCATGGATGAGGACTCACCAGCAACAGTTTGGATGAAACTTGAGCGTCGGTACATGTCCAAGTCATTGAAAAACAAGCTATATCTTAAGCAAAAGTTATATTGGTTTAAGATGGTAGAGGGTTTGGACTTGACTTAGCACATCAACACATTTAATTCGATCATTAGTGATCAGGGGCGAGTTGATGTGAAGTTCAAGGAAGAGAAAAAAATGTTAATGCTGCTGAATTCCCTACCTACGTCACCTACATATGAGAATCTAGTTATTACCCTGACTTAGGGGAAATAAATCCTAGAGTTGGAGGATATCATGAGTGCATTGCTAGGGTTTCATTAAAGGAAGAAGGCCAGTGATGAGGGTTCACATGGTGAAGGGCTCGTGGCAAAGGGTAATAAGGATCGTGGGAGAGGCAAATTCTAGAGTGGATTGAGTGGTAATAAAACTTAGTCTAGGAGGAGGAAGGACGTTTACTATTTTAAGTGAGGGAAACTAGGGCACATAAAATCGGAATATTCAGAGTGGGAGAAGGGAAAGACAAAAGTTCAAGAGGGTTCGTCAAAATTTGCGAATATAGCGGAAGAAGGAGACTCGAGGAGTAGTGATTGTGAGATTCTTTCTATTTCATCAGGTTCAGAACACCTCATGGGTCCTTGGATCCTAGACGTGGGATGTTCTTTTCACATGACGCCCAATAAAGTTTGGTTCACCACTTAAAAATTGGTGAGTACTGGTTCAATTCTAATAGGAAATGATGCAGTTTGCAAAGTTGTCAAAATGGGGGATATTAGGATCAAGATGTATGACAGTCTAGTGAGGATGTTGTGTGGGGTAAGACATGTACCCGATCTACAAAAGAACATGATATCATTGGGTGCTTTGGATTGTAACGAGTATAGTTACAAGTCCAAAGGAAAGACAATGACGGTATGTGATGGCGTATTGATGGTGATGAAGGGACAAAGGATAGCACGGAATCTCTATACATTACTGGGTAATACAATTGTAGGTGGAGCTGCACTTGAGATTCTAAGTCAGGTAATATCATTTTGTATAATGAAACCACACACACAACGGTGGGCATTCTTAACTACATTGTTATGAATGTTTGGGGACCGGTGAGGGCAACATCACGGGTTGGACATGGGTATTTCATGAGGTTATCACGAAAGGTCTGCGGGTATCTCATGCGACATGAATTGGAGATATTTTCTAAGTGTAACTTGTGGCTGAGGTGGAGTATTAGACTGGGAGAGAGTACTTAAAGTCATATATTGGTGTAGAGTACGTTGGTGTTCAAGGAGTTTTGTGAGTGGGGCATGGTGTATATAGGGCTTGCAAAGGACTTCTTGGTGAAGTTAGTGAGAATGACGTGTTTCTCGACTGATCGATTGCCAAAGGTACCATTAGATGGGGGAGTTGCAGGAGAGGCTTGGAAAGGTTATGCAGTAGACTTTAGAGGTCCAACTATGCATGCTTCTAGTGAGGTGGGATCTAGGCTAGGTGCTACGTCCAGATGATGCATCTTTCTGGTATATAAGAAAGATGGGTTCAAGTTGGGTGATCTAATGGAAAATAGGGTGGCGATTGGTGGAGACATGGTTTTAGGTGTTAAAACCATGGGATAGTGTATGCAGGTAGATGAAGAGAAACATGTGCCAGAAAGTTGTAGTAGCAGCAATGACCATATTGTGTAGGTGGAGTTGGGGACTCAACGCAAGAGACTTGCAGTATCATAGGATAAACTAGAGCAGAAAGGAAATTATGATGCAAGTGGAGTTTTAGACTCAGGACAGAGATGATGTTGGTCATAATGCAGGGAGTTCAAGCTTGGAAGACCAGTAGGATCACAATGGGCTTGGAGGCACCATCAGGCCACCGTCCATGTATGATCTGGTTTCATATGCAACCATTACTACCAGGAAGGATCCTACTACCTTTCAGGAGGCAGTGTATGGTCAAGAGAAGGGTATGTGGATAGTTGCCCGATGAGTGCATAAAAGTACACGCTGAACATTATTTTTTTCTTGTTTATTTTCTAGTATATAAGGACAATTTAAATATGTTAGTGGTAAGTTTCTAACTTGATCTTCATTTTATAAAGTTTTTAATTCTAATTAATTTTCAATGATTTTTTTTTCATAAGAATAAAGTTAAGAAAATTTTGAAGTCAACCCTTAGCATAAATGAAGAAGATTAGCTACCTAAATTACAGGAAAGAATATTGGACATGGTAGAATCCTATTTTGGAAGAGTCTCCTCGCACCTTTTAGTATTTTCATCATAACTATCTCATCCGATATTTATTTTGGGCGAGTCAAGTTGCGTTGAAAGTCTGAGATAATGGGCTACAATTTATCTTGAAATAGCCTTTTGATAATTCGGACTTTTACTAGGTAAAAAATGGGTCCCAATCTGAGCCCAAAATCCTAAAGTTATTTATTCTGAATTTCTTTTATTATTCCATTTTTAGGGTTTTGTAGGGAGAACTATATAAACAAAAACTCTTATTTTGAGTGGCCTTCTTGGTTTGGTTAAGGTTTTATTTAGAGTTTGTTTTTCTTTCATCCTATTATGAGGAACTAATTCCCTAGCCTTGGTTAGGGATGAACTTGATCAAATAATGGTATTTCAATTTGTTTTGAATCCATATTGCTGTTCGTCAATGTTTTTATATTTTCTATTTATTGTTCATCAATTATATATATATATATATATATATATATATATTATTTTGCACTTGTATATTCTTATATCTGAATCTCTTCATGGATTTAGTTATGCCTTTTCAAAGAATTGTAAGGATCCATGAATATGTTCAAGACAAATTATTAATTTTGTTACATTACTCCTCTACTGCGATATTGTCTTCGGATATATTGTTGTTGTTGGATTTTGTTAACGAAGTAAATGACTTTTGAGTTTTTAACAAGATGAATAATATTTAGAAAATTTACCCTTGAATTTATTAAAGATTCGTAATTCTATATCTTTTGATTGGGGATTTGGGATGTTAAGTCTCTAGTTGAGAAAACCAATGGATTAAAAATTGATTGATTATCTTATTTGTGAGAGGGATTCCTGATGCCTTGGTTCTTGCAAACTTGATTTTTCATCCACGAAAATAATCTTAGTTTTAAATCTTTCTAAAAAGAAGTCAATTGTTTTTCTTTAAAGAATCATTTACTATTCTTTTTATTTTTATTTGCCCATTTGTGTTCCTTTTTCCATCTCCCTGTGGAATTGACACCCCAAAATTGTGCTACAACTACCACATTATTCTTTGGACGTAATCAAATTTTGGCGCCGTTGCCGGGGAGACGGTACAACAAAGAGAGCATTGTGAGGAATATATTTTACTGAATTGATTCATCAAGGGCAGTAATCTTGTTCCTCTCTCTGTTATTTTATTCAGTTTTAGTTTTTTTTTTTTTGGTTTAGTAAAGTAGTTATTTTTATTTCTATTTAAGTGTATGCATAGGCATAGGGACTAATTAGATAGATTCGCAAAGAGACCCGACATAGATTCTGATATAGACATTCTCTTTTCCAATCTATTTAATATGCCTTCTGATTCAGATACAATATCCATTGCATCGCAATCTTCGTTCACAATGAGTCATCATAAGGACCAACCCACTGGAACTCTTCAGGAGTATCTCCATCCTACACGCACTGCCACACCCTCATGTGTCATGCTTCCACCTAATGTGCCGCATTTTGATTTTAAACTTGGGATGATTCCACTTCTCCCCACTTTTCGTGGACTTGAAAACGAAAACCCATATGACATTAGGGAATTTGAAGAGGTAGTTGCAACTTTTCATAATCAACCAGGTACAATGGATGCAGTTAGACTTAAATTTTTTCCATTTTCTTGAAAAGAAAGAGCAAAGAGTTGGCTGTATTCATTGAGACCACGTTCAATTGGGTCATGGGCTGGGATGACTCAAGCATTCTTTCATAAGTATTTTCCACATCACAAAACAAATGCTTTGAAGAGACAAATCTCAACCTTTGTTTATAAAGAGAGTGAAACTTTATACCAAGTTTTGGAGATATTTAAGGAATTGTTAAATTTGTGTCCCCACCATGGTTATGAAACTTGGTGCATTGTGAGTTACTTATATAAGGGACTTGTACCTAGGGAGTGCCAATTCATTGAGATGATGTGTAATGGTGAATGTTTGCAAGAGGACCCTAATGAAGCCTGAATATTTGAATGACTTAGCAGAAAAGGCCCACACATAGACATGACCTAGTGCTATTGAGAGAACAAATAGGTCACGACTTGCAGGAAACCCAAATGGTGGTGGAATTTACCATCTTAGGGAAGAGGATAACCTAAAGGTTAAGGTTGACGATTACGCGCTTAAACTGCGTAATTAGACATTTTAATCCGAGTATTAGGACTTACAATTTTAATTAAATACCTAATTACCCTCAATATTTTAACAAAGTTCCATATTTATAATTTTTGAGTTTTATCGAGTAATTTATGAATTTTTGGCATTTTTTTTATCATAGGAAAATTCTCGAGGGCTAAAACCGACATCAATTTGTAATTTGCACATAACTTTTCTGTCCGAGTTCCGATCGAGACAATTTGAAATTCTAGAGAAAGACAAAAGGATTATCTACAACTTCTGTATTTTGATTTTTGAGAGAAACGGGCTCTAGAAGGAAAAAAATGTAATACTTTGATGTGATTCGGCCATGCAGGCCAAGTCGGGTCAGCTATTCGGGTCTTCCAGAATTCGTCCAGTCAGGTCTCGCATAGGTCTTTCCATCCTTCTCTTTATTTAACCTCCTTTTCTCCCCTTGTTCTGGAGAAGCGCTCGGCGCTTCCCCTTTCTTTCCCTTCCATCTCTTTCCCTTGTTTCTTTTCCTTCCCTTCTTTCTCTTCCTCCTTCCTTGTTCTTTCCCGCAGCTCCCTTAATTTCCTAGCTTTCTCTCCCTAATTCTCTCCTTCTCCCTCTCCTGCTCTCCCTATGCTCGACAGCAGCCAAAGTCTCGTGCTACTCCTCCTCCAGCAACTCTCCACCAACCCGAGCACCTCTCCATAGCATTCGGAAGCCATCACTGCTGCACAGCCCCGCCAGGTTCCCTCTAGTCTGTGCACAAGCAACCCCATCTCTCTCTGCAACTCTTGACCACCTTCATGCCCTCCACAGATGCAACCGAGGCACCAGTAGATGTCCAACACCAGGCCAGACCACCCTCTTCTCCATCTGCTACAATAGACCCACGCACCTCAGTCCGGCTGCCACTCAGCCACCATTCACAACCACCACCTGAGGCTCAACACTAGCAAAGCCATGGCCTCTCTCTCTCTCTCTCTCTCTCTCTCTCTCTCTCTCTCTCTCTCTTCTTTTCTTTTCTTTCTTTTAATATTAAGTTTGATGTTATGGTTTTTTTTATTTACTGAAGTTATTTGAAAAAAATTTAATTCTAAATATGCTATTATTATTGTAGGAGTTAATTATTTATTTATTATTTTGTTTTTATAATTTTAGTGGTAAATTTAGTTGGTAGTTCAGTATTTAATTATGTCCATTAAGTACGGTTTGATTCTAACATAAAAAAAATGAATAAAATAAAAAAGAAAAAAATTGCTTTTGCCTTTGGGAAATTAAATTAGTTGTTTTTTTTTATTCAAGATTTAATTTTTTTTGTTGAAACATGACTTAGATTAGGGTCTCTTTTATTAAAGCTCATGTTTTTATTGTGTTCTATTATTGTTTGAATTGTTTAAGCGTTAAATTTTTGTTTGTGTCTGGGTTTAAATTGTGATTTTGGTTCAAGTTCTTGATTCGTGTTAAGGGTTCGGTTTTTATCGGCTGCGTATGTGTTTGAATGAGTTTCGTTATTGCGTGTTTGAATTACGTGTTTAAAGTTACCGTCTTTAGTTAACACATGTTTCAATGCTTGCTTGATTAGACGTAGGGTTTCCGTTCTTCCTATTTGAATCAGTGCATGCTAGGATTAGGGTTTTAAATCGCATGTTCATTTAATTTGTCAAAATAAATCTCAACCAATCTTGAAAACCCCAAATCTGAAATGAGTTTAGTAACTTTTATTTTTTGATTGGGAGAGTGTAAAACTTGATATTAAAACGCATCTCTTGAGAAGACGATTTAACCCTTGGGCTGAGTATTACACGACGTAACTCCTATACTTGGGATAGCTTTCAAGCTGCTCATTTTTCGAGTGAGTCAAGTTTTTGATGTCGTTGCTGGGGAATGTTATTCTTAGTCTCAAATTAACGTTTTTCCTGCCATTTTAATTAGTCCTATGAAAAAAAAAAGAAAAAGAAAATAAAAAAAATTGAGTTTTTGTTTTAAAAAATAAACAAATAAATATGGTTGCACCTGTACCACGCACCATGATAGACTTTTTGCAACTTGAATACACCGCTACACCCTTTTCCACTGTTTTATCTAATGAAGAACTTGATTTCATGATGCAACGCGAGAGGACGTAATTGCCACCTTAGTTCTACGGGACAGAATCTGAGTGAGCTTATCAGCACCTGTCAAAATTTGAGTTAACCTGCAATATGTTTTTTCCTCATGCTAGAACTGATGAATCTACTAGACTGCGTTTATTTCTTGTTTCGTTGCAGGATGGGGCATAGATTTGGTTTCATTCCTTAAGACCTCATTCTATTACTAATTAGGCTGATATGGTGTGTGAATTTCTACATATGTTTTGTTCCTTACAGAAAACTCAATATTTGGGGGAACAAATTTTTTAGTTTGTGCAGTAGGGTGACGAGCATTTCGGGCTTGCTGGGAGCGATTCAAGGATCTATTAGGTACTTGTTCACATCACAGGTTTGACTCATGGAGATTAGCTGATTATTTTTATACTGCTCTTACCCCTGATTGCAAGCACTTTTTCTAGACCATGTGCAATGGAGAACCCTTCAGTGAGGATCCAAATCAGGTACTATCATTCTTTGATTAATTAGTTGAAAGTGTCCCATAGTGGAATACACGATACAATTAGGCACCCATGATAGTACACCCTATCAGCACAACCAGTGGTGGAGATGCATATGAACCAACATACTACCCAGACAACCCTCTGCCTCAATATCAGCCACAACAGATCCCTTACAGCTGTGCACTGTCAGGACTTCTTGATGATAACATGACACAAATGGCGAATATGCTCCAGCAGTTTATGTAGACTCAAGTCAATTATTATAATGAATTGTGGGATACCATTAATGCGATGAGCACGCAATTGGACATCTTAGAAGAAGAGGAATTGCCCGTGGAACCTCAACTTAGTCCTCAAGAATATTAGAAACAACAACAAGTACATAATAATTCTCTTGAGATAGTGGGGGCCACCAACACTTATAGAAGCGGGAAAGAAGTTCCCCGACCTAATACGCTCATCTCTAGAAAACTAATTATCCCGACACTATAAGTTATGGATGAAACAGATGAATTCAAAGAAAAATAAGAGGAAACAGGCCTAGAAGTGGAGCAATCAGTTAATAAGGAGGCTGATACTAATAAGTAGTACCAATCTGTGATACCTTATACTCAGAGCTTGGCAACAGTGGAACCGTCAGTCCTGATTGAATTAGATGTTAAGGAGCCCAATTCTAAAACAGATCCTTGCAGTGGTAAGATGATTTGTACACCCAACAAAGAGGGTGAGTAGACTGGTGAGAGTCTAAATTTCAAGGAACCAAGTAAAACTTTTAATGCTAATGCTTCTGATGAACTAAAAGTAATTGTTCCAATAAATCTACCTCAAACACTAGTTCGTAAAGAAGTAAATTTCTTGAAAAATATGATGAATAAAGATCCTTTCTTGTTAAAACAAGTTGTTAAAACAAGAAAGTCGATCTACACACGTATTGTCTAGTATTTTGACGAGTATTAACTTATTTGAGTCCGACTTTCGTGTAGGTATGAAGACTGACTCATTGTGGTGGCTCAAATTTGGAGACCTACTAGTGCAATTTATAGACCTGCACCAACCAGATGAAATTCCTCCAAAGCCTTCTCCAGACAACCGTGATGTTCTTCTTTTCCTTCTTTTCACTTTGTTTTATCTTATTTTATTTTTAGTTACTTTTCAAGTACATTTTCTTGTAGTTCAGTTTTCCTTTCCGTTACTTCTCTACCTAGGTATGTCCTACTTTTCCCGAGCATAGTTTTTCTATTTTCCCTATGCTTTCAAACTAAGGACAATGTTCCACTTTAGTTTTTTTTGGGGGGGGGGGGTGAGCATTTGCATGTGACACTGTGCACGTATGCTTACTGGGTTTTATATATTAATTTGAAAAAAAAATTCAAAAAGAGGGAAAGAAAGGAAGAGTAGTGAGGAATTACTTTGAGTTATGCCATACTTAACACTGACTCATACCCTTCACATACTTGCATATAACTTAAGAATTACACACTTGAGTCATTTATGCGTAGTTTCTCTTTATTTGACTTTTTAACTCCATGAAAAATTGATTGGTAGTACACTCGTGTTAATCTGACTATATAATTTCTTGTATTTATATGGCATCTCACAAGAATGAATAAACACATTCACATTATTCATTGCACTTAGGGTTGCCTGTGAGCACTGAGAGAACACCCGTGGCAACTATGACACCTTGTGAGACATCCTTGAGCTAATTATCGTCCTTTTGAGTGTTAACATCAAATCAGAGTTCATGGAACTCAGTTCTCTTTCCTTTTGGATGATTCTTTGCACACTAGTCTCTGTTTTTGATTTGCTACCCTAGAGGTGACATCTAGTGGGGAGATAGAAACTTAGGTCTTGTAACCTACTCAAGATGTGAAGGCTGAGCCACCTCTAGAAATAGACTTAGTTCATTGACTACTGATCAAGCTTAATTCCCATTGATGGCATGAAAATAAAAAAAGAAGTGTAATAATTGTCCTAACTAATCAAGAAAAGACAAAAAATGAAGAATGAGTAGAAGAAAGAATAAGAAATAGAAATGCACATGAAATGAAATGTTAATGCCTGCTCCTAAAAAATACCACAAAAAATCAAGGACACGACACATGTTCTCCACATACGAAGATCCTTCAACCGATTACTACCTTAGATGTATTCATGCCCAGTTTGTGAATAAGTTGATCTAGGGTGGTCTCGGTTGGATATGGCGAGTAGGTGAGAAGATGCTAGAGTGAAGGACCCGACACCTCATAGATAGGCTAAATCCTTCTCACACTAGTCCACTCCATATACTTAGCATTTATTACTACAGTATGTGGGATGTTTGATTGTAACACTCCTCCTCACATATGACGAGTGAACCCATTCCTTTTGAGTGTTCTTGAGGATATACCAGTTAGGCCAAGTCAAAGAGACCATTCTGTAGGCGTTCATTCGTATCCTGGGTGTACTGAGTCACACACATCACACAAACCTTGAGAGTTTACTTGTTTATTCTTGAACTAATATGATCGCATTAACTCTAAATTGTGTCGTTGGTTAACTTCATGTGAGTATACTATTCTTTAATGACATATAAACGATGAGACTTGCATGAGTGACGTACTTCAGAGTTGTGTGCATTGAATATGAATGAGCCTGTGTGAAATTTAGTTATATTCTTGTATGTGAAATGGTATGATTGTGTGTTGCATGTGTATTAATTTCATGTTCACTGGAGTTCGTAGTTGTGGGTACCGCACTAAAATTCATTCATGTTATTTGCTAGAAACTAGCAAAACGTTAGTTGGGGGGTGTGATTACACGCTTAAACTGCGTAATTAGGCATTTTAATCCAAGCATTGGGGCTTATAATTTTAATTAAATGCCTAATTACCCTCAATATTTTAACAAAGTATTCTATTTATAATTTTTAAGTTTTATCAAGTAATTTATGAATTTTTGGCATTTTTTTTATCGCAGGAAAATTCCCAGGAGCTAAATCGGCATCAGTTCGCAATTTGTGCATAACTTTTATGTCCGAGCTCTGATCGAGACGATTTAAAATTTTAAAGAAATATGAGAAGATTATCTACAACATTCATTTTTTGAGTTTTGAGAGAAACGGGCTTTAGGAGAGTAAAAATGGGCCTTGTTCACGGAGAGAAAAATGAGAAAGAAAAAAAAAATGTAATACTTTGATGTGACCCGGCCATGCAGGCCGGGTCGGGTCAGCTATTCAGATCTTCCAGAATTCCTCCAGCTGGGTCTCGTGTAGGGCTCTCCATCCCCCTCTTTATTTAACCTCCTTTTCTCCCCTTGTTCTGGAGAAGCCCCCGGGGCTTCCTCTTTCTTTCCCTTCTATCTATTTCCCCTGTTTCTTTTCCTTCCCTTTTTTCTCTTCCTCCTTCCTTGTTCTTTCGCACAGCTCCCTTAATTTCCCAGCTTTCTCTCACTGATTCTCTCCTTTTCCCTCTCTTACTCTCCCTCTGATTGGCAGTAGCCGAAGTCTCCTGCTACTCCTCCTCCAACAACTCTCCACCAACCCGAGGACCTCTCTACAGCATCCAGAAGCCATCACTGCTGCACAGCACTGCTAGGTTCCCTCCACTCTGTGCACCAGCAGGCTCATCTCCCTCTACAACTCTCAGCCACCTTCAGGTCCTCCAGAACTACAACTGAGGCACCAGCAAACGTACAACACCAGGCCAGACCACCGTCTGCTCCATCTGCTACAATAGACCCAAGCACCTCAATCCGGCTACCACTCCAGCCACAATTCACAACCACCACCTGAGGCTCTGCACTAGCAAAGCCATGGCCTCTCTCTTTCCTTCTCTCTCTCTCTCTCTCTCTCTCTCTCTCTCTCTCTCTCTCTCTCTCTCTCTCTTTCTCCTTCTCTCTTCTCTTCTTTTGTTTCTTTTAATATTAAGTTGGATGTTATTGTTTTTTTTTTTTATTTACTGAAGTTATTTGAAAAATTTTGAATTCTAAATATTATTTTATTATTGCAGGAGTTAATTATTTATTTATTTTTTTGTTTTTATAATTTTAGTGGTAGATTTAGTTAGTAGTTCGATATTTAATTATGTCTGTTAAGTCCAATTTGATTCTAAAATTAAAAAAAAAAAACAAATAAAATACAAAAAAGAAAAAAAAATTGTTTTTGCCTTTGGGAAATTAAATTAGTTGTTTTTTTTTGTTCAACATTTAATTTTTTTTTTTGGTTGAAACTCGACTTAGTTTAGGGTCTATTTTATTAAAGCTCGTGTTTTTATTATGTTCCTTTATCGTTTGAATTGTTTAGGAGTTAAATTTTTGTTTGTGTCCATTTTTAAATTGTGATTTTGGTTCGAGTTCTTGATTCTTGTTAAAGGTTCGGCTTTTATCGGCTGCATATGTGTTTGAATGAGTTTCGTTATTGCGTGTTTAAAGTTACCGTCTTTAGTTAACGTGTGTTTCGATGCTTGCCTGATTAGACGTAGGGTTTCCATTCTTACTATTTAATTCGGTGCATACTAGGATTAGGGTTTTAATTTTCATGTTTATTTAATTTGTCAAAATAAATCTCCACCAATCTTGAAAACTCCAAATCTGAATTGAGTTCAGTAAGTTTTATTTTTCGATTAGGAGAAGGTAAAACTTGAGATTAAAATGCATTCCATGAGGAGATGATCTAGACCTTGGGCTAAGTATTACATGACGTAACTCCTATACTTGGGATAGCTTCCGAGTTGTTCATTTTTCGAGTGAGTCAGTTGAGATGCTCACTAGGGAGTTAGAGGCGTTAAAGACTAAGGACTTAAAGCCAACACATGTGGCTAACCATGCAGAGTCTATTAGACCATATTTTGTGTGTGGTGGGGTAGATCACCTCGCCCAAGAGTGTCCCACATTTTTGAGATGAGAGGGACGTATGAGGAAAAATTTAATGCCTTAGGTGTGTACAAGAAGCCTTTTACACCCTTTCTCTAATACCTATAATTCGGGGTCGCGCAATCACCCCAATTTAAGCTAGAAGTCTAAAAAACCATCCGCTTGCACAACCCCCTAGATCATATCTTGCACCATATCATGCACCTTCATCTTCTATGAGTCATTTAGAAGACACTTTGCATGCTTTTATTGATGCACTGGGTAAGACTAACCAAAAGTTTGAATCTTTGATTATGCATGTTGTTGAAGAAAACAAGGAGATAAAGAGCCAAGTGTCCAAATTGATGTGTTCCTTGAGTGTGAATGAGCGAGGTAAGTTTCCTTCTCAAGCTCAATTCACACCCCATGGTCAACACATGATGCAAGAGAATTTAAAGGATGTGAATGTCATTGTGACATGAAGTGGTAAGTCATTGCACATCCCAACAACGAACAAATCAGAGGATGTGGAAAAGAATCAAGATAGTAGTGATGTCGAGCTGCCCAAGGAACCAGAGGTGAAAAAGAGTCCTATTAAAGTACCATTCCCTCAAGCTTTAAAATCAAGCAAGCAAACGTTTTATCCTAACAATGAAATCCTAGAGAATCTAAGGCAAGTAAAAATCAATCTTCCTTTTTTGCATGTGATTAAATAAGTTCCTACACATGCAAAAGTTCTCAAGGATTTGTGTATAGTTTAGAGGAAGCACCATGTGAAGAAAACAACATTCTTGACAGAACAAGTTAGTGCTCTAATTGAGCAGCGGATTCCTCCCAAGTACAAAGATCTTGGATGCCCAACCGTTGTATGTAGCATTGGAAATCATGAGTTTGGGCAAGCCTTGCTAGATTAAGGAGCTAACGTGAATCTAATGCCATATTCTATTTATTTGCAGATGGGGTTGGGAGAAATCAAACCAACCATTGTGGTATTGTAATTGGCTGACCATTTAGTCGAAGTACCCCGGGGTGTCATAGAGGATGTTCTAATTCAAATTGACAAATTTTATTATCCTGTTGATTTCCTAATCCTTGACACTAGCTCTGCTGTCGATACCACTTCTAAAATTCCTTTGATTTTAGGTAGGCCTTTCCTTGCCACTACTAATGCTCTGATTAATTGTAGGAATGAGCTCAGGAAATTGTCTTTTAGAAACATTACTCTTGAGGTGAATATCTTCCATATTGCAAAATAGCCAAAATATGATGACGAGGGCCACTAGACATACATGATTGACTCACTCATGGATAGGGGAGTTTCTACAGCCCATGATTTTGATCCCTTTTGAGTATTTTCTTGTTAATTCTGAGTTTGATTCTATCAGTGATCCATCTGATGTAGTTGATATTTGTGTTTTTTTTTATAGAACTCAGTATTATGGCACTCAGACATGGTAGCCAAAGTTTGAGGAGTTGCCTGAGAAAGGTAAAAAACAAATTCCTTCAAGTGCAGAAGTACCAAAGGTTGAATTAAAGCCTCTGGCTAAGGGTTTAAAGCATGCTTTCCTTGGTCCAAGTGATACTTTTCCTGTTATTATCTCATCTGAATTGTCTAAGTCTCGAAGTGAGAAATTAATTTGAACCCTAAGTGAGCATAAGTCAGCCTTAGGTTGGGGCATTGCTAATATAAAAGGAGTTAGTCCCTTGGTCTGTTCTCATAAAATTAATTTGGAGGAAGGAACCAACCCTCGTAGAGACCCCAAGCGTAGGCTTAATCCCACTATGAAATAAGTGGTGAATAATGAAGTGTTGAAACTATTAGATATAGGAATCATATATCCTATTGCTGATAGTAAATAGGTAAGTCGTACATAGTTTGTTCCTAAAAAGTCAGGTGTTACTGTGGTGAAGAATGACCTGAGAGAGTTAGTCCCTACAAAACTTGTGACTGGGTGACAGATGTGCATTGATTACAGAAAATTGAATGCTACAACTTGGAAAGACCATTTTCCTCTTCCTTTTATTGATCAAATTCTTGAGTGTGTGACTGGTCATTCGTTCTTTTGTTTCTTGGATGGTTATTATTGTTATTATCAAATTGAAATTGCAAAACCACTTTCACTTGTCCTCTTGGTACTTATGCATTTCGTAGAATGCCATTTGGATTTTGTAATGCACTTGCCACTTTTCAACATTGCATGATGAGCATTTTAAGTGACATGATTGAAAATTGCATGGAAGTTTTTATGAATGACTTGACTATTTTTGGATCTTCTTTTGATGCATGCTTATTGAATTTAGAGAGAGTGTTGACTCGTTGTGAGGAAAAGGAATTGGTTTTGAATTGGAAGAAATGCCACTCAATGGTACCTTCAGGTATTGTCTTAGTGCATATTATTTCTTCTAGGGGGATAGAGGTTGATCAATCTAAGATTGAATTAATTTCTAAGTTGCCTACACCTAGGATAGTAAAGGATGTGAGATCCTTTCCTAGTCATGTGGGCTTTTATAAGGGGTCTAAACATAATTTTTCCACCATATCTAGACCACTATGTGACCTCCTAACTAAAGATGCCCCATTTGAGTGGACACAAGCTTGTCAAGAGGCCTTTAAAATGCTAATTGGCAAGATTACCTCAGCACCCATAATTCAGTCACCTGATTGGACATATCATTTGAGATCATGTGTGATGCTAGTGATTTTGCTGTAGGTGCTGTTCTTGGATAGCGAAGGGAGGGGAAGCCTTTTGTCATTTACTATACTAGTAGAACTCTAAATAGTGCTTAGATGAATTACTCCACTACTGAAAAAGAGTTGCTAGCTATAGTGTTTGCTTTGGATAAGTTTCGTGCTTACTTGATTGGTTCTCCTATTATTATTTTCATAGATCATGCAGCCCTTAAGTACCTTCTTACAAAGAAGGATGCTAACGTGTGACTAATACAATGGATTTTACTTTTGCAGCAATTTGACATCACCATTAAAGACTGAAAAGTAAGATGCATTCCCAAAAGTGGGGTGAATTGAGTTTTTAAAATTTTCTTTGAAATCTCTTTGTTTTACGAGTTCCTTTAGTTAAGAGTTAACCCAATAAAGTAGTATTCAGTAATCACACAATTACAATGATATTGATTTGCAACCTCACAAGTTCAACCAACAATCCTTTTGAATATGTCAATCCAATCAACAAGGTAAGCTTGATTTCACAATATGAAACAAAATAGAAATTTCAACAAACTTTCAAAATTCAGATTTTGATATCAAATAAGTTACTTGAATTTTAATCAATAAGTTATTGAGCTTTGATATTTATCAATCAACGTATTCCTTTAAGGTTTCTAAAAACTTTGATATTTATCAATCAACGTAGTCCCTTTAAGGTTTATGCAAACTTTGATATCTATCAATCAACGTACTCCCTTTAAGATTTCCGCAAGTCCCAATAACAAATTAATTTCCAGCAAATAAGTAAGCATCCACACAATTTATATGTGCAGAAAATTGAAGCGATATAGGGAAGAGAAAGACACCAAGATTTTACAAGATTTGGCTATACCTGCCTACGTCCTCACCTTTGGTAAACCACCCAAGGATTTCATTATACCGCTCCTTTAACCAAGCGGAGCAAACTATTTACACACTCCTTCAAGTAGGATGGAGCCCTCCTCTCCAGGTGATACCCCATGCTTGGCTAGCCAATGATTCAATCAACCCTGAATCATAAAAAACAATAAGAGAAAATTGTGTATATAATGACACTCTCAAAAGTGCTGATTAGTACAATTTGAATATCACGATATACTTCAATCAAATATCAATATAGAAAAATGATGCTCAAGTGTATATCATCGGGTTCTTTCTTAGATTGAAAATTTCAAGTAAAGGACAAGAACCATGAGCTTTTAAATTAGCAAGTATTCAGCTTTAGCTTTCAGAAAATATTCAACAAGAATGCTTTGATTGAGAAAGAATTTGATCAATAACTATTTTGATCTTTATTGTTATGTTTGATTCTCGGGTTTAACATGTATTTATAGATAGAAAAAGTAGTATTTCATATTCCCCAAGTTGCTTTGAGTATTCCCCAAGTTTTAACAAAGTTTGGGGGTCCAAGAAATTAAATTTGGAAACTTTTCTTCGTTGTTTAAATTTGACCGTTACGAAGTACAGTCGACTGCACTATCGGGTTCAGTTGCCCGTGCTTTTAAAAACCAGCGAAATTTCAAAGTCAGAATGGGGTCAGTTGCATGTACTCATGGGGTCAGTCGACTGAGCCTGTTCTTTGTTCCCAATTTATTTCAGCATAAAAGTACAGTCGCCTGACCAAATCAGGCTAGTCGCCTGAACATGCAACAACATATGCCTTTTCATTTTTGTTTTCAAAAACCTTTTTCATATTTGCCATATTGCTTTAAGACTTTTGAAAATACTTTTTGAGGTTTTCAAAATCTTGTTCTCTAAGTCAATATTGAAACCTAAGAGCTTCAATGCATCCATATCAACATTAAATGAAGTACTTACATAAGACTCTTTAAGACTTAAACGTACTAAGCACTAAGTCTTCATGCTTGTCTTTCTTGAGTGTCTTCAAGCTTCAATATGCTTTAAGCTTCATCAGATTTTTCCATCTTTGAGTCCATGCTTTAAGTATACTTTAAGCTTTCATTTGACCACTTGTTTTTGGAGTGTAATCTTTCAACAAAGCTTGTGAGCACTTGATCTTGAACTTATATGCTTGATTCATAAAACATCATCAATTAACCAAAATATGTTAAGTTCCATTGATTTGTTATCATCAAAATAAGATTTGTAAGCCTTGTGAGGCGAACAATCTCCCCCTTTTTGATAATGAAAAACAAGGGGCAAAAATGAGTAAGCCTTAATAAGGCTCCCCCTTACAATAAGCATCAACTTAACAATATTTGTAATATCAAAATCATTTTCAATATCAATTTCAATATCATGCTCATATATTTCATTTCATAGTTCAGCCAATATACATGCTTAGGTATGCAGGTGTCATGCTCTATTTTTGCCCAAAAATTCTCCTCCTTTTGACATCAATCAAAAAGAGCAAAAAATATAAACATCAAGGCAATGAAAAACCATAACTAAAAGTATAAATATCCAGTGAAGGCACAAAATAGAAACTTTGTATTCATCATGCATAAAAAAATAGAAAATAAGTCCCAAAAAGCATGAGAAAATACAAAAGATTGTATATAAGATTTTTTAATAATTTCTAGTAATGAAAAAAAATCATGATATTATTACTTAACAAGTATAACTCCCCCCCTGAATGAAATATATTTCATATTCAATAAATTCATAATTTCATTCTTGAAGGACAAACTATGTATCCATGTATAGTATGAGTGTAAATATCATGTGAAATTATCATCATTATCAGTCATCATTAGCAATCATCATTATCAATCATGCTTTTAAATTTATTATGCCACACTCATGCTCAGTTTGCTAAATTTTTTCCCATTTTTTATATCAACAAAAAGATA
The DNA here is from genome assembly GCF_029873635.1 of Malania oleifera. Lineage (NCBI taxonomy): Eukaryota > Viridiplantae > Streptophyta > Magnoliopsida > Santalales > Ximeniaceae > Malania > Malania oleifera. The sequence continues at coordinate 27,786,896 of NC_080425.1, forward strand.
AACTGAAAGAAATATTATGCAAAGATACTAAGGACCAAAAAAAAAAAAAATCACATTTAGATTTGCAATAACAAAGTCCATAATCCAGCATATATTTTAATCATAATATGGTCATCCATTATTCAGTATGCCAAAAAAATATATAACATAATCCAACATCAGCATGTGAACTAAGATGGTCAAGAGAAAACAAATAAAAGAGCATAGTAGTGTCAAACATTTCAACCCACTTTAGTGTTTGGTTTCAGAAAATTCTTTAGTATAAGAATACCAAAATTCATATGACTTTCCAAATGTCAATACTTTCTAAGTTATGCCTTGTACAATCCAAACTTTCTTGATTGTAGCCAACAATGCCATTCTTGTATTTATTTGTTTCAATAAGCTTAGAAACTCATCTTTAAAATTGTCCATTTCAACTCATTCAATATCCTTGTATTAATTTTGATTAATTGGCTTTCCATATATTGAACAAGGAGAATTTTCTTCTTGGTATATGTGAGCTCTTCAGATTTTCTAAGTAGCAGCTTCTTTTAGTGTTTTAATCAATCAACTAGGTTGCTTTTTTTTTTTTTTTGTAATTAGCTCTTCTAAATCTCAAGTTTATGCAAAGAGCAACATATGCTGCGCTCTTAGAATTTTTAACCTTTAGAGTTTATAACCTTTATTTAATAACTTGACTAGGGTTTAAGCTATATCATCCCTATTAATGAATTATTTACCATGATATGCACTGTTAGACTTTGAATTTATGCATTAGATTTCTTATTTTTACTCAGCTTTTTGGGGTCTTTACTATAGTAGACATCTCTATTAGTAAATTACATTTTTAAGTATTTATCTACTATTCGAGCACATTTATAGTCATTGCTAAATCTCTTAAGATTGGCTACTTCAAACCCTGTAGGCTATGGAGGCATTACCATCTTTTCATTTAAGTACAAATTTATCTTTCTTAATTCCTAATAAGAATGACTATTCCTAAGATCTATGGAGTCCTTGGTTTGTGAACTAGGTTTTCATCTTAGTACCCAGACTTTCTTAACTTTTGATATTAACAAGAGATGTTTCTTTTACTTTCCAAACTTACTTAGTTTTCATACCCTTTCTCTTTAATGGACATTCAAACTTAATGTGTCTTTTCTACTTATATAGAAAACATGTGGTATGTGTAAGCATTTGAGGAGGTACTAACATAGTCTTTAGAGACTCTTACAAAGAACCCTATGTAGAGGTTCTTTTTCCTTGTGTTCTCAGCTCCATTGAATCCTATACCTTCTTTATTCAAAGACATTCTTTGTGATCTAATCATTTTATCAAAGTTCTCATTTCCTTAGTGAAGTTGTAAATTATTTTATTTTGATCTTCAATTTTACTTTCAAGGCAAAGTATTTATGAATCTTTTATGCCTTTGCAGTTTGCTTGCATCCTTACTAGCTCTTTAGACATCTAATTTATTTTGCTTTCAAGTTCACCAATGACTAGGTCCTTTTCTTTTTTAATAGAAGTTTGAAATCTTATGAACTTTGAATAATTCTGTTTGTAGTCCTTCATAAGATAGTCTACTCTCATCAGTGGATTTATTAGATGTACTAGATTCATTGTATGAATTATCACAAGATTTGGATGAAGAGCTTTGTTCCTCATGATCATCCTATGCCATAAGACAACTATTTTTCAACCTCTTGATGGCTTGATTCGCTTTCTAAGCTACTAGAACTTATGTTGTCCCATGTAGTTGCCTTCATTGCCTTTTTCCTTTTCTTTTTAGAATCCTTCTTAAGCCATGGACTATCTAGTTTTATGTGTCCAACTTTCTTGCAATTATAACATGTAGGAGGTTCTTTCTTTATTTTCATTTCATTAGTTTCTTCTTTATTTGATTTGGAGTCCTTGAATTTTCTTTTATTTTTCTTTCTAAGGATTTTTGCAAGTCACTTGGTTATGAGGGTTACATCATTCACATCCATTGTCTCTTCATCTTCATCGCTAGAGCTTTCATTTGAAGCTTTAAAAGCAATGGATTCCTTGGATTTAGATTTTCCTCTAGTTCGTTCGTTTATTGCCATTGCATAAGTAAGGAGAGATCTGATTAATTAATCTAAGGAGGTATTTTTCAAATTTCTTCCTTCCATAATTACAGTGGCCTTAGGTTCCCAAATTGGTGGAAGTCCTCTAAAAATTTTCCTGATCATTTCATAAGTTGAGTAATTTTTTCCTAAGGCATTGAGGGAGTTTATTATATGGGTGAACCTAGTGTACATACAAGTAATAGTTTCATCCGGGTTCATCCTAAAAGCCTCATACTCACTTGTGAGTATGTCGATTCTACTATCTCTAACATCAATCGTTTCTTCATATGTTACTTCAAGTTTATCCTATACTTCTTTAGCTAATTTACATGCCATGACTCTATTAAATTCATTTACATCAAGAGCACAATATAAAGCATTTATAGCACTTGAATTTATTTGTAACATTTTAAGATCATTGTTGGTCATCTCTTTTTCTTGTATCTACTATTTTAGTGGGGATAAGGTCACCATGTGTGACAACTTTCCATGCTTTCCAATGCATGGTTTGTAAGTAAATTCTCATTCTTTGTTTCCAAAAGGTGTAGTTTACACTGCAGAAAATAGGTGGTCTAGATGAAGATTGACCCTCAATAAAGGGAGATACTCCTAGGTGTGTCATAGAGATTTTTATGTAACTTGTAGTTTAAGATTTACGAAAACCCCATTCTAATACCAATTAAAAAGTAAGGTGTATTCCCAAGAGGGGGAGTGAATTGGGGTTTTAAAATTTTCTTTGAAACCACTTCGTTTTACAAGTTCCTTTAGTTAAGAGTTAATCCAACAAATTAATATTCAGTAATCACACAATTACAATGATATTGATTTGCAACCTCACAAGTCCAACCAACAATCCTTTTGATTATATCAATCTAATCAACAAGGTAAACTTGATTTCACAATATGAAACAAAATAGAAATTTCAGCAAGCTTTCAAAATTCAAATTTTGATATCAAATAAGTTACTTGAATTTTAATCAATAAGTTAATGAGCTTTGATATTTATCAATCAACGTATTCCTTTAACGTTTCTGCATACTTTGATATTTATCAATCAACGTACTCCCTTTAAGGTTTCCGCAAGTTTAAATAACAAATTAATTTCTAGCAATTAAGTAAGCATCCACACAATTTATATATATGCAAAAAATTAAAGAGATTTAGGGAAAAGAAAGACACCAAGATTTTATGAGGTTTGGCTATACCTGCCTACATCCTCGCCTTAGGTAAACCACCCAAGGATTTCACTATACTGCTCCCTTAACTTAGTAGAGTAAACCATTTACACACTCCTTCAAGTAGGATGGAGCCCTCTTCTCCAAGCAATACCCCACGCTCGGTTAGCCAAAGATTCAATCAACCCTAAATCGTCAAAAATAATAAGAGAAAACTTTATGTACAATGACACTCTCAAAAGAGCGGATTAGTAAAATTTGAATATCATAATATACTTCAATCAAATATCAATATAGAAAGATGAAGCTCAAGTGTATATCACCAGGTTCTTTCTTAGATTGAAAATTTCAAGTAGAGGACAAGATCTGTGAGCTTTTAAGTCAGCAAGTACTTAGCTTTAACTTTCAGAAAATATTCAGAAAGAATGCTTTGATTGAGAAAGAATTTGATCAATAGCTGATTTTGATCTTTATTGTTATGTTTGATTCTTAGGTTTAACATGTATTTATAGATAGAAAAGTAGTATTTCGTATTCTCCAAGTTGCTTTAAGTATTCCCCAAGTTTTTACAAAGTTTAGGGTCCAAGAAATTAAATTTGGAAACTTTTCTTCATTGTTTAAATTTGACTGTTACGAAGTACAATCTATTGCACGATCGAAGTTAGTCACCCGTGCTTTTAAAAACCAGCGAAATTTCAAAGTCAACATGGGGCTAGTCGCCTATACTCATGGGGTCAGTCGACTGAGCTTGTTCTGTGTTCCCAATTTATTTCAGCATAAAAATATAGTCACCTTGCCAAATCAGATTAGTCGCCTGAACGTGCAACAACATATGCTTTATTATTTTTGTTTCCAAAAACATTTTTTATAATTTTCGTATTGCTTTGAGACTTTTGAAAATATTTTCCAGGGTTTTCAAAATCTGGACTCATTCAACTTTTCATTTCTTGATCTCCTTGAAGTCATCATGTATGAACATGTCCTATAGCTTCTTTCAAATGTTCAATTCTTGATCACTTGAATCTGATGTAAGCTTTTGAAAACATTCCATGTGATCATTTTCTTCAAGTTTTATTAAATCATCTTTGAATCCATGCTTTAGGCTTCATATGATCATCCTCCTTTGAAATATAAGCTTTCATGAATCCTTTTGAACACTTGACCTTACTTTCTCATGGTTGTGTCCTGAAATGTCATCACTTAACCAAATATGTTAAGTTCTACTTGTTTGTTAGCATCAAAATAGGATGTCAAGCCTTGTAAGGCCAATAATATCAACCTTAAATAAAACCCCCTATGAACTATGGAAAGGAAGAAGACCTAACATAACTTACTTTCATGTGTTTGGATGCAAGTGCTTTGTACTAAATGATAAAGATGACTTAGGGAAAATTGATGCAAAATCAGATGAAGGAATCTTTTTAGGGTATGCGTTGAATAGCAAAGCATTTTGGATCTATAATAAAATAACTCTCACAATTATAGAATTGATTCATGGAACCCTTGATGAAGTAAATCCATTTACGCAAGCAATTGATATTGAAGAAGTTAAAAATGATGCTACACAAAAACTAGAAGACTTAGAAATCATAGAAGTGAAAGAAGAGAAAAATGAACTCCAAATTATGATTCTACTGAAAATTCTGAGTTACCTAAAGAATGGAAATTTGTAAGAAATCATCCAAAAGATCAAATCATAGGACAACCATCACGAGGAATATCAACTAGATCTTCATTGAAAAACCTATCTAATCATTATGCATTTCTATCTCAAGAAGAACCTAAGAACATTGAAGAAGTCTTAAATGATGGTTCTTGGATAATTGTTATGCAATAAGAATTAAATCAATTTGAAAGAAATAGAGTATGGAAATTAGTTCCTAGACCCGATGATAATTCAATAATTGGAACAAGATGGGTATTTAAGAATAAAAAGGATGGAAATGGTATTGTCGTAAGAAGTAAGGCATGACTCGTGGCTTAAGGATATAATTAAGAAGAAGGAATAGACGACGATGAGACCTTTGCTCCCGTAGCAAGAATGGAAGCCATAAGAATGTTATTAGCATATGCATCTCACAAATAATTTAAACTCTGTCAAATGGATGTGAAGAGTGTATTTTTAAATGGATTTATAAATGAAGAAGTCTATATGGCACAACCTCCTGGTTCTGAGGATATAAATAACCTTGATCATGTATTTAGATTAACAAAAGTATTATACATGTTAAAACAAGCTCCTAGAGCCTGGTATGAGAGGTTGAGTGGATTCCTACTAGAAATGGATTTTCCAAGAGGAAAGGCGAACATCACCTTGTTCATTAAATCTAAGTGTAAAGATATGCTTATCATACAAATTTATGTTGATGATATCATATTTGGTGCTACAAACGATGATTTATATAAGGAATTTGCAAAATGTATGCAAGTTGAATTTGAAATGAGTATGATAGGAGAATTAAATTACTTCCTTGGACTACAAATCAAGTAAGTTAAAAATGAAACATTTATAAATCAATCAAAATATATAAGGGACATGCTTAAGAACCTTGACATGGAAGGTAGCAAGCCTATAAGAACACCAATGAGTACTTCCATAAGTTTTGATAAGGATGAAAAAGGAAAGCCAGCTGACATGAAATACTATCAAGGTATGATAGGTAGTCTACTATACTTGACATCTAGTAGATCAGATATAATGTTTAGTGTATGCATGTGTGCCCATTTTCAATCAGCTCCTATGGAATCTCACCAAATTGCGGAAAGAATCTTAAGATATTTGATAGGAACTATTGATTTAGGTCTATGGTATCCTAAGGACACTGGCTTTGAGATGATTAGTTATTCAGATGTAGATTATGTGGGATGTAAAATTGATAAAAATAAAAATAAAAGCACAAGTGGAACTTGTCATTTTCTAGGACGATCTCTTGTGTCTTGGTTCTCTAAGAAACAAATATTCGTAGCATTATCTACTGCTGAAGCTGAGTATGTGGCAGCAGGTAGTTGTTGTGCACAAACACTCTATATGAAGCAACAATTAAAAGAATTTAATTTTGAATACTCAGCTATACCTATAAAGTGTGATAATACAAGTGGTATAAATATTTCCAAAAATCCAATATCACACTCAAAAACCAAACATATAGGCATAAGACATTATTTTTTAAGAGATCATGTGCAAAAAGAAGATATATTACTTGAATTCATGAATACAAATGACCAATGGGCGAACATTTTCACCAAACCTCTTCCAGAAGATATGTTTATATCAATAAGAAGAGAACTTGGCCTATTACATAGTAGGGAAGTTGTTTAGGAAGGATACATGATGAGTGAAAAGAGTTTATTTGAAAGATTGGTAAGGTTAGGCGACTGAGCTTGTGACCACAATCAACTGACAAGCCACTGACTTGTAAAAATTAAAATTCTCTAATTGTCAGGCGACTGACCTCAAGACCCCAGGCGATTGGACTAAGGAACTTTAAATACTCCTTAGAGCAAAACCCTAACTCTTCATATCCCAGTCAACTGACCCTATTTCATCACTCACCCAAACTCCCTTCTCATTGATCTCCATTGATTCTAAACCTAAAAAATCCTCCGATCAAAGTGAGAAAATCATCTTCCTACATCACCTACCCACAATTCCTCGGGTTTTAAACACTCAGTTATTCTCCTTTGAAATCAACATGCCTCGAACAAAAATACGGCAAACCACGATGCGACTTTGGGCAAGGATGACAAAAATATTGAGAGATGACTCATTGCTCCTCACGCCAAGCAACGATATCAAAATTTTATTACCTATACGGAACCCATCCTAGGTAAAATCCTTGATACCGCGTTCTTTGAATCATAGTTTCCCGAAATTCTACCGATGTTTAGGGAGATAGGTTGGAAAAACTTTGTTGTCTATCAGTCAAAAAGGATTTATCCGAATTTAGTAAAGATTTTTTATGCGAATATGGTGCAAGGAGAATTGATACTCACTACTCAAGTTAAGGGAAAGGAAATTGCCCTAACTCTGCAAACATTGGCCCCATTCTCCACATTGGCTAAGGTGACTTTGAGTGTTTGGCTTTCGCACAAACGTGGATTATGGAACAAGGTTTCATACTTGTGGAATTCCTACCCTTAATCATGGTTGAAGAACCTGTATATTTTGGAAATCCTCCTTTTTATAAACAATTGAATCCCCAAGCGCAAATTCTTCAAAAAATGATCACGTACAATATTTTACCCCAAGCTGGTTCACGTGATTATATGTCTTATGTTGACTGCTTTGTCATGTGGTGTTTGTTGAAAGGGAAGAAACTCTATTTGTCAAGTTTAATTCTTAAATGGATGTGGTCAATATTGGAAGTCCGACAAGTTACTTCTCCATATGGTGGTATCCTTAATCTTCTATTTGCTCACCTTGATGTCACCACTCCTACTGAGCTGTTTATAAAACAAAATAGATACGACATTTTCTCCTCCATAACCCTGACACAAATGGGATACGAGAAACATGAGCAGGGTTGGTTTCTGAAAGGAAGAAGACCACCAAAACAAGCAGTTGAACTAGCTCCACCTCCTAATCAACAACATGAACTCGAGCTTGAAGCTCCTTTTTGGTTTATTCCATCCCATCATCAATTCCCTACTTTCAGTAGTGATATGCATTTAGGACTTTAATCTCTTCAAAAAAGTTTTGCCTCTTTTCAGTCTACCCATTTCTCACTTGACCAGTGACTTAGTCGTATGGAACATCATCAGGCAAGTTCCTCACGAAGAGTAGATCCTATGGGCATCAGCTCTGCACCTCCCAGTGATGATGCATCTAATGAGGACTCTGAGGAAAATGAAAGTCATGATGAAAGTACTGAAGAAAATGTAGATGATGCAACTTATGATGACTTATATCTCATTCTGTTGCTTTTTATGTTGTGTATCTCAATTATCTTTTTGTATTTGCTTTTCAGTTTTTTGTTTTTTGTTTTACTTTGGTTTGCATCTTCAGATGTTTTTGACACTATATACACCTCTGGACGAATATAATTATTTTCTGTGTGCTATTCTGTGTCTACATTTGTTTTGCTTTGTTACTTTTCTCTTTTTGATTGATGTCCAAAGGGGGAGAAAGTGTGAGCAAAATTGAGATAAATAGAAATTTGAGATAAATAGCAAAATTGAGGAGATAAAATGCAAAGTTGAGAAATTTGAGCAAAATTAAGATAAAATGCAAAATTGAGATAAAACCGAAAAAGAATATGATCGTGATGAAGATATGATAATATGAGGCATGATATGATGTCACTATTACTGATATGGTGATATGATGATATATGATGCATTGATACTTGATTGATATATAGATCTTGAAAAATGAACTTACATGGAGTCTGAAATTGAATTTGGAACTATTTGATCATATGAATGACTATTTTTTTTTTTTCAAAACATTGTTATAAGTGTGCTTATTGTAAGGGGGAGCCTTATCAAGGTTCACTCACTTTTGCTCCTTATTTGTCATCATCCAAAAAAGGGGAGATTGTTGTCCTAACGAGACTTACGAATCTTATTTTGATGATAACAAATCAAGGGAATTTAACATGTATTAGTTAAAGTGATGATGTTTCAGGAATCAAGCATTAGAGTTCAATATCAAATGATAACAAGTGTTATGAAAGTTGTTGGTCTTACAAGGTTTAAAATCTTATTTTGATGCTAATAGACAAGTGGAACTTAACATTTTTAGTTGAGTGGTGATATTTCAAAACTCACAAGGGTCATATATGTGAAAGTAAGGTCAAAGTGCTCAGAAAGATCAAATGAAGCTTATATTCCAAAGGAACATGATCATATAAAGTTTAAAGAATACTTAAAGGCATGGATGATATATTAAAGTTTGATGACTATGAGAGGATGAACTTGATATTAAAGCTTGAAAAAAGAGCCAAGACAAAGCATGAAGACTTAAGTGTTTAAGAATGTCAAAAATCTAAGAAGTCACTTTATGTAAGTACTTCATTCGATTTCAATATGGATACAAGAAGCTCTTAGGTTAATTTCATGGACCTAGATACCTTTTAAACTACTTGGAAAATATTTTTATAAGGTGAAAAGATATTTCAAAAAGGTTAAAATTATTTTTGGAATGAAAAACACCAAAAAGAGGTTTTTCCAAATGCTTGTCATTTTTTCTACATTCGCATTGAGGTGAATTTTTCTCTGTCAAACACTCCTTATTTTAAAAAGTGTTCAACATAAAAATTATAGGATTTTCTCTTACCATTATTTTTGAAACCAAGAACAACTAATTTGGAGTTGTATAGAAAAATTTATGACCAAAATATTGAAGTGAGGCGAAATTGTCAGCAAATTGAACACTGTTCATAGTAGAACTTCAGAAGATTAAACAGCATACATATCCACTTCAGATGACTGAAGTGTAACTTCAGACGTACACTTCAGACGTCTGAAGAATTTCTTTAGAAGACTAAAGATTAAGTTCATACTTCTGAAGATTTTGCTAAAAGTTTTCTAAAGAGGTAGAACCACCTCAAACAACTGAACCTGAAAGTTTAGACGTCTGAACACTGTTAACGATCATTTTTTTAAAAAAAAGTTTTGAAATTCAAATTCATATTTCATGGGCTCTAAACTTTAAGAAAACTTGAGGGACACTTCAAGACACTTGGGGAACACGAAATAGACTTGATTACTCATCTATAAATAACCCTCCACGGTTAAGGATTAAATACACCAAGAAAATTTAGCAAACAAGCTTTCTTGCTCTCAAATCTCCCAATTCTCTCAAAGCTCTCTTGTGCAATCAATTTCCAAGTTTCACTACTAATATTTATTGTTAATTTATCAAGAAAATTCTGAGCCTACTCTTAATTCTTTCAACCTAGAAAGAAGGCTTACGGTGATATCTTCTTGAGCTTCATATTTCCATATTGTGAATTTGATTGGAGTATATAGATTTAACTTGTACTAATCAGCTCTTTGTGAGAGCACTCTTTGTACACATCTATTTTTTTTGTATCTCTTGTAGATTGTGATGAGTCCAATGTATTCAGATCGTTGGCTAAGCGAGGGGATATCGCTTAGAGAGGTGGGCTCTAGTCTAATTGAAGGAGTGATCGAGCGAGGGGCTATCACTTGGAGAGGTGGGCTCTAGCCTACTGAAGGAGTGAGTAAACGATGTTGTTCAGCCCGGAAAAGGAACTGGTTTTAGTAAATCCTTTGGTGGTTTGCCAAAGGCGAGGATGTAGGCTGGGGATAAGCCAAACCTCGTAAAAGTCGTGGTCTCACTCTCTATTTCCCTTGCCCTTTATTTTTGAGTCCGATCTATGGTTTCAGCACATATATTCCATGATATGAGGAGCAAAGGAAGAAGAAGAAGAAGAAGAAGATACTTATTTTAAATGTAAATGCATTTGGTATTTGTATTTTGGGTTTGTAATATTTGCATCTGCATGCATGATATGAATAAGCTCAACAAGACCGTAGATAGACCCTAGGTCCTTGCACAAATCACTTAGGAAAATCCCCACTGTCATCTACAATCAGGGGTAAAAATATGGCTTAGGTTTTAAATTGAAAAAGGGTTTCGGGTGACTGAACCTTGGTGTTGAAAACACCTTGGTCAACCGAACTGTTGAAAAGTTAGTCTGTTGACATGACTAAGTGACTGGACCAAAAAGACCTAAGCATCTTTGGTCAACTGAACATTTACCCTGACTTTGTCCAATAACTCGGGCGCCTGAACATTAACGTTCAAATCACCCTCGGGTGACCGAACTTGAGACGAGGTAACAAACCTCAAGCAGGTTGCAGGTTGGAAAATCGCCTTGGCTAGCAAACCAAACATTGCTTTAGGTACCTGAACATGGAAAAATGACTTTTTCTCATGTGTCTGTTCGGGTGATCAAATCTCTCAGGTTGCCATAATTTTACTGCGGTAATTAGGGTAATTTTTCCATTAAACATTTCTAGAAATTCCTAATATATCCCTAATGGTAATATTTTCCAAGGAATCTATATATACCCCTAAATTACACATTTTTAACCACAAGATTAAATTGAAAATCCCCCCTAAATATTTTTGTATTACTCATATTATTTACCCTCTTTTCTTTATTCTCTTGACAAATTTTTAGAAAAATTCCTGTTGAAAGAGAGCATTGATTTCACTCACTTTCTTCACTTGGAAATCTATTGCATTTGAATATTGTTGGAGGATTATTTACTTGGGCATAAGATTATTTTTTACATTTACTTTCATTATATATCTTAGCTTACAAATCATATTTGGAAAGTAAATCTAGAGTTTCTCCATACATCTTCTTGGTAAATATTTCGTTGGAGAAAACTTTTATTGATTTTTCTTGAAAGACTCAAGCACATATTTTACATTCATATTGTTTGTGCTTGGATTATTCTTCCTGTGTTTGAGCTTTTATTGATAAATCTTTATCTTACAAAAAATTGCTTGAAAGCAAAACCTTTGGTTCTCCTACAGCCTTTATTGAAAATACTTCTAGAGAAATTTAGTTGGGTTCAAATCTTTGAAGTGCTTATCATAAATATCTTATTCAAAGAGTTCAAAATATTTTAAGGAAATTCACATTCTCACATTAAGCTTCAGTTCATATCATACGTGAGTGCATTTGCGCGTATTGGTACACATTTGCTTGTATTAGAAGCATCTACTTGTACAAATATTTTCATATTTGTTGTATTCCCGACATATGATCGGAAAAGGGAGACTAGCCCTGTAAATAGTCTCGGAATGGCTTTGACCTAGTTAGGAAAGTTAGGTGCACCATCCTGGTAAGGTGTTGTAAATGATGCCGCTCCACCTATTAAGTGAGCCATAGTGGAATCCTCGGGCTTGCGAGCTAGAGGCAGAGACATAGGCTAAATTGGCTGAACCCCGATAACATATCCTGTGTTAGCTCTTTCATTCCCTGTACTCTTTATATTTCCGCATTTTAATTTATCCACATGTATGTTTATATTTGAATTGTTATATGAATACTGTGCATGTTCTAAATACTGTGAATGATTGGGAAATAGTGAGTCTGTTACATCTGTTTTATATATCTACTCAATATTATTCTGTTGGGGTGCTAGTATGTGCTTAGACAGACTCTGGGTTTGGAATTACTAATTGTTATTAAAACCGTTACTAATAATTGACTATTAGTAACGATTATAGAACTGTCACTAGTATTTGGCCCCCATAAGGTTGATTCTATAGTGACAATTTTGGTCATTTAGTGACGGTTTCTAAACTGTTACTAACACTTCATCTTTCCATTATTAGTAACAGTTTTGCAAATCATCACTAATGCTTTGAAGAAATTTAATTTTTTTTTAAATTCCTGTAAAAACCTTTAATTACATTTTAAAATACATAAAATTGAACCAGAATTACTAAAACATTTATAAATTATTAATATTTAAAATAAAAATTGTTCAAAACTAAAATGCATACAAGTACAAATTCAAATTAAAATATACAAATTAATTGTGTTCAGTTAACAAGAAATACAGGAAAAGTAAAAAATTGTGCGCATTCGACCCGACTGAAGTGTTTGGGATCGTCGTAATGCTCTAAGAGCCATAGACCCTACAAAATAATAATTTCACCAGAAATTAGCTAGCTAGTACACAATGTTTGAATATACATATATATATATATATATATATATATATATATATATATATATGTGTGTGTGTGTGTGTGTGTGTGTACATAGCATGATTTTATGTTTATAACCAAAGAACAATCCATATTTAATCATAAAGTTTTAAGAGCTGGGTATGATGTTCAAAGTTTTTGGAAGAGCCTGAATATTCAGAAAACAAAACACGTGATGCAAATGGGGTCTTCATGCTCTATTTCTAAGAATGGTGTCGAGCTCCTCTTTATATGTTTTTATGCATGCATTTTCAATTTAGGATGAAGATCAATTCCTCTCCTTTAATGTATGCACTTTATGACCATTTTATCATATTTTAATTTTGGAAAAATTAATTGAAATTTCGGCAGCATGCCGTTTGTAAATGGATCATTTTTCCATAACAAAACATACATACAAGCCTAAAGCAATTCAGTATACTCAATATTTTAGTAATAATCCATTCAACACAAGCAGTTTAGTATACTCAATATTTGGTAATCTTCCATTCAGCACAAGCATTTCAGTATGATCAATCCAGACATGTCATACAAACAATCAAGTTAAGTAGGTCCTTGCAAGCATCGGCTAAGCATAACTGCTTTTCATTACAAAGTTCGAATAAATAAAAAGTACAAGATGACTTGCACCAATACACCAAAATAGATGCAAATAGTTAGTAACATCCTTAAGAGAAGCAACAAAAAACTTTATTGACTTCCAAAAACATCATTAGTTCAAGCACAAAAAACGAACACTATCATTATTACCATCAATTTCTCCCCCTTTGCCATTATAAAAAACAAAGGGTTGTCACTGTGGATGATCTAAGAATGGTGCTCAGCTCCTCTATATATGTTCTTATGTGTGCATTTTCAATTTAGGATGAAGATCAATCTTCATTTAGCAATCACTCATCATTTCAATAACAATTTAAGCATGCATCATATTATAAACATTTAGCACTTGATTTTTGGGCTTTGATTATTTTGGAAAAAAATTTAACAAAATTTTGGCAGCATGTCGTCTGTAAATATAATATTTCTCAAATTTTTAAATAAAAAAAAATATACGAGATAGCCTAGCAGTTTTCTATAGCATACGAAACATAAATTACTACATCAGCCATGCAGGTGGTATTCCGAATAAGGCATGCAATCCAGTAGCTCAAATAATAGGTCATACAAAATATAAATCATCCATCAAAGAAATGTAATCATTCACTTAGTTTGCAAAAAAAGAGACACAAATTTTTACCTACTTATTTGAGTGGCCATCCAAGAACACGTCTGAACTCTGCAAGCACTTATGGGGTAGACGTGTGTAGGATTTTTCTCTCTTTCGATGCAAGCCTATTGTGCAATCACTTCTAATGATCTACAAATTCCATGTAAATCCTTTAGCTCCTTAGCTATCCTATATTCTGCAGTTCCTGAGTGACAGAGCTTTAATTCTTTGTCAATTATAGCATTTGTGTTCTATAATTCCTACTACAATATGAGAATCATAAAATCAATTATGCAATTTGACAAAAGAGCTCCAACAGTAGCACAAAATCTCACTTTTATAGTTAATGATATTTCCTCAAAAATTAATAAAAATAAAAAATAAAAGAACTTGCTAGGGACTTTAGTTTTAGGTTCCCAATTAATAATTTAAACCATCCTTGACTTTAGTTATCACCCACGACTTGCAGAAAATGAACAAAACAATGAAAGCTAATTGATAAGGGAAATATAAGTTCTAATGAAAGCAATTACTCCAAATCCAATATAATTCAATATAGAAATAGAGGAAAAAGTGGACACCATACAATAATAAATAATAATGCATTAAGTTGATACCTTCCTGTTGAAGATGTTATAATGTAATTTGGATTGTCCAAAATTTCCTATAATTTCTCTAGGTACTTTTTAGAATCCAACACAATGATTACCCTCATGTATGTCTCTGAAGAAAAGTTTGGGAAAATGCAGACTTGTGTTGACATGGTAGTCTGCTTCTGTATGAACTCAACAACTACTCTTGGGGACAAATCTTTCTCCAAATTGTCAATTAATACGAAATAGTCATAGCCAGTGATTCAATTCGTAAGTGAAGTTTCCCCTCCCATATCTAAATATTGCTCTATATATTGAGACAAAATTGATTTGTTCTTGACATTTGAACTATAAATATCCTTACGTTAGGCAGCACTTCCAACACTAGAATCACCGCCTTTTTTGAATCTGAACCATACGCTAGTAAGGCGGTAGTCCAGTTCTCCATTGTTAAATTTTGTCTAAGAAAAATACATCCAACTCTGAACAAAGTAAAGTACATTAGTTCATAAACCAAAAAAAGTAGGCAACCTCATACCATACAGAACAATAAGGAGTTAATTTGTAGTTTCACTTTGACCAGTAAACCCCCTTTACAAGACTATACAAAAAAGAACATCCATTATTTTCTATTCACAAGATGTGCTAAAAAGATAAAAACATTCACAAAAGCAATTAATCAAAGTACATATTTTGGGCACTTTGAACCTCCTCCCTCTTTTATTTGCTTGCGCGCACGGGTGGGTTGCTCGTGAAGTAGTTGACTGATGGAAACAATTCCAGATATTATCTGCGAAGAGAAACTGGATATCTATATATATATTAGGTGATATATTGGCTATCCTTGCCAATGTGGTTGACACCACATATAAGAATCTAAACGAGTTGACGATAAAATGAAACGAGCAACTCATGTCGTTTTAAGTAGAATGCTTGAAGAGAAAGATCGTTACTAGTAGTCTTAAATTATCTGCTAGCTTCACCTTTATAAGTCGACTTAAGATCCCCCAAAGGGGTGAATTATTAGTGTTGATTTTACAAACCGTCTGTTGGAATTGGTGTATTCCCAAGAGAGGGTTGAATTGGAATTTTAGAAACTTATTCCTAGGTTTAAACAAATATCAGTAATACACAACCTAAGGTCTTTCTAATCATATACCATTTGCGTAGATAATGATATGCGGAAATTAAATCATGCGCAATATTCACAATATATTAAATATAACATACATGTGCAGGAATATAAAGTGATGGAAATTAAGGTAGACACACGATATGTTATCGGGGTTTGGCCAATACTGCGTACGTCCTTGCCTCAGCTCGCAAGCCTGAGGATTCCACTAGTTGCTCACTTAATAGGTGGAGCGGCACCGTTTACAACACCTTATAGGATGGTGCACGTAGTTCTCTTAACCAAGTTTGAACCAGTTCGGGACTATTCACAGGGCTAGTCTCTCTCTTTCGACAACCCGTCAGGAATACAACAGATATTCAATATAACTTTTGTGTATAAGGAAATGTGCTTCTAAACTAATTAGATCATGTACAACAGTATGCTCAATGCACTCACACATGATAAGGATTTATGTTCAAGTGAGATAAGGTCTAGCTATATGTCAACTCTTGGCTAATGTGTATATACTATATATATGTGAGAGTGATACCTTTGATTTAATATAATATATTCAACAAATGAATATTCAAAGGACCTTGGAAACCCTAAAAAAGTATCCCAAAAAAATATTTTATCAAATATTAAGCGTAATGGATACTAGGGTTTGAGCTTGCAAAATATTTTATCAAAAGAATAATTTGCAAGCTTTTGACTCTTGCAATAAAGATGCTAAAAATCAAAAGCAAGTATGAGATTTTACCAATCAATATTTATCTATATCAAATAATATGGGAACAATCACAAAAGCAAACTCTCAAGAAGGTTTTTCAAATGTGTTTGTTTATGTGAGAGTATATGCCAAGAGATGATATATGAATATGCCAAATAATGAATATCAAAACTCCTTTCAACTTGCAATTGATTTGTAAATAGAGGAGCAAGGAGGATGAGCAATATGCCTCAAATTATTGGAAGAATATGAGCTATATGAGTATTATGAGTGAAGAGAATTTTAGAGAATTTTTGGCTAACAATTTTTTTTTTTTTTGAATCTCTTGCTAATTAAGCCAAATGAATGGGTATATATAAATGTCCTAAAAAATATTACCATTGGGGACATAGGAGGAATTTTGGAGAATGTTTAATGAGGGTTAATTAAAAATAACCTCATTTTATCACAATTAAAATTTTTCAACACGAGAGTTTCAGTTGACTATATTTTAAGTTCGGTCGACTCAATTTCCAAGTTCGGTCGACTGGGGCATTTTTGAACTATAAATATAGTCGGATGAATTGAGGCGATTTTAAAATCATTTGAGGTTTGGTCGACTATACTTGAAATTCAGTCTGCTATATATATAGTTCGGTCGACCCAGTCAAAAATGAACTAAAGATTCGGTTGGTTGAATAGTTGGGAGTCAGACACGAGCCAGTTCGGTTGACCATGGAAGATCACGTTCAAAACTGTTCGGTCGGCTAAACCATGGTCAAACTATTGACCCCTGAGTGTTTCAGTCGATTGAGCTAAATATACGCAGTTGGGTTTGGTCGATCGAAACCCTTTCAAATTTTATTTTAAGTCCAAATTCTTACTAGATTTTACCCTTGATATATATGGTATGATTTGTAAGATAGAGGGGATTTTCCAAGTGATGTTAAGGGACCTAATGGTCAATCTATGGCCACTTGAGCTAACCCAAAAATTCGACATCGTTTGACCAAAGGTGATCCCTAAGGTCATTCTACGGTTTTAAGCATAAATACCTATTACACATGATATGCAGATTATTACAGACCAAAAGAAAATATAACACAATACAATACAACTTGAAAAAAAAATTAAAAGAACTTCATGCTTGTATAAGTGCTTCTCAACTTCTAATTCTCATCTATCATCCGTGCTTATAAAAGTAAACCTATTCAAATACTTAGCACACGGATGAGATACCGAGGTTTATCATAATCAAACTAGGGATCAGACTCAAAAGTCAACACTATCAATAATATAGTGGATTATTAGTGACAATTTTTTTTAAACCATCCCTAATAATGCACATTAACGAAAGAACAATTTGTGCTTGATTGGTTGAGTTTAGACGATGAGCTACAGTCTTTTGTTAGGTGTTTAGGAGCTTGTGAGCTAGATGGAATCCCGGTGTATGTAGAAAAGTATCTAATCAAGCAAGAATGCACAGGGAAGGTTGCGATTCCTCTGCATCGAGGAATCCTAAAAAGCATAGTGAAGGACCTTCGAAGATGAGGGTAGAGATGGTAAATGAATGGAGCAATGAGTAGGAAGATTTCCCTCCATATACAGAGATTCAACCTAGTGATGCAAGTGAAACTAATGTGAAATAAAAAGTGGCCCCATTGGTTCCACCCGAAAAGGGTGAATGCAATTGTCATAATCCAATCACATGAAGGAGTACTCTAAGATCGTCACCATGGTGTAATGACAAGCTATCCTGAGAAGTAGCAGCACCGGGAAGCACTGGTCGGTAAAGGAAGAAACCATAATACAAAATATTACTTACCTCTAAAATCCTTCACAGGGCCTAGTTTGAAACTTTGATCCTTCTCTTGGGTTTGATCATTATCTTCTAATTTCACATGATGATGATCAAACGGTGGGTATTTCCCCTCACAGGTAGTTGAGTCAAAGACCATAATATGAAACACCATGTTTCCTTCATACCTAAACTTTCTTTGAAAATAATTTCAAAATCAATTTCTCTTAAAATGTCGCATTATGATATCTCATAGGGCTTTCTTCAATGTTTTTATAGGTTGGCTACCACACAACCATGTCACTTACTAGATGAGACATACCAAGTTGTTGAAACTTGATATGTCTTCATGTCACAAATTTGTCAAATGAGGCCTTGGGGTTGATTGTGGACAGTTGCATGTCACTGAAGTGCTTAAGTTGTTTGGGTGCACTCACGTATGTTTCTTGTCACACCCATCTCCTGTTATGTAGGAGGCTAGAATGTGTCTAGGAGGCTGGAACGTTTCTAGAATTTGAACCAACTTGAATGCAAGAAATTTTCACCTACTTATTTGAGTGGCCATCCAAGAACACATTTCCAAAATTGGGCTTGAAATTATTTTCACAAAAAGTTTAGGTGTGAAGGAAACATGGTATTTCATATTATGGTCTTTGACTCAACAGTGTGCAACAGGAAATACCCACCATTTGATCATCATTATGTGAAATTAGAAGTTGATCAAATCCAAGAGAAGGATCAAAGTTTCAAACCAAGCCCTATGAAGGATTTCAAAGGTAAGCAATATTTTTAATTATGGTTTCTTCCTTTACCAACCAGTGCATCCTGGTGGTGCTGCTTCTCAAAACAGCTTGTCATTACACCATGGTGATGATCTTAGAGCACTCCTTCATGCGATTGGGTCATAACAACTGCTTTTACCATTTTTGAGTGGAACCATTGGGGCCACTTTTGATTTCACATTAGTTTTACTTGTATCACTAAGTTGAACCTCTGTATCCGGGGGGAAATCTTCCTACTCGTTACTCCATTCATTTACCATCTCTACCGTCATCTTGGAAGGTCCTTCACTATACTTGTTAGGATTCCTTGATGTAGAGGAATCGCAACCTTCCCTGTGCATTCTTGCTTGATCAGATACTTTGCTACATACACTGGGATTCCAACTAGCTCACAAGAGCCCAAACACCTAACAAAAGACCATAGCTCATCGTCTAAACTCAACCAATCAAACACAAATTGTTCTTTCGTGAACATGCATTATTAGGGACGGTTTTAAAAAATCGTCACTAATAATACACTATATTAGTGACAGTTTGTAAAACCGAGACCAATATTCCAGCCCTTTCGGGGATCTTGAGTTGGCTTATAAAGGTGAAGCTAGCAGATAATTTTAGACTACTAGTGATGGTCTTTCTCTTCAAGCATTCTACTTAAAACAACATGGGTTGCTCATTCTATTTTATCGTCAACTCCTTCAGATTCCAATCTGTGGTTTCAACCACACTGGTGAGGTTTGCCAATATATCACCTGATATGTATCCGATTTTGCTTCTTGAATAATCACAATATATATATATATATATATATATATATATATGAAAATTGTTGTACTTGGTTTAAGCCCTGTATCACAATTATTTTTCTTCCCAATGTTCAGTTTTTAAATAAACTTTCAGATTAATAGGTCAAGGATAATCATATTTGTGAAAATGATTAGTGTGTTGAATGTTAAAACAGTTTTTAAAGGATGAGTGAAGTTCAAATGAATTTTGAACTTCATCTCTAAATTTACTTTTACATATGTTAAGTCAAAATTCTATCAATAATGGACTCATTTGCATTATTTGATTATTATAGTTATTTTTAAGTCCTAAAAAAGCCATGTAAACCATTACCAACATCACATTTTATTTTTTCATAGAACAATAATCTGATATAGATTGTTTGTGGGATACATAAACACATTACATTATTTAATGCTGATTATATGAAGACCTTGTGCACTCATAAAATTCATTAATTACTGGTTGGATTATTGTGAACTGTTTAATGTTAACACCTAGGTTTCGAACATATCTCTACAGAAAATGTCCTATTTACAGGTGAAATGCTGCCAAAATTTCTCAAAATTGATAAAACTTAGCTATTTAAAATAGTATCATTTTTTTTTTTTTTAACTTTTTTCGAATATCCAATTATTTTTCTATCAAATCATTGATACTTATAGTACATATATGATCAAAAATCGTATACTAATTTTTTTTATAATTTTTAATTTGTAGGGTTTGCGGCTGTCACATCATCAACATGATGTCATGCACACTACAGAAGGATGCAACTTTTGATTTTTTTTTTTTTGTATTTTTTTGTATATATATATATATATATATATATTTTGTTATCTGAACTTATCGGTTTCATGTATAGAACATTCAAAATTTGTATAATGTATTTGTATTTGCTTTTGAATTAGAATTTTTAATAATTTATGAATCTTTTTAAAAATTATGGTTTAATGTTATCTATGCAAAAATGTAATTACACATTTTCACAGGAATTAATGATTTAAAAAAAATATTAATTTTAAATTATTAAGGATAGTTTCTATAGATATTGGTGAAGGATCAAAACCGTCACTAATCCTTCACTAAAGGCCAAGTATTAGTAACGATTTTGATCCTTCACTAAAGCCCAACTATTAGTGACGAATTTAAAACCATCACTAATACTACACTATTAGTGAGGAATTATAATCCTTCACTAAAGGCTAATAAGTATTAGTGACGGGTTTAATCCTTCAATAATGCTCTACTATTAGTGACGAATTTAAAACTATCACTAATACTACACTATTAGTGACGAATTATGATCCTTTTCTAAAGGCTAATAAGTATTAGTGACGGTTTTGATCCTTCACTAATGCTCCACTATTAGTGATGATTTCAGAATTCATCACTAATAGTAGAGTATCAGTGACGATTTTGATCATTCACTAATACTACACTATTAGTGACGGTTTTGAAATTCATCACGAATGCCCTACTATTAATAACGAATTTGTGCCGAGCCAATATAGAATTTATAGTGACAGTATTGGGGTTTCAGTGACGGTCTCAAAATTCGCCATTAATGATTAGTAGTAACGACAGATATAGCAACTAATTTAAAATCATCACTAATACTTCTAAATTCGTCACTAATACTATTAGTGACGAATTTAGAAGTATTAGTGACAGCTTTAATCCTTCACTAATAACCTTATTTTTTGTAGTATAAATTAGGAAAAGGTAAATGATCGTTAGACTTGATAGAAAATGATTCATAGAACTAACTCAACTAGTAATTGTACATCTTAATTAACTTTCCTAGCAATAATTTATAGCCCTGCTCTTAAAGTACTTTTATCAATCTTTTTCATATTCACATATTCTTAATTTGATGTTTTGTGTAATTAGGTGTTCTAAAAGACGTCTCATTTATTTGGAACTCAAATTATCCTTATATGACTAAGATGTTCGTACTGCACACCTGATGTGGGATCCTTACACAAAGGCTCTATATGTAAAAAAAAAAAAATCTTATAGGTTCATATAATAAATTTATGACGCTAAATTGTTAAATGAACTCCATGAAAACTATTTACATTAGATAATCCAGGACCTGATTGAAATACAAACATCACTCTCAAGAATATTTTAGCATGCAGTAGCATACTCATTTTAGCGCATGGTTTATGGATTTTTGATTATTTTGGGAAAATTCTAACAAAATTTTGGCAGCATGCCATCTATAAATAAAACATTTCCCATAAAGACATGCTTCGAAAACCTGGTTGTTTACAGCAAGTAATTCAAATTAAGCATGCGAGAACCTAAAAATATCTACTAGCATGCAATACACAAGTCACTGCGTCAGCCATGTAGTTGGCTTTCCAAACAAATATGCAATCCAAGATATTTAAGCGATTCACTATAGTCCAATATAGTTCATGTCAAAATATAAACTATCCATCAAAGAGATATAATTATTTAATACAATATGGATAGTAGGTTGTCATGTTGATCTCACAAGGCATATAGGAAAAGATGGAATAGGGATGCCTTTGGTGATGTGTACATTTGAAAGTCTAATACTCTAAAGGAGACTTGAGGATATTGATCATGCAAAAGACCTAGGTAAATATCTCAAAGGATTTAGTTAGTAGGGTATTTTCTTTTAAGAATAATTTTGAGGCTTTGCTAATGAAGGAGGAGATAAGTTGGAAATAGACAGTTAGGGTTTAAAATGGTCAAATTCAATATATGCAATATTGGATTGGGGAACCAATGGGAACAAAGCAATATAAAGAAACTCTAAAAAAGTATTACCAGGATAAAAGTTAAAACACAATTCAACTAATCTTGAACCTTTGCGCACATACATAGGCCCCTGTTTTGTATTTCATTTCCCCACCTCATCAACAAAGTCGTATCCTCTTCCAAGCACAAAACCCTAGCCTCTAATTCCACAAATGGCTTGTGTTTCGTCAGCATCAAAACCATAGATCGGACTCAAAAAGTTAACAAAACCATCACTAATACCCTTATTTCTTTTAGTGTATGTGTAACACCTCCGAACCCAGTAGAGTCTAAGGTGTTACTTCCTATAAATATTTTTAACAAAAATAAGAAATAACAGCGAAAATAAATAAACCTCAAATATTGTTAGATTATTATATATATATATATATATATTTGATTAGATTATGAATATGAAAATTTAAATTATTGATGCACTTGATCTAAAAATTAATTATGGATCATCAATACGTGTACGTGTTTCTACAAGCATAAATAATATATTTAAACTAATTGACGTGTCCCCATAATAATACTATTATTTTTCGTTGAGAATATAGGATTGTTACCTGCCATTGGGAGCCTCTAAGTTAATCTCATTTTCTCCAACATTCATCCTTTGAGTCCATTCTTAAACAATAAACAAATGTTAAATAAAACATAAATCCATTGTTAATGCATAACACTATAATAGACTAAAAGAAAACATCCTAAACTACCCAGTCCTACCCACATCATGATTTTATGCCTATGCTCTGGTAAAAGCTTTTTACTAGAGTCTACAGGACCTATAACCTATTGTTCTGATACCAATTGTAACAACTTGAACCCGAGTGAGTTTCTATATATATATATATATGCATATATTTTGAGTGGAAGCAAATAAAACTCAATTATTTTTATTATCAGGGCATTAATTAGTTTCGTTACAAATGTATCTCAAATATTTAAAAATTCTCATTTCCTAAAATTCTAAATATACAAACGTTATACAAATTGTATTATACTGATTCTTATTCTACTCTGCTCTTTATATTCATACCCATGCACTTGCTAAGCTAGATTTCTGGTACACATCAGAATTATCTGTAATGTAAAATAATGATTGGGATGAGATGTTGTTCAGTAAGTAAATAAGATTATTATTAGTGTGTGGCCAAAATGAGCTTTCATAGTATCATATTTTTGTAAAATAACATTAAATACTATAACTTCAAAATTACATTTAAAACTGAAATTAGGAATAGCTTCCCAAGAGGGGGGGGGGTGAATTGGCTTTTATAATTTCTTCTAATTCCTTTTTAGAATTCTTAAACTTATTTTATTTCTTTTAACCAATTCGTGACTGATTTGTTTAATTTGCTAAGCACTCAAGAACTTGGTTTCATTACTTAATTTTTAACCATACAAACATCCAATCATTCAACCAAACCAATCAACTAAAATTAGAAAGTAAACAAACAAACCAATACACAGCACTTATGAAATATATCAACTCAAGATGGTTGTTTGTTTATATTTGCCAAATTTGAACCAAGCCTTGTAGTGAATGAGAATTTATACTTGTTGATGTAAAGCCCTGTATAAATGAATCAAATCACTCTTTCCAAATAATTAAAACTCAAATAAACTCTTGGTAAATTTATCTTTGGGATGTTAACCAAGTAACGTACTTCCGTAAGGTTTCCGCAAGATATGGTGTAACCAACGTACTCCCTTTTGGTTTCCGCAACCCAAATCAAAATTAAACCTTAAGTTTGTTTGATTTCCAAATATTACGTGGTATATATGATTATTAAATAAATTATTCACGCAATTTAAATATGTTGAAAATAAAGAGTAAGGGAAAGAGAGAATGAGACAAAGATTTTTATAAGGTTCGGCTTATACCTAGTCTACGTCCTCGCCCTTGGTAAACCACCAAAGGATTCACTAAACCTGTTCTGTTGATGGGTGGAACAAACCTTTAGAACACTCCTTGGTTAAGGCTAGAGCTTGCCTTGTCCAAACGATATTCCCTCGTTCGGTCACTCCTTTAGGCTAGAGCCCGCCTCTCTAAGCAATATCTCCTCGCTTAGCCAACGATCCAAACAATCCTTGGAGTGTCAAAGAACTACAAGAAATACAAGATAAGATCTACGTACAAGTATACTCTCTCAAAGAGCAAGTTAGTACAATTTCAGCACTACATACTTTAATGTAAAATATCAATATGAAATACAATGAGCTCAAGTGTAGAATTCACCAATATCCTTCTTAGATGAGGATTAGCAGTAGAAATTCAAAGGAGGAAGGATTAGCACTTTAGAATATCTCAGCAAAATAGTTTTGTAATGAGTGAACAAGAGAGCTTTGGAAGAACAAGAGTGCTTTTAGCTTTACAAGCAGATTTTTCAATTCTTGGATGAGTTTTGATTTGCAAAACCATGTATTTATAGGCTTTCAAACTTGTTTCCATGTTGTAAAAGTTTCCTTATAGAGTTTCCCAATTTTTTAGAAAGTTTGGAGCTCAAACGGCTATATTTTAAAATATTAGAATTTAAAAAATTTTCCCGTTGAACAGTGTTCAGACGTTTGACAGCAGTCACCTTGCTTCAGTGTTTTGGCCATAACTTTTTATTTATAACTCCAAATTAGGTGTTCTTGGTGTAAAAATAAAGCTAAGAGAAAATCCTACAAATTTTATGTTGACTACGTTTTAAAATAATAACTTTTTCGATAGAGAAAAATTCAGCTCAATGCAGCTGTATAAAAACTGACAGCTTTTGGGAAAATTCTTTTTGGTGCTTTTTATTCCAAAAATGATTCTAACCTTTTTAAAATAATTTTTGAACTTATAAAAATATATTTCAGGTATTTTAAAAGGTATCTAAGTCTAGGAAATTAACCTAATAGTTTCAAAATATTTCAAACAATATTTTAAACATTAGAGTACTTACATGAGACTTCTAAGATATTAACATTCTAAGTTCTTGAGTCTTCATGCTTTGTCCTTGGATTGAGTCCATTTTTCTTCAAGCTTCCATATTCTTTGAGCTTTCTCACTTTGCTTTTATTTGGCTCTTTTAACTTTAATATGCCTTGCCTTTCAACAACTTATTCATATCCTCATATTCTTCAAGGTTTCATATATCATCTTTAAATCCATGCTTTGAGTCTTTTAAACTTCATTTGATCCTTGTGAGCACTTTAACCTTGCTTTCTCATATATGAGCCCTGAAATATCATTACTCATACAAATATATTAAATTTTACTTGTTTGTTAGCATCAAAATAAGATAACAAGATTTTAAGCCTTGTAAGGCCACAATCTCTCCCTTTTTGACGATGACAAACAAGGAACAAAAATTTGAGTAAGCCTTCAAAAAAAAAAAGAAGCTCCCCCTTTCAATAAGCTTCATCTTAATAAAATCAATATAAATTTCATCAATCATGCTCATCACTTTCTTTTGGTTTTACAAGCTTTTTCAATGAATATTAAATACTTAAATACTTCTTTTGAATAGATATAATGTTCATGCTCAATTATGCTTAATTTTTGCTTCACAACTTCTCCCCCTTTTGACATCAATCAAAAAGAAAAGAAATGATTTAAATTCAAATACAAATCATTTTAAACATATCAATAACCATGTATTCCAAACATATGTACACACTCAAGTTATTGTTTTTCAATATAGCATGTGTAGTGTGTAGCTCACCATATTTATTCAAGATACCAACTGATATTAATTTGATGGTTTTTATGATACCAATTTAAAATTTTAAAAAATTAATTCATGATATCAATTGATTAATGATTCATGACACTCCCCCTGAATTCAATACATTCAGTTTTGTTATTAATTTTGCTTTTATCATCCCATGTAAAATATTGAATCACATCATATATAAAATATCAATATCATGCTAAGATCATCAATGTCACATCATGCTCATAGGCATAATCATGCTCATAAATAATTTGACTTTGTGATACCAAGTGAGCTTTAGATTTGATATCGATTGAAATTTTTAACATGTGAAACCAAAAATACTTTATAGATACCAAGCTTAATATCACATAATGTATAGTTCATGGATACCAATATGACTACTATATTCATTTATAGCTCATAGATAAAGAGCAGTATGTTTATTCATATGATTCATTTAAAATCATGCATGTTCAAGAATTATCCTTATATCAAAAATTTATGCTTAAGCTCAATAATCTCATTCTCAATTTTCAACATAGTGAGCCATACTTTTCAATATAAATCAAGTGAAGTTAATTAATACACATGTAGCATATCAATACATCACATGTAGGCAAGTAAGCATGTAGCATGTAACATCAAGGCACTTATATAATAAGCTTAGATTTGATATTTTCTTTATATTTTCTTAAGTTAAGTCTTGTAAAGAGTAATCCTATGATTTTGGCCAACAATGTCATTTTCTATTTTATATATGTGTGAAGTCATTTTATTTTTGGTACCCATATTTTCTTGGGGTTGGAGGATTTTTCAAGGGAGGTTTCTTTTATTTTCCATACTTGTTTGGTTTTAACACCTTTCCTCTTAAACGGACATTCAAACTTTATATGACCATTTTTCTTGCATCGATACCATATGATGTTTGTGTAAGCATTAGAAGATGTGCAAGTATAGTTTTTGGATTCTTTCAAGAAATATCCCATGTAAGAATTCTTTTTCTTTTTATTTTCAATTCCATTGAAACCAATGCCTTCTTTATTTAAAGACATTCTTTGTAAACCAATCATCTTATCAAGATTTTCTTTTCCTTTAGTGAAGTTATGAATGATCTTATCTTTATTTTCAATCTAACTCTTAAGATTTTCTATCTCTTTCTTGTTATCAACCTTCTTTTGTGATTTCTCTAACTCTAGAGATAATTTTCTTATTCTATCCTCTAATTCAGAAATATACATATCTTTCTCATATACGGTAGAGGATAGAGATCGAAGGTCTTCTATCATTTGTTCATTCTTGATTTCTAGTTTCTCAATTTTCAAGTTGTTTTCTTTTTCAGCAAGATTTTTGGATTCTATTTCTTTCTTTGCTGATTCATACTTATCTTCTAATTGCTTGAGTTTTGAGTTTTTATCTCTTTCAGTATTCTTTAGGAATTCTAACTCTTTCATTAAACTTTCATTCTTATTCTTCAATGATGTGTTTTGTTTATTTGCTTTCATCAACATCTCATGTACTTTGAATAGATCATTTTGAAGTTCATCATAAGATGGCATACCCTCATCACTTGATTCATTACTACAAGAGTTATTTGAAGATTTAGTTGAAGAGTTTTCCTCGTTATCCCATGCCATAAAGCACGTGTAAGTAATCTCTTGATCACTTATTTCATTCTCCGAACTACTTGTACTATCCCAAGTAGTGGCTTTCATAGCCTTCTTGTTTTTCTTTTTAGACCCTTTCTTTAATAGTGGACATTCCGGTTTTAAATGTCCAACTTTATTGCAATTATAGCACGTAGGAGTTTTATTTTTAGATTTCTTTTTGTTGATTTCTTCTTCTGATTCATCTGATTCAGATTTTTGATTTCTTCTCTTGAATTTGTTCCCCTTCTTAGTATCCTTGCTAGCTTTTTAGATATGAAGGCTTCTTCATCTTCATCTATTTCACTACTTGAGTTTTCTTTTAAGGCTTTAAAGGTTATTTTTTCTTGGGCTTTGGTTTTCCCATTCTTTTCATTCATTACCATTTTGTATGTGAGGAGAAAACCTATAAGCTCATCTAAGGATGTATTTTTTAGATTTCTACCTTCCGTGATAGCAGTAGCCTTTGGTTCCCACATGAAGGGAAGGCCTTGTAGAGTTTTTCTTATCATCTCATAAGTAGTGTAAGTTTTTCCTAAGGCATTTAGGGAATTTATTATATTAGTGAACCTAGTAAACATATTTGTAATTGATTCATCCGGGTTCATCTTAAAGGCTTCATACTCGCTTGTGAGCATATCAACCCTATTATCCCTAACATCTATTGTTCCTTCATAAGTAACTTCTAGCTTATCCCATATTTCCTTAGCTGATTTACAAGCCATTACTCGATCAAATTCATTAGCATCTAAAGCACAATATAATGCATTCATAGCACTAGCATTAACTTGTAGTATCTTATAGCCTAGGTCGGTCATATCATTTTTCTCTTTGGGAACTTGTTTTCCATCAACTATCTTAGTGGGAATTTGGTCACCTTCCATGACAACTTCCCATGCTTTCCAATTCATATTTTGAAGATATATTTGCATTCTCTTTTTCCAAAGAGTGTAGTTCAAACCACAAAAGATTGGTGGCCTAAGTGAAGATTGTCCCTCTCCAAAGGGAGCTACGCCTAAGTTAGCCATTTAAATCTTTTTATAGCTACTATTTAAGATTTGCTATAACCCCGCTCTGATACCAATTGAAATTAGGAATAGCTTCCCAAGAGGGGGGGTGAATTGGCTTTTAAAATTTCTTCTAATTCCTTTTTAGAATTCTTAAGCTTATTTTATTTCTTTTAACCAATTCGTGACTAATTTGTTTAATTTGTTAAGCACTCAAGAACTTAGTTTCTTTACTTAATTTTTAACCATACAAACATTCAATCATTCAACCAAACCAATCAACTAAAATTAGAAAGTAAACAAACAAACCAATACACAGCACTTATGTAATATAACAACTCAAGATGGTTGTTTGTTTATATTTGCCAAATTTGAACCAAGCCCTGTAGTGAATGAGAATTTATACTTGTTGATGTAAAGCCCTATATAGATGAATCAAATCACTCTTTCCAAATATTTAAAACTCAAATAAACTCTTGGTAAATTTATCTTTCGGATGTTAACCAAGTAACGTACTCCCATAAGGTTTCCGCAAGATATGGTGTAACCAACGTACTCCCTTTCGGTTTCCGCAACCCAAATCAAAATTAAACCTTAAGTTTGTTTGATTTCCAAATATTACGTGGTATATATGATTATCAAATAAACTATTTATGCAATTTAAATATGTTGAAAATAAAAAGTAAGGGTAAGAGAGAATGAGACGGAGATTTTTACGAGGCTCGGCTTATACCCAGCCTATGTCCTCACCTTTGGCAAACCACCAAAGGATTCACTAAACTTGTTTCGTTAACGGGTGGAACAAACCTTTACAACACTCCTTGGTTAAGTTTAGAGCCTGCCTTCTCCAAACGACATTCCCTCGTTCGGTCACTCCTTTAGGCTAGAGCCCGCCTCTCTAAGCAATATCCCCTTGCTTAGCCAACGATCCAAACAATCCTTGGAGCGTCAAAGAACTACAAGAAATACAAGATAAGATTTGCGTACAAGTATACTCTCTCAAAGATCAAGTTAGTACAATTTCAGCACACTATACTTGAATGTAAAATATCAATATGAAATACAATGAAGCTCAAGTGTCAAATTCACCAATATCCTTCTTAAATGAGGGTTAGCAATAGAAATTCAGAGGAGGAAAGATTAGCACTTTAGAATATCTCAGTAAAATAGTTTTGCAATGAGTGAACAAGAGAGCTTTGGAAGAACAAGAGTGCTTTTAGCTTTACAAGCAGATATTTCAATTCTTGGATGAGTTTTGATTTGCAAAACCATGTATTTATAGGCTTTCAAATTTGTTTCCATGTTGTAAAAGTTTCCTTATAGAGTTTCCCAATTTTTTAGAAAGTTTAGAACTCAAACGGCTATATTTTAAAATATTAGAAATTAAAAAATTTGCCCGTTGAACAGTGTTCAGACGTTTGACAGCAGTAACCCTATTTCAGTATTTTGGCCATAATTTTTTATTTATAACTCCAAATTAGGTGTTATTGATGTCAAAATAAATCTATGAGAAAATATTACAACTTTCATGTTGACTACTTTTTAAGATAATGAGGTTTTGATAGAGAAAAATGCACCTCAATGCGGCTGTATAAAAACTGACAGCATTTGGGAAAACTCTTTTTGGTGCTTTTTATTCCAAAAATGATTCTAACCTTTTTAAAATAATTTTTGACCTTATAGAAATATTTTTCAGGTATTTTAAAAGGTATCTAGGTCTAGGAAATTAACATAAGAGTTTCAAAATATTTCAAACGATATTTTAAACATTAAAGTACTTACATGAGACTTCTAAGATATTAACATTATAAGTTCTTCAGTCTTCATGCTTTGTCCTCGGATTGAGTCCATCTTTTCTTTAAACTTCCATATTCTTTGAGCTTTCTCACTTTGCCTTTCTTTGGCTCTTTTAACTTTAATATGCCTTGGCTTTCAACAACTTATTGATGTCCTCGTATTCTTCAAGGTTTCATATATCATCTTTAAATCCATGCTTTGACTCTTTTAAGCTTCATTTGATCCTTGTGAGCACTTAAACCTTGCTTTCTCATATATGAGCCCTGAAATATCATTACTCATACAAATATATTAAATTTTACTTGTTTGTTAGCATCAAAATAAGATAACAAGATTTTAAACCTTGTAAAACCAACAAAAATAAATGTAAACTAAAAAATTCTGCATAAAAATTATAGTAGTAAAATTTTATAACCATACACTGCATCTGTTAAATTAAACTTGTTAACTTTAAAACTGTAACTATAATACTTAACTTTCCTTTATACGTATCCTTCATATCATCATTTAGGCATAAAACAGCTCGGTTCACATAATTATATATATACATATACTGTAAAAACCTCCCTTAGATTTGTTAACCGTAAGTCATGTTTACCCCCATGACAGGGTTGTGCGGTCCAATGATTGGACTTAACTGGCTAGTCGGCCAAATTAAATCAAACCGTAAATCATAAGTGAGATTTTCCCTATTAAATCCTAGTCCGACCTAGGTGTGCACTCAGGAGAAATCCACTGTCATATAAAACCACTCTATAAACAGTGTGGGTGCACTACGAGTCGTTTAAATTTTAAGTTACGATACCGAGCATCTATAACTTTGAAATTTCTTCGCCATAAAGGGTTTTAAAAATTTTTTATTATAATTGATGCAATTAAAATAATATCGTGAAAATCTCATTTTTACTCATATTTTCATGAAACATGCAACGTAAAAATAAACTCATGCCACACGATTTTCGTGTTAAAAATATTTTCTTGAATAGAAAGTAATGCTTGAAATTACCTGAGTGGATTAGAACATTTCTTAACCAAAAATAAAATAAAATAAATGCAAGTATAATAAAATTAAAATTGATATAATTAAATATACATAAAAATAAACTAAGGTAAAATTTAATAAAAACCTAACATAATCAAATTTACATACACTGTTTTAACCTTGTGAAACGGTTACAATAAACTTTAACTCTTAAAATAAGATTAGAAAAAGTGGATATTGATTTTTAGAGTTCGATTTCTATTTTGATGCTGACAAAGTACTAATATATTATGTGTGTTTAAGTATGTGAACTAATCTAAATTTCAGCACACATAAGATTAAGGGACTTGGGAGCAAGAAGAAACTCCAAAATTATATGTATCCGGTGCGTTCCATGAAGACACATGAGTAAAAAGATTGAAGACATTTGTTCTTATTGTGAAATGAATTTTGATTTATATTTTGGGTCTCTAATAATTGCATATCATGCATGATAAAAATTAAATGCTCAAGACCATAATTTGACCTTAGATACGTCAAATTTTTGGGTTTAACTCTCAAGAGGCCTTAGAATGACCATAGGAATCATCATCTACATAACCCAAAATGCCTTATGCTTAGTCACACTGGGTTAATAAAGCACTAAGACCAAAACAGGACTTAAATGCATATTTTTAGTGGTCTCGGTCGACCGAACCCAAAGCTATGTAAAGGCTTCTACTAAAAAAAATTGGTTTTTAGTGAAGGATAAAACCGTCACTAATAGTATTAGTGACAAATTTATAAATATTAGTGGCGATTTTAAATTAGTTACTATATTTGCTTTGAAACCATCACTAAAACCCCAATACCGTCACTATAAATTCTATATTGGTTCGGCCCAAATTCGTCACTAATAGTAGGGTATTAGTGACAAATTTTAAAACTGTCACTAATAGTGTAGTATTAGTGAATGATCAAAACCATCACTAATACTCTACTATTAGTGGTGAATCCTGAAACTGTCACTAATAGTAAAGTATTAGTGAAGAGTCAAAACCATCACTAATACTTGGCCTTTAGTGAAGGATCATAATTCGTCACTAATAATGTAGTATTCATGACAGTTTTAAATTCATCACTAATAGTTGGGCTTTAGTGAAGGATCAAAATTCGTCATTAATAGTATAGTATTAGTGACGGTTTTGATCTTTCACTAATATCTATAGACAATTGTTAGTGAAGGTTTTCAAACCGTCACTAATAATTAAAAATTAATATTTTTTTAATCATTTATTCCTACGAAAATCTCTAATTACATTTTCACACAGATAATATTAAACCATAATTATTAAAAAGATTCATATATTATTAAAGATTCTAATTCAAAATCAAATACAAATACATTATACAAATTTTGAATGCTTTATACATGAATCTCATATGTTCAGATAACAAAAAAAAAAACAAAAAAAATCAAAAGTTGCATCCGATTGTAGTGCATGGCACCGTGTTGATGTTGTGACAGCCACAAACCCTACAACTTAAGAATTAAAAAAAAAATTGTATACGATTTTTGACCATTTACGTACTATAAGTATCAATGATTTGATAGAAAAATAATCGAACATTCGGACAAAGTTAAAAAAAATGATACCATTTTAAATAGCTAAGTTTTATCAATTTTGAGAAATTTTAGCAGCATTTCCCCTATAAATAGGACATTTTCCATAGAGATATGTTCGAAACATTGGTGTTTACACTAAATAGTTCACAATAATCCAACCAGTAATTAATGAATTTTATGAGTGCACAAGATCTTCATATAATCAGCATTAAATAATGTAATGTGTTTATGCATCCCACAAACAATCTATATCAGATTATAGTTTTATAAAAAAAATAGAATGTGATGTTGGTAATGGTTTACATGAATTCTTTAGGAATCAAAAACAACTATAATGATCAAATAAGGCAAATGAGTTCATTATTGATAGAATATTCACTTAGCGTATACAAAAGTAAATTTAGAGATAAAGTTCAAAATTCAAAAATGTTTTAACATTCAACATACTATAATCATTCTCACAAATATGGTATATTGCTTTGTTCATTTTGGGAGAAATTTAACAAATTTTCAACAACATGCCGTCTATATATAGAACATTTCTCAAACATGCAAGTCACAAAAGCATGCAATTCAGAAGATTTTTGCATTATACAAATGCTTAATGTGCTCAAGACAACCTTATGACTCAAAAATAAAGACAATGACATGCATGAAAGTCCATAGGATTATGTTTTCCAAAATTTTAGAAGTTTTAAAAATTTTTGGCAGCATTTTCCCTGTATATTGGATATTTTCCTTAGAGATATGTTCCAAACCTAGGTCTTTACACTAAACAATTCAGAATAATCCAATTAGTAATGACTGCATCTTATAAGTGGTACAAAAAAAAAAAGTAAGCTTTGAAACACTATGATCTATTTAAATTCATACACACACACACACACACACACACACACACACACACACACACACACATACATACATACATACATACATACATACATACATACATAAAGATCTTTATTTTGACTAGATTTTATGCATGCCTTTGATCTTTGTTTCCCTAATTGGGTCTTAAGACAAGAGTTTAATGTTGTTAGATTTTCAGTTAAGGAGTTGGGAGGCTCTTGTATTACTTGTAGGCTATAGTGTTTGGAAGATTTATTTGGGAGGAGGTTAAGAAAGCATGGGAATTTAACAAGTTTTCGGTTGCATGCTGTCGATAAATAGAACATTTTCCAAACCTACAAGTCACAAAAGTTCTTCCTAGGTTTGGCTAAGCCAGTAGCAGTAGTACACAACCTAGGGTCTGTCTATGCATATATGAAATTGTAGAAAAGATAAATCAAGTCCTAACAGTACAAGCAATACAGTTCCAGTATCTCGCAACAATTCACAATTCAGCATATGAATAAAATTAAACAAGCAACAGAACTACTAGCATGCAGTCCAAACTACGTTTTACATACCTTCTAATGAGAAAAGCCACCTTCTTCTAAATCAATATACCTACTTGTTATGGATATAGATCTTTATTTTGACTAGATTTTATGTATGCTTCTAATCTTCATTTGTCTAATTAGGTTTTAAGTTGTGAGTTTAATGTTGTTAGATCTTTAGTTAAGGAGTTGGGAGGCTCTTGTATTACTTCTAGGTTATAGTGTTTGGAAGATTTGTTTGGGAGGAGGTTAAGAAAGCGTTGGCATTTAACAATTTTTCGGCTACATGTCATCTGTAAATAGAACATTTCCCAAACCTGTAAGTCACAAAAATTCTTCCTAGGTTTAGCTAAGCCAACAGTAGTAGTACACAACCTAGGGTCTGTCTACGCATATATAAAATTGTAAAAAAGATAAATCAAGTCCTAAAAGAACAAGCAATACAGTTCCAGTATCTCCCAACAATTCACAATTCAACATATGAATAGAATTAAACAAGCACAAAACTACAAGCATGCAGTTCAAACTACGATTTGCATACCTTCTAATGAGAGGAGTCACCTGCATCATCTAGTTGAGATTGGTGCATCATTTGTTCGAACAACGCTTGCTTACTCAGAATTGCTGTGAGTGTGGCTTCAACGTTGGACACCTTGTCTTTCAATTACGGGTTCTCCACTTCAACATTAAACACCATGTCTTTCAATTGCTGGTTCTCCATTTCCATCATATGCATCCGCTGAACCATCTCCTCTTCCCGAGACTCGATGTCTAGACGTGCTCGTTCCATCTCAGCATGAGACGCCGCACCCATAGAAGATGATGTTGTTGGGGCGATGTATCCACTTCCAATACCTTTCACCCAGGCCCTCACTCGTTCCCCAAACACCCGAGCGGTTATCTAGTAATACGTCATTTGCTGACTCCCCTATGAAATAGGTGCATCCCTCAGCTCGACCATCTTCGCCTATTTTCAGTCGTGAAAATGATAAAAAGGAAGAAATAAGAATACAACTTCGATGTTTTGAATCAAATTATAAAATAAATATTTTCTTTGACTTACATGTTTGCCCTGTGCACCCTCATACCACTCCCCAATCACCTTTCATGTGTTCTCTAATAAAGATTCGGAAGCGGCTCCTCTGCGCTAGTCTAGAGATCACGCTACATTATCATATAAAACATCATTAATATTAATTCAGGTAATGGTTAGATAGTTTTAGATATATAAATTACCCTTCGATGATTTACGAATAACCTCGACCCACCGCAATGCGTTATAGGGAGTTTGTTGTTGTTCGAAGCATTTTTTTTCACATATAGCCTACAAAAAATATGTAATGACTTATTATTAGCCTCATCAATGTGAAAAATTAGTTATTATAATACAAAAACATCACCTAATAGTGTAGGTCGCAGAAATGGTGGCACACCACCTCCCAATCCTATTGGGATATCTTATCGTATGGGTGTACTTCTGCTTGATCTCCCATCGCTCGAAAATGTTCACGCATTTTGGCATGATAGATCTTTAATTTATTGCATAGTTGCACATCCACCGCCCTCTTCACATGGTCTGCATGGAGAATGTCCATATCGATCTCCTCCATAGGTAATATAGTTAGAATGTTAAATAGTTGTTTGACTAGTATATTAAAAGTAAAAAAAAAAAACAGGTTTGAGACTACTTACCAAGATGCGCATGTAAAAAACCATGCGTTGTGCCTCAATGACCTACGGCCAGCTAAGGCAGGTGATTGGAGCATATTGTTGGCATATAATGTCGAACTCCCGTGTCCACACTAGGCATCAATTGTCAAGCGGGGTCGTGAAGCTTTGAGGAATGTCGATCAGAATCCGCTGCCTCATCCTCTCGAGGTACTTCTTAAGTGCCATGTTCTTTGCTACACCATGGCTTAACCTCACCGTGGATGTTGATGCTGAAAGAAGAGTTAAATTAAGAAAAATATTTTAATCAAATACGTGAATAACCATCAATAGTTTAAATCAAATAAACTAATCGTAACCTTACCAACGCTGCTCATCATAGTGGGAATCTCACCTTGCATTTCATTCCTAGTCATGGTAACCATGTTTGGCCAAGGTCCCAACGACTCAGACAATGATGGTGTTGCATCAGGACTGACGTGCTTCGCCGATCTCAAGGAGGTTGGATCATCCTTATGTGATAATGTAGTCGAGAGCCTGGAATGAAGTCGGCCACGACGACCTCCTGGTGCCATGTCTGCAAAATATTAGACAAGTAAATATAAGAAGTACAAATATTAGATGGGTGCATAATAAATATATTTTTAATTATTTACACATGTCAGATACATGGTGACAACATAACATGCTTACCCCCTATACGTCTTCAATATCGGTATCATCCTCACTTTCTAAAGTGTCTTCCTTTTAACTACAGTACTCAACCCCTATTTCATCTTCCCCATTAGTTTCCTCATTGTTGAGGAAGTCAATGTGTACAAAAGGTTCAATTCTAATGTTAATAGTCCCTATGTTTTCTGCTATGGCACAAACCCTAGTTAATGGTATAGGATTGGCTCCTTCTTCGGCAACATTGAAAGCAGATTGCGCTGCTGCACTGTCAGATGGCTCATCTTCTTAGAATGCAATCTCACTCGTACTTTTCTCCCCATCTGCAACTTCTATAATAGCATACTAACTTCGGGGAGGAATCTTTTGGGCCACATACCATTCATCCTTCAATTTTGTGTCTTTAAGGTAGAACACTTGTTCTACCTGCGTCGCTAGCACAAAAGGGTAATTTTGATACCATGTCTTGCTAAAATTAACACTGGTAAAGTAGGCATTCATGTTTATCCTAATCTTTTTACTGCCAATGTCCCACCAGGTACACTTGAACAGGTGGACGAGTCTGTTGGCTCCATAGTTAAGCTCTATAATGTCATCTAAGACACCAAAGTAGTCAATTTTTTTATATCCTTATGTGACCATCACCGCAACCGCATAAATTTGGATTCTTCTATTCAGTTTGAGGGACTTTGTACGAAATTGTAACCCGTTGATAATGCAACCATTGTAACGGTTAACTCATTAATTGGGGCCACATGCCAACACATTCAAATCTTTACTTGTCGTTGGTTCTTTATTGTAATACATGACTTTCATCTATTAAATAAACAGGAGTTTGGATGAGTAAACCGTCAATATTGAAAATGTACATTGCTTCATACTTAGACAATATTTGTTATTTACACGGCTCCCAAACCAATTGAAAAATTCCTTCTTATGTCTTTCGTCAACATTCCTTTCATTTTGAGCTAGAAGTTCAGTTTTATGTTCACTATATGCAACAATAGTACATGTTAATGTCAACTAAGTATATCAATATGCATATATAACTACAATGCAAAGTAAGGAGTTTGGAATCACGTACTTGATATATGGAATAGTTTTATCACAATTATTGAGGACATAAAAATGGGCCTTTTGTAGGTCGTCTATGTCAATATAAGGATAATAATAATAATAACATCAATAAGGTAATAATAATAATAAATAATAATAATACTACTACTAATAGTAAATAATAATAATTATAGTAAAAATAAAAATAATAAAGATGCTATCAGTAAAATAATAATAATAATTATACTAATAAAAATAAAGTTATAATACTAATATTAAAAGTAAAAATTAATAATAATAATAATAATAATGATAACATTACTAATAAAAATGAAGATAATAAAAATAATAATAACCAAAATAAGATACTAATGCTAATAATAATAATAATAATAATAATAAGGTAAAAAAAATAAATAAAAATAATAGTAATAATAATCCAGAATAATTATAGTAAATTAATAATAATAATAATAATAAATAAATAAAAATAATTATAAGAAAGTAATAATAAAATAACGATAATAAAAATACTAATAATAATAAAATAATAAAAGGGAACCTCTTGCTCTATTTGGTTAGGGCAAAAATAGGGTGTCTACAGTGACGGCTCCCAAATTCGTCATAATATTGTGAAATAAATTTTTTTTTTTTCAATAAAAGAGATATTGGTGATAGTTCTTAAATCCGTCACAAATAGGGGGCTAATTGTAACGAATATTCAAATTTGTCATTAATATTATGAAATAAATTTTTTTTAATTTTTTTCAATAAAATAGGTATTAATGACGGTTCCCAAATTCGTCACTAATAAGGGGTTAATAGTGACGAATCTACAAATTTGTCACTAATATTGTGAAATAAATTTTTTAAATTATTTTTTTAAATAATTGTAATGACGGTTATTTATTCGTCATTAATAAGTGCCTTTTAGTGACGGATTTAATTGTTCACTAATACCACATAAATTGTCGCTAATATTTTTTTGGGATAATTTTTGTGCAAAAAATATTTTCTCACGATATTTTCCTATTTTTAGTGACGAAACTATTAGAGACTGTTTCAAATCCGTTGCTAATAATGTTGTATTAGTGACGGTTGCTAAAACCATTTCTAATACCCACTTTTAGTGATCAAATTTAATCCGTCACTAAAAGCTAGTTTTTTTTGTAGTGTTCGATTGATTGAACAAAAGTGAACACTTTGACTTTGCTTGGTCTACCATCACAAAATGAACGTGACACTTACAGTCGAACAAATCCCCACGTGCCTGACACCCTATACACTTGGTTGACCAAATTTGTTAGTTCATATGGCTACGGTCGACCGAACCTGTGAAGATGGTCAACCGAACCTATCTCGATTGACCAAACCTCAAAGGGTTCGAAATTGCCTTGATACGATTGATCAAATCTCCTGTTTAAAATGGCCACGGTCAATCGAACTGAATAATATAGTTGATTGAACCTCAAATATGGTCGACCAAAATATCTCGGGTTGGAAATTTTTACCGCGTGTTAAACAAGATTAATTTTTATTAAACATAATTAAACAATTTCTAAAACACCCTATATGTCCCCAACGTTAGATTTTTGCCCTACTCTATACATACCCCCTCATTTGTCATAATTAGTATGAGATTACTAAAGTAATTAGCTAAAAATCCTTTGAAAATTTTATTGTACTAAAATCTTTCATGCTCCCACATTTTCATAAGCTCATTGTTAAAACTATTCTCATACTCTATTGATTACATATTTTAGAAAGAGTGCATTGTGTTCTTCATCTTCATTTGCAAAGTTATTGCAACTTGAGGATTGAGTGAACACTTATATCTTGTGGGCATTTATATATTATGATTAAGCTAACTACTCTCACATACTTGCATTGTTTGATTTTGATTTTTGAGAGTAAGCTAAAGTTTTTCCATTTATATTTTATTAATAAATATTATTCGGAAAGAACTCCTCATTTCTTGTGAATCTTGGTATCCTTGTTGCAATGTTCAAAAGCTTGCTTTGTGTTGTTGATAAAAATATTTTTGCAAGCTTAAACCCTAGTATCTATTGTGCTAGATATTTGATAAAATATTTTGAGATATTTGCTTAGGGTTTTATAAACCACCTTTGATTATTCATTTATTGAATATACTATATTGAATCAAAGGTCTCACTCTCATATATATATAAACACACACACACACACACACATTCTTGAGAGTTGACATATAACTTCACATTAGCATTTCTCACATTATCATATAATTTATTTGATTCAAAAATATATTTGATTAACTCACTTGAGCATTAACTCTTATCATATTTGAGTGCATTGATTGTATTGTGCTTATTGTGGTACACATCTGCTTAGTGTAGGAAGCATATTTATTTGTATGAAAGATTTCATATCAGTTGCATTCCTAACATGTGGTCGGAAGAGGGAGACTTACCCTATGAAAATTTCCGAATTGGTTTAAACCCAGTTAAGAGAACTAGGTGCACTATCCTGGTAAGGTGTTGTATTAGGTGCCGCTGTACCCATTAAGTGAACCTTGGTGAAATCCTCTTACTTGTGAGCTTGAGCCAGGAATGTAGGCATTGTTGGCCAAACCCCGATAACATTTATTGTGCCTACTTTTAATTTCCACCTTTAAATTTCAGCATTATAATGTTTGCGTTTATTTGTTTTAATATTTGATTAAGTTTATGATTATATTCAAAGACCCTAGGTTTGTGTAATACTGCTCAAAGAATCTAAATTGACCTAGGAAAAGTTTTAAAAGTCCAATTCACCCCCCTCTTGGGAATACACCAATCCCAACAGTGGAGAAGTGAGAATTTTACGTGTAAAAATTTTCTTTCTACCACTAATTTTTTCACTCACTTTTCTTTCTCTTTCTTTAGAAATATTTTTTACTTATGAGCTGTGAGGTTTTAATAGAGAGAACTTCTCTATTTGTAGGCAGTGGGAAGGGGTTTTTTGGCAATTGAAAATTTCCAAAGGGGGCAGCAACAATTCAATTGTCGTAGGGGAAGGAAAATAAAAGAAAAAAAAAATGTGGTGGGGGCATTATAGAAGGAAAGAGAAGAGAAGGAAAGGAAAAGGGAGAGAGAAATGGTTTGCTAGCTATGGTGAAGGAGAAGGGAGCTGGAGAGACAAAGGAGGGAAAAGAGAGGGGGTGGGGGCATGTGGGGAAGAAAAGAAAGGAGAAAAGAAAGAAATAAGAGAAAAGAAAGAAGAAAAGAAAGAAGAAAAGAAAGAAAGAAAAAAGAGAAAAGAAAGAAGGGAAAGAAAGAGAATAGGAGAGGTGCATCGGTAGCTTGTTGCTAACACTCTTATATGCATATATATTATATTTTATTTTACTATTATTAATAATAAATTATATTATTATTAGTTTTATTATTAATAAATTATGTTTTATTCTTTATTATGAAGGAAGAAGTAGGTTTGAGTTTAAAACCCATGTGGGCTCCACACGGTCTTATGGGCCTGCACTATTTTGAGACCCATGTGGGCCTCACATAACTAAAATAGGACTCAGACAGTTTTTTGGGTCCCGCACAACTTCAGGACTCATGTGGGCCCCACATAACTTTGAGACCCCACATACGCTGGACGTGGAAAAGAACACCTATATTGCAAAATTTATGAAATGTATACAAGGATACCTATATTATTATTATTATTATTAAATTTTATCATATATTTCTACAATGTATGTCAATTCAAAATATTATTTTATATATGTACTTATATATATACACTAATTGTATATATTCTATTTATCTTATGAAATTTCACTTTGACCAAACCGACCTCTAGAGAGCGACTAAGCCACAATGGTCTCTAAACACTTGCTAAATAAGGTTTTTCTTAAGTATCAAACATGGAATCAAAGATCATAACAGAAAAACATTTCGTATTGATACTAACTAAATGACCATTTTTGTTATTTTATCATTATTATGCTCTACTCGTATATATATTTTTGGGGTCATCACACTGTGTGCTCAGAGAGAGGAGAGAAGCTGCTTGTGGCTATATATATATATATAAGGTTGCATGCACGCATGTGGCAATGAAAAATGTGAATTAAATTCTAATAATTAATAAATTTAATTGTCGTAATTATTTTTTATAAAAAATTAGTTATTTTTTTGTTCAAAATCCATGATACATAAACTTTATTTTAATTTTTTTATTGGTAGTTTTAAAATTATTTAAAAAATAAATAAACATAGGTCAAAAGCAATTTCAACAAAGAAAATTATTAAGAAAAAAAAAAGAAATATAGATTATTATTGTTTCACTTCAAATTCAAGTACAACGTACGACGTAAAAAAAATATTTTTAATTTACACATTTAGTACAATTAATGTGATTTGCCAGCTCTATCATGACCTTCAGTCGTCCTTGGACACCAATTGCGGTTGTGACGTTCTTCGTGGTAAATCCCGCACTGCATCCTCCGACTGCCCTCGTGTACATCAATTTCGTTACGCAGTCTTGAACTCTTGGGTTATCCTTTCTACCTAAGCAATTGTTGGTTACCATAAAGGGATGTCAGTGTACATGTGGGAAGTGGAAAAATCTACACTACCCTTGTTCACGCTTGTTAGCTATTTGTGGCGCAAGAAGATTGGGGTACAGTTGCTATATTGATCATTGTTTCACGGTGCAAGAACATTATGTGACATATGTGATGGACTTCCTCTCTGTCTTCCCTGAAGAATATTGGACAGATCCAGTGGCGCCAACATTATACAGTAACTAACAATTGCTTAGGCAGAAAGGATGACCCAAGAGTTCGAGACGTACGGCGTAATGAAATGGATGTACGAGAGGGCACTTGGAGGATGCGGTGCGGGTTTTGCGCGAAGAAGGTCAGAACTGCAATCAGTGTCCAAGGAGGACTGGAGGTCATGACAGAGCTAGCTCATCACATTATTTGTACTTAATATGTAAATTAAAAATACTTTTGTTTTTTAAAGTTGTTCGTTGTACTTGAGTTTGAAGTGAAACAATCTATATATATATATATATATATATATATATTTTTTTTTTTTGAATCATTTTTTGTTTGTTGAAATTACTTTTGACCTATGTTTATTTATTTTTTAAAAATAAATTTAAAACTGCCAATAAAAAATCAAAAGAAAATATATGTATTACAAATTTTGAATAAAAAATAACTAATTTTTAAAAAATAATAAAATAACGGCAATTAAATTTATTAATTGTTAGAATTTAATTCTTATTTTTAATTCCTACATGCATGTAAGCAACCCCCCCCCCCCCAATTTTTCATTCCTCTATATTTATATTTTTTATTTTATTTTTTTAATATTTTCATAAAAATTCTGTATCTGTGAGTGTGTGTGTGTGTATGTATATATATAAATATGCGTGAGTGTGTGTGCTAGTATATATATTTGTATGCATATGCTTATATAGGGTATGTATGCATCTATATATATATATATATATATATATATATGTATGCATAAGTGTAATTTTTGTATTTTATAATTATCTTGTAATTATTGAAAGCCCCAAAAAAACTGAAAAATGTGAAAATCCCAAAATATGAATTTGTTTATTGGTACCCAAAGTTTGATTTTGTCTTATGATGGGATAAAATGGAGAATCTTAGTGTATAGTGTCTTCCTCTCCTTATCCCAATGTATGATAGGAATTTTTAACCTTTGAAAATCATAATATTTGAGAAGGATTATGGCTACAACTAATAGAATTAGACCAAACAAACCATTTTTGTTTATTTGAGTGTCGATTTTTTTTAATGAAAAATAGTTTCAAAAATATGTGTTTTTCAGTGTTTTTCTTGATATTTTGAGGTCGACTATAAAGCCATAGCATTTTCTCAAAACTCATGCATTTTATCATTTTCAAAGCCTTTTTCAAAACTCACCATTTTCACTTTTTTTCAAATACCGGTAATATGAGCGCGGTACCCTTTTCTTGAACTTTGGTTTTTTTGGTCGATAATACAAGTCCGACGTTTTCAAGCTAACAATTTTTCATCATCAATTATCATATTTTCATCAAAATTAGGGTTATGAGGTCAACCCCTTTTAAAGCAATATTCTGAGCTTCTTGAAATCATGTTG
Organism: Malania oleifera; assembly: GCF_029873635.1. NCBI lineage: Eukaryota > Viridiplantae > Streptophyta > Magnoliopsida > Santalales > Ximeniaceae > Malania > Malania oleifera. Next base: position 27,831,240 of record NC_080425.1, read on the forward strand.
GAGTGCTTAAATAGTGATACCATCACTGAAGGACTAAAAGGAGTTTTTTTTTTTTTCTTTTATCTTCTATTTTTTTCTTTTTGAAGGCAACAGGGGCATAATTGTAGTAATTGTTCTGCAAACGAATGCCATTAGGAGTGCTGAAGGCCGATAATCTCTAAGATGATTGGCTAATCACTTTTTATATGCACAAATGTACTCCCGAATTCTAAATTTGATTTTCACAAACCTTTCCTCAAGGTTTTCCTTATTTTCCCTAGGTTTTCAAAAAAATAAGATGGCGACTCCGTGTTATATACTTTTCAACTATTTTACTCCTTTTTCTTCAAAACATCTTCTTGTTTAAGGATCACCATTCCCTCCTGATCTTTATCAACATCCCAGACAAAATCAACATAATTATTGGGTCATTTACATAGGGTTAAATTTAGTGGACTAACTTTTTACTAACAAAAATTTAAGAGGGAGTTAATTAATAACCCTTTTAAATTAGTAATAGCTTTATCTTTAAATATGAAAAGACCTTTTGTTTTTAAATTACTAAATTTAGACAATTACTTTAATTGAATAGTCAATGTTAAGCCTGTGACTATTTTATCATCTGGTCAAGTGACACAAGTGATCCAATATTTTCCTCTAACCAAATGCTATGATTTCTACTTGGTTCTCTTATTTAACAATTTACATAACCTCAATTTAAAAGTCATTCAGATCAAATAAATTCTTTCATAGACGTAAATTTTATATTTTTCTTTTTGCCTGTATATTTTTTTAGAAGAATGTTGAAATGAAAATTGATATTATTTTTAATTAAAAGAATAATTCTTGAAGCAATTTAAAGTTAATAGCTCTTATATAATTTATTTTCGAATTAATCAATCTTTTGTACTTATTTAATTAAAATGATCAAATGTATAATATGAAAGTAACTATTGATAGTTAACAAGACTATATCATATGGATACCTAATATTTTTAGTATTGGGCTAAAGCTGGCGTTTAATTGTAAAAGAAAAAAAAAGAATTTGGAGGGTCATATGATTTTAACCTATTTTGAATTTGTTAATAGCAATAGTTAAAATTAGTGGACTGATTTTTTACTAACAAAAAGTTAAGAGGGGTTTAATTAATAACCGCGTTAAATTAAAAATAATTTTTCTTTAAATTAATATGAAAGGAACTTTTATTTCTAAACTACTAAATTTGGATAATTGCTTTAATTGAATAGTCAATGTCAAGACTTCGGCAATTTTACCATATTGGTCAAGTGACAAAAATGATTCAATACTTTCCAAAATTTATTAGACTTAATTACTAAACAATTTATTACGAATGTGAGAAAACTATTAATTATCTTCCTATATATTCTTCAATTAATATTATCATTAATTACCATTATTCCATTCAAAAACTTTTTTTTTTCAAGATCTGTAATATTTAGTAATATAGCAAGTGAATAAAAAAAAAAGATAACGAATTTAAAATTTATAAATATTTATGCATATTTTAATACTTAAGAAAGTATAAAATTAATAGATCTATTTGAAGGAATACCTTGACTTTGGATTAATGGTAAGGTTGTTTTTTATAAATTGTGATGATCCTCTACCTACCTATGCAAAGTAGGGAGCCTTATGTCTTAGGAATTTCCTTTTATTTTAATGATTGACTTCCATTTATTGTAATGATTTTGAGAAAATAAAATACTGATGGATGCATGATTTAATGATAATATTAATGATACTATGGACCATTATATTAAATTTATTTTTGTTTTATTTAATCACATACATAGAAAAACTTTTATCAGTGACTAGAAATTTTTTGAAATTTTAGTAAAAAAAATAGTATTTGAAGTTTTTGGAGACAAAAGTAGCTTATGTTTTGATTATATATATTGATTTGAATATTTGTAAAAATTTAAGAATTTCTCTATTAAATTTTACTTAAATGAGCACTATTTCAAATTCAATGTGTTAAATCTGAGCTCTCTAGCCAGCTAACACAAATAAATGCAATTAAATTTTTCTTAAAAATTTGAAGGATTTAAATTAAAGGAGATGAAGTATAGATTGTTGGGGATTGTGAGCAAATTGTTTTTGTTCAAGGAGATACATTAAATAGAGAGAGATGTTGGTCAAAACATGTCCAAGTAAATTTGGGGAAAAATAGGAAAGTGATTGTTTTGTTTCTTTATTTTTATTTGTTTATTAGAACCTCATATTGGAGGTAGTTCATTTCCCTTCTGATGCCCTTTCCCACTCAATTTAAGATTTGAACCTAAAATTTCAAACATATAGAACTTAATACTTTGGCCTATTTGAAATTTGAAAAATATGAAGAAAAGGAAAGAAAAATATAGAGAATTCAACTTTTTCATATTTAGTTATCGAGGAACGTAAGAAAGAAAAAAAAAAGTATATTAGATCAATTAATAAAATTTCAATTTTAAGCATTATTAATATTTTTTCTTAATTTTTAAACATATTAGAACAAATTTTCATTTTAAATGTTATTTGATATTAGGAATGCTCAAAAATATTTGAAAACCGATCTGATCCAAACCAAACTGAAATTTTGGTTTAACTTATTTGTTTAGTTCGGTTTCGATTCATGTTTTTTACGATTTTCTGTTTTCGGTTCAATTTCGATTTTTATGTTCATGACCCAATGATTACCCAAACTAAACCGATATATGTATTTAATTACAATATATAATATTTATATTACACATTACTATTGTAGTAACCCGGATAATTATAGAAATTAAATAATAAAGAAAGAAGAGGGAAAAGGAAATCTCAAAGGGGACTCAACAGGGTCTCGTCGACATGGACACATGTTTCGTTGATGAGAACTTATCGAAAGGGCTGAATTCAAGGTCTGAAACTCGTCGACGAGGGTTAGGTGTTCGTCAACAAACCCCCTTCTTGGACTCGCCGACGAGATGGCGTGCCTCGTCGGTGAGGCCACGTGGTAAGAGGTTTATAAATAGCTGAAAACGATGTTCAGCGAGAAAGTTCATTTTTTCTCAGCTTTTTCTCTCTCTTACTCGGTTTCTCTTCCCTTCTCTCTAGATTTCTCTCCCCGTTACTCACCAGTTCAACGATCAGAAGTCGCTACGTTGATCGTGGGGAGTTTCTCGACAAGTATGTTAGAACAGATTGTTGATTGGGGCAACTTGGGTACTATCCCAAAATTAGAGTAGATTATTTGGGTATTTTTAGTTTTATCAGGTTTATTTGAGTTTAGATTTTGAGTTATATGGGAATATACTAGAGTTTTGTGAAATAAAACTAGGATGTTATATTTTCAGGGTTGGGGTGTTTTGGGATCCTGCATTCATGGGTTGAGGACCCCAGTGGATATCTTTCCAGGAGTTCAGGTATATTATAATTTAGGAAATTATGAATAGGCAGGTTCAGGAAATATGAGTATGATGATTTTTTTTAGGAAAATTCAGTGTTTTATTAGGGAATATGTTTATATGCATTATTGCAGGATTTTGAGGTTGGTACGCCGAGGGCATGAGAGTTGAATTGGAGGCAAGCTTCCTAGATAGATAGGTAAGGGAAATATGTTATGTTAGAAAGTTCAAAAATTTTATCAGTAGTATATATGTGTTCCGGGGTGAATTCTACAGGGAATATATATGATTTTTATTATCAGAAAATACAGATTATATTATGGGGGTTTTTTTTTATTTAATCGTGTGACATGAGTTAACATTATATTAGTTCAAGATTTATATAGTTTTTCAGAATATCATAATTTACAGTGTTTTTGCATAGAAGCATGTTTTACTAGATTTTTTTTTATAGAATTATGAATTACATTGTATATATATGAATATATTTTGCAGACAGATATTATATAGACAGATAATTATCAGACAGATATTTTACAGATATTATACAGAAAAATATTTATCAGATAGATATTTTACAAATATTATACAGACAAATATTTTATAGATAGATATTTTACAGATATTATACAGACATATATTATACAGTATTTACAGAATACCATGATTCCCAAATATTTCAGCTCAAATAATATAGTGTATTCAGATCATCTTATAGTGTTATGGTTATTTTGGAATCATGATGAAACAGTAAGATAAGTATATATATTAATATTACACAGTATCATATCCCTAATGAATTATTTCACATAAATTGAGTCAGTAGAGCACGGTTCCGTTGCTATTACAAATCAGAGTGCAACAACACATTTTCAGAGAGTGTGTGGAAGGTTTTCTTCAATTGTGTGTAGAGGGATTGCAAGCTCCCAAGAATTTTGTGTTGAGGTGGCCAGTTTGACGAGGTAAATACCACATCGTGCCTAGAAGAGGTTGCACGTTTGTCGGGCTAAAGATTGGTAGAGTTACAGTTGACTTACCTAGCAGGCCAACTAGAGTTAAGTCCCACATATGCGCCGCACAATCCTGTCATGAGGGGTTAAATCATGACATACAGTTTTTCAGGGTATTTTTCACAGTTACGTATATGTATACAGATTTACAGAATATCAACAAACATATTACAATACTAGAAGTATAAATAAGTAGAAACTCATATATTACAGATGTATTTTAAACCATAATAGTTATGAAATGTACTGTATATTGTCTTATCAACTTTCACTGTTTCAGTTACTTATCAGTATAGTATTTATGTAGCTCTTTTGTCACACACTAGTAATTGCATATTTCCTCTTACTGAGTGTTGTCTCACCCTAGTGATTTAATATTTTTAGGTAATCCAGTTAGGCGAGTAGATCAGACTCACAAATAGAGAGGGTGATTACACTACTCTGTTTGTAGGGTAAGTGTATACAAGAGATAGTATTTTTGAGTAGATGATACTTGGGTGATGTGTATATATGTATGTATGGATTGGGAAGAATTACTGAATTTTGGTATTGTAAATGTGGATGTATAGTTTATGTATTCCGCTACGTAGGTATGTGCATGATCAAGGATTCCTCAGTGCTCACTTGGGACCTGAGATGTTATAGTGGATAATACAAGGGTATCAGAATAATTTTATTTATTATTATTAAAAAAATGGTATAGATTTTCAGGTCGTTACAGTTTGGTATTTGAGCCTAGGCTGTTAAGTTTTGTAGACTCTAGGGTGAAGCGAAAAACAATACCAGAATATAGGAATGGATCTCGAGGGATAATGAAATTTGTATAGAACATAATTTCACTGAGATAGTGTTAGTGAACTAGGATGAGAATTTAGGGTTGTGTCCTGTAGTATGGAAGCAAGAACTTCAGGGTTGTTTTTGTTTTTTTCTTGGGGTGACGATTCTAGGAAAGTCATAGTAAACTATCATCGGTTTCTATTTCTATATGGTAGAACTAGACCTTAAATTAGAAATAGGAGGTATAAGAATATTTTAGTTAGAATAGTATTATGAGGTTTGGATATTCAGGATAATTTGGTGTTATTGCAGGATGGATCCAGGAGGTAGTAGCGCCCATGCTAGTGGCGATGATGGAGTAGGGCCTTCTAGTACGGGAGGCGGGGACTCAAATGCGGTATTACGCAACGTGGCTCAGCAGGTCATGACTGAGATTGTACAGAGCTCTAGGGAGCAGGGAGGTCAAACTACTACACAGGGGTGCACAATAGAGAAGTTCATGAAGATGAACCCTCCATTATTTTCAGGAGCAGCTAATCCTGCAGCTGTTGAGAATTGGATATAGGAGATAGAGAAAGTACTGACGGTGCTCCACTGCACCGACGAGCAGAGAGTCCTCTATACCACGTATAAGTTGGTAGGAGAGGCCGATGGATGGTAGACGACCATGAAATTATTGAAGGAGCAGAGACCTATTTCAGTGTCGATGACCTGGGCTCGATTCTAAGACATATTATTTGACAGATACTATCCGGCCATGGTTAAGGAGACTAAAGTACAGGAATTTTTGAGTCGTAGGGTTCAATGACAGTCTAGCAGTATGCAAAAAAAATTATTGAGTTGTTGTGTTTCTACCCTTATATTGTCCTAGATGAAGTTAAGAAGGCTAGGATGTTTGAAAGAAATTTGAGATGGGATATATACAAGTAGGTGGTAGCATTAAAGATGTAGGATTTCTTTGAGTTGATTGATAGAGCCACGGTAGTAGAGGAGAGTACGCAGGAAGATTTAGGAGGATCGGGAAAGAGGAAGAAGACCATGCCTCCAAGTTACCAGACGGCTTCTAGTCGGGGTACATGGCGAGGAGGCAAATTTAGTGTGGGTTAGAGGCAGAAGAAATGACACAGTGGATATTAGGGAGGGCAAACTTATCTCACTTGCCCCAGGTGTGGTCGGAGACATCCGTGCGAGTGTCGGTTGGGTGAGAATGTTTGTTACCGATGTGGGAGACCTGGCCATATGGCTCAATCATTTCGTGGATCACCGATCTATGCACCAGCTCCCATTCCATATTAGGGTTGACGACAGCAAGCGTCCCGTGGAGGCCAACAGAGGAACATTGCACTGGCGAGAGTCTATGCAATGATGTCGGGAGATGCTGAGACTGCTGGAAATGTTGTCACAGGTATACTTACTATTTTACCATATAAAGTTGTTGTTTTATTTGACACACGTGCCACCCATTCCTTTGTATCATTGGGGTATGTTAAAGTAGCTAGGGTAGGAGCACAGTTGTTAGATGTTGAGTTGTTGGTATCCACGCCAACTGGATCTATTATGAGGTGTAGGAAGGTGCTTAGAAATTTTCCAGTAGCCATTCAAAGGAAAGTGCTACCAGTTGATCTCGTGATACTAGATATGCAGAGATTTGATGTAATATTGGGTATGGATTGGATGGAAGCTAATCACGCCAGTATAGATTCTCATTAGAAAGAAGTGATTTTTAAACCCCTAAGTGAGCAAAGATACATATTTGTGGGTTCACGTGTGCGTGCCTCGCCATAGCTAGTGTCAGCTATTCAGATAAGAAGACTAATTCAGGGCTGATGCGAGGGATATGTAGTTTACATAAAGGAATTGCCGAAGGAAGAACTAAAATAGGTTGATATTCCAGTAGTCAGAGAATTTCCAAATATTTTTTCTAGAGGAATTACCTAACTTACCACTAGACCGAGAAATCAAATTTACTGTGGATCTATTACTAGGGTCGACACCAATATCTAAAGTGTCATACAGAATGGCTCCAGCCGAACTGAAAGAAATGAAAGATTAGTTGCAAGAATTGTTGGATAAAATATTTATCAGGCCTAGCGTGTCACCTTGGGGAGCATCGGTTTTGTTTGTGAAAAAGAAATATGGGACCATGAGGGTGTGCATAGATTATAGAGAAATAAATAAATTGACAGTCAAGAATAAATATCATTTTCCCAGAATTGATGATTGATTTGACCAACTCCAGGGGATGTAGGTCTACTCCAAAAATAACCTTCAGTCAGGCTATCACCACGTGAGAGTCAAGGTAGAGGACATATCCAAGACAATATTCTGAACTAGATATAGGCATTACGAGTTTTTGGTAATACCATTCGGGTTAACTAATGCACCAGCAGTGTTTATGTATTGAATGAATCGGGTGTTTCATCAGTACTTGGACTAGTTCGTTGTGATTATTATAGATGATATACTGGTCTACTCGAGGAGCTTTGAGGAGCACAAGCAACATTTGAGGCTGGTGTTGCAGGTATTGAGGGAAAAGAAACTGTATGCTAAAATCAAGAAATGTGAATTTTGGTTGAGGTAGGATACTTTCCTCGGGCATGTAATCTCTAGGGACGATATATTGGTTGATTCGAGTCAAATAGAGGCAGTAGTGAGTTAGGTAAGACAATGAATGTTCAAGAGGTTAGAAGCTTCCTAGGTCTGGCAGGGCACTACCGACATTTCATGGATGGCTTCTCCAGAATATTAGGTCCAGTGACACACCTCATGAGAAAGAATGTAAAGTTTGATTGGATCAATGAGTGTGAGCAGTGCTTCCAGGAGTTGAAGTAGTGGCTTGTCACTGCACCGGTATTGTCCCATCAGGGGAAGATGGTTTTATGATATACAGTGATGCATCTTTGAAAGGACTCAGATGTGTGTTAATGCAGCATGAAAGAGTCATCACCTATGCATCTAAACAACTTAAAGAGTATGAAAAGAACTACCCTATGCATAATCTTGAATTAGCAGCAGTAGTGTATGCTTTGAAGATTTGGAGCCACTATCTTTACGGTGGGAAATGCGAGATCTTCACTAATCATAAAAGTTTAAAGTATTTCTTCACCCAAAAAGATTTGAATATACAGCAGAGAAGATGGTTGGAACTTATCAAGGATTATGATTGTACCATCAGCTACCACCCAGTGAAAGCAAATGTGGTGGTTGATGCATTGAGTAGGAAAATAGTAGGAGTAACGGTGTCAGTAGTGGAGATTCAACACCCTATTTAGATGGATTTGGAGAGGTTAGGTGTGGAGCTCATAGAGGGTAATCACTAGGCATTCATTGCCAACCTGGTGTTATAGTCTACATTGCAAGAAATAATTAAAGCTGACTAGAGAACTGATTCATAGTTAGCAGAGTTGATAGAGAAAGTGCAAGATGGAAAGGAGGAAGAGTTCAACATATCAGATGACGGAACCCTGCAGTTCCGTACCAGATTATCATTCCTACAGATGCTTAGATCAAGAGGACGATATTAAAGGAGGCACATAGATCCCTATACGCCGTGCATCAAGGTAGTACTATAAAATATATTGGGGTCTTCGAGAGTCTTTCTAATGGAGCGGAATGAAGAGAGAGATAGCCGAATTCATGAAGCAATGTTTGATATGCCAGCAGATAAAGGCTGAGCACCAGAGACCCGCAAGGTAGTTGTAGCCACTCAACATTCCTGAGTGGAAATGGGATCATGTCTCTATGGATTTGGTAGCAGGGCTACCACTAGTGCGACAAGGACAAAACACTATTTGGGTGGTCATAGATCGACCGACAAAGACTGCTCACTTCATCCCTATCAAAGTTAACTATTCTATGGATAGGCTACCAGAGTTGTACATTTAGGAGATAATTCACTCCTATGGTGTGCCGATATCCATAGTCTTAGACCGCGACCCCCGGTTTACATCACGATTTTGGAAGAGTTTTCAGGAGGCTATGGGGTCGCAGTTAGCATTCAACACAACTTTTCATCCTCAGACTAATAGGCAAACTGAGAGGAAAATTCAGATACTTGAGGACATGTTGCAAGCTTGTGTGTTGGTTTTGGGGGGTAGCTGGACCTAATATCTGCCGCTGGTTGAGTTTGCATATAATAATAGCTATCAAGCCAGCATCGACATAACATCTTACGAGGCATTGCATGGTAGGAAGTGTCACTCTCCATTGTACTGGGACGAAGTGGGGGAGAGGCGAGTTTTGGGACGAGAATTGGTGTAGCAGGCGTACAATAAAGTCTGACTAATTAAAGATAGAATTAGTGCAGCTTAGAGTCGGCAGAAAAGCTACGCAAATACTCATTGCCAGGATTTAGAGTTTGATGTTGGAGATCGGGTATTTTTTAAGGTATCTCCACTAAGAGGAGTTATGAGATTTGGAAAGAAGGGTAAGTTAAGCCCTACGTACATTGGCCCATTCGAGATACTTGAGAGAGTTAGTTCAGTTGCCTACAGGCTAGCTCTACCACCAGCTCTATCTAGAATACATGACGTATTTCATATTTCCATCCTAAGAAAATACGTCTCAGACCCATCCCACATGATTAGTTATGCAGAGATAGAGCTTAGGGATTCACTGGTGTGTGAGGAAGCACCAGTGTAGATTTTAGACAGGAAGGAACATGAGTTACGCACAAAAAAGATTCAGTTAGTGAAAGTTTTGTGAAGAAATCATGCTATAGAAGAAGTTTCGTGGGAGCTTGAGGAGGAAATCAGACAGAAATACCCTCACCTATTTAATAGGGTACAATATTAGTCAGTAATGTTCAGATAGAGGCAATTTTATTTATTCAATACCGAATGATAAATGTATAGTTGTATTTTAGACTATAGGATAGATAGTGTTTTGGTTTTGGGAGAATTTTCTTTTATATATTTGTAATCTCCCATAACCCTAGTTGTAACCATGGTATTCCTCCGCCATAAGCGAGGGTAAGTAATAAAATAAGTAGTCCATTTTTTCTTCCAAATGATGGTGTTCAATACAGATACCAAATTTTGAGGATAAAATTTTATAAGGACGGGAGAACCTGGATAATTATAGAAATTAAATAATAAAGAAAGGAGAGGGAAAGCGAAATCTCAAAGGGGAGTCAACAGGGTCTCATCGACGAATAGTCTTCTTGGGCTCGTCAACGTGGACACATGTCTCGTCCACGAGAACTTACAGAGAGGGTTGATTTCAAGGCCTGAAACTCGTCATGAGGGTTAGGTGTTCGTTGATGAACCCCCTTCTTGGACTCATGGACGAGGTGGCGTGGCTTGTCAACGAGGCCATGTGGCAAGAGGTCTATAAATAGGTGAAAACGACGTTTCAGCGAAAAAGTTCATGTTCTCTCAGTTTTTTCTCTCTCCTACTCAATTTCTCTTCCTTTCTCTCTAGATTTCTCACCTTGTTACTCCCCGATTTGATGATCAAAAGCCACTACGTTGATCCTAGGGAGTTTCTTTACAAGTATGCTTAAATAAATTGTTGATTGGGGCAACTTGGGCACCATCCCAAAATCAGGGTAAGTAGATTATTTGGGTATTTTCAGTTTTATCAAGCTTATTTGAGTTTAGATGTTGAGTTATATGGGAATATATTGGAGTTTTGTGAAATAAAATTAAGATGTTATATTTTCAGGGTTGGGGTATTTTGGGATTGTGCAGTCATGGGTTGAGGACCCCAACATATATCTTCCCAAGAGTTCAAGTATATTATAATTTAGGAAATTATGAATAGGCAGGTTCAAGAAATATAAGTATGATGATTTTCTGGGGAAATTCAGTGTTTTATTGGGGAATATGTTTATATTCATTATTACAAGGTTTTGAGGTTGGTACGCCGAGGGGAGGGCGTGAGAGTTGAATGGAGGCAAGCTTCCCAGTCAGATAGGTAAGGGAAATATGTTATGTTAGGAATTTCAGAAAATTTATCAGTAGTATATATGTGTTTCAAGGTGAATTCTACAGAGTATATATATATATATATATATATATATATATATATATATATATTATTTTTATTATAAAAAAAATACTTATTATATTATAAGGGTTTTTGTTTATTTAATCGTGTGGCATGAGTTAATATTAGATTAGTTCAGGATTTATGCAGTTTTTCAGAATATCATGATTTACAGTGTTTTTGCATAGAAACATGTTTTACTAAATTTTACAGAATTATGAATTACAGTGTATATATATAGACAGATATATTTTGTAGATAGATACTATACAGACGGATATTTTTTCAGACGGATATTTTACAAATATTATACAGACAGATATTTATCAAACATATATTTTACAAATATTATACAAAAAGATATTTATCAGACTTATATTTTACAGATATTATACAGATAGATATTTATTAGACAAATATTTTACAGATATTGTACATACATATGTTATACAGTACTTACAGAATACCATGGTTGCCATAATTTCAAGAAAACCATGACACTCAAATATTACAGTTTATACAGTTCAAATATTTTAGATCAAATAATACAAATTTTTCAGCTTAGATAATAAAGTGTACTCAGATAAGCTTATTAGTGTTATGGTTATTTTGGAATCATGATGAAATAGCAAGATAATTATATATATTAGTATTATACGGTATCAAATCCCTAATGAATTATTTCAGATAGATTCAGTTAGCAGAGCACGGTACCGTTGCTATTACAGATTAGAGTGCAACCACACATCTTAGATAGTGTGTGGAAGGTTTTCGTCAATCATGCCTGAAGGGATTGTAGGCTCCCTAGAAGTCTGGGTTGAGGTGGCAGTTTGACGAGGTAGATACCAGTACCGTGCCTAAGAGAGGTTGTAGGTTGGCCGGGTCGAGAATTGGTAGAGTTACAGTTGACTTACCTGGTAGGCCAACCAAAGTCAAGTCCCGCGCCTACGACAGCAAAACCCTATCGTGAGGGGTTAAATCATGACGTACAATTTTCCAAGGTATTTTTCACAGTTATGTATATGTATATAGATTTATAGAATATCAACAGACATATTACAATACTAGAAGTATGAATAAGTAGAAACTCAGATATTACATATGTATTTTAAACCATAATAGATATGAAATGTACTGTATATTTTCTTATCAGCTTTCACTATTTCAGTTACTTATCAGTATAGTATTTATGTAACTCTGTTGCCAGATACTAGTAATTGCATATTTCCTCTTACTGAGCGTTGTCTCACCCTAGTGATGATTTAATATTTTTAGGTGATCTAGTTAGGCGAGCAGATCAGGCTCGCAGATAGAGAGGGTTATCACACTACCCTATTTGTAGGGTAAGTGTATTGAGGAAATGGTTTTTTTGAGTAGATTATACTGGGGTGATGTGTATATATGTATGCATGGCTTGGGAAGAATTACTGAATTTTGGTATTGTAAATGTTGATGTACAGTTTATGTGTTCCGCTACGTAGGTATGTACATGATCAGGGACTCCTCAGTGCTCACTTGGGGCCTGAGATGTTATAGTAGATAATACAAGGGTATCAAAGTGATTTTAATTATTATTATTATTAAAAGAATGGTATAGATTTTCAGGTTGTTACAGATATAATAATTTATATAATATATCTTAAAGTTACAAAATAGTATGGGCTAAATTTTTTTAGGTGATTAATTTATATAAATAAAGTGTAAATGCATACATTAAATCAAAATCCAAGCAAAAATATTCAATTTTTCTTTTAAAAAATTATAATAGTTTAAAAATCGATTAGGATTAGATAACCGAACCAAACCATCTTGGTTAACATGGCCATCAATAATCGAATGGTTCAAATCATTTTCTATTCACAAAAACACTAAATCAAAACTTTCGGTTCGATTTGATTTTTTGAAGGTTCGATTCAGGTAATCAAACCATGAATACCCTATTTGGTATAGAGAGAAAACATAATGAAAATGAGTTTCCATCCTGCTTTTCTTTCATTTCATTTCCTTTCCTTTCCTTTCTTCATCAAAATCCTTATCCAAACTGTTAACTTTTTGAGTCTGATCTCTAGTTTTGATTATGAAAAACTGCATATTACTAATGTGTGTACCTAGTATTTGAACAGGTCATTAATTTAGTGCACACACATGAGAAATGATTTATGGAAGCCTGAAAGTTTTAAAGATCATCCTCTTGGCATATTCAATGAGAAAATAAAGGGCAAAAGAAGAAGACCTTCTTATGCTTCATTTGTAAATGCATTTATTATATTTGGGTCTGTAATAATTTATATCGGTCTGTAATAATTTCTGCACGTCATGCATGTAGGCAATTGTAAGCTCAACATGACCGTAGATTGACCATAAGAACCGAATGACCTTAGGGTTCAAACCAAGTTTTTGGGACTAACTCAAAAAGAACTTTGACTGACCCTAGGTCCTACACAATCACACAAAATAGTCCCCAAAATCACTTAAAATATCAAGGGAATTAATTGAAGTGAAAATGAACTTAACAGGCAAATTTGTGAGAGGTCAGGTGATCGAACCCGTTGTGTTCAAAACACTTTGGGCGCCCGAACGGCTGAGAAGTCAGCAAGTTGACTTGGTTTCGGGCGACCGAACCAAATATGGACATACTATTTATAAGCGACCGAAACCCTGAACTGACCTTTTCCTCCAACTCAGTCAATCGAACGTTTACGTTAAAATTGGGCATCGGGCGACCAAACACATGAGTTCAGTTAATAAAATCATAGACCAGGTGACCGAAATGCGGACATAATGGAATCGCCTCAATTTAGCAAACCGAACCCAAACTCAGGCACCTGAACGTTCAAAACTTACTTTTTTAACTGAGTCTATTTGGGCGACCGAACCAAGGTTCAGCCACCTGAAAACTCTCCGGTTGTTTATTTTTTACTAAGGTTAAAATTGTTTAAATGTGGTTACTTTTTCTAATTGGATTTTAAACAATTCTAATAATGCCTTATGTATCTTTAACAGTTATAATTTGAGTAACTTCTATGTATAGGGCCTCATTTGTGTTGATTAGTAGGAGATTAGTGATGATCATTAGCAAAAATTCTCTCAATTTCAAAAGCTCATTTTAGCCCATACAACTCAAAATACTCTCATACATCCATTCCTTTGATAAATCGTAGCATTGTGAGAGTTCTTATTATGCTTATTGCTTTGATATAGATTGTTTAACACTCTCATTAGATTGATTGTTGATTGTTTGATTTTTGAGAGTTAAGAAAGAGTGTTTCCCATAGATTTAATTTGATAAATCTTGTGTTTGGGAAAACTCATTAGCTTGTCGATCTTTGCATTGTTATTGCAAGATTCCTATAGTTATATTTTTCTTGTGCAAAATATTTTATAAGCTATAATTTTTCAAACAACTCTTATGCTTATTTCATTTTAGGAAAATATTTTTGAGTTGATTTGAATATTGTTTGCAGCATCTTTGAAACCCTAATTCAATATTGAAATTTGTTATACTTTGTTTCAAAGAAATAGCTTGTTAGAACATTCTTGAGCATATTTGTGATTATATTTTGTTGAGTGTTTGCTTCCACAAAATCACATCACCAAGCTTATAATTTCCTATATTGTTGATGTGTGGTTGATTGAGTATACTGCGCGTACTGTAGTACATACCTGTTTAGTTAAGAAGTATAGTTTTGTGTACGTAAATTCATATTTATTGTATTCCAGGCATGAGCCTGAAGAGAGAGAATAGCCCTATTGAATAGTCCCGAATTGGCTTAAACCTGATTAGGAAAGTTAGGTGCACCATCCTGGTAAGGTGTAAGTCGAGGTTAGCCCCGCTAATTGACCTAAATGTAAACAGTGCCGCTCCACCTGTTAAGTGAACTTATAGTGTAATCCTTGTGCGAGTTTACCAAGGCGGGGACGTAGGTAGGATTGACTGAACCGCGATATCATATTCGGTGTCAAGTTTACATTTCCTGCATTATATTCTATTTTGTGCTTGATTTAAATTTTCTACTGAATATACTGCATAGCTGATTGACATATAATTACTTTTTTGTTGAGAAATATTGAAATTATGGTGCATGGTCTAAAAATTGTTTAATATATCATATGTGCAATTTCATATATATTTATACTGCCCCTAGGTTGCGTAATACTCTTACTAGATTAGTTGAACTCATGAGAAAATTTTTTAATCTCCAATTCATCCCTCTCTTGAGGCAAACAAGCTAGTATTGCAAATTTTACATAAAAAAACCATCACTCCTTCCACCGCACCCTCACCCCACCTAAAAAAAAACATTATATAATAATAATAATAATAATAAAACTTCTTCATGTGAGCATCGAAGTGAATCAGTGAGATGTGCCTAGAAAGAAAAAAAGAAAAAATGACAGTATTCCTTTTAAGGTAATAAAAAAGTATTGGAGTATAGTGTGATGACATTTGGATTCATGCAAGCTAAGATAAAACCAAGCCATATTTGGCATGCAATCATCCCCTCATTCCAAGGACCACTAATTACCTTCATCTCCTCTCCTCAGTTCTCTGTATAAATACCGCCGTCCTCCCCCACTCATTATTCACTCCCACCTCCCCATCAACCCACATATCTTAATTTTCCACATTACTTAAACAGCAACCGAAATGGAACATCCCATTATAGGCAGCGGCGCACTCCTGCTGGCCGTCGTAGTCCTCTCCGCCGCCGCCGGCTGCTCCCTCGCCCAAAACTCCCCTCAAGACTACGTAGCCGCCCACAATGCCGCCCGGAAGGCGGTAGGCGTGGTGCCGCTAGAGTGGAACCAGACGGTGGCTGCTTACGCTCAGAATTACGCGAACCAGAGGGGCGGCGACTGCGATCTGGACCACTCGAGGGGGCCTTACGGCGAGAACTTGGCCCAAGGCTGGGGGGCTTTTAGCGGGAAAGAAGCGGTAGATCTATGGCTGTCGGAAAAGATTAACTACAACCACAACACCAACTCCTGCGAGGGAGGAGAGTGCCTGCACTACACTCAGGTCGTTTGGGACGACTCCGTCGAACTGGGGTGCGCTAGAGTTACGTGCACCAACGGAAAGGTCTTTGTCATTTGCAACTATTATCCTCCGGGGAACTACGTCGGAGAAAGTCCCTATTAATTAATTGGTCAAGCTGCTTATGAGAAAATCATATGGTGTGTTCGAACCACAATGTCAGCGACATAAGTGCTAGTATCAATCTACTCTTCTATTCTGATATCATTATATACAAAAGATATATGAAATAAAGAGGCTTTTATGTGTTTAAAATGGAATATGAGTGGTTCAAATCATCACTCATGTCCATAATACGGGAGTTCAAAATTACCCAGATATTATTCAGGAGAAAGTGTGTTTGTCTTTGCCTGTGTGTGTGTTTGTTTTGGTTTTTAATCCTTATACAGGCATATAGAGAGAAAAGAAAATATGGGTTGAATACCTTTTTGTTGATTTGTTCTTTTCTTTTTCTATTAGAGTTCTTGTTTATTTCAATCTATGATAAGAGCTCATCATTTGGCGGACAAACAGAATAAATGCAGTAGAAAATTTTTACTGAAATTCGAAGAAAAAAAAATAGCATGTTTTCTGTTTTTTAGTGAAATTAATATATCATCGCCTTCCCCCATCTTGTCTCTTCTTTTGAGTTCTCTCTCTCTCCCTTTCTTTTGAATCTTTTATTCCCACTTATTACTGCAAATCCTCTCATTTTTTTCCCCTCTTCCTATATATAATACGAAGTATAAACTAAGGCAACCACCACATCTGTCATAGTTAAAATGAAGGATTTCAGGGATAATAGGATAATTGAAATAATCACGATGCTAGTTTTGTTCTGGTTGTTTCCTTGCTTAGGACTGAGCTATACATTTCTCCACAATGCGTAGTAGGCTATATCACATTCCATACCCTTTCCATCTTTCCCAGTGTTTTAACTTGAGAAAAGTTGGTCTCCAACTTTAATCATAAGTATGTCTTTGAAGAGAATATTTCAAACAGTACCGAAATACAAAATTTGTATATATTTTTGTAATTATAGGAGCTGTTAATATTTTTGAAGTCAAAACATAATAAAAGCTTCCTTGATATTTGTATTCAATTTGTCCTTGATTCAAATAACACAGAAAAACGATGGATATATTAAAAAACAAAGGAACATGAATTTTAAAATATTATAATAAAAATACAAATTAATTATAATTATTTTATAAATTACACTTTTCACCCTTCCAAGAACAATGTATCTTGTACTCTGCATGAATATTGAAAAGTGGTAAGAATAATTTTCTAAATGATTATTACCATTTGAAAAAAAAAATTAGAAAATTAATAGACATTATTATTTTAATTAATTTTTAAATTAATATGGTTATTTTTAAAATTTTAATTATATAATTTAATAGAAGGAATGATTTAATGCATAAAGTGAATTCTATATAACGAAATAGACTGTCATAGGTAAAATAACTAAACACCATTAAAGTAGCTTTTGGTTTTCGTGAAAACATGAAATAAATAAATAAATTCAGTAACATGAATAAACCCGCTATTACCATAATATGTATTTTCACTATGCAGTAATAAAAAATAAAAATAAAAAGTACAAGTATTAATATTGTTGAAGATTAAAACTAAACTTGACGGTGGCAGCAAAATTTGACGGCGGCAGCTCCACCAACCCCAGCCCACTGTTGTTGAATTACAGTGGAGAGTAGGCAACCTACCATTACCAATCAGCCTACTTTTTTAAGTTTAATCCTACCTACCATTCATCCTTTGCTATAAATAGATGTGTGTGTGTGTGTGTAATGTAATGTGTGGTGTAGAGAGAGTGAATAACCAATGAGAAGAGAGTTTGTGTATTTAGAATTCCTTTATAATATTTTTTTCAGATTGAAATCAATTGAGTGTATTTGTGTGCAATCCTCACTGAGTTTTAGTTACAACTAGTGATTGAGTGAGTCTCTTTCACCCTTCAGTGGTATCAGAGCATCCAGGTTCTCTAAAATTCGCCAAACAGAGGTGAACAGAGACAAATTTGATTTTTTCCCTGATTTGAAGTTGCTCCAAATCCAAAATTGAGCTTACCATTGTGAAATTCGCGTCAAGACGATTCCAAAGGTGAAAACCGTGCTTCAAACAAAGTCCGGAAGACCCAACACATGCTCTCATGCGCTGACACACGAAACAGCATCCTCCACATGTGCCGGCGAGGACACTGACTGCTGACGCCATGCTTCACACGCGCCCATATGCGTCTTCCTCACCCCGCTGGTGAGATTCAACCTAGAGACCTGGACACCCGATCTGCGACCCGGCCTAGCAACTAGGAACCTAGAACTAGCCCCGCGAGCAAGACCCGACCTGGATGACTAACGTGCACTTAGTCACCATCATGCGACAGGCCTAGAAAATACCACATGGCACTAACTGTAATAAACCGAGAAATTAATCAGGGCCTCTTCGATGAACACAGGGAATTCATCGACGAGGACACATGAGGATCTTGTCGACGAAGACACGTCTCGTCGACGAGAAGATACCGAGAGGGGATTTTTTGAAGTCTGAAATTCGTCAACGATGGGTGCAGGTTCGTCGACGAACTTTCTTCAAGACTCGTCGACGAGATGACGTGCTTCGTCGATGAATCTGGGTCTATAAGTACTTCTAAAGTTGGTTTTTGACAGAAAATTCAGCGCAAGAAACCTCCTTTCTCTCTAAACACTCCTCTCCCCTTCTCTCTTCGATCTCGACTCCGTTTCTCATCGGATCGAAGATCTGAGGTCACCACGATGCTTCTGGAGAAACTCTCTACAAGTCTGCTGGAGCTGATTATTGGTGGAGTTGGTTTGAAATTCAACCAAGTTTCAACGTAAGGCATTTTATTCAGTATTTGCTTTCCTCAGAGTTATAAGAAATGTTGTATGCAAAGAAATAATGATATTTTGTTCCGAGGGATGTTGTTTTCAGGATGTTGAGCAGGGAACCTTGCGGGTATAGAGCCAGAGCACAGTAGTGGTTTTCAGAATATAGGTAAGGCAAATATGCTATGCTCGATTTATAATATGTATAATAGAAGATTATGAATGTGTAATTACAAGCATGCATATCAGATTTTTTTCCCGAATATCATGAATATTATTACAGCAGAATTACAAAAATTGAGCATGAGATTTTGATTACTCAAATGTGTGGCATGAGTTTATTAGAGTATAGTATATTGATTTTACGGCTTTATAGATATTCAATTTTACAGATTATTAGCAATGAATGAGATTTATAGTATTTCTCAGAATAACATGATTTCTAAACCATAGCACTTAGACAAAAATTACAGATATTACAGACAGATATTCAAATATTACAAATAGATATTACAGATAGATATACAGATATTATAGACAGATATTACAGGTATTACAGATAGATATTATAGTTCAGATTTATAGTGTTATGGTTGTTTTGAAATCATGTTAAAAGCAGCAAGATAAATATATATTTACATATGTATACAGTATTACACGATATTAGAAATCCCTATGGAAATTTCAGATAGAGATAAACAACAGAGCACGGTACCATTGCTATTACAGAATATAGAGTGCATAACCGTGCCAGGAGAGATTGCAGATAGTATGTGGATTCCGTCTAACTGTGTCAGGAGAGATTGCAGTCTCCTAAGCAAGTTGGGTTTGAGGTGACTGATTAGATGATGTTAGAGTTTTGAGATTGTCCGGAGAGATTGCAATGGGCTAGATTGGTGGGTGTTACAAATATAGATTGTCTTACTTGGTAGGCCAACCAAAGTAAGTCCAGCCTACGGGCCGCACAACCCTATCATGAGGGGTTATATCATGATACACAGATCCTAAGGTACAGTAGAAGCTCCTATGTACAGATATATCACACAACAGCAGTTTATATTATTATATTAGTAGTATGTTCAGATAACTAACTTAGAGACACAGAGATACTTTAAATTATATTACATATATTCTGTACAGTTTATCAGCTTATTCATATTACAGTATTAAATATGTAACTTAGCCACCACACACTAGTAATAGCATATTTCCTCTTGCTGAGTGTCGACTCATCCCAGTGACTTATTATTTTTCAGGAGATCCGGCTAGGCAAGCAGATCAGACTCGCGGTTAAAGATTGTCTTGAGCTGCCCTTGCTGGAAGGGTAGGTGTATTTTTGGGTACCAGTAATTTGGGAATAGTTTCTAGGTTTTGTTGTTGTCATTGGGTATGTTTTGGGTTGTAATATTACAGTTTCTGGTATTGTACATGTATATATGACAGTTTATAGTTTTTTACAATTACCGTTGCTTATGTATGTATGACATACATAGTTTTTCTCAGTGCTCTCTTAAGCTTGAGTTTACCAATAGTATTTCAGATAGATGAAATTTATGATATAAAGATAGAAAAAAAAATGTTAAATAAGTAGTAGGTCGTTACAGTTTGGTATCAGAGCCTAGGTTATTCGGTTCTGTAGACTCTAGAATGTAGCGGATACAATACCAGAATATAAGAAAAGAATTTTAGGATTTGTTTTGTGGTCTGAATGCAGGATTTTCGTGGTGGTTTTTGTGTTTTTCCTAGGGTGACGATTTCAGGAAAACTATAGTAAACTATTGACGAGTCATGTGTTTGGGTTGTAGGATTGGATTTTGGGATAAAGAACAGGGGAGTGGTTAATAGAGAATTTGAAGTTTTAGTTGAATGACTAGATTAGATCTGTACGGGGGATAGGATACTAAAATGATGTTCTGTGTATTTTGAGGATGGATCCAGGGAGCAATGGTACAGATGCTGGAGGTGATAGATCAGGACTCTCCAGTATGGGAGGTGGAGATATAGATGCCATATTAGGCAAGGTCACTCAGCAGGTGATGGCTGAGAAGGCTAGGAGCATAGGAGAGCATGGCTGCATGATCGAGCAGTTTACGCGGATGAAACCTCTTTCTTTCACTAGAGGACCTGACCTGATTATAGTTGAGAATTGGGTTCAGGACGTTGAGGAGATGTTAGAAGTGTTGGCATGTACAGATGAACAGAAAGTGGCATTTGCATCATTTAAACTAACAGGAGAAGTAAAGCGCTGGTGGAGATTAGCACGGTTAATTGAGGAGCAAAGGCCAAATCCAGTACCAGTATCAAGGAGTAGGTTCAAGGAATTATTCTTCGAGCGATATTTCCTTGCTATCGTTCGGAGCGCAAAGACATCCGAATTCCTACATTTGGCTCAGGGGCAGATGATAGTGTCTCAATATGCTTCACGATTTATCGAGTTGTTACGTTTCAGCCCACACATAGCACTAGATGAAGAAAAGAAAGTAAGGAAGTTTGAAGAAGGCCTGAGGCAGAATTTATTTGAGCAAGTCATTAGCTTTCGAGCTCAGATGTTCATGGAGGTGGTGGATGGAGCTGCCATTATTGAGAGTGGTATGCAGAGAGGTGCTGCAACTTAGAGTTAGAGAAAGAGGTCTGCGTCTCAAGATCTTATGGCGAGCTCCAGCAGAGGGTCATGTAGAGGGGATCGATATGGAAGTAGTCAGGGATGGATGACCGGCTGTGGTGGACCTCAGGGTGGACGGGCTGCTTCTACCTGTCCTAGGTGTAGCCGTAGACATCTAGGTGAATGTTGGATGGGTGAGGATGTTTGCTACCTATGTAGGAGACCTAGGCACAGATCTTGGTCATGTCAGTGATTGCTAACTCAAGCACCAGCTCCCAGACTGCTCCAAGGTGGTTATCAGGCGCCCCATGGAGGACGGTAGAGGAATACGGCATCGGAGAGAGTGTACGCGTTGACGCTGGTTGATGCTGATGCAGCTAGAGACGTAGTTACAGGTACCCTTACTGCTTTCTCATATACAACTGTTGTTTCATTTGATACAGGCCACCCACTCTTTTGTTTCTTCGGTGTATGCTAAATTAATGGGGTATGAAGCACGGTTATTGGATATTGGATTAGTTGTAGCTAGGCCGACTAGATCAATGGTGATATGTAGGAGGGTACTCAGGGGTTTTCCTGTAATTATTCAGGGAAAGATATTGCTAGTCGATTTGGTGATATTAGAAATGCAGGGATTTGATATAATTCTGGGTATGGATTGGTTGGCAGATAATCATGCTAGTATTGACTGTCATTTGAAAGAAGTGATTTTAATACTTCCAGGCGAGCGAGAATATAGATTTCTTGGTTTGCGGGTACGTTCTTCGCCACAGCTTGTATAGGCTATTTAGGTGAGAAAATTGATTCAAGAAGGCTGCCAGGGATTTGTCACCTATATTAAGGAATTTCCAAAAGAAGAATTGAAACAAGTTGATATTCTTGTGGTCAGAGAATTTTTAGACGTATTTCCAGAGGAATTACTTAGTTTGCCACCAGATCGTGAAGTTGAGTTTACTGTGGATCTTTTACCGGGGCCCGCGCTAGTATCTAAAGCTCCTTACCGAATGGCCCTAGCCGAGTTAAAAGAACTAATAGATCAATTGTAAGAATTGCTGGATAAAGGGTTTATCAGGCCCAACGTGTCGCCCTGAGGAGCACCAATTTTACTTGTGAAGAAGAAAGATGGGACCATGAGGACGTGTATAGATTACATGGAGATAAATAAATTGACAATTAAGAATAAATATCCTCTTCCTAGGATCAACGATTTGTTTGATCAGCTCTAGGGGACCTAGGTCTATTCTAAAATTGACTTGTGGTCAAGTTATCATCAGGTGAGAGTGAGTGCAGAAGACATCTCCAAACGACTTTTCGAATGAGATATGAGCATTACGAGTTCTTAGTAATGGAATTTGGGTTGATCAACGCACTAACGGTATTCATGGATTTAATGAATTGAGTGTTCCATCCATATTTGGACCAGTTCGTCGCTGTATTTATTGATGATATACTGATCTATTCAAGGAGTTTTGAGGAGCACGAACATCACTTGAGGCTGGTATTGTAAACATTGAGAAAGAGAAAGTTATATGCAAAGTTTAAGAAATGTGAATTCTGGCTAAGGCAGGCTTCTTTTCTTGGCCATATGATCTCTAAGCCAGGTGCATCTGTTGACCTAAGCAAGATAGCGGCAGTGGTAAATTGCGTAAGGCCTTAAAATTTTTAAGGGGTTAGGAGTTTTTTGGGTTTAGCAGGTTACTATTGGCGCTTTGTGGATGGTTTCTCCAGTTTGTCAAGTTCGTTGACGCAACTTACGAGGAAAAATGTAAGATTTGAATGGACTAATGACTATGAGCAGAGCTTTCAAGAATTGAAACAGAGGTTGGTGACTGGCCTAGTGTTGGCTATCCCATTAGGGGAGGACGAGTTTGTGATATACAGTGATGGTGTTCATTGACACCGTCTTTTGGCCGTTAAGTCAAATTGGTCCAGAAATTTTCTTTTAGTTGGTTCAGTGTCATTTTGAACGATTCTTTGCAACCAAAAAATCGGTTCCTAAAGTTTTCTAACATTCTGAACACATTGGTGGCACCAAATTTTCCAAAATCTATCCCCATCACTTTGTTTTTCTTGATATATTAAATTTAATGGGTAGCGGTACTACACAAGCTATTACTCAAAAGTTGACATGGGAAAATTATGACAACTGGACTATTCAAATGAAAGCCCTTCCAGGTGCTCAGAATGTCATGGACATCGTTGAAGATGGGTACAGAGAAAGCCCATAAAAAAAAGCTCAAGCAACTATGTTTGAAATTCAAAGAACGATCTTGCGAGGCGATTGAAAGAAGGATTGCAAGTTGAAGTCCATAATCTACCAAGGCCTTGATGAGGCCACGTTCAAAATCATCGCCTCTGCCAAAACATCCAAAGAAGTTTGCGACTCTCTCCATTGAACACACAAAGGTGCAAACAAAGTAAAGAAGATTCATCTTTAAACATTGCGAGGTGATTTTGAATCTTTAAGAATGAAATCTACTAAATCTATTGAGGATTACTATACACGAGTTATGGTAGTATCAAATGAATTGAGAAGAAATGGTGAGTGTAATGCCCCGAACTCGAAAACCCGGTCCAATGTGTTATACCTGATTAACCATGCTTTGTGGTGCCTTGAATCCCCCTTTGTGGGACTCGAGTGCCACATCATTCATTTTCCTATATTTGTTATTCCATTAATACTTACGTAGTGAAAAACATAACTACAATCCTCAAATTGTATAATACCATAGTTTTCTACATCTATCTACATTCCAAAATAATTAATATAATCCACCTGTATCCACATACACACATAACTCCAAAAACATAAACCACTACTTCTAGTATTCACATTCAACCATTTCTTAGATGACTTAAAATATAAAATATAAAACATAAATTTATACATCCCAAAATGTCATCAAGTTTATACCCTTTTTCTTCCTTTCTCTAACCCAAAAATGCTCTCTAAGCTTGATCCCGTGGAGGTCCTGAAAAAGAATAATTTGTATTCCGGTGAGGCACATCTCAGTAAGGGAAGAAACAATATATTAAAATAGCGTGTGGCCAACATGAGGTTATAATCAATATAATATTTAACATTTGCTAATCTTAACATGATTTCTGAAATCATTTTTTGAACCTATCAATCACATGCAAGGTATTTTACACACGAGAAAAATCAAATGATAGTGGTGATTACCCGCCCATACAAGTAGCACCCCTCTGCTATGAAACTTTAGGCAACCAAAGGTCACAACTGAAGCATACCAAGGCACTCACCTTACTCAGTAAGCTCTCAGGTAAAGAAGTAATCTCGTACTCATACAGTTCATACAAAAGTTTACTAGCGAAGGCTCCCGAGAATAAGAAAATCTACCCGCCCATACAAGTAGTTTCCCTCTGCCCTAGTACGTTATGCAACCTATTGCTATACCTGATACTAACTAGAGCACTTTCATTTTTTAGAAAGCCCTCAAGTGAAGAGTATGCCCTGCCCAAACTTAACATGTTCCACTGGGATAAATAATGATACTATCATAATACATTATTTTGTCTGCCATTATTCTGCAATTCTCAACTGTTCATATTTTCATCTTTTACATTTCATTTCATTTCACTTTATGTGGTTTTTCACATTTATTATTGTTTGCATTTCACATTTCATTTCCATTTCATTCTCATTTTCATTTCATTTCATACCCAGCATCTTTCAGCTGTTTTTGTGTTAGTCCTAGCATCTTTCAGCTGTTTTTGGTTCCATTGTTGCATTAACACTCACATGCAGCATAGTTCATATAATATTTTCATTTCAGCTCATTTCCTATATATCCTGCATCTCATACATATAACATAATTCCACACAGAATTCTATTTTACTCATGCCACACCATTTTGCAATAAAATTTATTTATATATATATATATATATTTCCTGTAAAATAAGCGAACCTATATTTAACATTTATATACTAAAAATATATATTTTATTTCTTACATAATTATCCTAAGAATATTTCACATTCATCAATCCATTTTTCATATATACATAACTAATAAAACAGCCATAGGCTCAGAAAACATAATTTAAACGGTTGACATTTTAAACCAATACAAAATGCATACATATACATAAATTATCCTTTTTTATGTATTTAATTCATAAAATCCTAGTTTAATATATTGTTTCCCTTACCTAATTTCTTGGACTATGCCAACAGGAATCCCCAAAAGATGTTTGTGACACTCACCCGAGCCTTAGTTCAAAAACCCTAGTTTAATTAAATAAACCCCAAATAACCAACTATTTCTACATTTTCTTAACTTATAAACCTTAAATAAAAAATATCTAAAATCGAGAATCTTAACCCTTACCTCAACTTAGGAGCATTTCCCGAAAAGCCTAGTTTAGAAAACTACTCTGCTAGATGTGTAGAGAATCTTTCCTAAAACACCGTAGCGGTCTCCGATCATCGATTTGGGCTGAATCTGGGTTAGAAAGCTAGAAAGAAGGCAGAGGGGCATCTAGAGAGAGAACCCACGGAGGAAAAATAGTTTTCCTTCACCAAGAAGCTTCCCCAAACCCTTTTATACACGCTTTTGCCACGTGGCCTCATCGGTGAGTAGACAGGGTTCGTCGACGAGTCACAGAAGGGACTTCTTTGATGAGGAAATTAATTCGTCCATGAGTCTTAAAACCTGAAATTTACTCATTCAAGATCTTCTCATCGACAAGGAACTGAACTTCATCGATGATCTTTTTAGAAGACTCGTCGACGAGGACATGTAACTCGTCGACGAGGTATGCTATTCCCTTCTTCCAAAATTTTCCCTTTTCCCCTTTATTCCTTATTTATCTATTCCATTTATCATTTTCCTAATTATTTAATCATTAAAATTTTCTAGGTTGTTACAGAGAGACTCTCAACAATGAGAGAATTTGTGAAAAAATTTTGCGATCTTTGGATCCAAAATTTGATTATGTAGCGGTGACCACGGAAGAAATAAAAGATTTGGAAACCATGTCCGTAAAAAAAACTGTAGGCTCACTCCATGCCCATGAGCAAAAATTCAACAGAAGAAGTGATGATAAAGCACTGGAGCAAGCCCTCCAAACGAAGTTGTCCCTTACTACATATATATACGACAAAGGGGGGACGTCATAGCGAGGAAGAGGACGATGCCAAGGATCTCATAGAAGAAATTTTGCAAATTTTGAATCCAGAGAAGGTGGTAGAGGCAGAAGAGGTCCCACTGAAGAAGGACCCAATCAACAGAACTATGTCCCACGAGATAGAGGATAAGGAAGAAGAGGGGATACAATAATCGCCCGAACGTAGACAAGAGAAATGTTTAGTGCTACAACTACCACAAGTACGAACACTACCGTAATGAGCACAGAGGTAATCACCAAAATCATGAAGTAAATGAAAATGCTAACTTTGCAGAAAAGGAGAAAGCCGAAGGTGAATCGTTGATGCTGATGGCACACAATCCACTGGACCAAAATATTTGGTACCTTGACTCTGGAGCCAGCAATCACATGAATGGAAGAAAGAACCTATTTAATGAACTTGAGGAGAAAGTTTAGGGAGAGATATCATTTGGTGATCTCTCTAAAGTCCCAGTTCGAGGAAGAGGAAATGTCTTAATCAAGAGGATAGAGACCATGCTTTTATCTCCAACGTATATTATGTGCCAGCTATGAATAATAATATATTGAGTCTCAGACAACTTGTGGAGAAAGGCTACCAAATTAGCCTTAAAGTTAAGCAGATGGTGATAACAAACGCTCGAGGTAAGATCGTTACTCGAGTACAAATGACAAAGAATCGAATATTTTTGCTCGCCATTCAACATGATATGCAAAGGTGTTTAAGCGCCATCATCAAAGACAAAGACTGGCTATGACATCTCAGGTGTGGACATCAGAATTTTGAAAGTTTGAAACACTTGGGAAGCAAAAAGAAGGTGAAAGACTTACCCAACATCCACCACCCAAATATGATATGTGAAAGTTGTGTTCTAAGCAAGTAACATAGAAATAGCTTTGGAAAGCAAGCCAACTGGAGATCTACCATGTTGCTCCAGCTAGTAGACACAAACATGTGTGGTCCATTGAGTCTATTTTCGAATAGACAGAATTGATACTTCCTCACCTTCATCGATGATTACATCAGAAAGACTTGTGTCTACTTCCTAAAAAGGAAGTCATAGGTGTTCGATAATTTCAAAGAGTTCAAAGCCCTTGTGAAGAAACAGAGTGGCTATCACATCAAGTCACTCCAGTCAGACCAAGGAGGAGAGTATAAGGATGAAGCATTCCTTGAATTCCTTAGGAAAAAAAGGATTCAAAAATAGTTCACATTGACCTACACTCCCCAGTTGAACGGTGTAGCTGAAAGGAAAAACCACACGATCTTTAACATAGCTAGGAGCATGTTAAAAGATAAGAATGTACCCAAGATTTTTTGGGCAGAAGTAGTGTCATGTGCAGTCTATCTGCTCAATTGGTGTCTTATGAAGAGTCTTGATATAAAGACACCACATGAAGCCTGGAGTACTCACAAGCACAGTGTGAGTCACCTTAGAGTGTTTGGCTCCATAACCTACGCCAAGATCTCAGAGGCAAAAAGGACAAAGTTGGAAGATAAAGGAGAGAAATATATCCTTGTTGGATATGGTGACAAAACCATGGGATATCGACTATGCAATCCCATCAACAAGAAATTTATTAACAGTAGGGATGTCATTTTTTTGTGAAAATGAATCCTGGAAGTGGGATCAAGCTGAATCTTCCAAAGATACGGAATTGACGCTTGAAGGAGAAAAACCCACACAAATAAGAGAAGTGCTATCAAGTCAGCTATAGACACCTCCACACGGTTCACCACAGAGGAATGAATCTTCATCACCATTTGAGCGTGAAATATCATACATGAGCCCTAGAGGAGCTCGAAATCTAGTTGACTTGTATTAAACTACAAAACCAATAGAAGAGTATGTTACACTATATTGCCTATTGTTGACCAGCAACCCGATTAGCTTTGAGGAGGTTAATGATGAAAACAAATGGAGAAAAGCGATGGATGAGAGATTCAATCCATCAAGAAGAATAAGACTTGGGAGTTGAAAAATCTCCCAAAGGGCCGAAAAACTATTGGTGTGAAATGTGTCTACAAGACCAAGAAGAATGCTTAGGGAGAAGTTCAAAGATACAAAGCAAGACTTGTTTCCAAAGGCTACAAGCAGAAAGAAGGGATTAATTATGGAGAAATTTATGCCCCAGTTGCCAGGCTTGAAACTATCAGATTACTAATTTCACTATGGGCACAAAATGAATGGAAGATTTACCAGATAAATGTGAAATCAACATTTTTGAATGATTTTCTAGAAGAAGAGATCTATATCGATCAACGACCTGGATATGTGAAGAAGGGAAAAGAAGATAGAGTGTACAAGCTGAAGAAAGCACTCTATGGTTTGAAGCAGACACCTCATGCATGGAACATAAGGATTTATGACTATTTCCAAAAGAATGGATTTGAGAAGTGTCCTTATGAGCATGCGCTAAACATGAAGATGGAGATAGACAGAAGCATGCTGATAGCTTGCCTATATGTTGATGATTTGATCTTCACCAGCAACAATCCAAAGATGTTTGCCGCTTTCAAGAGGAGCATGGTCAAAAAATTCAAAATGACGGATATTGGCTAGATGGCTTATTTCTTTGGCATAGAAGTAGTACAAAGCGAGAAGGGAATCTTCATCTCCTAGATCCACTATGCAAAAGAAGTACTGAAGAAGTTTGGGATGGACAAATGCAATCCTGTGACAACTCTAGTTGAAATGAGATTGGAAATGAGAAAGAATGAGCAAGAAGATGTTGACCCCACATATTTTAAGAGTCTGATTGGAAGCTTGAGGTATTTGATGTGCACTAGACTAGACATACTCTATGGAGTTGGACTTGTCAGCAAGTACATGAAGACTCTTGACCAGTCCCATTTGAATGCAACGAAGAGGATACTCCGTTATGTCAAGGGTAGCATCACCGAAGGTATGTTCTATTCATCAATAGGTGATTGAAAACTTATCGGTTATTCATATAGCGATTGGAGAAGAGATCTTGATAAAAAAAAAAAGCACGATGGGATTCAAATTCTTCATGGGAAATCATCAAAGAAGCAACCCATTGTAATGTTGTCATCATGTGAAGCTGAGTACATTGTTGCCAGCTCAACTGTTTGTCATGGTATATGGATCAGGAATGAACTGAAGTACCTGAGATTTCTTCAAAATGACCCCACAGAAGTATACATCAAACAACGATCAACGATTGCACTTGCGTAGACTCTGGTTTACCATGAAGAAAGCAAACATATTGATACTCGGTATCATTTTATCAGGGAGCATGTCAAGAAGCAAGAAGTGGAGTTGATATCTTGCAGAACGTATGATCGGATTGTTGATATTTTCATGAAGCCACTCAGGTATGATATTTTTGTAAGACTGAAGACAATGCTCGGAATTACAAAGCGAGGAGAGTCAAGTTTAAGGGGGGATGTTGAAGATTAAAATTAAACTTGACGGTGGCAACAAAATTTGATGGCGGTAGCTCCACCAACCCCAGCCCATTGTTGTTGAATTACAATGGAGAGTAGGCAACCTACCTTCACTAATCAACCTACTTGTTTGAATTTAATCCTACCTACCATTCATCCTTTGCTATAAATAGATGTATGTGTGTGTGTAATGTAATGTGTGGTGTAAAGAGGGTGAATAACCAGTGAGAAGAGAGTTTGTGTATTTAGAATTCCTCTGTAATATTTTTTTTTTTTTAAATTGAAATCAATTGAGTGTATTCGTGTACAATCCTCACCAAGTTTTAGTTACAACCAGTGATTGAGTGAGTCCCCTCCACCCTTCAAATACCAAGCAACACCTTATTTTTTAACATTTATTTAATGGCTTCAATTGCTTTATGTTGCCCAATTAATTTTTTTGACTTCCTTTTCTCTATTTAAGGTATGTATCTACATTTTAATAAAAAGAAAACATATATTCCTTAAATGAAGAGAAGGTGTTAAAATACAAGACCAGATAGTACATGCATAGTTAAAACCAACACACAATAGTAGAAGCCTACTCAATGAATATTATTATTCCACATTAGAAATATAATTTAATATAGTAATATACATTCTTAATAGAGATTCTTATTCTGTACAGTTTCAATTAATACCATATTTAGACAAACTATAGTGGTGTAAGGCCCACATATAAAGGGTCTTGTATCATAACATAATATTTCTCCCTTATGATTGAGTAAATATTAAGTATATTGGATATACCAACTGAGTAATACACAAAGTCTATAAAAAATGAACATTTTTATTAGAGATGGATCCAGCGCTATGAAGTTAAATATCAAAGTAGAAGAATTCCCTAACTCCACATCGCGACAAATAATTAATGTGGTCTATGTATATTTTTTTTAAAATGGTAAAAATTTTTTTTTGATCATGAGACTTATTAGTAAGCCAGGAACTTAGGCGAGAGAGAAACATAAAATGTGAGAGCATTACAATCCAACACTGAAGCAGGGGTTATAAAATTCCTCCCAAACGGTAGAATAAAATTAGGGCAAAATTTGCTCTAGTGACTATTGAGTGTTTTTCTGATGAGCAACAATTTTAAGGTAGTCTTTATCTTAAAATATTCTTGAATTTATCTCTATCCACAATTCAAATATAATAAGAGTTGGGATGACTTGTAAGAGTCCTTCAAAATTGCGTTTACTTCTAACAAAAGTCCAACTAATTATTAATTCTTTTTGGGTCATTGGCATAACCCAATCTACATCAGTTGAAGAAAGCCAAATTTGTTCACTGTAATGTCATAGGTCATATGCTATTTGGAGAGCCTACATTTCCAGATGGGCTAAAACCATCTATTGCTAACTCTAATCACAAATTATGAGGATCACTAGTAAATATAGGATATTGCCTATTAAAATGTTTCCAAACTTCAGAATTAGTTAGATGTCTCATTACATTTGGTCCATCTACATATCTTTGGGTTTAGGTATGAGTTCCCATACTTGACTTCTTTCAAATTGATTTAGTTCCTCCTGCATACTTATAATCCATGAATCATCTTTTAAGACTTCTTCAATGTTCTTGGGTTCATCTTGAGACAAGAATGCATAATGATTGCAAATATTTTTCAATGAGCCTCTAGTGGTTATTCCTTTTGATGTTTCACCAAGAATTTGTTCTTTTGGGTGACTTTTAGCATATCTCCATTCTTTAGGAAGTTCTAGATTTTCTATGATGTTTTCATTTGAAGCTTCATTATTGTTTACTTCTTTTATTTCAAGCTCTTCTTCTCTTTGTGAAATCTCTTCTTTCTCATCGAGCTTAGCTTTATTATCATGACTATTCATCTCATCAAATGTTATGTGTATTGATTCAATAATAGTAAGAGTTCTTCTATTATAAACCCTATAGGCTTTGCTATTTGTAGAGTAGCCTAAAAAGATACCTTCATCAGATTTTGCATCAAACTTTCCTAGATAATCTTTTGTGTTGAGGATAAAACATTTATATCTGAATACATGAAAGTAGGAAATATTAGGTTTTCTACCTTTCCATAGTTCATATGAGGTTTTTTTTATACTTGATCTTATAGATACTCTATTTACAATATAACATGCTATATTCACAGCTTCTGCCCAAAAGTATTTAGGTAGGTTATTTTCATTTATCATTGTTCTTGTCATTTCTTGTAAGGTTCTATTTTTTTCTTTCTACAACTGCATTTTGTTGTGGAGTTCTAGGTGCGGATAAATTATGATTTATTCCATATTCATTACAAAATTTTTCAACCTCTTTGTTCTTAAACTCCCTACATTGATCACTTCTGAAATTTGTTACATTATAACCCTTTTCGTTTTGTAATCTCTTGCATAATGTGATTAGCATATTACAGGCTTCATCTTTGTTTGCTAAGAATAATACCCAAATAAATCTAGAATAGTCATCTATTATTACAAAAGCATACTATTTACCTCCTAGGCTTAAGGTTCTAGTTGGACCAAATAAGTCTAGGTGTAATAGTTCTAGGGGTCTTTTAGTAGATATATACTTTTTTCTTCTTGAAACTTGTTTTAACTTGTTTTCCCTTTTGGCATGCATCACACATCTTGTTTTTTATGAATTTGGCATTTGGTAATCCTTTTACAAGATGTTTCTTAGATAATTTGGATACTAGGTCCATGCTAGCATGTCCTAGTTTCCTATGCCATAGCCAACTTATTTCATTCATTGTTTCCAAACAAGTTACGTTCTGAGTTACTAAGTTTTAAAGATTTATACAATAAACATTATTTATCATATGAGCTATAAACAAGGTTTCATTATTTTTAGGATTTTGGATAACGCATTTTCCTTTCTTAAAGGTTATTTCAAACCCTTTGTCACTTAATTGGGTAATACTTAAAAGGTTGTGTTTTAATCCTTCTACTAATAGAACATTGTCAAGGGTGAGAAAAGGTTCTTTACCTATTTTTCCAATACTGATAATTTTACCTTTGGCATTGTTGCCGAAGGTGACATATCCTCCATCCTTTTGTCTTAGAGAGGTAAACTTGGTCTTATCGCTGGTCATGTACCTTGAACACCCACTATCCAAGTACCACTTATCCTTTGACGGTGTTGTTTTAAAACATACCTACAATGGAGGATTCATTGTATTAGTATTTGGAATCCAAACTCTTTTAACTTTCTTTGTTTTTTTGTTAGTTCCATTATTGACTTTCCATTCTCCTTGCACTTTAACATACTTTCTTTTTAGTGGGCAATTGAACATTACGTGACCTTTTGTCTTGCACATATAGCAAGTGGTGTGTTCATGTTTGTTGTTTGAGGAAGTGCTAGCATAGTGCTTGGCTTCCTTGATGAAGTATCCCATGTATAATTTTTTATTCTTTTTATTTTTTTTACCATTATAACCTATCCCTTCTTTATTTCCATGTAGCCTTTACTGTCCATTCATCTTTTCAAAATTATCTTTACCTTTGGTAAAGTTATATCTAATTTTCTCCTTATCCTCTACTAATTTCTTTAGTTCATTTACTTCTAAATCCTTTTTATTCAAATTATCGTCATGAGTTTTGCCTAATTCTTGAGTTACTTTATTTACTTCCTCTTCTAAGTTCTTAATACAAGAGTCTTTTTCTTTTTCAATGGTTTTGAGTGATTCAAGTTGCTTCACTAGTTCTTTGTTTTGATCTTTCAATGTTATATTTCTCTTGGTAATTTTTATGAATCTTTTATGCTGAGAAAACAACTCAGCTTGTAATTCCTTGTAAGAAGGCATACAATCACATGACTCATCACAAG
This sequence comes from Malania oleifera, assembly GCF_029873635.1. Lineage (NCBI taxonomy): Eukaryota > Viridiplantae > Streptophyta > Magnoliopsida > Santalales > Ximeniaceae > Malania > Malania oleifera. Next base: position 27,865,249 of record NC_080425.1, read on the forward strand.
ACTCATTGTACGATTTTGTTGAAGAGTAGTAGGAATTTACCTTTTCTTCATTTGCCATGAAGCATATATTTGCCATCGCTTGTCCGCTTGATTCATTTTCTATTTCGCTGGAACTTGAGTCATCCCAAGTGGCCTTCATAGCTTTCTTCTTTTTCTTCTTGTCTTTCTTGAGCAACGAACATTTTGGTTTGATATGCCCTAGTTTCTTGTAGTGATAGCATATTGGAGGTTCATTCTTACTTTTATTTCCTTTCCTACTTGTCTCTCTTTTTTCAGGTTTCCTTTTATTGAACTTTCAAGTAAATCTTTTATTCCTTCTTTAAAACTTACCTAGCCTCTTAGTGATGAATGCTAATTAATCTTAATTTAAGTCACTTGTTTCACTTTCCTCTTCACTAGAGCTGTGGCTAGATGCTTTTAGTGCAATGGATATTTTATGCTTTGGTTCTGGATTCCTTTCTTTTAAGGCCATTTCATAGGTAAGAAGTGAACATATGAGTTCATCTAAGGAGGTGGTCGTAAGGTTTCTACCTTCAGTGATAGCTGTAGCCATTAGTTCCCATATGGAAGGAAGGCCTCTTAGAATTTTTCTGATAATTTCGTAGGTAGTATAAGTTTTCCCTAAGGCACTTGAGGAATTTATTATGTAGGTAAATCTGGTGTACATACTTGATATTGTTTCATCAGAATTCATCTTGAATGCTTTATATTCGCTTGTTAACATATCTATCCTATTGTCTCTAACATTAATTGTTCCTTTATATGTTACTTCTAATTTGTCGCAAATTTCCTTTGCCGTTTTGCAGGCCATGACCCTATTAAATTCATTAGCATCTAATGCATAATATAACGCATTTATAGCGCTTGAATTGATTTGAAGCATTTTTTAATCTGAATCGGTCATGTCCTTCTTTTCTTTTGGGATCTGTTTTCCATCAACTATCTTAGTGGGAATAAGGTCTCCATCCATAACTACTTCTTATGCTTTACAATCCATGTGTTGGAGATATATGTGCATTCTCTTTTTCCAAAAGGTATAATTGTGTTCACAAAAAATTGGTGGACGGGTTGATGATTGGCCTTCACCAAAGGGTGCTACTCCTATATTTGTCATATGATCCTTTTATAGTTTCTTGTTAGGAATTACTATAAGTAGGCTCTGATACAAATTGAAATTAGGAATAGCTTCCCAAAAGGGGGGGTTAATTGGGTTCTTTGAAAAAATTTTATTCCCTTTTTGAAGCTTGCTTGTATTAGTATGACAACAAGAAAATAAAGTAATCACACTGCAAGATACTGATATTAAAATAAACAATCCATCCAATTAAAGTAAACAGTTTAAACAAACAAGCAAGAGTTTTAGAATTTTAATTAGCTGCCCTGTAGAAGTTTGCAACCTTCTTTGAATGAAATCTTTGTTTGCACTTCTCTTAATCAAAATTTCTGCAGATTAATCAATGTACTCCCTTTTTTGGTTTCCGAAAATGATTAACCAAAACGTACTTTCCAAATATCAAGGGTCTTCCTTTGATTTTAATTTCAAGCTCAACTATCTACACTTTAGTACACACAAAAATAGATTGTACAGAAAGTAATAAGTAAAGAAGGAAGAAAGACACAAAGATTTTACGAGGTTTGGCTTCAACACAGCGTATGTCCTCGCCCTTGGCAAAATATCGAAGGGTTCCACTATAGCAGTTCTTTTACCAGGCGGAAGAACACCAATTACAATCACTCCTTTGTTAAGGCTAGAGCCCGCCCTCTCCAAACAATATACCCTTGTTTGGTCAATGATCCAACAACCTGGAATCATCCAAAATCTACAAGAAAAACAATAAGAAGATTGTGTACAAAGAACGCTCACACAAAGAGCAAGTTAGTACAATTCAAAATTATGTACTTCAAAAGATAAATATCAAGAATGAAATATACTTTTGAAGCTTAGGAATGGATTTCATCAAACTCCTTTTTTCTCCAGATGAGAAATCAGCAGTATAACTTCAGGGATTGATAAACAACAATCTCTGAATCACAGCACTTTTAGTTTGCAAGAGATGAACAAGATAAGACTTTGAGAGCAAAAGAGCTTATGAAGAATTTTCAGAACTTGGTGTATTTTGCATTAGAAAACCATATATTTATAGACAATCAGACTTGTTTCCTTGTTGCTAAAGTTGGTATGACTGTGTTGCTTCCAATATTATCTTATGTCCACTGAGTTGGTGTTTGTGGGTATTGCCCTGGAAACCCTCATGAGACTACAACTCGTCCACTAGGATCAACTTAGGGGTTTAAAGCCTTGTTGCATAAGGTAAATGCAACCGTGTTTCCTATGAAAGAGGAGGTAGATAGGATTTTCTTAGTTTTCTTAGTTTTTGCTTCCATCGAGGACTAGCAAAGGGTAAGTTGGGGGTTGTGATGAGTCCCTAAAATGCATGATTTTAGGCCATCATTTACCCTTTTTTTTGTCTTCTTTTATTATGTATATGCCCTTCGTTATCATATTTTGAAGTTATGCAAGGTTTGTTCGTGTTTCAGGAAAAAAAGGTTAAAATTGAGGAGTTAAGCAATACGAGAAGCCAAAGGAGTATTTGGGATACTTAAATCTCAAATCAGCTATCTAGCCAAACTCCTAATGCCTTAATACACATAAGAGGGGGGGGGGGGAAGACTATGTTTGATCATGTGGTGCGACTAGCTAACACAAGGGGCGACCAAGGCAAAAGCTGCAGGCTCCAAGGTTCAAATTGAAGAAGAAATGCTACAAGGTTTGACCAAGTGTTCGACTATGTGACCCTCAAGGGCGACCAAGTTGAGATACTGAAGCTTATTGAGCCTAGAAATACCAAGAGTCTTGACCAAGTGCTTGACTAGCAAGACCTTGAGGGGCAACCAGGTCGAGTTCCTGAGTAGAACTGAAGATTGAAATACTGTGAGTCTCGACCAAGTACTCGACTAGCAAGACCTTTAGGGGTGATCAGGTCTAGATCTCAACCAACATCTTAACCAGCAAGGCCTTGAGGGGCGACTAGGTCTAGATCTCGACCAGTAGCTCGACCAAAAAAAATAGGGGTGCGACCTAGTCTCCAACGATGATCTTTTGCCCCATATTTTGTGCTAAACTTTCATATTTCAAAATTCAAACGTTGTAAACCCTAATGGGTATAAATATTAGTTTTGAATATGTTATAGGGGTTCCTCTTTGGCGGATTCTAGGTTAGTGACAGACCTAGAACACTATTGAGAGTTAATGTACATTAGTTGGATTAGATTTAAATATCAGTTCTAGATTGTTCAAGAGGTGTTTGACGGCCTGTGACAACTGGCGGCGCTCTCATATTTTCTAAGTAGATTAGATGGTCATTCCATTGTAAGGATAGTTGTTTATGAGAGACAACTCGAATACCAAGGGATGATTTTTACATGTTTTCAATTTACTGCTTTCACTTATATGCTTTGTTTTAATCGCTTTCATTTACTGCTTTGATTCTAATGAAGATTGCAGATAAGGATAAGCACTACTACAGTCTCTACCAAATAAAAGTACTTGGCTGTGGAACCACGGAGGTGTTCATGATCGTTAAGATAGGGTATACTCCAGTTCCCGATCGTGCTTCGGACGGTTGGTTCACCCTTACTACCTTGTGCCCTCAAATGAAACAAGTTTCTTACAAACTTGAACTACCTCCTAGTTTGAAGATCCATCCAATCTCCCATGCAAGCCTACTGAAGTCATATCATCAAGTGAAAACAAAGATGTAGTCCCAAGAAAGGTGGGGGGGGGGGGTGGGGAGTTGGATTTTAAAATTTATTTCAAATTTTTTAAGAATTCTTAACCTCTTATTGATTTAACAATCACACAAAACTCAATCAAAAAAAATATATTCAATCAATCAGGATGCAGTACTTTGATAAATTTAGCTTTGTTGTATGAAGTCTTGTGTATATGATTTATATTCAAGCCCTGTAGTGAATGTGAATTTGAACCAAGATCTGTATATATAAAATTGCTCCTTCAATGCAAACTCAATTCAATTCCCAAACAACTCAAAATTTAAATAAACTCTTTAGTTAATTTTTCTTTGGGTGTTAACCAAACAACGTACTTCCTTTTAAGGTTTGCACAAAGTTTTGATCAAACAATGTACTCTCTTTCGGTTTTCACAATCCCAAATCAAAATTAAACTTTAATTTTATTTAACTTCCAAATTATGTAGTTTGTATAATTAAGAATATTAAATCATCCACGTAGTTTATAAATGTTGAATGCAAAAGAGAGTAAAGGAAAGATAGAATGAGACCAAGTTTTTCGAGGTTCGGCTTATCCCCAGTCTATGTCCTCACCTTTGACAAACCACGAAAGGATTCACTAAACCAGTTCCTTTGCCGGGTGGAACAACACAATTGCACACTCCTTCAGTAGGCTAGAGCCCGTCTCTCAAAGTGATATCCCCTCACTCGATCACTCCTTCAATAGGCTAGAGTAGCACCTCTCTAAGCAATACCCCACACTTTGCCAATGATCCAAACACCTTGGAATGTCAAGGAACTACAAGAAACACAAGATACAAGTTGCGTACAAGTATACTCTCATAAAGAGCATATTAGTACAATTTCAAAACTAGATACTTCAAAGTAATTTAAATATGAAATTCAAATTGAAGTTTTAAAAGTATATCACCGAATGGTTCTTTCAATGGATGAAAGAATTAGAACTTGTTGCATAAGATTGATGATTTGGAATTAGCAAATCCTCAGTAAAATTCGTGCAAGTTGAGAGTGAGAGAACCTTTGAGAATTTTGAAAACAATCGAGAGAGATTGAATGCTGAATTTTATTCTTGGTGATTAAATCAATTGAACTTGGGTGTATTTATAGAGGTAGAAAAGTATCTAAATTTTTCCCCAAGTTAACTTGGAGTAGGGTCCAAGTTTTAAATAAGTTTGAGCCCCAAATAATTGAATTTTCAAAATATGTCCATTATGTAGTTTAAATTATGCCATGTGGCAGTTGACTATGAGGTTTCTGTCAGTCGCTTGTTAATGCCTTACTTATTTAAATTACACAGGCAGTAGGATGGCTGTCACCTGTCAACATGGGGTCAGGCGCCTGTCACTGAATAACTCAGTTTTTAAAGAGAAATAGAAGAGTTACCGTTGACTAACAAAACTTAGTTAGTCATCTCGAATTACACTCTCAATCACCTATCAAGTCCTAGATAGTTGACTGACATGTTTTTGTCTGTACATTTTCAAATCTTTAATATGACAGCAGACTGTCCATTTGGAGTCATTCGTTTGGCAAGTTAAAAATCTGGTTTTAAACTTAGTTTTGCTCTCTCTCTCTCTCTCTCTCTCTCTCTCTCTCTCTCTCTCTCTCTCTCTCTCTTTGCCTACCTTTTTTTGGAATGTCAATTTGTTTTCTTTTAAAAATATGTTCCAAGAACTAAAACTAAGGTCTCTAAGTCTCATTTGCCTAATGAGCCTCAAAATGAAAATTTAATTACGCGCCGAAACTGCGTAATTGGGCATCTTAACTTGGGTTTTACGGTTTATAATTTTAATTAAATGTCTAAAATTATCCAATATTTTAATAAAATGCCAAAATCATCATTCTTGAACTTTATTGCACTATTTATGAAGTTTTGGTAATTTTTTGTCACAGGAAAATTCCCGGGAATCAAAACCGACACCTGTTCGTATTTCGTGTATAACTTTTATATCCGAGCTCCGATCGAGACGATTCAAATTTTTGGAGAAAGAGGTAATGATTATGTACAACTTTTGTGTCTTGAGTTTTGTGAGATACGAGCTCCAGAAGAGCAGAATTTGCAATGAACAGAGAACAAAAAAATATAATAATTCGGGTCCTCTAAATGGGTCGGGTCTCCTATCCGGGTCTAGGGCTTTCTTCCCCAATCTCTATTTATTCTTCTCTTCTCCTCTTTCCCAGCTGTGCCCTGCGCACCAAGCTCTCCTCTAATCTTCCTCTTCTTCTTCTTCTTCTTCTTCTTCTTCTTTAGTTGGCTTTGTTTTTTTCATCTTGCTCTCTTCTCTTCCCTTTACTTTCTCTCCCTCAAAATCTCATTCTCTACCCCTGTTTTTTCTTTCTCTCTTACAGCTCTCTGTATTTTCTATTCTCCATCTTCCCTCTGCAACTCCCTTCGGCCAGCACACCAGCAGCCCCTCTGCTGCAACCCGTGACGCACCCACACAGCAAGCCTCCTCCTTAGCCCTCTGCACAGCCAGCAACTCCACCGCACAGCAGCCTCGGCCTCCTTGTTCCTGCTGCTATACTAGCAACACAGCAGCTCCCCTGCTGCTATACCAGCAACACAGCAGCCCTCAAGGTCCCTGCAGGAGCCAACACCAGCTCTGCAGCATTCTCCACCAGTCCACGGCACAACAGAGTTCTCCATCCTTAGAGCTATCTCTCTCTCTCTCTCTCTCTCTCTCTCTCTCTCTCTCTCTCTCTCTCTCTCTCTCTCTCTCTCTCTCTCTCTCTCTCTCTCTATTTTATTTTAGTTTATTATTTTTTTGGTTGTTCCTATTTCTTCCATTCTCCATCAATGTCTAGTTGTTTTTTTTATTCCAAGTAAAGTTTAAGTTAAATTGTTATTGTTTAGGGAATTTAAATTCTTTCTTTTATTGAGTATTATGTTTCCATTAAAGTTATTTTTTGTTGGTTTTGTTTTTTTTTGTTTGAGTATGTTAAGTTTGATTTCTTGAATAAAATACAAAAAGAAAAAAAATTGTCTTTACTTTAGAAAGTAATTTAGTGCCTTTCTTTCGTAAAATTTGATTTTTGATTGAAGTTCGGTTTAATTTAGGTTCGGTTTTTATTAGAGTTTATGTTTTTATTTATCGTATTCTGTTATCGGTTAAATCATTAATAGTTTATTTTAGTTCGAGTTTTTAATTCGTGATTAAAGGTTCGGTTTTTATTGCGTGTGTGTGTGTTTGGTTTAGTTTCTATTGTGTGTTTTTTAATTTCATATTCAAAGTTCCCTTCTTTAATTGACACGTGCTTTAATGTTTCCTTAGGTAGATTAGAGTTTATATTCTAGCGTGTTTTAATTCCTTATTTGTAGTTTATATTTTTAATTAGTGCGTGTCCCAATGTTTCCTTAAGTAGACGTAGGGTTTCTATTCTTGTTTTCTTTTATTTAGTGCATGTTAGTTTTAGGGTTTTTAAATTACGTGTCATTTAATTCGGCAAACGTAAAATTGAACAACTCTTGAAAAACCCGAATCTGAACTGAGTTCAGTACCTTTTTAATTTCGATTGGGCGAACGTAAAATCTGAGATTAAACGCATTCCCTGAGGAGACGATCTAGCCCTTGGGCTTAATATTACACGACAGAACTCCTATACTTGGGATAGCTTCTGAGCTGCTCATTTTTCGAGTGAGTCAAGTTTTTGGCGCCGTTGCCGGGGAATGTCGGTCTTAGTCTCAAATTTGTGTTTTTCCCGTCATTTTTGTTAGTTTTATGAAAAGAAAAAATAGAAAAGAAAAATAGAAAAAAAAATTTTGAGTTTTGAAAAATGGCTGCACCTGCACCGCGCACGATAATGGACTTTTTGCAGCTTGAATATGCCACTGCATCCTCTTCCACTATTTTGCCTTATGATGAGCTTAATTTCATGATGCAACGCGGGAGGACGTCACTGCTACCTGAGTTCTATGGGACAGAATCTGAGTGCCCATATCAGCACTTAGCAGAGTTTGAATTAACGTGGAACATGTTTTTCTCTCATGCTAGAGCTGACGAATCTACTAGACTGAATTTATTTCTTACTACTTTGCAGGATAGGGCACTGATTTGTTTTCATTCTATGAGACCTTATTCTATCACTAATTCGACTGATATGGAGCGTGAATTCCTGCATGCATTTTGTCCCTCATAGAAAACTCAATTTTTGCAGGAACAGATTCTTAATTTTGTGCAGCAGGATGACGAGACATTTCGGGCTTGCTGGGAGCGATTCAAGGATCTACTAAGCACTTGTCCACATCATAGGTTCGACTCATGGAGGTTAGTTGACTGTTTTTATACTGCTCTTACCCTTGATTGCAAGTGTTTTGTCCAGACTATGTCTAATGGAGAGCTCGTCAGCGAGGATCCAGATCAGGTGTTATCATTCTTTGATTACTTAGCTGACAATGTCCCACAGTGCAACACACGATACACTCAGGCACCTATGACTGCATACCCTATCAGCACAATTAGTGGTGGTGATGCATATGAAGCACCAAAATACCCAGATATTCCTCCGCCTCAATATCAGCCACAACAGATCCCTCCAAGCTGTACATCGTCAGAATTTTTCGAGGATAGCATAACACAGATGGCGAACATGCTCCAACAATTCATGCAAACTCAAGTCGATCATAATAATGAATTGTAGGATACCATTAATGCGATTAGCACACAGTTGGATATTTTAGAAAATGAATAATTGCTCGCAGAACCTCAGCCTAGTCCTCAAGAGCACCAGCAACCACAACAACAAATGCACGATGATCTCTTTGAGGCAGCAGAGGCTGCCATCACTTTAAGAAGCGAGAAAGAATTTCCCCAACTTGAGATGCTCATCGCCGGGCAAACAGTTGTCCTAGCACCGGAAGTCATGGTTGAACCAGAAGAGGTCAAAGAAAAATCAGAGGAAATGGGGCCACAAGTGGAGCAGTTAGTTGATGAGGAGACTGATACTCATACGAAGTACCAACCTGTGGTACCTCATACTCCGAGCTCAGAAATCGTGAAATCGTCACTCCCGTCTGAATTAGATGTTAAGGAGCCTAATGTGGAGGCAGACTCTTGCAGTGGTATAATATGTACACCCAATAAAGAGGGTGACCAGTCTGGTGAGCATATAATTTTCAAAGAACCAGGTAAAACCTTTAATGTTAATGCTTCTGAAGAACTGCAGGTAATTATTCCGATCACTTTCTCTCAACCGTTAGTTCGTAAAGAAGCAAATTTCCTGGACACAATGTTAAATAAAGACCCTTTCTTGTCCACACAAGAGGGTCAACCTGCACACAAATTGTTTGGTATTTTGACACGCATTAATTCATTTGAGGTTGATTTTCGTGCAGGTATGACGACTGATCGATTGTGGCGGCTTAAATTTGGAGAACCGCCGGTGCAATTTATAGACCTGCGGCCACCAGACGAAATTCCTCCAGAGCCTCCGCCAAGACAATTGTGATGTTTTTCTTTTCCTTCTTTTCCTTTTATTTTATCTTATTTTATTTTTAGTTAGTTTTCAGGTCTATTTTCTCGTAGTTCGATCTTAGTTTTCCATTATTTCGCCACTCAGGTACGCCTTACTTTTCTCATGCACAGTATTTTCTATTTCCCCTATGCTTTCACATTGAGGACAATGTTCCATTTTAGTTGGGGGGGATGAGCCTTCGCATGTAACACTGTGCACGTACACGTACCGGGTTTTATATTTCCAAAAAAAATATCAAAAAAAAAAAAAAAAAAAAAAAGAGAAAAGTAAAGGAGGAGCACTGAAGGAATTACATTGCATTATGCCATGCTTAACACTGATTCATACCTTTCGCATACTTGCATATAACTTAAGAATGACACACTTAAGTCAATCATGCGTAGTTTCTCTCTATATGATCTTATGACTCCATGAAGAATCGATTGGTAGTACATTCATGTTAATTTGGCTATATAATTTCCTACATCTACATGCTCCTCACGAGGCTAAATAAACACATTCACGTGATTCATTGCACTTAGGGTTTCTTGTGAGCATTGAGAGAACACCCGTGGCGACTATGACACCTTGTGAGATATCCTTGAGCTATTTATCGTCCTTTTGAGCGTTCATATCAAATCAGAGTTCACAGAACTCAATTCTCTTTTTCTGGATGATTCCTTGTACACTAGTCTCTGTTTTTGATTTGCTAGCCTAGAGGTGACACCTAGTGGGGAGATAGAAACCTAGGTCTTGTAGCCTACTCAAAATGTGAAGGCTGAGCCACCCCTAGAGATAGACTTAATTCATGAACTTCTATTCGAGCTCAATTCCCATTGATGGTATGAAGATTACAAAAGAAGTGTTAATATTGTCCTTATTGATCAAGAAAAGTCAGAAAATGAAGAATGAGTAAAATAAAGAATAAGCAATACACATGTGCATGAAATGAAAAGTCAATGCCGGCCCAAATACATATCACAAAAAGTCAAGGACAACACATATTTTCCACGTATGAAGATGCTTCAACCGGTTAATGCCTCAGATGTATTCACGACAAGTTTGTGAGTAAGTTGATCTAGGGTGGTCTCAGTTGGATATGGCGAGTAGGTGAGAAGATGCTAGGGTGAAGGACCCAACACCTCATAGATAGGCTAGATCCTTTCCAGACTAGTCCACTCCATATACTTAGCGTTGTTCCTTTTAATATGTGGGATGTTTGATCATGACACTCCTCCTCACATATGATGAGTGAACCCATTTTCTTTGAGTGTTTTTTTTAGGGTATACCAGTTAGGCCGAGTCAAAGCGACCGTTCTGTAGGTGTCCACTGGCGTCCTAGGTGTACTGAGTCACACACATCACACACACCTCGAGAGTTTACCTGTTTATACTCGAACTTATATGATTGCATTAACTCTGAATGTGCCACTGACTAATTTCATGAGAGTATACTACTCTTAAATGACAAATAAATGATGAAACTTGCATGAGTGACGTGCTTTGGAGTCGTGTGCATTGAATATGAACGAGCTTGTGTGAAATTCAGTATGTTCTTGTATGTGAAGTGGTATAGTTATATCGCATGTGCATTGATTTCATGATTATTGGAGTATGTAGTCATAGATACCACCCTGAGATTCATTCACGTCATTTGCTAGAGACTAGCAAAACGTTAGTTGGGGGGTGTGATTACGCGCCGAAACTGCGTAATTGGGCATCTTAACCCGGGGTTTATGGTTTATATTTTTAATTAAATGTCCAAAATTATCCAATATTTTAATAAAATGCCAAAATCATCATTCTTGAACTTTATTGCACTATTTATAAAGTTTTGGTAATTTTTTGTCACAGGAAAATTCCCGGGAATCAAAACCGACACCTGTTCGTATTTTGTGTATAACTTTTACGTCCGAGATCCGATCGAGACGATTCAAATTTTTAGAGAAAGAAGAAAGGATTATCTATAACTTTTGTATTTTGAGTTTTATGAGATACGGGCTCCACAAGAGCAGAATTTGCAATGAACAGAGAACAAAAAAATATAATAATTCGGGTCCTCTAAATGGGTCGGGTCTCCTATCCGGGTCTAGGGCTTTCTTCCCCAATCTCTATTTATTCTTCTCTTCTCCTCTTTCCCAGCTGTGCCCTGCGCACCAAGCTCTCCTCTAATCTTCCTCTTCTTCTTCTTCTTCTCCTTCTTCTTTAGTTGGCTTTGTTTTTTTTCATCTTGCTCTCTTCTCTTCCCTTTACTTTCTCTCCCTCAAACTCTCATTCTCTTCCCCTGTTTTTTCTTTCTCTCTTACAGCTCTCTTTATTTTCTATTCTCCATCTTCCCTCTGCAACTCCCTTCAGCCAGCACACCAGCAGCCCCTCTGCTGCAACCCGTGACGCACCCACACAGCAAGCCTCCTCCTCAGCCCTCTGCACAGCCAGCAACTCCACCGCACAGCAGCCTCGGCCTCCTTGTTCCTGCTGCTATACCAGCAACACAGCAGCTCCCCTGCTGCTATACCAGCAACACAGCAGCCCTCAAGGTCCCTGCAGGAGCCAACACCAGCTCTGCAGCATTCTCCACCAGTCCACGGCACAGCAGAGTTCTCCATCCTCAGAGCTATCTCTCTCTCTCTCTCTCTCTCTCTCTCTCTCTCTCTCTCTCTCTCTCTCTCTATTTTATTTTAGTTTATTATTTTTTTGGTTGTTCCTATTTCTTCCATTCTCCATCAATGTCTAGTTGTTTTTTTTATTCCAAGTAAAGTTTAAGTTAAATTGTTATTGTTTAGGGAATTTAAATTCTTTCTTTTATTGAGTATTATGTTTCCATTAAAGTTATTTTTTGTTGGTTTTGTTTTTTTTGTTTATGTTAAGTTTGATTTCTTGAATAAAATACAAAAAGAAAAAAAATTGTCTTTACTTTAGAAAGTAATTTAGTGCCTTTCTTTCGTAAAATTTGATTTTTGATTGAAGTTCGGTTTAATTTAGGTTCGGTTTTTATTAGAGTTTATGTTTTTATTTATCGTATTCTGTCATCGGTTAAATCATTAATAGTTTATTTTAGTTCGAGTTTTTAATTCGTGATTAAAGGTTTGGTTTTTATTGCGTGTGTGTGTGTGTTTGGTTTAGTTTCTATTGTGTGTTTTTAATTTCATATTCAAAGTTCCCTTCTTTAATTGACACGTGCTTTAATGTTTCCTTAGGTAGATTAGAGTTTATATTCTAGCGTGTTTTAATTCCTTATTTGTAGTTTCTATTTTTAATTAGTCCGTGTCCCAATGTTTCCTTAAGTAGACGTAGGGTTTCTATTCTTGTTTTCTTTTATTTAGTGCATGTTAGTTTTAGGGTTTTTAAATTACGTGTCATTTAATTCGGCAAACGTAAAATTGAACAAGTCTTGAAAAACCCGAATCTGAACTGAGTTCAGTACCTTTTTAATTTCGATTGGGCGAACGTAAAATCTGAGATTAAACGCATTCCCTGAAGAGACGATCTAGCCCTTGGGCTTAATATTACACAACAGAACTCCTATACTTGGGATAGCTTCCGAGCTGCTCATTTTTCGAGTGAGTCAAAATTCTTACTTGAATCATACTTGAAGTACTTGCAAAGCTAGTCCTAAAGACTCATTTGATTCTTATTCTTTGCTTTGAGTTCTCTTTATTGCTGAGCTTCAATGATCCTAAATTTGATGTGAGCTTTCAAGATTTATTACTTTTGATTTTTCAATATTGCTTTAGATTTTGAGCTTCATTGATCTTTGAGCTTTCCATGTTGATCACTTGAGCTTTCATTCTTGAAGCTTTTTCTTTAATATCAATGCTCTCACGATCTTCAAGTTTTAATCCATGCCTTAAGCTTGATATAATCATCCTTATTTGAAGTACAAGCTTTCATGAATTCTTTAACCTTGCATTCATCATTAAGTCCTGAAAAAACATGACTAAACAAAGCATGTTAAGTTCTACTTGTTTGTTAACCTCAAAACTGGATGTTAAGCCTTGTAAGACCAACAATCTCTCCCTTTTTTATGATGACAAATAAGAAACAAAAATTAGAGTGAGCCTTAAAAAGTCTCCCCCTTTCAATAAGCATCATCTTAACAATATTCGCAAGATCAATATTAATTTCAAAAACTCTTTTACAATCATGCTCATCACTTCATTTTATAGTCATGCTTATCACTTTATTCTAGTTGAAGTTTATCAATCAATATCAAATACTTCTCCTCCTTTTGATATATATTATGTTCATGCTCAATTTTTGCTTAAAACTTCTCCCCCTCTTGACATCAATCAAAAAGAGTAAAAAAAATGATTAAGTTCAAATAAAGTCACATTTTGAGCATATCATCAAACATGCACATCAACATATGTATACACTCACATTATTATTTTTCAATGTAGTGTATTTTATTAGTCATGCATATGTGTTGTAACATCTTTACTAACAACATTTTTGCCTTTGACATATTCAAGATACCAATTGATGATTTCATGATACCACTTTAAATTTTGATTTGTGATATCAATTTAGACATCAAATAATACTAACCAAATTAAAATTCACGATACCAATTGAAAAATAGGGAAACGATCATAATATAAGCAATAAGTCATAACTCTCCCCCTGAATTTAATATATTCAGTTTTGTTACCAATTGAAAATAGAATAGTGTTCCCAATTATGCTTTTATCATCCCATGTTTCAAAAACATTGATTCATATCATATATCAAATACCAATATCATGCTAATATCATCAATGTCATACCATGCTCATAGATATAATCATACTTGACATGCTAAAAAAAAAAATTGAAATTTTAGATTGTGATACCAAGTGAGCTTTTAAATTGTGATATCAATTAAAATATTCATGGATACCAATATAACTACTATTATATCTCTCATAGCTCACAAATATCAATATAAAGAGCAGTAAGTTTATCCATGTGATTCATCAATAGCATACATGGTCAAGAATTAATCTCATATCAAAATTCATGCATATGCTCAATAATCTCATGCTCAAATTTGCAATATAGTGAGCCATATACCATAAGTTATTTTCATGTCTTTGAAGATTTCAAGGTGTACACATGTAGTATATAGCCAATCAGCATAACATTTAAGCAGAGAGTATTTCATTTTCATTTTCTTTGTACCACAATATTGTTTAAGTTGTTCTCAAGTATCTCTCATTCTTAAATGTTTCTTATTTTGTTTAAAATTTTTCTTAATCAAAATATTCATGCAATAAGCTTGATTTTTTATTTATATTTTTGATTTCATATGAATTTCAAAACTTCACATTTCTTTTCAAATTTAAAACTTTCTTAATTTAAGCTTGTATGAATTATCCTATGATTTTGGCCAATAATGTTATTTATTTGTCTCATGCAAGACTTTTTATCTAGGTACCCATACCTTCTTGGGTTCAGTAGGTTTAACAAGGGATCTTCCTTTTACTCTCTATACTTGTTTAGTTTTCACACCCTTTCTTTTAAATGGACATTCAAACTTTATATGACCTTTTTTCTTGCATAGGTAGCATATGGTGTTAGTGTAGGCATTAGAAGATGTGCTAGCATAATCTTTAAATGCTTTTTAAAAATAACCCATGCAAAGATCCTTTTTATTTGTATTTTCAACCCTATTAAACCCAATGCCTTCTTTGTTTAAGGTCATCCTTTGTGAGCCTATAATTTTGTCAAAGTTTTCCTTACCTTTTGTAAAGTTGTAAATGATCTTTTCTTTATCTTCAATTTAACTTTTGAGATTATTGATTTTTGAATTTTGTATATTTCTACCTTTCTCTTGATTTTGAGATATTTTTCTAATCTTATCCTCTAATTCAGAAATATATGTCTTTTTCATATTCCATAGAGGATAGGGATCGAAGATCTTCTATCATCTTTTCATTCTTGCTTTCTAGTTTCTTGATTTTTGAATCCTTTTTTCTTTCAGTAATTTTAAGGGATTCTAACTCTTTCATCATACCTTCATTTTTATTTCTCAATGAAGTATATCGTTTAGTCACATTAACTAACATCTTATGCACCTTGAGTAAATCATTTTGCGTATGTGAGGAGAGAACCTATAAGTTCATCTTAGGAGGTGTTTTTCAAATTTCTTCCTTCCATTATGGCAGTGACTTTTGGTTTCCATGTAGGTAGCAGCCTTCTAAGAATTTTTCTTATCATTTCATAGGTAGTGTAGGTTTTTCCTAAGGCATTCAGGGAATTTATTATGTGAGTGAACCTAGTGTACATGCTAGTTATGGATTCATCTGGGTTCATCTTAAAAGCTTCATATTCTCTTGTACACATATCAATCCTATTATCCCTAACATTTATAGTGCCTTCGTAGGTTACTTCTAGCTTGTACCATATTTCCTTGGCTGATTTGCAAGCCATTACTCTATTAAATTCATTCATATCTGGGGCACAACACAATGCATTCATAGCACTAGAGTTTATTTATAACACCTTATGGTCTCTTTCAGTCATGTCCTTTTTCTTCTTAGGGATTTGTTTTCTATCTACTAGTTTGGTAGGAATTAGATCACCATCCGTGACAACCTCTCAAGCTTTCCAATCCATGGTTTGAAGGTAAATTATCAAACGTAGTTTCCAAAAAGTATAGTTCAAACCACAAGAGATGGCTGGCCGGGTTGAGGATTGACCCTCTCCAAAGGGAGCTACTCCTATGTGTGCCATATAGATCTTTATATAACTACTTGTTAGGATTTTTTATAACCCCACTCTAATACCAATTGAAAACAAAGGTGTAGTCCCAAGAGGGGGGGAGGAGAATTGGATTTAAAAAATTTTTTTTCTAATTTTTAAAGAATTCTTAACCTCTTGTTGATTTAACAATAACACAAAACTCAATCAAACAAAATATATTCAATCAATCAAGATGCAGCACTTTGATAGATTCACTTTTGTTGTATGTAGCCCTGTGTATATAATTTATATTTAAGCCCTGTAGTGAATGTGAATTTGAACCAAGCTTTGTATATATAAAATCGTTCCTTCAATGCAAACCACAACTCAATTCCCAAACAACTCAGAATTTAAATAAACTCTTTAGTTAATTTTTCTTTGGGTGCTAACCAGACAACGTACTTCCTTTTGAGGTTTCCATAAAGTTTTGATGAACCAACTTACTCCCTTTCGGTTTCCACAATCCAAAATCAAAATCAAACTTTAAGTTTATTTAACTTTCAAATTACGTATTTTGTATAATTAAGAAAACTAAATCATCAACGCAGTTTATATATGCTAAATGTAAAGAGAGTAAGGGAAAGAGAGAGTGAGACCAAGTTTTTATGAGGTTCGGCTTATGCCTAGCCTACGTCCTCACCTTTGGCAAACCACGAAAGGATTCACTAAACGAGTTCCTTTGCCAGGAAGAACAACACCATTACACACTCCTTTAGTAGGCTAGAGCCCGCCTCTCCAAGTTATATCCCCTCACTTGGTCACTGCTTCAATAGGCTAGAGCAGCACCTCTCTAAGAGATATCCCATGCTTAGCCAATGATCCAAACACCTTGGAACGTCAAAGAATTACAAGAAACACATGATACAAGCTACGTACAAGTGTACTCTCACAAAGGGCAAATTAGTACAATTTCAAAACTAGATACTTCAAAGTAATTTAAATATGAAATTCAAATTGAAGCTTTAAAAGTATATCGTTGAATGGTTCTTTTAATGGATGAAAGAATTAGAACTTGTAACACAATATTGATGATTTGGAATCAGCAAATCCTCTGTAGAATTCATGCAAGTTGAGAGTTAGAGGGCCTTTGAGAATTTTGAAAACAATTGAGAGAGATTGAATGCTGAATTTAATTCTCGGTGATTAAATCAACTAAACTTTAGTGTATTTATAGAGATAGAAAAGTATCTAGCTTGTTCCCCAAGTTAACTTGGAGTAGGGTCCAAGTTCTAAATAAGTTTGAGCCCCAAGTAATTGAATTTTTCAAAATATGTCCATTATGTATTTTAGATTCTGCCGCATGGCAATTGACTATGAGGTTTCTATCAGTCGTTTGTAAATGCATTAATCATATAAAATACACAGGAAGTAGGGTGGTAGTTGCCTGTCAACATGGGGTCAAGCGCCTGTCACTGAATAACTCTATTTTAAAAGACAAACAAAAAAGTGACCGTTGACTGACAAAACTTAGTCAATCATTTCAAATTACACTGTCAGTCGCCTGTCAAGTCCTAGACAGTTGACTGACATGTTTGTCTATACATTTTAAAATCTTTAATATGACAATATACTGTCCGTCTGGAGTCAACCATTTGGCAAGTAAAAAATTTGGTTTTAAACTTAGTTTTGTTCTCTCTCTCTTTGCCAACTTATTTCTTAGAATATCAATTTGTTTTCTTTTAAAAATATGTTCCAAGATCTAAAACTAATGTCTCTAAGTCACGTTTTCCTAATAAGCTTCAAAATGAAAATTCATACTTGAATCATACTTGAAGTACTTACAAAGCTCGTCCTAAAGACTCATTTGACTCTTCTTTGCTTTGAGTTTCTTTATTGCTGAGCTTCAATGATCTTGAATTTGATATAAGCTTTCAAGATTTATCTCTCTTGATCTTTCAATATTGCTTTAGATTTTGAACTTCATTGATCTTTGAGCTTTCCATGTTGATCACTTGAGCTTTCATTCTTGAAGCTTTTTCTTTAATATCAATGCTCTCATGATCTTCAAGTTTTAATCCATGACTTAAGCTTGATATAATTATCCTTCTTTGAAGTATAAGCTTTCATGAATTCTTTAACCTTGCATTCATCATTGAGTCTTGAAAATACATCACTAAACAAAGCATGTTAAGTTCTACTTGTTTGTTAACATCAAAGCAGGATGTTAAGCCTTATAAGGCCAACATCGACCTGATAAAAATGACTCAAAGAGAGCACCTCCCATAGTAACTAAGTCTTTTGGCAAGGAGGTTGAAGAGGTGCTCGCCGATCGAGTTATGCGAACGAGGGGGTGCAGCCATGCATGCAATGTTGGGTTAAATGGAAGGGATTGTGAGAGAGTGAAGCCAATTGGGACGCACAAGAAGACCTTTGGCAGTTCGAAGACCACCTACGTCAATACAAGGAAGCGATTAGGATGCCGCTCGAATAGGTGGCGGAGAATGTAACGCTCTACATAAGAACATAAAATTTTAAGAGGCTTAAAGAAGGATCTCGAACACTCTGGATTTATGAAGAACTCTTTAGAATATCATAGAGTGTTCTAGAACCATGGATAATTCTCTAGAATGTCCTAGAGTGATATTGGAATGTACATATGCTAGAACTTCCTTGTGAATATCTTGATGAATAGTTTAAAAGACAAATCTTGACCATAGATTCAAATTGATCTCCACCGTCCATTGAGGAGGTGGAAGTGTATAAATAGGGAGAGGCCTCATTTGGCCAAACCAACCCTCAAACCCTTAAAACCATCAAAGTGTTGTAAAGCATTGTCCGAGTAATACAATTGCCTTCATTCTCTCAAACTCTCTAACTCTCTTGTCAACTTTGGTGTCTATCTAGCAGGTTAGGCTGACTTAGCATCACTGTCGGTGTGAATATTGCTAAGTTCCAGCCCGGTTGGCTTAGAGAAAGGTCTAAGGCCATGACAGGTAGCCTTATATAGGCTATTTGGTATCCTTTTTGCTTTTTTGTTTTTTTTTTTTTTTGTGTTTTTTTTTTGTTTCTTCTCTTTTTTGTTTGTTTTCTTTTGTTGCTTTTTTTTTTTTTGTGTTTTTGTTATGATGATGATGATGATGATGATGATAATAATAATAATAATAATAATAATAATAATAATAATACCAGTAATAATAATAATAATAATAATAATAATAATAATAATAATAATAATAATAGTAATAATGGTAACAATAATAATAACAACCCCTTTGTTGTATTTGGCCCGGAAAAAATTGGGTGTCTACATGGACCAAATAGTGTCCATGAATTAGAATTTCTAAGAGCATAAAACATGTATATAATTTATAGTTATTGACTTTTTGAGTCCTATTCCTGTTTTGATTATGACAAACAACAGCATCTCATGGTTGTGCTTAGTGTTGAACAGGTTAAATCCTAGAAAAGCACAGATAATGCTACAATATGGAAGCCTTGAAAAGCTTTTACATGATTGTATTCCCAGGCGGATTCCATGGACACCAGAGAGTAAAGATAGAAGACTTATATAATTTTTGTGTTGTAATAGTCATTAAGGTTTGGATGTGCATGCATTTCACCTCATTTATATTGAAGCTCATAAAGACCATAAATAGACCTTAGGAACCCCAAAATTCATAAAAACCTTTTTACTTAAAGTTAAATATTTTCACAAAAGTTTTAAAGCACTTTTTAAAGTTAGACAAGGGCTAAAACTCATATTTATGAAGGCCTTGGCCAACCGGCCTTCCACAGTATATTTGGCTCGATCGACCGGCACGTGTAAAGTGGCCGATTTTATAAAGGCTTGGCAGACCGCCCTTCACACAAAGAATTTAGCCCGGCAGATTGATGTTAAGTAACAACACAAATGTCTTTTATATAGGCTCGACAGACCAACCCCTTTATAACATGTTAAGCTCAATCGAGCAACCTCTTAGCCAGGCTGGCTAGAACATCATGGTTGGCTTGCCGAACTAACGAAGGTTTGAAAACTCATAACGAATCGGCCGATCAAACCTTGGGCTAGCCAATCGAGCCTCTTAGGCAGTTTAAATTTTAAGCCAATAACAATTAGAAAAATTCAAATTAAAATGTTATTTTAATGCCCAACGGTAACCTAATGACCATATTTGATATTTGGCTATAAATACAAGCCTAAATCACTTTGCAAATGTTAGAGACTTTTACTAAAAGTTTAGGAAAAACTAAGGTGTAGTCCTAAAAGGGGGGTAAATTGGGTTATTAAAAATTTTCTTTTAATTCTTTTTAAGAATCTTTAACCTCTTGTTGATTTAGCAATCACACAAAACTTAATTGAATAATCAATTCACAAACCAATCAACCAAAATAAATTCATTCAATATATACTATGCAACTCTATGGCAATTTTCAGCTTTTACAAGAATTCAAAGTATTTGTTTGTTTGCAGCCCGGTGTATATGAATTTGATTCAATCCTTGTATTAATGAATTTACTTTCTCAATATGATGCATAATTTAAAACCCAATACTCTTTCAAAAAGCTCATATTTTAAATAAACTTTTATTTAAAGAGTCTTTGGGTGTTAACTAATCAACATACTCCCTTATGGTTTCTGCAAATTATTGATCAACCAACGTACTCCCTTTCGACTTCCACAATCCCAAAAACAAATTCAACTTCAGTTTATTAAATTTCCAAACTACGTAGTATTTATGATCATGAAATTTGAAACATCCATGCAATTTATAAGTACGCTGGAATTTAAAGAGTAAGGGAAAGAAAGGGAGACAAGATTTTTTACGAGGTTTGGCTTATCCCCAGCCTACGTCCTCGCCTTAGGAAAACCACCTAAGGATTCCCCTATACCACTTCTTTACAGGCAGAGTAAACCTTATATGCTACTTCAATAGGCTAGAGCAACACCTTTCCAAGCGATACCCCATGCTCGGTCACTCCTTTAATAGGTTAGAGCAAATGCCTCTCCAAGCGATACCCCACGCTTCGTCAACAATCCAACAACCTGGAATCATCCAAGAACTGCAAGAAACAACTAATGGTCGCTGCATACAATAACACTCTCATATAGAGCAGATTTGTACAATTTCAAACACTAATATACTTCAAGGTAAATATCAATATGGAAAGACGAATCTCAGGAAGATATAATTTGGATTTTTTATTAGTTGTAAAACTCAATTAAGAACACAAGAACCGTGACCTTTAAATCAACAAAATCTCATAAGTGAATTTTAAAAATTGATTGCACAAGAGAGCTTTGAGAGAATTGGGAGATTTTAGAGCAAGAAGGCTTGATTGCTATATTTTCTTAGTGTGTTTAATCCTTAGCCTTGGGGGGTTATTTATAGATGAAAAATCAAGTCTATTTCATGTTCCCCAAGTGACTTGGAGTGTTTTTCATGTTTATAGAAAGTTTGGAGCATAAAAAAATACAAATTTGAATTTAAAAACTTTTAAAAACTATGTGTGTTAACAGTGTTCAAACAACTGAACTATCGGGTTCAGTCTTATGGTGTTCCTTAAAACATTGAAAAATTTGGTCTAGAAACAGGGTCAGACGATTGAACTTCAAGTTCAGTCTTCTAAAGTCCCAACTCAGACGACTGAATTGAAGGTTCAGTCTTCTGAGGGTGTTCTGCCTGTTTTGTGTTTCAACAGATAAATCTTCGGTCTTCTGAGGAAATTCTTCAGACATCTGAAGTAAAACTTCAGGCTTCTGAAGTACAGGTACACCTTAAACGACTAGGCACACTAATATCCAGTTTTCCACTTTAGTTTTCAAAAGTTTCTTTGCTCTTTTGCTTTGAGTATTTATAAAACATTTTTCGAGCTTTTAAAATAAGGTCTCTAAGTCCATAATTAATCCTAGAAGAGTTTCAAAAATATTTCACAAGATATTTAAAATATGAAGTACTTACATAAAGACTTCTTATGACTTTAGACATTCTAAGCACTAAAGTCTTCATGCTTGTCTTTGTTTGGGCTCTTTTGCTTCGTATTTCTTTGGCTCCATCTTGTCTTCAAGTTTTAATATACTTTAAGCTTTTTAGCAAGTCTTCTTTATTATCCATGCTCTCATGATCTTCAAGTTTTATTAAATCATCTTTGAATCCATGCTCTCATGATCTTCAAGCTTTATTAAATCATCTTTTCTTTGAAGTATAAGCTCTGACTGATCCTTGTAAGCACCTGACCTTGTAATCATATACTTGAATCTTGAAATATCATCACTTGACAAAATATGTTAAGTTACTCTTGTTTGTTATCATCAAAACAAGATTTTAAGCTTTGTAAGGCAAACAGTCTCCCCCTTTTTGAAAATGACAATCAATGAGCAAAAAATTGAGTAAGTCTTAAAAAGATTCCCTCTTACAATAAACATCATCTTAACAATATTTGTAATATCAAGGTCAATTTCAATATTAATTTAAGTATTATGCTCATATATCAAAATTACATCATTCAAGATCAATATCATTTGAAGATCAATATCATGCTTAATTTTTGCCCAAAAATTCTCCCTTTTTTTGACAACAATAAAAAAGATTAAGATATCAAGAAAAATATATAAATGCAAAGGCTATGAGCAACCATAAACAAAAGTATAGATCTAATGATGGCCCAAAACAAAAATTTTGCATGATTTTCAATGATGAACATAAATCATGATATCATTATTCAAGAAGTTCAACTCCCCCTGAATGAAGTATTTTATATTCAATAAATTCAGACTTTCATTTGTGAATTGTTAGCTATGTATTCGTGAAGATACCAATTGTGATACAAATTGAGCTTTTAAATTTATTATGCCATGTTTTAATTTATTCTATGTAAGTGCTGATGGATACCAATATCAATAATGATACCAATTATCATATCAATATCATAACATGCTCATGGATACCAATATATTTCATAGATACCAATACTAATATCATATCATGCACTGCTCACGGATAATTTATTTTTCTAGATATCAATTTTTTTTAATTCAACTCTCTCTTCCTTTTTTTATATTTAAAAAAATAATTAAACTAAAAGAATTTTTATGCTAAGGTATTCTAATGCAACGAGCAACACAAGACAAATATGTTTATCCATTGGTTAATCATTCAAAATGTGATCCATCATTAGCATGTAAATTGATATGGTCAAGAATTAATTTCATACTTCTTATATCAATATCATATCAAGATTCATGCTTTATGCTCAATATTTGCAATGTATAGTGAGCCATAAATCATCAATATAAGTTAAGTCATGATCATGTCATTGGCAATATCAAGATATCATGCAAGTCAGAATTTTAGCATGTGAGCATGTAGCATATCAACATATCATATAAGCATGGAGCTTTTTATCATTTGTGCATTGTACTTCAGTTTTGCTCAAGTTGTTCTCATTCTTAATTATCTTTTCTTAATCAAAATACTCATGTAATAAGCACAATATGCTTCATATTTTCTTTTCTCTTGATATCATATGAACACCCAAAATATATATTTCATTCCAAATCTTAATTCTTTCTAAGTTAAGCCTTGTATAAATCATCCTATGATTTTGGCCAACAATGTCCTTTTTAATGTTATAGTTGTCAATAAGCTCTTAAATTCTTCTATGAGATTTTCCATTACAACTAGCTCAATATGCTTGTATTATAGGATTAGGAGCTTTCTTAATTTCTAATAGGGAATGACTAATCCTAATATCTTTGGAGTCCTTAGTTTGTGAACAAGTCTTTCATCTTGGTATCCATACTTTCTTGGGTCCGAACGGTTTAACAAGAAATATTTCTTTTACTCTCCAAATTTGTTTAGTTTTCACAACCTTTCTCTTTAATGGATATTCAAACTTTATATGTCCCTTCTTCTTACATAGGAAGCATGTGGTGTGAGTGTAAGCATTTGAAGAGGTGCTAACATAATTTTTAGATGCTTCTGTAAAGTATCCAATGTAACGATTCTTTTTCCTTTTATTTTCAAGTCCATTGAATCCTCTGCCTTCTTCATCTAATGACATTCTTTGTGAGCCAATCATTTTATAAAAGTTTTCTTTTCCTCGAGTAAAGTTGTAAATGATCTTTTCCTTATCTTCTATTTGACTTTTGAGATCATTTATCTCTAAATCTTTCTTGTCATTAACATTTACTTGTGATTTCACTTCTTCTTGAGACATGTTAGTGATTTTACTTTCTAATTCAAAAATGTATGTCTTTTTCATTATCCATGGAGGTTTTGGACTTTAGATATTCTATTTCTTTCATCATCTTTTCATTCTTGTTTTCTAATTTCTTGATTTTTAGATCTTTTTCTCTTTCAGCAATATTTTTAGATTCTAATTCCTTCATGACAACTGCATTCTTATTTTTCAATGAGGTATATTGTTTAGTTTCTTTAACTAACATTTTATGAGTTTTGAATAATTCATTTTGTAGTTCATCATAAGATGACATACTCTTATCTTTAGATTCATCAGATGAGCAAGATTCATTGTATGAGTTATTTGATGATTTTGATGTGGAACTTTGTTCTTCATCATCATCCCATGTCATATAGCAAGCAACCTCTTGGTCACTAGATTCATTCTTTGAACTACTAGAACTTAGATTGTCCCATGTAGTGGCCTTCATTGCATTTTTCTTTTTCTTTTTAGAACCCTTCAGGAGCAGTAGACAATCTGATTTTATGTGTCCATCCTTTTTTGCAATTATAACATGTAGGGATTTTATTCTTTGATTTCTTTGTATTGGTTTCTTCTTCATTTGATTCTAATTTTGAATTCTGAATTTTTCTTGTAAGTTTATTCTTATTTCTAAGGATTTTTGCATGCTTCTTGGATATTAAAGCTATCTCACTTACATCCATCTCTTCTTCATCACTAGAGCTTTCATGTGAGGTTTTAAATACAATAGAATTTTGGGCTTTAGATTTTCCACTTTTTTCATCTATTGCCATCTTATATGTGAGGAGAGAACCTATGAGTTCATCTAAGGAGGTGTTTTTCAAATTTCTTCCTTCAGTTATTACGGTGGCCTTAAGTTCCCATGTCGGTGGAAGTCCTCTAAGGATTTTTCGAATCATTTCATTAGTAGTGTAGGTTTTTCCTAATGCGTTGAGGGAGTTTATTATGTGGGTGAACCTAGTGTACATACTAGTTATTGTTTCATCCTAAAGGTTTCATATTTACTAGTGAGCATATCGATCCTATTGTCTCATACATCATTAGTGCCTTCATAAGTTACTTCTAATTTATCCCATATTTCTTTGGCTGATTTACATGCCATGACCCTATTGAATTCATTAATATTAAGGGCACAATATAATGCATTCATAATACTTATATTCACTTGTAACATCTTATGGTCGTTGTTAGGGTGAATTGGTTTATTAAAAATTTTCTTTTAATTCTTTTTAAGAATCTTTAACGTCTTGTTGATTTAGCAATCACAAAAAACTTAAATGAATAATCAATTCATAGACCAATCAACCAAAATACATTCAATCAAGATATATTATGCAACTCTATGGCAATTTTCAGCTTTTACAAGAATTCAAAGTATTTGCTTGTTTGCAACCCTATGTATATGAATTTGATTCAATCTTTGTATTAATGAATTTGCTTTCTCAATACGATGCACAATGTAAAATCCAACACTCTTTGCAAAAGCTTAGACTTTAAATAAACTTTTAGTTAAAGAGTCTTTGGGTGTTAACCAATCAACGTACTCCCTTATGGTTTCTGCAAATTATTGATCAACCAACGTACTCCCTTTCAGTTTCCGCAATCCCAAAAAAAAATTAAACTTCAATTTATTTAATTTCCAAACTACGTAGTATTTATGATTATAAAATTTAAAACATCCATGAAATTTATAAGTATGCTGGAATTTAAAGAGTAAAGGAAAGAGAGAGAGACAAGATTTTTTATGAGGTTCGGCTTATCCCCAGCCTACATCCTCGCCTTAGTCAAACCACCTAAGGATTCCACTATACCACTCCTTTATGGGCAGAGTAAACCTTACACACTCCTTCAATAGGCTAGAGCAACGCCTCTCCAAGCGATACGCCATGCTCAGTCACTCCTTCAATAGGCTAGAGCAAACGTCTCTCCAAGTGATACCCCATGCTTGGTCAACAATCCAACAACCTGGAATCGTCCAAGAACTACAAGAAACAAGTAATGGTCACTGCGTACAATAACACTCTCACATAGAGCAGATTTGTACAATTTCAAACACTAATATTCTTCAAGGTAAATATCAATATGGAAAGACGAATCTCAAGAAGATATTACCGGGATTCTTTCTTAGTTGTAAAACTCAGTTAAGAACACAAGAATCGTGGCCTTTAAATCAGAAAAATCTCATAAGTGAATTTTAGAAATTGATTGCACAAGAGAGCTTTGAGAGAATTGGAAGATTTTAGAGTAAGAAGGCTTGATCGCTGTATTTTCTTGGTGTGTTTAATCCTTTGCCTTGGGGGATTATTTATAGATGAGAAATCAAGTCTATTTCGTATTTCCCAAGTGACCCAAGTTTATAGAAAGTTTGGAGCACAAGAAATATGAATTTGATTTTAAAATTATTTTAAAAATATGTCCGTTAATAGTGTTCAGATGACCGAACTATCGGGTTTAGTCTTGTGATGTTCCTTAAAACATTGAAAAATTCAGTCAAGAAATAGGGTCGGATGATTGAACTTTAGGTTCAGTATTTTGAAATCCCAGCTCAGACGACTGAACTGAAGGTTCAATCTTCTGAGGGTGTTCTACCTGTTTTTTGTTTCAACAGATAAATCTCAAGACAACTAAATTAAATCTTCAGTATTCTGCTGAAATTCTTCAGATGTCTGAAGTAAAACTTTAGGCTTTTGAAGTACACCTTCAGTATTATGAGGGTACACCTAAGACGACTGGGCAGACTAAAATCTAGTTTTCCATTTTTATTTTGAAAACTTTCTCTGCTCTTTTGCTTTAAGTATCTATAAAACTTTTTTTTTGGATTTTGAAATAAGGTTTCTAAGTCCCATAAATAACCCTAGAAGAGTGTTAGAATTGGTGTATTCCCAAGAGGGGGGGGGGGTGAATTGGAATTTTAAAATTTATCTCCTAGGTTAAATGAAATACACGTATAATACAACCTAGGGTCTTTCTATGCAATTCTAAATACGCCAATAATATAATGTGCAGAAATTTAAATCAAGCGCATTATTCACACCATAACATGCATGTGCAGTAAATATAAAGTGTAGAAATATAAACAAGGCACATGATATGTTATCGAGGTTCAGCCAACCATGCCTACGTCCCCGCCTCTAGCTCGCAAGCCCGAGGATTCCACTAAAGGCTTACTTAACGAGTGGAATGACACCGATTACAACCAGGTCCAGTAGCACAGGGTTGACCTCAACCTTTACAAGCAGGTCAATTAGTGGGGCTGATCTCAACCAACACCTTAACAAAATAGTGCACCTAACTTTCCTAACCGGGTCCAATCCAGGACTATTTCAAAGGGCTAGTCTCACTTTTTAGGCTCGTGCCAAGAAATACAACAATATGTTCATAATCAATGAAATTGGTACAG
This sequence comes from Malania oleifera, assembly GCF_029873635.1. NCBI lineage: Eukaryota > Viridiplantae > Streptophyta > Magnoliopsida > Santalales > Ximeniaceae > Malania > Malania oleifera. The sequence goes on from NC_080425.1 coordinate 27,892,757, forward strand.
TGATTATGCTTTTTGTAAAGTAGATATGTACCCAATTACGTGCAATCACATCGCTACAAAAAATAAGGTTATTAGTGACGGTTTTGAATTAGTCATTATATCTGCTGTTACTAATACTTATTAGTGACAAATTTTTCAAATCGTCGTTAATAATAGAGTATTAGTGATGGATTAAAACTATCACTAAAAAACCTAAGCCCGTCACTATAAATTCTACACCGGCTCGATCAAAAATTGTCACTAAAGCCATAGTATTAGTGACGGTTTTAAGTTTGTCACTAATGCTCTATTATTAGTGACGGTTTGAAAATCGTCACTATTGTTCATAGGCAACTATTAGTGATGGTTTTTGAATCGTCAATACTATATTATTAGTGACGATTTGAAAACTTTCACTAAAACTCTTTAAAAAAAGACAATTATTAGTGATGGTTTTGAAACCTTCACTAATACTTAAATTGGACAATTAGTAGTGACGGTTTTAAAATTGTCACTAATAATTTAAAATTAATTTTTTTCCAATTATTAATTCCTGTAAAAGTCTGTAATTACATTTTTGTATATGTAACATTAAACCATAATTGCTAAAAAAATCATAAATTATTCAAAATTCTAATTCTAATTCAAATTTAAATAAAAATACAAATATATTATACAAATTCAAATTCAAATACAAATATATTATACAAATTCAAATTTAAATACAAATACATTATACAAATTCAAATTCAAATTCAAATACATTATCATTCCCTTGCTCCCTCGATCTCTGCCACAAAAACATCACAAAGCTGACAATCACAGCCACTGAGGTCGTCGCGATCACCACCGCCCAGTTAGACTCCATCGACACCCACAATGCCGCCTGGATTGACCTAAATATATTTTAATTTATTTTAAATAACTAAAATATATTTTAATTTAAAATTTGTTTTGAACAAAAAACTTATTTCATTGAAGAAGACAATGGAACTTTAGCGTCGAGGATGGATCCACCATGATGGTGATGCAAGCTTTGACAGTGAGAGACCATGGCAGCATGGGCAGCGATGGCTTGCTACAACATCATCCTCAAGGGCAAAGTTCTCAAACAATAAGGCACAATCTGCAATATAGGGCCCAACTTCAGAATCCTTGACCTTGATGGTGATGGAACAGACGACGAGGTGATAGAGGGTGATGAAGGACAATAAGGTCGTGGATGACAGAGAAGGACAACGAGGCTGTGGATGGTGGTGGCTGCATCAACGATTCTTTATCTAGTTTACCTGGAGTTTCTTTTCAAAATTGATTTGAAATGCGATAAGCCTGCCCATGTAGACAAAATGAATTTTAGTCTTTCATCTGAAAGGTTGTCTCTTATAGTTAAGGTATGATTTAAATATTAATTTTAATTCTCTTGAATCTTGATGCCCTTCTTGTGGTCATTGCATCCACTTGCCTTATTGACCGCAAGAAGGGCATCAAGATTCAAGAGAAATAAAATTAATATTAAAATCATACCTTAACTATAAGAGACAACCTATCAGATGAAGGGCTAAAATTCATTTTGTCTACATGGGCATGCTTATTGCATTTCAAAACAATTTTAAAAAGAAACTCCAAGTAAACTAGATAAACAATAACCATCCACCCCACTATAAGAGTACCTGAACCTCCCGGTTCTTACCTCTATGTCCATCATAAACTCCAAAGAATGAAGTGGAAGCATCCATAACAGGATATGCAGCATGCTAGTAAATCAAACATTCATAGTCAATAACAAAATATTCATACTATAGTAAAGAGTTAACACAGGCATTCTCACACAAGTTCGAAAAATCCAAAAACCTTGTGATGTACATTAGTATGTCCAAGTGTAAGGTCTTGGGCACGTATTTTCATCTTGTAAGGATGTCCAAGTCATAGAATTAAACAAACACAATACTATATATATGCAGCTCAACACTAAAACTACATACCCAAACAATTATTATTCAATCAGAGGAATTCAACAAAATGTTTGTTACTATCCAAGTGTGAAAAAAAGAGGCCACAAATACTAGGTGCATGGGTGCCAATAGAAAATTTGATGTCGATGACCATTTCTATTTCTACTATCACAATATGTTCATAGAGAACAAGTTTCGTAAATAAAAACAAACGACATTTTACGGTGCAAAATTTATTTTTTTTAAAAAATTGATATTCTGAGTCTATATACCAAATTATATTGGACCACCATACTTCAAAATTTTTCATGTTCCTCCTCATTGCCTTCCAAGTGATCTGCTAGGGCCCTGCAAACTAAAACTGACCTGAAGAAACAATTACCATCTGCAGTCACTTGAATAATTTGTAGGCCCAACGCATCAAGCTGCTCACGGAATCCAGAAATGTTAGCCTGCTTTCCATGCCTTTTTAATATGTCCTCATTACAAAACATCCATATAGGCAAGCATAAATTGGAACTCCATACAGAAATATGCCATATAGATGTATGATTAAGAACAGCAAAACAAAACCAACTCAAAATGAAATCAATCAATAATCACCACAAAAACTGCTTTAGCAATTGTTTGCATTCCATGCTTTTTTTATTGCATAACAAAAATTTGTGAATAAGTTCAAACCATTGGTACGAAATGCTAATTACAAGAAACTGAAACTCACAATGAACACAAAAAAAAAAATAAAAATCAAAAGTTGTATTTGTGTTTCTATAAATGCTCAGAATCCATTTCTTTCTTGGAGCAATGCTGGTACAAAATAACAGAACTTCTGCAGTCAATTTGTTTCTAAAGTTGAAATTTTGAACCCTAAAATCACAACATACAAATGGAAGAAACTAGATACATTAAGAATTTCTGTGACGGACAAGGAATAGAAGAATCCCGGTGAAGAAGATTACAATGGATGCTAGTGCAAAGAATCTGTTTTCAGGTAAATAAAATACACCTTCCTAAGTTCCTAATGCTGATATCTTTCAACTCCCTCTGAAGGCTACCAACCGAGATGCCAAATCGTCATAGTTTGGAAGCTTAGGGTGCACATGTCCTGCTTGGCTAAGCATATCTGGCTGCAAAGAAACGGCTCGAGCAAGACCTTTGGATGCCTCAATCAGAGTGGTTGGTTCTAATGGGAGAGATGATATTTTGGATGGAGGAACAAGAGAATCAGATTTTCGGCGTTCGTGATTACTCGTGGATTCACCGGCATCATCTGCTGCCTGCCATGAAGGAGAAGGCTTCAATATGTGTTTAGCCTTTCCTAGTTCATAAGTTGAATGCCCATTCGCCATTCTATCTCCTTCATCATGCTACTCGTGATCATCCTTGCGCAAAAACTGCAAACCACGACTCACACGTTCTCATTTCGCTCAAACTGGGCTTGTAATGCTAGTATTGTCATGGTCTGGTGGTGGTTTCAAGGATTTCTTCCTCACCGATCTCGGTTTCCGCTTACTTTCATCGAATGAAAAAAGAAGAAATTTGAGGAAAGTGTGGGAAATTATGTGGGTAAAAGCAGGGATTTCAGATTTTCAACATCAATGACGATTTCAAAACCATCACTAATACCCTATTATTAGTGACGGTTCTCCCAAACTGTCACTAATGTCTTTAACTAATTTTTTTTTAAATTTTTTAAATAAAAGAGTAGTGACACTTTCAAAACCGTCACTAATACCCTATTATTAGTGACCCTTAACTAATTTTTTTAATACTTTTTAAATAAAAAAACTAGTAGTGATGGTTTCAAAACTGTCATTAATACCCTATTATTAGTAAAGGTTCTCCCAAACCGTCACTAATACCCTTAATTAATTTTTTTAAATATTTTTTTAAATAAAAATACTAGTAGTGATGGTTCAAAACCGTCACTAATACCTTTAACTAATTTTTTTTATATTTTTAAAATAAAAACACTAGCAGTGACGGTTTCAAAACCGTCACTAATACCCTATTATTAGTGACGGTTCTCCTAAACCGTCACTAATACCCTTAACTAATTTTTTTTTATATTTTTTAAATAAAAAATTAGTAGTGACGGTTTCAAAACCATCACTAATACACTTAACTAATTTTTTTTAATATTTTTTAAATAAAAATACTAGTAGGGACGGTTCCAAAATCGTCACTAATATCCTATTATTAGTGACAGTTCTCCCAAACCGTCACTAATACCCTTAACTTATTTTTTTATATTTATTTATAAATATTAGTAGTAACGGTTAGTTAATCGTCACAAATAAGTGACTTTTAGTGACGAATTTAAACCATCACTAATACCCTAGAATCATCGCTAATATTTTCCTGAAAATATTTTCACGCGAAATTTGTTTACCGCACTGTTTGTAGTGACGAAAGTATTAGTGACGGTTTTAAAACCGTCACTAATATTGTCGTATTTGTGACGGCTGCTAAATCCCTCACTAATGATTACACTATTAGTGACAGCTCTTAAAAACCGTCACTAATACCAACTTTTAGTGACGAAATTGAATTTGTTACTAATACTTTCGTCACTAAAAAACAATTTTTTTGCAGTGCATACACCACAAATAGATATAATAAGTAAACTCAATGTGGTTTAATATATCAACTCTCAAATATATTTGCAATCAATGTAATCAATGTGTGAGAGTGCAAACTAGTATGATCTTTGTATCACAAGATGTTCAATCTAAATGCTCAAACAAAGATATTAGACAAACATCATATATCTCAATCATTAGATTTTCTCAATCGTATAAACCTCAAGTAGTGTGTAGATTTGGTTTGCAAAAAGAGATTTAATCTTTGTATTCAACAAAAGATATAACTCAATGAATATTGCAATAAAGATTTTATCACATAAACAAATATCTCTTCAAATAATTTTCAAAATAAAAACACAATAGATATTTGAAAATGGTTTTGAACAGATTTTGCGACCAAAATGATATACGAGTTTCTTAAGATGTTGCAATGAAGGTACAATCTCAGAAGATTAAACAAAGTCTTTTTAGGATAGACTTATTAACAAAGTCCCCTAAGAATACTTAAGGTTTTTGCTCTTAAGAAAAATCAGATTAATCAAGCACAACACGAAGGAGAGCAAACCTATAGAGCAATCAAACACTCAAATCCAACTTACAGAAGGTTTTAGGCAATAAGAGAAAGTAAATATGAGTGTTTAGAGCTTAGAAATGAGTATTATGAATTTTGGGAATTGCAGAGAATTTCTCCTAATCAAGATTGCTAATCCCATACTGATTATTCCAAATGAGGGGGTATTTATAGACTTCCCCACAAATATGACTGTTAAGGACACAAATGGTATAATTAGAAAAGTTTTAATAACATTTAATTAATTCAACCCCGTTTAAAAAAGTTACTTGCGATAAAAAATGAGGGGCAACCCGAGAGCACCGGTCTACCAGGACAAGTTTGGTCGACCGGGCAAGAAATCACCTGTGAGTTCGGTCAACCGGACTTGTATGTTCAAAGGCAATTTCCCCTTTTTGTGAGATTCAGTCGACCAGGATGAGTTAAACTAAGCCTGTCAGTCAACCAGACCATTGGGTTCCCACACGTGGGAACTCAGTCGACCAGGTTGGTGTAATGTAATTTTCTCTCCGTCGACAAGGAAGTCAATAAAGATGACTTCAAAGGGGTTCGGTCGATCAGAGTCAAATGAACTGTAATAGTTCAGTCGACTGAGCTGTGGTCAACTAGTTGACCTAGTCCAGGTTCATTCGACCGAGGGCAAATTGTACATGAAATTCCGGTCGACCGAGTGTGCACATTTAGTGCATTTCAGTTATGTTTCAACCAACAAACACTCTATTCAAACGATTAACATATACAAGTCAGTGAGTGAGTGTCCTAGGGTCATTTCTAGGTCCTTTTGAAGACATTGAAAAAATTCAGTGTCGATCAACCAAGGGTAATCCCTAAGGTCTTTCTGAGGTCATTTTCATTTTGAGCTTACTTATTAAGTCATGCAGGTGATGCATGCAATTATTACCAACCATAGAACCTATTTACTATTACAGACCCTTTGAAAAAATATGAAATACAATACAACATATATACATTAGGTCTTCAACTTCAATCTCTCTTTGTGCAATCATTATGATCTGCTAATTAGTGTTCCAACACATAACCTCAAACACCCATCAAATATAACAGGTATTTGTCATTATCAAAACCGGGCGTGACCTATAAGGTCAACAAAGAGCTTCAAAAATATTTCACAAGATATTTAAAATATGAAGTACTTACATAAAGATTTCTTATAAATTTAGACATTCTAAGCACTAAAGTTTTCATGCTTGTCTTTCTTTGGGCTCTCTTGCTTTGTCTTTCTTTAGTTTCATCTTTTCTTCAAGTTTTAATATACTTTAAGCTTTTTAGCAAGTCTTCTTTATCATCTATGCTCTTATGATCTTCAAGCTTTATTAAATCATATTTTCTTTGAAGTATAAGCTTTGAATGATCCTTGTAAGCACTTGACCTTGTAATTACATACTTGAATCCTGGAATATCATCACTTAACAAAATATGTTAAGTTCCTCTTATTTGTTATCATCAAAATAAAATTTTAAGCCTTGTAAGGCCAACAATTCATTTCATTATTCTTTGATTGTTTCTCTTATTTTGTACTCTACTTTCAAAGATCAATTTACTCTTCCCATACTCCTTCTTTTGAAAATTCTTTTTGGGAAAATCTTAGGGTTTATACAAGTTGGCTTTGAGCAATTGTTGAATTTTTCAGTCCGATCCCTTTTTTGATGCTGACAAACCACGTGTATCTTATGTGTGCATTTAGTGCGTGAACAAGTTTTCATTTCAGCATGAACATAAGATACCGAAAAATGGAAGTCGACAGGAACATAAAACTCACACACTCCTCGCGAGTTCCACGGAAAATTAAGAGCAAAAGAAGAAGACATTTTGATTTTAATTGTATTGCATTTTTTTTTTTTTTTATATCTTTGGTCTGTTATAATGCATGCATCTACATGATATGTTTAAATACTCAGATAACCATAGTGAAATTGGAATAGCTTCTTAAAAGGGGGGTGAATTGGGTTTTACAAATTTTATTCCCCTTAGTCTTAGTTCTTTTGAGTTGTAACAATAATCAAAACTTAAACACGATCACAATCAATACAATAAGATCAATCACTCAATCTTTGTAACAATAGCCCTGTATAAATGTGAAAATTTGTTCAACTTGTTATAAGTCCTGTATCATAATTATTACAACAACAACAAAAAACCAAGCCTTAGTCCCACTAAGTGGGGTCGGCTATATGAATCCTTTTCCGCCAATTTATGCGATCATGGACCATTTCTTTTGATAGATTCAAAGATATTAAATCCTTACTCACTATCTCCTCCCAAGTTATTTTAGGTCTACCCCTACCCCTTCTACTGCCCCCCACAGTAACTAAGTCACTCTTCCTCACAGGTGCACTATAAGGCCCACGTTGCAAGTGTCCATACCATCTGAGTCGTCCATCCCTTATCTTATCTTCTATGTGAGCTACACCTAACTTACCACGAATATGTTCATTCCTTAATTTATCTTTCAATGTTATACCACTCATCCATCTAAGCATCCTCATCTTGGCAACTTTTACTTTTTGGATATTATGTTTCTTCGTCGCCCAACATTCTGATCCATATAGCATAGCTGGTCTTATAGCTGTCCTATAAAACTTCCCTTTCAATTTTAAGGGTATTCTACGATCACATAGAACACTTGAAGAACTTCTCCATTTTACCCAACCTGCTTTAACTCTATGCATTACATCATCTTCAATTTCTCCTTCAGCTTGCATAATAGATCCAAGGTATCGAAATCTACAAGTGCTATTTATTTTTTCATCATCAAGTTTAACTTTGTCTCCAATATTCCTCCTATCATTACTAAAATTACATTTCATATATTCTGTTTTATTTCTACTTATCTTAAAGCCTCTAGATTCCAAAGCTTCTCTCCATAATTCTAACTCAGCCTCTACTCCATCCCTAGTTTCATCAATTAATACAATATCATCTACAAACAACATACACCATGGAACCTCCTTTTGAATACTCTTAGTCAATTGGTCCATTACTAAAGCAAAAAGATAAGGACTCAAAGCAGATCCTTGATGTACACCTATGGTAATTGGAAATTCTCCTAGTTTCTCCATCTATAGTCTTTACACTAGTCATTACTCCATCGTACATATCCTTAATGACATCGGTATACCTACAACATACACCCTTTTTTTCTAAAACCCACCATAGAACTTCCCTAGGTATCCTCTCATATGCTTTCTCAAGGTCAATAAATATCATATGCAAGTCCCTCTTCTTTTCCCTAAACTTTTCCATTAATCTTCTTAAAAGATAAATATCTTCTATGGTAGATCTCTCAGGCATAAAACCAAATTGATTTTCTGAGATCTTCGTTTCTAACCTTAATCTTTGTTCAACTACTCTTTCTCATAGTTTCATCGTAGGACTCATAAGTTTAATTCCATGATAGTTATTACAATTTTGAATATCTCCTTTATTTTTGTATATAGGTATTAAAGTGCTTTTCCTCCATTCATCTGACATTTTCTTAGTTTTTACAATTGTATTAAATAAATTAGTTAACCATATAATTCCGTTATCACCCAAGCATTTCCAAACTTCAATTGGGATGTTATCAGGTCCCATAGCTTTCCCATTTTTCATCTTTTTTAGTGCAAACTTAATTTCGTTAACTCTAATTTTTCGAATAAATCTTATATTTTTAGTCTTTTCCTCATTTGACAATTCTAAATTTAAGCCTTCTATTTGGTTTTCATTAAACAACTTACTAAAGTAACTTCACCATCTTTCTTTAATATCTTCGTCCTTAACCAAGACAATATCATCCTCACTTTTTATACATTTTACATTTCCTAAGTCCTTGTTCTTCCTTTCTCTAGCTTTAGCAAGTTTAAATATATCTCTTTCCCCTTCTTTTGTACATAATCTATCATACAAACTATTAAATGATCTATATTTAGCTTCACTAACGGCCCTTTTTGCATCTTTTCTTGCCTCCTTATATTTTTCAAAGTTATCGCTGTTTCTACATTTTTGGCACGTTTTATACCAAATTCTTTTTGTCTTTATGATTTTTTGTACATCTTTATCCCACCACCAACTTTCTTTGCTATTTGAGAATCTTCCCCTTGATTCGCCTAAAATCTCTTTTGCTATCTTTTTAATAGAGCTAGCTAATCTATTCCAAAGAGTATTTGAATCTATCCCATCCTCTAAGGTCCAATCCCCATCTTTGATCATTTTATCTTTAAATTTTATTATATTTTCTCCTTTTAGGTTCTACCATCTAGTTCTCCTACACTCGTTTATTTTATCCTTTTTCTTCCATTTTTTAATGCATATATCTAACACTAAGACTCTATGTTGTGTGGTTAGACTTTCACCTGGAATAACTTTACAATCCTTGCATGATACACGATCTACCCTCCTAGTTAAAAAAAAATCTATTTGACTTCTATTTTGTCCACTTTTAAAGGTTATTAAGTGTTCTTCTCTCTTCTTAAAGCAAGTATTCATTATACTAAAATCATATGACATAGCAAAGTCTAAGATCATCTCTCCAGACTCATTTTTGTCTCCATATCCATATCCTCTATTTATCCTTTCATAATTTTAATTATCTCTTCCAATGTGTCCATTCAGATCTCCTCCTATAAATATTTTCTCAGTCCCTAGTATACCTTGTATAATACTATCCATATCTTCCCAAAATTGTCTCTTAAGATTTTATGCTAACCCAACTTGAGGAGCATAAGCACTAATGATATTTATTATCTCTTGTCCTAATACCATTTTGATTTTTATAATTCTATCCCTTACTCTAGTTACATCCACAACGCTATCTTTTAAGTTTTTGTCTATAATAATGCCTACTCCATTCTTATGTTTTTCTTTTCCAGTGTACCAAAGTTTAAAACCTGATTTATCGATTTCTCTAGCTTTCTCCCCCACCCACTTAGTTTCTTGAAGGCAAATTATATTAATTCTTCTTCTAATCATTGTATCCACAATTTCAATGCTTTTACCCGTAAGTGTCCCTATATTCCAAGTTGCTAATCTAATCCTATTTTCCTGAACTAACGTCTTTACCTGCCCACGTCCAGAATGATGCAGGAACCCTCGCATATTTGACACCGTACCCGGGCGACGACCTAGCCCACCCTCACCCACTTTTCGCTACACCTGGGTGGTTTAAGTGCAACGGGTCGCTCGTAGGGGACGCCCCAGCAAATATTCGGTAAGGATTCATATCATAGTGATCTGACAAATTTTACGCTGGCTGTCAGTTACCTAACGCAACCCTCCTCCTTAACCCGGGCTTGGGACTAGCCGTGTGTGAAAAAATTATGACATTTAAGTGCATCACAGGCGAAGTTCTGTATCATAATTATTCTTCTTCCTAATGTTCAGCTTTTAAATAAACTTTCAAATTAATAAATCAAGGATGATCAACCAATGTACTCCCTTTCGGTTTCCACTATCAATGCTGATCAATCTAAAACAAATTACCTTCTGGTCTATTTAACAACCAATCATTCAGAATTGAATTTTAAAGCAATCACATAGATTATATCTTTTTCTGAAAAATAAAAAGGTAGGGTAGAGAAAGAAGAACATAGGGTTTTTTACGAGGTTTAGCTTCAACACAGCCTACGTCCTTGCCTTTGGCAAAACCACCAAAGGATTCACTATTACCGTTCCTTTACCGGGCGGAACAATATCAATTACAAACACTCCTTGAGTAAGGCTAGAGCCTGCCTTCTCCAAACAATATCCCCTTGTTTGGTCCAATGATTCAGCAGCCGAACAGTCACTCAACCTGTTACAAAGATATAAAACAAGGGATACAAGAACTTGCTCCTTAAAGAGCTGATTAGTACAAATTGAAACACTATGTACTTCAGTAAATTCAGAACATGAATTTCAGAATGAAGCTCTTAGAAACTTATCACCATAGGTATCTTTCAAAGGATGAAAGAATCAATAATTTAATGCACAAACTTAGTGAGAAACTCAGCAAAGCTTTTAAGGAATTTTGTGAGTAATGAGAGCAATAGCACACTTTTAGAATTTCAATAGGCTTTGAGAGAGAATGAGAGCTGAATTGATTTCTTGGTGTGTAAAACAATCGTCCTTGAGGGTATTTATAGAGATAGAAAACCTCCTTGCTTGTTCCCCAAGTGTACTAAGAGTTGTTTCCAAGTTTTAAAATTATTTAAGCTTCAAATAATTTGAATTTCTAAAAATATATCCATTGGAAATTTTAAAACTACCACGAGCCAGACGGTTGTGAAGTCCTAGCAGTCGTGTGTCCATATATTATAAATATAAAATTCATAGGCAGAGAGGTGGTAGTCGTCTGTCCCCTGATTGGCAGTCGTCTGTCACCAGAATAATATAATTTTGATTACAACTCAGTAGAGTGGTAGTCATCTGTCCTAAGCTTGGCAGTCGTTTGTCACCAGAACAACTTGTTTTTAAAAATAAACTCAGAAAGGTGGCAGACGTCTAGCTGAACACCTACAGACGTCTCACTTGGCATTAGCAGTCATCTGTCAAAACCTTGACAGTCGTCTATCAGACTTCTGTTTTCAGTTAAACTACTCTAAATTTTCCAGTCATCTGTCTCTGAACAGAGAGTTGTCTGTCAGGTAGATTTTCCTCATTTCAACATATTTTTGAATTCTCTCTTATTTTGCTTAATTAATCTTGGAATATGAGTTTGTTTAACTTTGAAAAATGTGTTCCAAGCTTTATACTAAGGTCTCTAAGTCTTTTTGCCTAATGAGCTTCAAAATGAAAGATTCATATTTGAATATACTTAGAAGTACTTACAAAGACTTTGTCCAAAGCTTATTTTGACACTTTCTTTGCTTTGAGTCCTTTCAATGCTGCTTCCTCAATCTTTCAATCTTCTATGAGCTTTCATTGTGGATCTTTGGTATTCTCATGAAACTATGCTTGTTCCTTGATCCTTGTAAGCTTTCATGTCAGGGTATATGTAATTTGAGCAAATCATTTTTTCCTGTAGTCATATCACTTGAAAATGCATTAAATAACTTTACTTTATTATCATCAAAACTAAGAGTTTGTAAGCCTAACTAGACTAATAATCTCCCCCTTTTTAATGATGATAAAGAATGAGCAAAGATATTAAAATTAAAATTAATGCTCCCCCTGTCAATAAGAATAAATTTAAAATAATCTCATTAACACATTTCAAGATTCCAAGATTCATAAAACTCTTCATAGATCATATTGGAAATACAAACGTAGTATATCATACTGGAAATGTAGTACACCATACTAGAAATACAACCATACATAAGAAAATACATACATAAGTTCATAGACTTTGCTTAACACACATACTCCCCCTTTTGACATCAACAAAAAGTCATAAAACATTCAGAAACTGAGCATGTGTAGCATAAGTTCTTCGAGGTTCTTCTTCATCATTGTCATTTCTCTCTTGATTTTGTGTGACATGGTGTTCTTAGCAAAGTGTATGTCATCAATGTTTGAAATCTTATCCTGAAGTGAAGCAAAATTTTTTCGCATTTCAGAAGTGTAGTTGGTATAATTCTGATAAAACCGAACAAACCAACATGGCATATTAGCTTTTTCAAGAGCTGAATCCCTTTCTTCTTGTGCTGGCCTTGCTGGTCTATTGCCTCTAAACATCCATCCTTCGGTATACTTTTTGTAACCCATTATTTTTAGTGTAGTAGTGGAAAAGACATGGTAATGGGTTTGCTTTACTATTTTTGAGGATGGAGAGAGGACTTGAAAATGAGCGAAGATCAAGGAAAGAATGCCACCATATGGAAGCCCAATTCTAGGAGATTCGAGCTTCATAACCATCCATTTTAGTATAATGCTGGCTAAGTTTAATTTCTTCCCTTTTAGTAAGCACCACATTATGAAACAATCGAAGAAAGACACATGATCAAAGGATCCGGACCTCGGAATTATATTATACGCAATGATCTTGTGTGGGATTTGTGCTTGAAGATTTAGCTATTTGTATGATGTAGGTTGTCCAAAATAAACGGGTGCATCGTTCATTACCAAGAGCAAAAATTCTTGTGGTGAAAATCCTTGTTTTATAGTCCACTGCTTTTCTACTGGAATACACTCAAAATCCCCATGCTTGATGTGAAGAATTTTCCATAAAGAGTGGGGTAAGTGTTATTTTCTGGCCATAAATTTTAGTAGCAATTCCAACTTCTCGCTTTACCAAGCTTGAGTAAAAAATCTTAATTTGATCCTATATTTTTTAACTTGGTGAAGAATGAACTTATCTCATCCTATATTTTTTAACATTTCAAGGATTTCAGGGAAGTTTTCTTTAAAGAAAGTAACATCTATTACCTTGCAGAACATTGGATCAATTTCCGAGATATGATGTTGATATATTGCTCTCACATGCGATGAAACCAGCCATTTTTCTATGTCATCGTTGCTTATAAGCTTTGAATAAAACGAGGAGGCTTTTTCTTTTCTTCCTATGGTTTTGGTACGAACCATTTTGAACCAGTTGAAGTTTAGAAACCCTAGATGTGTATGGATTAGGGTTAAGATAGATGATCGTTGGGAGAAGTTTAGGAGAGAAAGAACTTTGAAGAGAGTGAAGAGGAGTTGATTTAGAGAAGGGGAGACGAATGGACAGACGTCTGGGGGGTTTAAAAATAGTGTTTTCAAGTGAAATGAACACTACCTACCGCGACACAGTCCTTTGTCACTAAGTTGACAGTCGTTTGTCCACTATCTTTTTACACAGACAGTAGTCTGCCAGTCGCCTACCAGCTATCTGGCAGTCGTCTCCCTGAACAACTTTTCTTGTTTTCTTTTAGTTAACTTCTCTTGTATGTAACATGCCTAAATCCTGTTTGACAAATACAAATTGATATTTAGCTAATGGTTTAGTAAAAATATCAGCCAATTGATCATTGGTATTAACAAATTCAAGTACTATTTCTTTCTTATCCACATTATCTTTTAAAAAATGATGACGCATATCAATATGCTTAGTTCTTGAATGTGATACTGGATTCTTTGAAATATTTATCATACTTGTATTATCACATTTTATGGGGATTGTTTGGTATTGAATTTTTAAGTCCCTTAGTTGTTGTTTCATGTATAAAGTTTGAGCACAATAGTTCCCAGCTGCTATGCACTCTGCTTCAGCTGTAGATAATGCTAATTTTGTTTCTTTGAAAACCAAGAAACTATTGAGTGTCCTAGGAAGTGACAAGTCCCACTAGTACTTTTTCTATCTATTTTGCATCCCGCATAATCTGCATCTTAATAACTTATCATTTTGAAATTAGTTCTTTTTGGATACCACAATCCTAAATCTAGTGTGCCTAGCAAATATCTAAGGATTCATTTAACCGCTCTTTGTTGTGATTCCTTAGGAGCTGATTGGAACCTAGCACACATACATACACTAAACATGATATCTAGTCTACTTGCTGTTAAGTAAAGTAGGCTTCCTATCATGCCTCGGTAATGCTTGGTATCTACTTGTTCCCCTTTTTCATCCTTGTCAAGACTAGTTGAGGTGCTCATGGGAGTTCCTATAGGTTTACTTTCTTCCATATCAAACTTCTTTAACATGTCTTTAATATACTTAGTTTGATTTATGAAAGTTCTATTTTTAGCTTGTTTTATTTGTAATCCTAGAAAGTAATTTAACTCTCCCATCATGCTTATTTTAAACTCTCTTTGCATAGTTGTAGAAAATTCATTGCACAAGTCTTCATGAGTTGCTCCAAATATAATATCATCAACATAAATTTGTACTATAAGCATATCATTTTCTTTGGTTTTTATAAATAAAGTGCTATCTATCTTTCCTCTTGAAAAATTGTTTTGGAGTAGGAATTTTCTTAGTTTATCGTACCAAGCTTTAGGAGCTTGTTTCAATCCGTACAAAATTATTTAATGTAAACTTCTTCATTAATGTAGCCATTTAGGAATGCACTTTTCACATCCATTTGGTATAATTTGAAGTCTTTATTAGCTGCATAGGCAAGAAGCATCCTTATTGCTTCCATCCTTGCTACAGGAGCAAAGGTTTCTTCATAATCAATACCTTCTTCTTGATTATAACCTTGTGCTACGAGTCTAACTTTATTCCTTACAACTACCCCAGTTTCATCCTTTTTATTTCTAAACACCCATTTAGTTCCTATGATTGATTTATCTTTGGGTTTAGGTATAAGTTCCCATACTTGACTTCTTTCAAATTGATTTAGTTCCTCCTACATAGCTATAATCCAAGAATCATATTTTAAAGCTTCTTCTATATTCTTGGGTTCATCTTAAGACAAGAAAGCATAATAGTTACAAATATTTTTTAATGAGACTCTAGTGGTTATTCCTTTTGATGGTTTACCAAGAATTTGGTCTTTTGGGTGACTTTTTGCATATCTCCATTCTTTAGTTAGTTCTAGATTTTCAATGGTGTTTTCTTTTGAAGCTTCATTATTATTTTCTTCTTTTATTTCAATATCTTTTTCTTTTTGTGAATTATCTTCTTTTTCATCAATCTTAATTTTGTTGACATGATCATTTGATTCATCAAACGTTATGTGTATTGATTTAGTAATTGTAAGAATTCTTTTATTGTAAACCCTATAAGCTTTACTATTTGTTTGGTAACCTAAGAAAGTTCCTTCATTAGATTTTGCATCGAACTTTCCTAGATTATCTTTAGTATTAAGGATAAAGCATTTGCATCCAAATACATGAAAGTAGGAAATATTGAGTTTTCTTCCTTTCCATAATTCATATGGTCTTTTATCTAAAATAGATCTTATGGATACTCTATTTATAATGTAACAAGTTGTATTCACAGCTTCTACCCAAAAGTATTTTGATAGACTATTTTTGTTTAACATAGTTCTTGCCATTTCTTGTAAGGTTCTATTTTTTCTTTCTACAACTCCATTTTGTTGTGGAGTCCTAGGTGCTGAAAAATTATGGTTTATTTCATTTTCATTACAGAATTTTTCAACATTTTTGTTTTTAAACTCCCTACCTTGATCACTTATAAAGTTTGTTATATTATAGCCCTTTTCATTTTGTAATTTTTTACATAAAGTGATTAGCATGTCATAGGCTTCATCTTTGTTTGCTAAAAATAATACCCAAGTGAATCTTGAATAATCATCCACTATTACAAAAGCATATTGTTTACCTCCTAGGCTTAAGGTTCTAGTTGGACCAAATAAGTCCAGGTGTAGTAGTTTTAGAGGTCTTTTAGTAGATATATATTTTTTCTTTTTGAAGCTTGTTTTGACTTGCTTTCCCTTTTGGCATGCATCACACATCTTGTCTTTTATGAATTTGGTATTTGGTAATCCTTTTACAAGATTTTTCTTTGATAATTTGGATAATAGGTCCATGCTAGCATGTCCTAGTTTCCTATGCTATAGCCAACTTATTTCATTCATTGCTGCCAAACAAGTTACGTTCTAATTTACTAAGTTCTCAAGATTTATACAATAAACATTATTTATCCTATGAACTATAAACAAGGTTTCATTTTTCTTAGGATTTTGGATAGCGCATTTTTCTTTCTTAAAGGTTATTTCAAACCCTTTGTCACTTAACTGGCTAATGCTTAAAAGGTTGTGTTTCAATCCTTCTACTAATAACACATTGTCAATAGTGAGAGAAGGTTCTTTACCTATTTTTCCAATGCCAATAATTTTACCTTTGGCATTGTCACCTAAGGTCACGTGTCCCCCATCCTTTTGTCTTAGTGTTGTAAACTTGGTCTTATCACCAGTCATGTGCCTTGAACATCCGCTGTCCAAGTACCATTTATCCGTTGACGGTGTAGTCCTAAAGCATATCTACAATGAGTAAATCATTGTGTTAGTCTTTGGAACCCAAATTCTTTTAACTTTCTTTGTGTTGTTTTTAGTTCCATTATTGACTCTCCATTCTCCTTTAATTTTAACATATTTTCTTTTTAATGGGCAGTTAAACATTATATGCCCTTTAGTTTTGCACATATAGCAAGTGGTGTGTTCATGTTTGTTGTTTGAGGAGGTGCTAGCATAGTGCTTGGCTTCCTTGATGAAGTATCCCACGAAAAATTTTTTATTCTTTTTATTTGTTTTACCATTATAACATATCCCTTCTTTATTTCCATGTAGCCTTTGTTGTCCAATCATCTTTTCAAAATTTTCTTTACCTTTGGTAAAGTTATATATAATTTTCTTTTTATCCTCTACTGATTTCTTAGGTTCATTTACTTCTAAATCCTTTTTATTCAAATCATCTTTCATTAGTTTTTCCTAACTCTTGAGTTACTTTATTTACTTCCTCTTCGAACTTCTTAACACAAGAGTCTTTCTTTTTCAATGGTTTTGAACGATTCAAGTTGCTTCAATAGTTCTTTATTTTGATCTTTCAAGGTTATATTTCTTTTGGAAATTTTTATGAATCTCTTATGTAGAGAAAAAAACTCACCTTGTAATTCCTTATAGGAAGGCATGCTGTCGCATGACTCATCACATGACTCATTGAAAGAATTTGTAGAGGAATAGTAGGAGTTTACCTCTTCATTATTAGCCATGAAGCATATGTTTTCCATCTTTTGTCCGCTTGATTCATTCTCTGTTTTGCTGGAGCTAGAATCATCCCACGTGGCTTTCATTGTTTCCTTCTTCTTTTTCTTGTCTTTCTTAAGCAACGGGCAGTCCGACTTGATATGACCTGTATTCTTGCAGTGACAGCATATAGGAGGTTCATTCTTACCTTTATTTTATTTTCTACTTATCTCTCCTTTTTTAGATTTCTTTTTGTTAAATTTTCTAGGAAACCTCTTATTTTTATTATAGAACTTCCCTAATCTCTTAGTGATGAATGCTAATTCATCTTCATCTGAGTCACTTGATTCACTTTCTTCTTCACTCGAGCTGTTACTAGAGGCTTTTAATGCTATAGATATTTTATGTTTGGGTTCAGGATTCCTTTCCTTTAGAGCCATCTCATAAGTGAGTAGTGAACCAATGAGTTCATCTAGAGAGGTGTTCTTAAGGTTTCTACCTTGTGTAATGGTTGTAGCCTTTGGTTCCCATATGGAGGGAAGGCCTCTTAGAATTTTTCTAATCATTTCGTAGGTAGGATAGGTTTTTCCTAAGGCACTTAAGGAATTTATTATGTGGGTAAATTTGGTGTACATACTTGATATTGTTTCATTAGAATTCATCTTGAATGCTTCATATTCGCTTGTCAACATGTCTATCCTATTATCCCTAACATCTATAGTTCCTTCATATGTCACTTCTAATTTGTCCTATATTTCTTTAGCCGTTTTGTAGGCCATGACCCTATTAAATTCGTTAGCATCTAAAGCACAGTATAAAGCATTTATAGCACTTGAATTGATTTGAAGCATTTTATAATCTGAATCAGTCATTTCCTTTTTCTCTTTTGGAATCTGTTTTCCATCTACTATTTTAGTGGGATTAAGATCTCCATCCATAACTACTTCCCATGCTTTCCAATCCATGTGTTGGAGATAGATTTGCATTCTCTTTTTCCAAAATGTATAATTATGTCCATAAAAGATTGGTGGACGTGTTGAGGATTGACCTTCACAGAAAGGTGCTACTCCTATATTTCCCATTTGATCTTTTTATAGTTTCTTGTTAGGAATTACTATAACTAAGCTCTGATACCAATTGAAATTGGAAAAACTTCCCAAGAGGGGGGGGGGTGAATTGGGTTTTAAAATTTGTATTCCCTTTAGTCTTAGTTCTTTTGAGTTGTAACAATAATCAAAACTTAAACACAATCACAATCAACAATCAACACAATAAGATCAATCACTCAATTTTTGTAACAATAGCCCTGTATAAATGTGAAAATTTGCTAAACTTGTTATAAGCCCTATATCACAATTATTCTTCTTCCTAATGTTCAACTTTTAAATAAACTTTCATATTAATAAGTCAAGGATGATCAACCAACATAGTCCCTTTCGGTTTCCGCAATCAATGCTGATCAATGCAAAACAAATTACCTTCCGGTCTATTTAACAAACAATCATTCAGAATTGAATTTTAAAGCAATCACACAGATTATATCTTTTGCTAAAAAATAAAAAGTAGGGTAGAGAAAGAAGAACATAGGGTTTTTTACGAGGTTCGGCTTCAACACAGCTTACGTCCTCGCCGTTAGCAAAACCACCAAAGGATTCATTATTACCGTTCCTTTACCGGGTGGAACAATACTAATTACAAATACTCCTTGGGTAAGGATAGAGCCCACCTTCTCCAAACAATATCCCCTTGTTTGGTCCAACGATTTAGCACTCGAATCGTCACTCAACCTGTTACAAAGATATAAAACAAGGCGTACAAGAACTTGCTCCTCAAAGAGCTGATTAGTACAAATTGAAACACTATGTACTTTAGTAAATTTAGAACATGACTTTCAGAATGAAGCTTTTAGAAACTTATTACTGTAGGTATCTTTCAATGGATGAAAGAATCAACAACTTGATGCACAAACTCAGTGAGAAACTCAGCAAAGCTTTCAGAGAATTTCGTGAGTAATGAGAGCAATAGCACACTTTCATAATTTTAGTAGGCTTTGAGAGAGAATGAGAGCTGAATTGATTTCTTGGCGTGTAAAACAATCGTCCTTGAGGGTATTTATAGAGATAGAAAACCTCCTTGCTTGTTCCCCAAGTGTACTTAGAGTTGTTTCCAAGTTTTAAAATTGTTTAAGTTTCAAATATTTTGAATTTCAAAAAATATATCCGTTGGAAATTTTAAAATTGCCGCAAGCTAGACGACTGTGAAGTTCTAGTAGTCGTTTGTCCATATATTATAACTATAAAATTCATAGGCAGAGAGGTGGTAGTCGTCTGTCCCCTTATTGGCAGTCGTTTGTCACCAGAATAATATAGTTTTGATTACAACTTAGTAGGGTGGCAGTCGTTTGTCCTAAGCTTGGAAGTCGTCTGTCACCAGAACAACTTGTTTTTAAAAATAAACTCATAAGGGTGGCAGACGTCTGGCTGAACACCTACAGACGTCTGACTTGGGACTGGCAGTCAGCTGTCAAAACCTTAACAGTCATCTGTCAGGCTTTTGTCTTCGGTTAAACTACTCTAAATTTGCCAGTCATCTGTCTCTGAACAAACAATCGTCTGTTAGGCAGATTTTCCTCATTTCAACATATTTTTGATTCTCTCTTCTCTTGCTTAATTAATCTTGGAATATAGTTTGTTTAACTTTGAAAAACGTGTTCCAAGATTTATACTAAGGTATCTAAGTCTCTTTGCCTAATGAGCTTCAAAATGAAAGATTCATATTTGAATATACTTAGAAATACTCACAAAGACTTTGTCCTAAGCTTATTTTCACACTTTCTTTGCTTCAAGTCCTTTTAATGCTGCTTCTTCAATCTTTCAGTCTTCTATGAGCTTTCATTGTGGATCTTTGGTATTCTCATGAAACTCTCATTGTTCCTTGATCCTTGTAAGCTTTCATGTCAGGGTATATGTAATTTGAGCAAATCATTTTTTTCCTGTAGTCATATCACTTGAAAATTCATTAAATAACTTGGTTATCATCAAAACTAAGAGTTTGTAAGCCTAACTAGGCCAGCACATAGGTTGACCATAAGACACCTAACTTTTCACGAAAAACCTTTTTCTTCAAAGACTAAAATCATGCAAAATTTTTTGAATAGCTTTAGGGTCAAATTAAGGCTTACAAAGACTTCGATCAACCGATGGTTGACCGACGTTAGATATTTTGGCTTAACTAAAAGCCTTGGTCGACCGAACCCTTATGGTTCAAATCTTCTCAGTTGACCAAACACGCTGTAGGCCAAAAGTCAACTTGTTGATCATGCCTTGGGCGACCGACCATAAAATGAACGTACCTTCTATGGTCAACTGAACCATGGAACTTGACTTTTCTACTGTCCCTGGGCGACCAAACTTGTAGTTTAAAAATGCCTTAGTTGACCAAACCACTCACCGCGCAACCAAAACCACAAAGCTCTGAAAAATCGCTTGGCTCAGTCGATCGGCCATTGGCCACGGTCGGCCAAACCGGAAAATTGCCTAAGGCCTATTATGAGTGTTTGGGCAACCGATCCTAAGCATCGGGTGACCGAACCTCTCAGGTTGCCATGCTTTTACCATGGTAATTGGGATTAAAATTTAATTAAACTTTTCTAAAATTCCCAATGTTTCCCCAATGGTCATAAATTTCTGAAACTCTATATATACCCCCTCATAAGCCAAGATTAGTAACTTTTATTATTTTCAAAAACCTCTCAAATCATTTTCTTAATCAAAGTTCATCCACTTATATTTTTATTGCAAAATCATTTTTAGGGTAAATGTTTATACTCTCCAAGCTCTCTTTGATTCTTTCCTTAAAACATTTTTAAGAGAGTATTTTGATTGTGTTTATTGGAAAAACAACATTCGAGCATAAATCCTAATTTCTCCAAATACTTTTTATTGCTAATCTTTGTTCGAGAAATACTTATTTTATTTTGACCATTGAAGCATTCTCAGCATCATAGATCACACATCTTCATTTTTTCAAAAACATTATTAAGACCAAAAACCCCAGGTTCTCTGATTCATCTTTAAAAAATACTTTTAGGAGATTATTTTATTAGGGTTCAAAATCTTTGATGCATTTTATCATATATATCTTTTGTCAAAGATTGAAATATTTGTTTTACACCTTTTCTCTACTGAGCATAACTCATATTATATTAGAGTGTATGTATTTGAGCTTTAATGTATACATCTCTGCTTGTATTTCAGAAGCATGTTTTATGTACAAAACTGTTTTAATGTACCGGTTGGGTTCAACCCGTTAATTGAACTAGGGAGTCTCAGCCTCGTAACTGAAACCAGTCCAGTTTAGCCCGAAAAATTGAACTAGGGTGTCTCCGCCCTCGTAACTGAGACCAATTTAATCCTTGGGGAGTATGCCCAAGGCGGGACGTAGGCTGGTTTGGCCAAACCTCGATAACAAATATCGTGTGTCTCTCTCTCTCCCTTATCTCATTTATTTTATGCACTTTAATTTCCATATGTGTATGCTTATTCATTTAAAATTATAACTATTTGCATGCTCACATTTAAATTAAATGAGATATGTAGCACTCGTGTATGTTTGAGTTAATGGGAAAATCATTTTTCATACACGCTTTAAATTAAAATGGGATATGATGTGATGCATGTATGCAAATATTTAATTTATAGTGAAATCCATATTTGCTTTAAATATTTTCTTACTTGATTGATTGGGGGAATTAAGAATGTTTAGACAGACCCTAGGTTGCATAATACTGTTGTCATCTGGTTTAACTTAGGAAAAAAAAATTTTTATACCCAACTCACTCCCTCTCTTGGGATTACACCAATTCCAACAACAATTATTAATTTACTATATTTTGCTTGAGAGACCTCTTGTTCTTAAGGATATCAAAGATCAAATCATTTCTCCAAACTCTCTTTGTTTTGAAAAATACTTTCTTGGAGAAAATTTATTTCGGGTTCCTAAAAAATACTTGAGCTTGTATTCAACTTCAAATATTTAGCTTGAAAGTCTTTATTGCATTTTGTGGCTAATCTTAAAGATATAAATCTCCTATACGCTTCATCATTGAAATTTTTTTTTGTCGAGATAATCTTTGAGTAAATCAAGAGTGCTTGGGCAATATATTAATTCATATATTCTTTGCTTGAAAAGTCTTTTGTATTTCGGTTTTACACAAGATCAATCTTAAGGAAAAGCATTTTCCAAAACTCTCAATCGTTATTTGAAAAATATTTTGGAGAGAAAAATTTTACTTTACAGAGATTCATTTGTAAATCATCTGAGAGTATATATATTATTTAAACTTGTACATCTTTGCTTATTGTAGAAGAACTTCCTTTGTACACAAAATTCATATCTTTGTATTCGCGGCATGTGTTATCTTCGGAAAAGGAAGGCACCAACTTGTAAGGTGTACCGGTTTGGCTCAAGCCTTGTTAGGTGAGCTAGGAGTGATCCATCCTATAAGGGTTAGCTATACTGGTTTGGCTCAAGCCCGGTTAGATGAGCTAGGGAGACTCCGCCCTGTAAGGAGAATAGGTTTGGCTCCTTCCGGTAAATGAGCCAGGGCGACTCTGCCCTATAAAGTGAAGTTGTAAATGGCGTCTCTCTGCCCAGTTAAGTGAGCATTTAGTGAATCCTTTAGTGGGTTGGCTTAAGGCGGGAATGCAAGCAAGATTGGCCGAACCTCGATAAAAACCCTGTGTCACTCTTTCCCTATTCTCTTTACATTCCTATACTTGCATGCTTATATCTATCTGTTGGAATTACTACATTTTTGTTCAAGTATTAATTTGTGATTTTTTGGGAAATACTGAAACTGCTATACTTGTTTAGCTTATTTGGATATTCATATATCTATTGGATTTATACTTGATTAGAAAGACTTTAGATTTTAAAATAGGATTGTTGACCTAGAAAAATTTTAAAATGTCCAATTCACCCCCCTCTCTTGGGATTACACCTAAAATCACAATAGTGTCTAGGAAAATTCAATTTTAACAAAAACATTGGCAGTATGCCATTTGTAAATAGTTCATTTTTTCATTTAGCAGTTCACAAAAGCATGCAAAAAAAGCCTGGTTGTTTTCTCACAGCTTGCAATTCACAATTTTGCATCTACCATGCAAATGACTTTCACAATTTAGTATAGCTCAATAGAAGCTCATGCTATAGATTAAAGTACCATCCATAGCATTAAAAAAAATAAAGGCATATAGCAGGGAATGGATAGTGAATGTTTAGTACTACACCCTCAAAACATAAACAAGATAAGATAAGATAAATATGTTTCTTGTTTTATGATTACAGACCAAATATAAAAATGTTTATAAGATGGAAATAAACTCAGAAAGATGCTCCCCCTCAGAT
Source organism: Malania oleifera (assembly GCF_029873635.1). Classification (NCBI taxonomy): domain Eukaryota; kingdom Viridiplantae; phylum Streptophyta; class Magnoliopsida; order Santalales; family Ximeniaceae; genus Malania; species Malania oleifera. The sequence continues at coordinate 27,916,794 of NC_080425.1, forward strand.
GTGCAACCTAGTCCTCTCCATCATTGTGCCCTCCATAAGATGATCCCGCCTTATCATCGCTAATGTCCATCAGATGCTTCCCTCCCAAATCATTGAAGTGGTCATTAATCATGCTGAATTTGGTTTGCACGATGTCTTGCAGTTCTATGAAGTCATTATGAATGTCGATGAATTTGTTTTCGATAGAAACTGCAAGTTCCCTAAACTCATTCTTGATCAAAGAGAGCCGAGTTTCAGTGGATTCCCTAAACTCATTGAAAGACTTGGCAAGACTTTCAGTGGCTGCCATTATCTTGGTATTGGATGGTTGTGCAGGCAGTGGAGGCTGGTCATGTGGAGCACTTGACTAATCTCATAATCTCTTATGGGTTAGGGCCTATGCTAGACAGATGTTTCCTACTAACTCATACCCCATTTGTTTCATTGTAGTAGAGGAGAGAATATGTGTGGTCTTCCTTTTTACCAACAATGATTGCCCCCCTCCCCCTGTGACTCCTAATCTCACAAAGATTCTATTTAAAATGTCCCTATATGGCATTATAATTCTGTGTCGAGTGGTCTTCATGAACATTCATTTGATAATTAACTGGTTAGGTCCACTTTTTTCCCCATAATTAAGCACCACATAATAAAGTAGTCCTTTTGATGGCAGTGTGATAATTCCAGTCGAAATGGAAAGGCGTTGACTGTTAGTTCTTAGGAAACGTAAACCCTGGACCCACTTTTAGGAAAAATGTTGTATGAAATCAAGTGGTGGATAATTTTTTCCTCTATGGTAAAAGAGCTATAGGCAAGGGTGTGATTCACGCTCACCACAAGATGTTCCATGACCTGGTTAACAAAGGCTTCAATAGTAAAGCCCTGTTCAATAATCTAGGAAGACTCGGGGTCATGACAGGTAAAGTCGTCTCGCTCTATTTCAAAAGTTTCTGCAAGGAGGTCGGCATAAAATCTAAGGGATTCTTCTAGGACTCGAGTGTAATACCCTCTATCATCATGCCCTATGGTTGGCTCGCCAAGGCTTGGGTCCTTAACTACCAAAAATAAAATTTATACTACCTAATAATCCCAAGTTCAGTAGAAAGTGGGGAAGTCAAGTATCGAACCTCAGGGACTTGAAGTGCAGTTATTAAGCTACCTCCAAATTACTTTACTACAGCCTTGTACAAAAGAGAAGTAAAAAGGTGGTATTTTTCAATGAGTGAAATCTAACAATCTACTGGAAAGCATGTAAAAGAAAGCAAGTAAATCTAAGTTAACCCTACTCCTACATAGTAGTTTTTAGACATGAGTATAGTTTAGGATGTTGTTTTTCGTACTCTAAGTTCAATGAGTTTACCGTGCTAAACTAACCAGATCCCGGCTAAACAATCCAAGGGGTCGTTCAATGGCATAGAATAACAAGGGTGCGCCAGTCGTCCGGAGCACGGTTGGGAACAAGATTATATTCTATCACAGACGATCACGAGAACCTCTATAGGAGACTACGTGTACCTAGCTAAAGCAATAGAGGTGCTAATCTTGTTACTGAACATCATCACAATTTAAACCATAAATGAAAGCAGTAAAGGAAAGTTGTAAATGAAAACAAATAAAACGAAAGCATGAAAAAAGATCATCCCTTTGCATTCATCACATCTTTCCATAATACTAGGAAGTACAAAAGAAGATCATGTAATATACACGGAGAGCACATGAGCGCCGCCGGTTATCACAGGCCATTGGGCACTTCATACACACACCAAAACATGAATTGAAAGCCTAATCTAACTAATCTACAATGGCTATGAATGACATATTAAGTATTTCACTAACTTAAGAAAGGCCAAAGAGGAACCCAGAGCTCGTGTTTGTAGCGAATACTTATAGGCTCTAGGGTTTACAATGTTTTTTTTACAAGTTAGGAAAGTTTGCGGCAAATCTCACGCAAAAGATCGTCGTTGTCGACCAAGTCGCCCCTATGTCATTCTTGTGTGCACCCTCATCGAGACTCGTAGGAAATCAAGAATTCGAATCTTCAATGTTTTGACTGTGTCGCACCTTAGGGTCTTAATGGTCGAGTTTATGGTTGATACTTGCAGGATCTCGATCTTTAAGAAATCTCAAGAACTCGACATTGTTGCCCCTTATGGTCTCTTGGTCGAACACTCTGTTGAGACTCTTGGTAATTCTAATCTCAGTTATGGCTCAGTATTTCTATGTTGTTGTGCTAGAGAGTCACTTGGTTAAGGGCTTGATTGAACCTTGCAGCATTTTGATCTCAGTCTGAACCTTGGAGTTTGTAGTGAAAGACTATGTCGCCCCTGTGTGTTGCTGATCACGCCACATAGTTGAGCATCGTCTTCTTGTCGCTTGATCATATGAAGCTTCAAAAGCTTGGCTGAGCATCTGATTTGAGCTTTGGGTCCTCCAAATCCTCCTTGGTTTCTTGTAATGCCTAACTCCATGGTTTTAACCTGTATTTCCTAAAAAGACAAACAAACCTTGCACAGCTCTATACAATAATAACTCAAGGCAAATACATAGTCAAATGAGGATAAACAAAGATAAATTAGGGTCTAAACTCATACATTTTAGGGACTCATCATAACCCCCAACTTACACTTTTCTAGTCCTCGAGCAAAGTAAAATCTAAGAAAACTACCAAATCCTACCTACATCCTCTTTCGCGAGAAACACAATTTCATTTACCATATGCGATAAGGCTTTAAACTCCTACATTAATCCTAGTGGACAAGTTCTAGTCTCGTGAGGGATTCCAAGGTTGTACCCACAAACACCAGTTTAGTGAACAAAAGATGAGAACACATGCAACATAATCATACCATTTTACATAATGAGATATAACCTTATTACATATAGGTTCCTTTATACATGACTACTATACACACACTCAGCAACAATTCAATCATCCAAATCTTAACAATATACAACCATCTCAAGACACAACACATAGAGAATCAACCCATGATTATAATTCAGAGTTAATACTAGCATGTAAATTCGGGTATGAATAGGTTACTTCACAAGGCATGTGTAAAGTATATGATTTGTCTCACTCAGAGTGCCTTGGGACACTTACAGAATGATTATCATGACTCAGCCTCACTGGTTTATTCCCTCAAAATTCACTCAATAAAATGGGTTCACTCTCATATGTGAGGAAGGGTGTCATGATCAAACGTCCCATATATTTGAATAACTATCGCAAAAAATGTGGAGTTGACTAGTCTTATAAGAAAGGAATCCAGCCTTTACTAAGGTTTCGAGTCCTTTACCCTGACATCTTCTCACTTACTCGACACATTTAATCAAGACCACCCTAGATGAACTTATTCCCAGACTAAGCGTGAATTCAGTAAGTGCATTGGTTAGCAGAATATCCTTTATACTTGCAGAATTGTGGTGTTGTGTCCTTAGCTTGACCTCTTTATATTTGTTTGGAGTGAGTGTATATTTTTGGTTTCATTTTCTCTGCTCAAGTTTTTCTTCCTTTTTAATTTTCTTTCTTTGCATGGTCAGCTAAGATAATCATTACACTCTTATGTTGTCTTTATATTTCCAATGGGAATGTAGCTCCAGCAGGAGTCCATGGAAAAAGTCTATCTCTACAAGACCTATGGAAAATGCAAAAAAGAAGACTAGTTGGCAAAGGAAACCTAGCAAAAGAAGGAAGGTTGAGTTTTATAAACTTAGAGTTTGGCATCTACGACTCGAGAAATGAACAAATGGCTCAACAATATCTAACAAGGTGTCATAGTCGCCACGGGTATTCTTTTAGTGCTCTCAAAGAACTCTAAGTGCTACAAATCATGTGTAAGTATGTTTTTAGCCTCATGAAGTACCACATAAATACAAAAGTTTACACAAAAGTATTAACCCAAACAAACCACTAGTAAAACTACGTGGAGTAATACCAAGATACCGTCATGCTATGCGAATTTTACACAACTAATTCACTACATTGTTAGTGAGCATGATGAAATCATGTAACTAAGAAGCCTATGCATGTAACCCAAGGTTATATAGGTGTATGTAGAGGGTATAATATATATGCTAGCATGGCCTGAACAGATAGAGTTCACTAGAATTTTTCAAAAAATTTTAAAATGTGTCATTTTTGCGCATGAAATGTGCCATGCGGTGTGCCACCCCCTACCCCCAACTTAGAACTTCAGTGTACTCGCTGAAGGGTAGAAAGAAAGATAGAACTCAGGCATGGGAGAGGATAGTGCATGACGCTAGAAATAACAAAAGTGTACCTGCAAATTATAGAATCCAAAAATAGAATGCAAGCAATAATACATTGTAGCACGAAAGACACGTAGTAGCCAAAAGCACCATGTATATTCATTTATATTCAAGGAAACACACTACATAGAAGGAGTTACAAGTACTGAGACTGCCACAGAGACATAGTGAACAATGACAAGAAAGAAAAGAAAAGAAAAACAAAATTATGCTAGAGAGGCACAATACAAGACCCAATAGTGAATGACAGAGCTATGTTGATTTTAGTCATTGTCAGAATTAGAATCCAAATTTGAAGAAAACATCAGTGCTTTGGCCAATGCTGCCTCATAGGTTGGTGTCGTTTCTTAAAGGTGTTGAAGCTGGTGGGGAGAAAGTGAAGGTCAAGACCAATGTGGCTGGAGAACTTGGAGTGGCATTAGCTGGTCAAGCATGGTACCTGGTTGACTAGTACGATTGAAATAGATAAGGCAATGGTTGTACACTTGGTGTAGTCTCTTGGTGCCTTATGGTGGGGTCATCAATGGCTTCAGAAGGAGGAATATACGAAATGGTGGGTTGGAACGTTTGGAATGGAAATGGATAGGGAAATCAGACCTCATGAAGTCTGGTGGAGAGGTGTGGGGGCTGTTCCATAGATGAAAGTGTTACAGAGTGTGGCAGATGCGTTTTCAAGTCTTCATTGGGTTCCCATGGCATCCTCAAGGTTTGTGTCGAATTTTTTGGTCGTGGGGCCGAACCCCATTGTTGTATTTTCCATAGCCATCTGTGTGGTGCCCTCACCACATATGTAGCTTCACTCGACACTCCATAAATCGGCCAACCCATCCATGAGGAACCCCATCATGGCATAAATCAAAGTCGTTGCTGCTTGGTAGCAGGTTAAGATGATGCGTGGGATGATTTCAAAGATTAATCAAAAGAAGATGACATATTCAAGCAAGTGTAATGAAGGATTCAGCTTGCTCTAGTGGCAAGGGAAAATAAAAGGTGACTATGCTTGAGCAGGCTGTAATGAGAAAGCAGGAGGTGAAGAGTAGGATACGAAACAGGTTTTAAATGACTTTTCAGTGTTCTCGACTAGGGCGCACATGACTCGGTGCTGGTTGCTAACATGGTCGACCCTCTCGGTATTTCTGAATTTCACACACTTCATGGACCGGACCTAGTTGCCCACATGTGTGTTGGTCACCCCATTGGTCGTACCCCTAACTAATCCTAAGGTCTACTCCAAAGACCCCCAACTTGTTCTTAGGACAGGAAACCAAACAATGACTTGCAGAAGTGTGATCATCGAAGTCTCTTAGTTCAGTCATTGAGGGGTATTCAAGCTAAAGTGCATTATCCAAAGGGTCCCTCCATAGAAGTGAGGGGGCCTCTTCCCTGACAATTGTAACAATCAGGTCTTCATTCGTAGCTTGGATAACTTTAAGTATATGTTAGGGAGTAGTAATAATGTTCAGCCTAAGTTGCTTGTGGCCCCATGCAATGTCCATAATCCCTGTCCTACATTGATTGCAAGCATTGGTTGTGGCTAGGAATGATTGGATTCGTGGAAGACTTCATATCTAAAATGATGAAATCAATAGGGTAATGGAAATCTCCCACCTGGACCACCAAATCTTCTACCACACCCTGGGGTTGCTTAAGAGAACGATAAGCAAGACTCATTATTATAAGGGTGGGCCTCAGTTTCCCATGGTCAAGTTTTTGATAAGTCGATTATTAAAGGATGTTCGTGCTCTCCCCTAAATCTAAAAATTCCCTATCAATGGTGTAACCACCAATTACACACAAAATAGTGGGTGAGTCGGGGTCTTTCAGTTTAGGAATAAGGTGCCCTAGTATTATGGAGCCCATGTGCTTGGCCTACTTAACCAAACCATCCATATGCACCATTGACTCTTGCTCCTACGTTGATAAGTCCTTAATGAATTCTATGAACGCAGGTGATTGCTTAATGCCATCTAGGAGAGGCTTGTCAATTCTTACTTTTTTTAAAATATCCCAGATGGACTCAATTGAGGCATCTTTCCTAAATATCAAAAGGTTCAATAGGGGTTGCAAGTTGTGTCACTAAGGGGCCATGAAAAGCCATATGGGGGGTGAAGTAAGGGTTGGTCCTTCCAGTTGCAGGTGTGAGGCCAAAGGGTTTGTGTATCTGACTAGAGGAAGATAGGGTACATGAATCAACATTGGGCACTACCCTTTTTTCATCCTCCTTCTTTCCTTTGTTCAATTGCTCCTTGCCTTGTGTAACTATCATCATGTCACTTTGGATAGTGGTCACCGCTTGGGCTTGCTTGGGATACGATGAGGGACCAGTGTTTAGTTCACATTCCACCCTATATTGTCCCTTAGGATTCACTATGGGCTGACTTGGACACTTGCCCTCGTCTCTCCGACTCAAGCTAGTAACTAGTTGCCCTAAGGTGGCTTCTAGCTTTATGATGGATTGGGAGTGAGAGTGAAAGAGTTACCGATCCGCTTGGCGATCAACCTCAATATTCTTAAGGGTTCTTAACACTGTTTTTTTAAATGTGTCATATTTAGGCAGAGGCGGAGATGGCCACTAAACAGTTGAAGATCTGGGGACTGAATCAGGATGATTTTGAAAATTTTGGCATGGGCGTGGAGGCGAAGCAATAGGGGATTATGGAGGTCGTTGGGATTGAAACCTGAAGCTTGTGGCCTTTAGGAGAAGTTGGGATGTTGTTTCCACCTGGGATTATAAGTATTCGAATTAGGATCATTGGACAGCTTATCATACCAATTGTGGGTGGCCTTTACTTCCTTTTACACAAGCTTAGGCTGGGAATGTGCGTGGGGGAAATTATAACATATACGGGAAGGGTCATAACATAATTGCACAAACCTCTGCACGCGCCATTGTCTTCAATCCTAAGGACAAGCACTGGTATAATTTTTGGATGTGGCATGTAGAGTAGGGGCTAGGTCCTGACTTTGGTGAACTCGTAAACTCTCTTAGGTTTGGAGGTTAATGGATTGGGTAGTCTACAAGCTGTAGTCATATGTTGATGAGAATTTTCAGCCAAGTTTTCAAAGAGAACTCAGGCCTCGTTCTTGTGCTTTGTGAGGAAAGTACCTCCGCATGATGCATCAACCATGGACCTATCTCTCTCATCTAACCCTTCATAAAAAGTTTGGACTAACTGCCACTTGGGGACCTGATGATGTGGGCATTAACGGAGTAGGTCCCTGAAATGCTCCCACGTCTCAAATAAAAGTTCTCCATCCATTTGTGTGAAACTTATGATTGCCTTTCACAGTTGGTTAGTCTTCCCAAATAGGAAGTACTTTTTCAAAAATTCATGTTGTATGGTGGCTCAGTTGGTCACCGAATTTGGCTTTAAGGACATCAGTCAATATTTGGCCTTATCCTTAAGAGAGAATGGAAAGAGCCTAAAACGAAGGGCATCATCACTAAAATTAGGTATGCAGATGGTGGAGCAAATCTATAAGAACTCATCTAGATGCTCGTAAGGATTTTCCGTGGGGTTCCCATGAAAGTTGGGCAAAATCAAGATGATTGAAGTCTTAATCTTGAATTGCACTACCTGAACATTCGAGAATCAGATGCAAGACAGTGATATGTATGCGTTAGGCACATAGTCCCTTAGCGGCCGAAATGGTTGCTCTCCCACCACAGGTAGGTGGGGAGCTTGGGGTTCCGGGAATTGATTAGTGGGAATTAGTGGGTTTTGTTCATCCATAACTTTTGGTTTATACCACTCAGTGATCTCTAGATTGAAGGCAAGTTTCGTAATGGACCTATGGGATCTTTCAATCTCGGGATCTATAGGAACTATCTTAGGATCCCGATAGCGCAACAAAACATACATAGTTAAAGTACCTAGAATCAAAAATTCAGAGATAACAAACAAAAATGAAAATAAAGAAAGAAATATGAAAATAAAAGAAAAGCAAATAAAAAACACAAGGCAACAATACTCTAAAGTGGAAGTTGGCTTATAACCATAGCTAAGTCTCCGGTAACGGCGCAAAATTTTGGTAGGCTCACCAAGGCTTGGGTCCTTAACTACCAAAAATAAAATTTATACTACCTAACAATCCCAAGTTCAGTAGAAAGTGGGGAAGTCGGATGTCGATCCTCAGGGACTTGAAGCGCAATTATTAAGCTACTTCCAAATTAGTTTACTATAACCTTGTATAAAAGAGAAGTAAAAAGGTGGTTTTTTCAATGAGTGAAATCTAACAATCTACTAGAAAGTATGTAAAAGAAAGAAAGTAAATCTAATGTTGGCCTAACAAGGCTTTTCAATCTTATTTCGATGATAACGAATGAAGGATATTTTAACATGTGTTGTTGAGTGACTTTATTTTAGGATTAAACAAAACAACACTCATGATCATGGAAGCAAGCTAGAAATCAAAGTCAATCAAGTGAAAGTTTCTCATAATATTGAAGCAATAAAAGAAAAACGAAAATCTTAAAGGACTTCAGATCAAACAAGTGAAACATGGAATTTTTATAAATCAATCGAAATATATTAAAGATCCGCTCAAAAAGTTTAATATGGAAGATGGAAAAATACTAGGGACACCTATGAGCTCTTCTTTGAAATTAGACAAAGATGAACAAGGTATATCAGATGATGTCAAGTTTTATCATGCAATGATTAGTAGCTTACTAAATCTGACTGCCAACAGGCCTGATATAATGTTTAGTGTATGTTTGTGTGCAAGATTTCAGGCTGCACTTAAAGAGTCACATTTATTAGCTGTCAAACAAATACTTAGATACCTAATAGAAACCATGAAACTTAGATTATGGTATCCTAAGCATACATCCTGGGAGATTGTTAGCTATTCAAATGTTGATTTTTTCGGAAGTAAAGTAGATAGAAAAAGTACCAGCGGCACATGTCATTTCCTAGGACATTCGTTAGTATCTTGGTTTTCAAAGAAGAAAAATTCAGTTGCTCTATCCAGAGCCAAGGTTGAAAATATAGCAGCAGGAAGTTGTTGTGCTCAAACACTATACATTAAGCAACAACTTATGGATTTTGGATTAAGCTGTGATACAATCCCTATAAGGTGTGATAATACGAGTGTAATAAACATCTTAAGGAATCCTAAATTACATTCACAAACTAAACATAGAAATTAGACATCATTTTCTTCATGATCATGTGCAAAAAGGAGATGTGACACTTGAGTTTGTATGCACAGATGAACAATGAGCAGACATATTCATGAAACCACTTGCAGAGGATAGGTTTATCCAAATTAGATGTGAATTAGGCCTTATTGACTTTACGAGCCCAATCCGGTTTTGATAATGACAAATCACTTGATATTTGATCTGTGCATTGAGTTTGTGAACATGACTTATATTATGCTTGCACGGAAGGATAACGAGTCATGGAAGCCTTAAAGTAAAGCTTACATATCTTGGCAAGATCCATGGAACTCAGAGAATGTGAGAATCAAGATACAAGAGGCAAAGTTCAAGCACATCTTGGGAATGGTTACTTATATCTCATGTATTTACATTTTCGTATGATTTAATTTGAGGTTGAACATATACCATAGAATGATTTTAGGACTCATGCATTTCATGAACATCATTAGGGGACATTCATGGACTTAGAAATAATGTCAAAACCCTGGAAAATGTTTTTATAAAAGAGCCAAGAAAGAAAGCAAATAGATTTCTGAACCGGAAAGAAAATATGCAAAATTGGGGACTTCGGTTGATTGAACTTTAAGTTCAGTTGACAGAAGAATTTCCTCAGACGTCCAAAGAATAAGCTTGATCGTCTGACGTTTTATGGGTGAAAAATAGAAACTAGCAAAAGCACTTCGGTTGTATGAACTTGACACTTCAGTCGTATGAACTTGGCACTTCGGTCGTCTGAACTTGACCTCGGTCATCTGACCGTATATCCAGGCTACTTTTTCGAAGGATAAAATGACTTCAGTCTTCTGGGCTTTTGACCTCAGTCGTCTGAGCTTGCGGGAAAACTTAAAAATTTAATTTTTGTTAATAGAACTCATGAGCTATCTTATTGATCCAACGGTTGAGATCAATTCTAAGGGTAAGACACTATAAATATTGAATATCTAAACCCTAGTACATTAGCTAATACACACAATAAGAGAAGAACACATCTTATTGAAAAGAGAATAGAGGAACTTGTGCTGATTGATAAACGATTGTCTGCTTGTCACTCTACATTCACCTACGTTGGGCAAATCTACTCATAATATCTAAGTGGAACTCAGTTACTCATCTGGCTCTTCATTCGACTATTGAGGTTTGATAATCATATTTTTGATAAGAGTTAGTTGGATAAAGTTCTTTTTATAAAAGCTGGTCTACTTGTTGATATCCATTTTTTTTCACAGAGTATATCATTGCAAAATCTACTTTTGAGTTCTTGTTAAGAAGTCGATCTGGTGTGTGAATCTAGTAAATCATTTCATTAAGAAGATTTCCACTTGGGAAGAACTTTAGGTATTGATTAAACACTTTTGATTCAAGTGAGATTTCATTCGAAGAGTTGATATTTTCAATATAACAAATCTACTTATTTGAAGATCATTTATGTTTGTAACTTTAAATATATATTGAAGGATATTTTTAGAAAATTATATAGTAAAAGTGTTGATCTTTGGTATTATCATCTTAGAGATACATATACATATACATAAAGTCAAATATTACCTAGATCACATTGAGATTGAAATATCATTGAGATTAAAATATTTTGTGAAATAATTTTTACAAAGTGGGTGTAACGTCTTCACAAGCTACAAAGTTATCTTTATGTTCAACGATCTAACCTAAGATCTCCAAAGCATTGTTTTTATACAAACATTTTTAGGAGAATTGATAAAAATGAGTTTGTGTGTTAAAGCATATCATACATAAAAGATTATATCGTTTCATACATTCTGAGCTTCAAATTTTATCATATGTTAATGTATTAAGAATTTGAATTGTACTCACGAGCTTTTTTTTTGGAAGCATTTTTGAGTGTTTTTACAGATTCTATTGTATACATGGTTTGGTGTGTGAACCAGGGTTTGAGGAGAGAGTTGTATCTCTTGTAAGTAGCGGAGTGGGAGGGAGGTGTACCTCTTGTAAGCAGCGGATTATAAGGGAAGCTCCGTCCCAATTTAAAGAGCAAGGATTTAGTGAAATCCTTAAGTGGTTGCTCAAGGCAAGGACGTAGGCTGAGTTGGCTGAAGCTAGTAAAAACTGTGTTTGTCTTCTCTCTTCCCTTTACTATTTACTTTCATCACTATATTTAAATTGTACGTATTGCATGTGTGGGTGGGATAACATTACACACAATTAATTGGGTAATTAAGAACTCATTGGTAAATTGAATCTGCTTTTGTTATAAATCCCTAAAATTGGTTTGCTAAATATACCAGTAGGGATTAAGAGGTAAATAGAGTCAAAGAATTTGAAAATACCCAATTCACCCCCCTCTTGGGATTACACCTAACTCAACCATTGGTATCAGAGCTGATTTACATAGACTTAATTATTTATTTGTAAAAAGATCACATGGCACATATTGGTGTAACTCCATTCGGTGAGGGACACTCATCCACTAGACTACCCATTTTCTGTGGTGTAAACTACACCTATTGGAATCGTAGGATGAGTATATATCTATTTAATGTAGATTGGAAGGTTTGTAAAATAGTGACTAAGGGTAATCATATTCCCATGAAAGTAATTGATAAGATTAATGTACCTAAAACTGAAGAGGACAGCAAGTCAGTACAAATCAATGCCACTGTCATGAACTTGCTTTTCTGTGCATTAGATGTAAATGAATTTAATAGGGTAATGGCATGTAACCCGGCTAAAGAAATTTTGGAAAAATTAGAAGTTATATATAAAGATACTAAGGAAGTCAAGGATAGTAGGATAGACATGCTCACCAGTGAATATGAAGCATTTAAAATGACAATTGATGAATCTATATAATCCATGTACACTAGATTCACACACATCATCAATTCTTTGAATGCACTTGGAAAGACTTACCCTACTTATGAGTTGATCAGGAAAATACTCAAGGGATTACCTCCAGTGTGGGAAGTGAAAGCTACGGCAATAACAGAAGGGAGAAATCTCAAGAAGATATCGGTGGACAAACTCATTGGATTGCTTATCACCTATGAGTTGGCAATAAACGAGAGGAAGATTGAGTAAAGCAAAGCAAAGAAGGTCACTGCACTCAATGCATCATCAAGCTATTCAAGTGAAGGAAGTGATTCCGAAACAGATGATGACATGGCCTTGCTAACAAGGATGTTCAAGAAGTTCTTGAAGATGAACAAGAAGTTCAATAGAAAATTCTGGAACTCTAAATCGGAAAGAGGAGAACCTAGCATAAAGAAAAATAAGGAGGATCCACCAACATGCTACAACTGCCGAGAGGTTGGACACATCAAACCTGAGTGTCCTATACTGTTGAAAGCCTCAAAGAAAAATAAAAAGGCACTGCAAGTCGGCTGGGATACACACAACACTAGTTGTTCAAAATCTAAATCTAGCTACGACGAGGTTGTCAATCCGTGTCTAATTGCACATGATGACCTTGAGGTATAATCATCATTTTCATCATCTTGGTATTATTCTAGTGAGTCTGAAAATGAAAATGACTTGATTTCATATGATGAGCTAAAACAAGAAAACCTACACTCTATTAAAATGCTTGAGAAGAAAACAAAGAAAATATCTGAGTTGAAGAGAAAAATCAAAGAACTTTCAAATTTGGTTGAATGCCAAAATGAATCTCATGCATCTTTCATAAAAGATAAAGATTTGAAAATTGAGGAGTTAGAAAAGGATTTGAAAGATAAATATAAAATTATTTGTAAGTTTACTGAGGGACAGAACAATTTTGAAAAGCTCCTAGGATCTCAAAGAAATTCCCTAGAAAAGGAAGGATTTGGCTTTAAGGGGAAGGAAAATCTAAAGAATAAACACCTCTACATGGGTTATTTTAGAAGAGAGTCAAAGTCATATGTTTCAACTAAGAATTATTATAGAAATACTACATGCTTTAAATGTAGAAGGTTGGGTCACATACAATTCGACTGTCCTTTCAAAAATAAAGATGTAAAAATTAGAAAGTATGGAAGGTCAAAGGTCAGTCTAGCACTAACCCCCCTGGACCCAAAAAAATCTGGGTACCAAAGCTAGTTGTTTGATTGTGTCTTGCAAATATGCTTAAGATTAGCATCCTCAAAAGATAGATGGTATATGGATAGCAGATGCTCACGTCACATGACTGTGGATAAAGTGAAGTTCACATCCATCACACCCAAGGATGAAAAGTTTGTTACTTTTGGAGACAATGCTAAGGGAAGGATCACAGGTGTAGGTAAAGTCAGTAATGATTCCTCACTCATTATAGATGATATTTTATTAGTTGAAGGTTTAAAACATAACTTATTGAGCATAAGCCAACTATGTGATAAAGGCTACAAAGTGTCTTTTGAACATGACAAGTGCACTGTTGAACACAAAACTGATAATAAGATATTGTTTATTGCTAAACGTCATGAGAATGTATATACCACAAGCTTTGATAACTTAACCTCACAGAGTGTGACATGCTTCTCTACTGAAATTAGTTGGATTTGGCATAGGAGACTAGGATACGCAAACATGATTTAATCTCAAAACCAGTTAAGAAAGAATTAGTTAAGAAACTGCCTAAGACTAAATTTGTGAAAGATAAAATCTGTGATGCATGCCAACTAGGAAAACAATAAAGAACAAGCTTTAACAAGAAGAAAGAAATCTCCATTACTAGGCCACTCCAAATGCTACACTTAGACTTATTTGGACCAAAGCCAATTCAGAGTTTAGGAGGAAAATCATATGCCTTTGTCATAGTTGATGATTTTTCAAGATACACATGGGTACTATTCTTAGGTCACAAAGATGAAGCATGTGAACAATTTATAAACCTGTGCAAGAAAATACAAAATGACAAGGGATATACAATTACTAAAATTCAAAGTAATAGGGGTAGAGAGTTCAAAAATCAAGGCATGGAAGACTATTGTAATTCATTAGGAATTGCCCATAACTTTTCAGCACCTAGAACACCACAACAGAACGGTGTAGTTGAAAGGAAAAATAGGTCTATACAAGAAATGGCCAGAACTATGCTTAATAAACATAAATTACCTAAGTACTTCTGGGTTAAGGCAGTGAATACTGCCGGCTATATGCTAAATAGAGTTCTTATTAGACCTTCACTTAATAAGACCCCTCCGAATTATGAAATGGCCATAGACCAAACATATCACATTTTCATGTCTCTGGCTGTAAGTGTTATGTGCTTAGAGACAATGAGCATTTAGGAAAATTCGATGTGAAATCAGATGAAGGTATCTTCCTAGGGTATACCTTAGATAGTAAAGCCTATAGAGTATATAAAAAACGAACATTGATGGTCATAGAATCTATTCATGTAGTTTTCAATGAGTCAAACCCTTTATCCAAAAGAACTAATGAAGATGAAATTGAATTAAACAAGGAATTTATAGAACTATCAATTGAGAATGATTCAGAAAAGAAAAATGAACTTAAGGAACCATCCATTAAAATTGATCAAACTGAAAATGAGGTTAATGAACCACCTATAGAATGGAAATATATAAATAATTATCCCATTGATCAAATAATAGGTGAACCATTACATGGAGTAGCCACTCCATTACATCTGTAGTAGATTGCGCTGCTGCGTGGACAGATGGCTCATCTTCTTGGAATGCAGTCTTACTGGCACTCATCTCACTATCTACAAATTCTGCAATAGCATACAAACTTTGGGGTGGAATCTTTTGGGCCACATGCCATTCACCCTTCAATTTGGTGTCTTTAAGGTAAAACACTTGTTCTGCCTATGTTGCAAGCATGAAAGGGTCATTTTGATACAGGTCTTGCTAAAATTGACACTGGTGAAGTAGGCATTGGTGTTTATCCTAATCTTTTTATTCCCGATGTCCCACTAGGTACACTTGAATAAGTGGACAACTCTGTTTGCTCCATAACTAAGCTCTATAATGTCATCCAACACACCAAAGTAGTCAATTTCTTCATCTCATTCTGTGCCTAGCACCGCAACCCCACAATTTTGGGTTCTTCAATGCAGTTTGAGGCACTTTGTATGAAATCGTAACCTGTTAACAATGCAACCAATGTAGTGGTTAACTCGTTGATCAGGGCCACATGCCAACGCGTACAAATCTTTACTTGTCGTTGGTTCATTATTGTAAAACATGACTTTCATCTATTAAATAAACAGGAGTTTAGAAGAATAAACCGTCAATAGTGAAAACATACATTGCTTCTCACTCAAGCAGTTTTTGTTACTTACACGACTCCCAAATCAGTTGATAAATTCCTTCTTATGTCTTTCGTCAACATTCCGTTCATTTTGGGTTAGGAGTTCAGCTTTATGTTCGCTATATGCAACAGTAGTACATGTTAATGTCAATGACGTATATAATTATGCATATGTAAATACAATGCAAAGTAAGGATTTTGAAACCACGTACTCGATATATGGAACAGTTTCATCACAATTGCTGAAGACGTAAAAATAAGCCTTTTCTAGGTCGTCCATATCAAAGAAATCGTAAACTCGCGCACTGAGAGGCCGAACATTTTCTCGAAATATAGAGTTCCTAGGTTCTTCATCTTTGGCATTAATAGCATGAACATCTACATTTCGCTCATCACGAGTGAACATTGTGTCAATATCATGTAGATACATTGAGCAAAATGCAAGACATTCACTGTCAATGTACGCCTCAATGGTTGAACCTTCCGACCGTGCCTTATTGCCCATCTACCCCTTCAAAGTGGACAAGAACCTGTACATTTTATGTAGCATTATAGACTTGTTGACACAATAAAGAAAAAAAATAAAAATAGGGAAATCACGTGACCATTATACAAGGACTTTATACTTTACCTCTCAATAGGATACATCCAACGATATTGAACTGGTCCTCCAATTATGGTCTCCCTTGGTAAATGAACAGCTAGGTGGACCATCACATCGAAGAGTGCTGGTGGAAAAATTTTCTCCATCTTGCATAGAATGATCACGATGTCATCCTTTAATCGTTCAAGTACGTTTATGCTCAATTTTTTTTAGCACAACTACCGAAAAAAGAATCTCAGCTCAATCAGCACCGAGCGAACATCTTCAGTCAAGTGTCCACGAAGGAAAACGGGTAGAACCCTTTGTAGAAGTACGTGATAGTCATGACTTTTCATTCCCAGCATCTTCCCTTCCTTCGTGTTTATGCATCGAGCTATGTTTGATGCATATCCATCGGGGAACTTCACTAATTTCAACCATTCGAAGAATTTATTCTTCTCATCCTTCGAAAATGCGTAACAAGCTGATGACATGAGAATTTTGTCCCTATCACGAAACAGGTGCAGCTCAGGTCATATTCCCATGTCTTCCATATCTTGGCGAGCCTTTGCGGTGTCCTTTGTCTTCCCATTTATATCAAGAAATGTACCAATGACATTCTTCCAAATGTTCTTTTCGATGTGCATGACATTCAAGTTGTGGCATAGTAGAAGATCTTTCCAGTATGGCAACTCGAAGAAGATGCTTCTCTTTGTCAATTCAACTCCCACTCAGCGCATTTTATTTTTCTACTAGTCGGTGGTTTCCCAAATTTCACATCTCCGATCAACCTTAGCTGGTTTAATATCTCTTCCCCACTTAGCCGCTGACCGGTGCAAACTGCAAGTGCACAATATCGTAGTTTTATAATATAATGATGTGTAGAGTATCGTCCTCAGGGATTGATGTCTTAATTTTACCAAGTACCGAAATTTTACTAACCTTGATTTTATTTAGAAAAATTAATAATTTTAGACTGCAAAATTTAAACAAGGCTACTTTAAATAAACTATTCAGGAGAATTTAAAACTGGATACCGCGTGTCAAATTGATGATGGTGAAAACTTCTAGGAAACCGATTTCACCTAGTTTCTCACTATGTTTTACTCATTTAGCCAATTCAACTTCGTTTTCTCTGTTTGTTAGCAAATCGCCAATTTTTCCAAAAGCCTCTTTCGATAGTCAATCAGAACCTATTCTTGTTTATTATTTAACATAAGAGTATGCAAATTAATAACGCAAGAACGCAGTAAGACCTCGATTTTTAATGCTACGTAGGTTCATACAAGTCTTTCGATTGCTATATTTACCTACGCTGAATTATCCAAGATCTATCCTATAATCCCCCCTTTCGTTAGCAAATTACAAGACTAAAATCATTTAATTAATGGCCAGTTAATTAAAAGCATTAGGCACAGAATAACTCAAACAAACATTAATGAAAACTACTTCAGATTAGCATCAAAGAGCAAGCATAGTTCGAAACTGGCTACATCGTTTTCCTAGAATTCAAAAATTTAGTTCATTCCGAAAATTAAATCCAACATAACAGATTTCACCATATTTTCTTCAATTTGGAGCGTACGGAAAAGATCAACACTCACTGCACCGCCGTCGCGCATCACGAACACCCCGAACACCACCGTTGTTCGCCGCCTTTTGATTCTGAAAAGATAGTATTTTCACGTGCTTCCAACTCTCCCTTGCTGGCTATGTGTGTATCTTTGCAGCACCCCCAAAAGAAAACCACAAGAAAGCTCCCCAAAAATAATTTTTCCCAGAAACTTTTTTTGTGTTTCTTCTTCGTGTCCCCCTTTTTCTAAGAAAATCCTTTCTTTTTTTTATATGGTGCGGCCTCTCTCACTCTAGCCCACCAGCGCACGCTGCTCTCTCCCCCTCTCTTCTTGCACACGGCACTCTCCCAAGGAAACCCTCCCTTGTTGACTTTTCGATCCTTTCCTTTTGTCATTTCTTTCTTTGCTTTTCTTTCCTTTCCTTTTTTCTTTCCATTCTTTTGTCTTTCCTTTGTATGTACCCAGTGCACACTGCCCTTATGAGATGACCCGGCTGCATGGCTAGGTCACATCTCATTTTTTGATTTTTTTGATTTTTTTTTTTTTTCAAAGGTACATGAACTGCGCTCCTCTTTCAAGCCCACTTTAGACCCTCTTACAGCTCGTAACTCTCAAATCTTAAAACATAAAAGATGTAGAGCTCTTTTTCATATTTTCCCAAAATTTTGAATCATCTCAATCAGAGCTTATATGAGAAAGTTACGCCAAGATTACGAAGAATTGTCAAAAAAATCCATAAAACGGCGTATGCTAACTTCACGTCTGATTTCGGCCTTGATGCTGCCAGTATTTTGCAAAACACAAAACATGAAAATTGTAGATTGTTTTCTTATCTTTCTATGGCATCTTGAATCATCTGAATCAGAGGTTGGATGAGAGAGTTACGCACAGATTGCAAAGTACCGTCGGTTTTTTTTAGCTTCCAACAGTTGCTCTGCAATAAAAAACACCAAAATTTCATACATTACTCAATAAAACCCAAATTTTATAAATAGAACACAATGTTAGAATATTTAGAGTAGTTAGGCATTTAAATACAAAATATCATTTGCAATGCATGAATTAAAGCACCTAATTACGCATTTTAAGCGCGTAATCAGCCGCTTTGGCGGCGACCTTCGTTCAGGTTTTCCATTGAAGCTTCTGACGTCACGACTCCTCCAAGGATGTCTAGTTCGTAGAAAATGGCGATGACACATAAAGCATAACTTGCAGCCATGCTTCAAGGATAAGGACCCAACATCCTTGTTACATACTGGGCATGCTAAGTAACCTTTTGTGCTCCAACCTGATAGGTTGCCATATGCAGGGAAATCATTAATTGTCCACAAGACTGCAGCATGCATCCGAAATGTTGTCCCGATTTCCACATCGAATGTCTCCACTCCTTTTTCCCATAATTCTTTTAACTCGTCAATTAATGGACATAGGTAAACATCAATATCATTACTAGGTGCTCTTGGTCCGGGAATCAGCAGAGACATATAAATGAAATGTTCTTTCATACATCGCCATGACGGCATATTGTATGGCATCATCATTACTTGCCACATGCTATATGGGTTGGTCATGTTACCAAAAGGATTGAACCCATCTAAAGCAAGGCCAAGTCTGATGTTACGAGAATCACTAGCAAACCATGGATGCATTTTATCAAATTCGGCCCAAGCTTCGGAGTCCGCTGGATGGCTAAGGGTGTTTCCATCTTGAAGACGTTTCTCTTGATGTCATCTCATATCTATAGCAGTCTTTTTGTGCATATACAATCGTTACAACCGCAGGATTTAATGGACAATATCACAAAAAAATTTTGGGAATCTTTTTACCCTTCTTCTAATTAGTTGTATACCTTGGTTCACCACATTCTGGGCACTCGTTTGCATTTTCATGTTCACCATAAAAGAATGCACAATCATACCTACACGCATGTATTGAATGTAACCGAGACCCAATTCACGCATGTATGTCTTCACCTCATAAAAGGACTTGGGAAGTATTTCACCATTAGGCAGTGCTGCCTTAATGAGGCTTAAATGTATGTTGAATGCGCTCTGAGATAACCCATGCATTGTCCTTGCATGAAGCAACTTTATCAGAAACTCTAATTTTGAGAACATTTTACAGTTTGAAAATAGGGGCACCTGTGAATCCCTCATGAGATTAGCAAATGGTTTACCGAATCGATTCAACGTACTAGGATCGCAAGGTATGGTACCCGCTGAAGTAGTTTCATCACCAATACGCGACACACTAACATCACCCATGTCCACTGCAATCCCCCTTTGCAATTCACCTAACATTTCGATTAACCCTTCTGAACGTGTATCACCACCTACTATATTCGCCCCCTCATCTTCATCGTCATCATTATTGCTTTGAACTGCATAATCTTCACCATGGAACACCCATCTTGTGTACCTTTTCTCCATTCCAAAGTCTAACAAATGTGAATGGACTAGATCAATGTGTTTGAATTTTATGTTTTGGCATTTCTTGCAAGGACACCTTATTCTACTAGCTTTGTCTGCACGAGGACCCGCGAACTCTATGAAATCATGTACCCCTTTCACGTATTCTGGCAAAAACCTACCCTAAGCATTCATCCAACTCTTATCCATGTTCATTAATTACCCTATAATATGTTCAAGTAAATGGTGTTCATTATATTCTCATAATGTTTATCATGCATGCATCATGAATCCTATAATCAACCATCATACTCTAAAGGGTACGGATCCTATCCCATTCAGGAATGTTGCATTTACATTGTGATCAATCGCTCAAATTCCTTCGTCGTAGTCGTTATAAATTTCGACAGCATCTCCCCATGGCTCTCCAAGTACACGAGATGGGGGAAGTGAAAATTTTGCTAGTTCTCCATCACTAACAAATTGTCACGACACCCCACTATGCACCCAGAGAACATAAGTAGAGACGTGCTTGAAATATATAATGACAATTGACAAAGCGTAAACAATGGCAATAATGTAAATACAACTTCCTGAGTTGTCTACATTAGACAATTCAAGAATGGTTGAAATACAAACATTACTAATCGTAAGTGAAACAAATGATTAACATGTTCAAGTGATTATTAGTCAACATAGTATGACTAATAATCAATTGAAATATAACAATTGATTTGTCTCACATGTACAATTAGGAATAAATGTATAGTAATCGTTCTTGGATGGGTCTAAGCTTCAATGAATACATGAAATGACAATAATTAATTTGGCATTTTACTTCATATTCCATTTAACGAAATTTCGGCAACATGTCATTTGTAAATTGGACATTTCCCAAAAAATTCCTACACTAAAACTTGATAGATTTAAACAAGCGAATTACAATAATACGTACCATGCAGATACTAGTGAGTTTGAGCATGCGAGAACCTAATTCCACTACGAGCATGCAATTCACAATGTTGAAAAACCTTAAAATTACAAAATAAAAAAATTCCACTCTCCCCAGCTGACCCAGCCAACTGATGTAACCAAACTAGGTCTACTGTTCAAATCGCTACTCATTTGGATCAGCACTTAGCAATCATGCTCAACTTTGTTCACGTAGATGTGCCCCATCTGAAGATTGTTGCTACACTATTTTGGGCAAAAAATCATCAAAATTATTCATAATGTGCATTGAGTTTGATACTTTAAAATTTATATAAATTTGAAAGTTCATTGTTCAATTGCGAGCATTGAACCTGAATTCAAGAAATATCCTCTTAAGCAATTTTTAAACCTCGCGAGGTTGTTTTCAAGGTCTATGAACCTATTTGTTTTACTATGTGAGGCATAACCTATTAATGCGTACCTTCTACCTTGAATTCACAGCTTAGGTCTTTAAAAGATTAGATCGCGTTTAGTATGCTAGAAAATCATTCAATAGTTTTTATTTTTCATTTTTAGTTTCTTAAAAGAATTAAAAAAATGCTAACTCTTTTATTTCTAGGTTTCCAAATAATTAGAATATAGAAAATTATAATTTTTTAAAAATTTTCAAAAATCATATATAAAAAATCAGAAATCAAGAAAATAAGAAAAAAATATTTTCCAACTTTGCTACTCAAATTTAGAAAATTGAAAAACAATATGGCATTTTTGTAATTATTTAAAATTTTTAAAAATGAAAAATAAAAGTATTCTCCATGAGGGAATAGTGCCAAAACTTATTGTTTTTCAATTTTTTTTATATAAATGCTAGAAAATAAAAATTCCTAATTTGGTTTTTTTTTTAATTATTTGAAAAAAAAACTAAAAATGAAAATAAAAATTGTCTCTCATAACTAAACAGACCCTAAGACTTTCTATTCTACCATTATAGTAGGGTTAAAAATCCCCACCCTTTCAATAATTCAAACCTGAGACCAGCGTGAAAGTTCCAACTCCCAACCCTTTAACCCAAAAACACTCAAACTATTGTATTTACCAAATGAAGAAAAACAAGATTTTCCACTACCATAATGAATTCATGATATAAATTACGATTGAGAATGCAAGTATTTAAGTTCCATGATTGCACTTCACATTTTAAAGCTTAGGGAGCAGGTGCAATGGCATACTAAAAGATCTATAGTGGGATCAATAAAAATTTTGTTGAATAAACAGTAGCATCCCTAGCAAGAGGGTTTGGACCAACAACTTAAGGCAAACTTTGTAAACAAATAAGAAAGATAGAGAACACAAAGTCAAGAATCCTAAAGGGCTCAACTAGTAATATTTGTTGTAAAAGGGATAGCCTAATTAAAGAAGTTTTGAGTTATACTTGAAAATTTTCAAATGAGTTCCCATTACTTTAGAATATTATGAATAGTAAAATTTTCACCATGTATCACCCTAGAGGCCTAGATAAAAATGATTTAGAGTGCGTGGCAAATTTACCACAAAAGAATCAAGCCCTAGTAAAAGAAAATTATGAATATTAGTTCCTCTAAGGGAAAAATGGTGATTTATGGCTATGGCATTTGTTCCATTGATAAAGAATGACCAATGTACAAAAGAGAAATTATTGCAACAAGATGTTGGGAGAGAATGGTGTAGATCTAAAACAAAATGGCAAGTTATAGCTAGATGTTATCTTCCTACATTTTATTTCAGACACTAATGCTTCCTTTGCATTATATGTAATTCAAACTTTGGCTCCAAAGAGGCGTTCCATTTGTTAAATTTTGAGAATGTTATATTGGAGGTCTCAAATTAGAATCTTGTAGATAGATATGAGTGTAGGATGGAAGATGGACTACTGCTTGTTGTGTAGTCCACGTCTAATGGCCTCTACTTAAAATTAAACCTTAATATTTAAATGGAAGAGGAGTTGGTCTGTTATGCCAACGCATAAAACATATAGAGATAATTGCAATTTTTGCGTAATAGCATACTGGTTTAAATATTTTTTCCTTTATGTTACATATAAATGCTATGCAAATTAGGAAACTTTGGCTTACCTGATATCAAGTGGACAAGTGCCTTAAAAAAATTTTATGTTGCAGACCATATATAACTGATACTAATAATAAAGTGACATACACAACCATAACAATTAATTAAGACATTTGAATCAAAATAATTAAGTAGAATTTGTGAAACAAATAAACATACCAAACGAGAAAAAATAAATACCCAATAATAGGATGATCATAGAAATTGAAAACTAAAATTTGCTTTAAAAGAAGTATGATTTGATTTAGTACAAAGGAAATAGAAACATAATGTTTTGAACTGGTTGCAAATTAGCAACAATTCAATTCAATGATATATACAGTTGTGTTTGTAAAAATTTGTTCATGAGGGTGTTTGTGTGTGTGCACCCAACCCATATAGGCTACATCCCACATAGAGCCATTGAATTTGAGACTTTATCCACACTAAATTTAGATTATGAGCAGACTATAGAAAAGGAAAAAGAAAGTTGAGGTAACCCTCAATTTCAAATGTCCCATTGAATTTTTCATGAATCACACAAAATTTATCAAAAATTTGAAATTTAAACTTGTTAAAAATTTAACTATACAACGAAATTTTCTTGAAGTTCAAATGTGAGATTGAAAAGTTCAGAATGAAATTTCTCTCTCAATTTTTATCTCCTAACTGAGTACTTTTATTAGAAGGATATGAATAGCTTTCGAAACTTTTGACATTATATAAACATTAAACTTAGATATTAGTTAGAAATTATTATTTTTCCATTTATATCTTAATTACCTATATTTGTATAATAAATAATATTCAAATGATTTATGAATTTCACATATATTAATTGAATACATTTAATATGTTTATTTATTTTATTGTACTATAATTATTGGACATTCTACACCACCAATGGCCAACCTTTTCTTTCCGCACTTTATTTAATATGTTTTGATTCCAAATCTTGCATAAATATCAAGGATTTCTTAAAACTAAATAATCACTCCACAAATAGAAAACTACATTTAATCTAAAAGAAGGTAAGTTATGATCACATAGAGAGTAAAAAATTCAAGTAAATTCCATTAAGTAAAATAAAATTTAAGAAAGAAATAAAGTGATACCAAAAAAGGACCAAGAATATAGACAAATCTAAATTTAAACAAATATAATTTTAATGGTTCCAAAAATGTATGGTAAGACTACAAGTGACCTACTCTTTCTCACACTACACAAACAGATAGATCTGCTAACAAAACAATATTACTCAAACTACAACAATGTATCAAATTTTCTTTGTTCTAGAACTCTTAAAAAATAATTCTGAATTCTGAATTCTACATCTCCCAGCTCCAGAAATACCCAAAAACCTAAACAATTGTGCACTAAAATAGATTCGGTAGTGAAAGGAAGAAAGCAATGAGACAAATTAATAAAAACCTAAATTCTTACAACACTTGTGTAATCAAAAGAGGGAGTTGATTGAGAATCTCCAAATCACTCACTTGTATAGCCATATTATAACTCTCATTTGACATTACACAATGCCTACACAAATATGATATTAAGCCGTTGTAATCATGCTAATAATCATCAATTTCTCGAATCCCTATATATAGTTTAACCCACTAGTGCACATTAATCTTTTCTACTTGGAAAATCTATGAAAATGACTTCTCCTAGCTTAGTGTATCATTTTACCCAGAAAATCTATAAGCTCTGTTTGGAAATCCATGTATATGAAGCATTTACATTTACGCTATTAATAAGCATCAACAAGATTCACGATGAGGCTTACACTAGAAAGGCTCAATAAGAGAAAAACAAATACAACAATTAAGCCCCTCTGCTCACTAGTAACAACAAGTTTTCTCACTAAATGAAAGTAAAATAAATAGTTATATAATAAGATAGAAATGAGAAAGAAAAGGAAAAGCGGCACCTTTATGAAAGCCAAACTAAAGGATCACTAAACTAGTAGCGCCATGAGTCCCTCATTCCCAATTGCCACTCTTGGTAGTACCATGAGCCCCTCACTACCCACACCACCACACAACCACCTCCATTCAGTAACAAATCCAACTGAACTACTTTTAATTTGTTCAACGAAAGGTGCCTTTGTTATTTATTTCAATTGGATTATTATTATCCATGTAAATATTGATTCTCTAACATTTAAATTGTATTTAATGATGAATTGATGTTGAATCCTCTACTCCTATTCAATTTAATCATTTGCAGTTGCTAGTCCTTTCCCCATTAATTAGCGATTCATCTTTGGTGCATTACCTTTTATCAAAAAATCAAGATAGAGCATGTGGTCATCCTTACTCCACACTAGAATCATCATTTGTTGGGAAGGTATTTTTACGTTTTTGGAAATCAATCAATAACATACACACACATAAGTAATTGTTATATTAGTGAAATAATCTTTCACTTTTCCCATCATTGTTCCCCATAAGAATTTATCACTTATATTATTTTATTTTAGGAAGAAAATTCTAAAGTAGAAATAATACAGAAATAGATACCCCAAAGCACCGACAAAATGCAAACTATTTCTGGAATACAAAATAGGCGTATAGGTCTCAAGAGATACCTGGGAGTAGCAAGAGACTGGGAGAGGGGTTCAACAAGGGTTGCGAGTTGGCTAGGGCTCCGACCAAACCCAAGATGTTTGGCGAGAAGGCCGTCAGTTGGCTGGAAAGCGGGAGACTGTGAAAGGGGTTCAACGGGGGTCGTGAGTCCTCTAGGGCTCCGACCAAGCCCGAAACGTCCGGCGAACAGCACGTACTAGGCCGATAGCAGTGGGAGATTGGGAGAGTGGTTCGCGGGAGTAGGAGCCAACTGAAGCAAGAGGGAAAAACGAGGAGCAGGGGAAAGTGTGGGAAAATATCTCGCGTGAAGGGATAAGAGTTTTGGGCATTAATGAAGGTTTCAAAACCATCACTACTACTCTTCGTCTGATATTTTTTTTTAACATGACATAACATTAGTAACGGTCTATAATTCGTCACTAATAAAGGCCTATTAGTGACGAATCTAGAAATTTGTCACTAATAGGGGACCAATGGTGATAAATTTGTAAATTCATCACTAATACTATGAACATAAATTTTTTTATTTTTATTTTTTAAAAAAGAAGTATTAGTGACGAATCTACTAATTCGTCACTATTGGTCCCTTATTAGTGACGAATTTACAACATCGTCACTAATACTCTGGACTGAATTTTTATTTTATTTTAAAAATATGCATTATTTGACGTTTTCAAATCCGTCACTAATACGGGACCAATAGTGACGAATTCATGAATTCGCCACTAATACTCTGAACTTAAAATTTTTAATTTTTTTAAAAACAGGAAGTATTAGTGACGGTTCTCGAATCCGTCACTAATAATGGGCCGATAGTGATGAATTTGTAAATTCGTCACTAATACTCTGAACTCAAATTTTATTTTTTTTATTTTTTAAGTGAAGTATTAGTGACAGTTGTCAAATCCGTCACTAATAATGACCAATAGTGACAAATTTTGTAATTCGTCACTAATTCTTTGAACTCAAACCCTTAACTAAATCTTTTATATATTCATAAATATTAGTAGTGACGGTTGGTTAATCGTCACTAATAAGTGACTTTTAGTAACAAATTTAATCCATCACTAATATCATAAAATCATCGCTAATATTTTCACGGAAAAAATTTCGCGCGAAAATTGTTTGCCGCGCAGTTTTTAGTGACGAAAGTATTAGTGACGGTTTTGAAGAACCGTGACTAATACAACACTCTTAATGATAGTTTTAAAACCGTTACTAATACTTTCATCACTAAAAACCTATTTTTTTTTTTTTTTGTAGTGATGAGAATCATCAAGTGCATCAATAACATAACTATCACAATATTTAGCAGATGATTTAGCATTAGATATATCATAGCATTCAGCAACAGAATCATCTACGGAGGTTGAGATAGGAACATATACCTCACTATTTGTTAATGCAATTACCGTGTCATTTACCACTTCCTAAGTGGTGGTTTCATTCTCCCGGGATTCTTCATATTTCCTTTCGAGTTCATCCCAGATTTCTTGTGCACTACTACATGCCACAATCTCAACAAAAATATTAGTTTCTAAAGCACAGTACAGTATATCCATGGCATTAGAATTAATCATATTAAAATCATTTTCATTTATTTGTACACATCTTCCTTTAGCAGTCACAAGCCAGACCTTCTAGTCCATAGATTTCAAAAATATGGTCATTCTAATTTCCCACGTGGTGTAATCGACACCACAAAATAATGGAGGACTGGAAAGTGACTGTCTCTCACCGAATGGGGATACACCAATGTGAGCCATCTCTATTTTTTAACAAAAACATTTAAGTTAATACCACGAGGCTCTGGTACCAATTGTTAGCTTTGGTGTATTCCCAAGAGGAGGGATGAATTGGAATTTAAAATTTATTCTTCCTAGGTTAAACTAGTTCAGCAATAGTACATTCACAACCTAGGGTCTATCTATGTAGTTCCAATATGCGCAGATAAATATCACGCGAAAATTAAATCATACGCAACATTCACACTGTAACATACACATACGAAAATGTAAATTGTAGAAATATAAACAATGCACATGATATGTTCTCGGGGTTCGGCCAACTGTGCCTACGTCTCCGCCTCTAGCTCGCAAGTCCGACGATTCCACTAATGCTCACTTAAAGGGTGGAGCGGCATCTAATACAACCAGGTCAATTAGCACAGGGCTGACCTCAACCTTTACAACTAGGTCAATTAGCGGGGCTGATCTCAACCTACACCTTAATAGGATGGTGCACCTAACTTTCCTAACCGGGTCTAAGTCAATCTAGACTATTTCAAAGGGCTAGTCTCCCTCTTCAGGCACGTGCCTGGAAATACAGCAGTATGTTCACAATAAGACCGGTACAGTGATTATGCTTCTCAAGTAAAGCAGATATGTACCCAATACACAGAGCATACTCAATCAATCACACATCAACTATGTAGGAAATGTAAGCACAGTGATGTGTATTTTGTGCAAGCTACACTCAACAAGATATGATCGTTAACATGTTCAAAAGTTTTCTAATCAAGCTATTTTTTTGAAACAGAATATATCAAGTCTTAATAATAATCAAGGTTTCAAAGATGCTGCAAGTATTCAAAATAACTCAAAATATTTTCTTCAATGTAATATGCTCAAGTAAAGCAGATATGTACCCAATACGCACAGTATACTCAATCAATCACACATCAACTATGTAGGAAATGTAAGCTCAGTGATGTGTATTTTGTGCAAGCTACACTCAACAAGATAGGATCGTTAACATGCTCAAGAGTTAGCCAAGTTATTTCTTTGAAACAGAATATATCAAGTCTCAATAATAATCAAGGTTTCAAAGATGCTGCAAGTATTCAAAAACAACTCAAAATATTTTCTTCAATGCAATATGCTCAAGAGTTGCTTGAAAGAATAATAAAGTTTGTAGAAAAATATTTTTGCACAACAAAATCAAGCTGTTGGACACTTGCAATAACAATGCAAATATCCTCAAGCCTATGAGTTTATCCCAACACAAGATTTACTATATTCAAACTTGTGGGATAAACTTTGCTAAACTCCCCAAAATAATGTCAAACAATTAAGAAAAAATAATGGGAGTATTAGCCCCCTCTAATAAGCACTAGCCCACTCAATATGCTCTCACACTACTAAAATGTATCAAGGGATTAGAAATTTGAGAGTATTTGGGCAAGAATAGGATTTTGAAGTAGAAAGAATTTTGTTAATGATTTTCTGCTAATCTCTTCCTAATCCTCACAAATGAACCTATATTTATAGACAAAGTTAAAAATATAACCATTTGGGTGCTTGGTCATAGGTTCGGCAACCCGAACTCATGTGTTTGGTCACTCGAGACTTGATTTGAACTAAAAAGTTCAGTCACCCGAGTTGGTGGAATGTCCCTTTCGAAGGGTTCGGGCGCTCAATGACGATGTGCACAAAATAGGTTCGGTTGCTCGAAGCTTGGTCAAACTGTTGACTTCTCAATAGTTCGGGCGCCCGAGATGATTTGTTCACCTGGGGTTTGGTCGCCCGAGCTCTCTCAAATTCCTTATAAATATTCAATTTAAGCATATTTTTAACACTCCTATATTTTATATGATATGTGTATGAGTGTTGGGACCTAAGGTCATGCTAGGGTCTTTACCGAGGCCGTTTTGAGATAGTCCCAAAAATCTGGTGTCAGTCGACCGAGTCCTAAAGCCATTATGTCCCCATGGTCATTTTACGGTCACTTTGAGCTTACACATACCTACATGCATGACATGCAGAGATTATTACAGACCGATATAAATGAAATTATTACAGACCCATTAAAATTACAACAAATAATAAATATGTCAGGGTCTTCACTTCTCTTCAGGTTGCTCCATGCCATTATGAGAATCTACACACAAACTTGGAACCATTAAATACCTAAGTATTTTTTATCATCCAAACAGGGTATGACCCATAAGGTCAACACATGGAACTCAAAGAATATGAGAATCAAGATACAAGCGGCAAAGTTCAAGCATATCTTGGGAATGGGTACTTAGATCTCATGTATTTACATTTTCATATGATTTAATTTAAGGCTCAACATATACCTTAGAATGATTTTAGGATTTATGCATTTCATGAACATCATTATGGGACATTCGTGGACTTAGAAATAATGTCAAAACCCTAGAAAATGTTTTTATAAAAGAGCCAAGAAAGAAATCAAAATAGATTTCTAAACCGAAAAGAAAATATGCAAAATTATGGACTTCGGTTGACTGAACTTTAAGTTCAGTTGATAGAAGATTTTCCTCAGACGTCTGAAGAATAAGCTCGGTCATCTGAAGTTTTATGGGTGAAAAACATAAACTGGCCGAAGCACTTCGATCGTCTGAACTTGACACTTCAGTCGCCTGAACTTGACACTTTGGTCTTCTAAACTTGACCTCGGTCGTCTGACCCTGTGTCTAGGCTATTTTTTCGAAGGATAAAATGATTTGAGTCATCTGGGCTCTTGACCTCAGTCGTCTGAACTTGCAAGAAAAATTAAAAATTTAATTTTTATTAATAGAACTCGC
This sequence comes from Malania oleifera, assembly GCF_029873635.1. NCBI lineage: Eukaryota > Viridiplantae > Streptophyta > Magnoliopsida > Santalales > Ximeniaceae > Malania > Malania oleifera. The sequence goes on from NC_080425.1 coordinate 27,947,148, forward strand.
GAGCTATCTCATTGATCCAACGGTTGAGATCAATTCTAAGGGTAAGACACTATAAATAAGACACACAAGAAGAGAAGAACACATCTTATTGAAAGAGAATAGAGGAACTTGTGCTGATTGATAAATGATTGTCTGCTTGTCACTTTACATTCACCTACATTGGGCAAATCTACTCAGAATATCTAAGTGGAACTCAATTACTCATCTGATTCTTCATTCAACTATTGAGGTTTGATAAATCATATTTTTGATAAGAGTTAGTTGGATAAATTTCTTCTTATAAAAGCTGTTCTACTTGTTGATATCCATTTTTTTTTTCATAGAGTATATCATTGCAAAATCTACTTTTGAATTCTTGTTGAGAAGTTGATCTGGCATGTGCATCTAGCAAATCATTTCATTAAGACGATTACCACTTGAGAAGAACTTTAGGTATTGATTCAACACTTTTGATTGAAGTGAGATTTCATTCAAAGAGTTGATATTTTCAATATAACAAATCTACTTATTTGAAGATCATTTATGTTTGTAATTTTAAATATATATTGAAGGATATTTTCATAAAATTATATAGTATGAGTGTTGATCTTTGGTATTATCATCTTAGATCACATTGAGATTGAAATATCATTGAGATTAAAATATTTCGTGAAATAATTTTTATAAAGTGGGTGTAACATCTTTGCAATGTACAAAGTTATCTTTACATTCAAGGATTTAACCTAAGATCTCCAAAGCATTGTTTTTATACAAACATTTTTGGAAGAATTGATAAAAATGGGTTTGTGTGTTAAAGCATATCATACATAAACGATTATATCGTTTTATACATTCTAAGCTTCAGATTTTATCATATGTTAATGTATTAGGAATTTGAATTGTACTCATGAGCTATTGTTTGGAAGCATTTTTTAGTGTTTTTACAAATTCTATTGTATACATGGTTTGGTGTGTGAATCGGGGTTCGAGGAGAGAGTCATACCTCTTGTAAGCAACGAAGTAGGAGGGAGTTGTACCTCTTGTAAGCAGCGGATTGTAAGGGAAGCTCCGTCCCAATATAAGGAGCAGTGATTTAGTGAAATCCTTGAGTAGTTGCTTAAAGTAAGGACGTAGGCTGAGTTGGCTGAACCTCGTAAAAACCACGTTTGACTTCTCTCTTCCCTTTACTATTTACTTTCATCACTATATTTAAATTGTACGTATTGCATGTGTGGGTGGAATAACATTGCACACAATTAATTGGGTAATTAAGAACTCATTGGTAAATTGAATTTGCGTTTGTTATAAATCCCTGAAATTAGTTTTCTAAATATACAAGTAGGGATTAAAAGGTAAATAGAGTCAAAGAATTTGAAAATACCCAATTCACCCCCGCTCTTGGGATTACACCTAACTCAACAGGACTAGTGCATAGTCGAGAAGTTGCCTAGAATTATATTAGATGACATATATCCAAAGGAGCAACATCACTTAATATTCACAATTGGTTAAAAATTTCAAATTCAGCTAATTTGTTCCCATTTGGTATCACATTTGTTCAAATTTGGTATTAAACTCATATCATGATGAGTGCATGTTAATCGACACATGTTAATCCTCACATAACTTTTAACTTTAGTGACTTTTTTTGCTTATCCATGTCCATGAAATTTGACACACTGTGTATGTTCACATTGCAATTTAATTCAACAACACAATTTTTTTTTTTGCATTAGCAAGGGGGAGAAGTAAATTGAATTAACATAGGGAGACATATTTGACAGTACATTTTTTGAAATCTGAAGGTTGCATATTTTTTTTTAAAAAAATTGAGATTTAATTATGTCCAAATATTTTTGTTATATAACTTTTTGTTGATGTCAAAAGGGGGAGAAGAGTATAAGGTTATAGCAAAAATAGTTGGTAGAAGTACATAAGTACATAAGTTATACGTGCAAAACTATTGCTTATTTTTTAATTGTGAGCATATTTCATATTGCTGAATATTTGATTGTGCATTATTTGAGGGGGAGCCTTGTTAGGCGTAACCCATTTTATATTTTTGCTCGTACATTTGTCATCATCAAAAAGAGGGATATTGTTGACTCTATGAGTCCAATCCTGTTTTTATAATGAAAAATCACTTGGTATTTTGATCTGTGCATTGAGAATGTGAGCAAGAACATTACTTAGCATGCACAGAAGGTGATGACGTCATGAAAGCCATGATAATTAAAGCATATATATATATAACATGGCACAAGCTATGGAATTAAGAAGAGTATAAGAATGAAGATGCAAGAGTCAAGTTCAAGATCGTCATGGGAATGGGTATTTAGAACTAAATGTATTTACATATTTCATCTGATTTTTCAAAACTCAAAATATACCCTAAACTGACCTTAGGATTTATGCATCTCATGAAAATATTTTAGGGGTTATTCATTGACTTAGAGACTCTATTTAAAAACCCGAAAAATATTTTATGAAGAAGCAAAGTAAGAAAGCAAAAAAGGTTTTTAAAAACAAACTAAAAAAACTGAAGTTGGACAGCCCAGACGATTGAGGATTACCCTCAAAAGTCTGAAGCTGCAACTTCAGACGACTGAAGTTTTACTTCAGACATCTGAAGAATTTCCTTAAAAAACTGAAGAATTATTTAGGCACCTGAAGAATTTATTTTGAAACATAGAATAGATAGAACATCTTCAGACGTCTGAACCTTCAGTTCAGTCGCCTGAGATGGGACTTCAGAAGACTGAACCTATAGTTCAGTCGTCTAACCCTGTATCAAGACTATAATTTTCAGTGCTTTAAGGAACATCAAACATCTAAACCCAAATCTTCAATCGTCTGAACCTATGAGAAGTTTAAAAATATGATCTTTAGCTAGAGAACACAAGGGCTATACACTTGATCAAATTGATCCAACGATCACGATTTATCGTAAGGCCGAGATTACCTATATAATCAACCTCTAAACCCTAGTGCCTCAACATTGGGAATAGAATTGGGAGCCTTGAACATATACATATCTCTGAACATTCTTAAACTTATTGCTAAGCTCTTGTTTGCGATTTCAAAGCGTTTACATCATATTAAAGCTTGGGTTACATTGATTTTCAAAAGGGGTTCTAGCAACTATTGTGCGAACAACTTTGGTATTGAGGTTTGATGATCAAACTAAATGTTTGCTTGTTCTCATAGAGTTTTTCATCTCACAAACTTATCATTGAATATTCATTTTAAGAAGTTGATCTTGAGTTATTTTATATATATTTGTGGAAGATCACTACTTGAGAAAAGCTTTTGTTTAAAACTAAAATCTTGAAGAAAGTTTTAAATATATCTTCATTCAAAGGGTTATTATTTGATTAGTGTAAGAAGTATTTGATTGCAAATCCTAAGAACCTCTAAATACATATTATTGAGGGATATTTTTTTTTCAAACATAGTGTTTAAATCTTTGCTATATTCAAAACTGTTTATTTATTCAAAGATCCAACGTTACAAATTATTGATAACAAGAATATAGATCTACGCATTATTAAAGATTGTTTTTTAAAGGATCTTGTTTTCTAATCTTGCTTAAAGTATTCTGAAATCGAACCTTATTGTTTCTCCAAATCATTTATTTATAAAATCATATTTGGGAGATATTGATTTAAAGGATTGATTTGTAAAGCATATCATTCATATAACGATATCATCGTTACATATATACTGAGCTTCAAGTTTTATCGTATGAATATATGTTAGGTTTTCCATTGCACTCACTAGCTTTGTTAGAAGGAATATTGAGTTTTTGCAGATTTAAAATTTTATATTGTTATCACGGTTCGGGTTGTGGACCAGGTGAGAAGGAAGTTGTGCTTCTTGTAAGCAGCAGATTGTAAAGGAAGCTCCATCCTGTTTAAAGGAGCAGGGTTTTAGTCGAATCCTTGAATGAGTTGCTCAAGGAGAAGACGTAGGCCGAGTTGACTGAATTTCGTAAAATCGTGTTTGCCTTCTCTCTTCCCTTATCCTTTTAATTTTCGCTTCCATTTCATTATCTGCTTTTACATGGTTGTATGTAGATTTATATCATACTCACTTGATAATTAATTGGGTAAAATTGAATTTATTGAGATAATAATTTGAATTAATTTCAAGTCCCTGCAATTAATTTGTTAAATATTGAAATAAGGATTAAGTGGTAAAATAAACTTAAAGATTTTTAAAATACCCAATTCACTCCCTCCCCCTCTTGGGATTACACCTGAATTAACAGAAATTTTTGCCTCTTCTTTCACTTCTTTTTTGCATTTAACTTCTTAAGCTAAGAGATTTAAATCTTCAATAAGTAATATTTGGCTTTTAATGCTTAGACTAGAATGCCAAAAAGTTTATATAATATCCCTTTAATGAAATAAACCAATTCTGCCTTTTTGCATCATGTGAAGGGCACTATTAAATTCTCAAGCCTAAGATCTAAGGTGGGAACAATCGGGCTTGTTTTTGTACCCAATTTTCTCCAAGTTTTGGCGGGTTATAGCCTATTGTTTCTTTGACTATCCAGACTTGTTTGATTTTCATACCTTTCCCTTTGAATGGGCATTCGAATTTAATATGACCCTTCTTTTTACATACGAAGAATGTGGTGTGAGTATAGGCACTAGAGAAAGTACTTGCATAGAATTTTGAGGCTTCCACAAAGTACCCCATGTAAAGGTCCTTTTCTTCCTATTTTAATTTTCATTGTATCCTATGCCCTCCTTATCTAAGGTCACTTTTGTGAGCCTATGAGCTTATCAAAATTTTCTTTGCCTCTAGTAAAAGAATGGATGATCTTAGATTGTTCCTCTATTTTACTTTCTAGGCTTAGTATCTCTGAATCTTTTATGCCTATGCAATTTGCTTGCAATCTTACACACTCTTTGGTCGTCATGTGAATTTCCTTATCAAGTTTAGAAATATGAACATCCTTTTCATTTTCAATAGAAATTTGGGATCTTAGATTTTTCAGCTCTTTTTTCATCTTTTCATTCTTGCTTTCTAATTGCTTGATTTTTAAATATTTTTCTTTTACAACAAGAATTTTATATTGTAATTCTTTCTTTGATACCTCATTCTTGTTTTCCAACAAAGTAGATCAGTTTTTTATTTTTATTTTTTATTTTAACAAGAGTCTTATGAGTGCTAATATATTATTTTTGTAATTCCTCATAAGTTGGCATGATATCATTATCAGATTCATTACATGATTCACTACTAGATTTATTGCAATATATATCACAAGAATCATTGCATGAATTATTACATGAAGTAGAAGGGGAAACATGTACCTCTTCTTCACCAATTAAAGCAATTAGGCAACGAATTTCTCCTTTGTGATCATTTGAGCTTGAAGCATCCAGAGTGGTAGTCTCCTTTTCCTTAGTCTTTCCATACCTTTTATCAAGTTCTTTCCATATTTCCTTTTTATTTTGACATGCCATGATTTATTTAAAGATGTTAGCATCTAAAGCACAATATAACATGTTCATGGAACAAGAGTTTATTTGCATTACATTTAAATCATGCTCGTTCAATTCATTTTCTACTTTGGAAAACTCTACATTTGAACAATTTTCATTGGGATATAGTTCCCTTGATCAATTACTTTCCAATCCTTTTAATTAACAGTTTGAATAAAAATAATCATTCTTTGTTTCCAAGTAGTGTAATCTACACCACAAAACATTGAAGGCCTTGTAAAAGAACGACCCTCACAAAATTGAGACACACCAAAATGAGCCATGCAATCTTTATACAAAAACGGTTAAGCTTACTGCAACTTGGCTCTGATACCAATTGTGAGGAATGGTGTAATCCTAGGAGGGGGGGGGGGGGTGAATTCAAATTTTAAAAAAATTTGCTAATTATTTTACCGATTCACCGAAAATATCCCAATCAAAATTTAAAGCATGTATGTAAATCAATCACGACAATAAATAAACAAACATATATGTGAGGAAATATAAATAGTGTAGGGAGAGAGAAATCAAAAACAACAATTTTTAACGAGGTTCGACTATTCTCACCTCAAGATAACTTGCTTGAGGATTTCCTTTAACCACTCCTTAAACAAGGCGGAGCCACCTTATACACACTCCTTCACTAGGGTGGATCACCACTTTACACCAGTCCTTATAGGCGAACCAACCTCTCTAAGCGATACCCCACGTTCGGTACAGTTCATAATCCAAACCGTATTCCCTCCTTACAGGCGGAGAAGCCTCTCCAAGTGATGTACCCTCACTTGACATGATTCACAACCCAAACCACAAAGAGCTGATTTAAAAAAGGTTTTGTGCACAAAGAAATGCTTCTTAAAAGAGAATTTGTATAATTGAAAAAACTAGATGCACTCTCAAATGATTTTAAATATGAAGCTTGGTGGAGTATAGGTTTTCCTCACAAAAGGATTTTACAAGAAGAATGAGAGTATGGAAAATGATTTTTCTCAAATGACCTTTGAAATATCAAATAGTGAGAAGCTTTTCAAGCAAGTATATATAAATGAATATATGTTCAAAGTTCTCTTGAATAACCCAAAGATTTTCTCCAACAATATTTTTCAAGACAAGAGTAGGAGAATGCTAGGGTTTTGCTCTCAAAAGTATTTTCTCAAAATTGACCTTTGATATACAAGATTAATAAGCTTTTCAAGCAAGATATATGAATTGAACAAATGCTTTCTTATATAACTCAAAAATTTTCTCCAAAAAGAATTTTCAAAAAAGAAAGTAGGAGAAATATAACTTTGATCTTCAAAAGGAGTATAAAATATAAATAAGAATCAAAGAATAATAAACTATATTTTCAAAGTGATTCTATAACCTGCTCCACGTTATATTTAAAGGCAAATTTGAAATATGGTCGTTATATGATCATTGGAAAATAAAATAAAAATGTAATTCAAATTTTTATGACCATTGAGAGCCCAAAATGACTTCAACCTGAGAGGTCTGGTCGATTGATGCAAGGTTCGGTCGACCGGCTAAAGGGCGATTTCCTTTTTAGCACTGTTCGGTCGGCCGAGCTCATGATCCTATTTGCCGAATCATCCTTGTGTATGAAGTCCAGTTTACCAGGAGAACTATTCGGTTTGCCAAGCCTTTTATAAAAACACATTTTTGGTTATTTTGAACTATTCGGTCGACTGGGCTTTAACACTCGGTTGATTGACCCCTTCATAAATTTGAGTTTTGCCCTTGTTTTGACTTCAAAACCATTTTTAACCTTTTGGTATAAGTTTAACTTTGTAAATAAAAGGTTTTCATGAAAACCTTGGATTCCTATGGTCAATCTATGGTTAAAGTGGAGCTTCAATTTAAATCATAAGATATGAATGCACAATTTAAACCTAATAACATTACAACTGAAAAACATAAAGTCTTCAAGCTTTGCTTTTCAATAATCCATAGAATTTTCCTTAAAATATGATCGTGTAAATGCTTCATGGCTTCCATTTTGCATCTGTCATTTGTGCTTATAGAAATATAAATCTGTTTATACACTTAGCCCACAAATAAGAAGTTGTGATTTGTCATTATCAAAACAGGATAGGATTAAAAAAAGTCAACACAATTAAATTTGATTCACTTGCAAAAGAAAAGAAAGTGGATAAAAAACTGTATAGAAACATCATTGGGTCCTTATTATGTTTAATTGCTGGTAAGCCTGATATTATGTTTGGAGTTTGCTTGTGTGTTTGGTATCAATCTAATCTTAGAACTGTCATTTAATTGTTGTTTAAAGAATATTATGATATGTTCTTGGTACTATTGATCTTGGAATATTTTATCCTAGACTATATGAGCTTAAAATTTTTGGGTATTCGGACGATGACTTTGCAAACTCAAAATTAGATAGAACACCAGTCAACCTTGTTATTTTTCAAGTTTTTGTTTAATTATTTGGCCAAGTAGAAAGCAAAACTCCACAACACTTGGCACTATTGAGGTTAAATGTTTTGTTGTAGGTAGTTGTTGTGCACATATTCTCTAGATGATCAATTAAAGGATTACAATATATATTGCAAAAATGTTCTTATTTTGTGTGATAATTCTAGTGTTATTTTATTATTAAGAAAATCAACTAACCATTCAGGCACAAACCAAATTAAAATCAAATACCACTCCTTAAGAAAACATGTGGCTAATTAGAACGTCATGCTAGAATATATTAACATAGATTATCAAATTGCAAACATTTTCACAAAGCCCCTCCTTGAAGACACATGCAGACCCAAAAAACCAACCCTTAAACCATGTGTCTCCCTATTTGTCTCCTAGCATCCCCTAATCTTCTCTAATGGCCTCGAAAACCAAAGGAAAAATCTCTGGTTTAGGAGTAATCCCCCTTCTTCACAAACATCTAAATCAGAAGCATACACTTTTTTTGAACTCTCTTATGACATGGAATGAAACTTTTGTTTTGAGCAATCATCATCGTCTCGCTCTATTCCCCCTCCATTGTCATTGTATCCTCAACCAATGTCCTTATCTACTCCACAAACCATTAGGGAAGAGAAATCTCCCTCCACCAACTCAGAAAACCATGTTTATGTTGATGATCATTTTCCCTTTCTGATCTCGAAAGAGTACGACGTAGACTAGTATCTCACCTGGAGTGATAAAGATAGGTTCTTATTTTCCTTCATTAATAAAAATATTCCCCCCCCCCCCCCCCATTTTTTTCATTTTGAATTCTTTGCTAACAATGGGTTCAACTTTCCTAATCATTTTAATACCCAAGGGTGGATTAAACTATGTCATTTCAATGGCCTTATCTTAGGAAATTTTATTTAAGTGTTTTATATAATCAAAAAGGATAGTTGATGCTCCCATTTTCTAATCCTACATGCGGTCCACTCATATGGATACTTGAGCCATGACATTTGGACTCCTTGTTTGACATTCCATTTGTTGGTATTGACTCAATCACTGCCATTAAGAACAAGAAAGCCTTAAAAGTCATTTTTGGATTATCCTAATCCTTAAATGATGCCAACCTCTGCTTACCTAGCAAAAGAATCCTTCACTAAATTATTGCAAACCTACTATTGCCCTGAGTTGGGTCTGTTGGTGTGCGTCTAGTCCCACATTGCCTCTATGGGCAATCTCAAACCAATATAAGATCCTCTTAGCTCTCTCTCCTTGATACTTAGGTTTTGAAGATGAGCTCTCTAACTTGGTATCAGAGCTAGGCCTTGGGCTGCTTGGCTCCTCTGTTGGTTAGACTCCTCCTCGCCTCATTTTCCCCCATGGACTCGAGGGGGAGTTTTGGTGTGCGTCTAGTCCCACATCGCCTCTGTGGGCAGCCTCAAGCTAGTATAAAATCCTTTTAACTCCCTCTCCTTGATACCTAGGTTTTGAGGATGAGCACTCTAACTGGGTCTATAAGCATGGTTGCTGATCTTGATCTCCTACTCATATGGGCTCTCTAAAAAAGAAACCTTTTAACATGCCTATTTTCATGCTACAACATTTGTTGAATGTCAAGGATTGAAGCTGTGCTTCTCTTCCTTATGCCCATTATCTCGCGACGTCCCGGGAGAGCGCATGCCTCGAGCGGCGAAATAAAAATCAATTTTAAATTTTCAAGGAAAAATAAGAATGTCGGAGTCGCCACTAACCTTTTAGTGTGGTTAGAACACATGATTACTACCCCATTAGGGGTAGAATGGGTCTACGTTACCAGACTTAGGCTCGAGAGTTCAGTTACGCAAGGGGAAGGTACAAGCACCCCCTAAGCGCCTATTCTTACGAACGATACCTAATTAATTTGAAATTATCCCTAAGTTAATCTAATAAGTCTTTAAATTACTCATTTTATAAATTTATAAATACACATGAAAAATAAATAAATAAAAATAAATAAATATAATATATACATATATATTCCCTCAGAGCTTAAGGTACGTGAAGCCCGAAGGCTAATACCCCAGCATTAAAATCATAGGGATATACATACGAAAATACTTAATACAATAATACAAAAATACTAGAAAGAGTAAATATTGTAATACAATAGAAACATAGAAAATAGTAAAAAATAAAAAAAAATATATGTGATAATAATAAGGCTAATACATCATAATGATAATACACTACATGTAATAACTATTCTACTATGATAGTGATACATATATATATCTCATAATATTAACAACATATAAATGTTAAGACAATATTTTAATATTATATATCATAACACGTAAGTACTAATATTGTACAATAATAGTATTATTAGAATGATAATATACCTATATCACACTATTAGCAATAGTAATACACATATATTATAACAATACTACTAGAATACTAATACACATATACCACAATAATATACATATATCATAATAACCCAAAGCCTCAATAACCCAAATATTAATAATAAAGGAGATTTTTAATAACAAGGTAGTGAATCACATCCTAAAATCTAAATTAATATAATATGAACCAACATGGAAATAAATAAGACAAGATAATGGAATCGAAACGGGATAAGTATACAATGTCAATCCAACCCTAAAAAAAAATGTACATCAATATGGAAAATAATGTGAAGCCTAAAATAAGTCAATTAGTATGGAAACATGTGATAGTAATATGGAAACGTATCAATCCTAAAACTAATACACAAGTTATATGGAAACAATTAATCCCTAAAATTAATATACAATAACAATATAGAGACAGATAAAACACCACTCAAAACCCTAATAACGTAAAATAGTCAAAACCCTAAAATAAAACAATAACCAAAACCTTAAATGATAATATCATGAAAATAATGTAAATAATCAAGAATCATGAACATGCGTAAATATTACAATCCTAAATAATAAACAATAATACACAAAATCCTTAGATATCATATAAACAATAATCATGATAAATATTCTAAATACATCAAAAAGCCTAAATAATGTCTACACAATAAAACAAACACCCTAAATAATATGTAACAATAAAAGTAAGTATATTACAATGATTACAAAAAAATACAACGATAATATAAGTACTTTAAACAAATATACAACAATAAATAAGGATATATAATAAAAATAAAATATTAAATAATAATCCAAACCCTACAACAATATTAGATATCAATATTTAAACTTTAAACATTAAAACAAATTCCTACAATAAAAAAAAAAAGTATGCATATGAATATTAATGGAACAATCATCACAAAAAAAAAAAAAAACTTCCTATAATAATCATAAAAAAAATTTCGTGCATTGTGCAGGCACAGTGTGTGTGTGTGTGTGTGTGTGTTCACTGTGTGTATTGTGTTTGAGTGAGTGGCTCGGGCTCGTGCGGTTGAAGATGACCGGAGCAGTGAACTGGTGACTCCAGCAGCGTCATAGCAGTGGGTCGGCTTGATAGCAGTGGGGTGGACGGAGATCGTCTCTGCAGGAGGGATGACTTGGGATAGCTGTGGGTGTCCTCGGCGGTTTTGGCTGAGATGGCTGGTATGCTGAAGTTGCAGGAGTGGCCGAGGAGGTTGCAGAGGGATAGATTACAGCAGGCTGGGTGGTGGCCGGAGTGGGAGTTATGGCTGGGCGTAGGCAAAGAAGAAGAAGAAGAAGAAGAAGGAGAAGCTCCCGACTGTGCGCTGTGCGCCCCCCATCGTGCGCTGCCCCCGGCTCCTCTTGGCTATGGGAAGGAGCCTTTAAATAGGCTCAAACCCCAAAATAATAATAATAATAATAATAATAATAATAATAATAAAGTAAGATAATAAATTAATTATAATAATAGTAAAAATAATAATAAAGATAATAGAAATAATAATAATAATAATAATAAAATAATAATAATGATAATAAAAATACTAAACATAATAATGATAACAAAATAATAATAATAATAATAATAACAAAAATAAATAATAATAATAATAATAATAATAATAATAATAATAATAATAATAATAATAATAAAGATAATAATGATAACAAAATAATAAATAAAAATAATAATAATAGTAATAATAAATAGTAATAATGATAGTACTAATCATAATATAGGAAAATAATAATAATAATAATAATAATAATAATAATAATAATAATAATAATATATCAAAAATAATAATAGTAAAGTAATAATAATAATAATGAAAATAATAAGAGGGGACCCCTTGTTCTATTTGGTTAGGGCAAAAATAGGGTGTTTACAGCTGTCTCTCTTTGTAGGCTTGGTTGCTTCAATATTACGGTAGGAACTCTCCTATGTTTTTTTGGTAGCAACAAGCCTATAAAGATAAAAGACACCTATTTTAGCCAAACCATTCAACTCCCAACGGTTTTTCAAGTTAATCAAGAGTTGTTTATTTCTGCCAACTAGGGATGATCACTCAAGTGTAAGATTCTGAGTATTCAGGTGTAGAATCCCGAGTCTTTCAAAAATGGTTACTACACTGGAGAATGATCAATCGGGTGTAAGATCCCGATTATTCAGGTGTAGGGTTACTTTGCTGGAGATGATCAATCAGGTGTATGATCCCGATCTATAGTTTGTGGAGGGTGACTCGCACCGGGTATAGGAACCCGTGCTATAGTATGAGGATGATGTTCATCAGGTGTAGGAACCCGAGCGCCGAAATATGAAGATGATGTGCATTAAGTGTAGGATCTCAAGGGTTGCCCAGATGTAGGGTTATGAGAGTTTGATGGTTGCTTGAGTATAGGATCTCAAGGACTTCTCAAATGTAGGATTCTGAGAGTCTGCTGATTGTTCGAGTGTAGGATCTCGAGGACTTCTCAGGTATAGGATTCTGAGAGTCTGTTGATTGCTTGAGTATAGGATCTCGAGAACTTCTCAGATGTAGGATTCCGAGAGTCTCCTGATTGCTCGAGCGTAGGATCTCGAGGACTTTCTCAGATGTAGGATTCTGAGAGTTTTCTGATTGCTCGAGTGTAGGATCTCGAGGACTTCTCAGATGTAGGATTCTGAGAGTTTGCCAATTGCTCGAGTGTAGGCTCTCGAGGACTTCTCAGGTATAGGATTTCGAGAGTATAATGATTGCTCAAGTGTAGGATCTCAAGGCCTTCTTAAATGTAGGATTCTAAGAGTCTGTTGATTGCTCAAGTGTAGGATCTTGAGGGCTTCTCAGATGTAGGATTCTGAGAGTCTGTTGATTGCTCGAGTGTAGGATCTCGAGGACTTCTCAGATGTAGGATTCTGAGAGTTTGTTGTTTGTCTCGAGTGTAGGGTCTCGAGGATTTCTCAGATGTAGGATTTTGAGAGTTTTCTGATTGCTCGAGTGTAGGATCTCGAGGACTTCTCAGATGTAGGATTCTGAGAGTTTGCTAACTGCTCAAGTGGAGGATCTTAAGGACTTCTTAGATGTAGGATTCTAAGAGTCTGATGACTATTCGATGGGAATTTTGGACTGATGGTTAATGATGACTTGGGTGTAGAATCCCAGTTCGCAAGATGAATTTTTGAATTGATGATGAATACTTGGGTATAGGATACCGAGAGCTAGATGAATTGTCAATTTGATGGTGAATGCTCAGGTATAGGATCCCGAGAGCAAGACGAAGTTTAAAATTGATGATGAATGCTCAGGTATAGGATACTGAGAGCCAAATGAAATTTTGAATTGATGATGAATGCTCGGGTATAGGATTCCGAGATCCAGATGAATTTTTGAATTGATGATGAATACTCGGGTATAGGATCCCGAGATCTAGATGAGTTGTTGAATTGACGATGAATGCTCGGGTATAGGATACCGAGAGTATAATGATTGCTCAAGTGTAGGATCCCAAGAGTCATGCGACCTAATTTGGTCCTGAAGGCAGATGCCCCAGTTTCAAAATGAATGCTAAAATTTGGACTAGGGTCGATTGCCCCAGTTTGGAAGCGAAAGACTTGAATAAGACCTGGGCTAGTTGCCCCAGTCTTAGGGTAGATGGATCGATTGGTACCTGGGCCAGTTGCCCCAACCCCTTTTTCTTCTTCTTCCTTTTCTTTCTTTTTTTTTTTTTAGATGAAACACGGATTGCTTATACAAGGATGACAGGATAGGTTTGAATGAATGATGCTATGTGGGGATGCATGCATGCACGGTGTTTGATATGACACCAGAACATGGGGATATGCAAGCATGTTGCATGATATAATATGTATGCACTTTTCTGTGTGATGCATGAAATGCATAAGGATGCATGAACTTTCTTTTTCCATTGTGCCTATAATCAACCGATCAATCTCTAATCTTGACTATGTTACCTCTGACCTGGTTCCCTTGAAACTTGCCCCAGCTGAATGGGTTCATAACTGATCTTGGCCCAATTTTCTTAATGGAGGTGGTCAACTTGGGTCAAATGAAACTCCATCACAGAATCTACCCAGTTGAATGGATTTATAACTGCTCTTGGCCCTGTTTTTCTATTCATCCAATCTGATAAGAAGGTGTTTGAATAAGTCCCACTGAAACTCAAATCGAAACTTGCCCCAGATGAGCTTATCTACCACTGATCTTGGCCTGGTTGTTAGATTCTTCTTGAATAAGCAGATATCTAAAACTTGACATGACATTTGCCCCAGTTAAATTGACTGATTCTATGTGCATCGTATTTCCTCAATAGGGACCTCCTCTATAAGAAGCAAACTAGTGGTTCCGAAACTTTTTGACTATCCATCCCTTTTTTTTTTTGGAATGAGGAATGATTATGCAATTATGACATCAACTTGTGAAACCAAAAGGTCACCCACCCAAAACTAGATGTTTTACCATGTTCCAATGCTATTACAAGAAAAAAAATTCATACCAGTATTCAAAAGCCATATGATATTGATGTTAATTTACCGAACTGAATGGCTGATCTTTTCTTCGACTGTCCCAGCTTTATCGATGGCCACCTCTCTTCTTTTATTTCATCCTGCTGTGAAACCATTAGAAATTTCTCATATTTAAACATCGCCTTTAGTTTAGTGAAGTTCAACTCATGTTTTGATCTCAAGATGGTCTTTAAGACTCGGGACGAAACGTAGGTTGAGGGATACAGGTTTTTAGAATAAAAGGGAAACTAAGGCTCAAAAATACCACCCCAAATAATGTTTTACGCCCCCAGTTCGAGTTGAGACGTTTTGCAAGATGTTGACCGAACTTGTTATTTAAGAAGCTTCCTATGCACCTTTTCAGGATCAGCTCATTACGTAGTTCAGAGTCGTCATTGAGTCTGACAAATCATTAGAGACAACAATGTATACAAATCTGGTCAGGACTTCATTTAGACCGTAATGTAGGGTGAGGGGGTTATTGGTTAAAGAAGAAAAAGGTTAAATAAGGCTCAAAATTGTCAATTTCATCAAGGGTAATTTGGTCAAAGATCACATATGTAATATGTCCTTATTTCTTTCTTTCTTTTTTTTCTTCTTCTTTCTCTTCCCTACATATTCTTTTTTACAGCACTTTTGCTCTTCCTTTTGTGAAGGAATTTTTTAGCATTTTATTTGGACATCCTTCGGGACTGATTTCTTTTAAACTATCCCAGTGTGGGGTGTGATCCTTTGATGGGTTAATCAATAAATGAATTTTACAGGCTCAAAAGGGCTTGCAAGAGATTTCTTCTTTGAATTTCTTTTGGGTAGCAGAAAAATGGCCTGCCATCATTTCGATAGCCCATTGTTGTCTCATATGACTTGCCAAACACTAGGAGACCCAACTCAGGTTAACTTTTTGGTGAACTGGTTTTTAAGAAAAGACTAGTTTAACATTCAGGCTCAACTTGGTTAACAATTGGTAAATCAATATTTGGTTCTTTTTAGGGATAACTGGTCGGCCAAAGATGGCCATCTATCATTTGATCAAAATATGAATAGTGAATTGACTTGAAATTCTTGGCACAGCACATATATTTTACTGAATTCCTTCAAGATTTTTATTTCTTCACAACATCTGTCTTCATAGGGTGAGGAAAATTGTTTTATCTTCTTCTGATTCCACCTCCCATGTTTGGTTTTCAAAATTAACATCACTTTCTGGCTTATGAATATTGGTATTATCATTTTCCTTATCTTTACACGAAACATCAGCAAACAAATTGTTGGTCAACTGAACTCAGGATACAAGTGATATGAGAAAATGCATAATTCAATTTATTGATGAAAGGGAAATTGTCCGAGACAATAGTGTTGACAGACTGCCAGAAGATAGGGAATTAAAATGACATCATCACATGAAACAAACTAGATAATCAAAAACTTGCCCCTTGTGTACTTTTGCTCCCTTTGGGCTCCTTACAAGAACTCTAGGATCCATAACTTGACATATTCTTTTGCCTAACCTCGGCTCCCAGTCCTTCATACAACATATTAACCATTTCTTTCCCCGTGATTGGGTAGGGGATCACTTTGGATCCCTGGCTACTTATCATCGAAGACCAACCAACCGGCATCCCTCAATGACTGTACCTTGTGTTTAAATGTCCAACAGCGGTCAACGGTGTGACCTAGGGAATTAGAGTGATACGCGCACTTAGTATCCGGGTCATACCATTGTGGTAAGGGGTGTCGTACAGCTACTCCAGGGATGGTTGAAATGAGCCTTCTTTCGAGCAATTAGGGGAACAATTCCGAATAGGACATGGGAATTGGTTCCACCCTATTAGGACCATATCTCTGTGTTTGAACATTTTTCTATGTGCGCGTAGGCCCCTAGGAAACAAACTGAGACCCTATGCCTGTATGTGCTATCTGGTTAACAAGATTTCTTCTAAACCCTTAGTTATGACCTCTTTGGTGTTGTCGCCCTTGAATCATATGAGTTTCATCATCCTTCTTCCTATTTGTCCATTTCTTGTTCGAACCGGTTTCTTCGTCACTACTTCTGGCTTTTCCGACTTTGATGGCTGTTTCGATTCTCTCTCTGGTAGAAACAATATCCATGAAGTCATGGGGGTTTGCCCCTAAGAGATGCCTAAAGTAAGGATCTTTCAATGTATTCACGAATAGGGAGATAGCCTCCCTATCTTCCACCGAAGGGCTCACTTGGATGGATATGTCCCTCCATCTATATGCATATTCTCTGAATGTTTCATTAGGTTTCATTTGCATGCTTTGCAGGGTCATATGATCAGGTGCCATTTCAATCACATGGCGGTATTGAGCTATAAATGAATTTGCCAGATCTTTCCAAGTACGGATTCGAGCTCGATCTTGCTGAATGTACCATTTGATAGCCGCTCCAGTCAAGCTATCTTGAAAGTAATGCATCATCAACCTCTCGTTATCAGTGTGTGCAACCATTTTCTGGCAATAAAGGCGTAAATGGGTCCGAGGACAGTGGGTCCCATCGAATTTTTCAAAATCCGGCAACTTGAATTTTGGCGGTAGAGTGACCTTTGGCACCAGGCAAAGGTCATTAGGGTCAACAGAGTCAAATGTACTATACCCTTCAATTGCTTTCAAGTGCTCCTCCAATACATCACAACGACGTTCAGACTCAAATCTATTTATCCCTATATCAGAAGTTACTAACGGGGAAGTTCCTGCTACTAGAAACCCTTGTGCTGACACATTAGTATTGAATGGAGATATATTTGGCATTTGACCCCCCATGACTCCATGTGGTGGAATTGATGTTTGTCTATAATTTAGGGTGAACCTTGGAGGATGAGTAGGGTCCATATCTGTTTCGGAATCATTTTGTACCGCTTTTCCTTTGTTCATCAACAATTCCATAATTTTGCTCATTTTTTCAATCAATTCTTCTTGTCCTTGTTCTATGCCCAGGACCCTGTTTTCTAGCTGTTCGCTCATTTCTCTTGCCTTTCTTTGGGTATTGTACTGATGTGTAGTGATCTCAATTATTGCTTTTTGCTACTCAAACGACTTCTTTCCTTAAGAGAGCTGTGGACCAAAACTTCCCTTTTAGAACCGAATGCATGATTATGTAATGCATGAATGTGTGAGTATTTAATGCATGACCATGGGATGCAATAAATGTTTGTGCATGGATGTAACTAGTGCAATTACACATACAAATAGAGATATGAACATGCATGTGACCTATCGTGCATGATTATGTGTGAAATTATGCATGAATGCATGGATGCAATGTAACCTAACTAACTACTTTGTCAGCATTCTTGGAAAAATCCCACTAATGAGAGATTTCAAGATTAACATGACCATTCATGGGCCACGATTTCATTTCAAATCTTCACTCAACCATTCATTTCCTTGTTGATGGTCCATGTACCTTAGATACTATGAAGGGTCAAATTATGATATGAATTTGGGGTTGACCCAGGGTAGTTAACCCGTTGGATTCGTTCAATGCGGTCTTGTGGACTTTAGTGTGCACTTGGGCCTCAAGTATATTAAAATATAGGCTTCAATATATTTCATGATGGGATCACGCCCTAGTTTTAAAAGGACTTGGGCTTGGATTGCTTAAAAAATATTAGCCCGGATTTTTGGGTAATAGGGTCAAAGCCCATTTTTGGAAATCTGGGTTTGACCCTTTTTGAAAATCAGGCTTGGGCCGAGTTTTTACTTAGGAAAAGGTCGGGCCTTGGTTTGTTTTTAAAGAATTGGGCCCAAGTTATTTGAAAAGGGTTGGACCAACCCATATTTTAAAATGCTCGGGCCAAGTGCTTCATTTTTTTTTTTTTTTTGAAAGAGATGGGCCTTGGTCTCATTATTGGGCTTTTTCTGAATACTGGCTAAGTAGTATGTATGTCTAAAATGGTTGTCAAATGTATGATATAATACAAAGTATCTCACAACATATATACAACATACTATACATGGAGAAAGATGAGGCTCATGTCCCGACCCAAGGTAGGTACACCTATTTTATAGGGTTTCTTCATGGCTCTATCCTATTTAAGGGAAAACTATGGATAAGTACGTGTGGGTAGGCTCTAAACCCTATTGACAAAAAGGTCCCCAGTTTGAAATTTCATCCTCCCCCATAGGGGTTCAGACAAAACTCGCACTGAGCGGGGTAGTTCGCGGGTCCCATCAAGTTTAAGCTACGAAGGGACAAACGCTATTACACCCCTATCTAATTTTAGCAGGTAAAGTTCGGGTATAGAGCGTGAAAGTGTGTGAATTCAATTTTTAACCTAATTCCGCTACCCTCACATTTATTCACATGCTATTAAAAATATGGAAACAAGGTATCTACAATCAATATATTTATTCAAAGGGTATGGAAACACAATATCTGTAATTAATATGTTTATTCAAAAAAATTTGGAAACAAAATATTTACGATTAGTATACAAAATATCTATAATTGATATGTCTATTCAAAATATCTACAATTAATATACTTATTGGAAACAAAATATCTACAATTAATATTCAAAAATTAGGAAACAAAATAATTTTAATTAATTAAGGTTATTTACAAATTATGGAAGTAAAATATTTACAATTTAATCAAAGTTATTTACAAATTACAATATTCACAAAATAAGGAGTAATTAAAAGATTTATTAAATTTGAACTTGGGATAATTTCTAATTAATTATTAGCTTGACTCTCTAGAATCCCCAGCGGAGTCGCCAAGCTGTCGCGACGTTCCGGGAGCGCGCGTGCCCCGGGCAGTGAAATAAAAATTAATTTTAAATTTTCAAGGAAAAATAAGAATGTCGAAATCGCCACTAACCTTTTAGTATAGTTAGAACACATGATTACTACCCCGTTAGGGGTAGAATGGGTCTACGTTACCAGAGTTAGGCTCGAGAGTTCGGTTACGCGAGAGGAAGGTACAAGCACCCCCTACGCGCCCGTTCTTACGAACGGTACCTAATTAATTTGAAATTATCCCTAAGTTAATCTAATAAGTCTTTAAATTACTCATTTTATGAATTTATAAATACACATGAAAAATAAATAAATAAAAATAAATAAATATAATATATACATATATATTCCCTCAGAGCTTAAGGTACGTGAAACCCGAAGGCTAATACCCCAGCATTAAAATCATAGGGATATACATACGAAAATACTTAATAAACTAATACAAAAATACTAGAAAGAGTAAATATTGTAATACAATAGAAACATAGAAAATAGTAAAAAATAAAAAAAATATATGTGATAATAATAAGGCTAATACATCATAATGATAATACACTACATGTAATAACTATTCTACTATGATAGTGATACATATATATATCTCATAATATTAATAACATATAAATGTTAAGACAATATTTTAATATTATATATCATAACACGTAAGTACTAATATTGTACAATAATAGTATTATTAGAATGATAATATACCTATATCACACTATTAGCAATAGTAATACACATATATTATAACAATACTACTAGAATACTAATACACATATACCACAATAATATACATATATCATAATAACCCAAAGCCTCAATAACCCAAATATTAATAATAGAGGAGATTTTTAATAACAAAGTAGTGAATCACGTCATAAAATCTAAATTAATATAATATGAACCAACATGGAAATAAATAAGACAAGATAATGGAATCGAAACGGGATAAGTATACAATGTCAATCCAACCCTAAAAAAAAATGTACATCAATATGGAAAATAATGTGAAGCCTAAAATAAGTCAATTAGTATGGAAACATGTGATAGTAATATGGAAACGTATCTATCCTAAAACTAATACACAAGTTATATGGAAACAATTAATCCCTAAAATTAATACACAATAACAATATAGAGACTGATAAAACACCACTCAAAACCCTAATAACGTAAAATAGTCAAAACCCTAAAATAAAACAATAACCAAAACCTTAAATGATAATATCATGAAAATAATGTAAATAATCAAGAATCATGAACATGCGTAAATATTACAATCCTAAATAATAAACAATAATACACAAAATCCTTAAATATCATATAAACAATAATCATGATAAATATTCTAAATACATCAAAAAGCCTAAATAATGTCTACACAATAAAACAAACACCCTAAATAATATGTAACAATAAAAGTAAGTATATTACAATGATTACAAAAAAATACAACGATAATATAAGTACTTTAAACAAATATACAACAATAAATAAGGATATATAATAAAAATAAAATATTAAATAATAATCCAAACCCTACAACAATGTTAGATATCAACATTTAAACTTTAAACATTAAAACAAATTCCTATAATATAAATTCTACAATAAAAAAAAAAAGTATGCATATGAATATTAATGGAACAATCATCACAAAAAAAAAAAAACTTCCTATAATAATCATAAAAAAAATTTCGTGCATTGTGCAGGCACAGTGTGTGTGTGTTCACTGTGTGTGTATTGTGTGCGAGTGAGTGGCTCGGGCTCGTGTGGTTGAAGATGACCGGAGCAGTGAACTGGTGACTCCAGCAGCGTCACAACAGTGGGTCGGCTTGATAGGAGTGGGGTGGACGGAGATCACCTCTACAGGAGGGATGACTTGGGATAGCTGTGGGTGTCCTCGACGGTTTTGGCTGAGATGGCTGGTATGCTGAAGTTGCAAGAGTGGCCGAGGAGGTTGCAGAGGGATAGATTACAGCAGGTTGGGTCGTGGCCGGAGTGGGAGTTGTGGCTGGGTGTAGGCGAAGAAGAAGAAGAAGAAGAAGAAGCTCCCGGCTGTGTGCTGTGCGCCCCCCATCGTGCGCTGCCCCCGGCTCCTCTTGGCTATGTGAAGGAGCCTTTAAATAGGCTCCAACCCCAAAACCCTAAGCCAACTAAAATAAATAAATAATAATAATAATAATAATAATAATAATAATAATTCTAAATAAAGTAATATTAATAATGATGAATATAATAATAATAGTAAATGATAATAATAACAATAATAAGAGTAATAAAAATAATAATAATAATAGCCAAGTAATAATAATAATAATAAAGTAAGATAATAAAAATAATTATAATAATAGTAAAAATAATAATAAAGATAATAGAAATAATAATAATAATAATAATAATAATAATAATAATAATAAAATAATAATAATGATAATAAAAATACTAAACATAATAATGATAACAAAATAATAATAATAATAATAATAACAAAAATAAATAATAATAATAATAATAATAATAATAATAATAATAATAAAGATAATAATAATAATAATAATAATAATAATAATAATAATAATAATAATAATAATAATAGTAATAATAAATAGTAATAATGATAGTACTAATCATAATATAGGAAAATAATAATAATAATAATAATAATAATAATAATAATAAAATATCAAAAATAATAATAGTAAGGTAATAATAATAATAATGAAAATAATAAGAGGGGACCCCTTGTTCTATTTGGCTAGGGCAAAAATAGGGTGTCTACAGCTGCCCCTCTTTGTAGGCTTGGTTGCTTCAATATTACAGTAGGAACTCTTTTATGTTTTTTTGGTAGCAACATGCCTACAAAGATAAAAGACACCTATTTTAGCCAAACCATTCAACTCCCAACGGTTTTTCAAGTTAATCAAGAGTTGTTTATTTCTACCAACTAGGGATGATCACTCAAGTGTAAGATTCTGAGTATTCAGGTGTAGAATCCCGAGTCTTTCAAAAATGGTTACTACACTGGAGAATGATCAATCGGGTGTAAGATCCCGATTATTCAGGTGTAGGGTTACTTTGCTAGAGATGATCAATCAGGTGTATGATCCCGATCTATAGTTTATGGAGGGTGACTCGCACCGGGTATAGGAACCCGTGCTATAGTATGAGGATGATGTGCATCGGGTGTAGGAACCCGAGCGCCGAAATATGAAGATGATGTGCATTAAGTGTAGGATCTCAAGGGCTGCCCAGATGTAGGATTCTGAGAGTTTGATGGTTGCTTGAGTATAGGATCTCAAGGACTTCTCAGATGTAGGATTCTGAGAGTCAGCTGATTGTTCGAGTATAGGATCTCGAGGACTTCTCAGGTATAGGATTCTGAGAGTCTGTTGATTGCTTGAGTATAGGATCTCGAGAACTTCTCAGATGTAGGATTCCGAGAGTCTCCTGATTGCTCGAGCGTAGGATCTCGAGGACTTTCTCAGATGTAGGATTCTGAGAGTTTTCTGATTGCTCGAGTGTAGGATCTCGAGGACTTCTCAGATGTAGGATTCTGAGAGTTTGCCAATTGCTCGAGTGTAGGATCTCGAGGACTTCTTAGGTATAGGATTCCGAGAGTATAATGATTGCTCAAGTGTAGGATCTCGAGGCCTTCTTAGATGTAGGATTCTAAGAGTCTGTTGATTGCTCGAGTGTAGGATCTTGAGGGCTTCTCAGATGTAGGATTCTGAGAGTCTGTTGATTGCTCGAGTGTAGGATCTCGAGGACTTCTCAGATGTAGGATTCTGAGAGTTTTCTAATTGCTCGAACCCCAAAACCCTAAGCCAAATAAAAAATAAATAATAATAATAATAATAATAATTTTAAATAAAGTAATATTAATAATGATGAATATAATAATAATAGTAAATGATAATAATAACAATAATAAGAGTAATAAAAATAATAATCATAATAATAGCCAAATAATAATAATAATAATAATAAGGTAAGATAATAAAAATAATTATAATAATAGTAAAAATAATAATAAAGATAATAATAATAATAATAATAATAATAATAACAATAATAATAATAATAATAATAATAATAATAATAAAATAATAATAATGATAATAAAAATACTAAACATAATAATGATAACAAAATAATAATAATAACAATAACAAAAATAAATAATAATAATAATAATAATAATAATGATGATGATAATAAAGATAATAATGATAACAAAATAATAATAATAATAATAATAATAATAATAATAATAATAATAATAATAATTGTAATAATAAATAGTAATAATGATAGTACTAATCATAATATAGGAAAATAATAATAATAATAATAATATATCAAAAAAAATAATAGTAAAGTAATAATAATAATAATGAAAATAATAAGAGGGGATCCCTTGTTCTATTTGGTTAAGACAAAAATAAGGTGTCTACACATTACATATGCAAAAAATTTGAAGCCTTTTACGTACCCTTTGGAGAAGTAATCCGAGATCATATTTGACCCAAACCATATAATGAACAAACTCTCACTTCCATGAAAATTCAGCATATTGAATGAGGCTAGTCACCTACTCTAAAACCTTCAATTGTAGCACTCGCATTTTTCCCTCCACCTTGTCCCAGCACCAGAAGACAACTCTCCAAAAAATCCCTTTGATCATGTGCATCACCAGAAATAAGTTGTTGTGAACTATGCTCGAATGATGAACAAGCTTATTCAATAGAATGAAGAGATTCTAAATTACTGCAACCACACCCCTCGTCTCGCCGCCATGGGATTTGATCTTTCTTTTCTATTTACTTTATCTGAATTGATACATTTTTTTCTCTTTTTTTTTTTTTTTTTATTACTTATAATACCCCTTTTTAACTTTTTATTATGATAAAAGGGGGGAAATATAGTGTGATGATATTGTGTTTTATGTACTACTATTATACTGCTATTGTTTTACACAATTGATGCACGGATAATGAATAAATATATTTGCATATGTCATTGAATAGATATTACATGCCTCTATTGAATGTTGTAAAAATCTACTTAAAGCTTTTACTTAAGGGGATCTATGCAATCTGTAAAGGGGAGCACACACCACACACAATTGGTTTTGTCATCAATCAAAAAAATGGGAGAATGTTGATGTTACTTTTGATGATTGACAAAAGGTAATGCTCAACTATCAAACTCAAACCGATGATTTGATGCACACAAACTCATGAACAAACTCACACATACTTATGAACGCGCGCGCGCGCGCGCACACACACACATATTAATAGATGTACTATAATACTTACTATGTGAGATAGTATGTTGTTCGACCACCTTGCTATATTTATATGATTTATATTATCTCATATATTGGTAATTGATATCCTAGATAGGTTCTAAGACTTCCATGTCAAAATTTGACATTCAAAATTTGAATTTGGAGAATTAAGCAAACATTATATTAAAAGTTAGAAGTTTCCCTATTCAACCTGCATTAATGATCAACTACATGACATAATATCTTCCAACTCATTCAAGCATCAACTATAGATTCTAAATGAAGCTTGTTGGATTTCTATCACTCACCAATAAATATTGGTTGAAGACTAATTGAATGCAAGAACACAATATGCACGAGCTTCGAACTCTTATTACTGCTTTTATATGCTATTACTTGATCAACTTGATTTTTTACTATTGTTGTTGTACTTAATTTTCCTTACCACATATATCTCACCTAATAGGTTGAGTCATTCTTCAACTCTATCAAGATTAATAAATCTAATTTTTTGAATTTGGATATGTGAACTAAAAAATACCTGAGAGGTTTTATCTTCGTGTCGCTATTTTCCTTAGGTGTTATCCTATGTTGCGACTACGTTCTTGGAATTCTTTGACACTAGTTATTGGGTGCTATCCCATGTTGGTTCTATGTTCTTAGAGTGCAAGGCATTGTGCTTTGGCCAACGATTGTGTTGAGGCTTTGTTGGCACCAAAAGGCATTGCCGCTAGTGTTGTGACATGGTTGTTGATATGTTTTCAATGACGTAGGATGGTTGTCCTAATTTTGTAATGCTGCGAGTATTAGTGAAAAAGCTCAACCATGTTGTTTGGGGAGTGGATGTAGATCAAATACCAAACCATTATTTAATATTCATGTCTTTCTATCTCTTCCTCTACTTTACAATTTTTCCATGCACTCAATTTTAACTATTATTGACCAATGAAATAAATAATTTGATTGTGGACTTATATTGCATCAATCATTGATCAATCAACTTAATTTATAAGGTTGGAAATGTACATTTTGAGCTATGCACTTGCTACTTTATTCACTTTATATTATATGTACTAATTTTGCCTCTCATTCTTTAACTTATTTAGTCAACTTGATAATTTAGAAACTTTGACTAATGTTGTATTGAATATATTGTATCTTTAAAGGTTATATTGCTTGGCGATTATTGCATGCACTCCAATTACCAAATAAACAATTTTCAATGTTGATCTTATTGTGTAAAAGGAAGAAAAAGTTTTGTAACACCCAATTCCCTCACCCCGTCCCTCTCAGGCCAACAAAAAGAATCAAAGACTAGACCAGAATAACATTTAATGAAGAAAATCTTGGGTTTCTTTCATGAAACATACCTTTGGTTTCTTGCAATTCTTGATTCAACCTCTTCCCTTCTTGAACAATTTAGCAGTCTTCTTTAAAAAAAAAAAACCTTACTTTGGAGCTAGGGCTATTAGTACCTATTCATGTGGAGGAGAATGAGAGAGAAGATGAGTACATCTAAAGAGACATGTAAGGAAACATTTCAATGATGAAGATAATTAAAGGGAGATGCACCTATAAACTGCGTGAACTCTTCGTTGAAGCATGGCCATGGAGCCCACTGGGAGAGGGGTGAGAAGGAGATATATATATATATATATATATATAGAGAGAGAGAGAGAGAGAGAGAGAGAGAGAGAGAGAGAGAGAGAGAGAGAGAGGCAGAAATTGGTCAAACTGGTGATAAATTGAGAGTTGTCAGAGACATAGATACAGAGGTAACAAATTTCTTGAAGGCCTTTTCAATCTTTAAGAAAAGAAAAGCAAGGACTAGAATGGTTATTCTTATAAAAATCCAATATAATCCACAGTGCTTTAATAAGAAGAATGCTCATTCGAAAGGAATATGCATTTCAATATTATAGAATACGTAACCAAACAACAAAAAAGAATCACTTTTAATTTGGAATCGCCATTCCATTCCAACCTCGATTTATACCAATCAAACATATTGTTACAGTTGTATAAGATTGATCTTATTTATTCTTAGCCTAATTGAGTTATTTCCTGCATGTATAAACCTCTATTTATTATCATTGATTAATTATTTTTACCCTAAAATATTTCAATAAAATCTAGAAAGTCTATTTTTTTATTTATTTTTTTTATTTTGTAATCCATTGCAAAATCTCTAATTTTTTTTTAAATTTTTTACTTAGGTGCGAAAAGGATAGAAAAATTAACACTTACAAAAATTATAAATGACACTTTATAGAATAGGGAGATATCTAAATACTTTATAAAATAGAATGGGATAAGCTAGTTCTTCCAAAGTCATTTAAACAATTCTCCCTATGCGAGCATGAAAATGTTGGGTCCAACCACATTCCCCCATGGGCATGGCATGGTGGAAACATGTTGGCACGTAAGAACGGAGCATCATGTGTTCGAGTCCTGGTAGACACACTCAGCGCAAACAGAGCCAACTCTTGACTAGGTTTGACCAAGTCTTATAACCTGCAACCTGACATGGGTCCTAGGTTCGGACTTGACGAACGTCCAACTAGCGCCCGAAAATCGTGACCACATTTGGATTAACATGGGTGGTGCATTAGGGTGGAAGGTTGCCACCCCGTGGGTTTGGTGACGCACCGAGGGGTCCGAAGGGCTCATCGGTGGCAGGAGTTCCCACGAGAATAAAGAAGACAAAATTCAATTTTAATTTAAAGGGTAAAATCTAATTTTAGGCAATGAATTTTCTAAATACAACACTATGCACACCTTATATTTATGAAAATTATTAAAAAATTATATTAGATTTAATTTTAGGATTAAAAAAATATCTTTTGTTCGTTAACCATTAATGAACTATTTTGAAGTGAAAAAGTAATTTGTATCCTAATAAAATCACATTTTTACCCCCTCAATCAATTGCGAATAGATAAATTCAAAAATAACATCAATTTAATAAATTAAGTTGGTATATTGGTCAATTAAATAAAATATTTTGAAAATCAAATTTGTAAGCGAATAGTATTTTTAATCGAGTTTTAAGTTGATTATTTTGACCAGTTCTAATTAACCAATTTTACGTTCAACGGTTGGAATGATTAAGTGTGTGATTAAGTCCAACAATATGAGCTAAATAGATAGATCAGAATGTGGCGTGTAGATAAAATTAGTTCGAATACACGTCGAATACAATCTTAGATACATTGAGTGCAATGCTTAGGCCCCTTTGTGTAACTGTTGGAGAATTGAGCTGATTCCTAACAGGAGACAATTTCTACTCAAGGGAGAGTTATATAGACTCACAAGTGAGGGAGAGTTTGTTTGAAATTCCACTTGTGAGAGTTGTAACACATGGAAAAACTAAGTAGAGGACGAATAGTGTGTATACATGATTGGACCCGAAACCTAATAACTTAATCCTTTCGTTTTAGTTTGTGTTGTTAATCTATATATATATCAAGTTTGTTTGAAGACTTCCCGTTCAATCAAAATTATAAAATGAATATTAGTTATTCGTGTCTAAAATGTAAATAAAAAATGAATAAAAAAATAATTTAAAAATATCTTAACTAATTGACCCTATAGTTTGAGCTGGTTTGTCTAATAGGTTAGTTGGTTTACTAATTTTTTCCAATCTTATTGAAAAAACTTTTGACTCGAAGACGTATTTGATCAAAAATTCGAACTGTTAGTTAAATAGAGATGGATAATATTTAATGTTACAAATACTTGACAGTAGTGACATAATTCGATTGAGAGTTGTAACACATGGAAAAACTAAGTAGAGGACGAATAGCGTGCATACATGATCAGACTCGAAACCTAATAACTTAATCTTTTGGTTTTAGTTGGTGTTGTTAATCTATATATATATCAAGGTCGTTTGAGGGACTGGTTTTATTGAGGGTAAATTTCTTTTTACGTATTTGGGTGTGCCAATAGTGGATGATAAATTGAAAGGTTGTCATTTTGACCCTTTAATCCAAAAAATCAGTAAGAGAGATGAGGGCTGGAAAAGTAAACTATTGTCTTAAGGAGGTCGTCTTGTTTTATTGAGACATGTGCTTTCAAGT
Organism: Malania oleifera; assembly: GCF_029873635.1. Lineage (NCBI taxonomy): Eukaryota > Viridiplantae > Streptophyta > Magnoliopsida > Santalales > Ximeniaceae > Malania > Malania oleifera. The sequence continues at coordinate 27,976,100 of NC_080425.1, forward strand.
ATGTCATTACATCTGTTAGCTGTTCTAAATGTATCGAAACTGGTGATTAAAAAGATTCAAGGTATGTTTGCTTCTTTTTTAAGGGGATTTAAGGATGGAAAAGAAAAAATGAAATGGAGGGCTTGGAAGAAATTGTGTGTTCCTGTGGAGGAGGGGGGCATAGGAGTAAGGGTCATTTCCGAAGTGCAACGGTCTTTGTTTATGAAGTTTGGTTGGCATTTATTAACGCAAAATTCTTTATGGGCTAGATTTTTTAAAGCTAAATATGTGAAAGGAGGATATATTGCTCTTTGCATATCGCATGGATCAGATTCTTCCTTTTGGAGGAAAGTTCTGCAGGATATGCCTGAACTGTTAAGTAAATCTTAGTGGAAGGTTAGAGAAGGAGATGTAAATCTGTGGTATGATAAGTTTCTAAATTCGGGACCTTTGTTTGCAGATTGTCCAAATAGTGCACAATCTCATGTCAAATTAAAAGATTTAGTTATTAATAATGCGTGGGATGGGGAAAATTTGCAGAGGATTCTAGGTTTTAGTAAAGCGGATAAAGTGATGGAAAAAGTGGGAAATCTTAGAAATTCTTTGGACATTCTGTTATGGCTCTCGAAAAAGGATGGTTGTTTTAATACAAAATCCGCATGGGATGTTATCAGAGTTAGAGCTCCAAAATTTGATTGGGTTAAGTGGGTTTGGAGCAAATGGTTACCAAAGAAAATTTCTATCTGTATGTGGAAGGCTGCTTTTGAGTGTCTAAGTGTTGATGAAAAGGTGAGAAGGGTGGGGGTTTCACTTCTTTCGGCGTGTAATTGTTGTAAGATGAGGCAATCAGAAGATTTGGAGCATGTGTTAAATAAGGGAGACCTTGCTTCTGAGGTTTGGAGGAAGGTTTCGGTGGAGGTAGGTGTTCCTTTCCTTAGGCAACAAAATTGGAAAGAAAGAGTCCAAATGTGGTTTAATAGGGCTTCTAGGTTCTCTCAATTGGGTTCTTTGATGGGTTTGATTCCTTGTTTAGTAGTTTGGAGGCTGTGGAGAAGGAGATGTATGGCTAGAATGGGAGGAAAATTAGAGAGTAGTAGTGATGTGTGACTCTCCATTAAGTATTGGGCGGGGGGTTTTGAGTAGAAACATGACAGAAATGGTTCAATTAAAGGATGCGAATTTTCGGATATTGCAGAATCTAGAAGTGCAAATTGTGAATAAAAGAATTAAAACTATGCAAAGTGTGAGATGGCTAAAACCGAGGTAAGGGAGGTTGAAACTAAATTTGGATGAGAGCAGCCTGGGGAACCCAGGGCCGGCGAGTGGTGGTGGCATCCTTAGAGACCATACAAGTTCTTTTGTAATTGGTTTTTCAAAATATTATGGTACTTGTTCAAATACTGAAGCTGAATTGAGAGCTGTGTTAGAGGGAATAAAGATTTGCAAAAAATTGGGACATACCTGTATCAATATTAAATGTGATTCAAATAATGTAGTTAATTGGATAAGAGCAAGGAAGTGCTCCTTGTGGTATTTGTGGGATTTTTGGGAGCAGCTTATTGGTTTATTGGAGGAAGTAGATTTTTCGATAAATCATTGGTATAGAGAAGGGAACAAAGTGGCAGATGCCTTGGCTCGACAAGGTACTATGGGGAGGACTAGTTTGTTTACAAATAGTAGTCAACTCCCTAGAGTTAGCAATGGTTTGTATAAATTGGAGAAGATGGATACGACTTATATGAGGTATGTTTAGCTGTTTTCCTTTTGATTTTATCTTATGCTTTATGTTGTTTATCTTTTGTTTTGTTTTATTACGTGAGGTTTGTTTCGTAGTTCCTGTTTTGTTTTGTTTTGTTTAGTCTTGTATCCCGGTTTTTGGCTGGATGTTGATGTTGTTCTTTGGAAGATCTTTAACGTGTTGTCTTTTGTTATCTCCTATTGATTGTCTTATAACCACGGTATTCCTCCGCCAAAAGTGAGGGGTTATAAATAAATTAACGGAGGTGCCACCCTTCTTAAAAAGAAAAAAAAAATTAATATCAAGTTTGTTTGAAGACTTCCCGTTCTAACATTTATAAATCAAAATTATAAAATGAATACTAGTTATTCGTGTCTAAAATGTAAATAAAAAATGAATAAAAAAGTAATTTAAAAATATTTTAACTAATTGACCCTACAGTTTGAGCTGGTATGTCTAATAGGTTAGTTGGTTTACTAATTTTTTCCAACTTTATTGAAAAAACGTTCGACTCGAAGGCGTATTTGATTAAAAATTTGAACTGTTAGTTAAACAAGATGGATAATATTTAATGTTACAAATACTTGACAGTAGTGACATAATTCGATTGTTCAAGGATGTATTGTGCAATTAATATTTTGCATAAGAGGAATTTGTACATTTCAATCTAAAACCAAATCTCAGGAGCATTTTTTAGTACTCTTAAGAAATCATAGGGGGGAAAAATAAAATATCATGTTCAGAAAATTGAGGGGTGCAGAATGCTAACAAAATTTAAGCTGGCGCGCCTTCACATGGATTCCCAAAAGGCAGAAGAAAATTCTCAAACTGCAAGCAGTCAAAAGGCATGCATGTGACAGTATCGGCGGCCCTCAATTCTTACCAGAAGGTGTGTGGGACACAACTTTAGGAAGTCAATGGATTTTGCCATTTGCGGATTTGATGGGTTTGAAAAAAGGAGTTTGAATTGAATGAAGTACTTGAGGTAGACACTTAATTGAAGCCCTTGAATCGGATTCCAGGCGAAATTTGAGGATGGATTTGATACTCAAAAGCCAAGGCAATGGACTTTATGTAGCTGTTCGTCTTTTGCTTTTTGGTTTTTTTGTTTTCTGTTGCCAAGACATTAGACATTAACTTTGTAAAAAAAGTTCTTTTGAATTTTGTGGGAAACTTTTTGAATATGTGAAAGAAATTTTATTTTATTTATTTAGAAATTTCTATTTTTGTTTTGGGGGTGAGTTATTGTTTCTTTAAAAGATATTTAAATGATATTGTGATATCCACAAAATTATTTCATGAGAAATCTTATTAGAATAATTAGAAACAATTGGTTTACAATTGTGAATCAAGTATTACGAAGAAACACGTAGAAGATTCTTTTAAATACCTAGAGGGTTTCCTACACATACTACACTAAGTACGGAAGCTTACATAATAAATAGAAAGATTCCCAAGTGTATGGCTATCTTGTTGATATATGTAGTATACTAAGTATCCCATGCAACCAAACTGTTGGAGTAGCACTACTAGAGTAGCCACAATATACTCCACTTCGACTATAGAAAGAGCAACTATGTACTCTTTTTTTGAAGAACAAAAGAAAATTTTGGAACCAAGATGAAAACAATTGACTATGATAATCTTTCTAGTTACAACACTTGTAGCCCAATCACTCTCTGTGTAACCAACAAACTCCACTTTGTTAATACATGAATAAAAAATTCCATGAGATTGTGTGTCTTTAACGTATCTCAATATACATTTAGCTACCTGCATATGTAACTTCGATACCAAATATATACAACATCAACCTATATCTTTTCATCTCAAAATGATGAATCATAGCCACTGGGCAAGTTAGATTTAAGATATAAAATATGCTTGTTAGGACACCTCTAAAATTCATGATCTAAGAAATAAGAATTAGTGTGTGTATACCACACTTTTGGGGTTTGCTTCAATCCATACAAAGGCTTTTTAATCCTCTAAACTTTATCCACTTTATCTTTTTTCACATAATTTGTAGGATGTTGCTCAACATATACTTTGTCTTCAAGAACACTATTAAAAAAATGCAAATTTTAAACTTGTTGTGAAATAAGGGCTTCTTCCAATAATGCACAGCGGAATAAACAATAAAGGATCAAACAATACCATATGCAACAATCTAAGATAGTGAAATATAGACTTATTCGACAACCATAGCAATATAAAGAGGGTAATAATAAAGGCAACGACACCAGGAATTACGTAATTCGGCAAAGCCTACATCCACATAAGCAATTGCTAAGAGATTTCACTATGAAAATCAAAGATACACGATCAATGATCTTCTCTCCATTTCTCACCCCTCTCTTACTCTCTTACATGTCAAATTATGCCCAAAAGAACATATATAACAAGCCCTCAAAGGCTTCCCTCCGAATCCCCAATCATCATACCATTTACATTCAAAATTCAAATATTTTCTCACAACCCATGCACACTCGTCGACGAGAACATGGCACTCATCGGCGAGCTAGAGAAGGCCACTCGTTGACTAGTAAACCCACTCGTCGATGAGTCTTGATGAGTCTTGAACTCTGCAATTTTTCACCTTTCGGCACCTTCTCGTCGATGAGCATAGGCCACTCTTCGACGAGTCATTGCTACTGCACCAATATATGTTTTTCCCCCTTTGTTCACAAGCCCCCATGAAGTGTAGGAGCCACACCATAAACAACAATCTCTACCTTGGATATTATACACCCCTTAGGAGAACCCGAAAAACATATCTGACTACTCCACCTTGAACTTAGAACGCTCGGTTGGAAACCATCTCCCTTCTAGCACTTGGAGACATGCACCAAGTCCAAGCAATGCTGCTTGAATTTGCCGATGGAAGTTTTAGCTTCTACCATCAACCCCAATAAAGTTGTAGTTGCAATACCCGAAGACTTCGCCCTAGGCTTTCAATAAGACCTTCCCACAACAGGAAACACAAAAGTTGCTGCAAGTCTTATATCACCAAAGCCCTTTGCGTAGTCTTCAACTAAACTAACACCTGATGGTCCACTTTGTTGCCCACTGAAACACTCCATTACACAATCATGGAGGACCTTTGACATATCCCGGACATCATAACCCGTCCTTTGGTACCGAGTGGTAGACATTCCATATTGATTCTCCATAAAACCCCCTTGAGACAGCAAACAAAGTCTCCCTGTGGTTCCATGCATAAAGCCACCCCTGAGATAACACCAATCTCCTTGTAGCCCTATTCACAAAACCACCCTGAGATAATACCAATCTCCCTACAGTTTTGTCCATGTGAATCAACAAACCAAGACCTATATTGGTCGTACTCAATATGTTCATGTAAAAAACTTTCAATAGAGTTTCCAATTGATCTGCCTCAGTCAAAGCATTTTCAGCCAATACCATGTTATTCACACAAAATAGATACATTGCTCCATGTCATCCTATCATCCTCTTCCAAACTGGAAGCCTCACCAACTCACACACCTGAGTTAGTTGTCTGATAGTGCACATAAGCCCACCATGATCCAGCTAGTCTCCCAACCTAAAACTCCCTGCAATATGACCAATGTCAACTTTGCCTTGAGTCTGTTGCTCCACATGTATCACATGCTCATTCATACCATGATACTATAGACTCGAGATGGAACTCCCCACATTTCTGCCTTGAGTCCCTAACTCCACTTGAATAACATGATTGTTGCTACTGCTATATTTTTGGCATTTGTTTCTCTTCCTTTACATGAGTATGCTGCCCCATGACTTTATTAACAAAATTCATGTCTTCAATTGATTACACGTCAAAACTGCGTAATTGGACGCTTAACCCGGGCTTTACCGTTTATATTTTTAATTAAATGTCCAAAATTATCCAATATTTTAATAAAGTTCCAAAATCATCATTCTTGAACTTTATTGCACTATTTATGAAGTTTTGGTAATTTTTTGTCGCAGGAAAATTCCCGGGAACCAAAACCAACACCTGTTCGTATTTCATGCATAACTTTTCCGTCCGAGCTCCGATCGAGACGATTCAAATTTCTAGAGAAAGAGGAAAGGATTATCTACAATTTTAGGTTTTGGAGTTTTGTGAGATACGGTCTCCAAAAGAGTCAGATTTGTGATGAACAGAGAATGAAAAAAAATAAAAAAATATAGCAATTCGGGTTTCCTATTCGGGTCTAGGGCTTTCCCCCCCTATCCTATTTAACCCTTCTCTTTCTCTTTCTGTGTAGGCAGCCCCCATGGCTCCCCATTCTCCTCTTCTCCTTCTTCTTCTTCTTCTTTAGTTTGTTTTTTTTGTTCTTTTCAATTCTGCTTCTCTCCCCTTGTCTCTCTTCCTTCCCTTTGTCTTTCCTCCCTCACTCTCCCCCTTTCCTCTGTTTCTCTTGGCCTCCTCTGCCCTCTTGCAGTATGGCCAGCCTCCTCCACCATCTTCAGCAGTCCCCAAGCACAGCAGAACACTAGCCGACTCCATAGCAGGACCAGCAAAGCGCAACAGCAACTTCTCCAGCACAGTAGCAACTTCACGGCTCCGTGGATTTGTTTCTCTCTCTCTCTTTTCCTTTCTTTCTTTCTTTTATTTACTTTTCTTTGAATCTTGGAATATTGAAGAAATTTTAGTTTTTTTTAATGTTATTAGAGTTTTATTTCTTTTTGTTTAAGTTGAGTAATGTTAAGTATTTCATTATTGTTAAATTAATCTCTTTGTTTTTCCAATTGATAGTTATTTTAATTTAGCATTCTTAATTAAATTCAGATATTTTTTTTTTGTCGAAATTCGATTTAGTTAGGGTCTATGATTAGTAAAGGTTATGTTTTTATTGTGTTCCATTATTGTTTATGTCTTTTAAATTTCCGTTAAGTTCATGTTTACATTTAAATTGTGAGTCTTGATTTGAACTCTTAATTGTGCTAAAGGTTCGATTTTTAGTAGGTTTGATTTTTTTTTAGTGTGTGTCTAATTTAGTTTCTATTGGGTGTTTTTAATTCCATGTTCTAGGTTACCATCTTCAATTAGTGCGTGTATCGATGTTTTCTTAGGTAGATTAGAGTTTCTATTCTAGCGTGTTTTAATTCCTTATTTGTAGTTTCCATTTTTAATTAGTGCGTGTCCCAATGTTTCTTTAAGTAAACTAGGATTTCTATTCTTGTTTCTTTTATTTAGTACATGTTAGTTTTAGGGTTTTTAAATTACGTGTCATCTAATTCGGCAAAAGTAAAATTGAACAACTCTTGAAAAACCCGAATCTGAACTGAGTTCAGTACCTTTTTAATTTTGATTGGAAGAACGTAAAATCTGAGATTAAACGCATTCCCTGAGAAGACGATCTAGCCCTTGGGCTTAATAGTACACGACGTAAGTCCTATACTTGGGATAGCTTTCGAGCTGCTCATTTTTCGAGTGAGTCAAGTTTTTGGCGCCGTTGCCGGGGAATGTCGTTCTTAGTCTCAATTTTGCATTTTTCCCGTCATTTTTATTAGTTTTAAGAAAAAGGAAAAAAAAAAAGCAGAAAACAAAAAAAAGAAAAAAAAATTGAGTTTTGAAAAATGGCTGCACCTGTACCACACACGATAATGGATTTTTTGCAGCTTGAATATGCCACTGCATCCTCTTCCACTGTTTTGCCTTATGATGAGCTTAATTTCATGATGCAGCGCGGAAGGACGTCATTGCTACCCGAGTTTTACGGGTCGGAATCTGAGTGCCCTTATCAGCACCTAGCAGAGTTTGAATTAACCTGCACCATGTTTTTTTCTCATGCTAAAACTGATGAATCTATTCGACTGAATTTATTTCTTGTTACTTTACAGGATAGGGCACTGATTTGGTTTCATTCTATGAGACCTCATTCTATCACTAATTGGGATGATATGGAGCGTGAATTTCTGCATGCGTTTTGTTCCTCACGGAAAACTCAATTTTTGCAGGAACAGATTCTTAATTTTGTGCAGCAGGATGACAAGACATTTAGGGCTTGCTGGGAGTGATTCAAGGATCTACTACGCACTTGTCCACATCACGGGTTTGACTCATAGAGGTTAGCCGATTATTTTTATACTGCTCTTACCCCTGATTGCAAGTGTTTTGTCCAGACTATGTCTAATGGAGAGCCCATCAGCGAGGATCCAGATCAGGTATTATCATTCTTTGATTACTTAGCTGACAATGTCCCACAGTGCAACACACGATACATTCAGGCACCCATGACTGCACACCCTATCTGTACAATTAGTGGTGGTGATGCATATGAACCACCAAACTACCCAAACAACCCTCGACCTCAATATCAGCCACAACAGATCTCTCCGAGCTGTACGTCGTCAAACCTTTTCGAGGATAGCATAACACAGATGGCGAACATGCTCCAGCAGTTCATGCAAACTCAAGTCGATCATAATAATGAATTGCAGGACACCATTAATGCGATAGGCACGCAGTTGGATATCTTAGAAAACGAAGAATTACTCGCAGAACCTCAGCCTAGTCCTCAAGAGTACCAGCAACCACAACAACAAATGCACGATGATCTCTTTGAGGCAGCAGAGGCACCACTTCCCCAACCTGAGATGCTCATCGTCGAACAACCAGTTGTCCCAGCACTAGAAGTCACAGCTGAACCAGAAGAGGTAAAAGAAAAATCAGAGGAAACGGGGCCACAAGGGGAGCATTTAGTTGATGATGAGACTGATACTCATACGGAGTACCAACCTGTGGTACCTCCTACTCCGAGCTCAAAAATCGTGAAATCGTCACTCCCACCTGAATCAGATGTTAAGGAGCCTAATGTGGAGGTAGACTCTTGTAGTGGTATGATGATATGTACACCCAATAAAGAGGGTGACCAGTCTGGTGAACATATAATTTTCAAAGAACCAGGTAAAACTTTTACTATTAATACTTCTGAAGAATTGCAGGTAATTATTCCGATCACTTTCTCTCAACCGTTAGTTCATAAAGAAGTACATTTCTTAGAAACAAGTATAGGAGTTCTGTCGTGTAATACTAAGCCCAAGGGCTAGATCGTCTCCTCAGGGAATGCGTTTTAATCTCAGATTTGACGTTCCTCCAATCAAAAATAAAAATGCACTGAACTCGGTTCAGATTCGAGTTTTCAAGATTGTGGAAACTTAAATGAAAACACAAATTAAAGTCCTAAAACTAGCACGCACGGAATTAAATAACAATAATAAAACCCTAATCTACTTAAGGAAACACTAGAGCATACTAACTAAAAATGGAAACCTTAAACATGGAATTAAAAATACGCAACCACAATCACAATTTAAACACGAAACAAACAAAACTCTAAACCTAGCATGCAATGAAATTGAGAGCAAAAATGGAAACTCTAATCTACTCAAGGAAACATTGGGACACGCGTTAATTAAAAATGGCAACCTAGAACATGGAATTAAAAACACATAATGGAAACTAAATTAGACACACACTAAAAAAAAACCAAACCTACTGAAAATCGAACCTTTAGCACAATTAAGAGATCAAATCAAGACTCACAATTTAAATGTAAACATGAACTCAACGGAAATTTAAAAGACATAAACAATAACGGAACACAATAAAAACACAACCTTTACTAATCATAGACCCTAACTAAATCAAATTTCGACAAAAAAATATCTGAATTTAATTAAGAATGCTAAATTAAAATAACTATCAATTAGATAAACAAAGAGATTAATTTAACAATAATGAAATACTCAACATTACTCAACTTAAACAAAAAGAAAGAAAACTCCAATAACATTAAAAAAAAACTAAACTTTCTTCAATATTCCAAGATTCAAAGAAAAGTAAATAAAAGAAAGAAAGAAAGGAAAAGAGAGAGAGAGAAACAAATCCACGGAGCCGTGAAGTTGCTGCTGTGCTGGAGAAGTTGCTGCTGCGCTTTGGTGGTCCTGCTATGGAGTCGGCTAGTGTTCTGCTGTGCTTGGGGACTGCTGAGATGGTGGAGGAGGCTGGCCGTACTGTAAGAGGGCAGAGGAGGCCAAGAGAAACAGAGGAAAGGGGGAGAGTGAGGGAGGAAAGACAAAGGGAAGGAAGAGAGACAAGGGGAGAGAAGCAGAATTGAAAAGAACAAAAAAAACAAACTAAAGAAGAAGAAGAAGAAGAAGAAGAAGAAGAAGGAGAAAAGGATAATGGGGAGCCATGGGGGCTGCCTATGCAGGATGAGAAAGAGAAGGGTTAAATAGGATAGGGGGGAAAGCCCTAGACCTGAATAGGAAACCCGAATTGTTATATTTTTTTCATTTTTTTCATTCTCTATTCGTCACAAATCTGACTCTTTTGGAGCCCATATCTTACAAAACTCAAAACACTAAAGTTGTAGATAATTTTTTTCTCTTTCTCTAGAAATTTGAATCGTCTCAATCGGAGCTTGGACGGAAAATTTATGCACAAAATACGAACAGGTATCGGTTTTGGTTCTTGGGAATTTTCCTGCGACAAAAATTACCAAAATTTCATAAATAGTGCAATAAAGTTCAAGAATGATGATTTTGGCACTTTATTAAAATATTGGACAATTTTGGACATTTAATTAAAAATATAAACCGTAAAGCTCAGGTTAAACGTCCAATTACGCAGTTTCGGCACGTAATCATCAATCACCCCTTTATTTGCTATAGGATCACCTAACTTGCACCCACCTTTCTTATAACCTAGAAAGATGTACTGTCTAGACATAACACCAAGCCTAGATCCTCCATCACTAGAATATTGCACTAGTGGACATCTACTCAAACTTGAGTAGTCTTGTAACGCCTCGGACCCGCCACGTGGGGCCCGGAGTGTGATGAGACCAACACGTGTCTTTGATACCATTCACGGAGTGGAAATAATTAAATAACCTCAGACATAATATACCAGAGTTCTATATTTACATATGTAGATCCATATAATTACAATCTCATTCTTCATACTACAATACCAGAATTTAAAATATTTTGAACATAGACTAAACAAATATCCTTTCTAATATGTTCAACTCACAAAAACTAACCCCGACCCTAGAGCTATCTAAGCTCGATCACCCGGAAAAACTGAAAAAATTAAATCATCGACGGGGTGAGACACCTCTTAGTAAGGAAGAAATAATTTATAACAATGTGTGGCTGAAGTGTTTAATATATATAATTAAAATTTCCGTACAAATGCATTCATAATCCGATAGTTGCCAAGGTAACACGTTCATAATCACACCATGGTCTATTTCTCTATTATCCAATCACATGCCCACATACATAAATATTTTATTAGTAATTCCCGAGAATTAGGAAGTCTACCCGCCCATACAAATAGATTCTCTCTGCTCTAGTGCTAACACCATGGCACTCACCTTTTTCAGTAAGCCCTTGGGTTATGTATCCAGGCAAAGTTACTGAGAATAGGAAAGATCACTCGCCCATACAAGTGGCTTCCCTCAACTCTAGTATCCGGAAATAATCACCAGAGTACTCGCTTTCCTCAACAAGCCCTCAGGTGGAGTAATCTACTTTACCCTAAATACCTAATTAAAGTTGCTCACAATTAATGTCAATCATTTCACAGAGTTCCCCACACAAATGCATACCTAATAGAATTGGTGTATTCCCAAGAGGGGGGTGAATTGGAATTTTAAAATTTATCTCCTTGGTTAAATGAAATACCCGTATAATACAACCTAGAGTCTTTCTATGCAATTCCAAATACGCCAATAATATAATGTGCGAAAATTTAAATCAAGCGCATCATAACATTCATATGCTGCAAATATAAAGTGTGGAAATATAAACAAGACACACGATATGTTATCGGGGTTTGGCCAACAGTGCCTACGTCCCCGCCTCTAGCTCACAAGCCCGATGATTACAGTAAATGCTCACTTAACAGGTGGAGCGGCACCGATTATAGTTAGGTCAATTAGCATAAGGCTGACCTCAACCTTTACAACTAGGTCAATTAGCAGGGTTGACCTCAACCTACACCTTAACAGGATGGTGCACCTAGCTTTCCTAACTGGGTTTAAGCCAATACGGGACTATTTCAAAGGGCTAGTCTTTCCCTTCAGGCACGTGCCTGGAAATACAATAGTTTTGCTCAATGAATGAAACGATATAGTGATTATGCTTTCAAGTAAAGCAGACGTGTACCCAATTACGTGCAATCACTTGCACCACCAAATGATATAATATGTAAGCTTAGTGTGGTTTAATATTTCAACCCTCAAATGTATTTACTATTATTGTAATGAGTGCGTCAGAGTATCAACAAACAATCTCTGTATCACAAGATATTCAAACAATGTGCTCAAACAAAGATATCAATCAAGTCTCAAGAATATCAATCAGTAGGATATCACAATCACATGAAGATTAGATAATGAATATGCTTGGTTTGCAAGGGATATACAATCTTTATATTCAGAAAAATGATATGTAAGTCGGTGAATATTACAACAAAGATTAATATCACAAACATGAATATCTTCTAAAAAATATTGAAATAAATCACACAAGATATTCAAGAATGATTTTGAAAATGCTTTTACAACCCAAAAATAAATATGAGCTTCCTAAGTTATTGTAATGCAAATGCAATACTCAGAAGCTTAGGCAAGTCTTCTTAGGATAGACTTATTAGCTAAGTCCCCTAAGAACACTTAGGTTTTAGCTCTCATTAAAATTGATTCAATCAACACACGAATGGGAGAGCAAACCTACTAAAACCAACACTCAATCAACTCACAGAGATTTTTAAGCAATCGAAGAGGGTAAGTATGAGTGATTGGAGTAAGAGAATGAGTAGTAGAAAATATTTGACTTGAGAGAGAATTTTTTATTTTGTTTCCTAATCTCCTACATAATTTTCCCAAATGAAGGGGTATTTATAGACACCCTATGAATTATGACCATTGGGGACAAGCCTCGTATTATTATAAAAGATTAATGACATTTTAATTATTTTAACCTTGTTAAAAATATTTAACCACGGTAAAAAATACAAGGCAACCTGAGAGACTAAGTAGACCAGAAGACTTTCGGTGGACCAAAGTTCATATGACTCGATCGACTAGGCCAATTTTTAACTTTAGGATCAGTAGACCAAGAAGGGTATTTTTTTTCCAAAATGGTGTGATTCGGTCGACTAGAATGAAAATAAACTATCTGGTCGATCGACCAAACCGTTAGGTTCCCACACGTGGGAACTCGGTCGACCAGGTTGGTGTAGTTCAAAAAGGTCTCAGTTGACTAGGAAGTCAAACTGTTGACTTTAAGCGATTTTGGTCGACCAGGGTCAAATGAACTATCATGGCTCGGTCGACTGGACAGTGGTCAACTTGTTGACCTAGACCGGGTTCGGTCGACCGGGAGCAAAATGAACTATATGTTTCGGTCGACCGAAAGTGCATAACTTGTGCATTTTGGTCATGTTTCAATACACAACCACCTTATTCAAGTTTCTAACACAAAAAAGTGCAATGGTGAGTGTCCTAGGTTCATTTTTATGTCTTTTTGAAAACACCAAAAAAATTCGACATCGGTCGACCCAAGGGCAATCCCTAAGGTGTTTCTACGGTCATTTTCATATTGAGCTTACGTATTAGACCGTGCATGTGATGTGTGTGTGATTATTACAAACCATAGACCCTAATTACTATTACAAACCCTTTACATGAATGAAATATATTACAACATAAACATTGGGTCTTCAATCTTCACTTGCTTCCATGTGCATTAAGATCTTTCAATTTAAGTTTCTGCATATAACCTTAAACACCCATTAGATATAATAAGTATTTGTCATAATCAAAATCAGGCGTGACCTATAAGGTCAACATTCTCCCCCTTTTTGATGATGACAAATACAACTAGCAAAAATATAGGTATAAGCCTAAGAAGGCTCCCCCTATCAATATGCATTAAGGAAAATCAAGTTTTAACGCAATTGTTTTATTTTACCCAATTTTTGCCGCTCCATCTCCCCTTTTTAAAAAAGCAAAAAGGGCCATAGTAATTAAGAACTCTAGGCAATGGGTGAGTATAATATTTATACATTATAAGTTTTGGAAAGTTTTTGAAAAAATTTCGGCAAAGTGCCGTTTGAAAATTGGACTTTTCAAAACATATCCTATATAAATAGTAACCTGTTTGAGTTTATAAATCCTAACAGTTTATCCACAACCATTTAAACAGTTCCAATATGATCAAGAATTATTATTTTTAGCATCCAAAGAGATAATAAAGATATACAATGCACAATGAATGACAAGGTATGAAGTATAGCAATTGAGCACACAAACTATATAACTCGTCATGTAAATGATTTAAATGACATAACAAACATAATTAGACCAGAATTATCTACAAATCATAGCAGTTTAAATCATATCATAAGACTCATGAAAGATTTGAGTTAACGAAACATGACATATGATCCTAAAAAGTAGGTTTGAGCATCAAAATGATCTAACTAGTTCGCATGCATTTTCATGTAAGCTTTATGAACCAATTATGCAATTTTAAAATCATATATGTATACAATAATAATAATGAGGTAAGAGAAGAAGTTTGAGTTTCGAAAATAGTTCTTGCCATATAGTATTACAATATATATATATATATATGTATATATATAAATATATATCCCCCTTACGATGTTTGTTTAAAAAACTGGGGGTTGCTTGCTGAAAAGGGACTTTAATTTAATGCAAGCAAGCAAAAATTTTCTGGTTTGACATTGAGGCACAAACAAAAGTATAACCAGAAAATCACAACCATGATGATCCTAAAGATTTAATAATCACATGCAAGATCATATGGCAAACACAACTGACTGTGGCAAAACAACATATTTCAACTTAAAAGTTTCAATATGACCATTTCATTTAAGCACATGCCACACTATATTTGAAACATATCTAAGCCTCAAAAGTTTGTTAGCATAATATGATAGGCATTTTAATTTTAGATGCTCCCCTTATCAATTTGAGTACGTGCTTAGATTCTTTAACTACTTATACTAACCAAAGATTAATTTCATTTTGCTTAGTAGTATAAGTCATCAATCCAAATTTTTAAAATCAACTATACTGAGTATTTGTCAATTACATTTGTCACTTGATTAGTATAGTTGTCTCTATAGACCATAGATGCATCAGAGAGTATATATTGAGGCATGCAATAATGTTCACGACCCAAGAACATTCCATATCAAATCATAAGATTTTAAGCATTGGATATAATGTTTAGGGTATTCTCAAGAGCCTTGATATTCTATAAATGAAAGTGATGCATATGGATCATTTATGCGCTTCCTATAGGGATGGATCTGAGCCTTTCTAAATAGTTGATGATTATGTTAGGATGAAACTTAATTTTCTATTAGTTTTCACTCAACCTTTCAAAGATATTTTAATACTTTATTATCATAATCATCTTTGTACAAAGTTTTATTTTGAGAAAAATCTACCGAAATTTTTGTTAGCATTCCGTTTGTAAATTGGACGTTTTCTCAAAAAACTTGTGCCTGATAATGGGTTGTTTTCAATAAATAATCATATAAAGCAAACAACAACCTAATATCCACAACTAGCATGCAAATTATATCACCGCATCCGCCATGAAGGAAGCTTTCAACACAAGCATGCAATCCAGTAGTATAATGAACAGTCCATATAAAATGTGAACCATCCAACAAGATAACAAGAACAATAAATGACCATGGATAGTTAGGAATTCAATGCAGTACTCATATGGACATTTAGGCATAAAATAAGAATTATGAGAGCATTTTAATTAATATAACCACTAAAAAATGTATGCTCCCCCTGAGTTATGCACTTATTCAATTTATGTCTTTTTCATCTCCAAATATTTTAGCTAAGGTTCCTAAGATTTTTAATGGTTTAATCTTGGCGTGAATGATTTAGGCATATTTGACCAAAAAGTCACAACGTATACTCGTTTAAGTGTGATAAGCCTATGTCTACCTTTTTTCTTATAATATTTCAATATGTGAGAGAGGCTTGAGCTATAATGGCTTTCAACTTAAAGTTGCACATGCATAGGTTTACTTGAATTTTATTCATTCATCTAGATTGAGACCTAGGCGATCATAATAGTCATTCAACTCATCTCTAAGTACATAAAGCTTTAATGATTTGAGAGCTTATGAAGGGAAGATAAATAAATACTCTTTGAAAATTTGAATCATTAATGGGTACAGAAGATTATTTAGGATAGACAGGACATTTTTCAAAATATTTATGCGATGGTAATCATGTCCATGCTTGGGCAAAGAGCATATAGGAATATTTGAATTTTCTTGAACAATGCTTTTCGAAGAATGGAAAGTATCCTATAAATATTATCATAATTTAGAACAAGGATACAAACTGAAGAAATGAGGAATCTATACCTGATATGATTGTGGTTTGGTAAAGATTTCCTATGGAAACCAAAATTAAAGGTTTTACAATTTTAAAATCAAAGGAACCAATCCCTTAGTGAATACCTCTAATTTGGTTATAGCTATGAGAAGCACTCAATATATATATTAGTCATTTATGATCAATAGTGCTTTAACCCTAGAGTGATGACTTGATTTTGGTTTAGACTTTTCATATTCAAAAGTGAGTTTAGGGTGTAGTGATATATGATATAAGATAGAACCCTAACACTCAATTTTGTGCAAAGGACAACAGTTGCTTAACTTTGTGATTTTCATGTTAGCATGGGTTAAGCATTTAGAAATATTTTCCCAACAAAGATGCCTAGTCCATTTGGAAGTGAAGTTTATTTAATTTCTTAGTATGGAAAAGGTGTATAGTGAATACATATACTAAGAATTTTTATTTTAAGCACAGACCACTTCCTAAGCCTACAGTCATCACAACCCCTTAAACCTAAGCCTAGGATCTAAGGAAACATTTAATAATGTAATATTAATTTAAATCCATTTTTCCTTAGGACCTATGGGGTTTACTTTACTGATTATCCATTTCATTTTCTTTTCTAAGCTTCTGGCACTTCTAAGTAAGCAATTAAACCATATGTGCCCCATAGTTTTGTAAGATAAGTAGGTATTGAATATACATAAAATATTATGCTTATTTATTTTGTTTTTGCTCAATGAGGCATGAAAATTGGATTTAAAGGATGAACCCTTCTTGAAAATGTTTTTCTTTTTAACTCTTAAGGGTTTATTATGATTATTCTTTTCATTTTTAATTTTGAGTGAAGTTCTAGGATAATCATCCATTTCTTCTTCTAGGCAGATAATTTTCAATATCTTCTTAATCTTTCTCTTTTCTAAGATGGCATAATAATCTTTTATTTTTCTTAATTGCTTTGCCATGCTTTTGTTTTCATTTTTCAAAATGGATTTCTGCTTAGATAACTTTGCTAGGAAATTATTCATTTTCAATAAAGTTTTATCTAACTTTTCATACGAAGGCATGCTTTGATTTATCAATTCAGCACATGATTCATCATAAAATATGTCATAGTTATTATATGAATCATTATATGCATCATCAACAGATTTATCACAAAATACAAAAGATGATTCATTCCATAATATATTACAACATTCAATATAAGAATCATCACATGCATCATTAATAGAATTATTATGATATTCAACAGATGATTCAGCATTTGACACATCACATGATTTGGCACGAGAATCATCACAATAAACATCACATGAATCATTACATCAATCATTAAGTGAGGTAGGGTAAGATTCATATACTTCATCATCTACTAATGCAACTTGCTCATGATTAGCCACTGCCTGATCATCGTTTAGAGTGGCAAATTCTTTTTCCTAGGTCTCACCATACTTCTTTTCAAGCTCAACCCATATCTCTTGTACACTACTACATGCCATAATCTCATGAAGAATATCAGTTTCTAAAGCACAGTACAATAAATCCATGGCATGTGAATTTGCATGCAACAAATTAATATCATTTTCTACTGGCATACAAATTCCCTTATTAATCACCTGTCAGACCCTCCAATTCATAGATTTTACAAATGCACATTCTAACTTTCCAGGCGGTGTAATCAACACCACAAAATAACGAAGGACTGGAAGGTGACTATCCCCCTCAGAATGGGGATACATCGAATTGAGCCATTGCGATCTTTTTGCAAAAAAGTTTTAGTCTAGTGCAACGAGGCTCTGATACCAATTGTTAGAATTGGTGTATTCCCAAGAAAGGGGGGGGGGGGTGTATTGGAATTTTAAAATTTATCTCCTAGGTTAAATGAAATACTCGAATAATACAACCTAGGGTCTCTCTACACAATTCCAAATGCGCTAATAATATAATGAGTGGAAATTTAAATCAAGCGCATCATTCACACCATAACATACATGTGCGGTAAATATAAAGTGCAGAAATATAAACAAGGCACACGATATGTTATCGGGGTTCGGCCAACTGTGCCTACGTCCCCACCTCTAGCTCACAAGCCCGAGCATTCCACTAAAGGCTCACTTAATGGGTAGAGCGGCACCGATTAAAATCAGGTCAATTAGTAGAGGGCTGACCTCAACCTTTACAACCAGGTCAATTAGCGGGACTGACCTGAACCTACACCTTAACAGGATGGTGCACCTACCTTTCCTAACCAGGTCTAAGCCAATTCGGGACTATTTCAAAGGGCTAGCCTCCCTCTTCAGGTGCGTGCCTGGAAATACAACAGTTTTACTCAATGAATGAAACAGTACAGTGATTTAATATTTCAACCCTCAAATGTATTTGCTATAAGTGTAATGAGTGCGTGAGAGTATCAACAAACAATCTCTGTATCACAAGATATTCAAACAATGTGCTCAAACAAAGATATCAATCAGTAGGATATCTCGATCACGTGAAGATTAGATAATGAATATGCTTGGTTTGAAAGAGATATATAATCTTTGTACTCAGCAAAATGATATATAAGTCGGTGAATATTGCAACTAAGATTAATATCATAAACACGAATATATTCTCAAAAATATCGAAATAAATTACACAAGATATTCGAGAATGTTTTTGAAAATGTTTTTGCAACCCAAAAATAAATATGAGCTTCCTAAGTTATTGTAATGCAAATGCAATACTCAAAAGCTTAGGCAAGTCTTCTTAGGATAGACTTATTAGCTAAGCCCCCTAAGAACACTTAGGTTTTAGTTCTCGTTAAAATCGATTCAATCAACACACGAATGGAAGAGAAAACCTATTAAAACCAATACTCAATCAACTTACAGAGATTTTTAAGCAATCGAAGAGGGTAAGGTTGAGTGATTGGAGTAAGAGAATGAGTAGTAGAAAATATTTAGCTTGAGAGAGAATTTTTTATTTTGTTTCCTAATCTCCAAAATAATTTTCCCAAATGAAGGGGTATTTATAGACACTCCATGAATTATGACCATCAGGGACAAGTCTAGAATTATTATAAAAGATTAATGACATTTTAATTATTTTAACCTTGTTAAAAATATTTAACCACGGTAAAAAATACAAGGCAACTCGAGAGACCCGGTTGACTAGAATACTTTTGGTCAACTGAAGTTCATATGACTCGGTCGATCGGGCTAATTTTGAACTTCATGGTCGGTCGACCAGGAAGGGCGATTTTCCAAAGAGGCGCGGTTCAGTCGACTAAGGTGAAAACGAACTATCTGGTCGATCAACCAAACTATTGGGTACCCACACATGAGAACTCGGTCGACCAGGTTGGTGTAGTTCCGAAAGGTCTCGGTTGACTAGGAAGTCAAACTATTGACTTCAAAGGGTTTCGGTCGACTAGGATCAAATGAACTATCATGGCTCGGTCGACCCTACAGTGGTCAACTTGTTGACCCAAAATGGGTTCGGTCGACCGGAGGCAGAATGAACTATATGTTTCGGTCGACAAAGTGCATAACTTATGCATTTCGGTCCTGTTTCAATACACAACCACCCTATTGAAGTGTCTAACACATACAAGTGCAATGGTGAGTGTCCTAGGGTCATTTTTACGTCTTTTTGAAGACACCGAAAAAATCTGGCATCAGTCAATCGAAGGGTAATCCTTAAGATCTTTTTAAGGTCATTTTCATTTTGAGCTTACGTATTAGACCATGCATGTGATGTGTGTGTGATTGTTACAAACCATAGACCCTTTACATGAATGAAATATATTACAACATAAACATTGGGTCTTCAATCTTCACTTGCTTCCATGTGCATTAAGATCTTTCAATTTAAGTTCCTGCATATAACCTCAAACACCCATTAGATATAATGAGTATTTGTCATAATAAAAATTGAGCGTGACCTATAAGGTCAACTATATCACATTCAATCCACACAGTCTTTGATCATACCCACATAGGGTCCATAAACACACAAAATGAAATCATCCACACAAGACTCTAGCGCACACATCATACACGTCTGCACAAGACTATCAACCATCAAACAAACATGACACAAAAGACTAATCAATCCACACAAGTTACAAGACAAACACCCCGTTCATGGTAAATAGGCAAACAACCTCCTCATACCACTGCCAATATTTACCTCCCAATATAAACGCCCATATAACGACCTCCTCATACCACTGCCAACGTTATATGAGGGATATATCGGGTACGATATAACGACCTCCTCATACCACTGTGAATGTTACATCATAATTTACATAAACCACAACACAAATCAATAACAAACACGACCATTCAATCACATCCATACAATTACCACAATATACACAATCATCTAGCATTTTCAACCAAACAGAGTTCGCAACCCAACAATATTCGTAATCATAATGATTCATCATTCCATAGTACTCACAACCATTTAATTAGCAAAAAAAAAAAAATTGGTTTCAAGCCAAACGATTTTTCCCAATATAATATATAATCAAAACAACATTTTCATTTCCTACATTGTTTAGATAAATATACCAAAATATATATAATTTTATACCAAAATCTAACCGTTTTAAAATTATTAAAAATATATTATAAAGTATTTCTCCTTACCTGCTCCTCAGGATTCGGCCTAAAATCAACAAAACGGGACTCTACATTCCAAAAATCTCAACATTCTTAAATCTCAGAAAAATACCTATTTAATACTTCTTAGGCTCCAAATACAGTTATTTGTTAAGAAAACTCCAAAATAACTCACTTACCCTAGTTTGGGATGTTTCCCAAACTTTTCAAATCAAAAATCCGCTCCACCTATATTGCAGAGAATCTTCTCAGGAGTCTTGTGGCAGCTTCTGATCATCGAACCCAGCTAAATTATGCCCGAAATCAAAGAGAGAAGGAAGAGGATACGTCATTAGAGAGAGAAACAGAAGGAGAAATGGTTTCTCCAGCTGAAAATCTGATTTCTCCCTATTTATAAGCAACTCGCCACATGGCCTCGTCGACGAGACACCTGGACTCGTCGACAAGTTCAAGAACACCACTCATAGACGAGACTAGGAGCTCGTTGACGAAATTTAGAATTGTGAGAACCTCTCTCAGTAAAACCTCATCGATGAGACATGCATACTTGACGACGAGGCTCAGAAGATTGCTCGTCGACGAGCAAATCCAGCCCGTCTTTGAGCACCTGTTTATTTCCCTTGAAAATTTATTTTCCCCTTTCTTCTATTTTCTATTTTTCCTTTATTATCCTTATTATTATTTTAAATATTTAAAACTTTATGATTCGTTACATTCTCCCCTCCTTAAAAGAATTTCATCCCCAAAATTCGTTAGTCACCCATTTAAGCACCAAAAAGTTAACTACACACATTCATAAATTTCAACCAATCCAAACATATATAGCACCAAATCATGCAAAGTTAAACAAAATTAATACACGTGCTAACATAAACATATTACTTAGGCCTTTAGTGTTGCCCCCCTCAAGTGTACCCAACATATAGACACGCGCCTGGGCACCTCCGCCGTGAGGCACCGGGTTGTTCCTCTGGTTCTAGTTTGGAGCTGGTGCATTATTTGGCAGTTCTCGACATTCCCGAGCTATGTGACCATGTTTTCTACATCTATAACATACGACACCCTTGATCCAATATTCTCCCCAATGCCCCTGATTACATCTAGGGCAATGGGGGCATGACTAATCGCCCTGTCGTCCCCAATCATTTCTTTTTGACTCCTGACCTGCAGCATCTCTGTCTCCCCTCCACGACCCTTGTCTAACATTTGTTTGGAGATGAGGAGATGCAGCCCTTTTCCTTTGTTCTAATGCCACTGTACCTCTATGAAGAATCGACTCTGCAACAGTAGTTTTCTCCACCAATTCCGCAAAATCCTCAATCTGCAAACATGTCATTCGAAAATAGGATATAGTTCCCAAAAGGGGGGGGGGTGAATTGGGTTTTAAAAAATTTATGTTTTTTTTAAAAAAAAAAGCTTTTGTAGAATAATAAAAATCAAAACCCAAATACAATCACAAAGTACTTGAGAAATAATCAACCACAATCAATACAAAATAACCAAACACTTGATTCTTAATAGCCCTGTAGTAATATGCAATGCTTGTTGGATTTGTGTAAGACCTGTGTTGAAATTCACAATCACACTTCTTCCCAAGGTTTAGATTTTAAATAAACCTTTAGTTTAATAAGTTTAGGATGATCAACCAAGATAGTCCCTTTCGGTTTCTGCAATCAATGCTGATCAAACCAAAACAAATTATCTTTCAGTTTATTTAATAACCAAACACTTAGAATTTAGAAATTATAAAGCATCCATGCAGTTTGTAAGGTATGCTGAAAATGTAAAGAGTAGGGAAGAGAGAGAGGAACATAGAGTTTTACGAGGTTTGACTTATACCAAGCCTACGTCCTCGCCTTTAGCAAACCACCAAAGGAATCACTAAGTCAGTTCCTTTGCCAGGAAAAACAACACCGTTTACAACACTCCTCCTACCTCTCCAAACAATATCCCCTCGCTTGGCATGATAATCCAACAACCTTGAATCATCTAGAAACAAGAAACAAGTTGAGAGAAATTTGTGTGTAAGAGACACTCTCACAACAGAGCTGGTCAGTACAATATTCAGCACAAATATACTTCAATATAAAACAATATAAAGAGATTGAAGCACAATTGAATTTAGATCACCAAATTTATCTTCCGTGTATTGAAAGATTCAAACTTTGAAGACTCAAATTCAGAGTTGGGATCAGCAGCAATTCAGTAGTGAAAGATGAGCACAAGAGAGATTTAGAGCTTTTAGAGTTCTTGATTGCTAGAAAATTTCTTAGTGATGAAAATCATTTTAGTTGAGGCTATTTATAGATGTTTAAAAGGTAATTCCTTGCCTCTCACGTTTTCTTGGAGTAAACATCAAGTTTTTAAAAAGAGTAGAACCCAAGAAATCCATTTAAAAAATTTTCTTGTTAAGTTTTTAAAATTCTGTTCGAGTGGCAGTCACCTGCCATGACCTGGCATTCACATGCCATAGTGAAAACTAAACAACCAGAAGATTGGCAATCGCCTGCTAAGACATAGGTAGTTCCCTAGCTTGACCACCCAAGCACCTGACAAGGCTCAGGCAGTCACCTGGGATCCTATTGCCTCCCAGATTTAATTCTTTTAATTTTGGCAGTCTACTGCCTATATTGGGTAGTCGCCTAGCTCTTAGAAAATTCTTTTTTCACTTTGAAAATTTCATTCCCCATTTAATAATTTTATCATTTTGATTTAGAAAACATATTTTAAGGTCTTTCAAAAATGTGTTTCTTAATTTCTTTTTATTTGTAAGAGCTTCAATTCAATTTATATTGAGGTTTACATGAAGTACGTACATAAAGACATCCTTAAAACTCTAAACTTTTGATCTTCATGTAAATCCTTGCTTTGAAATCTTTCCTTGATCATATATCATCTTTGAGCTTTCAATTAACTTTCATTCTTCAAGCTTTTATAAAGTATGTCCATCATGAGCTTTATTGACCTTTGAGTTTGGCTTTGAAATACTTGAACTTTACTTGCCTCTTGAAATAGTTTACTTGAAAGCCATATCAAAATTATGTTGTTTTGTTATCATCAAAATAAGAATTGTAAGCCTTGTATGGCCAACAATCTCCCCCTTTTCGATGATGACAAATCTAGAGCAAAAATAAGAAAATACTCTTTAAAGTACTCCCTTTTTACAATAGTCATAGCTCACCCTTTCAATAAGCATGGATGAAAAATGTAGTAAAGTTTTCAAGCATAAAGTAAATTTTCCAAGCATTCTCATCCTGTAAGCATAAAGTACTCAAGCATCAGGTAATCAAACATATGCGTAAAGTATCAAACATCAAGTAGTCAATCATAGTCAATCATATGTGTCTTTTCTCTCTCTCTTAAATACTCTCCCCCTTTGGACATCAATCAAAAAGGAAAAGAGGGTGATCCATCATAAAGCATATTTAAGTTTGAACTACAAAGTACTTAAGGCCATCCAGAATATGATACAATAAAAAAGAAAAAAAAAACTGACCAATGAAATACATAGAAATATTAAGTACTAATACATAAGATAGAGCATCAAAACACCACAAGGATCAAGCACATCATTCGAAATCTTCCTTGGATGCGTTCTCATCATCTTCATCTTCTTATTCCTCAAAATTTTCAGCAGATTCATTGTCACTAGATGGAACTAAGCTAATATCCATCGCTGTTGTACCTTTACAAGAGCTAGCCAAATGTTTCTCAATTTTATCAACATGATGAGCAAGGGTGGAGCAATGAGTTTCCACAGTGGTAACCTTCTCTTGAACTGTACCAAGACCAGATTGTATCCTATCGCTTAAGTTTAGATAGTGAGTATAAAATGGCATAAACCAGGAAGGAGTATCTGAGTCTGGCTGAACTGAACTAGTTGGCATAGAAGGCTCGGGAGGAGGCTTAGATGTGAGGTGTCGATGACCTTTGTGAAACTAGCCTTGAGTGGTTTTCTTATAACCCATGCGCTTTAGAATTGTGGCAGAAAATATGTCATAATGGGTTTTGCGAATGAAGTTAAAAGATGGTGTGAGTATGTTATAATTTGCAAACACCATATTCAATATCCTAACATATGGTAGAATAATGCGAGAAGCGTCAACTTTCATATTTATCCATTTGATGAGAAGACTAGAAAGATTTAGCTTTTTCCCTTTCAAAATACACCACATGATGAAATAATCTAGAAAGAAAACATGGTCATGTGAATCGGATCGAGGTAGGATATTACAAGTAATGAATTTATGCAAAATTATGGCTTGAAGGTTTAGCTGCTTATAGATGGGTGGATTTCCAAAATAAGTGGTTGCATCATTCATCCCAAGTGGTAAGAATGCCTCTGAGGTAAATCCTTGTGCCATTATCCATAGTTTTTCAACAATTTGAACTTCAAAATCTCCCGGTTTAACATGAATGATTTTTCTTAGAGATAAGGGAGTGAGGTGAATACTCTTCCCTAAGAGGTTCGTTTTTATCCCATCATCTTGTTTCTTCATGTTTTCATAAAAGATCCTTACCAAGTTTGCATAATACCCTTTGGCTTGATAGGTGATAAATCTTTGCCATCCGATTTCTTTGAAAAGCTCTAATATTTCAGAAAAGTCAGAATTGAAAAATGCAACATCAATCACTTTGCCTAGAATTGGTTCCAAAGAAGCAATTTGATTTCAATAAAGAAGTTTGGCTTGGGGAGTAACTAACCATTTTTCTGCTTCATCATTGTTGATGCACGTGGAGGAGGAAGCACCCTTATTTGCAACTGATTTTGTTCTTGGCATGTTTGCTTGAGATTTGAATTCGAGAAACCCTAGAAATTGGTTAGGATGATGTAGTTTTTGAGTTTGGATTATGATTTTAGAGGGATTTGGAGTAGAAACAAGCTTGAATAAGAGTAGGAATGAAATGATTGAGAGTGAGAGGAGCAGTGGCAGGCACCTGAGGGCTGATAAAATGGGACATAAAAGGGTTTTAAACCCTTAACCGTAGCGAGGCAGTCGCCTGCCACGAAGAGACAGGTGCCTGTCAACCCAAAAGGCACCAAGTCAATAGCATGACAGTCGCCTGACACCCAGGTGGTAATTGCCTGCCAAGCATATTTTTCAAAAAAAAAAAAAACTTCTTCAAACAACATCTCGAACATGCATCATTCCCAATTCTCGTCTAATGAATATAAATTGATCCTTAGAGAGTGGTTTTGTGAATATGTCCACTAATTAATCATTTGAATTGACGAATTCTAGGATTATTTCCTCATTTTGCACGTGATTTCTCAATAAGTGATGTCTTATGTCAATGTGTTTTGTTCTTGAGTGAGATACCAGATTTTTTGAAATATTTATGGCACATGTTGTCGCATTTTATTGGAATTGTTTGATATTGAATTTTGAAATCTCTTAATTGTTGTTTCATATATAATGTTTGAGCACAAGAACTCCCAACTACTATGTATTCTGCTTCAGTTGTGGATAATGCCATGGAATTTTGTTTCTTCGAAAACCAAGAGACTGGCGAGTATCCTAGAAAGAGGCAAGTCCCACTAGTGCTTTTTCTATCTATTTTACAGCCAACATAATCTCCATCTGAATAGCTTATCATTTCAAAATTAGTTCCCTTTCAATACCACAAGCCTAGATCAAGTGTGCCTAGCAAGTACCTAAGTATTCGTTTAACTGCTATTTGATGTGATTCCTTGGGTGTTGATTGAAACCTAGCACACATGCATACACTAAACATGATGTTGGGTCTACTTGCTGTCAAATATAATAGGCTTCCTATCATTCCTCAGTAATGTTTTGTGTCCACTTGTTTTCCTTTTACATCTTTGTCAATGCTTGTTGAGGTGCTCATGGGGGTTCCAACGGGTTTGCTTTCTTCCATATCAAACTTTTTCAACATATCCTTAATATATTTTGTTTATTTTATGAATGTTCCATTCTAAGCTTGTCTAATTTGTAACCCTAAGAAGTAATTCAACTCTCCCATTAAACTCATTTCCAATTCTCTTTGCACACATGCAGCAAATTCTTTACATAATTCTTCATGTGTTGTACCAAATATGATATCAGCAACATAGATTTGTACCATTAGCATATCTTTATTTTCAGTTCTTATGAATAGAATGCTATCTACCTTTCCTTTTGAAAAATCATTTTTGAGTAAAAATTTGCTTAGTCTTTCATACCAAGCTCTGGGAGCTTGTTTCAAATCATACAAAGCTTTTGTTAACTTGAATATATGATTGGGATTTTTCGTGTCTTTAAAACCTGAAGGTTGTTTAACATAAACTTATTCATTTATATATCCATTTAAGAACGCACTTTTTACATCCATTTGATATAGTTTAAAATCCTTATGGGCTGCGTAGGTTAGGAGCATCCTTGTTGCTTCCATTCTTGCTACGGGTGCAAAGGTTTCTTCATAGTCAATACCTTTTTCTTGATTATAACCTTGTGCTACTAACCTTGTTTTTTTTCTAACAACTATCCCATTTTCATCCTTCTTATTTCTAAAGACCCATTTGGTTCCTATGATTGAATGTTCTTTGGGTTTAGGTACTAGTTGCCATACTTGACTTTTTTCAAACTAATTTAGTTCTTCTTGCATAGCCATGATCCAAGAATAGTCTTTTAAGGCTTATTCAATGTTCTTGGGTTCATCTTGAGATTAAAATGCATAGTGGTTGGATATTTTTTTCAATGATGCTCTAGTGGTTACTCCATTTGATGGTTCTACAATAATTTGATCTTTTGGATGACTTTTAACATATTTCCACTCTTTTAGTAGTTCTTGGTTTTCTGTAGGGTTTTCATTTGAAGTTTCATCATTTTTAGGATCTTGAATAATGCATTTGTCTTTCTTAAAAATTATTTCAAAACCTTTGTCACTTAATTGACTAATACTCAAAAGATTATGTTTTAAACCTTCTACCAACAACACATCATCAATTGTAAAAGAGGGTTCTTTACCAATTTTACCAATGCCAACAATTTTACCTTTCGCATTGTCACCGAAGGTCACGTATCTCCCATATTTTTGTTTTCGTGTGGTCAACTTTGTCTTATCTCCGGTCATGTTTCTTAAACACCCGCTGTCCATGTACCACTTTTCCCTTGATGGTGTTGTCCTAAAGCACACCTACAATGAAGGATTTATGGTATAGTTTTTGAAACCTAAATTTTCTTTACTTTTTTTGAATTATTTCGAGTTCCATTGTTTACTTTTCATTCATTTTGAACTTTAACATATTTCTTTTTGAGTGGGCAGTTAAACATCACATGTCCTTTACTCTTGCACATATAGCAAGTAGTATGTTCATGTATATCGGTTGAGGAAGTACTAGCATAGTACTTTGCTTCTTTAACAAAATATCTCATGAATAACTTCTTACTTCTTTTATTTGTTTTTTCATTATATCCAATTCCTTCTTTATTTCCATGCAATCTTTGTTGGTCAATCATCTTTTTAAAATTTTCTTTACTTTTGGTAAAGTTATAAATGATTTTCTTTTTAACCTTTATTGACTTCTTAAGTTCAATTATTTCTAAATCCTTTTTATTTTGATTATCCACTTGAATTTTGACTATTTCTTAAGTCATATCTTTTATTTTCTCTTCTACCTTTTCAATATGAGATTCTTTCTCCTTTTCAATGGATTTAGAAAATTCAAGTTGTTTCATTAGTTTTTCATTTTGTTCATTCAAGTTTATGTTTCCTTTGGAGACTTTGATAAACCTTTTATGTAAGGCAAATAACTCAGCTTGTAGTTCTTTATAGGAGGGCATGCTATCGCAAGATTCATCACAAGAGTCGTTACTAGATTCCGTTGCAATGAGTAGTAAGAATTTACCTTTTCATCATTTGCCATGAAGCAGATATTCAATATCTCTTGTCCACTTTACTCTTTCTCTGTTTCGTTTGAGTTTGAATCAAACCATGTAGCTTTCATGGCTTCCTTCTTCTTCTTTTTATCCTTCTTGAGTAAAGGGTGGTCCGACTTGATGTGTCTTGGTTTCTTGCAATGATAACATGTAGGAGAGTCATTTTTACTTTTGTTTTCTTTCCTACTAGTTTCCCCTTTTTCAAACTTCTTTTTACTAAAATTTCTGGGAAACTTTTTATTTTTCCTATAGTGGTCAAGTTTTTTAGTGATGAGTGCTAATTTGTCTTGGTCAAGATCACGAGATTCACTTTCATTTTCACTTGAGCTTTCACTAGCTACTTTTAAGGCAATGGACTTCTTATGCTTAGGTTCAGGGTTTCTTTCTTTTAATGTCATTTCATAAGTGAGTAGTGAACCTATAAGTTCATCTAGTGAGGTAGTCTTAAGGTTCCTACCTTCAGTTATTGTAGTGGCCTTTGGTTCCCATATGAAGGGAAGGCCTCTTAGTATTTTCCAAATCATTTCATACGTAGTGTAGGTCTTTCCTAAGGCACTTGAAGAATTTATTATGTTAGTAAATCTAGTATATATACTAGTGATTGTTTCATTCGGATTCATTTTGAAAGCTTCATACTCACTAGTTAGCATGTCAATCCTATTATCTCTAACTTCTACCATTCCTTCATAAGTTACTTCTAACTTGTCCCAAATTTCTTTAGCCGTTTTGCAGGCCATGACTCTATTGAATTCATTAGCATCTAGAGCACAATACAAGACATTTATGGAACTTGATTTTGTTTTTAGCATTTTGTAGCCTACATCAGTTATGTCTTTTTTCTCTTTAGGAATTTGTTTTCCGTCCACTATTTTGCTAGGAATTAGATCTCCATCTATGGCAACTTTCCAAGCTTTCCAATCCATATGTTGAAGATAGGTTTGCATTCATTTTTTCCAAAAAGTATAGTTATATCAACAAAAGATTGGTGGTCAGGTTGAGGATTGGCCCTCTCTAAAAGGAGCTACTCCTATGTGTTCCATTTGATCTTTTTTTAACTTCTTGTTAAGATTTACTATAACTAGGTTGTGATACCAATTGAAAATAGGATATAGTTCCCAAGAGTGGGGTGAATTGGGTTTTAAAAGATTTATGTTCTTTTTTTAAAAAAGTTTTTGTATAATAATAAAAATCACAACCCAAGCACAATCACAAAGTACTTGTGAAATAATCAATCCAAATCAACCACAATCAATACAAAATAACCAATCACTTGATTCTTAATAGCTCTATAGTAATATGCAGTGCTTGTTGGATTTGCGTAAGCCCTGTGTTGAAATACACAATCACACTTCTTCCCAAGGTTCAAATTTTAAACAAACATTCAGTTTAATATGTTTAGGATGATCAACCAACGTAGTGCCTTTCAGTTTCCGCAATTAATGCTGAACAAACCAAAACAAATTATTTTCCAGTCTATTTAATAAACACACACTTAGAATTTAGAAATTAAAGCTTCCATGCAGTTTATAAAGTATGTTGAAAAGTAAAGAGCATGGAAGAAAGAGAGGAAGATAAAGTATTACAAGGTTCGACTTATACCCAACCTACATCCTCGCCTTTGGCAAACGACCAAAGGATTCACTAAGTTAGTTCCTTTGCCAAGCAGAACAACACCGTTTACAATACTTCTTCGATTAGGCTAGAGCCCGCCTCTTGAAACGATATCCCCTCGCTTGGCACAACAATCCAACAACCTTGAATCGTCTAGAAACAAAAAACAAGTAGATAGAAATTTGTGTACAAGAGACACTCTCACAACAGAGCTAGTTAGTACAATATTCAATACATATATACTTCAATGTAAAACAATATAAAGAGATTGAAGCTCAATTGAATTTTGATCACCGAATTTATCTTCTGTGTATTGAAAGTTTCAGACTTTGAAGACTCAAATTCGGAGTTGGGATTAGCAACAATTTAGTAGTGAAAGCAAGATGAGCACAAAAGAGATTTAGAGCTTTTAGAGTTCTTGATTGCTAGAAAATTTCTTCGTGATGAAAATCATTATAGTTGGGGCTATTTATAGATGTTTAAAAGATAATTTCTTGCCCCTCAAGTTTTCTTGGAGTAAACATCAAGTTTTCCAAAAGACTAGAGCATAAGAAATCCATTTAAAAAATTTTCCCGATGAGTTTTTAAAATTCTGTTCGAATGGTAGTCACCTGCCATGACCTGGCAGTTGCTTCCCATAGTGAAAACTAGACAACCAAAAGACTCGCAGTCACCTGGCAAGACACAGGCAGTCACCTGGCTTGACCACCCAGGTGCCTGATAAGGCTCAGGCAGTCACTTAGGACCCTACTGCCTCCCAGATTTAATTCCTTTAGTTTTGACAGTCTATTGCCTATATTGGGCAGTCGTCTGGCTCTCAAAAAATTCCTTTTTTACTTTGAAAATTTCTTTTCCCATTTGAGACCTTTATAATTTTGATTTAGAAAACATATTTTAAGGTCTTTCAAATATGTGTTTCTTAGTTTCTTTTTATTTGCAAGAGCTTCAATTCAATTTATATTGAGGTTTACATGAAGTACTTACATAGAGACATCCTTAAAAC
The DNA here is from genome assembly GCF_029873635.1 of Malania oleifera. Lineage (NCBI taxonomy): Eukaryota > Viridiplantae > Streptophyta > Magnoliopsida > Santalales > Ximeniaceae > Malania > Malania oleifera. Next base: position 28,007,341 of record NC_080425.1, read on the forward strand.
TCTAAACTTTTGATCTTCATGTAAATCCTTGTTTTGAAATCTTTCCTTAATCTTATATCATCTTTAAGCTTTCAATCAACTTTCATTCTTCAAGCTTTTATAAAGTATATCCATCATGGGCTTTATTGACCTTTGAGTTAGACTTTGAAATACTTGAACTTTGTCTACTTTCTGAAAAAGGTTTAACTTGAAAACCATATCAAACTTATCTTGATATCTTTCCTACCCCTGACCTATAGCATCTCTATCTCCCCTCCATGACCCTAGTATAACATTTTTTTGGGAACGAGGAGATGCAGCCTTTTTCCTTCGTATTGTTGCCTCTGTACCTCTCTAAAGATTCGACTCTACAATAGTAGCTTTCTCCACCAATTCCATAAAATCCTGAATCTACAAACATGTCATGTGCTCATGTATCCTTTGATTCAGCCCACATTCAAACCATCTCAACTTTTAGTATTCATCTGGAACCATAGAAGGTGTAAAAAGAGATAGTTCTAGAAATTTAGCAGCATACTGCTGAATAGTGAGGCGCCACTGAGTCAAGCTGAAAAATTCCTCCACCTTTACATTTCTGGTGGTGGCAAGAAAGTATCAGTCATAGAAGACGATCTTAAAAAGACCCCACGTCATCACTATAGGTGCTTCTCACTGTTCCTCCAATAGTTTCATTGCATGCCACCACCGTTCAGCTTCTCTGGCTAGTTTGAAGGTAGCAAAAAAAACCTTCTGCTCCTCGGTGCAGTTCAACACTGCTAGTATCTTCTCCATTTCTTGCATGCACATCTCAACCTTAATCAGATCAGTACCAGCCTCAAAAGTTGAGGGTTTTAGATGGGTAAATTGGTCAATCGTGCAACCTTGGTGCACTGGTGGGTAGCTTGATCCCCCGAAGTCCCATCTCATTTGATCCCTAACTTGACGAGCTATTCCTCATAACAGTTGAGAGGTGTCAATCTCATCTCTGCTGGAAGCTCCCATTTCGCTTCCTCCTCCTTCATCAACACCTTTGCCTCAAGGATCCATCCTTGAATATAAATATATAAGAGAGGCAATTTAGAATCTCCACATTATAATATATTTGCCATAATCATAAATCATGAAACCAATTTAATATCCAAATTCTCATTTAAATATCCAACATCCATTTATCCACAATCAACTTAACATTCAAATTCAAATTCCAAATTTCAGTTTCTCCGCTTAGAAACATCACTATCGATAGATTTAACGTGGTTTTCTGAAACCGTCGACTGATTCAGAAAATCACAGAAGTCCATCAAGGGATTTCTTCCTCCAAGTTATGAAACAAACTCAAGCTTCTATCAACACCCTAATCTATCCATTCCTACCCTTATTAACCTCAAACCTATACTCTGGTATTAATCCTCCTAAAGTCCGCAAGACCATTATGCTCTGATACGAACTGTAACAACTCAGACCTGCCACATGGGGCCCAGAGTGTTATGAGACCAACACTTGTCTCTGATACCATTCATGCAATTGAAATAATTAAATAACCTCAGACATAATATACCATAGTTCTATATTTACCTATGCATATCCATATAATTACAACCTCATTCTTTATATTACAATACCAGAATTTAAAATATATTGAACATAAACTAAACAAATATCCTTTCTAATATATTCAACTCACAAAAACTAACACCCGCCCTCGAGTTATCTAAGTTCAATCACCCGAAAAAACTGAAAAAATTAAATCATCGACGGGGTGAGACACCTCTCAATAAGGAAGAAATAATTTATAACAGTGTGTGACTGAAGTGTTTATATATATATAATTAAAATATCCATAAAAACACATTCATAATCTGATAGCTACCAAGGTAACACGTTCATTATCACACCATGGTCTATTTCTCTGTCATCCAATCACATGACTACATACATAAATATTCTATTGATAATTCCCGAGAATTGGGAAGTCTACCCACCTATACAAATAGATTCCCTCTGCTATAGTGCTAAAACCAGGGCACTCACTTTTCTCAGTGGGCCCTTAGGTTATGTATCCAGGTATAGTCACCGGGAATAGGAAAGGTCACCTTCCCATACAAGTGGCTTCCCTCTACTCTAGTATCCACAGATAATCACCAGAGCACTCGCCTTCCTCAACAAGCCCTTGGGTGGAGTAATCTACTTTAACCTAAATACTTAATTAAAGTTGCTCACAATTAATGCCAATTATTTCACAAAATTCCACACACAAATGCATACCACAGTCAATCCACACAATCTTCGATCATACCCACATAGGGTTCATAAACACACAAAATGAAATTGTCCACATGGGACTCTAGCACACACATCATACACATCCATATAAGACTATCAACCATCCAACATACATTTCCACATAGGACTAATCAATCCACACAGGTTACAAGACAAACACCCCATTCATGGTAAATAGGTAAACAACCTCCTCATACCACTACCAATGTTTACCTCCCAATTAATATAGATGCCCATATAACGACCTCCTCATACCGCTGCCAACGTTATATCGTAATTTACAAGAACCACCACACAAATTAATAACAAACCCGACCATTCAATTACATCCACACAATTACCACAGTATACACAATCATCCAGTATTTTCAACCAAATAGAGTTCGCAACCCAACAATATTTGCAATCATAATGATTCATCATTCCATAGTACTCAAAACCATTTAATTAGCAAAAAAAAATGTTTCAAGCCACACGATTTTTCCAATATAATATATAATCAAAACAACATTTTCATTCCCTGCATTGTTTAGATAATTATACCAAAAAATATATAATTTTATACCCAAATCTAACCGTTTTAAAATTAATAAAAATCTATTATAAAGTATTTTCTTTTACCTGCTCCTCGGGATTCAACCTAAAATCAACAAAACGGGACCCTACATTCCAAAAATCCCAACATTCTCAAATCTCAGAAAAATACCTATTTAATACTTCTTAGGCTCCAAATACCAATATTTGTTAAGAAAACTTCAAAATAACTCACTTACCCTGATTTTGGGATGTTTCCCAAACTTCTTAAATCAAAAATCTACCCCGCCTATATTGCAGAGAATCTTCCCAGCGTGGTAGCTTCCGAGTGTCAAACCAATCTAAATCTGGCTAGAAATTGAAGAGAGAAGGCAGAGGATTTGTGGTTAGAGGGAGAAATAGATGGAGAAATGGTTTCTTCCGCTAAAAATTTGATTTTTCCATATTTGTAAGCAACTTGCCACGTGGCCTCTTTGACGAGACATCTGGACTCGTCAACGAGTTCAAGAACACCACTTGTAGACAAGACCGGGAGCTCGTCGACGAAATTTAGAATTGTGAGAACCTCTCTCAGTAAACCTTCATTGACGAGACAAGCATACTCGGCGACAAAGCTCCGAAGATTGCTCATCGTCAAGAACATCCAGCCCGTCGACGAGCACCGGTTTAATCCCCTTTAAAAAAAATTTCCCCCTTTCATCTATTTTCCTTTTATCCTTTATTATCCATCTTATTATTCTAAATATTTAAAATTTTTTGAGTCATTTCAAATCTACGGCAAAACCTGCCCACAATTCACTTGCAACTTTCCTATCTAACGATACTTTTGGCGATCAATCAAAAGAGAAACATGCCATACTTATTAAATTCACCAAGAAGTACCCTGCCAGCCCTGCTTATAACCTGCTTGCTTACAAAACTCCTTAAACAAAACCAGCGTACTCAGCCCCAATGTTTGACTTGAGAATCTCTCTCCTGGTCTGGTTCTCCACCACAGCCACTGCATAAAGTACACCAAGACCCTTCGCGATAAACACACGAAATACATATGTCCTTTCCCAGATGCTATCATCATTAGTTTTGTTGACTCAATGAGTCCAATCTTTTTTGATAATGACAAATCACTTGCTATTTGATCTGTGCATTGAGATTATGAATAGAAAGAATACATAGCATGCACAGAAGGATAGAAAGTCATGGAAGCCATGAAGATTAAATAATATACGTCTTTGCAAAATCCATGGAACTAAAAGAGTTGAAGAATGAAGATGTAAGTGGCAAGTTCAAGATCATCATGGGAATGGATATTTAGAACTAAATGTATTCACATAGTTCCTATGATTCAATTTGAGGCTCAACATATACCCTAAACTGACTTTAGGACTCATGCATCTCGTGAACATCTTTAAGGGATATTTATGGAATTAGAGATTATTTTTGAAACCCCTAAAAATATTTTATAAAATAGCAAAGAAAGAGAGCAAAATAGATTTTTGAAACTGAAAAACAAAAATCAAGAAAAAGCACTGTTCAGAAGACCAAAGTTAAGCTCAGTAGTGTGAAGAATTTCTCCAGAAGACCAAAGATTAAGTTCAATCGCCTGAAAAATTATTGGAGAAATACAGAAGCAGGCAGAAGCACATAAGAAGACTGAACCCTGACTTCACTCGTCTGAACCCACCACTTCAGAAGACTAAATCCCAACTTAAGTCGCTTTACCCTGTGTCCAGGTTCTTTTTTTCGAAGCTCTAAGGAACTTCAGTCGTCTGAGCTCTAACTCTCAGTCGCATGAACTTACGGGAAGATTAAAATTTTGATTTTTAATAAGAGAACACGCAAGTTATTTCTTCATCAAGTTGATCCAATGCATAGAAATCATCCTAAGGGCAAGGTTAACTATATAATCAACATCTAAACCTTAGTGCCTCACAAGGAAGATCGAGTCAAAAGAAAAACAACCTTTGGCATACAATTGAGTAGATTGTAAGATTAGCACAACTTTGGGAAACACACTACTGAAAATTTTTCTTGGGATTTCAAAGTTTATACATCAAATCTAAGCTAAGGCTATCTTGATCTTCAAAAGCCATTCCAGCAATCGTTGTGTGTTCATTTTGGTATTGAGGTTTGGTAAATTGATTTGCTTGTTAATATTCACTCTTATAGAGCTTTTCAGCTAAATCGATTTGTGTGTTAATATTTATTTTCAAAGAGCTTTCCATCTCAAAATCCATTATAAAATATTTGTTAAGAGGTTGATCTTGAGCGTGATAATATTAAATCGTTTTGACAAGATCACTACTTGAGAAAAGTTTTAGCCATTGGTTAAATAGTTTTGATTCAAGTGTTTATTCGGTTAAAGACTCGATATTTTCGATATTACAAAACCACTTGATTAAATATCCATAGAGTTCATAACTATATATATTATTGAATGATATTTTCTCAAAACTATTATATTAGGTTTTTGACCTTTGAAAATCTTATCATATATATATATATATATATATATATATATATATATATTTGCATAGTACAAAGATCATATTGTGGTTGAATATTTGGAAGAAAACTTATTGATTTTGATCGTTATAATATTCAAGAGAAATATTTAGATAAGATCACATTTGATATTCATGCATCACATAAGTTGAACTAGAATCCTATTTTCTCCAAGGCATTTACTTATATCATTGTTTTGGGAGAGTTGATAAAAGGGAAATTCTATGAAGCATATCATTCATATAACGATTATATCATTACATACATACTAAACTTCAAGTTTCATCACATGGATATGTGTTAGGTTTTCAATTGTACTCACTAACTTTGTTAGAAGCAAATCTTGAGTTGTTTTGCATATTTAAATTCTATATTGTAATTACGGTTCGGTTTGGGAATCGGGTGAGGAGGAAGTTGTGCCTCTTGTAAGCAGCGGATGTAAGGGAAGCTCCATCCCAATTAAAGGAGCAAAGATTTAGTGGAATCCTTGAGTGAGTTGCTTAAGACGAGGACGTAGGCCGGGTTTATTGAACCTCGTAAAAATTGTGTTTGCCTTCTCTCTTCCTTTACTCATTTTATTTTCCACAACGTATTTCATTATTTGTCTTGCATATGTATGTTGAAAACCCCACTTGCACTTGACAAATAATTGAGTAAAAAAAAAATCATTGATATAGTAATTTAAATTAGTCTTAAACCCCTGCAATTAATTTTTTTAAATATAAAAATAGGGATTAAGTGGTAAATAATGTCAAAGGTTTTTAAAAATACCCAATTCATCCCCCCCCCCCCTCTTAGGGTTACACCTAACTTAACATTTGGTATCAGAACAGGTTTACATAGACTTAATTGTTCATTTGTAAAAAGATCACATGGCACACATCGGTGTAACTCCATTCGGTGAGGGACACTCGTCCACTAGACCACCTATTTTCTGCAGTGTAAATTACACCTACTGAAAAATAAGGATGAGCATATACTTGTTAAATATAGATTAGAAAGTGTGAAAAAATGTTTCCAAAGGAAACCATGTCCCTATGAAAGTAGTTAATAAGGCTAATGTACCCAAAACTGAAGATGAGTATACTAAAGAGGACTGGAAATTTGTGCAAATAAATGCTACTGCAATGAATCTGTTATTTTGGGCACTAGATGTAAATGAATTTAATAGGGTAATGACATGTAACTCTGCTAAAGAGATTTGGGAAAAATTAGAAGTTACATATGAAGGTACTAAGGAAGTAAAAGATAGTAGGATAGACATGCTCACTAGCGAGTATGAAGCATTTAAAATGACTGCTGTTGAATCTATTCAAACCATGTACACTAGATTCACACACATCACAAATTCTCTAAATTCACTTGGAAAATCTTACCCTACTTATGCGTTGATCTAGAAAATACTCAGAGGACTACCTCCAGTTTGGGAAGCAAAAGCTATCGCAATAGCAGAAGGGAGAAATTTCAAGGAGATGTCAGTTGGCGAACTAATTGGATCGCTCATCACCTATGAACTTGCAATAAATGAGAGGAAGAATGAGAAAATTAAAGCAAAGAAAACTACAGCACTTAAGGCATTATCTCATTGCTCCAGTGAGGGAAGTGATTCAGAATCGGATGACAACATGGCACTTATCACTAAGAAATTTGGAGAATTCATAAGAAAGAACAAGAAATACACCAAAAAATTTCAAGGGGTCAAAAGCAGAAAAGGGAGAGTCGAGCAAAAGGAAGCAAAAATATGAACCTCCCATGTGTTATAACTGCAGAGAATTTGGACACATCAAGCTAGATTGTCCTCAGCTGAAGAAAGGGTCTAAGAAGAAGAAGAAGAAGAAGGCTCTAAAAGTGGGTTGGGACACACACAGTGCAAGTAGTTTGGAATCTGAAACTAGTGATGACGAGATGGTGAATATATGTCCAATGCCACACGATGACCACGAGGTATAATCCTTTTGTTCTACTTCATCTTACTATTCAAGTGATTCAAAAAATGAAAATAACATGCTTTCATATGATGAATTGTATCAGGAATATCTGTACACCCTTAAAATTCTTGAGAAAATGAATAAGAAAAATAATGGTTTGAAATTAAAATTGAAAGAATTTTCAATGTTAGTTTAACGTCAAAATGAATCTCATGCATCTCTCATGAAAGACAAGGATTTCAAAATTAAGGAGTAAGAAAAGAATTTGAAAGATAAAATTAAGATTATTTGTAAATTTACTGAAGGTCAAAATAACTTTAAAAAACTCCTAGGAGCTCAAAGAAATTCCATAAAGAAGGAAGGTCTTGGTTTTAATGGGAAGGAGAATCTAAAACAAAAACATCTCTACATGGGATATTTTGTAAGAGTTAAAATCGTATGTTCCAACTAAAGACTATCATAGAAATATTACATGTTTTAAATGTAAGAGGTTGGGTCACATAAAATTTAACCACCTTTTCAAAAATAAAGATGTCAAACTTAAGAAAGTCTGGAAAGTCAAAGGAGAATTTAGTACTAACCCCAATGGACCCAAGGAAATCTGGATACCAAAAGCAGTTATCTGATTGTGTGTTGCAGATGTGCTTGAGATTGTCCTCCTCGAAGGGCAAGTGGTATATGGATAGCGGATGCTCGCAACACATGATAGGAGATAAAGCTAAATTCGCATCTATCATGTCCAAAGATGAAGGATTCGTTGCATTTGGGGATAACTCTAAAGGTAAAATCATTGGAGTTGGTAAAGTTGGTAAGGAACCTTCACTTGTCATTGATAATGCGTTGTTAGTTGATGGGTTGAAACATAACTTATTGAGCATAAGCCAACTATGTGATAAAAGTTATAAAGTCTCATTTGAACATGACAAATGCACTGTATGGAACAAATCTAAAAACAAAATATTGTTTATTGCTAATCGTCATGAAAATGTATACATCACTAGCCTTGATAACCTTGCTTCTAAAAATGTTACTTGTTTCTCTGCTATAAAAGAGATTAGTTGGATTTGGCATAGGAGACTAGGACATGCAAACATGGATTTAATATCTAAACTTGTTAAGAAAGAATTAGTTAAAGGATTTCCTAAAACTAAATTCGTGAAAGATAAAATCTGTGATACATGCTAACTAGGAAAACAAGCAAGAAAAAGTAATCTCTACTACTAGGCCACTTCAAATGCTACACTTAAATTTATTTGGTCCAAACCCAATTCAAAGTTTAAGAGGAAAATCATACGCATTCATCATAGTTGATGATTATTCATGATACACATGGGTACTCTTCTTAGGTCACAAAGATAAAGTGTGTAAACAATTCATAAATCTATGAAAGAAAATTCAAAATGAAAAGGTTTATACTGTCACTAAAATCCAAAGTGATAGGGTTATAGAATTTAAAAATCAAAGCATGGAAGACTACTGCAATTCATTAGGAATAGCTCATAATTTTTCGGCTCCTAGAACACCACAGCAGAATAGTGTAGTTGAAAGGAAGAATAGGTTTATACAAGAAATAACCAGAAATATGCTTAACAAACATAAACTACCTAAGTACTTCTGGGTCGAGGCAGTAAATACCACATGCTATGTTTTAAATAGAGTTTTGATTAGATCTTCTCTTAATAAGATTCTGTATGAATTATGGAATGACCATAGACCAAATATATCATATTTTCATGTCTTTGGCTGTAAATGTTTTGTGTTTAGAGACAATGAATATTTAGGAAAGTTTGATGTGAAATTAGATGAAGGTATCTTCCTAGGGTATGCCGTAGATAGTAAAGCCCACAGAGTTTATAATAAACGAACATTAGCCATTATAAAATCTATTCATGTAGTGTTCAATGAGTCAAATCCCTTCTCTAAGAGGACTGATGAAGATGAAATTGAGATAAATAAGGAATTTGAAAAACTGCCCATTAAAGATGATTTAGAAAAGAAATATGAAATTAAGGAACCATCTATTGAAACTAATCAATTGAAAATGAGGATAATAAACTACCTAGAGAATGGAAGTACATAAAGAGTCATCCCATTGATCAAATAATAGGTGAACCATTACGTGGAATAGCCACATGATCCTCACTTAGGAATATGATTAGTCATTTTTCCTTTCTATCTAAAGAAGAACCTAAGAATGTGAGTGAAGGAATTGAGGATGAATCATGGGTGTTGTCCATGCAAGAAGAGTTAAACCAGTTTGATAGAAACAAAGTATGGACATTAGTTCCTAGACCTGAGGATAAGACAATTATTGAAACAAAATGGATATATAAGAACAAGAAAGATGAACATGGGATGGCTGTTAGAAATAAGGCAAGACTAGTAGTTCAGGGATAAAACCAGGAAGAAGGAATAGATTTTGAAGAAACCTTTGCACCTGTATCTAGAATGGAAGCCATTCAAATGCTTTTAGCCTATGCTGCTTTTAAGGATTTCAAGCTATATCAAGTGGATGTCAAAAGCGTATTTTTAAATGGCTACATAAGTGAAGAGGTATATGTAGAACAACCCCCAAGTTTTCAAAACCATAAGAACCTAGATCATGTTTATAGACTAACAAAAGCCTTGTACAGTTTAAAGCAAGCTCCTAGAGCTTGGTATGAGAGATTAAGCGGCTTTCTACTAGACAATGGATTTATCAGAGGAAGGATAAACACAACACTTTTCATAAAGTCTAAGAAAGATGACGTGCTCCTAGTTCAAGTATACGTAGATGATATCATATTTTGAAATACAAATAAAGACTTGTGTAATGAGTTTGCTAGAACTGTGCAAAATGAATTTGAGATGAGCATGATGGGTGAACTAAATTTCTTCCTGGGACTTCAGATCAAACAAGTGAAACATGGAATATTTATAAATCAATCGAAGTACCTTAGATATCTGCCCAAGAAGTTTAACATGGAAGATGGAAAAATACTTGGAACACCTATGAGCTCTTCTTTGAAATTTGACAAAGATGAACAAGGTATACTAGTAGACGTCAAGCTCTATCTTAGAATGATTGGAAGCTTACTATATCTGACCGCTAGCCGACCTGAGATAATGTTTAGCATATGTTTGTGCGCAAGATTTCAAGCTGCACCAAAAGAGTCACATTTGTTAGCTATTAAACGAATACTTAGATATCTGATAGGAACCGTGGAACTTGAGTTATGGTATCCTAAGTATACTTCTTTTGAGATTATCATCTATTCAGATGCTAATTTTGCTAGTAGCAAAGTGGATAGGAAGAGAACGAGTGGTACATGTCATTTCTTAGGACATTCGTTAGTCTCTTGGTTTTCTAAGAAGCATAATTCAGTAGCTCTTTCCATAGTTGAGGCAGAATACGTAGCGGTAGGAAGTTGTTGCACTCAAACACTATGCATGAAGCAACAATTGACAGATTTTGGATTAAGCTATGACACAATACCTATAAGATGCAACAATATGAGTGCAATAAAAATCTCAAAGAATCCTATACTACATTCACGAACTAAACATATAGAAATAATACATCAATTTCTTCATGATCGTGTGCAAAAAGGAGATGTGACACTTGAGTTTGTATGCGCAGATGAACAATGGGCAGACATATTCACAAAACCACTTGCGGAGGATAGGTTTATCAAAATTAGACATGAATTAGGCTTGATGAATAGTCGAGAGGTTGCCTAGAATTATATTAGATGACATAATTCAGAGGGAGCAACGTCACTTAATATTCACAATTGGTTAAAAATTTCAAATTAGGCTCATTTGTTCTCTGTTTGGATCACATTACTTAACATTTGGTATTAAACTCATATCATGATAAGAGCATATTAACTTACGCATGGTAATCCTCATATAATCATTGAACTTTAGTGACTGTATTTCCTTATCCATATCTATGAAATTTGCCACACTGTGAATGTTCACATTGCAATTTACATTCAACAACACAACTTTCTACATTAGCAAGGGGGAGAAGTAACTTGAATTAACACAGGGAGACACATTTCACAGTACAATTTCTAAAATATGATGGTTGAATGAGTTTAAAACTTTAAGATTTAAAAGGGAGAAGAATATAGGGTTATGTCCACTCATGTATTATTATACACCTTTTTGTTGATGTCAAAAGGGGGAGAAGAATCAGGCTAGAAAAAGTGGGAAAAAATGGAACTAAATGTGTAGAGAAGAATCGGGCTAGCAAAAATGGGCAAAAATAGTTGGACAAACTAAATGTGTATGAGCATGAGCATATTTCATTTGCTATATGTGTGCATTATTTGAGAGGGAGTCTTGTTAGGCGTAAATAATTGTATATTTTTGCTAGTGTATTTGTCATCATTAAAAAGGAGGAGATTGTTGACTCTATGAGTCCAGTCTAGTTTTGATAATGACAAATCACTTGGTATTTGATCTGTGCATTGAGATTGTGAACAGGAACAATATGTAACATGCACGAAAGGATAGAAAGTCATGGAAGCCATGAAGATTAAAGAATATACATCTTGGAAAAATCCATGGAACTAAAACAGTTGAAGAATGAAGATGTAAGCAGCAAGTTCAAGATCATCATAGGAATGGGTATTTAGAACTGAATGTATTCACTTAATTCATATGATTTAATTTGAGGCTCAACCTATACCCGAAACTGACTTTAGGACTCATGCATCTCATAAACATTTTAGGGGATATTTATGGACTTAGAGATTGTTTTTGAAACCCCGAAAAATATTTTATAAAAGAGCAAAGAAAGAGAGCAAAACAGATTTTGGAAACTAAAAAAAAAAAATCCAGAAAATGCACTATTCAAAAGACCGAACTCCCTGTTCAGTCGTCTGAAGTGTCAACTTTAGAAGACCGAAGTTAAGCTCAGTCATCCAAAGAATTTCTTTAGAAGACCGAAGATTAAGTTCAGTCACTTGAAAAATTATTGGAGAAACACAAAAACAAGCAGAAGCACATCAGAAGACTGAACCCTGACTTTAGTCGTCTGAACCAACCACTTCAGAAGACTAAACCCCAACTTCAATTGCCTAACCCTATGTCCAGATTCTATTTTTGAAAACTCTAAGGAACTTTAGTTGTCTGAGCTCTAACCCTCAATTTTCTAAACTTATGAGAAGATTAAAAATTTATTTTTAGTGAGAGAACACACGAGTTATGCCCCACAAGGAAGATCAAGTGAAAAGAAAAACAACCTTTGGCATATGATTGAGCAGATTATAAGATTAGCACAACTTTGGGAAACATACTGTTGAAACTTTTTCTTGGAATTTCAAAGTTTATACATCAAATCTGAGCTAAGGCTATCTTGATCTTCAAAATTCATTCCAGCAATCGTTGTGCGTTCATTTTGGTATTGAGGTTTGGTAAATTGATTTTCTTGTTAATATTCACTCTTATAAAGCTTTTCATTTAAATCGATTTGCATGTTAATATTTATTTTCAAAGAGCTTTTCATCTCAAAATCCATTGTCGAATATTTATTAAGACGTTGATCTTGAGTGTGATTATATTAAATCGTTTTGACAAGATTACTACTTGAGAAAAGTTTTAGCCATTGGTTAGATAGTTTTGATTCAAGTGTGTATTCAGTTAAAGACTTGATATTTTTGATATTACAAAACCACTTGATTAAATATTCATAAAGTTCATAACTATATATATAATTGAAGGATATTTTTTGAAAACTATTATATTAGGTTTTTGATCTTTGGAAATCATATCTTATATATATTTGCATAGTACAAAGATCATATTGTGGTTGAATATTTGGAAGAAAACTTAATAATTTTGATCGTTATAATATTCAAGAGAAATCTTTTAATAAGATCACATTTGATATTCATGCATCACATAAGTTGAACTAGAATCCTATTTTGTCCAAGGCATTTACTTATATCATTATTTTGGGAGAGTTGATTAAAGGGAAATTATGTGAAGCATATCATTCATATAACGATTATATCATTACATACATACTAAGCTTCAAGTTTCATCATATGGATATGTGTTAGGTTTTCAATTGTACTCACTAGCTTTGTTAGAAGCAAATCTTCTATTGTTTTGCAGATTTAAATTGTATATTATAATCACAGTTCGGGTTGGGAACCAGGTGAGGAGGAAGTTGTGCCTCTTGTAAGCAGCAGATGTAAGGGAAGCTCTGTCCCGGTTAAAGGAGCAAGGATTTTGTGGAATCTTTGAGTGGGTTGCTCAAGACGAGGACGTAGGCCGGGTTGGCTGAACCTCGTAAAAATTGTGTTTGCCTTCTCTCTTCCTTTACTCCTTTTATTTTTCGCAACGTATTTAATTAGATATCTTGCATGTGTATGTTGAATAACCCCACTTGCACTTGAAAAATAATTAGGTAAAAAGAATTCATTGATATAATAATTTAAATCAGTCTTAAACCCCTACAATTAATTTTTTAAATATAAAAAATAGGGATTAAGTGGTAAATAATATTAGAGGTTTTTAAAAATACCCAATTCATCCCCCCCCCCCCTCTCGGGATTACACCTAAATTAACAGGTTCCCAAATATCTGAATCCAAGTAGTCACCCATATGCTTTAACTGCATATGCCACAGGATACCTGACTCAAATTCAACAGTTGCAACTCCACCTAAAACTGTAACGCCCTGCAGTGTATGGATATTTCCTACTACTTTTTCCTCTTTCATCACTATCAAGTTAGCTTCACACATTTTCATTTCTCCACATTTAGACTCATAACAATATCCATTACGGTTTAAAGTTCCCAATGAAATACTCTTCTTCCTTAGACCCGATTCATGCTTTACATCACATATGGTTCTTACAAAACTATTATACATTTTGATTTTGACATTTCTAATAACAAACATTTTGCATGAAATATCATTTTCAATCAAAATACAACCAGTATGAACTAACCTATAGATGTCAAACCATTTTTTAGGATAAAAGCATCCGGTATCTAAAATCCAAGAATTACCCGCGAGGCACTCCGAACCCGATGAAAAACATAGCATATCTCTATCACTACATTCTAAGTCTTCCTCCACTACACTTATAGATTTTGACCAACCCTTAGACATATATCAGCATTCCCATTTTCACCAAACTAATGCTTGAGAATTCACATCCATGTCGTGATACAACATGTCCTTAGCCAAGCAATACAAATGATTGCTTCCAATTCATTCTAAGTCATTTCATCCATGCTATCCGATTGAAATTTTGTATAAAACTTTCACCAAACCTTGTTACATCAACAGATCCTTCGATTTAGAGGCCATACAATACGCTCTGATCCCAATTGTTGTGAAATAAGGGTCCTTCTAATAATGTACAACGGAATGAACATTGTAAAGGATCAAACAATACCATATGCAACAATCTAAAATGGTAAAATACAGAATTATTCCACAACCATAGAAATATAAAGAGAGTAATAATAAAGGCAACGACACTAAGAATTACATGGTTCGGCAAAGCCTACATCCATGGGAGCAATCGACAAGAGATTTCATCATGAAAATCAATAAACACCAAATGATCTTCTCTCTTTCTCTCACTCCTCTCTTACTCTCTTACATGTCAAAATATGCCTAGAAGAATATATATAACAAGCCCTCAGAGGCTTCCCTCTGAATCCCCAACTATCATATCGTTTACATTCAAAATTAAAATATTTTTTCGTAGCCCATGCGCACTTGTCGACGAGAACAACGCACTCATCAACGAGCCAGAGAAGGCCACTCGTCGACTAGTCAACCCACTCGCCGATGAGTCTTAAATTCTGCAATTTTCACCTTTTGGCATCTTCTCATCGATAAGCACATGACACTTATCGACGAGTCATTGCTGCTACACCAATATATGTTTTTTCTCTCTTTGTTCATATGCCCCCACGAAGTATAAGAGTTACACCATAAATAACAACGCCCACTTGAAAAAGTTCCAAAAATTATAAGTAGCAAAGGAAGTAATCATACACGTAGTGTCAAAATAGGAAACATATGTTAACACCTTAAAATAATTAATACCTACCATTTGTTTATAGTCTTTCTCTATCAAACACACTTTGAAGTGATTTACCTCTCTATTAGGCTTATACATGGTCTTATACACCCACTTAACACCAATAGGTTTATTTCCATAAAGAAGAGTAGTCTCAAATTTTATTTTTTTTTTCAATTTCTTGAATTTCTTCATCCATAGCCTGAATTGATCATCACTTGTAACTTCCTCATAAGATAATATAACATTGTTGACACCATACTCAAGTGGCTCATTTTAGTTGTCAATATTTTGGTTTCTAAAGAAAATCAAGTAAAATGAACCAATCCATTGGTTCCCTTACTTCCCTTTTTGTTTCAAACATAGAGTTGCCGCTTGGTTTTAGTTTTTGGAAAGGAAAAATAAAGCAAAACCTTTTAAAGCAGATATTTAGTCTGGGAGTATCATTGTGAATAAGGAAGACTTTTTAGTCTTTTTTAAATGAGGTTTAAAAGATATAGCATCCTAAAGCACACATTCTAAGAATGGTTACTTCACTTACTTTATGTGAGCATGTGTATCTCTCATTTTGAACTTCGAATTTTGAAAAAAAAAATTAAATTAATGGAAAAAATGCACTTGCAACATTTGCTTGTCGACCGCACATTCAGAGGTTTAATAGACCACCTATTGCAATTTCCCTTTTAAATTTTTAAAATCAAAGTTTTGACCCTTAGTATATATAGTTGCATTTATCCCATGGAAACTCTACTACTTTCCCCTTAATCCCTCTTGAAGAGTTTAAATCTTGGATTTAATCTTTATCTCCATAATCATTGATTTCAATCGAGAGAACTTTCAACCATTTATTATTAAATTCTTGATTTAAATCATGGAATTTCAATAATAATATTCATTAATCCCTAACACAACCAATAATTACGTGCAATCCATTCAATCCCTGACTTAATTTGAGAGATTTTAATGTTGACTTATGCCTATCCTTGATTTAAAAATTATTTATGAATTCATTCATTGCAATCAATCAAAGATTTTTCATCATTTTCCCATTTTATTTTTCATTTTCAAAAGTTTAGGAATACTTGAAGCCAACCCTTTTTCAAACAAAGGCATATAATGGTTTTTGATGTTGTTTGTGGCTTTTGGATGATGATATTTCATTGAATGATCAAGAAAAGGGAATTTTTTTTTTCCTTTTTTTTTTTCCTTTGTTTAGGCGCACACACACACACACACACATAGCAATAACTATTTCATAATGGGTGTCAATGGGGTGTTGGTTGACGGATCCCCTTTAGAATAGTTGGTCTACAAAATTCCTTTATGACGAGCATACTCCCAAACCCTCTTCTCTATTCTTAGACCTCTTAAAAATTTTTCCTTCAAGAAAATAATAAAGGTAGCGACTCTGCTTTTTCATTCATTCTTGTTTTTGTAGAGTCTTTGTCATTCCTGTAGGTTTTCTTATTTGGGGATTGCCATGCAACCCCCATTGATTGGCACCCTTGGAATAGATTCTGATATCGATACCTTGGTGACTCAATTGTGGATACTTTGAAAGTTGAGATTCTTCCTTTGTGTGTGTTTGTCTTCTTTTTCACTGCTTTCTTGAGTTATGTTTTGATTTGGCTAAGTTGTTATATGGTAGATTCCTATATTCTCTATTGTCTCTTTGGGATGCTTTCGGTTGTATAAATTTTGGTGTAAATTGATTTCTTTTACCTTTTTTTTTTTTTTACTTTTATATAATTGGGATAGCTTCAACACGCACCAGTCACTGACACTACATAAGTTCAATACTCAGGCTCTCACCTACTAGAATTAGGAGAAGAATAGTAGTAAAAACCTTTAAGAGGTGTTATCCACTGTATAGGTCTTACAAAATCCCTCATGCAAATTGAACTTTTTTGTTGACCCTATGAGTCATACCCTATTTTGATTATGACAAATACTCAGGTATTTAATGTCTATCAAGTTTGTGTGTAGGTTCATATTAGTAAAGATCATTTGATGGCACATGTTAACTTGAAGCAAAAAGAAGACCCAAAAGATTCATTGCTATAATTTCATATTAAGTTTAATATTGGGTCTGTAATAGTAAAATAGGAATGGTCTATAATAATTGGTGGGCATCATGCATGTAGGAACTTATAAGCTCAATGACCATGGCTTGACCTTAGGGATCACCCTTCGGTTAACCGACGTCAAATTTTTAGGCATAGTTGAAAAGCCTTGGCCATTGATCTTAGATTGACTCTAGGTCCCTAATCATCACATGTAAAGTCCCCCATAACTTAGAACTTATACCTATATGAATAGGGGTGACTTTTGATAAACAATAGGACTGAAAGAGTGCATTGAACAGTGCTTCAGTCGACTGAACTTTAATAGTGTAAATCACTAGGTCGACCGAACCGTATGGAGGTCAACATGTAGACTATTCAGTTGACTAAACCAAAATACACAGGGCACTTTGGTCGACTTAACTCCCATCGAGTCAACATGTTGTCTCCTCAGTCGACCGACCAAGTTTATATGGGCAACGCCCTGGTCAACCGAACGTCATAGTTCAAATTGACCTAATCAATCGAACCGCGCAAAATTGGAAAATCACCCTTGAACCATGTAAGTCCGATTGACCAAACTCTCAGTTCATTTTTTGCATGGTCGACCAAACTCTATCACTTGATCGACCGAACGTTAAGTTTGGTCGACCAATGCTATCGGGTTGGACAATTTTTTATGGAGGATAAAAGTTTTTAGAAAGAGTTAACTTTGCTAAATTGTTTTAAAACAATTCTAATAATTCCCTATATGTCCTAAACGGTCATAATTTGGCCTTTGTCTATAAATATTAGTTCATTTGAGAGGATTAGACATAGATTAGCAAAAATCATTAGCCAAAATCCTCTCTATTTCAAAATCCCATTTTGCTCAAATACTCTCATATTCTCATTCCCTTGATACATTTTATTAGTGTGAGAGCATATTGATTGTGCTAGTGCTTGTTAAATATTACTACTACTCCCATTGCCTTGATTGTTTATTGATATTGATTTTGGGGGAGTTTAGTTAAAGTTTATCCCACAAATTTGAACATTATAAATCTTGTGTTGGGATAGACTAACAAGCTTAAGGATCTTTGCATTGTCATTGCAAGATTCCTATAGCTATGTTTTTATTCTGCAAAAATATTTCTTGCAAGTTATAATATTTTTCAAACTACTCTTGTGCTTATTTCATTGAAGGAAATTTTTTGAGATAGTTTGATTATCTGATTAGCATCTTTGAAACCCTTATTTGTTATTGAGATTTGATATAACTTGTTTCAAAGATATAGCTTGATTCGAACACTCTTGAGCATAGTTGTTATCACATCTTGTTGAGTGTTGCTTGCATAAAGATACACATCACTGAGCTTATAAATCCTATATTATTGATGTGCATTGTGTTAGCCTTACAATGTTTAAAATCTTGTTATCTTATTTTGATGCTAACAAACAAATAAAATTTAATGTATTTGTGTGAGTAATGTTATTTCAGGGCTCACATATGAGAAAGTAAGGTGAAAGTACTCACAATGATCAAATGAAACTTAAATGAGTCAAAGCATGGATTTAAAGATAATATATGAAACCTTGAAGAATATGAGGACATGAATGACTTGTTGAAAGTCAAGGCATATTAAAGTCCAAAGAGCCAAAGAAAGTCAAAGTGAGAAAGCTCAAAGAATATGGAAGCTTGAAGAAAAGATGAACTCAATCCAAGGACAAAGCATGAAGACTCAAGAACTTAGAATGTTAATATCTTAGCAGTCTTTATGTAAGTGCTTTAATGTTTAAAATATCGTTTGAAATATTTTGAAACTCATAGGTTAATTTTTTAGACCTAGATGCCTTTTAAAATAACTGAAAAATATTTTTATAAGGTCAAAAATTATTTTAAAAAAGGTTAGAATCATTTTTGGAATAAAAAGCACCAAAAAGAGTTTTCCCAAATGCTGTCAGTTTTTATACAGCCACATTGAGCTGAATTTTTCTCTATCAAAAGCTCATTATTTTAAAAAGTGGTAAACATTAAAGTTTTAGGAATTTAGCTTATATTTCTTTTGACACCAATAACACCTAATTTGGAGTAATATAAAAAAAGTTATGGCCAACACACTGAAACGAGGTCACTGCTGTCAGACATCTGAACACTATTCAATGGGCAAATTTTTTAAATTCTAATATTTTAAAATATAGCCGTTTGAGCTCCAAACTTTCTAAAAATTTGGGAAACTCTCTAAGAAAACTTTTTCAACATGGAAACAAGTTTGAAAGCCTATAAATACATGGTTTTGCAAATCAAAACTCATCCAAGAATTGAAAAATCTGCTTGTAAAGCTGAAGCACTCTTGTTCTTCCAAAGCTCTCTTATCCACTCATTGCAAAACTATTTTTCTGAGATATTATGAAGTGCTAATCCTTCCTCCTCTGAATTTCTACTGCTAATCCTTATCTAAGAAGGATATTGGTGAATTCTACACTTGAGCTTCATTGTACTTCATATTAATATTTTACATTCAAGTATATAGTGCTGAAATTGTACTAACTTGCTCTTTAAGAGAGTATACTTGTACGCAGATCTTATCTTGTATTTCTTGTAGTTCTTTGACATTCCAAGGATTGTTTGGATCGTTGGCTAAGCAAGGGGATATTGCTTAGAGAGGCGGGCTCTAGCCTAAAGGAGTGACCGAATGAGGGAATATCGTTTAGAGAAGGCGGGCTCTAACCTTAACCAAGGAGGTTGTAAAGATTTGTTCCACCTGTTAACGGAACAAGTTTAGTGAATCCTTTGGTGGATTGCCAAGGGCGAGGACGTAGGTTGCCTATAAGCCGAACCTCGTAAAAATCTCCATCTCATTCTCTCTTTCCCTTACTCTTTATTTTCAGCATATTTAAATTGCGTGGATGATTTATTTGATAATCATATATACTACGTAATATTTGGAAATCAAAAAAACTTAAGGTTTAATTTTGATTTGGGTTGCGGAAACCGAAAGGGAATACGTTGGTTACACCATATCTTGCGGAAACCTTACGGGAGTACATTACTTGGTTAACATCCCAAAGATAAATTCACCAAGAGTTTATTTGAGTTATAAATATTTGGAAAGACTGATTTGAATCATCTATACAGGGCTTTACATCAACAAGCATAAATTCTCATTCACTACACGGCTTGGTTCAAATTTGGTAAATATAAACAAACAACCATCTTGAGTTGTTATATTACATAAGTGTTGTGTATTGGCTTGTTTGTTTACTTTATAATTTTAGTTGATTGGTTTGGTTGAATGATTGGATGTTTGTATGGTTAAAAATTAAGTAAAGAAACTAAGTTCTTAAGTGCTTAACAAATTAAAAAAATCAGTCACGAATTGGTTAAAAGAAATAAAATAAGTTTAAGAATTCTAAAAAAGAATTAAAAGAAATTTTAAAAACCAATTCACCCCCACTCTTGGGAAGCTATTCCTAATTTCACAATGATTGATTTGTATTGGTACATATCTGCTTATCGAAGAAGCATTATATTGTACACAGTTTGTGTTATAATTCGGTTGTATTCCAGGCCTGAGGGGGCGGTGACCTAGCTTGTAAGGATCGGTAGGGCCTTCTTCGCCCCACAAGGAGAATTTGTAAAGGTTGAGGTCAGCCCTGTGCTAATTGACCTGATTGTATTAGGTGCCACGCCACCCGTTAAGTGAGCCTTAGTGGAATCCTTGTGTTTGTTAGGCAAGGCGGGGATGTAGGCAGTATTGGCCAAACCCCGATAATATTTCTTGTGTCATATTTAATTTTCGAACTTAAATTTACGCACTTGAATGTTGTCATTTTAATTATTGTGAATGGTTCAAAAATACTGAGATTGCTTCAATTGCTTTACATTCTTACTTAGTTTGATTTCTGCTGAATTGGTTAATGCATAGAAGGGACTCTAGGTTGGGAAATACTGATTGTGATTTGAATTTGACATAGGAAAGTTTTAAATTTCCAATTCACCCCCCGCCCCCTCTTGGGCGTACACCAAAGCTAACACTTTCCCACTTAAGGTCTATAATGACTAAGGATTGGGGATCTTGCTAGCTCATAATGATGACAGTAAGGATATTTTAGGGAACCTTTAGAACATAACAATATTTTAGAAAAGCACTCTCCTCTAAAACTATTAGCTACAAAAGACCAAAGGGAGGCCATATAATGGATTTTGTCCTAGGGCATGGAACACATAACCCTTTTACCCATAAATATGTGCACATTCCATTCCAATCAAATTCCACACGACACGGAAAAAACCATACGTTTCCACAAAGCCAAGGCATCTTCACTCCTACCGAAACTTGTGAAGGAAATCGCCAAAAAATCCTCCATCAATTCCATAGAAATCCATTTCTCTCCAAAATTCAAAACAAGTTATTCCAAACCTTCCAAATGAAAGAACAGTGCAAAGAAAAAAAATGAGAAGACAAAACTGTCAAAACATAAAGCATGCATCTGAAGATAATGTCTTTGAATACCTCCTACTCTGCAATAGATTGTTGGTGTTAATACTATTAAGAATAAAAAACCAAATAAATGTCTTAATTTTTGAGAATTCCACTTGTGAGCTTGTCCCACATTCGAAAATTAGAGTGGATGATGGGTGCTTATATACATGGTTGGGCCCAAGACCCAATATGCTTAAGCTTTTGGGTCAAGTTGGTGTTCACCCATGTGTATCAAGCCCACCCATTGGCTTCTCCAGTGTTAACAAATGTTATCAAAGCCCAGTTGACAAATTATCAGGTTGGCAGTTTGAGTTATGGAAGCAAATACGAGTAGAATGATTAATCTCAATGGTTTAAATTATCACATATGGAAAGGAAAAATGGAGGATCTTTTTAATGTGAAAGATTCTTACCTAGTGTTGTTTAGTGCTGAAAAACCAGAAAAAAAAAAAGTATAATATGGAGGGGACTTTGTTACATCGACAGGTGTGTGGGTATATCAAGCAGTGGGTAGATGATAATATTTTGAACCATATTAGTGTAGAGACAAATGCACGTTCTCTATGGAGTAAGCTTGAACGGTTATATTCTTGAAAGAGTAGAAATAATAAGTTGTTTCTGATTAAACAAATGATGGCTTTGAGGTACCAAGACGGGACTCTTTTATCTGATCACCTAAATACATTCTAAGGAATTATTAATCAGTTGGCGGGAATAGGTATTAAGTTTGATGATGAGATACAAGGATTATGGTTGATTGATTCATTACTAGACTCGTGGGAGATGCTCAGAACTTCATTGTCTAACTCCTCTCCAGAGGTGTAATCATAATGGATATGACCAAAAGTTGTTTACTAGATGAAGAGATGAGAATAAAAGCACAAGGATCCTCTTCATAGTCAGAGATCTTGGTTACAAAAAAGAAGGGGAGAAGTAAGAGCAGAGGTTCGAAGAATAGAGATAACAACAGAGTAAGTCCAACAAGTTTTCAAATGTTGAGTGTCATCATTGCAGGAAAAAGGGACACATCAAGAAATATTGCAAGCAATTGAAGAAAGAAAACAAGAAAGAGCAAGGGAAGGCAACGAAGAATGGAGATGAAAAATATGGTGATGATAGAGTTGCTACCACCACTCATGTAGACTTCCTCATTGTTTATGATGATGAGATGATAAAAGTTGCATATCATAAGACCAGTTGGGTGATTGACAATGGTGCCTCGATTCATACAACATCTTAGAAGGATTTCTTTACATCCTATAGATTTAGTGACTTTGGAACAGTAAAATGGGAAATGATGGTTTGGTTAAAGTCATTGGAATTGGGGATGTGTATCTGAAGACAAATAATGGCACGAGTTTAGTTCTTAGAGATGTGAAGCATATTCCTTTGAATTTGATTTCTACAGGTAAACTTGATGACAAAGGGTATTGCAACACTTTTAGTGATGGCCAGTGGAAGCCCACCAAGGGTGTTATGGTTGTGGCTCGAGGCATGAGGCACTTTGTATTGTACATTCTGCACGCAAAGATCTCCAATGACATTATTAATGCGATGGAGGATAATGGTTCAACAGAGTTGTAGCACAAGAGACTAGCTCACATGAGTGAAAAAGGATTAGCTCTACTGGGGAAGAAAAGTCTACTATGTGGACTAAAAAGTACACTTCTGAAAAGGTGTACTCATTATTTGTTAGGAAAGCAGAGCAGAGTTTCCTTCAAGAACTCCACTCATTCAAGAAAGTCAGAGATACTGGATTTGGTACATTCGGATGTATGTGGCCTTATGAAGACGTGAACACTTGGTGGCTCCAGATACTTTCTGACCTTCATAGATGATCATTTAAGGAAGTTATGGGTATATACCATGAAGTTAAAAGACCAAGTCTTGGCCGAGTTCAAGCAATTTCAAGCCCTAGTTGAGAGATAGACTGGGAAGAAACTGAGGTGTATCCAGACTGATAACGGTGGAGAGTATTCTGGTCCATTTGATGAGTATTGCAGATAGTAGGGTATTCAGCATCAAAAGACTCTTCTGAAAAACTCCTTAATTGAATGGCATAGCAGAAAGGACAAACAAAACACTGGTTGAGAGAGTGAGATGTTTGCTTTCACAAGCCCGGTTGCCAAAATCCTTTTGGGGGAGGCAATTAAGTTATTACTAGAAAATTCATTAATTTCCACATTTCATTTTCATAAATAATATCTAAAGAGTCGTAGGCTCAAAATCATAATTCAAATGGTTGGAATTTCTTTTAAAACTCACATAATAGCCATATACATATATAAACACATATATTTTCCATTTAAACTGATAAATTCATAAAAACTATTGGCTTAATCTATTCCCCTTACCTGGTTTCCTGAATTACGCCGACAGAGACCCCAAAATGATACGTGTGGTGCTCACCTGAACCCTTATTCAAAAACTCTCATTTATCAACTCAAATCCCCAAACATCACTCATTTAATACTTCCTAGGTTCCATTTACTTTAATTTAACAATAAAACTTTAAAATATCTCACTTACCCTGATTTTGGGATAATGCCCCAAAATCCCAAATCAACGATCTGCTCCAGTAACCTTGCAGAGAATGATCCCACGAACCTCGTGGTGGTTCTTGATTGTCAAAACAGACCTTAATGGAGCGAGAATCAAAGAAATAAGAGGGATGAACGATAGGGTTTCATGAGAGGGAGAGAAAGAAAGAAAAAAAAAAATGAGTTTTGTTTACAACTCTCGTAGGATCTTTCTTTAATATCACATCTTCAAACAAAATCGTCGCTGGTTTTCTTAGCCCTTCAAAATTCTGCCACCGATTTTCTCTTGAACTGGCCCAATTTTACCTTTTAGCCCGTTACTGGCTCACGATAACTCCACAAAACCATCGCTGGTTTTCTCCTTGCTTCAAAAAACTACCGCTTTTTTTTTTTTTTCTTTCTGTGTCTCTACACATACCATATCCCCTCTTTTTGTAAATTTGAAATATATCCTCTTAAAATTAGAGAAAATATCTCAATTCCTTAAATACTTTTCAAAATTTTATCAAGAACCTTTTTTTTACTATACTTGCATGGTCGTATATATAGTATGCGTCAATAAAATAGTATACTATATATTGCAATATTTATCTATTCACATAACATATATCTTACGAAATTACATTCTACTATCCAAGAAAAAAAAAAACTTAATAGAAGAAATAATTTAAGCTTAATAAAAAAATATTTTTTATTGTTTATAAATATTTAATGCATTTTATACTATGTTGCATGTAAATGATATCTAAGACTTTGCAATAGGCGTTCTATTATAATATCATAAATTAATAACATTTACTCATAAATTTAAAATTATCGATTTTACTTTCTATGTGTTACAAGTAGTTGCCAATCAAAAGATTTATTTTTCCAAAACTTTTACTCAAGGAAAAGGGGAGCACCATATCCTTAAGTTTTCCAAAGCCATAATGAATTTTTTTATAAAAAAAAAAAAAAAAAAAAAAAAAATGAGACCCTTTCTAGAGTGTGTAGTGAAGTGGCATTAAAAAGATGAAATATATTGGTAAGCATGTTGATCAGTTAGAAGAATGTTATTAATTGTTTTCAATGAGAAATTCTTACCAAGACAAATAGAATGAAATTAAAATAAAAGAGTATTAAAGTATTTTTATCATTTTAGTTAACAGATATTAATTTCACTATCCTTTTAATAGTTTAAAAGATATAAATGTTTCTTTTAAATATTTTAGCACTCATTTGTAATTGATGATATAGCTATAGGAGGTGCAAGTGTATTGTTCTATCTTTTTCTTACATAAAAAGTTTTTCTGAAGAATTGAGAGTTACGTTTGGAGCGTGAATTGATAAATTGTCTTTTAACTATTAATATGTGTTCCTTGAATAGCATTTTATGTGTACATTTTTATGGTTCCATTAGTATCGTTGAATAAGACTAAACTTCATAGTAAAAGGTAGTCATTTTTCACCTCTTCTTCATTTCCATCCTTCATAGAATTGGAATATAAAACTTTTAATATAAAAGCCCCAAAACTTTAGCCATTAATATATTACACAAGGTGATTAGAGTAACTGTTCTATGCCTATGTGATGGAGCACACAAACAACTACAATTTCTTTTCGTACAATGAAAACTTTTTTTGGTGCTACAAATTGGCTAGAAATAGTGTCATTAAAGGCATGAATAACAATACATTTTTTGTCCAATTGGTGTCATGTACTCTTAAAGAAACAACAATCATGCGCAAAACATGGAAATATTTTGAAATTATGGCAAGAATTGAAGTCTTCTCACTTTGGATATAATTAAGTTTGACAATTCTGTCAATTCAATATAATCATTAACAACTACGGTAGAATGGGTTCAATGGTCGATCATTTTCTTTTTCTTTTTTATTTTTCTTTTTAATTGTCCGGCATGTTCCAATAATTAGTAAAATAGTTGTCTCTTTTGTCCTACAGCCCACCATATATGTTCCATTTAAGTAGTACAAATGTTTGACTGTTAAATTTTGGAAATGACTTTATACTTGCATATTCAGGATACCCATAACGTACACATAAAAATAAAGTTAGGTGTCAACATCTCAAGTATTCCAACCACTATAAAATTTAGTAACCAAGCACTAATTTTTTCAACAACAACACCAGTTCAATTTCCATTTCAAGAACATAATTGAAGATGGAGTTAAATAAGATTGTATCAACCATTGCTGCTCATTTCTTCTTCATGGTAGCCTTCGCCAGCATGTCATCTCCCATCTCACTTGCCCAAAACTCACTGCAAGACTACTTAAACGCCCACAATGCAGCCCACGGGGAGGTGGGCGTTGTGCCCATGGTTTGGAACGACACGGTGGCTGCCTATGCTCAACACTACGTGCTGGTGAGGGCTGCTGAGTGCAACTTGGAGCACTTGTATGAAGACCCAACAATTCTGTCAATTCAATATAACCATTCTTTTCCTCAGAATTTTGAATCGTCTCGATCGGAGCTTGGACAAGAAAGTTACGCTCAGATTACAGAGTAATGTCGGTTTTAGCTTCCAATAGTTGTCCTGCGATAAGAAATACCAATAAAAAATACCAAAAATTTATAAATTACTCAATAAAACACAAATATTAAAAATAGAACACAATGTTAAAATATTAAGAGTAATTAGATATTTAATTAAAAATATAAATCGTATTGTATGAATTAAAACACTTAATTACGCAATTTAAGCCCGTAATCTCTGATCATATAACTGTTTGTACTTTGATAAAGGCTTTCTCGAATGTTGGTCAATGGATTGTTATAGATTGATTCGACACAAGAAGTACACAAGATTATTCATCAATACAAAATCAAGGGCACTCGAAAAGTTTACAAGATTGCCAGAAAATAGGGAGACACAATGATGCCGAGAACTGAGAACAAATGAGAGACTGAGAGAGACAAGCCAACGGTGTAAACGTTGCTGCTACTCTCACCGGCAGCGAAGATGATGAGTGAAGGTTGAGAGTTGATGAGAGACTGCCAGAGAGGTTAATTAGCCAAGGATGAGCAGAGACAAATGAGCTGGAGAGAAAAACTGAGAGTTGAGAACTCGAGAGCTGCTAGAGAGGGGGGGAGAGACGCCGATGATGAAGAGCCGAGAGACTGAGACATCGTCAAGAGCTGCTACTGCTTTTCACCAGAGAAGACTTCGTTGGGGTGGTGACGGCCATCAGGAAGCAAGGTTGGGTCAACGGCAAAGAGAGTTGGATTGCTAGAGAAGTATGTTGTCCGTTGCTATTTGCTGTAGAGAGACGGAAGGCAAGTCTCTGTTTGCGTTGTCATTGTCTACATTCGACAATTGTCGGAGAGTGCTGCGGTTTAGATAGAAAGACGAGAGAGAGAGAGAGAGAGAGAGAGAGAGAGAGAGAGAGAGAGAGAGAGAGAGAGAGAGAGAGAGAGAGATTCGTCTTGTTGTGGATGAGTGATGGTCATGAGGCTATGAGGGAGAATACAGTGTGCGTGGAGACTGGTGTGGCTATTACTGCTGCTGCTATGGCATTTTTAAGATGGTAGCAGTGATGGGTTTGCGGGGAATGAAATGGCTGGAGATGGAGGGCTTAAGTAGACGATGGCGGCGGTAGCAAAGAAGGTGAAAGAAAAAAAATTAGGTTAAGAAAACCCAGAGCTCTAATACCATGTTAAATTTGGAGAAAGACAATGTTCTCTGTTGATACTTGTTTATTACAAGGATTACAAAGGTATATATATATACATGAGAGAATTGAAAAAAATGAAAAGTGTATATTTCTCTAAATGGAATGTGTATATTTCTCTAATACACATGAATAAACCTCAAAGAATTTGAAACCCCACAACTAAGCATCCCTCCTATTGAGAGGGTATTATTCATCCCTTAATATTACAAGAAGCAAAGTAAGAAATTCAATTGAAGAGTGTTGCCTTTATTTCCTCAAGTTCAACTTGTTTTTGGGAGGCTTGCCTTTCTTAAATCTGGTAGCTTTTATTTCTTTTCTAGAATGCCAATAAACTTCAAATTTTTTTGAAGACATCAATTTAGAGTCCTATCTTATTTCGAGGGTATTATTCAATCCCTTAATAATACAACAAGCAATGGATAAATTAAATTAAAGAGAGTTACCTTTTTTTTTTTTCACATAGGAACTCCAGCAACCAACGAGCCCTTCGGACCCCCTAGTGCAGCACCAAACCTACGGATCAGCATCCTCTGCCCCCAGGTTGACTAGGGTAATGTCCGAATGCAGACATGACTTCTTTGCATCAGTTGGACATTCGGCCAACTCGACTCCCAGGACACATCTCCATTACCATCTACGGTCACTGCTGGCTCACAAAGAACTCTCACCATCCATGGTCCCCGCTGGCTCATAGAACGAACTATCACCATCCACGGTTCCCACTGGCTCACAGAGTAAACTCTCACAATCCACAGGAACTGCTGGCTCTGTGAGTGTATTTACTTGGAATTGATCCCCCAATGCTCCTTCTTATATGTCGATGCCTTTCTACCGCACCATGTCGTGCGGGCCAGAGTGTTACCTTTATTTCCTCAGGTTCAACTTATTTTTTGGGAGGCTTGCCTTTCCATCTTCATTCTTGTTCAATTATTCATGCAAAGTGTAAATTATTCATCTATTTCGTTTTTTAAATCAAGATGTAATGGCTTTCCAACTGCACTCGCCAAATAGCTCAAACCTATAGTTGTCCAAATATAGATAGAAATCCATAAAATTTAACCTATATAGGCGCCTTTTCCATTTTCAATTCTTTGTTGAATTCCATTCTAAGAAAAAGATAGGACCACATGTGTAATAACCCGAGCAATTTTTCAGCATCTCGTCAACGAACACAGGGGATTCGTCGATGAGGATATAAGAGGAGCTCGTCGATGAGGATAGGTTTCGTCAATGAGAAAATACCTAGAGAGGTTTTTAGGGCAGTCTGAAATTCATCGACGAGGGAGGAAGTTCGTCGACAAAATTCCTTAAGGACTCGTCAATGAGGTGACGTGTCTCGTTGACGAATCTGACCCTATAAATAGTTGAAACCTGAATTTTTGATGAAAATTTAACGCAAACCCTCTCTCTCTCTCTCTCTCTCTCTCTCTCTCTCTCTCTCTCTCTCTCTCTCTCTCTCTCTCTCTCTCTTTCTCTCTAAAATGCATTTCTCACCTTCTCTCTTCGTCCTGGCCCCATTTCTCGCCGGATTGAAGATCTAAGGGCACCACAACGCTCCTAGTGAAGTTCTCTGCCTAACCACTGGAGCTTATCGTTGGTGGAAGCGGTTTGGAATTCATCCTAAACTCAGGGTAAGCTGTTTTACTTAGAATATGCTTTCCCTGTAGTTATAGGAAATGTTGTATGTAGGAAAATACTGATGTTTTGTTCTGGGAGATGTCGTTTTCAGGGTGTTCAGTGGAGAACCCTGCAGGTGTAGGGCCAGAGTTCAGTGAGGGCTTTTCAGGAACTAAGTAAAGGAAATATGCTATGCTAGGGGACTTAATTATATTAACATAAATTTTACACTTGCATGTATACCAATTAATATATAGTTTTTACAAAATATGAGATTATAAAGTATGTGTATTTATTCAAAGCAGTATACATAGTGTTTACAGAATGTTATGTTTTCCTAAATGCCATACCACTCAAAGTATACATATAGATTACACAAATAGATAGTACTGACAAATTATACAGTTATAGCATCAAGATGCTACAGATATTATAGTATTTACAGTTCAGATTAATTATGTTATGGTTATTTTGGAAACATAATGGAAACAATAAAAAAAGTATAGTATATATGTATATAGTATCAAATCCCTATGGAAAGATTTTAGACAGATAAAGTTACAGAGCACGGTACTGTTGCTATATACCGATAGAGTGCAACAACATATCTCAGATAGTGTGTTGGTACCATCAACCATGCTCGAAGAGTATGTAGCTCCTCAGTTCGCTGGGTTGAGAAAGACGGTTTGACAAGGTAGTAGCCAGTCCCGCACCTAGGAGAGTATGCAATTTGGTTGGACTGAGGTAGAGTAGAGTTTAGTGACTTTCTTGGAGGGCCGACCAGGTTAAGTCCCGCCTACGGGCCGCACAACCCTGTCATGATGGGTCAAATCATGACATGCAGAGTCCTAGGGAAAGAGCACAATTATGTATATGTATATGTATACAGTTTTACAGTTTTTGTCGTGTATAATATGATATTAGCAGTATAAATGATAGAAAGTTCAGATGATACAAATATTTTAAGCTACTATATATGGGTTATATATGTTTTACAGATTTTCCAGATCATGCAGTTTTAAATATTATTATTATAAGTATACGAGTCGGTCGCCACACACTAGTAATACATATTTCCACTTACTGATCATCATCTCACCCCATTACTTTACCACTTTTCAGGTGAGCCAACTAGGCGAGCAGATCAAACTCACGGATAGAGAGTTGACTTGGTTACCCTGGTTGTAGGGTAAGTTTGAGACAAGGTTTTGTATTTTTGGGGTAGATGATACTGGAGGGAGTTATTGTATATGGCTATAGTCTGAATGTACTAAATTCTGATATTGTTAGTATATATGGTTGTATGACTTATGTTTCTGCTGCTTATGTATAGTTATATAGATATTTATAAAACAAAATCGTGTAAATTTTGAGGATGTTACATTTCGGCATCAGAGCCTAAGTTGTTAGGTTCTGTAGACTCTAAAATGTAGCGGGAAACAATATCAAAATATAGGAAAATGAATTTGAAGTTTTGTTCTGTGATCTGGATACAGGATTTTATGGTGGGTTCTATGTTTTTCCTCGAGTGACGATTTCAAGAAAGCCATAGTAAACTATCAACAAGTCGTGTGTTTGGGTTGCAGGATTGAATTTTAGGATTAGGATTATGAGGGATAGTTAATAAAAGATTTGAAGTTGTAGCTGAATAAGTTAGGTCTGTGTGGGAATTGAGATTCTGAAACGGTGTTCTATATATTTGTAGGATGGACATAGGAGGTTGTAGTGCTCACGCCAGTGGGGATGATGGAGCGGGTCCTTCTGGCACAGGAGGTGGAGAATCAGATGCTGTGCTACGTAGTGTGGCTCAGCAACCTATGGTTGAGATAGCGTGGAGCTCTAGAGAGTAGGGAGGTCCATCTTTAGTTCAGGGCTGTACCATAGAGAAATTTATGAAGATGAATCCACCAGCTTTTTTTAGAGCAACTGACCCTGTAGATGCTGAGAACTGGGTGCAGGAGGTAGAGAAAATCCTGACAGTACTTCACTGCACCAATGATCAGAGGGTCTTATATGCTACATATAGACTAGCAAGGGAGGCCGAGAGATGGTGGGCAGCTACCAGATTATTGGAGGAGCAGAGGGCGATTTTAGTACCGATGGGGAGGTGTTCTTTGATAGGTACTATCCTGCCTCAATCAGAGAGACTCGAGTACAAGAGTTTCTGAGTCTTTCCCATGGATCATTGACTGTTCAACAGTACGCTGCGAGATTTATCGAGCTCTTGCGTTTCTGCCCATATATGGTCCCCGATGAAGTAAAGAAGGTCAGAATGTTTGAGAGGAACCTAAGGTGTGATATTTACAGGCAGGTGGCAGTACTGAGGATTCTAAATTTCTTAGAGTTGGTTGTCAGGGCTATTATAGCAAAGAAAAGTTTGTTAAGGGAAACGGATATATAGAGTCAAAAGAAGAGGACTGCAAATTCGAGTTTTCAAATGGGTCCCAGCCGAGGCGCTTGGAGAGGAGGTAGATCTGGTAGAAGCCAGAGACATATGGTTAAGTACGGTGGATTTCAGGGTGGACAACCTCTTACCATTTGTTCTAGATGCGGACGGAGACACCCGGGTGAGTGTCAGCTGGGGGAGAATGTTTGTTATCGCTGTGGGAGGCCCGGTCATATGGCTCGATTCCATCAAATGCCACCAGGTTGTGTATTGGCTCCTAGGCCATTTTGGGGAGGATACCAGGTGCCTCGTGAAGATCAGCAGAGAAATACCACGCCGGTGAAAGGTTTATACTTTGATGCCGGGATATGCCGAGACGGCTGGAGACGTGGTCACAGGTACCTTTACTGATTTACCATGTAAAATTGTTATTTTTTTTATACATGTGTCACCCACTATTTTATATCGGCGGGGTATGTTAGAATAACTGGGGTAGAGACACAGTTATTAGATGTAGAATTATCTATGGGCACGCTGATGGGATCAGTGGTAAAATACAGGAAGGTGCTGCGAAATTTTCCAGTAAGTATTCAGGAGAGGGTGCTGTTAGTCGATATTGTGGTCCTAGATATGCAGGGGTTTCATGTGATACTGGGCAAGGATTGGCTAGCTACTTATTATGCTAGCATAGAGTGCCATCAGAAAGAAGTGATTTTCAGACCCCCGGGCGAGCAAGAATACAGATTCATGGGTTCACGTGTACGTGCCACACCACAGTTGGTGTCAGCTATTCATGTGAGAAGATTGCTACAGGGTGGTTGCCAGGGGTATGTCACATACATAAAAGATTTGCTAAAATAGGAATTGAGACAAGCTGACATACCAGTAGTGAGGGAGTTCCCAGATGTCTTTCCAGAAGAATTGTCTGGTTTGCCGCCTGATCATGAGATTGAGTTTACCGTAGATCTATCGCTGTGATCTGCACCAATATCTAAAGCATCGTATGTCAGATGGCTCCAGTCGAGTTGAAAGAATTAAAATATCAGTTATAGGAATTGCTGGATAAAGGGTCTATCAGGCCAGTGTGTCACCCTGGGGAGTGCCAGTTTTGTTCGTGAAAAAAAAAAAAATGGAACCATGAGATTGTGCATCGATTATAGAGAGATAAACAAACTAATAGTTAAAAATAAATATCCTCTCCCTAGGATTGATGATTTATTTGATCAACTTTAGGGGGCCCAGGTTTACTCTAAAATTGACTTGCAGTCAGGTTACCCTCAAGTGAAAGTTAAAGCATAAGATATTTTGTAGACCACATTTTAAACTAGATATGGGCATTATGAGTTCCTGGTGATGCCATTTGGGTTAACTAATGCACCTGTAATTCATGGATTTGATGAATCGGGTGTTCCATCAATATTTAGACTAGTTTGTGATTGTGTTTATTGATGATATATTGGTCTACTCGAGGAGTTTTGAGGAGCATTAACATCATTTGAGGCTGGTGTTGCAGATATTAAGGGAAAAGAAATTGTATGCAAAATTCAAGAAATGTGAGTTCTAGTTAAGGCAGATTACTTTTCTTGGCCATGTGATCTCTGAGACAGGTATATCAGTCGATCCAAGTAAAATAGAGGCAATGGTGAGTTGGAAAAGGCCAGGCAGTGTTCAAGAGGTTAGGAGTTTTCTGGGTTTAGCAGGCTATTATCAACGCTTTGTGGATGGTTTCTCCAGGTTATCGGGCCTATTAACACGACTTACAAGGAAGAATGTGAAGTTTGTTTGGATTGATGATTGTGCAAAGTTTTCAGGTGTTAAAGCGACGATTAGTTTCAGCTTCGGTATTAGCTATTCCATCAGGGGAGGACGAATTTGTAATATATAATGATGTGTCATTGAAAGGTCTTGGGTGTGTATTGATGCGGTACGGTAGGGTCATCGCATATGCTTCTAGATAGCTTAAAGAATACAAGAAAAATTATCCTGTCCATGTTTTGGAACTAGCTGCAGTAGTGTATGCTCTTAAGACCTGGAGACATTACCTGTATAGTGGAAAGTGCGAGATTTTCACGGATCACAAGAGCCTGAAATATTTCTTCACCTAGAAAGAGTTGAATATGAGGCAAAGAAGGTGGCTAGAGCTTATTAAATACTATGACTGCACGATTAGTTACCATCTAGGGAAGGACAATGTGGTTGTAGATGCTATGAGCAAGAAGTCCGTGGGACCCATACTGGCAGCTATGGAGATTCAGCATTCAATTTTGATAGATTTGGAGAAGCTCAACATAGAATTAATAGAGGTGAGTCCTCAAGCAATCATTGCCACTTTAGTGGTTCAGTCTACGCTATACGAAAGGATTAAAGCAGCTCATGGTAATGATGCAGAGTTGGCATAGGTAATGGCTAGGGTGCGAGATGGTCAGGGTGAGGAATTCAGCATGTCAGATGACAGAGCCTTGCGGTTCCATACGAGGCTCTGTGTTCCTACAGATACCAAGATCAGGAGAACTATATTAGAGGAGGCTCACAGATTTCTACACACCGTACATCCAAGTAGCACTAAAATTTATCGGGATCTGCGAGAGTACTTCTGGTGGAGTGGAATGAAAAAAGAGATAGCCGAATTTGTACAACAATGCTTGACATGCCAGTAGGTTAAAGGTGAGTACTAGAAACCAGCAGGACAGTTGCAACCATTGTTCATTATAGAGTGAAAATGGGATCATATTTCGATGGATTTCGTTACGGGGTTACCACCAGTGCGTCAGGGATTGAATGTGATTTGGGTGGTTTTTGATTGTCTGACAAAGACCGCTCATTTCATCCCTATTAAAGTCGATTATTCCATGGACAGGTTGGCGGAGATTTATATTAAAGAGATAGTTCGCGTCCGTGGTGTGCCAGTATCCATAGTCTCAGACTGAGATCCTCAGTTTACTTCATGATTCTGGAAAAGTTTTCAGGAGACTATGGCTACACAGTTAGCATTTAGCACTGCGTTTCGCCCTCAGATAGATGGACAGACCGAGAGGACAATCTAGACTTTAAAAGATATGTTTCGTGCTTGCAAGCTTGATTTCAGGGGTAGTTGGACCCAGTTTATGCTATTAGTCAAGTTTGCTTATAATAACAACTACCAGGCTAGCATCGGCATAGCACCTTATGAGGCATTGTATGGTAGAAGATGTCGTTCTCCTCTTTTCTGAGATGAAGTAGGTGAAAGGAAAGTGTTGGGTCCAAAGATTGTATAGCAGGCATGTGATAAGGTCCTACTAATTAAAGAAAGAATCAGCACCGCGCAGAGTGGGCAGAAAAGCTACGCAAACACTCGCCGCCGAAAATTAGAATTTGATGTGGGAGATCGAGTATTTTTGAAAATAGCTCCTTTGAAAGGAGTTATGAGGTTTGGAAAGAACGACAATTTGAGCCCTAGGTATATTGGCCCTTTCAAGATACTAGAAAAAATAGTGTCAGTTGCATATAGTCTAGCTTTGCCGCCATCTTTGGCTAGAATTCATGATGTGTTTCATGTTGCTATGTTAAGGAAATACGTCTCAGACCCATCCCACATCATTAGCTATGCAAAGATAGAGCTTAAGGATTCACTAGCTTATGAAGAAGTACCGATACAAATCCTAAACAGAAAGACACAAGTACTGCGCACCAAAGAAATTCAATTAGTAAAAGTTTTGTGGAAGAATCACGCTATGGAGGGAGCTTCTTGGGAGCTCGAGGAGCAAATCAAACAGAGATACCTGCAGTTATTCTAAGAGGGTTAGCAGTAAATAGGTAAAGTATAAGTAGTTAGGTAATGTTTCTTTTGCAGGTACATGTATTGAATTAATTAGTAGGTAGTTTTTAGTTTTATTTGTGTAATCTCCCAGAACATAGTATGTAACCATGGTATTCCTCCGCCATAAGTGAGGGTAAGTAATAAAATGAGTAGACCATTTTCCTTTATGGGATGATGGAGTGTATAGATGGTGTTCAACCCAGATAGTAAATTTCAAGGACGAGATATTATAAGGAGGGGAGAATATAATAACCCGAAGAATTTTTCAGCATCTCGTTGACGAACACAGGGGATTCGTTGATGAGGATATAAGAGGAGTTCGTCGACGAGGACAGGTTTTGTCGACGATAAAATACCGAGAGAGGTTTTTGGGGCAGTCTGAAATTCGTCAACGAGGGAGGAAGTTCGTCAACGAAAGTCCTTAAGGGCTCATCGACGAGGTGACGTGCCTCGTCGACAAATCCAGCCTTATAAATAGTTGAAACCTAGATTTTTGATGAAAATTCAATGCAAACCCTCCCTCTCTCTCTCTCTCTCTCTCTCTCTCTCTCTCTCTAAAACACACCTCTCACATTCTCTCTTCGATCATGGCCCCATTTCTCACCGGATTGAAGATCTGAGGACACCACGATGCTCCTGGCGAAGTTCTCTACCAAACTGTTGGAGCCGATCGTTGGTGGAAGCAGTTTGGAATTCATCCTAAACTCAGGGTAAGGTGTTTTATTTAGAATATGCTTTCCTTGTAGTTATAGGAAATGTTATATGTAGGAAAATACTGATGTTTTGTTTTAGGGGATGTCGTTTTCAGGGTGTTGAGTGGAGAACCCTGCGGGTATAGGGCCAGAGTTCAGTGAGGGCTTTTTAGGAACTAAGTAAGGGAAATATGCTATGCTAAGAGATTTGATTATATTAACAAAAATTTTACAGTTGCATATATACCAATTATTATATAGTTTTTACAGAATATGAGATTATAAAGTATGTGTGGTCTGAGTAGATATTATTTAATGTATAATTTTATACAACTTTTCCATTTTATGATATTATATAGATAGATATAAGTACATATACAATTTTTATTCAGATAACTTCATAGATAAATAAATATATATATATATATATTTACACAGATATTTATTCAGATCAGTATACATAGTATTTACAAAATGTTATGCTTTCCTAAATGTCATAACCCTCAAAGTATACAAACAGATTACACATATAGATAGTACTGACAGAATATACAATTATAGCATCAAGATGCGATAGATATTACAGTTTTTACAGTTCAGATTAATTGTTTTATGGTTATTTTAGAAACATAATGAAAACAATAAAAGAGTATAGTATATATGTATATAGTATCAGATCCCTATGGAAAGATTTTAGATAGATATAGTTATAGAGCACAGTACGTTGTTATATACAGATAGAGTGCAACCACATATCTCAGATAGCGTGTTGGTACCGTCAACCGTGCTATGTTGCTCCCCAGTTCGCTGGGTTGAGGGGGCCGGTTTAATTTAACGAGGTAGCAACCAGTCTCGCGCGTAGGAAAGTATGCAGTTTGGCCGGGCTAAGGTAGAGTAGAGTATAGTGACTTTCTTGTAGGGCCAACCAGGTTAAGTCCCACCTACGGGCCGCACAACCCTATCATGAGGGGTCAAATCATGACATACAGAGTCCTGGGGAAAAAGAACAGTTATGTATATGTATATGTATACAATTTTACAGCTTTTTTCGTGTATAGTATGATATTAGCAGTATAAATGATAGAAAGTTCAAATGATACAAATATTTTAAGTTACTATATATGGGTTATATGTGTTTTATAGATTTTTCAGATCATGCAGTTTTAAATATTATTATTATAAGTATATGACTCAGTTGCCACACACTAGTAATAGCATATTTTCACTTACTAAGCGTTGTCTCACCCCATTACTTTACAACTTTTCAGGTGAGCTAGCTAGGCGAGCAGATCAGGATCGCGGATAGAGAGTTGACTTGGTTACCCTGGTTGTAGGGTAAATTTGTGACAGGGTTTCGTATTTTTGAGGCAGATGGTACTAGAGGGAGTTATTGTATATGGCTATAGTCTAAATGTACTGAATTCTGATATTTTTAGTATATATGGTTGTATGACGTATGTTTCCGCTGCTTAGGTATGGTTATATAGATATTTATAATATAAAAAAAAAAAAAAAAAGGTGTAAATTTTGAGGATGTTACAACATGCCTATAAACCATGGGACATTTTCAACAATCCTTGTAAATTTGAAATATATC
The DNA here is from genome assembly GCF_029873635.1 of Malania oleifera. NCBI lineage: Eukaryota > Viridiplantae > Streptophyta > Magnoliopsida > Santalales > Ximeniaceae > Malania > Malania oleifera. Next base: position 28,045,437 of record NC_080425.1, read on the forward strand.
CTCTTAAAATAAGAGAAAATATCTCAATTTCTTGAATACTTTTCCAAATTTCATCAAGAGCATTTTTTTTACTATACTTGCATGATAGTATATATAGTATGTGTAATAACCCAAGAAATTTACCTATGGCCTCGTCGACGAACACAGGAGATTCGTTAACGAGGGTACAAGGGGGTCTCATCGATGAGGACATGTTTCGTCGAAGAGAAGATATCGAGAGGTTGTGCATAAGCTCTAAATTTTGTCGACGAGAAGATGGCATTCGTCGACGAACCTTCTTCTTGGCCTCGTTGATGAAATGACGCAGCTCATTGACAAAGCCTACAATATAAATAGTGTTAAACAAGGATTTTTATGTAGAAATTCAGCGAGACTCTCTCTCTCTCTCTTATCTCTATGGTTCCTTCTCTTTCTTTATCCTTGATTTCAGCCTCGTCGACTGCCAAATCGACGATTCGAGGCCACCACGACGCTCCTAGGGAAGTTCTCTCCAAGTCTGCCGAAGCGAATCATCGGTGGGGTTGAGTTGAATTTCATTCCAAATTCAAGGTAAGGTCTTTTATTCAAAATTAGATTTCACGACAGTTGTAATAAATGTAGTAGACGTAGAAACAGTGATATTTTGTTTTGGTAAATGTTGTTTTCAGGGTATTGAGTGGGGAACCCTGCGGGTGTAAGACCCGTCACGGTAGGGGACTTTGGTAGGAATTAGGTAAGGGAAATATGTTATACTAGGTAACTTTAGTATGATTTCAGTATAAAATATATTTTTTTACCAGGTTATTATTCAAAGCAAGAATTTATACATTTTATCAGTTTTGTTTAAGATATTTTAAATTACCGTGTGGCATGAGAATATGGATACAGTACTGAATCATGTTTTACAGTATTTATACAAAAACATGTTTTATAGTATTTTCACAATTATGTTTTATAGAATATACAGACAGGGAACATACTTTACACTATACCATGATTATGCAGTTTTACAGTACCATAACATACAGATTTACAGTTAATCTCAGAAATACAGTTAATATAGTAACAGTTTACTACAGCGTCATGGTTAATACAGTTATTACAGAATCATGGTAAAACATATAGTTGTATGTAGAAATATATGATATAGTATCAGACCCTAATGGACCATTACAGATATAGTTTGCAGAGCACGGTACCGTAGCTATATACAGTTCAAAGTACAACCACATATTTAGATAATATGTGGTAGATAAGTCGATCATGCTTATGTTGTGAACAGGCTCCCCATCAGATATGGGTTGAGGAGGGCCGATCTGACTGACGGAGTATAGTGGTTTATCCCGGTAGGCCAGCTAGTGATAAATCTCATCTATGGGCCGCACAACCTTGTCGTGAGGGGTTAAATCATGACATACAGTTATTCATCCAGGGAAGTTTTTTAGTTATTATTATGCATATACAATTTTACAGAAACATAGAATATACTTATGTACATTAGAAGTATTATGAGTAGAAACCTAAAATATGGATATGTTAAGCAACATGGATATAGGTGGTGATTTATATTATTTGTACCGTATTTACAAATTCAGTTATACATGATTATATAGAATCAGAATTTTATAGAATTATAACTCATTTGCCACACACTAGCAATAGCATATTTCGTCTTACTAAGCGTCGTCTCATCCCATTAAATTAATATTTTTCAGGTGTTCTAGTTAGGCGAGCAGATCAGGCTCGCAGGTAGAGGGGTTTCGGTACCGCCCTGTCAGTGGAGTGAGTATTTGGGGTGGATAGTATTTTTGTATAGCCTTATTCAGTTATATACGTGAGATCAGGGAATGATCTAGTACTTTGGTACTGTATTGTAAATATTTGGTTGTGGTTTTATGTGGATACTTGACTTCAGCTTTTCGCTGCTTAGGTTGATGTTTTATTCCATCAAGAGTTATCAACGTCGTTTAACTTAATATGTAAATATATAAGAATTTTAGCAGGTCATTACAATATGCGTCAATAAAATAGTATACTATATATTGCAATATTTATCTATTCACATAACATATATCTTACAAAATTACATTCTACTGTCCAAAAAAAAAAAAACATAATAGAAGAAATAATTTAAGCTTAATAAAAAAATTATTTTTATTTTTATAAAAATTTAATGCATTTTATACTATGTTGCATGTTAATAATATCTGATACTTTGCAATAGGTGTTCTATTATAATATCATAAATTAATAACATTTGCTCATTAATTTAAAATTATTGATTTTACTTTCTATATGTTATAAGTAGTTGCCAATCATAAGATTTCTTTTTCTAAAATGTTTACTCAAGAAAAAGGGGAGCACCATGTCCTTAGGTTTTTCAAAGCCATAATGAATTTAAAAAAAGAAAAAAAGAAACAAAGAAAAGAAAAAGAAATGAGACTATTTCTAGAGTATGCAGTGAAATGGCATTAAAGAGATGAAATATATTGGTAAGCATGTTCATTAGTTAGAAGAATGTTATTAATTGTTTTCAATGAGAAATTATTACCAAGGCAAATAGAATGAAATTAAAATAAAAGAGTATTAAAGTATTTTTATCATTTTAATTAACAGATATTAATTTCACTATCCCTTTTAATAGTATAAAATGATGAGTGGAGAGGAATGCTCAGTCACTAGTTGTGACTGAAACTCAGTGAGAAACAATTGCAGGATAAACACTATCAAGTTATTTCAAAACTGAATTACAGAGGAATCAAAACACTCGCTCACTTGCTATTACTCTCTCTACACACCACATAATACATTACATACACACACCTATTTATAGCAAATTGTAAATCAAATAATCAATAGTTGTGGGAGTAAATCTTCAACAGAGTTGGGTTGGTAGGTGGAGTAGGTTGCCTATCGACTCCAAAAAGATCAACAGCAGTGGGCTGGTAGGTGGAGTAGGTTGCCTATCGACTCCAAAAAAATCAACAGCAGTGGGCTGCCGACCATCTCCAGTTAAGTTTACTATTTCAACATCCCCCCTTAAACTTGACTCTCCTAACTTTGTCATTTCGAGCATTGTCTTCAGTCTTGCAAAAATATCATGCCTGAGTGGCTTCGTGAAAATATCAGTAATCTGATCATACGTTCTGCAACATATCAACTCCACTTCTTTATTGATACCGAGTATCAATATGTTTGCTTCTTTCATGGTAAACTGGATTTTTCGCAAGTGCAATCGCTGATCGGTTGTCGATGTAGACTTATGTGGGGTTATCTTAAATAAATCCAAGATGCTTCAGTACATTCCTAATCCATATACCATGACAAACAGCTGAGCTAGCCGCAACATACTTAGCTTCACATGATGACAACATTATGATGGGTTGCTTCTTTAAAGACTATGTAAACGTTGTATCACCCATGAAAAATGTGAATCCCGTCGTGCTTTTTCTTTTATCAAGATCTCTTCCCCAATTGCTATCTGAATAGCCGATAAGTTTGCAATCACCTCTTGATGAATAGAACATAGCATCGGTAATGGTACCCTTGACATATCAGAGTATCTTTTTCACTGCATTTAGGTGGGACTGGTCAGGAGTCTCCATGTACCTGCTGACAAGTCTAACTCCGTAGAGTATGTTTGATCTGGTGCACATCAAATACCTCAAGATTCCAACCAAACTCTTGAAATATGTGGGGTCAACATCTCCTTCCTCATTCTTTCTCAATTCCAATCCCGTTTCAAGCAAAGTTGTCATAGGGTTGCATTTTTCCATCCCAAACTTCTTTAGTACTTCTTTTGCATAGTGGCTCTAGGAGATGAAGATTCCTTTATCACTTTGCACAACTTCTATACCAAGGAAGTGAGCCATCTGGCCAATATTCCTTATTTCGAATTCTTTGACCATTCTCCTTTTGAAAGCAGCAAATATCTCTGGATTGTTGCCGGTAAAGATCAAATCATCAACATATAGGCAGGATATCAGTATGCTTCCATCTGTCTCCATCTTTATGTATAGCGCATGCTCGTAGGGAAACTTCTCAAATCCATTGTTCTTGAAGTAGTCATCAATCCTCATATTCCACGCACGAGGTGCCTGCTTCAAGCCATAGAGTGCTTTCTTCAACTTGTACACTTTATCTTCTTTACCCTTCGTCACATATCCAGGTGGTTGATCGATATAAATCTCTTCTTCTAGAAAACTGTTTAGAAATGTTGATTTCACGTCCAGCTGGTAAATCTTCCATCCATTTTGTGCTGAAAGTGAAATTAGTAATCTGATGGTTTCAAGTCTGGTAACCAGGCCAAAGATTTCTCCATAATCAATCCCTTCTTTATGCTTGTAGCCTTTGGCGACAAGTCTTACTTTGTATCTTTGAACTTCTCCTTGAGCATTCTTCTTGGTCTTGTAAACCCATTTCACACCAATAGTTTTGCAGCCTTTCAGGAGATTTGTAGATTCCCAAGTCTTGTTCTTCTCGATGGATTGAATCTCCTCATCCATCGATTTTCTCCATTTGTATTCTTCATTAGCTTCCTCAAAACTAACCAGGTCGCTGGTCAATAATAGACAATATAGAGTAACATACTCTTCTATTGGTTCTGTAGTTTCATACAGGTCAACCAGATTTAGAGCTCCTCTAGGTCTCATGTCTGAGATTTCACTCTCTGTTGGTGATACAGCTTCATTCCTCTGTAATCAACCATGTGGAGGTGTCAGCAGCTCGAGAACTTGTGACTCGATGGCCACTTCTCTTGTCTGTGTAGGTTCTTCTCCTTCAAGTGTCAATTCCGCATCTTTGGAACATTCAGCCTGGTCCCATTTCCAAGATTCATTTTCTTCAAAAATGACATCCTAACTGTAAAATACTTTCTTGTTGATGGGATTATAGAGTCGATATCCCATGGTGCTATCACCGTATCCAACAAGGATACACTTCTCTCCTTTATCATCTAGCTTTGTCTTTCTTGCTTCTGGGATCATAGTGTAGGCTATAGAGCCAAACACCCTAAGATGACTCACACTGAGCTTGTGAGTACACATGACACTGCTTCTGGCCAAAAACTTTTGGGCACATTCTTATCCTTTAACATGCTCCTAGCCATGTTAAGGATTGTGCGATTGCTCCTTTCGTACACCATTTAAATAGGGAGTGTAGTTCGGTGTGAACTGTGTTTGAATCCCTTGATGCTTAAAGAATTCTAGGAAAGCTTCGTCCCTATATTCTCCTCCTTGGTCTGACCGGAGTGACTTGATGCGGTAGCCACTCTGTTTTTTAACAAGAGCTTTCAACTCTTTGAACTGGTCGAACACCTCTGACTTCCTTTTCAAGAAGTAGACCCAGGTCTTCCTACTGTAGTCGTCGATGAAGGTTAGGAAGTATCGATTTTGTCCATTCGAAAATGGTCTTTGTGGACCACACACAACTGTGTGTATTAGCTGGAGCGGCATGGTAGATCTCCAGTCGGCTTATTTTCCAAAGTTGTTTCTGTGTTGCTTGCTCAGAATACAGATTTCACATATTACATTTGGATGGTGGATATTGGGTAACCCTTTCACCATCTTCTTACTTCCCAATTGTTTCAAACTTTCAAAATTCAGATGTCCATACCTTAGATGTCATAGCCACTCTTTGTCTCTGATGATAGTGCTCAAACACCTTGGCGTATCATGTTGGATGGTGAGCGGAAACATTCTATTTTTTGCCATTTGAACTTGAGTAACAAGCTTTCCTCAAGTGTCTATTATCACTATCTGCTTATCATTGAGGCTAATTCAGTAGCCTCTCTCTAGGAGCTGTCCGAGAATCAAGATGTTAGTCTTTATATCTAGCACGTAATAGACGTTGGAGATATAAGCATGATCTCTGGACTTCTATTTGATCAAAACATCTCGTCTCCCTCAGACTAGGATTTTAGAATTATCGCCAAAAGAGATTTCTCTTTGAACTTTCCCATCAAGTTCAAATAATAGGTTCTTTCTACAAGTCATATGGTCGCCGGGTCTAGAATCAAGGTACCAAACACTTTGGTCCTAGGGAGTTGAATTGTGTGCCATCAGCATCAACGACTCTCCATCTACATGTTCAGTTTCGGCAAGGTTAGCCTCCTCGCTAACCTTTTATTATTGTCGCCCCCAACACTCATTACTGTAGTGTCCGTACTTGTGGCAGTTGTAGCATTGAACATTTCTTTTGTCTACGTTCGGGCGGTTATTGTATCCCCCTCTTCTTCCTTGTCCTCTGCCTCATGGAACATAGTTCTGTTGATTGCATCCTTCTCTAGTGGGACCTCTTCCGCTTCTACCACCTCTTCTAGAGTCAAAGTTTCCATAATTTCTTCCACAGGATCCTCGGCCTCGTCCTCTTCCTTACTATGACGTCCCCCCTTTGTCATATCTATTTGCAGTAAGGGACAACTTCTTTTGGAGGGTTTGCTCCGGTGCTTTATCATCATTCCTTCTATTGACTTTCTGCTCATGGGCTTGGAGTGAGCCCACAAGTTCTTCTACGAACATGGTTTCCAAATCTTTTGTTTTTTCCAAGGTCACATCTATATAATCATATTTTGGATCTAGAGATCGCAAAATTTTCTCACAATTTCTCTCGTCATTAAGAGTCTCTCCATTTCTTCTCAATTGATTTGATACTACCATAACTCGTGTATAGTAGTCAGTAATAGATTCAGTAGATTTCATTTTTAAAGATTCGAACTCACCTCGCAATGTTTGAAGACGAATCTTCTTCACTTTTTTTGAACCTTTGTGTGTTCGACAGAGAGAGTCCCAAACTTCTTTGGATGTCTTGGCAGAGGCGATGATTTCGAACGTGGCCACATCAAGGCCTTGATAAATTATGGACTTCGCCTTGCAACCCTTCTTTCGATCGACTCGCAAGGTAGTTTTTTGAGCATTAGACATAGCTGCTTCGCCTTCTTTCGATGGCCTTTCTTTGTACCCATCTTCAACGATATCCATGACATCCTGAGCACCTAAAAGCGCTCTCATTTGAATAGATCATTTGTCATAATTCTCTCGAGTCAATTTTGGAATGACCGCTTGGGTAGCACCGTTCGTCATTGAGTTTAATATATAAAAATAGAGAAATGGAGACTGATTTTGGCAAATCTGATGACACCAATGTGTTTAGAAGTTCGAAAAACCTTACAAACCAGGGTTGCAAAGAACCGGTCCAAAAATCCCTCAACCGGCTACAGGAATTTCGGGTGGTTTATAAACTAGCCGGTTTAACTTAATGGCCATTTAACAGTGTTAGTGCTTACCGTTAGGCCACGTGGCAACTGCTACGCATGAAGTGTGTCGGCGGCTGGACGCGGGTCGGGTCTTGGGTACGGATTTGGGTTGCGGGTTGCTGAGCCGGGTCGCGAGTTGCTGGCCAGGTCGGATTTGGCCAAACGGGCGAGAAAGATGCGTGCGTGGCACGTGGAGTGCGTGTCGCCGGATTCCGGAGTCTATGTCGGCGCTTGTGGCGTGTGGGAAAGGCACTGACAAAGTTGAAGGTGCATGTGAGCGCGTGCGGCACTTCCTGATCTCCATTTGAGATGTGGTTTCCACCTTTGGAATCGTCTCAACGCGCATTTCACAATGTTAGGCTCAATTTTGATTTTTGAGCAACTTCAAATCTAAGAGAAAAATGAATTTTTTCTTTATTTGTCTCTGTTTGGTAGATTTCAGCGTTCCTGGATGCTCTGATACCACTGATGTGTGGAGAGGAACGCTCAGTCACTGGTTGTGACTGAAACTTAGTGAGAAACAGTTGCAGGATAAACACTATCAATTTATTTCAAAATTGAATTACAGAGGAATCAAAACACTCGCTCACTGGCTATCACTCTCTCTACACACCACATAATACATTACATACACACACCTATTTATAGGAAATTGTAAATCAAATAATCAACAATTGTGGAAGTAAATTTTCAACGGAGTTGGGCTGGTAGGTGGAGTAGGTTGCCTACCGACTCCAGAAAAATCAACACCGGTGGGCTGCCGGCCATCTCCTCTCAAGTTTACTATTTCAACATAAAAGATACAAGTGTTTCTTTTAAATATTTTTAACACGCATTTGTAATGGATGATATAGGTATAGGTGTAAATGTATTGTTCTACCTTTTAACTATTAGGATGTGTTCCTTGAATAGCATTTTATGAGTACATTTTTACTGTTCCGTTAGTATCGCTAATTAAGACTAAACTTCATAGTAAAAGGTGGTCATTTCTCACCTCTTCTTCATTTCCATCCTTCGTAGAATTGAAATATAAAACTTTTAATATAAAAGTTCCAAAACTTTAGCCATTGATATATTACATAAGATGTTTAGAGTAACCGTTCTATGCTTATATGATGGAGCACACAAAAAACTACAAATTCTGTTCGTGCTATCAAAACTTTTTTTGTCATTGAAGGCATGAATAACAATACATTTTTTGTCCAATTTGTGTCATGTACTCTTAAAGAAACAACAATCATGCGCAAAACATGGAAATATTTTGAAATTATGGTGAGGATTGAAGTCTTCTCGCTTTGGATATAATTAAGTTTGACAATTCTGTCAATTCAATATAATCATTCACAACTACAGTAGAATGGGTCCAATGGTCGATCATTTTCTTTTTCTTTTTTCTTTTTCTTTTTTAATTGTCCGGCATGTTCCAATAATTAGTAAAATAGCTGTCTCTTTTTGCCTACAGCCCACCATATATGTTCCATTTAAGTAGTACAAATGTTTGACCATTAAATTTTGGAAATGACTTTATACTTGCATATTTCAGGATACCCATACACGTACACATAAAAATAAAGTTAGGTGTCAACATCTCAAGTATTCCAACCACTATAAAATTTAGTAACCAGGCACTAATATTTTCAGCAGCAACACCAGTTCAATTTCCATTTCAAGAACAGAATTGAAGATGGAGTTCAGTAAGATTGTATCAACCATTGCTGCTCATTTCTTCTTCATGGTAGCCTTCACCAGCATGTCATCTCCCATCTCACTTGCCCAAAACTCACCACAAGACTACTTAGACGCCCACAATGCAGCCCGCGGGGAGGTGGGGGTTGTGCCCATGGTTTGGAACGACACGGTGGCTGCCTACGCTCAACACTACGCGCTGGAGAGGGCTGCCGACTGCAACTTGGAGCACTCGTCGGAAGACCCATACGGGGAGAATATTGCAGAAGCTAGTTATGACTGCAGCGCCGGAGCTGCGGTGCAGCTCTGGGTAGATGAGAAGAAGTACTACGACTACGCCACTAATACCTGTGCTCCTGACCAAGTTTGTGGGCACTACACTCAAGTTGTCTGGAACCAGTCTACCGATCTCGGTTGCGCTAAGGTTCTTTGTTATAATGGGTATACTTTCGTGACTTGCAACTATTATCCTCCTGGAAATTACATAGGAGAACGCCCTTATTGATTAAGATGCGCGCGATGTGTGGGCGCACACCATTGACAATATGAATATTATTTTATGTGTTGATGACGAGATGAACGGAAGTCTCTATGTGTTGCAACACATAATAAATATGAATTTGATCGCTTAATTGTTTTCTAAACACACCATGATGAATTTCTAATTTGTCGCTGAAGGATGGCGAAACATAGTACAGACTAAAGAAACAGAATAGCACTAGAAAGAAAGAAAAGTATATGGAGAAAAGAAAGAAAAGGTGCGTTGAGTATTAGAATTAATCGATCATCAGAATTAACGGAATTTGTGCGCTTAATGCATTGTGGCAAGTAAATTGGAGAAAAGGAGAGGACAAATCAAAATAATTAATCTGTAATTAATTAAGACTCCTCAAGAATGAGTTGGGTGATAAACTCAACTCTTTTCAAATTAAAATGTCAGAATTTGAGTTTTAGTAACTATGATGTTCTATTTGAAATAATAATTTAGTATTTAAGTAAAGAAGGGCAAAGTGATGGGCTCATTAAGATGGATTAATCGAGCTTCATTGTGTCGGGAGGTCTCGAATACTATCATTTTAGGGAAAAAAAATTAACTAGTGAATTAAGGACATGAAGTGCGGCAGAGACAAACACCTAACTTGATGATACCATTCACAATCTCAATCTCATCACTTTGAGTGTGTGTGTGTGTGTGTGTGTGTGTAAGAGAGAAGGAGGCCAAATAGTTATTTTTCTAGTATAAATGAATAAATGCTATGAACCTGAATGGGAAAGGTAAATGATAATATATAAATGGCATTAATTTAAATAGCTTCATATACACAAATACCATTGACAATAAATTAGTAGCTATAAGGGCATTTGTTTAATTTCAATGACCTCTAAAAAGGAATTATGTCTGAGCTGATTCATTAAATAAGTAAATTGGTTAGACATCAAGGTTTTTTTGACAATTTTGAATTTTATTAAAATTTCCTCCAATAGAACCATACAAGAAACTTGTGTGATTTGGATTTAGACATTTGTTTTTTAATTTTATTCTTATAAAAAATGAAAATGATAAAAACCTTAACCCAAGTGACTAAAATTCAACTAAAAGGTTTTAATTTAGTACAACAGTTATTATATTATTTACAATTTTTAATTATATATATGATGAGAAATTATTGTTTATGCTAAATTAAAAACTTTAACTTGTGTAGTTGCTTATTAATTTCATCAAATATTTATCCTCTTAAGAATTGAGAAGATAGACATTGAAAAACAACACATATTCAAATATTATATATAAATAATTAAAATAATTAAGATTTTAGATTCAGAAATTGATACTGTTGCGGGATAAAATTGGTGATAAACCAATAAGACTGCTCCTAGATCTCTGATGACTTGAAAAGAATAGAGGCTGAAAGACTTGGAGGACCCGGGGTGTACTCCGGGGGATCACTCCAATGCCTAAATAAGAGGAATGCTCTAGAGAGGCTAAATGCAACAGTAGAATGAGTTGAATGACTTACCTTGACCTCTTCCCCACATCCCTTCTTATAGGGGCTGGAGTTTACCTTTAGTTGATACGTCTTTATTGCGCGGGGGTGTGAATCGCTCTTGGGTCATAAAGCCTCTATGCGCATCACTCGACTATTTAAGTCGTTGGCATGGATCTCTCCTCCTTTTTCTTGGATTGGAGTTGAATGCTCTCGCCAGAAGGTTTGACTTGGGGGGTGCAGGCTAGGTGTTAACTCGCTCTTATTGGCTAGTTTATTTTGGGCATATCAGTTGCCCCCGCCCCCCTCAGTTTCAAATTTCTAGATAGAATTTTGAAAAGCTGTCGTGTCCCACATTTTTCCCCTTATCTTTAGAATGCATTTATATACATATGATGCTCCTTTTTTTTTTTTTGGCCGAACTGATGCTTCGAGTCGAGTTGCTACATGGTGTAATTTTGCCGAGCAAGTCCTGTCGATTTTTCGAGCTGCTTCTTGGGCAATTTTGCTGAGCGGCTCTCGCCGAGCTGCTTCATGGGGCACTTTTATTGAGCAAGTCTTGTCAAACTGCTTCATGGAGATAATTTTCCGAGCTGTTTCAAGGAGCACTCTTGCCGAGCAGGTCTGGCCAAGCTACTTCGTAGAACAAATTTGTCGAGCTACTTCATATAGTGGTTTTACCGAGCAGGTCTTGCCGAGCTGTTTCATGGGGCAAATTTGCCAAGCTGCTTCATCGAGTACTTTTGCCGAGAAGATCTTGCCAAGCTGCTTCATGGAGCAAATTTTCCAAGCTGCTTCATTACGCACTTTTGTCGAGCAGATCTTGTTGTGCTGCTTCATGGAGCAAATTTGCCGAGCTGCTTCATTAAGCACTTTTTCCGAGTAGGTCTGGTTGAGCTGATTCATGGAGCAAATTTGTTAAGCTGCTTTATGAAGGACTTTTTCCAAGCTGATCTTGCTGAGTTGCCTGATGGAGCACTTTTTTGCCGAGCAGGTCTTGTCGAGCTGCATCATAGAGCATTTTTGCCGAGCAGGTCTTGTCGAACTGCTCCATGGAGCAAATTTACCGAGCAGATCTTGCCGAGCTGCTTCATGGGGAAAATTTGCCGAGCAGATGTTGTCGAGCTACTTCATGGGACAAATTTTCCGAGTGACTTCAAGGAGCACTTTTGTCGAGCAAATCTTGCCTAGATGCTTCATAGAGCATTTTTGCCAAGCAGCTTTCTTGAGCTGCTTCTTGGCTGGGCTTTTGTCGGCCTTAGGAGCCGTGCTCATCAATTGGGCTTGTTCTGCCTAATGATTCATGCTCATTTGCTGGGTTGTTGTTGGCTTTACGAGTCGTGCTCATTAGTTGGGTCTGTTCTGCCTAATGAGTCATGCTTATTTGCTGGGATGTTATTAGCCTCACGAGTCGTGCTCATCAGTTGGGCCTGTTCCTCCTAGTGAGTCGTGCTTATTTTTGGGAATGTTAGCTTGTTAGGATCGATTGGGCTGCCCCTTCTAATGAGATGTTCTCATTTATGGGGGGGTGTCTGACTTTAATACTTTTTTCGAGGCGACGTTGTAGTCCTTTTGAAGGGTTGTCCTTCCTGCAAAAGTGTAATAAATGGATGTTTAAATCATCCGTACCTTAGGAAGTCACGAATTCTTGGTATTGGTGTCACGTCAGCGTGCGTACAAGGATTTTCATACGTACAGGGATTTTTGTGTCCTTTCTCTCGAGATGCAGTCCCTTTTATACAGATGAGCTCTTTCGAGATTCCAACTCTCTCGGGGATATGTGTAGCCTTTTCTCTATAAAGGTAGCGCCTCCTTCATTCACTTCTCATCTCTTCAAAGGGGTTCCTACTTTTCACTAGGTACGCTCTCCCTCAGTCCCTCTCCTTGTTTTTCTCCATCTTTGTGTTGAATTGCAAGTTTGCTTTATTGTTCTTCATGTTCTTCCCTGTTCTTGCTAGAACTTTACTTGTTTAATCTTCTTTTGTATAGTGGCTTTGTTGTTTTCATGCAAAATTTATCCGTTTGATCTGTTTTTGGCATCTTATCTTCCTTGTTTTTGTGGGAGGCTTTCCTGTTTGATCTGTTTTGGCATCTTGTCTTCCTTGTTTTTGTGGGAGGGTTGCCTGCTTGATCTGTTTTGGAATTTTGTCTTTCCTTGTTTTTGCTGATGGAGTCTTCCTTGCACCTGGTGAGGGCTTCGACTACAGTAAGGAGCACTCGATGTGACCTGACCCCCTCCGATGTACAAAATGTTCGATGCTTTTTTGCCATCCCCTCGAATATTACTATTAGATTGCCAGTTGACTTGGAATCAGCCCTTGATCCAGGCTTCGAGGAGCTTTGCCTGTACACTAACTATTTGGACCTAGGTCTTAGACTCCCTTTTCCCCCCTTTGTTTCTAACGTGTTACGTTTTTACTGAATAGCCCCCTTACAACTGGTTCTGAACTCCTACCTTTCACTTACTTGTTTTGCCATCCTAATGCTTTGTCTAGGTCTTCAGCCTATAGTGCCTTTATTTCGAAGTACCTTCCAGATGCAAACGCACTTTGTAGGCAAGGAGCTGTATTATTTTAACTCTTTGTCAGGTTATAAGCTTTTCACGCCAGGTAGCTCTTCCATATACAATTGGAAGTCCCGGTAATTCTTTGCCTTGGAAGAGTTGAACTATATAAGCTCTCGTGTTTGGTCTGCTCTTCTAGATGGTGATGTTCTTTTTCCTTAACTCTTTTTTTATATGTCGAACAGCGTGTAGGATACCCAATTGCTTACTTGTTTTTCTCTCCTTTATTTTTGGTAGTTCGGGTGCGCCATATTCTTCCGAGACTCTTTCCCGACGAGCAGGCCATCTTTAAAGAACTGCGAGCCCTTGGTCAGCAAAGGATTGTCCCTCACGAGGAGCTGCTCAGGGAGCGAGTCCTCGTGCAGTGGGCAATCAGCCCCATTTCCCCAAGTCTTATTTCGCCTTTGATTTCTATATGTGTACTCAGATACTTCCGCTGTTGCTGGTGTTTTTATCCCCTCATTGTACTTTTGCATATATGGATTTTAAGAAATACAAATCTCTCATGGGGGAAGCCAAGAAGCAAAGAGCGAGTAGGAGCAGGAAGAAAAAAAAGGAGCTTGAAGGAGAATCATCTTAGAGGGATGCGCTTGTTGTAGGTGATAGTGAGACCCCTGCTAGGGAGAACATTGCGGCGGCTCCTCCCCTGTTCCTATGGCTCATACTGAGGCAATTTTTCATGAGCCGACCCATTTGCTTCGGCTCTACGATGGGCGGTCCACATAGAGGACTATGTGCAGGCTCAACGTTCTCTTCCTGATGTTCTTTTGGTGAAGAGTCGGCACACCTCTTATCAGGTATCGACTTAGCTCATGCTTTTCAACTGGGTTACTCTTCTTGTTAGGTGGAGTTTTACTAATTTTCTTTCCCCTGTTTCTCTTTTCAACTAGCGACAATGGCCTTGGCACAGGAAGAAAAGGTAGCCGAGATGTACCACCAGACCTTGGATGCACTAGAGAAATATGTAGTTGCTTAAAACGAACTCCATGACGCCAAGAATTGTGAACGGGCCCTCCAGGTGAAAATTGAGTGGATCCATTAAGAGGAAATTCCCGCAGCTACAGCTGCTGCTGTTGCTAACGCAGCCCAAGCAGCAGTAAGGGAGTATAAGGACTCTTCGCGATTCGTCATGGACACAGCCAAGACTTATTGAGTGGGGTTCAGGAGGTGTCGTGAACAAGTGAAGACTAAGCACCCTGATTTTCCTTTGGAAGGCGTGTGTTCGTGCGGTTATGGATGCGAGAGTCTAGACTCTACAGAGGAGAAGGACGAGGAGGAAGAGAGGGAAGAAGAGGAAGCAAAGGGGAGCAAAGTGAGCTAGTCTGCTGAAACTTCATCTGTAGCTTTGTTCAACTTTATTGGAATAGTACAACTTCCGTAATTGAAAATTTATTACTATGTTGTATGGAATGCTTATGAATAATACTTTTTTAACATATCAGAGTTCCACGTATTATTAATCTTCTTTCCTCCTATGTCTTTTAATTTGTATATCCCTGGTTTTATCTTCGCTGTAACTCGGTATAGACCCTCCCAGTTTGGCTTTAGCTTGTGCGAGCCTGACTCTTGTTTGCCACTTCGGTTCTTCCTGAGGACCAAGTCTACAGGCTGGAAGTTTTGCATTCTTACTCGAATGTTGTAGTACTTAGCAACCCTTTGTTGGTAAGCGGCGATTTTTATGCTAGCTTGATTTTGTCTCTCCTTCAGCAAGTCTATTTCTGCCCTGAGCTCTTCGTTATTGTCTTTCTCGTTGAAGTATTGTCTCTACCAAGAGGGGATCCCTACCTCTACAAGAATGACTGCTTCTACACCAACGGCGAGCATAAATTGGGTTTCCCTTGTCGCTGCTCATTGGGTAGTGTGGTATGCCCAGATGACGCAGGGAAGTTCCTCTATCCACCTGTCGTGCATAGATTCAAGTCGTGTCCTCAAGCTGTATAGTATGGTACAGTTCATGTTTTCCACCTGTCCACTGCGCTGGGGGTGTGCTACTTACGCAAAGAGGAGTTTAATGGATAGGTCTGAACAGAATTTTTTGAAGCGCTCATTGTCGAACTGTCTCCCAAGGTCGATGACTATGGCCCATGGAATTCCGAACTAGCAAACCACCGATGTCCAGACAAATTGTGTGATTCTTAGAATTGGTGTATTCCCAAGAGGGGGTGAATTGGAATTTTAAAATTTTTTCTTAGGTTAAATTAGGAATCAATATGATTGAGCTACCTAAGGTCTTTCCATACAATCCCAAATGTGCAAGTAGATATAATATACGGAATTTTAAATCTTACGCATCATTCACACCATAACATACACATGTGGTAAATATGGAGTGCGGAAATATAAACAAATACATGATATGTTATCGGGTCTCGGCCAATTGTGCCTACGTCCCCGCCTCTATCTCGCAAACCCGAGGATTCCACTAAAGGCTCACTTAAGGGTGGAGCGGTACCGATACAAATCATGTCAATTAGCACAAGGATGACCTTAACATTTACAACCAAGTCAATTAGCAGGGCTGACCTCAACCTACACACCTTAACAAGATGGCGCACCTAGCTTTCCTAACTGACTTTAAGCCAATTCGGGACTATTTCAAAGGGCTAGTCTCCCTCTTTAGGCCCGTACCTGGTATACAATAGTTTTGCTCAATAAATGAAATGATACAGTGATTATGCTTTCAAGTAAAGCAGATGTCTACCCTTATATGCTCAGTCACATACACCACAATATGATTTAATATGTAAGCTCAGTGTGGTCTAAGATATATCAGCTCTCAACTAAATATTTGCTATCGATATGATCAGTGCGTGAGAGTGCAATCACTATAATCTTTGTATCACAAGATGTATTCAATCTAAGTGCTCAAACAAAGATATTAGCCAAACAATATATATATATATATATATATATATATATATATATATATATTTCAATCAGCAGATTTTCTCAATCGTATGATGCTCAAGTAATGTATATATTTGGTTTGCAAAAGATATATAATCTTTGAATTCAACAAATAATATATTAGTCAATGAATATTGCAACAAAGATCAATATCACATAAACAAATATATTTTCAAAGTTATATCAAAATAAATCCCACAAGATATTTGGAAATGTTTTGAAGAGATTTTGCAATCTGAAAATCAATACAAACTTCACAAGATATTACAATGAATGTGCAATACTCGGAAGTTTATTATCAGTCTTCTTAGGAGAGACTTATTAACAAAGACCCCTAAGAGAACTTAGGTTTTGCTCTTAAGAAAATCGAATCAATCAAATAGAGCAAGGTGGGCAAACCTATAGAATAACCACACTTAAACACATTTACAAAGAAGTTTGAGTAGTAAGATCAGGTAAAAATAAGTGTGGGAGGCTCAAAAGTGAGTATTATAGGTTTTTGGATTTTCAAAGAATTTTTCCTAATCAAATCTGCTAAATCTCTTGCTAATAATCCCAAATGATGGGGTATTTATAAACACCCCATGAAATATAATCGTTGGGGACATAGCCGAGATTATTATAAAAGATTAATTATGTTTAAGTATTTTAACCTTAATAAAAATAAGTTAGCCATGGTAAAAATGCAGGGCAATTCGAGAGACCCGATTGACCAAAACCATTTTGGTCAACCGAAGTTCTTAAGGCTTGGTCGACCAGGCCAAAAATGAACTTCAAGTTCGGTCGACAGGACGAGTATGTTCAAAGGGTGATTTTCCATTGTTCGAGATTTGGTCGACCAGGGATATTTGAACTGGGTGATTCGGTCGACCAGACCGTTGGGACTTCTCCCGAGGACCCTCTGTAACGACCTGCTTAATTAACATGATTTATATATATAGACTCGGATACCATCTACGTCATTAACCTAAGCAGCAAGAAGCGTAAATCATAATAAACATATCCATACATTATAATACCAGAGTTATATACATATCACTATTTTCCCAAAATAAAAATACATCTCTTCCCCAAAAATACCCTCAACTAGCTAGGGTTAATACAAAAATCCGACTCTGTATTCACTTTGCTGACAGGGCACTACAGACGCCCCTCTACTTGCGAGCCTGGTCTGCTCACCTACCTGGATCACCTGAAAAATATATCAACACTGGGATGAGCCAACGCTTAGTAAGAGAAAATATACTATTACTAGGGTGTGGCAAATGAGCTACTATATATATATCATGAAATTTGTTTCATATAAACATGAATAACTGAGTACAAAAGTACAGTACAAATAATAAAACACACCACCCCTTTTTCCTTACTGCTTAACATATCAGTATTATGGTTATAATTCAAAATACTTCTAGTGTATATAGTAGGATCCCTGTTTCTGTAAATCAATACGTAAGTAATAATAACTGAAACTGTTCCCTGTGGCTATCTGTGTCATGACATGCCCCTCATGATGAGGTTGTGCAGCTCAGAGGTTAGATTTGCCCTGGCTGGCCAACCAGGAATAAATCACTGAACTCCGTCTGTCGACCTGCCCACCTCAACCCATATCTGGATGGAGAGCCTAACCTCTTCAAGGGCCTAGGTGGTCGTCCGTACCACATATATCTGAATAGGTGGTTGCACTCATATAGTAACATAGTATTTGTAGCAACGGTACCGTGCTCTGTAGCTACAAGTCCAGTAGGGTCTGATATCATATAATATATTTCTATACATAACTAACTAATTTACCATGATTCTGAGTACTGAATTAATCATGATGCCGCATAACGTACTAAAGTCTAAATAATCATAACATGGAACTGCATATTCGTAATACTGGAATTTGTATAATCATGGTACTGAAATATCGTAAAATCATGGTACTGAAATCCATAAAATCATGATACTGAAATTCGTATAGCCATAATACTGAAATTCATAAAATCATGAAACTAGATTCATAAAACATATCCTCGTACCACATATACGTTTCACAAGCCACGCCATACTAAAATACATAAATTTCGTAAATAAATAAACTGTATAATATTTAGAAATTTCCTAACATAACATATTTCCCTTACCTTATCTCTGAAAAACTCCAACTGTACTCTAGCCTGATACCCGTAGGGCCTCCTACAAAACACCCTAAAACCAATATTTTCCAGAACTAAACATCAATATTTTTTTTCCTGTATCATTTCCTATAACTACCACAAGGCCAAAAGGCAACTACAAAACCTTACCCTGAATTTGGGATGATTTCCAACTCTGATTTCCCGATGATCCGCTCCTGTAGATGTGTAGAAAATTCCGCCAGGAGTGTCATGGTAGCTTCAGATTGTCGATCGGGCGACTGGTGGGGCCGAAAATGAAGAGAGAAGGGAGAGAGAGTTGTAGAAGAAAGAGAGAGAGAGCGGCGAGAGAATGACAAAAATCCTGGGTTTCCACTATTTATAGGGCCAGGTTCGTCAATGAGACCATGTGTTCGTCAACGAGCCCTTCACAAATTTCATCGATGAGGCCCTGTGTTCGTCGACGAAATTCAGAGCAGCCCGAACTGCCTCTCGGTATTTTCTCATCGACGAGGCCTTGTGTCCATCAACAAAACCCTGTGTTCGTCGACGAAGCTGGCAATTTCCATGAAATTATAATTATTTAATATATTATCTCCCAAAATGCAATGTCATGGATGAACGCGGAGCGTTCGTCGACGAAGTCTATGGCCACCTTCTATTTCTGGTTCTATTTTCTCTCCCTCTTATTATTAAAATGTTATTATTCTTCGGGTCACTACACCCTTGATTGACTAGAGCATTAGAGTTCATTTTGTGCTCGGTCGACCAAGTAGTCAAACTATTGACACCTGAGAGGTTTGGTTGACTAGGGTCAAATGACCTGTCATGGCTCGGTCGACCAAAATTGGTTGACCACAGTTCGGTCGACCGAGGTAGAATAAGCTACCAAGGTCGATCGACCGAAAGTGCACAAAGTATGCATTTCGGTCCTGATTTAATATACTTTCACCCTATTCAAGTGCCTAACATTTATGAATACAAAGGTGAGTGTCCTAGGGTCATTTCTGGGTCCTTTTGAAGACACCGAAAAAATCCGGTGTCAGTCAACCAAAGGATAAACCCTAAGGTCTCTCTAAGGTCATTTTCATTTTGAGCTTACACATTACATCATGTAGGTGATGCATGCAATTATTACAATCAAAGCCCTAATTACTATTACAGACCAAATGATTGAATTATATATTACAATACAATAAGATATGATCTTCAATCTTCACTTGCTTTACGTGCATCTTGATCTTGACAAATTTAGGCTCCTGCACAAAGTCTCAAACACTCATTAGAAATAATGAGTATTTGTCATAATCAAAACCGGGCGTGACCTATAAAGTCAACATTTTCCCCCTTTTTGATGATGACAAATACGATCAACAAAAATTTGAGTTTAAGCTTAAAGGGCTCCCCCTTTTAATATGCATCCAATTTATTTTTAACCAAATTATGTTACCCATTATTTTTTCCCCTTTTCATCTCCCCCTTTTGGTAACAGCAAAAAGGGCCATATGAATTAACACTCTAGGCAATGGGTAAGTATTAGATTTATACATGAAAAATTTTGAAAAGAATTAGAAAAAAATTCGGTAGAGTGTCATTTGTAAATCAGACTTTCCAAAATAAATCATGTATAAGATGTAACCTATTTGAGTTTATATTTCATAATAGTTTATCCACAAACTACTCAAACAATTCAGTATGGTCCAACAATCAAGCAAAAGGTGCAATATCATCATGAAGTGGACAAGAAATTGTGCATGACAAACGATAACCAATATTCATCACATTCAATATAAGCATGCTATAGATATATGAAATGTGCACACATAGACCAGAGTCACTTTACAAAGTCTAATTCAATGAGAAATACCAATAATTATAGTTTAGTTAGACTTGTAAATTTTTCTCGAGACTCCTTAAATATCTAATGATTATGTGAAGATTAGGTTTAATTTTTACTTGGTTTTCACTTATCCTTTCAAAAGATTTTAAGGTGAATTTTATTATAATCATTTTGGTGTCCCAAAACAAGCATGTATTTTCGCACAGTATAGTATGATGAGAGCATGTCGGCCTAATACAAAGTGTTACCAATATACAGTTAAGAATACATATTTGTTTCTTAATGCCTAATGATTTTAATGTCAAGTGACTCCTCCTAAGAGTATGCATTTCGTTCTAATTACTTTATATATATATATATGCACAATCAACTCGAAGGAATTTAAAATTTCAACGCAAATAAACCAAGCGTAAAATATTTAGATTTTGCACACACAGAAATGTTTCAATCATTTGAGCAAATGTCTATAGAAAATTCGGCATCATGCCGGCTGTAAAAGGACATTTCCCAAAATTTACCTACATGAAAACAATTCTCAAAAAAACAATATCTTAAGAGTAAGGCATGCGAGAACCTATAATCTACCAACAGGCAATTTTCATCAACTGCATTCGCCATGCAGGAGGCATTCTATACTAATCATGCACTTCAGTAATATAGTCATTTACGTTCAAAGGCTTACACAATCCTGAATTTTAGCAAATATATATGATCATAATCAAAATAGGTAACACATGATAGTATTTGCATATGGTGTGTGTGATTGTCATGATAAAACAAAGCATCAGTACAAGCTGTTTTATATACATATATGCACAGACCAGATGATTTAATGTAAAATGAATCAACTCCGCACAATCTGATCTGTAGGCTGCTCTCCTGAATCTAGAACTCCCCTCCATCATCACCACCATCACCACCGTCACCGGCACCAAAGTCAAAGTCCATGGTCATCATGTCTCTCTCATCCTGCATCTCCAGAATATGATCGTTCAGCTCACTGAAGCTGACTATCATGGTCCTCTCTAAATCCGTGAATTGACTAGCGGGAGAGATAGAGAATTTCCGGAACTCATCACGAAGGATGGTGGATGACGATGCCAAATCTCGTAGGTCTCACTAGACTGATTCTAGAAACTGTCCAACTGAGTTAGATAAACTGGTGATGGCAACCATTAGGTCCACATTTGACGGCTGCATAGGCTGTGGTGGCTCCTGTGGGATCTCTCCCTATACTGCTGCACCCCTAGAAGGCAACCAAATGTTGCCAACCAGCTCATACCCCATAAGTCTCAAGGTGACACCAGAGAAAATATCAGTTGGTTGTCTTCTCTTCAATTAAGCCACATTTGAGCGTGTGACTCCAATGGATCTAAACAACTTGTTCAGGATTTTCTCATACGACATTATAATTCTGTGGCCAATTGTTTTGGCTATTATCCATCGGATCATCAAGTTGGGTAGATCTAACTTCTTTCCTCTAACATAAACTTCTTATACCGTGGGGGATGGTTTTGGCTGGCTGTGCTCGGATCAGATAAGGTCAGGTTTGCAAATGTGGCAACCATAATATCCTGTTCGTGAATCTAGGAATTTACCACATCTGGGCACTCAAAATCTCCACGATCTATATCAAGGACATCTGGGAGGTACTGTGCATCGAAATAAACATCAGTCCTTAATACTCGGGAGAAGTACCCATTTTCATCATTACTTAGGTTAGCGTAAAATAATCTAATGTACGTTGGGTAGTGACCCCTAGGCTGATAGGAAATAAAAGTTTTCTACCCTTGATATTCAAACATGTCCATTATATTTGCAAAATACTGATTCATGAACTCCAAGTCTAAGATCTTACCCAGTATTGCCTCCTTAGGATGAAACTCCAGTATGTATCTGACCTTGGATCATTCTTATATGAAGTATTCATCCTCAGCGTGTGCTAAGTCATGGGCTTCAATGTGCTCATTATAGTGTGCCATGAATGTAGGATGAAGGTTGTGAGGCTCAAATCAAAGTTTGCTTGGCAATGTTAGGGGGAAAGGTGGAAGAGCTCTCAAAATCTTCGTGCAAATGAGCTTTGATCGAGGGAAAAGTATATATATCACATTTTGGTGTACCAGAAGTAGATATGGTCGACCGAAGGTTCAAGTTCTTTATGCACTGACACTGTTCAGTCGACTGGGGCAAATTTGAACTAAGATGGACGGTTGACCGAGAGGAAGTGTTGTATCTATGTTCAGTCGACCAAGGGAAAATCGACAAGTTCGGTCGACTGGGGTAGATAGGTTCACTAAGGTTTGGTCGACCATGAGGTCAAAGTCAATGCTTGTTCGGTCAACCGAAAGCTTTTACTTGATTAATGCTCGGTCGACTGAGCATAGTGAATATCCCCGATTTGGCTTCATTTTGATCCAAGGTTCTCTTTTAAGTTCAAGTTTGATGTGATACAACATAAACATGATTTTTAGGGATTCTTGGTGAAGAAATATTACAAAATTGAAGCACATACCAAGATTTGACATATTGAGCGTAGATTTCTTCCCAGTTTTGCAATTACTTTGACTGTACTTTCCTTTGACTCCTAACTATTTTGGCACCGAGCACTAAGGAGTATGTGACTTTTCTTGAACAATGCTCTTTGGTGATTGGGGAGTATCCTTCAAAAATGATGAAATAGAGGAACAAGGGTACATTCCAAGGAATGAGTGAAACCTCACCGAATATGATCGTGGTTTGGTAAGAACTTCCTATGGATGAGATAACCAAGACTAAAGACTTCACAATTTAAGCTCAAAGGAACCAATCCCCTAGTAGATGCCTCTAATTTGGTTATGACTATGAGAAACACTCAATATAAGTATTAGTCATGTATGATCATTAGTGCATTAACCCTAGAGTGATGACTTGACTTTGATTTAAGCTTTTCATATTCAAAAGTGAGCTTAGGGTATAGTGATATATGATATAAGATAGAACCCTAACACTTAATTTTGCGCAAAGGACTTTTGTGATTTTCATGTTAACATGGGTTAAGCATTTAGAATTAAGTGCAAGGCATAGATGCCATGTCCATCTGGAAATGGATAAAATGTCTTAGTATAATTGGATTGTTTAGTGAGTGTGTATACTAAGAATTTCATTTTAAGCATCAATCCCTTCTCAAACCTAAAGTCATCACAACCCTTTAAACCTAATCTTAAGATCAAATAAAACATAAGATAGTTAAGTTATATCTATTTGACTCCGGTCTTCTTCAAATCCTAAGGGGTTTGCTTTCATGATTACCCACATCATTTCTTTTTCCAACCCTCTGGCACTTGTGGATGAGAAAATAGTTTAATTGTGCCCTTTTCTTTTATAATGTAAGCAGGTTTTGTAGATGCGTGAAAGGATGTGCTTACAATTCTTATGATTGCTTGTTGAGGCATGCTAGTGGGAATTATATGATAGTCTTGAATCCTTTTTGAAAAGATCTTTATTTTTAATCTCTAAGGGTTTATTACGATTATTCTTCTCATTTATAGCTTTGAGTGTAAATCTAGAATAATCGTCCATTTCTTTCTCCAAGCATATAATTTTCAATATTTTCTCAATCTTTTTCTTTTCAAGAATAGCATGATAATTTTCTAACTCCTTCAATTGTTTTGCTATTCTTTTGTTCTCATTCTTAAAAAGTATTTTATGCTTAGACGTCTGAACTAGAAGCTTACGCATTTTAGATAAAGTACATTCTAGTTATTTGTTTGAAGGCATGCTTTCAATAGTGAATTCAATGCATGATTCATCATAAGATATATCATAATTATTACATGAATCATTGCATGCAGTCTCAACATTATTATCATAGGGAATATTAGATGATTCACCATATAACATAACATAGCATTCAGCACAAGAATCATCACATGAACTAGAGAGAATATCATATACCTCCTCGTTGATTTTAAGCTCATGATTTACCTTCTCCTGATCAATCGAGCTTGGAGCATTTAGAGGAGTTACGATTTCCTTCTCCTGGGATTCTCCATATTTCTTTTCTAGTACATCCCAGATTTCTTGTGCACTATGACATGCCACAAACTCAAGTAGAATATGAGAGTCTAAAGCACAGTATAATAAGTCCATGGCACATGAATTCGCATGCATTAACCTTGTATCATTTTCATTTAAGGGCATACGAATCCCATTAACAATCACTCGCCAGGACATCCAATCCATTGATTTTTTAAATGTGGTCATCCTAATTTTCTAGGTGGTGTAATTGACACCACAAAACAATGGAGAACTAGAAGGTGACCGTCCCTCACCGAATGGGGATACACTAATTTGAGCCATTGCAATCTTTTTGAAAAAACGTTTAAGTCAAGTGCAACGAGGCTCTGAAACCAAATTTTAGAATTGGTGCATTCCCAAAAGGAGGTGTGAATTGGAATTTTAAACTTTTCTCTTAGGTTAAATCAGGAATCAATATGATTTAGCTACCTAAGGTCTTTCTATACAATCCCAAATGCGCAAGTAGATATAATATATGCAAATTTAAATCTTACGCATCATTCACACCATAACATACACGTGTGGTAAATATAGAGAGTGAAAATATAAACAAACACACGATATGTTATCAGGGCTCAACCAATTGTGCCTACGTCCCCACCTCTAGCTCGCAAGCCCGAGGAATCCACTAAAGGCTCACTGAAGGGTGGAGCGGTACCGATACAAACCAAGTCAATTAGCACAGGGCTGACCTCAATCTTTACAACCAAGTCAATTAGCGGGGCTGACCTCAACCTACACGCCTTAATAGGATCACGAACCTAGCTTTCCTAACTCGGTCTAAGCCAATCTGGGACTATTTCAAAGGGCTAGTCTCCCTCTTCAGGCCCATGCCTAGTATACAATTGTTTTTCTCAATAAATGAAATGGTATAGCGATTATGCTTTCAAGTAAAGTAGATGTGTACCCATATACGCTCAGTCACATACACCACAATATGATTTAATATGTAAACTCAGTGTGGTCTAAGATATATCAGCTCGATCTCAACTAAATATTTGCTATCGATGTGATCAGTGCATGAGAGTGCAATCACTATAATCTTTGTATCACAAGATGTATTCAATCTAAGTGCTTAAACAAAGATATTACCTAAACAATATATATATATATATATATATATATATTTCAATCAGCAGATTTGTTGAAGATGCTCAAGTAATGTATATGTTTGGTTTGCAAAAGATATGTAATCTTCGAATTCAACAAATAATATATTAGTCAATGAATATTGCAACAAAGATCAATATCACATAAACAAATATCTTTTCAAAGTTAGATCAAAATAAATCCCACAAGATATTTGGAAATGTTTTGTATAGATTTTGCAATCCAAAAATAAATACAAACTTCACAAGATATTGCAATGAATGTGCAATACTTGGAAGTTTAATATAAGTCTTCTTAGGAGAGACTTATTAACAAAGACCCCTAAGAAAACTTAGGTTTTGCTCTTAAGAAAATTGAATCAATCAAATAGAGCAAGGTGGGCAAACCTATAGAACAACCACACTTGGACACACTTACAAAGAAGTTTAAGTCATAAGATTAGGTAAAAATAAGTGTAGGAGGCTCAAAAGTGGGTATTATAGGTTTTTGAATTTTCAAAGAATTTTCCCTAATCAAATTTGCTATATCTCCTGCTAATAATCCCAAATGAGGGGGTATTTATAGACACCCCATGAAACATAACCGTTGGGGACATAGCTGGGATTATTAGAAAAGATTAATGATGTTTTAAGTATTTTAACCTATGATATAACCGTCGACCGAAGTTCTTGAGGATCGGTCGACCGGGCCAAAAATGAACTTCAGGTTCGATCAATTAGACGAGTATATCCGAAGGGCGATTTTCCATTTTGCGAGGTTCGGTCGACCAGGGATATTTGAATTAGGTGATTTGGTCGAGCAGACCGTTGGGACTTCTCCCGAGGACCCTTGATCGACCAAAGCGTTAGAGTTCATTTTGTGCTCGGTCGACCAAGTAGTCAAACTGTTGACTCTTGGAAGGTTCGATCGACCAGGGTCAAATGACCTGTCATGGCTCGGTCGATCGAACTGTGCTCAATCGATTGACCCAAACCGGTTTCGATCGACCGAGGTAGAATGAACTGCCAAGGTTAGTTGACCAAAAGTGCACAAAGTGTGCATTTCGATCCTAATTCAATACACTTTCATGTTATTCAAGTGCGTAACATTTATAAATGTAAAGGTGAGTGTCCTAGGGTCATTTCTAGGTCCTTTTGAAGACACTGAAAAAATCTGGTATCGATCGACCGAAGGATAAACTCTAAAGTCTCTCTAAGGTCATTTTCATTTTGATCTTACACATTACATCATGCAGGTGAT
The DNA here is from genome assembly GCF_029873635.1 of Malania oleifera. NCBI lineage: Eukaryota > Viridiplantae > Streptophyta > Magnoliopsida > Santalales > Ximeniaceae > Malania > Malania oleifera. The sequence continues at coordinate 28,072,174 of NC_080425.1, forward strand.
GCATGCAATTATTACAATCAAAGCCCTAATTACTATTACAGATCAAATAATGGAATTATATATTACAATATAATAAGATATGATCTTCAATCTTCACTTGCTTTACGTACATCTTGATCTTGACAAGTTGAGGTTCCTACACAAAGTCTCAAACACTCATTAGAAACAATGAGTATTTGTCATAATCAAAACCCAGTGTGACCTATAAGGTCAACAGTGATGTTTGGCTTAGTTATGTGGGCTAGGGCTTCGACCTCTACCCACTTCGTGAAGTAATCGATTGCTACCAACAAGAATTTCCTTTGACTAGTTGCCGGAGGCAGAGGTCCCTAGATATCTATTCCCCACTAGGAGAAGGCACATAGGCTAGCTAGAGGGGAGAGGGGATTGGAGGGCACGTGTGGTATTCCCGCACACCATTGGCACTTGTCACATCGTTTGACGAGCTCGACCACGTCTTTCTTCATTGTGAGCCAGTAAAACCCTTACCATAAGGCTTCGTGAGCTAGGGCCCTGCTGGCTAGATTGTTTCCACATATCCCTTCATGGATTTCTTTTAGCACGTACTCTCCTTCTTCTTTACTCAAGCAACGAAGGTATGGTATTGATAAAGATCATCTGTATAGCTCCTGGTCTATTAGTGTGTATCTTGCCACCTTCCTTCTTACCTTAAGAAATTCCTTGTTATCCCTTAGTAGGGATCCATCATAGAGGTATTGCAATAGAGGCGCCCTCCAGTCCCCCTTGTTGATTTCGGAATCCAGCAAGTTAACACTGTACTCCTCATGTGAGGGTTTTCTGACCCGCTCTAGGTAAATAGCATCCCTCCATTTCGAGATAGTTGCTAAGGCCAATTTCGGGAGCGCGTCAGCCTTGGTATTCTCGGCCTTTGGCACGCATTCTATATCGAAGTGAATGAACGCCCTTGCTTATTCCTGGGCCTTGGCCAGATACTTCTTCATTTTCTGATCCCTAGCTTCGAATTCTCCTTTCACCTGTTATACCACCAATTGGGAATCACTTGATACCTTGATCTGCGCTACCCTTAGTGCTTCTGCCAGGCATAAACCTCCTAACAAAGCTTCGTACTCGGCATCGTTGTTCATTGCTGAGAACTCCAGCTTTAGTGCATAAAGAGTCTCAATACCATTCGATGATGTGAGGATAAATCCTGCCCCCCCTCGGGCTGCGTTTGATGACCCGTCAATGTGTAGCGCCTATCCATATGATTTTCCTGTTACTTCGAGGGGTCTTTCGGCTGCAACATAGGCAAGCACCTAGGCTTTGACAGCAAACCTTGGCAGGTATTGTATGTCGATCTCACCCAATTCAATGGACCACTTCGTTATCCTTCCCAAACTCTTTGGCCGCTGAAGAATCTGCCTCAGCGGTAGGTTGGTCAACACAATTATCTTGTGGGCCTGAAAGTAGGGCCTTAATTTTCATGCAGCATAAATGATAGAGAAAGCTGCCTTTTCAACCGTACTGTAATTATTTTCGGCTCCACTCAGCACCTTGCTAGTGTAATATATATGGTTTGATGTTGCCTGCCTTCTTCCTGGACTAGAATTGAGCTGACCGCGTTTTCCATTGAAGCTATGTACAAGTATAGGTCTTCTCATGTCTTTGTCTTCGTTAACAGAGGTGGGGATCCGAGATATTATTTAAGCTGCTCAAAGGCTTTGCTCTGCTCCTCCCCCCATTTGAATCCTCCTTTCTTCCTTAGCGCTTTGAAGAAGGGTAAGCCTTTGCGCCCTAAGTAGGAGACAAACCTACTTAGGGAGGCTATCCTTCCTATTAAGACTTGGATCTCCTTTTTCATCCATGGAGCCTCCATTTCTAGCAGTGCTCTTATTTTGTCTGGGTTGGCCTCTATACCTCAGTGTGTCACAATGAAACCAAGGAACTTTCTTGTTGAAACACCGAACACGCACTTTGATGGGTTTAGTTTCATGTGGTACCTACGCAAAAGTTCAAACGTCTCTCTCAGGTCTTCGTAGTGCTTCTCCATTTGTAAGCTTTTTACCAGCATGTTTTCGACATATGCCTCCATAGTTTTTCTGAGCTAATCTTTAATATCCTGTTCACCAACCTTTGGTATGTGGCTCCTGCATTTTTTAACCCGAAAGGCATCACTCGGTAATAGAATAGCCCCCTTTCGGTGATAAAAGAAGTTTTCTCTTCATCAGCTCGATGCATCGAGATCTGATTGTATCCCGAGTAGGCATCCATAAAACTAAGTTCGTTCCTGGAAGTCGAATCTACCAACTGGTCGATTTGGGGCAGAGGGAAGCTATCCTTCAGGCATGCCTTATTTATATCTGTGAAGTCTATACAGGTGTGCCAATTTCGTTCGGCTTCCTTACTAGAACCACATTACTCAGACCCTCTAGGTAGTTCACCTCCCTGACAAAGTTGGCTTGCACTAGCTTTTTTACCTCCTCATCAATTACCTTGATTCACTCCATCGCGAAACTCCTTTTCTTCTACTTCATAGGTCGGTGGTTGGGGTCAACCTGCAGCCTATGTTCTATGATGGCAAGATCAATGCTCGACATCTCTTCGGCAGACCAAGCAAACACATCTGCAAATTCTTTCAGTAGCTTGCTTAGCTCTGCTCTTAAGGTGTCAGGAAGGTGACTCCCAATCTGCACACATCTCTCTTGGTGGCCGTTTAGAGGTACGTGAGCGACGTTTTCGTCTACAGTGCTGATTTGGGGGCATTCCCCCCTTACCTATAGATCTTCCATAGTTAAGGTTTCTATCCCCTCCATTTTTCCTTTCAGGACCATAACGTAGCAGTTCTAAGCTGCTGCTTGATCTCCCTTGACCACCCTTGTCCCGTGTGGCGTAGGAAATTTCATCTTGAGATGGTACGTTGATGTTACAACCCAAACTACATTAAGCAAAGGGTGGCCCAGTATGATATTGTATACTGAAGGCCGGCCAACCACTAGGAACTCTATCAGCGAAGTAACTTGTTGTGGGGTCGTCCCTATTGTCACAGGTAGTGTGATTGTCCCTATAGGATGAACCACATCTCCACCAAACCCAACCAGGGGGGTTGAGATTGGTTTAAGTCGTTCCTTTCCAATCTTCATTCCTTTGAGTACAGACCAGAACATAATGTTTGCGGAGCTTTCGTTATCTATTAATAAGCACCTAACTTTGTAGTTTGCCACCAACAGGGAGAGTACCAGCGCGTCGTCGTATGGTTGTTGTACCCCTTCTTCGTCTCCGCTGTCGAATATGATATCATCACCTTGTTTGATTCTTTTCCTATTTGGTTCTCGTTTCTTCGCTAAGAGCACTTGTTTAGCGTACCTTTTGCGAGCACCTCTGCTATCTCCTCCACTAGCAGATCCTTCAAAGATCACGACAATTTTCCCTATGACCTGTTCTTCCTTCTCATTCGCGTTGGGTCTCCTTTGGTCGCGAGGTTCCCTTTTTGAATCTTCTTTCTTGATAAACCTTGATATCTATCCCCTTTTTATCAGGGCTTCAATCTCGTTTTTCAGTTGAATGCATTTCTCTGTGTCATGCTCGTGATCCCTCTGGAATTGGCAAAATTTGGACATGTTTCATTTATGTAAAGGGGTTCGCATGGGTTCGGGCCAAGAGACATAGTCCTTCTTTCTTATCTGTATTAGTACTTTAGAACGCGGTGCATTTAAGGGCATATAGGTGGAGAATTTACTGGACTGCCCTCTCATCTTAGGGCTAGTGAGCAACGTAGTAGTCTTTTGCCTTTTTGCGGATCTAGAGAATTCACCCATCTCCCGGCTATTCCTTTTCCTCTTAAGCTCAATGCGACTTCCCCTAGTGTCCATCATCTCTTCTAAGTTGATGTACTTATGCGCTCGAGCCATCAACTCTCCCATATCAATCGGTGGCTTTTTCCCTAGAGAGTACAGGAAGCTTTCGAGTTGAAGGGTCGTGGTTAGGGCTTCCAACGCTACTCTCATGTCTAGGTTGCAGATCTTCAGGGTTGCGGCGTTGAAGCGATGCATGAATTTCTTTAGTGTTTCCCTCTCCCCCTAGACTATGTTCATTAGGTGGGCTATTGTTTTGACAATTCTTCGACTATTGAGGAAGTGGGTGGTGAATAGTTGTTCCATCTCTAAGAAGGAGCCAATTGATCCAGGTTGCAAGGTTCGGTACCAATCTCTAGCACTACCCTTAAGGGTTGCTACAAAATCTCGACACATAATGGCATCAGGAGCGCCTTGCAGTTACATCAACACCCTGAAGGTATCCAAGTGGTTGATTGGATTAGAAAGACCCTCGTACCTTTCAAAGGTGGCCATCTTGAATCTTTTTAACAGTGGGACCTCCATCACTTTTCTTATGAAGGGCGGCTCTGAGGACCTTAGGGATGCCTCCCCATAGAGGAGGTTCGTCTTGCCTTCTTTCCTTATTTTTTCTATCTGCTCTATTTTCTTGATCCTTTCCTCCAGCTCTGAGGATCTTTGTTGGTTGATATCTATGCTATTCACATCTTCTACCTTCTTGGTAGGGAAAGTTTTCTCATCGCTCTCTTTTGATTTATCTGTTTTCTGGGGTGGATTGGGATTCACCTATTGTTGAAGTGGGGCATACCCTTCCTCATACTTTTGATGTAAGAGTAGGTTGAGCATGTCCTCCATTTTTTTTCTAAAAGGTGAGGAACTCTTACCTGGTGACTCCGGAAGGTTCTACGGGTGTATAGTGGATTGATTGGGGTGACTCTTTTCCGGCAGGGCCAGAGCTAGAGTTGTGTGAGGTTGACATTTTTTTTATTACTGGAGGTGGAGCAGGATGAGTGCCTCTCTAGAGCGGTTCCCACAAACGGCGCCAACTGTTGCGAGATCAACTAAGGGTCAACTTTAGCCCCTATAAGAAAGGACGTGGGGAAGAGGCTAGGATAAATCATTCAACTCATTGTATTGTTGCATTCAGCCTCCCTAGAGCATTCCTCTAACTTAGGGATGTGGGGAAGGGTTGATTCTGAGCCGACTGGCAACCTAATAGTAATATTCGAGGGGATGGCAAAAAAGTATCAAACATTGTGTACATTGGAGGGGGTCAGGTCACATCGAGCGCTCCTTATTGTAGTCAAAGCCCTCACCGGGTGCAAGGAAGACTTCATCACCTAAAACAAGGAAAGACAAGATGTCAAAACAGATCAAACAGGTGAGCCTCCCATAAAAACAAGGAAGACAAGATGCCAAAATAGATCAAACATGAAAGCCTCCCACAAAAACAAGGAAGACAAGATGCCAAAAATAGATCAAACGGATAAATTTTGTGTGAATATAGCTAAGCCACTATACAAAAGAAGGTTAAATAAGAAAAGTTCTAGAAAAAATAGGGAAGAACATGAAGAACAATAAAGCAAACATGCAATTCAACACAAAGATGGAGAAAAGCAAAGAGAGGGACCAAGGGTGAGCGTACCTAGCGAAAAGTAGGAACCCCTTTGAAGAGATAAGAAGTGAATAAAGGAGGCTTTGCCTTAATAGAGAAAAGGCTGCACAGATCCCCGAGAGAATTGGAATCTCGAAAGAGCTCGTCTATAGAAAACGGATTGCGTCTCGAGAGAAAGGACATAAAAATCCTCGTACGTATGAAAATCCTTATTCGCACGCTGACGTGATGCCAATACCAAGAATTTGTGACTTCCCAAGGTACGGCTAATTTAAACATCCATTTATTACACTTTTACAGGAAGGAGGATGCCTCAAAAGGACTACAATATTACCTCGAAAAAAGCATCAGCCCATAAATGAGAACATCTCATCAGAAAGGGAAGCCCAACCGAGCCTGACAGGTTGTCATTCCCAAAAATGAGCACGACTCGTTAGGTGAAACAGGACCAACTGACGAGCACAACTTGTGAGACCAACAACATCTTAGCAAATGAGCACGACTCATTAGGCAGAATAGGCCCAACTAACGAGCACGGCTCATGAGGCCGACAACAACCCAGCCAAGAAGCAACTCAAGAAAGCTGCTCAATAAAAATGCTCTATGAAGCATCTCGGCAAGATCTGCTCGAAAAAAGTGCTCCTTGAAGAGGCTCGAAAAATTTGTCCCATGAAGCAACTTGATAAGATCTACTCGGCAAATTTGCTCCATGAAGCAGCTCGGCAAGATTTGCTCGACAAATTTGCTCCATGACGCAGGTCGGTAAGACCTGCTCAGAAAAAATGCTCCATGATGCAGCTCAGCAAGATCTGCTCGACAAATTTGCTCCATGAAGCAACTCGCAAGACCTGCTTGGTAAAAAAATGCTCCATCAGGCAGCTCGGCAAGATCTGCTTGGCAAAAGTCTTCCATGAAGCAATTCGACAAATTTGCTCCATGAATCAGCTCGACTAGACTTACTCGGCAGAAGTGCCTAATGAAGCAGCTCGGAAAATTTACTTCATGAAGCAACTCGGCAAGATCTGCTCAAAAAAAGTACTCAATAAAGCAGCTCGGCAAATTTGCTCCATCAAACAGCTCGGCAAGACCTGCTCGGTAAAACTGCTCTATGATGCAGCTCAGGAAATTTGCTCCATGAAGCAACTCGACCAGACCTTCTCGGTAAGAGTGCTCTACAAATTTGCTTCATGAAGCAGCTTGGCAAGACCTGCTCGGTAAAAGTGCCCCATGAAGTAGCTCGGCAAAAGCCGCTTGAAAAAATTGCCCATGAAGCAGCTCGGCAAATTGGCTCCATTAAGCAGTTCAGCAGGACTTGCTCAGCAAAATTACCTCATGTAGCAGCTCGGCTCAGTGCATCAACTCGGCAAAAAAAAAAAATTGAGGAGCATCATATGTATATATTTGCATTCTGAAGATAAGGGGAAAAATACGGGACACGACAGCTTTTCAAAATTTCATCTAGAAATTTGAAACTGAGGGGGGGATAACTGATATGCCCAAAATAAACAAGCCAATAAGAGCGAGTCAACACCTAGCCTACACCCCCTAAGTCTAACCTTCTTACAAGAGCAATCAACTCCAATCCAAAAAAGAAGAGGAGAGATCCATGCTAGCAGTTTAAATAGTCGAGTGATGCACGCAAAGGCTTTATAACCCAAGAACGATTCACACCCCCGCGCAATAAAGACGGATCAACCAAGGGTCAACTCCAACCTCTATAAGCAAGGATGTGGGGAAAAGGCCAAGGTAAGTCATTCAACTCATTCTACTGTTGCACTCAGCCTCTCTAGAGCATTCCTCTTACTTAGGCATCGGAGTGATCCCTCGGAATACACCCCGGGTCCTCCAATTTTTTATGTCTCTATCCTTTTCAGGTCATCGGAGATCTGGGAGCAGCCTTATTGGCTATCACCGATTTTATCACGCAACAAATACAAGTTATTTGGAACTAGCTCATAAAATCGTATTTGAATTCAGTATTCAGTACAACATCCCCAAAATCCTAAAAATTATTAACTCTACATTTCGGAGGTTTGATTTTAAGTCTTATGTGGCATTTGAAAACATGAATTTCAAACTTTGGATTTAGATTTTGGTGAATTTGAACAAATTTGAATACAATTTAATATTACGTTTTCATTCAAATCCAATACAATCAAATTTAAGGCTTTTACAAATATACGTTTGTATTTGAATATATGTGAATTTGAACGAAATGTAATGAAAAATTGTGTTGAATTTCATCCAATAATTTATATAAGTACAAATTCAATTGTCAAAATACATGCTCCTAACCAATACCTTAAAATAATAATAATAATAATAATTGTCGTTATTCTATATTTAGTGCTAGTGATACCCTAATCCTAGAGGCATTTATTATATATGCATATAGAAATTATTGTGTTTAGGGCAAACATTAACAAATCTAATGCATGTGTAATCCAAATTTCTTATAATATCCGCTAAAAAGTAAACCATTTAACTAGCTCTAAGGGATCATATAAAAGAAATTTAGTTGACATATAAGAATTTAAGTTAGGTGAGGGCATGTTGGCTAGTCCAAATTAAGCATTATTGAATTTGGTAGCCAGTTAGGCACTACTCCATTTTAGCAACAACCCCAATTTTCCATTGTAAGAGTAGAAATGAAGATGGAGCTAGGGTTGTATAAGATTATTCCATCACCATTGTTGTTCACTTCTTCTTCATAGTAGCTAGTCTTCACTAATATGTCTTTTTTTATAATTCCAAGACTTCAGCCACCATATTGTGCCACTTTAGACACTATGGTGCGGCATCAAATCCAGAGAGTGAAAGTCGCCCACCCATTAATGTACCTATGATAATTCACCGGATCAAACTTTCAAGGGGGAATTGAACCCGTAACTTTGGAATCACTAAAATCACAAATTGTCCTTACCACTTGACCCAACCTTGCTGAGTAGTCTTCACTAATGTGTTTACGATCTCACTTGGCCAAACATTAATTAGTGCTCCAATACAATATGCCTAGGATACCCACAAAGCAGCACATATGCGGGGAGGTGCAGTGGAACCTAGCTTGGCTTGGAACGACACAGTGACCGTCACTAGCTCACCCCACTACGCATTGATCAAAATTAAATAAAGATTATAATTTCGAGTACTTGTGAAGATAAATTATTATATACACTAAATTTATATATCGAATCTAATATAATTTATTTTATATATATATATATGTATAATTTTTTATTAAACCAAAATACATATAATGGTAAAATTATTTTAAATTTAGTGTTTACTCTTGATATTTCTAAAATATTTTTCTTTGAAAAACCTTGCATGGTGAAGCTACTACAACACTGCAGCTGCACATAATGCAGTTTCGGATGGAAGAGAATTAAAAATAAAAGCTACTACTACAACTGACCACTAATGTAATTGGGGTACATCGATGGTCAAGGATGTGAGCCTCATATGCGTTGCTTCGTAGGCATACATATGAGGTCTGATAAAAACATGGAAAACGATTTCAAAAATTTTATAAGTTAGTGATGAGATTTGTTAATAATGACAAAAATCTCTCCCGAGATTTCAAAAATAACACAAACCTCATATGGGATTTTCTAAGAAGATATAAATCTTTTCTTAAAAAACTTATATTTTTACAAAATATAAAAAGAAGTTTGTGTAATTTTTTTTTTTTTTTGCAAATCTCATAGAGAGTCCCTAAGATTTTAGAACTTCAAGGAAAACCCTTGAAATTTTGAAATTTCAGGAAAGAAAATTGTCTTTTTGTCAAATCTCGGGATGGTTAGTGTCTTTTAACCTAAAACAAAATTTTAATTAATATTTTAACTTGATTCAATGCACCGTACTGCTAAATATTAGTTGACTCTTATAATCGACTTGGCCCACAAGGAGAAATCCTCAATAGTATCTTCAAGAATTAAATATTAAACATTTAGTTGAGATACTTCCAAAAAACTAGATCTCCATCAAAATTACAATAAAATTTAACAAATGACATTAAACTTGAAGTTCAGAGAAGATCTCCTCATAGAAATCTTTTAAAAAAATTTTCTCATTTTTTTGGTATTTTATTTTCTTGACTCCAAAAATAATTTTCCAAAATTTTCTATTTTTTTTCCTAATTTTTTTTTGTATTTTTCTCTAACTTTTTTCTCCTATAGTTTCCACTGATGACTTTTCTATTGATGTAGTTCTCATTCAATATGCTCTTTATTTATTTATTTACAAGTTTTTCAAATTTCTTTTTTCGTCGTTAATTACATCTTATTTTGTCTAGATAATAGATGGTAAAATTAACTATTATACAACTTCTTTTTTTTTTTTTTATTGTTTTTAGGTTTTCAAAAATCACTAAAATTGAGTTTTAAATGATTTTTAGCTAAAAGTTTAAAGAAAAAAGTTTCTAGAGGGGTGGGGGTGTTTTTTTTTTTTTTTTAAGTTGGCTAATTTTTAATTTTTTTTTTCTAGTATTATCTAAGGTCTTGCATATCCCAAATCTTGTAGTTCTCACCTCTCATCTTTCCAAGGGTAATCTGAAATTTGAATGCAACCGAGTTAATTACTCAGTGCAGGTATATTGCACGTGAATAAATTTATTTGAACTAAAACTTTATTTAATAAATAATTTTATTAATTTAAAAAATAAATTGAATAAAACCTTTGTGTTAAAGGGAAAAAAAATAAAGAGACGATTCTTTATCTCCAAATATAAGTTGAGAGTACTCTTAAATCCTTACAATATATATATATATATATATATATATATAGAGAGAGAGAGAGAGAGAGAGAGAGAGAGAGCTTTTAAATATCTTAAAAATTAACATTATCTTTTTATCTTAAATATTTACATTTTTTTTGAAACATTATGACGGGATAAATTAAGATTAAGCATCAATGTTATTGTTTGGTTTTTATAGGTCTTCAAATTAGGATCCGATATTCTCTCTTTTGAACCCTTTATTGACTTGAAATAGTTTCTGAATAAAGTAAAAAAATTGTCATAATCTTCTTCTTTCAACAATCCATTCATACTTAATTCTGATCTTTTTGTTCTTTAGAAATTTGAGTTATACTTTTCATCATAGCCTTTAGGCCATTCTCTTGAATTAGTATCAATTCTTTCATTTTTATTGAGAATATATATAAGTGAAGTGAAAAGGTCAACTATGTGGTATAATAAAAGGTGATTTTTTTATTATTTTATATAATAAAATAAATATTATGAAATTTGTCATAATGATAATTCAAAAGGATGTTTTGTACTTTCAAAAGTAGTATAATTTTTAAAACCCATTACGAGCCTTTACTTTGAATTAAAGACTATTATGGGCTTGGAATATAGTTGGACGCCCACTATGGGCTGGGCTCCCATTTAAAAGCCCACATGGGCTTCCTTTTTCCCAACTCAAAGGTCAAGCTCAACTTCCCAAGCCATCTATCCTCCCACTGTCCAACATAGGGTTCTTCCTGCATGCTCAACCCCACTTTACTCACTCTAAGCCCCTTTCTCTACATATTTAACTACTCCTAAAAGTGTCTAGCAAATAATAATAATAAAAATCATAAGGGATTAGTGACTATCATTCTTTCGTTTTTCTACCATCACAAATTTCTTACTATCCTTATTACCCTATAAAAGAGCACTTTCTTCCTCTCATTTTGACATGCACATTGAGATTTAAGGTGTACTCCCAAGAGGGGGGAGGTGAATTGGAATTTAAAATTTTCTTTGCAAAACCTTTAGTTTAATATAACCCTTTTCAATTTAATTTAATACAGTCACACAATCACAAGAATTCTTATTAATCACCTTACTTAAAACAACCAATGTATTAAGATAACAAACCAACTCCCAATTTCAATATTTTAATAAATAAATAAACTTCAGAATCAGAATTTCTTTTCAATAATGAACAATGATAATATCAATTTATAATTTCAGAAGATTGATTTTGAGTACCCTGTAACTTTCCTTCAATGGAATAATTAATTTCACAAGATTTACCTCAACTGTGATATTAATAAACTTAGCAATTAAATCTAATCAGAAATTTCTATCCAACCGAATATAGTTCTTTGATCCAAAGATGATCAAATCAGTATTCTAGCAATTTCCAAATATCCAACAAGATCTTAACAATTAAATAAACATACATTGAGAGAAGAAGAGAGGAACACTATATTTTTTTACAATGTTCGACCAGCAGCCTACATCCTTACCTCAAGCAACACGTTGTGAGGATTCCTTTCCAACTTCATTACCAAGTGAAGTTACAACCTCTCTCCATTCAAGGTAGAGATTCCCCTCTAACGAGAATACCCCTCTCGTTAGGCAACGATCCAAAAATCCTGAATCGTCAAACGAAAATAGAAACAATAACAACTTTGTTTGTACAAGCAATACTCTCGGTTATAGCAGATTTGTACAATTCAAAATCAGTATACTTCAATCAAAATATAATATAGAAATTGAAGCTCAGAATAATATCACTAGAGTTCTGATTTAATAGTGAAAAGATTGAGAGATTGAATCAAAATTTTAGTTGAAACTTAACCAGAGGCACAACAACTCTTTCAAAACACTTTCAGCAATATGATTTCAGAAAATATGATACGTATCTAAGTTGTGAGTAGCCCTGGTTTTTTGAAAATATCAATTATATATAGAGTAATAAAGTTTTTTACCATTTTCCCCAAGTTTTCTCTTTGTTTGGGGGTTAAGAAATAAATTTTGGAAACTTTTATCAGCACGGTTTAAAACATAAACATGTACCTCAACCGACTAAGGCCTGAGGGTCAGTCGCCTGAGTTACTCAAAATTAGTGTGTTTTGCATACCAGTGTTAAGTCAATCGACTGTATGTTAGAGGGTTAGTTGAATGCTTCGATTCTGTTTGCTTATAAATAATCAAAACAATATGTTAGTCGTGTAATGATAAATCATCAATTGCTTGATCCTGCATGCTTCTACTTTATTTTTTAAAACTTGATTTCAAAACTTAACTTTGAACTTAGAGAACTTATTTGAGACTTAATGAAAATATTTTCCATGGTTTAAAAATTGGTCTTTAAGTTAATGATATTGTTGGCCTTACAAGACTTAAAATTTTGTTTTAATGATAACAAACAAGTGGAACTTAACATATTTGATTGAGTGATGATATTTCAGATCTCACATATGTTAAACTAAGGTCAAGTACTCACAAGGATCAATTGAAACTTATATTCCAAAGGAACATGATCATATAAAGCTTAAAGAATACTTAAAGGCATGGATGATATATTAAAGCTTGAATACTATGAGAAGATGAACTTGATATTAAAGCTTGAAGAAAGAGTCAAGACAAAGCATGAAGACTTAAGTGTTTAAGAATGTCAAAAATCTAAGAAGTCTTTATGTAAGTACTTCTTTCGATTTCAATATGGATATAAGAAGCTCTTAGGTTAATTTCTTGGACCTACATACCTTTTAAAATAATTGAAAAATATTTTTATAAGGTGAAAAGATATTTCAAAAAGGTTAAAATTATTTTTGGAATCAAAAGCACCAAAAAGAGGTTTTTCCAAATGCTATCATTTTTTCTACATCTGCATTGAGATACATTTTACTTTATCACAAACTCCTTATTTTAAAATGTGTTCAACATAAAAGTTATAGGATTTTCTCTTACCTTTCTTTTGACACCAAGAACACCTAATTTTGAGTTGTATATAAAAAAGTTATGACCAAAATACTGAAGTGGAGTCGAAACTGTCAGCAAACTGAACACTATTCATAGCAGAACTTTAGAGGACTGAACAGCAAACAAAACCACTTCAGAGGACTAAAGTGTAACTTCAGATGTCTAAAGAATTTCTTCAGAAGATTGAAGATTAAGTTCAGACTTCTAAAGATTTTGCTGAAAGTTTTCTAAAGAGGGAGAACCACCTAAGACGTCTGAACACTATTTATGGTCATTTTTTAAAAAGTTTTGAAATTCAAATTCATATTTCTTGAGCTATAAACTTTGAGAAAACTTGAGGGACACTTCAAGACACTTGAGGAACACAAAATAGACTTGATTACTCATCTACATATAACCCTCCAAGGTTAAGGATTAAATACACCAAGAAAATACATCAAACAAGCTTTCTTGCTCTCAAATCTCCCAATTCTCTCAAAGCTCTCTTGTGCAATCAAATTTCCGAGTTTAACTACTGAGATTTTCTGTGAATTTATTAAGAAAATTCTTAGTCTACTCTTATTTCTTTCAACCTAGAAAGAAGGCTTACGGTGATATCTTCTTGAGCTTCATATTTCCATATTGTGAATTTGATTGAAGTATATAGATTTAACTTGTACTAATCAGCTCTTCGTGAGATCACTCTTTGTACACATATATTTGTTGTATTTCTTGTAGATTATGATGATTCTAAGGTATTCGGATCGTTGGCTAAGCGAAGGGATATCGCTTAAAGAGGCGAGCTCTAGCTTAATTGAAGGAGTGATCGAGTGAGGGGATATCACTTTGAGAGGCGGGCTCTAGCCTACTGAAGGAGTGTGTAAACGGTGTTGTTCCTCCCAGCAAAGGGACTGGTTTTAGTGAATCTTTTGGTGATTTTCTAAAGGCAAGGACGTAGGCTAGGGATAAGTCAAACCTCGTAAAAACTCGGTCTCACTCTCTCTTTCCCTTGCTCTCTTTACATTCATCTTATATATAAACTGCGTGGATGATTTAATTTTCTTAATTATACAAACTACGTAATTTGGAAGTTAAATAAACATAAAGTTTAATTTTGATTTGGGATTGCAGAAACCGATAGGGAGTACGTTGGTTGATCAAAGCTTTGTGGAAACCTCTAAAGGAAGTATGTTATTTGGTTAACACCCAAAGACAAATTAACTAAAGAGTTTATTTAAATTTTGAGTTGTTTAGAAATTGAGTTGTGGTTTGCATTGAGAGACAAATTTCATATATACAAGGCTTGATTTAAATTTATATAAACAGGGCTGCACACAAGTTGAAAAAGCTGAGAATTTCCATTAAGTTGTAAAGTATATCTTGATTGAATATTTTATGATTGATTGGCTTAGTTAATTGGTTTGATTGAATGTTTGTGTAGTTGTGGATTAAATGAAAAGAATTAAGTTGTTGTGCATTATCAACAAAAGGTTAAGTTTTCACTAAAGGAATTAAAATAAAATTTTAATACCCAATTCATCCCCCCTATTGGGACTACACCTTTATTTTCAATTTGTATTAGAGCCAGGTTATAACAAATCCTAACAAGTAGTTATATAAATATCTATATGGCACACATAAGAGTAGCTCCCTTTGGAGAGGGTCAATCCTCAACCGGGCCACCCATCTTTTGTTGTTTGAATTATACTTTTTGGAAACAGCGTATGAGAATATATCTTCAAACTATGAATTGGAAAGCTTGGGAGGTTGTCACAAATGGTGACCTAATTCCTTTTTAAACAAGTAGACGGAAAACAAGTTCCTAAGGAAAAAAAAAAGGATATGATTGACTTAGATCACAAAATGCTGCAAGTTAATTCTAGTGCTATAAATGCTTTATATTGTGCCTGAAATTAGGAATAGTTTCCCAAGAAGGGTGGGTGAATTGGATTCTTTTTTATTTTAATAATTTTTGAGTTTTTTCTTAAGATATTAAGAAAAACACAACTGATAACAAATAATCACACTTGAGAATATTGAAATTTAAATTAACAAGCCAATCAATGAAACCAAAGCAATTCAATCACTCAACCAAGAATATTTGTGCTTTTTGTTATTTTCCCTGTGAATGTTTACAACCTTCTTTGAATAAGCTCTTAGTATGCAATTCTCTTGATCAAGATTTCCGTAGGTTAACCAACATACTCCCTTTTGGGTTTCCGAAAACGGTTAATCAAAACGTACTTTCTAAATATCAAGAGTCTTTGTTTTTTTCTCTCTTTAAAACTTACAACCTGCACTTTTAAATCATACAACAATAGCAAGTACAAAATATAAAGTAAAAGGAAGAGAAAGACACAAAATTTTTATAAGGTTCGGCTTTAACACAGCCTACGTCCTCGCCCTTCGCAAAACACCGAAGGGTTCCACTATAGCAGTTCCGTTACCGGGTGGAACAACGCCTATTTACAAACACTCCTTGGCCAAGGCTAGAGCCTGCCTTCTCCAAAAAATTTACCCTTGTTTGGTCAACGATCCAACAGCGTGGAACCGTTCAAAATCTACAAGAGAGATATCAAAAAGTTGGTGTACAAGAGAGGCTCACATAAAGAGCAGATTAGTACAAATTCAAACTATGTACTTCAAAAGATAAATATCAAGAAAGAAATACACTTTTGAAGCTTTACAAAATTTTCACCAAATTCCTTTTCTCCATATGAGAAATTAGTAATCTTTCTTCAGGAATTGATAAGAAAGAGTATCAAAATAACAATGCTTTCAGCTTGCAAGAGAATGATCAAAGAGAGATTTTGAAAGCAAAAGAGCTTGAGAGATTTTCAATGCTTGGTATATTTTTGATTCACAAGAACCATGTATTTATAGACTTCCAAGCTAGTTTCCTTGTTGCAAAAGTTTGCTTAAATAGTTTCCCAAGTTGTTAGAAATTTTGGGGTTCAAATGGCTATAATTTTAAAAATAAGATTTTTAAAATTTTGCCCATTAAACAGTGTTCAGATGTTTGAGGATTCGAGGTCAGACGTCTGAAGTTACTAAAGCCCTTTGAAAATAGAACTAGATACAGGATCAGACATTTGAAGATGGGGTTTAGACATCTGAGGTGCCCGGTTCAAATGTCTGAAGTCGCGAGTTCAGATGTCTGAATTGCTACTGCCTCTTTCAGTTTTGATCCATAAAATCTTCAGACATCTGCACTTAATCTTCAGACGTCTGAAGTAATTCTTCAGATGTTTGAACATGAAGTTCAGTCATCTGAAGTTGTCACTTCAGTCATCTGAACTGAAAAGTTCAGTCATCTGATCTTCCAAGAACTTTTTTTAAAAAATATTTTTCTTTAAAAACTGATTTGCTCTCTTATGATCTTTACAAGACTTGATTCAATATACTTAAATAGGTCCTTAAGTCTTTATAATCTCTTGGAAGAGCTTCAAAACATATTTCAAACGATATTCTAAAATCTCTTGGAAGAGCTTCAAAACATATTTCAAACGATATTCTAACTTTTGAAATACTTACAATATATTTCCTAAGTCTTTGTATGCCAATCTTGATATCCTCCTCAATCTGACTTTTGAAGTTCTTTGCTTGAGCTGCAAATGTCTTAGATTCTTCCTTGGATCATTGATTAGTTGTCCCACACTTGATTCATACTTGATCTTTACTTGGATCATATTTGGGCTTTTCTTGAGCCATACTTGAACTTTACTTGAATCATACTTGATCCATAATTCCTGAAACACAACAACTCAACCTTTCCAAGTTAAATAGTTCTTTGTTTGGTATCACCAAAACCGATTGAAAAACCTTGCTAGGCCAACAATGCTCTTGATATGAATGAATTTAATAGAGTAATGGCTTGCAAATCGGTCAAGGAAATATGGGACAAGCTAGAAGTAACCTACGAACGCACTATAGATGTTAGGGATAATATGATTGATATGCTTACAAGCGAATATGAAGCTTTTAAGATGAACCCAGATGAATCTATAACTAGCATGTACACTAGGTTCACTCACATAATAAATTCCCTAAATGCCTTAGGAAAAACCTACACTACTTATGAAATGAATAGAAAAATACTTAGAGGGCTGCCACCTATATTGGAACAAAAAACCACTGCCATAACGGAAGGAAGAAATTTGAAAAACACCTCCTTAGATGAACTTATAGGTTCTCTACTCACATGAAATGATAATGAATGAAAGGAATGGAAAAACCAAAGTCCAAGAGTCTATAGCCTTCAAAACTTCAAAAGAAAACTATAGTAGTGAAAATGAGATGAATGAAGATGAACTAACCTTCATATCTAACAAACTTGCAAAGATACTAAGAAGGAAGAATAAATTCAAAAGAAAAATCCAAAACTTCGAATCAGATGAAAAAAAAACTAATACAAAGAAATCAAGAAATAAAATCCCCACATGTTATAATTGTAGCAACTGGACATATAAAACCGGAATGTCCACTACTTAAGAAAGATTCTAACAAGAAAAAGAAAAAGGCCTTGAAAGCCACTACTTGGGACAACATGAGTACAAGTAGTTCGGAATGTGAATCAAGTGACCAAGAGGTTGCTTATACTTGCTTTATGGCATGGGACAATGAGGGAAGCTCCTCATCCAAATCGGTTAATGGTTATGTTAGCTTTGGTGCAATCCCAAGAGGGGGGGTGAATTGGGTATTTAAAATTTATCACCTAGGTCAATTGGTTTAACAACAATATTACACAACATAGGATTAGTCTATGCGATTAACAAATAAACATACATGTGCAATAAAAGTAAAGTGCCGAAAAGTAAATAGTACACGCAATATCTTATCGAGGTTCGGCTAAATTGCCTATGTCCCCGCCTTAGCTAACAAGCATAAGGATTACCATTATAGGCTCACTTAAAGGGTGGAGTGACACCTAAACAACCAGGTCAATTCAAGGGGCTGACCTCAACCGACACGCCTTAATAGGACGACACATCTAGCTTTCCTAACCGGGTCTAAGCTAATCCGGGATTATTCCACAGGGCTAGTCTCCCTCTTCAAGGCCACACTTGGAATGCAACCAATGTGTATAAAATGTTTGTACATGAAAATACGCTTCTCGACAAGCAAATGTGTGCACCAATATAGATCAATCAATAATGCAAGCATGAATAATATGTAAATATGCTTAGTGCTCTAATGTGTGCTAAATACTCAATCACGTATAAATCTTCAGTTCAAATGTAGAGTGTATATTCACACAATATTTGAAACATGCTATGTGAATAAAACAATAACAGATTAGGGTTTCAAAATATGCTAAGCAAGTTCAAACAAACAAACTCAATAATGTATTCTAATATTCAAGGCACAATGGAGTTGTTTGAAGTACTAGCCTATGAAAATGATTTTTGCATACAAAAGCTAGGCTTAGGTAACTTGCTACAACAATGGAAGAATCTCAACCCTCAAAGTCTTTCCACACTAGGTTTATCAAATGAAACTGGTGGAAGAACTTTAATGGTAAACTCTCTCTCAGAAAATTGATCAAACAATAATGTAATTGAGAGTTCTAGCAATTATGATTAAGCCCACTAGCCTTAGAAAATACTCACAGTGCTTTCTAGAAATCAAGAATGAAGAGTTTGTGAGTGTTTGGAAGTAGTATTTGGCTAATATAGGGTTTTGAAAGTTGAGAGAATTTTTGCCCTAATCAAGTTTGCTAATCTTGTTTATTAAGACAAATGAATGAGTACATATAGGTAAAGAGGAATTTTTTACCGCTGGGACATAGTGGGTATAATTAAATTTTTTTAAAAGACCATTAAAATATTAACCCCTTTTTACCCCATTTAAAAATACAATAAAAATATTTTAACCCGTGAGGTTCATGTGCCCAGACAGAGGTTCAGGTGCCCAAATAGACACAGTCAAAAATTCATCTTTTATAGGTTTGGGTGCCTGAAGGGTGAGTCAGTCGGTTGAACCAAAGTTAGTAGCAATTGTTTGATAGTTCGGGTGCCCGACTCACAGTTCGGTTCACCAAACTAGGCAGTTCAGTCGCCCAAGCCTCCTTTTGAATGTAAAAGTTCGGTCGCCTGAGTCATAGAAAAGTGCTCTGACAAGCTTTCAGGTGCCCGAAGACCAGGCCAACATGTTGACTGGTTCAGTTGCCTGAGTCTCTTTACACGGCATAGGTTCGGTCGCCCAAATCCTCTCATCTTTCCCATTAAGTTCTTTTAACCTTATTTTGATTCCCTTGGTTATGATAAGTGATGAAGGGGACTTGTGTTCATAGTGTAGATACCTAAGGTCCAACTATGGTTGTTTTGAGCATACCTACCTACCATGCATGATGCAAGTTATTACAAGTCATACAAGTGCACAGTTCATAATAAATTACATCCCAAAATGAAGACACAAACAAATGAATACAAAATACAATACATAGATTTTCATTCTTTGGCACGAACATCGCACGCTATCATGATATGTCTTTTAGTCCTAAAGCGCAAACAAGGCGAACCTGCATGCAATTCTCAGTACAACCATTAGTACCAAGAGTATTTGTCATAATCAAAACTGGTTGTGACCTATAAGGTCAACAACCTCCCCCTTTTTTATGATGACAAATGCTTTATGCAAAAGTGGGTTCTGCCAAGAAAGGCTCCCCCTGACTTTATGCATAAAGATAATGAAAGTAATGGGTAATAAAAGATTAAGTAGAATTAAGCACAGTTTTACCCCACTTTTGCCTCTTCTCCCCCTTTTGGCAACAAAAAAAAGGGTAAAGTAAGAAGATATGAAGGCAAAGTATGTCATGTAGATGCAGAAGGTACATTGGGGGAAAAAAATTCAGCGACATGTCGTTTGAAAATAGAACATCCCCAATTATAACCCTGTATCTGAGTGACCTGTTTGGAGTTTCCATACACAATATGTAGCAAATTTCAACTAAGTAATCCTAATAGAATGTGCATCAAGGAAGTAAGAGTAGCATTTAGTATATGATACCAATTTGATAATCTTAATGTTCTATACTCCCCTAATGGATGATTATGCAAGGATGAAAATTAAAATTTTCATTCGGTTTTCACTTATCCTTTTCAAAAATATTTTCACGTAAATTTTATCATAATCATATTTTGTTTGCCAAAACAAGCATGTATTTCCACAAGGCATAGTATAATGAAAACTTATTGGCCTGATACCAAGTGTTATACTTATGTGATAGTGAGGCTACCAACTATTAACATGTCAATTGATAAGAATGCTAATTTTTTTTTGAAGGCATGTTGTTTTGAAATGAACATGATATCTAATAAAGATTTTGTCAAAACATGCACATTGATATCACCTAATTAATGTATTTACCAAATGATGTATAGAATGAAAGAACAAAAAATTTCTATATCTTAGGGCCTAATGATTTTAATGTCAAGTGACTCCCCCTAAGTGTATGCATTTTCTTTATAAATCAACTTGAGTAAAATTCACAAATTATTTTGGAAGCACAACTCAAGTTTAAGGAGTTTTGTATTCATAAAATGATGTAAAGTTATGTGCAAAGGTTTCAAAAATTTGGACAGCATTTTGTCTGAAGATGCAAACAATTCCATAAAAGCCTATCAATATTCAAGCCCTTTAAATATATATGCACAACCAATTTCAAATAATTTAAAATTTCAAAGAAAATGAGCTAAGCATAAATATTTAGACTTTAGGATTAAACTGCATTTGCATACAAAGTATTCAAAGATTGTTTCAATCGTTTGGGCAAATGTCTACAAAAAATTTGGTAGCATGCCGGCTGTAAACAGGACATTTCCCAAAATCAACTTGCACATAAATGATTCTCAAACAAGTAGTATCTCAAGAGTTTTAAGGCATGTGAGAACCTATAATCTACCAGCAGACAATTCTCATCAACTGCATTCGCCATGCAGGAGGCATTTCTACACTAAGTATGCATTTCAACAGAATAGTCATCCAAGCACAAATACATGCAAATCAAAGTACTGCAGATATATATCATAAGCAAAAGCACAATCACCATATCATAATATCTACGTGTGTGTGGTGAATGTAATCGTCAGAAACAAAAACAAAAATAAAAATAAAAGCTGTTTTAAAGGCACAGATCAAATAAAAGTGTATCTGAATAAAACATAACAGATGATCAAATAAGGAACTGGGGTATGACGAAATGGATCCTCATGAAGCACTCCTATGTCTCCCCATCGTCATGATTGCCATCCTCCTCCTCACCGCTCAACTCCATCTGGTCATCCTCCCCAATGTCGTCATCGTTCATCTCTCTCAGCCGCTCACTGAGGATATGCAAATTAGTCCATGCCTCGGACTGGAACTCGGTGAACTCGTTGTAAAAGGAGTCAAGTCTAGCCTGTGATGAAAATACCTGCTCAGTCATAGAGACTCAGAACTCCTGAAACGAGGCAGAGAGATCCCTGATGGCTGTCATGATCTCGGCACTAGATGGTACATAGGGCAGCTTTTGTGGGATCTCCTGAGCTCCAGGGTCTCTCTCATGTGCAATGGGTAACCACATGTTGCCGGTGAGCTCGTATCCCATCAACTTGAGTGTGGTGGAGTTGAAGATGTCCAAGGGCCTGACCTTCTTGATAGTGGCAAGTGGTGACCTATTAAGCCTTTCCCTAACAAATATCCTAGTCAAAATCTCACTGTAGGGTATAATGATCCTTTTTCCAACGGTTTTGACAAACATCCATCGTAGGATCAATCTAGGAAGGTCTAGCTTCTTTCTGGTGAAGAGGCACCACATCACAAAACAATCCAAGTAGGATACATGGTCCCTCGATCCTGACTTGGGCAAGATGTTATAGGAAATTAGGTGGTATACCACCTTTGCCTCTAGAGTCAAGGATCTGTAGCTGGGAGTATGGGTTAGATCAGCTACTAGATTCGTCATAAATAAATTAATGAATGTACTCACCGTGAAGTCCTGCACGGCTATCTAGGTAGAGAAAAAATCAGGGCAGATGAAGTCGCCACGCTGGATCTCAAAAGTCTCTACTAGGTAGGCATCGTCAAAGTGGAGATTAGTCTCGAGCACCCTGGAGTAGTAGCCCTGGCCATCTAGAGCAAGATTGGCATAAAAGAGTCGGATGAGCAACAGGTACATCCCCCTGGGTTGAAAGACAATGAACTCATACCATCCTTGATATCGAAACATGTCTAGGACATTGTTGAAGTGGGTTTGCATGAATTCGATATCAAAAATTTTTCCCAGAATGAGGTCCTTGAGGCGAAAGATTTTCTCATACTTGATTCGCCGATCGGGTGTGGGAAACCACTGATCCAATGGAACACCCGCAACAACATGTCTCTATTCCCTTGCCATAAAAATATCTCAAGGAAAACTGGGCTAGAATGTGAGGAAAACAAAGGAGACTCAAAGAAATGGGAGAAAATGAGCTAATTTTCGAGGAGAAGCATATATATCAGCGCGGTTTGGGCACTTGAGCATAAGTTCGGTCCCCCAAACAGCTTTAAATATGAGCAACCTTTGAGTCTTTTCGGTAGCCCAAACAATGGTTCGGTCGGCTAAATTTGAGGCGCCATTTTGTATTTTCAAGGGTCGGCCGCCTGAATTGCGTTTGAACTATTTGAACCGATGGCCTATAATGTCAATTCGGTTGCCCGAAGACAAGTTTGGTAACCTGAATACAGTTAACCAGCCCGAGATGATTTGAACTTGAAGGCTCAGCTACCCAAAGTGTGGTCAACGGCTTGGTCAAACTTCAAGTTCGATCGGCCGAAGTGCAAATGCACTGTTTGGTTCGGTCGCCCGAGCTTGGTCCACTTGTTCTAATTTGACTAGTTTTACTCTATGGTTTATTTATAGGATTTAGGGCGATGATAGGGCTTCAAGATGAGTTTAGGAAAAGATTTTTAACTTCAATTTCTAAACCTCACAATTACACAATGGACAGAGTATGCTTAACGTTAGATGTTCATATTTAAGCGAGAGTTAAGCAATTTGAAATTCAAATACAAGGTAGACAAGTCAAGTCCATTTGGGAGTAGATTTTTATTTAACAGTCAATGAATTTATATTTCAACCAAAGAATATGTTCATTAAGTTCAAATTGGTTTGATTCTTCAAAATTCTTAGTATGCGAGATTTTACATATCCATCCCCTTAGAAAATACTACCCCCTATAATTAATCTTAATTCCTAAGAAAGAATTAAGTGATCATGTAATTTTTGTTTGAGCAAATTCTTCCTTGAATTTCAAGGGGTTTTCTTTCTTAACAACCCATATCATTTTTCTTCCTTTTATTTTTGATAGGTTAGGAGTTGGTGATTCCTTAATTTTCCATACTCGTTTGGGTTTCACACCTTTTCTTTTAAATGGGCAATCAAATTTCGTGTGCTCTTTCTTTTTACATAAGATGTATGTGGTGTGAGTGTACGGACCAGATGAGATACTAGCATAATATTTTGATTCTTTTACGAAGTACCCCATGTATAGATTTTTTCTTTTCTTATTTTCAATTCCATTATAACCTATACCTTCCTTATCTAAAGTCATCTTTTGTGCACCTAGCAATTTTTCAAATTTTTCCTTGCCTCTAGTGAACGTGAAAATGATATTAGATTGGTCTTCTATGTTATTTTTCAAATCTTGAATTTTTGAGTTTTCCAAATTTTTGCAAACTTTCTGAAATTTCATAACTTCTTTAGACATATTGCTTGCTTTATTTTCAAGATCTGCAATCAAGTGGTCCTTTTTATCATCATTAGAAACTTTAGATTTCAAAATAGTCAATTCATTTTCTAATGATTCATTCTTACTTTCCAGTCTTTTAATTTTCAAAATGTTTTCTCTTTTAGCAAGAACTTTTGAGTCACATTATTTAATGCATGCATCATACTTGTTTTTCAACACAAAATATTTCTTATCTGATTTTACAAGTAACTTATGAGTCCTAACATATTCAACTTGTAGTTCCTCATAAGATGTCATGCTTTCACTATCACTACTATCATATGATTCACAATCAAACATATCATTCAAATCAGCACATGAATCATGCTCATATTCATCTACTAAGATAGAAGGAACTGAGATAATCTTATCATTGGTTAAAGCTACATAACACTGGTTACCTTCCATAAGATCAGTGGAGCTTGAGTCGCATGGAGAGATGTCTTCCTTTTGCATGGACGCACCATATCTCCACTCAAGTTTGTCCCAGATCTGCTTAGCACTACTACAAGCCATAACCTCACATAGAACATTAGAATCTAAAGCATGCAGTAAGGTATTCATGGCATCAAAATTTATCTGTACTAAATTCCTATCATGATCATTTATTTCACACTCAGATTTAGAAACATTAGTACACCCAACAGATTTCATAGGCACACAATCACCCTGATCAATGACTTTCCATAGCTTCCAATTCAAAGCTTTCACATACACAGTCATTCTAAATTTTCATATAGCATAATCATTACCACAGAATACAGGTGGGTGTGTGACCAATCTTCCCTCACATGAAGGGGATGCACTAATACGAACCATCATGATCTTTTAACTAAATGACGTCTAAGTCTAAGTTACGAGGCTCTGATACCAATTGTTAACTTTGGTGCAATCCCAAGAGGGGGGGTGAATTGGGTATTTAAAATTTATCACCTAAGTCAATTGATTTAACAATAATATTACACAACATAGGGTCAGTCTATGCGATTAACAAATAAACAGTAAATAGTACACACAATATGTTATCGAGGTTCGGCCAAATTGCCTACGTCCCCGCCTTGGCTAACAAGCACAAGGATTACCACTATAGGTCACTTAACGGGTGGAGCGGCACCAAAAAATCCAGGTCAATTTAAGGGGGTGACCTCAATCAACACACCTTAACAGGATGGCGCACCTAACTTTCCTAATCAAATCTAAGCCAATTTGGGACTATTCCACATGACTACTCTCCCTCGTCAGGCCCATGCATGGAATGCAACTAATGTGTATAAAATGTTTGTACACGGAAATATGCTTCTCGACAAGCAGATGTGTGCACCAATATAGCTCAATCAATAATACAAGAACGAATGATGTGTAAATATGCGCAGCGCTC
The DNA here is from genome assembly GCF_029873635.1 of Malania oleifera. Classification (NCBI taxonomy): domain Eukaryota; kingdom Viridiplantae; phylum Streptophyta; class Magnoliopsida; order Santalales; family Ximeniaceae; genus Malania; species Malania oleifera. The sequence goes on from NC_080425.1 coordinate 28,097,384, forward strand.
TAATGTGTGCTAAACACTCAATCACGTATAGATTTTCGGTTTAGATATAAAGTATATATTCATGCAATATTTGAAACATGCTATGTGAATAAAACAATATCATATTAAGGTTTCAAAATATGCTAAGCAAGTTCAAACAAACAAACTCAATAATGTATTGTAATTTTCAAGGCACAATGGAGTTGTTTGAAGTACTAGCTCGTGAAAAGGATTTTTTGCATACAAAATCTAGGTTTAGGTAACTTGCAACAATAATGCAAGAACCTCAACCCTCAAAGTCTTTCCACACTAGGTTTATCAAATGAAACTGGTGGAAGAACTTTAATGCTAAACTCTCTCTCAGAAAATCGATCAAACAATAATGTAAATGAGAGTTCTAGCAATTATGATTAAGCACACTAGCCTTAAAAAATACTCACAATGCTTTGGAGAAATCAAGAATGAAGAGTTTGTGAGTGTTTGGAAGTAGTATTTAGCCAATATAGGGTATTGAAAGTTAAGAGAATTTTTTCCCTAATCAAGTTTGCCAATTCTGCTAATTAAGAGAAATGAATGATATATATAGCCAAGGAGGAATTTTTGACCGTTGGGTACATAGTAGGTATAATTAATTTTTTTTTAAAAGACCATTAAGAATATTGACCCCTTTTTACCCCATTTAAAAATACGATAAAAATATTTTAACCCGTGAGGTTCGGGTGCCCGAACAGACACAGTAAAAAATTCATCTTTTAGAGGTTCGGGTGCGTGAAGGGTGATTCGGTCGGCTGAACCAAAGTCAATAGCAATTGTTCGCTAGTTCGGGTGCTCGACTCACAGTTTGGTTAATCGAACTAGGCAGTTCGGTCGCCCGAGCCTCCTTTTGAACGTAAACGTTCGATCGCCCGAGTAGTTGAAAAGTGCTCTAACAAGCTTTCGGGTGCCCGAGGAAGGTACGTTCAAAATACGTTCGGGCGCTCGAAGACCAAGTCAACATGTTGACTGGTTCGATCGCCCGAGCCACTTTACATAGCATAGGTTTGGTCGTCCAAACCCTCTTATCTTTTCCCATTAAGTGCATTTTTGCCTTATTTTGATTTCCCTGGTTATGATAAGTGATGAAGGGGACTTGTGTTCTTAGTGTAGGTACCTAAGGTCCAACTATGGTCATTTTGAGCATACCTACCTACCATGCGTGATGCAAGTTATTACAAGCCATACAAGTGCACAATTCATTATAAATTACACCCTAGAATGAAGACACAAACAAATGAATACAAAATACAACACATAGATCTTCATTCTTTGGCATGAACACCACACACCATCATGATATGTCTTTTAATCCTAAAGCGCGCACAAGGTGAACCTGTATGCAATTCTTAATACAACCATTAGTACCAAGAATATTTGTCATAATCAAAACTGGGTGTGACCTATAAGGTCTATATGTTATAGTAGTGATGAATCCAATGATGAGAGCATGTCATCTTGTGAAGAACTTCAAAATGATTTATTCAAAGTACATAAGATTCTAATAAAAGCGACTAAACAAAACACATCATTGAAAAATAAGAATGATGGAGTGATGAAAGAATTTGAATCAATTAAGATTGCTGAAAGTGATAAAGATTCAAAATTCAAGAAAATAGAAAATAAGTATGAAACTGTAATAAAAGAATTAGAAGCTAAAAATCTTGCTGAAAAAAAAAAAGGACTTGAAAATCAAGAAATTAGAAAGTAAGAACGAAAAAATGACAGAAGATCTTTGCCCCCTATTGTAGACACCCCAATTTTAACCAGGTTGTTCTGAGAAGGCCCTTGGTGCTAAAAAGTTGAACTTGTATTCCCGAAATTAGAAGGATCCGATTAAGTCCCAGTTGAGTCCCATTTTATTTTCAAATTAAGCTCCGGCATTTTTAATTTCAGTCTCGGTATTTTAAATTGAGTCCAAGTATTTTAAAATTGAGGTTTAGTATTTTTAATTTGAGTTTTGGTATTTGATTGAGTACCGATTATTTTAAAATGAGTCCCGATATTTTAAATTAAAGTCCTTTTAAATTTTAAAATTGAGTCTCGATTTGTGAACCCTTTTATTTTATTTTTTTATTTATTATTGGGTTGTTTTGAGTCTGGGTTCTCTTTGTTTTTGGGAATCCAAGCTTACTTCTTGGCACCAAGCTTCTCTAATAATGAGAATAATTGGGGTTTCTTGCATGGGTCATGCAAGGCCCATGCGTGGGAAGAGAGGGGGGCTCACATCTCTCTTCTCTCCCTCTCCTTCTCACGTAGCAACTGGGGTATCAAAAAAAAAACTCCCGCAGACCTCTCTTCTGCCATCTCTCTCCATTTCTCCCTCCTCCAGCCCAGCCGAGAGCTCATCTCCCTTACCTTCTATCTCTCCTTCAGGCAGCCCCATAGCCCTCTGCTCCGGCCACCGGCAGCCACCTGCTGCAGAACATCCTACGGCCAGCCTCAACAGAACCCTGCGGTTGCTCCAGCTACACCACCCGAAGCCATCTTCCACTCCTACAACTCCGGCCTAGCTCCACGTCCAGCAACCATCACCGCCGCCCTCGCCATAGTCCCAGCGGCCAACCTGCTGCAGAAGCCAACTCCCCGCCCAGCAGCCGCAGCTCCAGCATTTCAGCCATCCCGAGGGTCCTGCTCATCTCCGACCACTCAGCCACCTTCAACCTCACAACTCTTTCCATCGCGTCCTCACTGCCGGAGTCTTAGCCACGCACAGCAGGAGCGACCCAGCTTCATCAACAACCTGGCTGTAGGTTTCCTGCCGTACATGCAGATATATATATATATATATATATATATATATATGTCTCTGTGTGTGTGTGTATACATATATTTATTTTGATTTTCTTTGAGTTGTAAAGGGTGAGTTTTTATTAATAGTTGTTGTTTTATATATATAGATATGCATATACATATACATATATATATATATATGTATATGTATATGTATATCTAACATTAAGCTATTTTTTGTAGGATTTTTCCACCTTTTGTAATAATATTTATTCAGGTTTCATATATATATTTGACGTCGATTTATTTTTTGCAGGGTTTGTTTATGTCATAGTATTCATTTAGGTTTAAATTTTTATTGTTTATATTAATGCATGTTAAATAATGAATATTGTTATTTTTTAATTTAATAATACGATATTCGTGCTTTTCTTGCAGGATTTAAGTTTATTCTAAAGTTGTATACTAATTTTGGTGATTATACACATTTTAGAATGTAATATATTTACATAAATTCATTATTTCCTTCCCCTTTCATTAGTTTCCATGTTTTAATTCTAAACTTGGTTTATTTCTTTCATTAATTATTTCCCTATTGGTGTGGTGGTATTTAGGATATGTAATGTGTGTATATTGTTACTATTAATATTATTCATTATTATCATTATGGAATTACTATTATTAATAATAATAATAATAATAATATTATTATTATTATTATTATTAATACTATTAGTACTATTATTATTATTTTTATTATTTTTATTTATTTATTTATTTATTATTATTATTATTATTATTTATTATTTTTATTATATTTTTGTTATTAAATATTCTTGATTTTTTTCCCTATGATTGCAATTAAAAAGGTACAAGCTCTTTCGAGCTTCACGTACCCTAGTTCTGAAGGAATATATATTGTATATATTTTTGTGGGTATTTCAAAAATTTACTAAAAGTGAGTAATTTTAAAGACTTTATAAATTTACTTAGGGATAATTTCATAATTAATTAGGTACCGTTCCTAAGAACGGGCGCATAGGGGGTGCTCATACCTTCCCCTCGCGTAACCGAACTCTCGACCCAACTTTAATTGATAACGTAGACTCATTCTATCCTTAATTGGGTAGTAATTAAGTGTTCTGACCACACTAAAAGGTTAGTGGCGACTCCATTCCTGAAAAATCTAAAATAATTTTTATTTTGCCACCCCAGGGCACACGCGCTCCAAGACGTCGCAACACCTATCCTCCATAGAATATGAGAAAGACATATATATATATATATATATATATATATATATATATATATATATATATATATATCTGAATTAGAGGATAAAATCAGAAAATTTTCTCAAAAATTAGAGAAATCACAAAAGAAGGTTGATGACAAAAAAGATATTGAGATAAATGGTCTCGAAAATCAAATTGAAGATAAAGAAAAGATCATTTACAACTTCACAAAAGGTAAGGAAAACTTTGACAAAATAATAGGCTCACAAAGGATGACCTTAAACAAATAAGGTATTGGACTTAATGGGGTTGAAAATAAAAAGAAAAAGAATCTTTACATAGGATATTTTTCAAAAGCATCCAAAGATTATGCTAACATATCTTCTAATGCCTACACTAACACCGTATGCTACCTATGCAAGAAAAGGGGTCATATAAAGTTTGAATGTTCATTTAAGGAAAGGGTGTCTAAACAAATATGGAGAGTAAAAGGAACATCCCTTGTTAAACTACCAGACCTAAGAATGTATGGGTACTTAGATAAAAAGCCTTGTATGAGACAAATAAATAACATCGTTGGCCAAAATCATATGATAATTCATACAAGCTTAAAATAAGAAAGTTTTAAAATTTGGAAAGAAATATGGAGTTTTGAAATCCATATGAAATCAAAAGAAAGAAAAAATCAAGCTTATTGCGTGAATATTTTAAGAAAATTTTTAAAAAATTGTGGTGCAAAGCAAATGAAAATAAAATGCTTCCTGCTTAAATGTTATGCTGATTTGCTATATACTACATGTGTACATCTTGAAATCTTCAAATACAAAAAAAACATATGGTATATGGTCACTATGTTACAAATTTGAGCATTTGAGCATAAGCATGAATTTTGATATGAGATTAATTCTTGACCATGCATGTTATTGATGAATCATATGGATAAATTTGCGACTCTTTATATTGGTATCTATGAGTTATAAAAGATATAATAGTAGTTATAGCGGTATCCATGAGCTATGCATGATGTGATATGGGCTTTGGTTTCTATAAAGCATTCTTTATCCATGAATATTTTAATTGGTATTACAATTTAAAAAGCTCAATTGGTATCACAAATTGACATTTGAGAATGACAAGCATAATTGAATTCATGAAGCATGTTGATGATGATATTGGTATCCATGATAACATACATGATATGAATCAATATTTGAAGCAAGAGATGATAAACTTAAAAGCATAATTAGTAACAAAACTAAATGTATTAAATTCAGGGAGAGTTTTATGACTTATTGCTTATATTATGATAGTTTCCTTATTAATCAATTGATATCATGAATTAAAATTTTAAATTGGTATCATAAAATCAACAATTGGTATCTTCAATAATGTCAAAGGGGGGAAAAGCTACTAGTAAAAATGATACAACTCATATACATGACTATTAAAACACACTATACATGCTATATTGAAAATTAATAAATTTAGTATATACATGTATTTGATATGCATGTTTGATGATATGCTCAAAATGTGATTTTATTTGAACTTAATTATTATTATTTTTTATTCTTTTTGATTGATGTCAAAAGGAGAAAAGTTTTGAACAAAAATTGAGCATGAACATAACATATATAAAAAGGGGGAGAAGTATTTGATATTGATTAATAAACTGGATCTTGAATGATGTGATGAGTGATATTGAATGATGTAACCTTGTGCTTGAATGTAGTGATGAGCATGACTGTAAAAGAGTTTTTTTTTTTTATCTTGATATTGTTAAGTTTGTTAAAATGATGCTTATTGTAAGGGGGAGTGTTAGCTTCATCGTGATCCCAAGAGGGGGGGTGAATTGGTATTTTTAAAATTTAATCCCTAGGTAAAGATTCTAACACCAGTATATTCACAACCCTATGGTCAATCTAGTGCAAGTAATGAAAATGTATATTGGAAAGTAAATAGAGCAATTTAATCAAACAAACATGCACCAGAGAACAATAAATTAAAGGTGACACGTAGAAATGTTATTGAGGTTCGGCCAATTGCCTACGTCCCTACCTTGGCTAACAAGCACAAGGATTACCACTATACTTGCTCACTTAAACGGGTGGAGCGGCACCTATACAAACTAGGTCAATTTACACAGAGCTAGTCTCAACCTTTACAACCAGGTTAATTAACACAGGGCTGACCTTAGCCTACACAATCCTTACAGAGCTGGATTACCGCCCTCTCAGGCCACGCTTGGAAATACAACAGTATTCGCTCAAATTATGGTACATAAATAATTCTTTCACGTAAAGCAGATATGTACCCAAATACGCACATTCACATACACATCAATAACATGGATATCATGTAAGCTCAGTGATGCTAATTTTGTGCAATCAACACCCAATCGCAATATAATTAATATGATGCTCAAAGATGTTCAACACAAGCAATATCTTGGAATCTAAACAAGGTATTTCAATAGCACATTAATATTCCAAGTACACCAATCAAATAATCAAACTAGTTTAAGAAAGTTTCTTTCAAAGTAATATGCACAAAACTAGTTTGAAAATGTTTGCTTATTTGAAAGAGTTTTTGCACACCAAAAATCAACCTATTGGACACTTGCAACAAAGATACAAATATCCTAAGCTTACTTAGTTTATACCCACACAAGATTTATAATGAGCAAATCTGTAGGATAAACTTAAGTTAAAACTCCCAAAAATAAATATTGCAATCAATCACTCAAATGGGAGTTTCTAGCAAGTTATAGCAATTTTAAGCACTCTAGAAATGTTCGCACAATCTCAGAATATATCAAAGGAATAGAGATTTGAGAGTATTAGGCCAAAAGATGTATTTTCAAAAGAGAGGATATTTTGGCTAATCTCTTCCTAATCTAGCAAATGAAGTCAAATTTATAGTCAGGGGTAAAAATATAATCATTTGAGATATGATGGGAATAATTAAAAAAGTCTCAATTGATTAAAATACAATAACCCGAAATAACCCTGTTTTATAAAGGTTAAATTAATTTTAACCGGCTATGGTTTGAGTGTTTGAACCTAAGTTTGGTCGTCTGACTAGACACATGCTAAAAAGGTGTTCAACGTAGTTCGGTCGCCCGAATTAAATTCAGTATCATTTGTTCGTGACTTCGGGTGCTCGGTCCAATGCTCGGTGGCCCGAATGCATGTGTTCAGTTGCCCAAGGTCCTCTTTAAACTAAAAATATCAGTCGCCTGAGTTGGTGAACATTCCCTTTCGAGGGGTTCGGGCGCCCGAGATCCTGGTCAACATGTTGACTTGTCAACATTCAAGTGTTAGAGGAGTTTTGTACTCCAAGGGTTTGGTCGCCCGAGCTCTCACAAAATGTTTGGATATGTTCAATTTATGCACAATTTCAACACTCCTATATATTATATGCTATGTGTGTGAGTGTTAGGACCTAGAGTCTCACTAGGGTCTTTTAGAGGGCCGTTTTGAGATAGTCCCAAAAATCCGGCGTTGGTCGACCGAAGGTTAGTCGGTAAACAGAAGGTCAACCGAAGGGTGCCCTAAAGTCATTCAGCCCCTATGATCATTTTGAGCTTACCATATATCCAATATGCATGATGTGCAGGTAAGATAAATACAGACCACATCCTAAGTTACTATTATAGACCCATATTACAAATATTGAATTTACAATTACAAATTAAAAGGTCTTCAGGGTCTTCAAATTGCTTCAAGTGTCATCCCTTAAGATATTCATTTAAGCCTGCACAAACACTTGAAAACCCTCAAATACCTAAGTATTTGTTATTATCAAAATCGAGAGTGACCTATAAGATCAACAGGGAGTCTTTTTAAGGCGCACTCAAATTTTTGTTCCTTATTTATCATCATAAAAAAAGGGGAGATTGTTGGCCTTATAAGACTTAAAATCTTGTTTTGATGATAACAAATAAGTATAACTTAACATATTTGGTTGAGTAATGATATTTCAGATCTCACATATGTCAAAGCAAGGTCAAGTACTCACAATGATCAATTGAAACTTATATTCCAAAGGAACATGATCATATAGAGCTTAAAGAATTCTTAAAGGCATGGATGATATATTAAAGCATGACGACTATGAGAGGATGAACTTGATATTAAAGCTTGAAGAAAGAGTCAAGATAAAGCATGAAACCTTAAGTGTTTAAGAATGTCAAAAATCTAAGAAGTCTTTATGTAAGTACTTCATTCGATTTCAATATGGATAGAAGAAGTTCTTAGGTTAATTTCTTGTACCAAGATACCTTTTAAAATACTTGAAAAATATTTTTTTATAAGGTGAAAAGATATTTCAAAAAGGTTAAAATTATTTTCGGAATGAAAAACACCAAAAATAGGTTTATCTAAATTTCAATAAATATTTTTTTAAAGTACTTTTTTTTTCCATATAAGTACTTTCCATAAGTAGTTTTAAACGATCGCTAAGCGTATGTGTCCTCAAATTTTGAAAAAATAAAAAATAAAAATAAAAATAAAAGCTCCAGTTCAAGAAATAAGTGAGATATATAGTACTCATTGATACAAATACTTACACAAATCATTGATGGAGATGTGTGTAGGCAAGAGCTTTTGAAATAAGGGAGATATATAGTAAAAGAATCGAAAAATGGAAAGGTCAGAAAATATAAAGGGAAAAGATTTGATGGAAGAAAACTAATAGGCGTGGGAAAATGAGAGATAAATGGTTTATCTTCCAAGTGAATAGGAAGAGGCTTATTATTTTACCAAAAATCATGTGCAATTTTACTGCTGAATGAATGCTTGTTGGTAATATTGACAATATGAAAGTAGTCAAATTGAGGGCTTAACATGAATTTAGCTTTAGTCTTTTAGAAGTAGTTGAACTAGTGGAAGCACGCATGTTGCTCGTGGAACAATTTATTTTAATTAATCTTATTAATGTGCACCAAATTATAAAATAATTTGATAGGTAGCCTCACTCCCGTCAATTGGTCCATGTTTACATCTTTTTTGGTTTCAAAAATAATTTTCTTTACAAAACGATTTGACACATTGAATTTTTTTTTTTTTTAAAGAAGGCAAGAATAACATATGTACTCTTACCTTTAAAAAAAAGAGTTGGTTAGGACATTCAACCAATTTTACAAGTAAATGAAAAATAAAACAACATAATAAATACTTCCTTATATATCAGTAATCTCAACCCTACCTCCTTCAAACATGATATTATGTCAAGGGAAATGTCATTTGTCTACAAGGTTTGAACTCTCATATTTTAAACAAAAGAGTCTTGAGAGAGAAAGAGAGAGAGAACCCTAGCTCGTCTTTCTTTTTAGGTTTAAATAGAGGGGAAAAGGAAGGAAAAAAGAGACAAAAGGGACATGAAAGGTGGTGTTGGAATGGGAAAGATAACATGGGTAAAAGGAAAGGAGGAGGGGGGAGCAAAATGATAATATGGTCATTATATTAATATGACATAAGAGTCAATGCAATCATCATTAGTTCCATCATTTTATCTCCAACAAATCTCAAACATTCTAATTATTTAGAGAATTTTAAAGCTTCTCTTTAATATTAAACTTTGAGAAATTTTTAGTATAAGTATTCAATTCTATCAGCATGTTTAGTATTGAATTGAGACCAAGACTAAAAAGGCTCTTTGATAAAAGGGCTCCATTTTTCCTTTCTTGAAGTAAGGACAAACAATTTGATTCAAGATTTCCTAAGAATGATTCGAAAAAAGAAATAATCTGTTAGGTTCAAGATTGATATGTTATAATGGATCAGATTCGCCAATATCAATCCATTTTATTCCAAGGCAATAAGTATTCAACAATCACTTAGCTAAAATCAATTAGTGTTTTTTCTTATATGGATGAATATTTCCCTAGCTAACAATGTTGCAAAATAAAACATATTTCACCACAAAAATGTTATTCTTAATAATAACATCAATAGGAGTTCAAAGGTTGACCACTTTAGGAGGTTCGGCCGACCGTGGCCTTTTTCAACTACATATATGGTCGACCGTAATGCAAGTGATTTTGAACCGTCGAGGTTCGGTCAACCAGGTCATTTTATAACTAGGAGTTCGGTCGACTGGAGCATTGAGAATTCCCCACGTGCCAGTTCGGTCGACCAGAGCATTGAAGTTCATTTCAAGATTGGCCGACCAAAAGGTCAATAAGCTGACCCTGGGGAAGTTCGGTAGACTGAGAGTTTATGTGTGTCCAGGTTCGGTCGACTAAAAACATTAAACTAGGGCATTCAAGTCTAGATTTCTATTTAAAGTCACCCATTCTCACATAATTCTCATTTCTACGTTATAGGAGACTTTTTATGTAATAATTTGGGACCTAAAGCCAATCTATGGTCTTTAAACTAATCCCTAAAAAATCGTCAATTCAACGGTATTGAGCTTATAGGTTCCTACATGCATTATATGTATCAATTATTACTGACCAAAGAAATTTAAATAATATTACAGACCTAAATTAAAAATACAAAGAAATTAAGAACTTCCGATCTTTTTTTTCTTCAAATCAATATGTGCTGCCATATGATTTCACAAATTAGATTCTGCACACAAAAATCGGCAAATATTAAATACCTTGTATTTGTCATTATAAAAAATGAGATAAGACTCAAACAGTCAACATGGACTGTTTGAGTTAGTAATTGTAGATAAATGAAAATTTGAATTCAATCGGGTCATTTCTATATAAATATTTTTTTAGAAATGCTCTATTTTCAAACGGCCTGCTGCCGAATTTTCTAAAAATCTTCTTAAACCATATCTTGTATTTAAATGATTATTACTTATGCCTTGCCTATATGCTTCAATCTTATCTTGGCCCTTTTTCTTGCTACCAAAAAGGGGAAAAGTAGGGCAAAACTAGGCATTATATGTTTGAAATTTCCTTATGCATACTTTCAGGGGGAGCCTTTCGTGACTGTACCCTTTTTTGCATAAGGTAATTATCATTATCAAAAAAGGGGAGATTGTTGATGCTATGGGTCACACCCATTTTGATTATGACAAATACTCTAGTATTTAATGTTTGCCAAGTTTCGTGAGCAGCATCAGTCTTGCATGTATTGGCAAGATCATATGATGGCATGTGGTGACATGAAGAAAATGAAGACCCAACATATTTATTTGTTATAATTTATATTAATTTCATTTCGAGTCTATAATATTTAATTAGAAACGGTCTGTAATAATCGATGCATATCATGCATGTAAGAACTTATAAGCTCAAAGACCTTAGAAAGACTATAGGAACTTGCACAAACACCTAGAATAAGTCCCCACTTTCATATATGCAATCTAGGCTAAAAACAAGACTTAGTTCCTTAAAATGATAAGGCTTTGGGTGACCTAACCTTAGCGTCGAAAAATGCCTCGGTCGACCGAACATTTGAAAAATTAGAACATTGACCTGACTTCAAGCGATCAAACCGAAATGAATGTAATATTCTCCGTCGATCGAATCTTTAATTCTGACTTTTCCAATGACTCGGGCGCCCGAACTCCGTGGTCATTTTGACCTCAGGTGACCGAACATGGAAGTTCGGTAGATTGAACTTAAGTCAAGGCGACTGAACCTCGGAAATTTTGAAAATCGCCTAGTTCAACAAACCAAACATCTTTTTGGGCACCCGAACATGAAAAACTTACTTTTTCTCATATCTCTATTCGAACGACCGAACCTATGGCTCGGTCGACCGAAACTCTCAAATATGGCCAAAATTTACCAAGGGTTATTTGAGGTTAATCAGGGTTAACTTGCTTAAACTCACTTAAAACAATTTTAGTAATTCCCAAGGTGTCCTGAACAGTCAAAATTATTGGTATATATATATAGGGCTTCATTTGCTCAATTAAGGGGTGATTAGCATTTTGATTAAGTGAAAAATCCTCAAAAATTTTCTAAGCTCATTCTTCCAATACAAAGCCTATACCCTAACATACTACTATTCTTTTGCTAAATCAAGCCTTATGAGAGTAACCTTGAGTGATTCTACATTATTCCCATTTGCTAAAAACTCTCATTGGGGTGATTGTTTGATTTTTTTTTTTTTTTATTAAGAGTTTAACTTAGGTTTTCCCCCGGTTTAATTTAATAAATCCATTGTGTGGGAAACCTTGTAGCTTGTGGGTCTTGGATTTTGAATTGCAAGACACCTAAGCTTGTGCTAGAATCTTGAAAAAATGTTTTTAGAGATATTTTGATTGCTATTGTTGGAAATCTTTGAAACCCTAAATTGTGATTGAGATATACATCTATATATTATTTTAAAGATAAGCTTGATAATACACTTTTGTAATGGATTACATATTGACATAAGATTGAGTGTTTAGCACATGTATTGCACAAAGCTTATAGTTTCCATTTGCTTGTTGTGCATTGATTGATATTGGTATAAATCTACTTATTGGAGAAGCATATATTTTGTACACAAATTGTATTATGATTTGGTTGTATTCCAGGCGTGGCCTAAGGAAGCGTTAATCCAGCCTGAAAGGATTGGTTTTAAAGGTTGAGGTTAGCCCTGCTTTAATTTGACCTGGTTGTATTAGGTGTCGCTCCACCCGTTAAGTGAGCCGTCGTGGAATCTTTGTACTTGTGAGCCAAGGTGGGGACGTAGGTACATTTGCCGAACCTTGATAACATATCTGGCATTATCTCTCTTTACTTACTTTATTGTGCATGCATAATTAGTTTACTTGTGTAATTTAATTTCAGCTGAATATATTGATTTATTTTATATCTATACTAGATTGACCCTAGATTTGTGTAATACTGCTGTTGGATAATTAATCTAGGGGAGAAATTTTTAAAATACAAATTCAGCCCCCCCCCCCCCTCTTGGGATTACAGTAATTTCAACAAAATGTTAATACAAAATCTAGATTTACAAATTTGATTGAAGGCTCCGAAAGCGCTAATATAAAGTTACCTAATAATACTTTATTTCAAATTGATTAAGCCTTATATTTCAGTAGATCCAAAAAAAATCTGTTAAGTTTTAAAGATTTAAAAATCAATGGATATCACATTGAAACTACAAATGAAGACAGTAATGAATTCTTTTATGTTACTTCTATTGTTTATGGGAAGAAACAAATTTTAGAAAAATTGTCAACTTTATATTTTAGATTCTATTATACAAAGATTAAAACAGTTGAATCATATAATGTCTTGCACCAGGAGTGCAATGACTCAAAGTTATTTATACTTTGGCATGATCGTCTTGAACATCCTAGAGATGTAATCATGCGAAGAATCATTGAGAATTCACATGATCATCTACTAAAGAACTAGATATTCTTTTATCAAGTGATTCCATATGTACTGCTTGCTCTCAAGGGAAATTTGTAGTGACCTAGAGAATTATGGTATTTAAAAAATGGAAGAAGGAGAAAGGAATTAAAGAAAGTAATTAAACAGAGCCTTGTCGATGAACATAGGGGATTCGTCGACGAGAGCACATGAAGGGCTCGTCAACGGGGACGTGTCTCGTCGACGAAAAGATACTGAGAGGGTGTTTTGGCGATTCTGAATTTCGTTGGCGAGGGGTGAGAATTCGTTGACGAATTGCCTTCTTGACCTTGTCGACGAAGTGACGTGGCTCGTCGACGAGGGCCAGTGTATAAATAGCCTAAATCTCATTTTTGGGCTGAAAATTGATGCACAAACCCTCTCTCTCTCCTCCCTTAGTCCCTTCTTCCTTCTCTTTAAGATCTCGGGTCGTATTTTCTCCAATTCGACAATCTGAAGCCACCACGACGCTCTTAAGAAAGTTCTTTGCAAACCTACCAGAGTAGATTGTCGGTGGAGCTACTTTGGAATTCATCCCGAGTTTAAAGTAAGACTTTTTATTCAAAATTTGGTCTTTGCATAGTTATAGGAAATGTTGTACATGAAGAAATACTGAAGTTTAATTATGACAAATGTTGATTTTAGGGTGTTGAACTTGGAACCCTGCGGGTATAGGACAAGTATATTTTAGGAGGTTTCTTTTCAAAAATCAGGTAAGAGAATAAACTAAAGCAATCACTTTTTCATGAAAGCATTATTAAATTACTAGTAAATTTATGTTCATAAAAGCATGTATTACATTTGAGTACTAACGAGAAAATGCTTATTTGGGAAAATACTGTTATTATATTGAAATGTATGTATTAGTATAAATGCTAGAAAATATGATTTCAGTATAGAATATATGGTCTTATTCAGCATTATGTGGCATGAATGTTATTTTATGTGAAAAGTATTGTGTTAAGGCAAATTTACAGATAAAGTATGTTTTCAGAAATTATGGAATAATGCAGTACATTACAATTTTATGATACATGGTAAATAACATGTTTATTTAAATCATTATCTATGAAATGTTGGGGGCAAAACCATGATTGATAGCCAGCGCAAGGCCGTGTATTATGTATGATTTTGGCGCAAGACCGTATTTATGAAATGTTCGACGCAAGACCGCAGATGTGAAAGTAATCGACACAAGGCCGTATATATTTATGATATTACAGAAAATACTATCAATCTATTTACGTTAAACTAAATATTATCATGCATTATATATTATCAAAACGTGGATGATAGTTCAGTTCAGTTTCAGGAGCACGGTACCGTAGCTATACAGATCAAATTATTATATTCAGACTTCTACTAACTGCCCCTGCAAGTAGAGGGGGTAGGAGATGGATAGTCGATGTGGTTTTCAGTGTAGAGTTGTAGACGTCCACTTGGCAGTCCGGACCAGGGTGTGGCGGTCTCATCGTACTTGCAGACATTTTTGACTTGGCAATGGTCGACCAGCCATTATTGGGTCCCGCCTTCGGGCTGCACAACCCGTCATGGGGGGGTAATACATAACATCAGTTAGCTATACATCTTGAGTAAATTTCAACATTATAAGTTATACCATACAATTCATGAACAATACAATTTATTAGAAATATGAAAGTATATGTTTATGCAATTATTATATGATTAATGATTTCTAGTATGCAAAATGTACTGTATATATCTATAATAGTATTAAATATTCATGTTACCACACAACTGTATTTAGTTTATTTTTCCTTATGGAGAGGTGTCTCACCCCAACTTAAATAATTTTCAGGAAACCCAGAAAGACTGGCGGAGCGAGACCACCGTTGAGTTAGTTGTGCTACCCCGCTATGAGGTAAGTTTTGAGTTAGGATCAAAAGATTTTTGATATGGGATCTTAGATATATTTTTGGATATTTTGGGGGTTGTATATGAATACAGTATTATTGTGGATTGTAGTTAACTCTGGTATTATGTATTTTATCGTTTGATAGATGTAATTTATATTTCCTACTATTTAGGTTTCCGCTGTGTACATTAGGTGTATCCCTGTTACCCACGGATTTGGGTTGACTGTATTTTGTATGTTATTATTTAGGGAATTAAGCAGGTCATTACAAAATTAATTGCCAAACCATCCATTTCAAAGGTAAGTCTTGAATCTCCTAATTTCTTACAAAGAATTCATGGTAAGTCATGATTTCATATGGACAAATACTAGTTTCCCCCCTCTTCCCTTTATCTCATGTGACTTGATTAGGAACCATTCTGAAATAAGGCAATGGCAGCAACTCTCATTGCTATTCAAATAGTAATATAAAGAAATCGTACTTATTACGGGCTTCTAGTGAAATCAAGACACACATATCATTAATTCACGTAACATGGTGCATTGAGCCTAATATCAAATATGTTCACTTAATATAAAACTCTTTATCTTAATGCTCTCAAAATGCTCGAAATTTATTTAACTTAGGTTCATAATACTGGCTATGTAAGTCCCAAAAATTCTAATAACTCTTGTAGCACATTATTCGTTCAAATGTTAGTATAGCATCTCGTGTTTAATGGACTCTAAATGTTATGTAAAATAATTGTTTCTTTATAATTTTTTTTTTTATGAATAATTTTATTTGGAAAAAAATAAAAGAAAAATATAAAAGAGTTCACTTTTCACTACATTTCTTCTCCGTATCAAATACGATTAAAATGGACAATTAATCCAATATAATTAAGATTTAAGAAAAATAAATTATTAATGATGTATAAAAATAAATTTTTTTATAATTAAGAATTAAGAAAAATAAATTATTAATGATGTCTAAAATTATTATTTTTTTTTTAAATATTTTTAAATTCTAAACGGTTTTAAAAGTATTTCTCGGATAAGGGCGACGCGTGTATATATGCCGTGGAAGTCTTGGAGCCGCCGGGCGACGAGCGCATTATGCGGTGGAAGTCTTGCAGCCGCCCAGCCAAGTCCACTATGAGACCGATGCACATAAGGATCATATGTAAGATCATCGGATTTTTCACCCACCATTCATGCTAACTGGTCTAAAGAACCATATCCATATTCTAAAATGAAGACGACTGCTGGGAGAGGGAGTTGAATAATCAACAATCATTACAGCCACAATAATATAAAGAAGTAATCACATTATCTTTGGGAAAGATATTGAATTTAAATGTGTACGAATATGGATGAGAGGTAACACAAAATTGTATTGAATTTTCTCTGAAACCATCAAAATCCAAATTTAAAGAACAGAAAGTGATGGAGATATCAGAGTAGCAAGCTAGGATACTGTTCATGCCTCAGCTAGTGCTCGTCATTTAGAGTATTTGATTTGAATGACTTTTAAATAGAGTTTATATCTAAATTGATTCATTAAATGAGTGAACGAGTTAGATATTAGTGTGTTTGGATCAAGTTTTAAATTTTCTTAAAATATTTTTTACAGTATCAAACATGGAAACATGTCTTATTCTAGATTTAGAGGTCTCTTTTCCGATTCTATCGCTTATAAAAGATAAAAATGACAAAAAAAAAAACTAAATATCTAAGCGATTAAAATTAAAATAATAAATTTTATTTTTCTGCAACAATAAATTATATTATTTCTATTTAAAATTATTAATTAAATATATGATAAGAAATTATTATTTATGCTGAATTTAAAACTTTAATTTATCTAATTGATTTCTAATTATTTTAAATATTAATAGTCTCAACTGTCAACGGGTTAAAACTGAAAAACAACACATATTTAGATATTAGATACCAAATAGAAAAAAAATAATTCAAGTTTTAGATTTAGTGATTGATTTAAATTTAATTTAAAATTGATTCACAAAATCAAATTTGAATTCAATGTGAAGCAACTTAATAATTAATTTTATTTAGTGCCTTCCTAGTCTACTCCATAGTTGGGCAGGGAAATGTTTGAACATTCTACTTCTAATTAGTAAGTCCTTCAAGCCCCGGCCCTCATATTCTTCCACCTTGTTTGTCTATAAATTCCCCTCCACATAGCGGCCAAATCATCACAAAATCAAAATGGGGTTTTCTAAAATCTCTCTAGCGCTCCTTTGTCTCACGAGTCTAGCCCTAACCCATTCTTCTTCAGCCCAAAACTCTCCCCAAGACTACCTTGCGGTGCACAACGCGGCTCGTGCACAGGTCGGTGTTGGTCCCATGTCATGGGACAACAACTTAGCGACCTATGCAATGAGCTACGCAAAGCAGAGGGTTGGCGACTGTAATCTAGTGCACTCTGGAGGACGTTATGGTGAGAACCTGGCCAAGGGCAGCGGCGACTTCACCGGCGCCGCCGCTGCGAAGCTGTGGGTTAATGAGAAGCCTAACTTTAACAGTAATGCGAATGCATGCAATGGTGGAGAGTGCCGACATTACACGCAAGTGGTTTGGCGGAACTCAGTGCGTTTGGGATGTGCTAGGGTGAGGTGCAGCAATGGATGGTGGTTCGTGTCCTGTAACTACGATCCCCGTGGCAACATCGCCGGCCAGCATCCTTACTAGCTTGTTTGCCTTGCAAGGAGATTTTCAATAGTGTACTTTATATTTTCTTCTTTCTATGTGAAAGATATCTCCTCCAGTTACCAAAAAATAAAATAAATAAAGATATTTTCTCTCTGAAGAGAAGATGAATAAATAAAAGAGACTTTCACTTCTACTTCATTTTTGTTCATTGGAGTACTGCCTGAGACTGGATTATGAAGTTAGAGATAACTCATCTTTTAGCTCATGACTATTTCTACTTTTCAGAAATTGCAATTTGAGACCATATCATCTGTAGAAGTGAAAAATATTTTCATGAAGCAAGGTTCATCTCTTAATGTTACAAAAGTTATTCTTGTTTGGAAGCCTTGAACATCTGTTCTTGGATTCAACAATCCAGCAACTAACATCCAACAATAATATAAAATATAAACTATAGGGGGTCCATTTAGTCCTTGAAAATATATTATTATTATTATTTTTTTTTTGTTTTCCAAAAAATTATAAAACTGATAGTTTATTTTCAAATTTTTAATTTTTTTATTAAAAATAAAAAAAACAAAGAGTTCGCTAGATTTCAAAATAATCACAAAAAACATATTGTTTTTTAATTTTTTAAATTTTATATAAGGTAAATATTTAGAAATATGAATTCGGGACTTGAATTTAGATTTTTGTAAATAAGAAAAAACATTATACATAATCCTCACAAATTAGAGTCCAATATCCAAATTTCATGCTCCATATGCGAAGTAAGAGTTAGAAAATTAGAAAAATATTTTTTTCAAATTTTCTATATAGATTTGAAATTTTGGAAAATAAGGTGGTATTTTTATATTTATTTGAAAAATTATAAATAAAAAATAAAATTATTTTCCACAACAAATAGCAAAAACTGTTTATTATTGTTCATTTATTTCATAACAATATTTTGCAAAAAAAAAAAAAACTTAACTTTTTGTATTTTGTTTGAAAAAATGAAGTTGAAAAAGAAAATTATTTTAGTAAGATTAGAACTAGAGAAAAAAAGAAAAATAAAATTATCTCAAGCACAATTCTCTTCTACCATTGTACTATGTGCAAGCACCCACATAAAATCTCTATTTTAGCACTCTTGAATGAATGAACAAGAAAACTTTCTTGATTTCACTCTATTTTTCTTCTTTAAAATATTTATTCTCCTATATATCTAAGATTTGCATCCAAAAATTCTTACTCGCAAATAAAACTTAATCTTGAAAATTAATTTCCATTGCCAAATAAAGTAAAAAAATGTCAGGCAAAAAAAAAAATCAATCTTTGATAGTGTATTCAGTTAAGAGAAAGAAAGCAAAAAAAAAAATGGTTTCTTATATGTAGATTTAGATTGTAATTTTTGAACCACTTTCCTAAAGTGAGGGAAAGATAAAAATCTCAACTAAAAATATTAGGAATGCCCTATCAAAAAATTTATCAAGGAATTACCTGTGCATTTTTGGTCCAATACTAGGCTTAAGATTGCACATGAATTTTGAGTGAGTTTTCCAATTATCATTTATTTGATTTTTAAGTAAAAATAGATCATTTTAAAACATATGAGGTCCACTAGAAGAGAATAGGGAGCAATTTTATAATATATGTGAAGCTAAAGATACTTAATAATATTATAAGATTTTAATATGAAACAAAAAGAGAAGAAATATAGAAGATAACACATAATGTTAACGTTTCACATACTTTTTGCTATGTGTTAGATTCCACGAATTATCTCATGATCCAACATAATTATCCTGTATCTCTTCAGCACAATTATGTATGTAAATTTATTGTCACAATGTTCTGGAAAAGGGTTCAAAATGGCGAGAAATAATAATATTGAGAGTCTGATGTAGTCACAACTAACCTATTATTTTCATAGGTGTGGTCAGTTCATCTAATTACTACTCATTGATTGGTCTCTAAATTAATCTTAAGTCAAGAAACCAATAGTCTCAGTCTACATTTATTAAAGTTAGGATCGAGAGTTCAGTTATGTGAGAAGAAAGCACTTGTACCACCTACACACCCGTTCTATAAACAGTATCTAATTAACTATGAATTATCCTTAAATTGAATCTAATGGTATTTAATTAACTCCTTAAAAAATAAATTTTCAAATTTTAAAATATAATACAAAATAAGGTGCAAAATAGGAATATCTAATAAGAACTCCAAATGAGGTGACCTTATTAGATAAACACCCCCTCATAACTAATATAGGTGAGGTTTGAAATACCTCTTTACCCTTTGTTTAATCATTGGGATGCACACGCAAAAAAGTAAAATATATACATATAATAATTTCATCAAATTTGATCAAAAAGATTCTTCAAAACATTCCAAAATTTTTTTAGAATTTTTTGAAAATTTTCTAACATTTTTTTGCAATTTTCTCAAATTTTAAAAGACATTTTGCTTCTTTTTTTATATTTTTGTTTTTTCCATTTTTTTTGTTATCAGAGTAAAAATAACTCAAATAATTTTATTAATTTTTTTGATTTCTTAAATATTTGTTTATGATTTTTTTTTCTTCTGATTTTTACAATTTTTCCAATTTTTTAAAATTAAAAATTAATTAAAAGTCAATTTTGAAATTAAATAAATGAGCTAGTGGTTCTAAAAAGTCAAACCAGTCCAATCGGTCTGAACTGTGTCAATGGCCGTTTGGGAAAAGACAATCAACCATGTGTTAGCCAATAATGGTGTCATGTGACACTTTTTTTTATCTATTTGTTTGAATTTTCTGCAGGGGTGACATCAACATGATGTCACCGCCACGTAGTAGAACCTGGTTCAAATTCAAGTTATTAGATCCATATATGGATACTTGGATCAGGGTCAACATTCGTGTCTAGGCATTTTAAGTTTGGGTCAAATACCTGAATTTTATTTGATATAGATTCTGAAGAAAGAAATTAATTTCTATTCTATTAATACATTAACTACAAAATTTGAAACTCAAATCAGCTAAAAAAATTTAAAAGAAAACAATGCAAAAATTAACTACTAACCTCTATTGAGTTCTTGACTCTACAATTCTTCTTATTATTCGAACCTTCTTGAACTTTTTCACTTCTGCTTCTGCCTTCTGAATCACCTTTCCTTTAACCTTTTTGCTTCTCTCCTTTGAACCTTAAGCTGTACAACTCTTCTTTCTAATCCTCACAATTCCTTCTCAAAATTCTCAATAAACAATTCTGTTCTTTACTAGCCCTAGATCTCAATTTCTTTCTTTCTTTTTTTAATTACATAGAAACTCCAACCACCAATAAGCCCTTCGGACCCCCTAGTATGACACCAAGCCTACGGATCAGCGTCCTCCCCCTAGGTCTCGTTGATCAGGTAAAGTCCGGAATGCAAACACGGCTTCTGTGCATCAGTTGGACGTTTGGCAAACCCGACATCTGGGACACATCTCCATTACCAACCACGGTCCCTGTTGGCTCACAGAAAACTCTCACCATCCACAGTCCCCACTGGCTCACAGAGTAAACTCCCACCATCCACAATCTCCGCTGACTCACAGAGTAAATTATCACCATCCACAGGCACTGCTGGCTCCGTGAGTGTATCTACCTGGAATTGAACCATCGATGCTCCTTCTTACGTGTTGATGCCTTTCCATCACACCATGCCCGTGGGGGCAGTAGATCTCAATTTCTAACTCTATGTGGTTGTGTCTGTCTACTTTCATGAAAATTTCTATTTATAGGTTTGTTTCTAAGTCCTAACTTAAATGTGACTGACTAATCAAACTTAAATCGATCAATCAAACTTGAAACTAATTTGTTAATTAAATTAATTAATAAATTTAAATTGTTCAATCAAAGTTAAGTAACCAATTAATTTTTAATTATGATTTCCTAACTAAAATTCTGTTGTGTGTGTGTGTGCACGTGCAAGCATGAAGAATCCGACCCATCTTTTTTGTTGCATTTTTTTTCCTTTTTTCATTTTTGTTATTTTAAATATAAAAATTCTTTTTCCCTGTATTAAAAAAATTTTCCTATATTTTTATTATTTTATGAAAATTAATAAATTTTTCCCAATTTTTGTTATAAGAGCCTCAGACTAAATGGGGTATCTACAACTACCCCTCTATAGGTTTGTTACTTAGCATGATAGGAAGACCTGTCTCTTGGCATCCTATGGAAACAAATCTATAAAGACGAGACACAAATTTTGGACCAAGTCTTATATAACAAAACCCTAACAAAATAAAAATGTATGGATTTACAACGATGCATGAAACCTAGGTCAACTCAACAAACTTACAAGGTAAGGCGTAAATTGTCCTAATTTATGAAAAATCACTACCACGAATTTGGGATCTATGCCACATACCACTAACGTAGATAAATCATTACAACTTTGAAAACGACAGCACAAATTTGGAAACTTATTTCACACGCTTCTAAGAAAGTCGAAACAACTTTGAAGTGACTACTTAGATTTGGAACCTATATATACCACTACAAAAAAAAAGGTTATTAGTGACGGTTTTCAATTTGTCGCTATACCTACCGTTACTAATACTTATTAGTGACGAATTTTCAAACCGTCACTAATAAAAGTGTATTAGTCACGGATTAAAATTGTCAGTAATAATGGAGTATTAGTGACGGAATAACACCGCCACTAAAGACCTAGGCCCGTCACTATAGATTTTACACCGGATGGACAAAAATCGTCACTAAAGCCATAGCATTAGTGACAGTTTAAAAATCGTCACCATTACTCTATTATTAGTGACGGTGATGAAATCGTCACTATTACTTTATTATTAGTGACGCTTATGAATTCGTCACTAATTCTCTATTAGTGACGATTTTAAAATCGTCACTACTGCTTTATTATTAGTGACGATCGTTAGGCCCGTCACTATTGGTGTATTAGTAGTGACAATTGGAGAACCGTCACTATTGCTCTGCAGAACCGTCTCGTAGGAATTAGTGACGGTTTTAAACCGTCACTAAAGCGTATTAGTGACAATTTTTAAATCGTCACTAATACTTAAACTGCACAATTAATAGTGATATTATTTTTTTTTCCAATGATTAATTCCTGTAAAAATCTGTAATTAAATTACATTTGCATTAAATTAAACCATAATTGCAATACAATTCTTAAATTATTCAAAATTCTAATTCAAATTTAAATACATTTATTATAAAAGTTCAAATTCAAATTCAAATACAAATATATTATACAAATTCAAATTTAAATAGAAATACATTATTAAAATTCAAATTTAAATACATTTCATTTGTTCAAATAAAAAAAAAAGTGGAAAGCTGCATTCGAGCTGCATGACATCGTCCTAAGGTTGTCATAATTGCAAACCCTGCAAAGTAAGAAAGTTAAAAAGAATTAGTATACAGTTTTTGAAAATAAATCACTACCTACCACATATACAGGCATAAAAAATAAATCACATCACTGAGATTATTGGGATGGGGACACCCACATATTGCCTTTGCCCTTCCATCTCCTAAATAATTAATGGATCTCTCCCCAAAGAGATGGGCCTTATTTATTTTATTTTAGGCAGCATCAGTACAGTTTCTGATTCATAATAATAAATAAATAAAATTTTGAATAGCTAAACTGATTAATAATTACTGTTTGTTTTGCTCTGATCCTTTACTTGAATCACTTGTTTGCCTCAAACATGTATCCTTCTTCACCTCATTGTAAACTAGATTATTATATGTTTTAAGAAAAAATTCTAAATTGCTTCTTTTTGAAATGCATAGAGGCAGTGCCTAGTAGAGGGATTTGTAAATCACATTTTTGTAGTTCTATTTGTAGTTTAAATATTATGCTTGGAAAAATATACAAAGAAATAGGATTAACCAGTTTCACAATTCAAAAAATAAAAATAAAAAGACATTTTGTACAAAAAGTGGTTGTCAGATTTGGTGAGAATCTATAAGCATTTGGAAAGAAGTATTGTTATTGCCCTTTGTTTATAATTTTTCATTTAAATACAAACAATTGATTAAAAAAAGAAAATATTAGATTCACTTACACTTCTATTCATGCCAAGTAACCATATTGGATTTTTAAAATGGAATGAGTTCAATTCTATTACACTTTATTAGCAATAAGGGTGCCACACATGATCAGACTTCAAATGACATCTCATCATCAAATTTTTTTTTTTACAGCCAGAATCCTCCAGAATAATTTCCAATTAAATACTGAGATATGCTACAATTCCTCTCAATGTGATTTTATTTTCTCTGTTTTTGTCATGGTAAGCTAGCTAGGACTATCCATCGTTCTAGGTCTTTCAGTCCAAAGCTCATAAAACTTTTCTCCCATGGCTGAAAATCCTGAACAAATTATTCCCTCACCACAAACTCTAATGTCTCTCTTTCCTCCCCCACAAACTTCATTGCTGTCAAATTAAACCATGAAAGTTATCTTCTGTGGAAGGCACAAATCATGCCCTACCTCAGAGGACAGAACTTGTTCACCTATATGTTAATGAGACCATTGTTCCATTTTGAAGAACACAACAGTGGTGCACCAACTAGGACAGCAGCCCTTCTACGTGCTAACCAACCAACCAGTGATAATAGTGGTAAAACAGCCCCAAGTAAACCTGAAATGCTATAGATGCTTCGATATTGGCCACGAGTCCAATGAGTGTCCGAAGAAGGCTGAAGGCAGAGTTAGCCTTGCTGAGGATCAAGAGGTTGCCTGTGAAGAAAAAACTGCAATTCTTGAGGACCAAAAGCAGCAACTACAAGCTGAAAATGATGTGGCAAAATAAGAGATTGAGGGTGATGTCCTTGGTGAGTCTTTTGTCATTTGAAGGTCATTACTTTCTCCTCCAGCCAGTAGCGACACGTGGCAATATCGATTGTAATATCTAATGAATGTCTGTTCTAAATTAACTAAGTCTACGTTGCCTTA
Source organism: Malania oleifera (assembly GCF_029873635.1). Lineage (NCBI taxonomy): Eukaryota > Viridiplantae > Streptophyta > Magnoliopsida > Santalales > Ximeniaceae > Malania > Malania oleifera. Next base: position 28,122,180 of record NC_080425.1, read on the forward strand.
TTTATTATGATTCTAAAGATTCACTCATCCTTTCAAAAATATTTTAACATTAAATGACTAAGCCTATCTTTTCTTTTTGTTTGGTCAAATTTTAACACAATTTCGACAACATGCCGTCTATAAGTTGGACGTTTTTCCATAAAACCTGCACCTGATAGATTCAAATAGAGCATTTTTAACAAGTTCAAGGTACACGAGAACCTATATCCACTACCAGCATGCAATACACATCAACTGCATTCGCCATGCAGGAGGCATTCTAGATTAGCATGCAACCATCTAGCATATTCACAACAATAATACATGCCAACCATATCTTAAATTCAGAATATAATTAAATAGCAGAGAACAGTGCTTAAGTTTCCATTGGTTGGACAAGGATAAGATAAGATAGTGTAATCAATGGGGAAGGAGAGAATGAAGTGGAATTGGACTTGTGGGTTAATGGGTATTTCTGAAAATGTGAAGGTTTGAACTAAGCTTATGTAAAAATGTCTTTTTTTGTCAACTCATGATATGCTATGGTCATTAATTTAGCAGTCACTCAGGTGGGACAATTCATGAAGTTTGAAGAAGCATTGGAAACATCTTCGAGACATGGTGGGATGACAACTACAGGGGCAGTTCCTATCCCTCAGTTGCCAAAATTATAAGAAAATGCGTGCAACTTCTTCTTTTTTGGGGGGGTCGGGGGTTAAAGTAACTGAGCACAGACTGCATGGCTTCTGTTTAGTTGCTGGATTTTGTTCCGTGTGTTGGACAACTTGAATCTTTAGAAGTAATAGTCGAGATAGTAGTGGTGATAAGCAGTAAAATGTTAATTATGTTTTGTTTTTCCAAAACAACTGACTATAACTAAGATTTTACTGTTTATCACCACTACTACCTCGACTATTATTTCTAAAGATTCAAGTTGTCCAACACACGGAACAAAATCCAGTAACTATACAGAAGCCATGCAAGCTGTGCTCAGTTAGTTTAACCCTCGACCCCCCCACCCCCCCAAAAAAAAAAGAAGTTACACACATTTTCTTGTAATTTTGGCAACTGAGGGACAGGAACTGCCCCTGCAGTTGTCATCCCACCATGTCCTGAAGATGTTTCCGATGTTTCTTCAAACTTCATGAATTGTCCCACCTGAGTGGCTACCAAATGACCATAGCATATCATGAGATGACAAAAGCACACGTTTTTACATAAGCTGAGTTCAAACATGTCACAATTGAAGACATACCCATTAACCCACAAGTCCAATTCCACTTCATTCTCTCCTTCCCCATTGATTACACTGCCTTATCTTCTCCTCGTCCAACAAATTGAAACTTAAGCATCTTCCAACTTCATGAATTGTCCCACCTGAGTGGTTGCCAAATGAGCATAGCATATAATGAGTTGATCAGTTCAAATAAAGCATTTAAGTTCATTTGTAATAACAAATTATGCCTAATGTTCAGTATCATTTAATCTCAATTACAAACCTTTGAAAGAGCAATGAATAAAATTGGCTCTAATACCGAATACGCACAGATCACTATTAGAACAAGGAAAGGTTTTAAACAATTGTCAAGTAAAAGGACAGAAGCATCATAAATAGTATAGGCAAATTGAAAGTATTCTCATATTTAAGGGATGACTAATAGTCCGCTGGAAGGACGTGCTATTATGTCAGAATAACTCGCTGAGTCAGGCTTGACTAACAACCCTTTAGCAACCTTTGGAACACATAATCATTCGAAACGCATGCCTAATGAGTTTAAACTTTTAAGTGAATTAGTTTTTTAACCGAAGGCAAGTGCATATCTGAACAAACTGTAATTCAAAATTAAGTTCACTTGTAATAACAAATTATGCCTAATGGTCAGTATCATTTAATCTCAATTGTCGCGACGTCCCAGGAGCGCGTGTGCCCCGGGCAACGAAGTTAAAATCAATTTGAATTTTCAATTAAAAAGATGAAAGTGTTGGAGTCGCCGCTAACCTTTTAGTGTGGTTAGAACACGTGATTACTACCCCGTTAGGGGTAGAATCGGTCTACATTACCAGAGTTGGGGTCGGGAGTTCGGTTACCCGAGGGGAAGGTACGAGCACCCCCTACGCGCCCGTTCTTACGAACGGTACCTAATTAATTTGAAATTATCACTAAGTTAATCTAATAATTCCTTAAATTACTCCTTTTTATGAATTTATAAATACACATGAAAAATAAATAAATAAATAAAATAATAAATAAATAAAGATAATATATACATATATATTCCCTCAGAGCTTAGGGTACGTGATGCCCGAAGGCTCATACCCCCCGCAATAAAATCATAGGGATATAAATACGAAAATACTTAATACAATAATACAAAAATACTAGAAACAGTAAATATTGTAATACAATAGAAACATAGAAAATAGTAAATATATATATATATATATATATATATATATATATATATATGATAATAATAAGGCTAATACATCATAATGATAATACACTACATGTAATAACTATTCTACTATGATAGTGATACATATATATATCTCATAATATTAATAACATATAAATGTTAAAACAATATTTTAATATTATATATCGTAACACGTAAGTATTAACATTGTACAATAATAGTATTATTAGAATGATAATATACCTATATCACACTATTAGCAATAGTAATACACATATATTATAACAATACTACTAGAATACTAATACACATATACCACAATAATATACATATCTTAATACGTAAATATTAATATTATACCATGATAATACTACTATACTAATAATACATATATATCATAATTTTAATAACTATACAATATGATAATAATACATTTTAACAAATACATGCAAAAACCCTAATTATAAATAATCAAAACTTTAACATAGCACTAACAAAACCCTAATATTAAGAATAAAGGAAACATTTAAGAACTCGCCAATAAATCAAACCCTAAAAGTTAAAAACAAACATGGAAACAAATAAGATGAAATTATGGAATTAGCCAATCCCTAAAATAAATATACAATATATGCAATAATAATTATGGAAATAATTGAAGCCTTACCATTAATGTACAATAAAAATGTGGAAACAAATTAAACCCTATAATACACATGCAATATATACAATAATAGAAACTATTACACAAGTAATATTACCGAAAGCAATTTAAACCCTAAAGTTAATAAATAAAACACGCGACAATAATTATGGGAATAATTTAAAACCTTACCATTAATATATTATGACAATATGAGAGACCAATCGAACCCTAAATAAAGCATATGATGAACAAAACCCTAAATATACCATTAAAATCCTAAATACAACACGTAATAATTTAAACCCTAAATATACAATATATACTAAAATAAATAACATACCACAAGATAATAAACAACAATAACATAGATACCCTAAATAACAAATAAGTATATCACAATGATTGAAAATACAATGATAATATAAACACTTTGCACCGATATTCAAACAATAAATATGGACATGTAATAAGGTATTAAAAAAATAATAATTAAACAATAATACTAATACATATAATAAGAGTCTAAACATGAAAGCTATATATTACAAAACAAAGACACTAAATATTACACATACCTGCATAAATAAAAAACAAAAAAAACAAAACAAAACAAAAACCTGAATATTAGATATTAGTAAAGACCAAAATTAGAAGAGAAATAAATAAAAACAGAATAAAACAAAATAACAAAAATAAAATGAAATTGCATGCCTGTGTGTGTGTGTTCTGTGCAGGGAGACTCACCGGGGACTTACCATGGGGGGGTACCACCGGGACTGAGAGGATGATGGCCGGGAATCTGGAGGTGCCAAGCGGTGATGGCGACGAGGAGGACTGGCCGGTGGCCGGAGTGTTGCAGCAGCTGTAGGGTGGTCTATGGTGAGGAAGGGTGACAGCCGGAGTTGGAAGGAGTCGCCGCTGCTGCTGTGTAGTTCTCGGATGGTTGCAGCGGCAGCAGTTGCAGAAGGGGTAATCGGCTGCTGGTGAGGCTGATGGATGCTGGTGCTCTGGAAGGGGTTCTGTGGGTTTAATGTTACGGCTGTGGGTATGGCCGTAGGTTGTGGAGATTGCAGGCAGCGATGAACAGGGGGTGGCCGGAAGTGGTGACGGTGATGATGGGAGATGCCGTGGAGGTGCTGGGTGCGTGAATGCTCGAGTAAGCGAGAGATAGTATCCGGAGTTGCGGATGGGGCTGTGCTGGCCGTAAAGGTGTTGTTGGGCACGGCTACTGTGGCTGCTGGTAATGAAGGGAGAAGAATAGGGCAGTGGTGGTGGAGATGGTTGCGGCTATGGTGATGGAGGAGGTGGTCGGGGCTGGGAGACTGAGGGAGATCGGAGGAGAGAGGCAAGGGTTTCTCTGTTTTCTTTTTCTTTCTCTGCCCACTGTGGCTGTCTGTGCGCTGCCTCCCGTGAAGGAAATTCGAGATGGAGAGGAGAGGTGAGGGTTTTCTCTTTGGCTGGCTCCGTGCCCCCATATATAAAAAAAATTGGCAACCCTAAAACAAACCTTCCCTTTTTGATTTGATTTTATTATTTTTTTTTTTTTTTATGCTTTTGGTAATAATGAAGAGGGAAACAATATTAATAATAATAATCATAATAATACAAATATCAATAAGGTAATAATAATACTACTAAATAGTAAATAGTAATAAATAATTATAGTAAAAATAAAAATAATAAAGATAAAATAATAATAATAATATTAATATTAATAAAAATAAAATAATAATACTATTATTAAAAGTAATAAATAATAATAATAATAATGATAACATAATAATAATAATAATAATAATAATAATAAATAATAAATAATACAATAAAATAAATGAAAAATACAAGTAATTATAGTAAAGTAAAAATAAAATAAACGTACTAGTAATAATAAATAAAAATGAAAAATAATAATAATGATAATAGATATGCTAGTAATATAGGAAAATAATAAAATATAATAATAATAATAATAAAGTATTAATTTTGAAGAAAATAATAATAATAATAATAATAAGGTAATAGTAAAAATAATAGTGGCAATAGTAATAATCCAAAATAATTATAGTAAATTAATAATAATAATAAATAATAAAAATAATTATAAGAAAGTAATAATAATAATAATAATAAAATAATAACAAAAAGGGAACCCCTTGTTTTATTTGGCTAGGGCAAAAATAGGGTGTCTACAGCTGCCCCTCTTTGAAGGCTTAGTTGCTTCAATGTAACGGTAGGAACTCTCCTACGTTTTTGTAGCAACAAGCCTGCAAAGATAAAAGACACCTATTTTAGCCAAGCCATTCAACTTTCTGGGCTTTTCAATCAGGTATTGTTTGCTTTTGCCAATCAGGGATAATTTGCACTGAATGTAAGAATCCAAACGCCAAAGTACGTAAGAATGACTTGCACTGGGTTTGAGAACCCGAGCGCCAAAGCACATGAGAATGACTTGCACTGGTTTTGAGAACCCGAGCGCCAAAGCACATGAGAATGACTTGCACTGGGTTTGAGAACCCGAGCGCCGAAGTACATGAGAATGACTTGCACTGGGTTTGAGAACCCGAGCGCCTAAGTACAATGATGGCTTGCTTCGAATGTAAGAATCCGAGCCGTAGGGATACGATGATCCAGCCATGGGACACAATGATGGCTTGCTTCGAATGTAAGAATCCGAGCCGTAGGGACACAATGATCCAGCCATGGGACACAATGATGGCTTGCTTCGAATGTAAGAATCCGAGTCGTAGGGACACGATGATCCAGCCATAGGACACAATGATGGCTTGCTTCGAATGTAAGAATCCGAGCCGTAGGGACACGATGATCCAGCCATGGGACACAATGATGGCTTGCTTCGAATGTAAGAATCCGAGCCGTAAGGACACGATGATCCAGCCATGGGACACAATGATGGCTTGCTTCGAATGTAAGAATCCGAGCCGTAGGGACACGATGATCCAGCCATAGGACACAATGATGGCTTGCTTCGAATGTAAGAATCCGAGCCGTAGGGACACGATGATCCAGCCATGGGACACAATGATGGCTTGCTTCGAATGTAAGAATCCGAGCCGTAGGGACACGATGATCCAACCATAGGACACAATGATGGCTTGCTTCGAATGTAAGAATCCGAGCCGTAGGGACACGATGATCCAGCCATGGGACACAATGATGGCTTGCTTCGAATGTAAGAATCCGAGGCGTAGGGACACGATGATCCAGCCATAGGACACAATGATGGCTTGCTTCGAATGTAAGAATCCGAGCCGTAGGGACACGATGATCCAGCCATGGGACACAATGATGGCTTGCTTCGAATGTAAGAATCCGAGCCGTAGGGACACGATGATCCAGCCATGGGACACAATGATGGCTTGCTTCGAATGTAAGAATCCGAGTCGTAGGGACACGATGATCCAGCCATAGGACACAATGATGGCTTACTTCGAATGTAAGAATCCGAGCCGTAGGGACACGATGATCCAGCCATGGGACACAATGATGGCTTGCTTCGAATGTAAGAATCCGAGCCGTAGGGACACGATGATCCAACCATAGGACACAATGATGGCTTGCTTCGAATGTAAGAATCCGAGCCGTAGGGACACGATGATCCAGCCATGGGACACAATGATGGCTTGCTTCGAATGTAAGAATCCGAACCGTAGGGACACGATGATCCAGCCATGGGACACAATGATGGCTTGCTTCGAATGTAAGAATCCGAGCCGTAGGGACACGATGATCCAACCATAGGACACAATGATGGCTTGCTTCGAATGTAAGAATCCGAGCCGTAGGGACACGATGATCCAGCCATGGGACACAATGATGGCTTGCTTCGAATGTAAGAATCCGAGCCGTAGGGACATGATGATCCAGCCATAGGACACAATGATGGCTTGCTTCGAATGTAAGAATCCGAGCCGTAGGGACACGATGATCCAGCCATGGGACACAATGATGGCTGGCTTCGAATGTAAGAATCCGAGCCGTAGGGACACGATGATCCAGCCATGGGACACAATGATGGCTTGCTTCGAATGTAAGAATCCGAGCCGTAGGGACACGATAATCCAGCCATGAGACACAATGATGGCTTGCTTCGAATATAAGAATCCGAGCCGTAGGGATACGATGATCCAGCCATCTCAACCAGTAACAAGATGTGAATGGAAAGTTGTTACTCTATTTGGAAAATGCACTTGGGGTAAAAATCCGAATGTCAACGAATGAATCCCCTATCTTTGGGATTTGTTGCCCCAGTTCAAAATAAATCAACGTGTGTCTGGGGTCAACTTGCCCTAGTTTTCCAAGTAAATCAATGTGTGCTTAGGGTCAGTTACCCAATACAACTAAAATCTCTCCATCAAGGATGTCAAATAATCATTTGAAAGCTCAAGACAAGTGTGAAGGGTGCTCTATTGCTGCTTGTGATGCTAGAATGCAATGATATGCTGCTATATGTATGCATGTTGCTAACTTATAATGCAGTGATATGTTGCTATTAATATGCATGTTACTAACTTGTGATTATATGTATGCATTTTTATTTTTTGTGTAATGTATGAAACGCACAATGGCGATGCATGAAATGTATGGTAATGCGTGAAATGCATGACAATGCATAAGATGCATGGTAATACATGAAATGCATGACAATGCATGTAATGCAGGGCGATGCATAAGATGTATGGTAATACATGAAATGTAGGTAATGCATGCAATGAATGACAATGCATGAAATGCAGGCAATGCATGAATTGCATGGCAACGCATGAAATTTAAGTGATGCATGAAATACATGGCAATACATGAGATGTATGGTAATGCATGAAATGTATGATAATGCGTGAAATGCATGACAATGCATGAGATGCATGGTAATACATGAAATGCATGACAATGCATGAGATGTGTGGTAATGTGTGAAATATAGGTTAATGCATGGCAATGCATAAGATGTATAGTAATGCATGGAAAATGCATAAAATGTATGACAATGCATGAAATTTGGGGTAATGCATGACAATGCATGAATCTTTTCTCCCAATGCACTTGTGGTCAATGACCTCATCTTTGGTCTCCACATGAAACTCGCCATATTTGAATGGATCTGTAACTGATCTTGGCTTAATCTTCTTCATTCATCCAGTCATGAAAGCGATCGACTCAGCTCAAAAATTGCAAAATCTGCCCCAGTTGAATGGACCTACAACTGATCTTGACTCTAATTTCCTATTCCAATCCGATAAGAAAGTGCTTGAATGGGACCTACTGAGACTCAACTCGGAATTTGCCCCAGTTAAATTCATCTGCCACCGATCTTGACTCTATTGTTGAATTCCTTTTGAACTTGACATAACATTTGCTGCTCTTTCTCCACAAGGATCTTCTTTATAGAAATTTCTGGTGATTCTGAAACTCTTTGACTATCCATCCTCTTTTAATGCTCTAAAGAATAAGAAGGGTTCCTCTTTTTTTTTTTTTTTTTTAAAGGAACGAGGAATGATTATGCAACTATGACATCAATTTGCTAAATCAAAAGGCCGTCTGCACTAAATAAATGTTTTACCACGTTTCAATGCTATCATAGGAAAAATTCATGCCAGTATTCAAAAGTCATGTAACGTTGATTTCCCAGCTTAGATGACTGTCATTCTCTTCAACTGCCCCTGTTTCATCAACTCATGCTTTGATCTCAAGATGGTCTTTAAGACTCGGGACGAAACGTAGGCTTAGGATGTAGGATTTCATAATAAAAGGGAAACTAAGGCTCAAAAATACCACCCCAAGTAATGTTTTATGCCCCCAGTTCGAGTTGAGGCATTTTACAAGATGTTGACCGAACTTGTTATTTAAACAAGCTGCCTACGTACCTTTTCAGGATCAAGTCATTACGTAGTTCAGACCCAACATTGAGTCTGACAAATCATTTAAGACAACAATGTATCCCAATCTGGTTAGGACTTTCATTTAGACCGTAATGTAGGCTAAGGATATGGGTTAAAGAAGAAAGGAGTTACATAAGGCTCAAAATCATCAATTTCAGTAAGGGTAATTTGGTCAAAGATCACATATGTAGTAAGTCTCTTATTCTCCTTCTTCTTCCTCCTGCTTTTCTTTTCTTTCTTTTCTTCTTTTACTGCAACTTTCACTTTTCCTTTTATCAAGGAATCTTGACATTATTTTCATTTGAACTTCAATTGGGACCAATCTTTTAAAAACTGCCCCAGTGTGGGGTGTGATCCTTTGACGGGTTAATCAAGAAATAAATCTTTTAGGCTCAAAAAGGGTTTGCAAGGGATTTCTTATTTGACTTTCTTTTGGGTAGCAGAACAATGGCCTGCCATCCTTTTGGTAATGACTATTGTCTCAAATGATTTGCCAAACGCTAAGGGACCCAAAGCCAGGTTGGATTTTTGATGATCTGACTTTTAAGAAAAAGCTGGTTTAACATTCAGGCTCAATTTGGTTAACAAATGGTAAATCATTGTTTGGGTTCTTTTAGGGATAACTGGTCAACCAAAGAGGGCCATCCATCATTTGATCAAAATATGAGTGATTAATTTATCAAAACAGTGCAGTCACCTCGTTGAATTCCTTGGAAAGTAAAAAAAAAACTTCTTCATAATGTCTGAATTCAATGATTGTTTCATCCTTTAACATCTCTTTCTAGCTCATGAACACTAGCAATATTACTTTCCCTATTCCGGCATGAAACATAAGCAAACATAATTTGGCAATGGGACTCATGATGCAAGTGAGATAACGAAATGCATAATTCATTTTATTGAATATAGAAACTATTCCGAGACACAGGCGTCCACAGATTACGAAAAGCAAATAACAATGGAAAACAAAAGAACATCAACTGAAAAGGATTAGATAGTCAAAAGTTCAGTACTCCATCACTTTAGCCTCGGCGAATAATGACTGAAACCATTGATTTGGGAACCTCCTGGATATGTCAACTACTTCCTTCCTCGTGTTTGGGCAAAGGATTCCCCTGGATTCCCGGTTGCTTGTCGTCGAATGCTAACCATCCCGCATCTCTTAATGATTGCACTTTATGCTTGAAGGCCCAACATCGGTCAATAGTATGGCCGGGAGAGTTAGCATGGTACTCACAATGAACCCCAGGATCATACCACTGTGGAGAAGGGTTCGCAACGGGCGTCCCCGGGATTGCAGATACCATCCCCTTTTCCCGCAGCTGAGGAAATAATTCGGCATATGTCATGGGAATGGGGTCCACCCTTCGGAAGTTTCTGGTCACAAACCTGTCTTGTGCTTGTTGATTCGGTGGACCAGGGTGAACAATCTAGGGCCTTGTGCCTATATGCGCCGTTTGATTTACCATGGGCTCAAAACCAAAGTTTCTTTTGGGCCATTGGTTCCCACCTCTGGTGTACTGATTCTTCCAATTAAACTGCCCCTATATCATTTGTGCCTCTTCTTCCTTCTTCCTATTAGTCCACCTTTTGCCTAAACCAGTTTCCATGCCACTATCCTTGACTAGGCCTACCTTGATATCGCCTTCAATTCTTCCTCCCGCAGCCACAATATCCATAAAATCATGGGGAGTTGCTCCCCGAAGGTGCGTACGGTAGGGGTCTTTTAATGTACTCACAAACAAGGAGATGGCCTCTCGGTCACTCACCGGGGGGTCCACTTGGATCGACATATCCCTCCACCTATAAGCATATTCTCTGAATGTTTCGGTGGACTTCTTCTCCATCTCTTGTAGAGTCATTCGATCAGGCGCCATTTCCGTCACATGGTGGTAGTGAGTAACAAAGGCGTTGGCCAAGTCCTTCCAAGTGCGGACCCGAGCCTTATGTTGCTGAATGTACCAACGGATAGCGGACCCGGTCAAACTGCTTTGAAAGCAATGCATCATTAGTTTTTCATCGTCTGAGTACGCGGCCATTGTTTGGCAGTACATCACTAAATGTGTTCGAGGGCACCGGGTCCCGTCAAACTTTTCAAAGTCTGGCATTTTGAACTTTGGTGGCAGGGTGACTTTTGGCACCAAGCATAGATCATTTGGATTAACGGAATCAAAAGTATTAGATCCTTCCATAGCTTTTAAACGTTCTTCCAATACGTCAGAGCGACGCTCAGTTTCAGATTTGTTCATCCCTATATCAGAAGGTACTGATGGAGGAGTTCCTACCACTGGGAACCCCTGTGCTGGCATAGCAGGGATGAAAGGAGGCATATTTGGCGGTGGACCCCCCATGACACCAGGCGGTGGAATTGATGTTTGTCCATGATCTGGGGTGAACCCTGGGGGATGAGCGGGGTCCACATCTACTTCGAGATCAATATGCACTGCCTTTCCCTTGTTCATCAGTAACTCCAGAACCTTACTTATCTTGTCATTCATCTCTTCTTATCCTTGTTCTAGACCCAGGACTCTATTTTCCAATTGTTCACTCATTTCTCTCGCTCTTCGCCTGGTATTGTACTGATGCGTGGTGGTCTCAATTATTGCTTTATATTACTCAAACCACCTCTTTGAGTAGGAACTGAAAACCAAAAAATTTCCTTTTTTAGAACCATGAATGCACAATTATGTACTGCATGAGTGAAAGTGTTTTGATGCATGATTAGGGTATGCAATGGGTGTTTATGCTTGGATGCAACTAGTGCACTTATATATACAAACAAAGATATAACATGCATGCAGCCTATCGTGCATGACTATGTATGAAATGAAATGCATGAATATGATGTCCTAAATTACTACTTAGCTAGAATTCTAGAAAAATCCCACTAATGAGACGGGTCAAGATTAACATGACCATTGATGGGCTACGATTTCAATTCAATTTCTCCCTTACCCATTCATTTCCTTGATGATGGTCCATGTACCTCAGATTCTATAAAGGGTCAAATTATGTTCTGAGGTTGGGGTTGACCCAGGCTAGTCAACCCATTGGATTCATTCAATGTGGACTTTAATGTGCACTTGGGCCTCAAGTATTTTAAAATATGGGCTTCGAGCTATTTCATGATGGGTTAAGGCCCTAGTTGAAAAGGAATTGGGCTTGGATTACTTGAAAAAATGTTGGCCCAAATTTTTAGGCAATGGGGTTGAAGTCCTCTTTTGAAATCTGGGTTTGCCCCTTTTGAAACTTAGGCATGGGCCGAGTTTTTGCTTAGGAAAAGGTCAGGCCCAAGATTTGTTTTTAAAGAATTGGGCCCGAGTTATTTGAAAAGGGTTGGGCCGACCCATATTTTTAAAATGTTTGGGCCAAGTGCTTCGTTTTTTTTTTTTTTTTTTGAAAGGATGGGCCATGGTCTCATTATTGGGCTTTTTTAGAATACTGGCTAAGTAGTATGTAAGTCTAAAATGGATGCAGCATGCATGGTATAATACAAGGTATCTCACAACATATATACAATAGACGGTATGGGGATAAGGATGTCCCAACCCAGGGTAGGTATGTATATACAGGGTTCTTCATGGCTCTATCCTAGTTAGGGAAGACTATAGACAAGTATGTGTGGGTAGGCTCTAATTCCTATATACAAAAAGGTCCCCAGTTTGAAATTTCATCCTCCCCCATAGGGGTCCGGACAAAACTCACACTGAGCGAGGTGGTTCGCGGGTCCCATCAAGCTTAAGCTACGAAGGGACAAACGCTATTACACCCCTATCTAATCTTAGTAGGTAAAGCTCGGGTATAGAACGTGAGAGTGTGTGAATTTAAATTTAACCTAATCCTGCTATCCCCACATTTATTCACATGCTATAAATAATATGGAAACAAGATATCTACAATTAATATATATATTCAAAAGATAAGGAAACACAATATATGCAATTAATATGTTTATTCAAAAAATTTGGAAACAAAAAATAAGGAAACAAAATATTTATGATTAGTATACAAAATATCTATAATTAATATGCTTATTCAAAATATCTATAATTAATATGCTTAGTCAATATATTTGGAAACAAAATATCTACAATTAATATTCGAAAAATTAGGAAACAAAATATTTTTAATTAATTAAGGTTATTTACAAATTATGGAAGTAAAATATTTACAATCAATCAGAGTTATTTACAAATTACAATATTCACAAAATAAGGAGTAATTAAAAGATTTATTAAATTTGAACTTGGGATAATTTCTAATTAATTAATGGCTCGACTCTCTAAGGTCCCCAGCGGAGTCGTCAAGCTGTCGCAACGTCCCAGGAGCGCGTGTGCCCCGGGCGGCGAAGTTAAAATCAATTTGAATTTTCAATTAAAAAGATGAAAGTGTTGGAGTCGCCGCTAACCTTTTAGTGTGGTTAGAACACGTGATTACTACCCCGTTAGGGGTAGAATCGGTCTACATTACCAGAGTTGGGGTCGGGAGTTCGGTTACGCGAGGGGAAGGTACGCGCACCCCCTACGCGCCCGTTCTTACGAACGGTACCTAATTAATTTGAAATTATCCCTAAGTTAATCTAATAATTCTTTAAATTACTCCTTTTTATGAATTTATAAATACACATGAAAAATAAATAAATAAATAAAATAATAAATAAATAAAGATAATATATACATATATATTCCCTCAGAGCTTAGGGTACGTGATGCCCAAAGGCTCATACCCCCCGCAATAAAATCATAGGGATATAAATACGAAAATACTTAATACAATAATACAAAAATACTAGAAACAGTAAATATTGTAATACAATAGAAACATAGAAAATAGTAAAAAATAAATATATATATATATATATATATATATATATATATATATATATATGATAATAATAAGGCTAATACATCATAATGATAATACACTACATGTAATAACTATTCTACTATGATAGTGATACATATATATATCTCATAATATTAATAACATATAAATGTTAAAACAATATTTTAATATTATATATCATAACACGTAAGTATTAACATTGTACAATAATAGTATTATTAGAATGATAATATACCTATATCACACTATTAGCAATAGTAATACACATATATTATAACAATACTACTAGAATACTAATACACATATACCACAATAATATACATATCTTAATACGTAAATATTAATATTATACCATGATAATACTACTATACTAATAATACATATATATCATAATTTTAATAACTATACAATATGATAATAATACATTTTAACAAATATATGCAAAAACCCTAATTATAAATAATCAAAACTTTAACATAGCACTAACAAAACCCTAATATTAAGAATAAAGGAAACATTTAAGAACTCGCCAATAAATCAAACCCTGCAAAAACCCTAATTATAAATAATCAAAACTTTAACATAGTACTAACAAAACCCTAATATTAAGAATAAAGGAAACATTTAAGAACTCGCCAATAAATCAAACCCTAAAAGTTAAAAACAAACATGGAAACAAATAAGATGAAATTATGGAATTAGCGAATCCCTAAAATAAATATACAATATATGCAATAATAATTATGGAAATAATTGAAGCCTTACCATTAATGTACAATAAAAATGTGGAAACAAATTAAACCCTATAATACACATGCAATATATACAATAATAGAAACTATTACACAAGTAATATTACCGAAAGCAATTTAAACCCTAAAGTTAATAAATAAAACACGCGACAATAATTATGGGAATAATTTAAAACCTTACCATTAATATATTATGACAATATGAGAGACCAATCGAACCCTAAATAAAGCATATGATGAACAAAACCCTAAATATACCATTAAAATCCTAAATACAACACGTAATAATTTAAACCCTAAATACACAATATATACTAAAATAAATAACATACCACAAGATAATAAACAACAATAACATAGATACCCTAAATAACAAATAAGTATATCACAATGATTGAAAATACAATGATAATATAAACACTTTGCACCGATATTCAAACAATAAATATGGACATGTAATAAGGTATTAAAAAAAATAATAATTAAACAATAATACTAATACATATAATAAGAGTCTAAACATGAAAGCTATATATTACAAAACAAAGACACTAAATATTACACATACCTGCATAAATAAAAAACAAAAAAAACAAAACAAAACAAAAACCCGAATATTAGATATTAGTAAAGACCAAAATTAGAAGAGAAATAAATAAAAACAGAATAAAACAAAATAACAAAAATAAAATGAAATTGCATGCCTGTGTGTGTGTGTTCTGTGCAGGGAGACTCACCGGGGACTTACCATGGGGGGGTACCACCGGGACTGAGAGGATGATGGCCGGGAATCTGGAGGTGCCAGGCGGTGACGGTGACGGCGACGACGACGAGGAGGACTGGCCGGTGGCCGGAGTGTTGCAGCAGCTATAGGGTGGTCTGTGGTGAGGACGGGTGATGGCCGGAGTTGGAAGGAGTCGCCGCTGCTGCTGTGTAGTTCTCGGATGGTTGCAGCGGCAGCAGTTGCAGAAGGGGTAATCGGCTGCTGGTGGGGCTGATGGATGCTGGTGCTCTGGAAGGGGTTCTGTGGGTTTAATGTTACGGCTACGGGTATGGCCGTAGGTTGTGGAGATTGCAGGCAGCGATGAACAGGGGGTGGCCGGAAGTGGTGACGATGATGATGGGAGATGCCGTGGAGGTGCTGGGTGGTAACGGTGTTGATGGGAGATGCCGTGAGGGGCTGAGTGGTGATAGTGATGATGGGAGATGCCGTGGAGGTGTTGGATGGTGGTGATGATGATGATGGGAGATGCCGTGGAGGTGCTGGGTGCGTGAATGCTCGAGTAAGCGAGAGATAGTATCCGGAGTTGCAGATGGGCGTGCGGATGGGGCTGTGCTGGCCGTAAAGGTGCTGTTGGGCACGGCTACTGTGGCTGCTGGTAATGAAGGGAGAAGAATAGGGCAGTGGTGGTGGAGATGGTTGCGGCTATTGTGATGGAGGAGGTGGTCGGGGCTGGGAGACTGAGGGAGATCGGAGGAGAGAGGCAAGGGTTTCTCTGTTTTTTTTTTCTTTCTCTGCCCACTGTGGCTGTCTGTGCGCTGCCTCCCGTGAAGGAAATTCGAGATGGAGAGGAGAGGTGAGGGTTTTCTCTTTGGCTGGCTCCGTGCCCCCATATATAAAAAAAATTGGCAACCCTAAAACAAACCTTCCCTTTTTGATTTGATTTGATTTTATTTTTTTTTATGCTTTTGGTAATAATGAAGAGGGAAACAATATTAATAATAATAATCATAATAATACAAATATCAATAAGGTAATAATAATACTACTAAATAGTAAATAGTAATAAATAATTATAGTAAAAATAAAAATAATAAAGATAAAATAATAATAATAATATTAATATTAATAAAAATAAAATAATAATACTATTATTAAAAGTAATAAATAATAATAATAATAATGATAACATAAAAATAATAATAATAATAATAATAATAATAAATAATAAATAATACAATAAAATAAATGAAAAATACAAGTAATTATAGTAAAGTAAAAATAAAATAAACGTACTAGTAATAATAAATAAAAATGAAAAATAATAATAATGATAATAGATATGCTAGTAATATAGGAAAATAATAAAATATAATAATAATAATAAAGTATTAATTTTGAAGAAAATAATAATAATAATAATAATAATAATAATAATAAGGTAATAGTAAAAATAATAGTGGCAATAGTAATAATCCAAAATAATTATAGTAAATTAATAATAATAATAATAAATAATAAAAATAATTATAAGAAAGTAATAATAATAATAATAAAATAATAACAAAAAGGGAACCCCTTGTTTTATTTGGCTAGGGCAAAAATAGGGTGTCTACATCAATTACAAACCTTTGAAAGAGCTATGAATAAAATTGGCTCTGATACCAGATACGCCCAAATCACTGTTAGAATAAGGAAAGATTTTAAACAATTGTCAAGTAAAAGGACAGAAGCATCATAAATAGTATAGGCAAATTGAAAGTATTCTCAGATTTAAGGGATGACTAATAATCCGCTCAGCCAAATTTATAGTATAAGAAAATTGAAAGTTACGCAAAAATCTTTCCAAAAATATGTGTGCCAAATTTATAAGTTCAGTATGCAAAAATGAAAGGAAAAAAAATCAACATATTTATATAATGCTTTGTGGCTCTATGTAACCTTTGCACATGATCTTCATTAAGAAAATGGGCTCTGGGCTTCACTAGTAAAATACAATTTATTCATCCATAAGCTCAAGTATTGTATATGGACATATGTCAAAATATGAGAGCTCCTAGGGTTTGACATAACAATACTCTAGCATGCCCTATAAAATCTCTCATTGGCTCCTAAAGACACATCAACCAAAGGAGGGGACTTTACTTTGCCTACAAATTTTTGGACAAGTCTCCCAAAATTAAAGCTACTTGCAATCTACAAAGATTAATAGATGAAGTTAAAACAAGTATCCTACAATTCTTTTGCAATCTGCTTATTGTTCAAACATCTAGCATTGGTAATAATTAACCATCAATCATTTTGAGAACAAACTCTTGAACTCTTGAACCAACAAAACTTGTTAGGAGATCAAATAGGAGGAATAATCATTTGAGAACACACTTTTTAAGCCCTCTAATAAGAAAAATAATCATTCTTTATTATAAAAAATAAATAATAATAGAGATTGTACATATTCTTTCATTTTAATAGAAAATTTGAATATTTGTTCAAAGTTTTCTTAATCTTTTACACACAAACGAGAGAAGGTACTTTAGTTTCTAATGAAATTTACAAGATGAGTTAAGATCTGTAGAATGAGAAGAAGAATACTTACAAATTTGAACTTCCACGTAGATGAACTCACGAAGGCTCAAAGACGAGCTTGCAACGAGCTCCTTCTGGTTCGAAATCTCCACGACGAACTCATGAAGCTTCTGACAAACTCGCAAAGGGCTCCTACTGGTTCGCAATGTGGAAGACTAACTCATGAAGGTCCTGCTGGTTCGAAGGGTTGACGATGAACTCACGAAGGTCAAAAGAAGGCCAGAGGGCTTTGAAGGGTCGAAGAAGAAGGCCAGAACTGAAGGGTCTCTCACTCTCTCCTCTCGTGTTGGCTCTCTGAACAGACACTACAAATGAAGAATCAAATAGGGATTAGGGCATTAGGGATTAGGGTTTTAGGATTCACCTGGGAGTGGGATGGCTGAGCAGGGCGTATGGGTTGTGTGGGGACTTGGGCAGTAGGCTCACTGGGTTGACTAGGTCTGGGGTATTAGTGACGGTTGTTCAAACCGTCAGTAATACCCTTAACAATTTATTTTTTAATCTTTTTTAAATAAAAACACTATTAGTGACGATTGGCAACCGTCACTAATACGACATTATTAGTGACGGTGGTTCCAGACCGTGACTAACTCCCATACGATTTCTTTTTTAATATTTTTTAAATAAAAAACTAGTAGTGACAGTTCTAAAACCATCACTAATAAATAATATTAGTGACGGTTATCCCAAACCGTCACTAATACCCTCAACCATTTATTTTTTAAATATTTTTTAGTACAAACACTAGTAGTGACGGTTTAAAACTGTCACTAATACCATATTATTAGTGATGATTACAGATAATCGTCACTAATACTCTAAACCTTTTCTTTTTAAATATTTTTTAAATATAAACAATAGTAGTGATGGTTTTAAAATCGTTACTAATACGATAGAATCGTTGCTAATATTTTCCCGGATAAATTTTCGCGCAGAAATTGTTTACCTCGCTCTTTTTAGTGACGAAAGTATTAGTGACGGTTTCTGCTTATAATTTTAGTGACGGTTCTTAAAAACCGTCACTATTACCAACATTTAGTGACGAATTCAAATTCGTCACTAATACTTTCGTCACTAAAAAACCCATTTTTTTGTAGTATTCCCACATACCTATGAGATGACTAAAATAATGTGGATGTGACTACTCGGATTTTAGACTAATACGACGTTCCTCTGAAATAGCTAAAACAACTTGCATATGACTACTTGAATTTAAGAACTATGTCATGTATCTCCAAGACAGTCAAAACAACTTGGATGTGACTACTCGGATTTGGGAACAATTGTCATGTGTCTTCGAGATAGCCAAAACAAATTAGATGCAACTACTCAAATTTGGGAACTAATATCCCGAATATTTGAAGTAGACAGATTAATTTGAAAGGGACTACTCAAATTTGGGAACTAATGTCCCAATTATTCGAAGTACATAGAACGATTTGGAAATAACTACTCGAATTTGGGAATTAATGTCTCAAATATCCGAAATAGACAAAACAATTTAGAAGTAACTGCTCAAATTTGGGAACAAATGCCCCAAATATCTAACATAGGCAGAACAACTTGGAAATGACTACTCAGACTTGGGAACTAATGTCCAAAACATTCGAAGTAGACAAAACAACTTGGAATAGACTATTTAGATTTTTTGAGGTAGCCTAAACAACTTGGAGATGATTACTCGGATTTGGAAACTAATGCCACATCTCTTAGAGATAGCTAAAATAACTTGGATACTATTATTCGAATTTGAGAACTAATGACACGTATCTCCGAGATAATCAAAACAACTTGGATGTGACTACTTAGATTTTTTGAGGTAGCCAAGATAATTTGGAAATGACTACTCATATTTTTTTGAGGTAACCAAAATAACTTGGATGTGCGTGCTCAGATTTTCCTGTACGTAATCGAATAAAACCACCAACATTTTAAAATTTTGAAATAAACAGCAAATAGCCAAAATTGTTTATTGTTGTTCATATATCTCCTATAAATATTTTTGCGAATATAAAAACAACTAAATTTTCTGTAATTTTTTAGAAAAAATAAAATAGGAAAAGAAAATATTTTTTTTACAACTAAATGGATGTAACGCCTAAAAAATAATTATTACATGAGAATCTAGTGGTTTCAAAAAAAATTATTATTATTTAATTAATTAAACATTATTAAATTAAATTAATTAAACAAGTAATATTACAATAATAAGAATTGTGAATTAAGTAATATAACATATTAATATATTAATATATATATATATATATATATATACACACACACATATATGTTAAAGGTTATTATTATTATTATTATTATTATTATTATTATTATTATTATTATTATATATAAAATATAATATAAGTAAAAGGAAATGAAATTTCCAGAAGAAGCTGCGCCTCCCCCCCTGAGCGTCTCTTGTCTCTCTCCTCATCTCTCCTCTCTCTCTCTCTCTCTTCGATTTCATCGACCTAACGAGCACTGATCGCAAATCGAAAAATATCATTGGGCTCCATTGTTCGCCACCAACATTTCTATTGGAGTGGATTTTTCGTAGGAGTGACATAGGCCTATCTCTTGGGGTAAGGTAAATTCTCACTCTTACTTCATTTTTTTCTTAAATATTAAGCCAAATTGATGATCGGACACCACCATAAGAATCTAGGGATGATTCTCTACAAGTATAGTGGAGTGGATTTCTCATGAGGTCATCATAGGCATAGCCCCAAAACTAGGATAAAGGGGTTATTTAGAGATTAATTGTTATTTAATTAATGTAGATTTGAAAATGTTAGAATATTGGGCATCTTGGGGTTGAACTAGGGTTATTAAATTTAGGGTTCGGGTGAGCACCGCGGGTATGATTTCAGGATCCCTGCAGGTGTAGTTCAGGAAACCAAGTAAGGGGAATAAATTATAACAATATTTGTTGAGAATTATTGACTAAGAAATTATGTGAAAACGAAATATGATATTTTGCCTGAAATTATTATGACATGATTATTAGATAAAAATTGCGTGGCATATGAGTTATACTGAAAACATGTTTGAATTGGTTTTTGTGATTTGCATGAAGGAAATGGGAAGATGATATAAATATATTTACTAAAAGGTTTGGTGTCGAGATTATTTAAAAGAAACCCAGTGCTATGTATATATTGAGCTGAAACAAAATGAGATTTGTGTTATTGAGAAACAATGAAAATAATATATGTATATGTATATTGAAGAGTTTTCTGAGAAATGACAAAAAGAGAAACATGGATATGTATATTGGAAAAATAGTGAAATGCTTTATTGAGAAATGCTAAAATGTGTGAAATGATATATATATATTAGTATGAGATGAAATGTGAATATGAAAATGGATATATTGCAATGTAAATTCTGCAATATGAATATTGAAATGTGGAAATTAAAATGTGTTTTCTAAAACATGAATATTGAAATGTGAATACTGAATTGGGAATGATGAATGTAAATACTGGGAAATGTGAACATTGCAAAGTACGAAAGCTGCAATGGTAGCATTGAAATGTGATTGATGAAATGTCAATACTGTATAATCATTATGGATATCTGGCAATGATAACCCTGACGGATGGTTATGGAAACCCTAAAGATGGTTAGTGATATTGAGCACGGTACCATTGCTAGTGGGGATTGTGCAACCACACGGATTCTTAGAACGTGTGGCATGATAGTCGACTAAGCTTTTTAGTAGAGTTGTTGTGCCCCCTACGTCCGGATCAGGGTTATAGGCCGGTCAGTCGTACTATAGACGCAGGATATGTGATATGATATTTTGATCTAATCGGGTCGGCCAACCGTGATTAGATCCAGCTTTCGGACCGCACAACCCTGACCATGGGGGGAAGCATGGCGTGGAAAAGAGATCCTCGGGGCAGCCATGAGTTACAGACACGACATTGGTACTAGGTACCAAGGATACTCATGTGCTGGATAGTAAAATGGAAATGGAAAATGAAAGAATGATAAAGATAAGTTGAAATGAGAAATGAAAGAAATAAAAGAAAATGAGAAACAAAGAATGATGGAATTGAGAAATGGATATGTGTGAGTTAATAACATAAATAATTGAGATGAAGTAAAACTCTCTACCTGAGGACTTACAGAGTAAGGTGAGTGCCCTAATGAATATCAGTTGTAGTCGAACCCGAGTTACTCGAGTAAGGTTACAAATGATATCAGAGCAGAGGGGAGCTGCATGTATGGGCGTGCAATCTCCCCTATCCTTAGAAACTTTGCTAGTGAATATGAGTTGTGTAAGAATGAATTTGAAAAATGATTTTGAAACTTATAAAAGCTAGTGTTTTATATCTATATGATTATGAGCATATATATCAGTGCATTTTCTCAGATGAATTGATGCTTTGAAAATTAAAATATGTTAAAACTAAACTCATATTGTTACATACTATAAATAATTTATTCCGTCTTTCTGATATGTGTCTCACCTGAATTATCTAAACTTTTCATGCAACAGAGATAGACCAGGTGATAAAGCTCTGAGACAATAGGGAGCTGAGACCCTGATATGCAGGGTGAGTTTTTGGACTAAGGAGGTGTGATTCCCCTAGGGTTGTATTATTTTGGGTATAAGATAGAAATGTATATATATGGATATTGATAATCTTCGTATTGTATTCTGGATGTTATGTACATTATGTATTCCGCTTTTAGGTTAACATAAATAAAACATCTGTTTACCTGGTACCAAATACAGGTTGGATCATGTGAGTGGTATCAAGGTTATTGACATTATGATGTTGGATGTGTCTGATTTATTTATTATTGAATGAAAAAAAAATGGTATGAAAAATCGGTCACAGTTTGGTATCAGAGCTTAGGTTGCTAGGTTCTGCAAACTTTAGTAAACAGCGAAATACAATACCAGAGTATAGGAATGGATTGTGAGAAGATTAAGTGATGGGTGGTGTGAGATATGAATCAGTTATTGTTAGAGGATGAGATTGGGAATTTAGGGTTCTATCTTACAGCCTAGAGGCAGGAGTTTCATGGTTATTTCTGTGTTTTTCTTGGGGTGATGATTTCAGGAAAACCATGGATACTATCGCCGATTCTTGTTTCTGAGTGGTAGGACTGAATCTTAAATTAGGATTAAGGCTGTTAAGATAAATGGTTATAGAAGAATGTTTCATAAGTTATAGTTTGATAAGTGTATTGGTTGCGTGATAGTAATTGAGTTCTGAGACTAGTTGTTCCCTTTTCAAGATAAACTCTAGGCATAACAATGTAAATACCAAAACTAGTGGCAACGAGGGGGCTTCCAGCATAGGTGGTAGTGACCTTGAATAGGTGTTGTGTAATGCAGGCCAGTAGGTCATGGCAGAGATTGTGTGGAACTATGGGGGGCAGAACTGCCCACCAGCTGGCCCGACCTACACTGTCGAGCAATTTATCCACATGAATTTGCCAACTTTTACGAGGAGAGCCGATCAAATCATTGTGAAAGGAATGGATCCAAAAGATGGAAGATATATTAGCACATCTCCATTGTGCAGACGAGCAGAAAGTTCTGTATGCTGTTTTGAAAATGACTGGGGAGGCCAAGTGTTGGTGGATATCAGTAAAACTACTTAAAGATCAAAGGTCAGAACCAGAAACCCTGACATGGAACCATTTTAAGGAAATTTTCTATGATCAATACATTCACTCTTCTACCAGAGATTCCCAAGTGTAGGAGTTTATGAACCTAAACCAGAGGAAGAGATCTATGCCCCCTAAATTTCAGGTGGGTACCAGTCAGGGGACTTGGAGAAGACATGGTGGCAGTGTAGGCCAGAGACAAGGAATGGGAGACCAAGTAGTACAGGGCAGACCAATGCCCCCTCTCTATTCCAGATGCTATAAAAGACACCCAGGAGAGTGTCGGGTTAGGGATGTGATATGCTACCGATGCCACTAGTCAGGTCGTATGGCAAGAGATTGCAGTGCACCACTAGTTGTTGCGCCTACTCTTAAACCATACCTAGGAGGCCATCAAGCACCTCGAGGTTGCTAGCAGAGGAACATCACTCAGGCGCGGGTGTATATGCTTATAGTTATAATTTCAGTTGAAGCTATTGTTTTATGTGATTTAGAAGCAATATGTTCACTTATTTCTTAGGAATATATCAGAATGTGTAAGATGGAAACTTAATTGTTAGACACTAAATTATTTGTAGCCATACCAATAGGAACAATGGTAAAATGTAGAAAGGTGTTTAAGGATTGTCCAGTGGATATTTAGGGAAGGATATTGTCCGCTTGTAGAGAGCCGAAAAATTATATATTAAAATAATTAGGAAAGATAATAAATAAAGCAGATAAATAAATAATAAGGGGAAAAAGAGCAAATTTTGAAAGAATGAACAGCAGACCTTGTCGATGAATCTTTTGTCTTCATTGACAAGTGTTCTTTTAGGGATTGTTTACAATGTTCAGTCCCTTATCGATGAAGAGATCCCGAGTGAGTGAATTTCAGATTTTTAGTTTCGTCGAATAATGTGCTCTTTTGTCGACGAACTCTCTTCTATAGGTCGTCAAAGAATCTTGTCTTCTTGTCGATGAAACACTACAGTGTTCTAGGGGAGATTCTCTACACATCTAGCAAAGTAGATTTCTAAACTGGTTTTTTAAGGAATTGCTCTAAAGTTGATGTAAGAGTTAGGATTTCTAGTTTTTTTTTGGATTTAAATGTTTCTTTGAGGTTCATGGGTTGAGAAAGTGTTGAAATAATGGGTTATTTGGGGTTTATTTGATTAAACTAGGATTTTTTATTCAGGATTCGGATAAGCACCACATGCATTACTTTGAGGTTCCTACTAGCGTAGTTCAGGAAATCAAGTAAAGGAAATATATTAAAGCAGGATTTTTAAGGAAATAATCGGTGAAAAATGGAAAATTTATGTATATATGTATATGATTTTCATGTGGGTTCTGTAATTCCAATCGTTTGAATTGTAAATTTCTGAGCCTAGGTGTGGAGACCCGATGAATTATAGCAATTAAATAATAAGAGAAAAGATAAAAAGGAAATTTTAAGGCACGGCGCGTTCATCAACGAACAGGCTTCTTGGACTCATCGATGTGGACGCGAGTCTCATTGACGAGATTTTATCGAGAGACTGTTTTCAAGGCCCGAATTTCATCGATGAGGGGTAAGCGTTCATCAACGAAACTCCTTATTAGACTCATCGACGAGGTGACGTTGCTTGTTGACAAGGCCACGTGGTCAGGCACTCTATAAAAGGCCAAAAATCACTTTCTACGAGAGAAACATGTAGATTTCTCCTTTCTCTCTCTAAAAACTCGTTTTCTCTACCTTGTCTCTAGAAATCCAGCCTCATTTCACGCCGATTCAACAATCCGAAGCCGCCACGCTACTCCTAGAAAGTTTCTCTTCATATCTACAAGAGTAGATCATTGGCTATCCCAACTTGGGCACCATCACAAAATTTAGGTAAGTTAATTATTTTAAGTTTTATAAGGTATTTGGTATTTATGGACTAAGGAGGTGTAGTAGATGAAATAATACTGAAGTTTTGCTGGGGAAAAATGTGAATTTCAAGGTGTTGAGCTGGGAACACCACAAGTGCATATTTAGTTAGATTTGTGGGCTTCTCAGTAGTTAGGTAAAGGGATAAATTAAGTCAGTTTATTTTTACAAAAATTTATTATTTTTAAACATCATGTATGTACAGTAATTATATATGTTATATCAAAATATTTGGGAATACTACTGTTGAAAAGGAAAACAGTTATAAAATATGTAATTAGAAATATATTCAACTTATGTATTCAATTTTAATACTATTTAAAACTGCGTGGCATAAGTATCATTTTACAAATATTATGTTATGTCAGTTTTTCAGCATAAGCATGTTTATAATAGTTTTTCAGGAAAACCATAAATAATATAGGAAATTATGGTTTCAAAATTTTATGATAAACAGTGCAAATTTTAGTTTAGTATGCTATAATATGCTCGGCATAAGGCGGTGATTGATAGTCGGCGTAAGGCCGTAATTATGTATGTTATTCGGCGCAAGGCCGTGCTTATGTATGATATGTCAGAATTTATAAAAATGCTATCAATCTAGTTTAATGTTAAATCAGTATATGTAAATATACTATATGTTATCATAACCCAAATGGTTTAGTTTAGATTAGTATTTAGGGCTTGATACCGTAGCTATTCAGTTTAGTTCAGACTAGTGCCACCACATTTGCCAATAGAGAGTGTGGGAGATGGATAGTCAATGTGACTTCAGTGTAGTGTTGTAGACGTCCCTCTGGCAGTTCGGACCAGGGTGGGGCAGGCCCATCGTACTTACAGACACATTTGACTTGGTAGTGGTCGGCCAGGCATTGTTAGGTCCCGCCTTCAGGCTGCACAACCCAGTCATAGGGGGTAATACATGACATCAGCTAGCTATCCATCTTGGGTAATATTTCAGTACTATTAGTTATAGCAGATGATTTTATAATAACTAAAATTTAGTATGATTTAACATCATTGTGATTATATATGTTTTATTCAGTATTATATCACCAGTTTTTATTCAGAAAAGTGTTATGTATTATTTATCTATTATAGTACAAATATACTCATACTGCAACACAACTGATATTAGTTTATTCCCCTTACTAAGAGGTGTATCTCCCCATCTTACAAAACATTTTAGGGAATCTAGATAGACAGGTGGACCGAGCTCCGCGTCAGTAGAGGCAGTTCATACTACCCCGGTAGGAGGGTGAGTTTCTAAGCTAGGGTCAGATGGTTTTTGGATTATGATCCTAGTTTTTCCTTTTGGTCTTTTGGGGGATTGTATATTTATATTTACAAAAATGTTACGGATTGTAGTGAAACTGAGGTACTGTTTGTTGTAAATGTAATACATGTTTTCCGCTGTTTAGGTGTCCGCTGTGTAAAGTAGGTGCATCCCAAGCACCCATGGGTTTGGGTTGATTTTTATATATTGGTATTAGAGTTATTACTAAGAATGATATTTATGTATGTGAGGAAAAAAATATTATGCTAATATAGGCAGGCCGTTACCGTTTGGTATCAGAGCCTAGGTTGTTAAGTTTTGTAGATTCTAGAATGTAACAGAAACAATACCAGAGTATAGGACAAAGGAATTTGGGGTTTTTTTTTGTAGTCTAAATGCAGGACTTTCGTAATGGTTTATGTGTCTTTCCCGGGGTGACAATTTCAGAAATGCCATAATAAACTATTGTCGGGTTGGGTGTCTAGGTTGCATGATTGAACCTTGAATTAAGAACAATGATGATAAATTAATTAAGGATATAATATACTAGTTAGATGAAATGTGTTGGATATGTTATGGTATTGTCTTTGTAGCATGGGCCCTGGGGGTTGTAGTGCACATGCAAGTGGTAGTGAGGGTGTTGGGCCCTCGGGTGCAGCTGGTGGCGATTTAGACGCAGTATTACGTAGCATGGCTCTGCAAGTCATGGTTGAAATTTCCAGAAACTCGGGGGAGCAGGGAGGTCCATCTGCAAGCCACAGATGTGTGATTGAGAAGTTTACAAAGATGAATCCTTTAGATTTCTCAAGAGGAATTGATCCTGCAATCGCTAAAAACTGGGTACAGGAGATTGAAAAGGTGTTGGTAATGTTGTAGTGTACTGAGGAGTTGAGGGTTCTATTTGCTATGTATAAATTGATAGGAGAGGCCGAGAGATGGTGGACGACAGTGAAACTCCTAGAGCAGTAGAGGTCAATTCCTATAGAGATGACATGAGACCGATTCAAAAAATTATTTTTTGATAGATACTTTCTTGCCTCATCCAGAGAAGCCAAGGTAGAGGAGTTCTTGAATTTGAAGTAAGGACAGCAGACAGTGTAGCAGTATGCAGGAAGGTCCATTGAATTGTCTCGCTTTGCCCTGTACATTATCCCGGATGAGATAAAAAAATAAGACAATGTGAAAGAGGCCTGAGGTGAGAATTATATAAGAAAGTGGCAATACTGAAACTACTGAACTTTGCTGAGCTGGTAGATAGAGCAGTTGTGGTAGAAGTCGGAAAGCGGATGGATGCTGAGGAACAGAAACAGAAAAAAAGATCCATGCCTTCTCGCGGGGCTCCCCTCTAACAAACTTTTATTCTAACAAAATGCCTCGCAGGGAATAATTCTAACAGCTATCATTCTCTTCCCTGCACACATGTGATTTTATTTTGCATTTTATTTTATTTTTTTGAATTTCAATTATAACCTACTAACTCTTCTGTTTCTTTACTTTCAAGTGAACAACAGGGCTTCGAGGATGCTCCAGCTATTGCAGCTGGCGACTCAGGATTTGAGGTGTTTTTAAATTTCATTTTCCCTATATTTATTATTATTTTTTAAATTTTTGTATGTATTTCAATGTATTGAATGTACCTCTGTATTTCCTAGTATGTTCATATTTCCCTATATTTTATTTTTTATCTCCTTGTATTTTCTTTCAGTTGTAATGTATGTGCACATTTTCCTGTGTTTTCTTTTCCTGTATGTATCTGCAATGCCTTTTACAACCTCCATCTTGTACCTCAATACCTTGGGCACGTGCCCCTCTTTTAATGAGATGTATTATTTCAAGTATGTCCAAGTTGTTATATTTTGTGCATGAAAACAGACAGGGCCCCACTGATAATTAATTTATAAATCTTTGCCCTAGTTCATGACTTTGCACCAATTAACTTTCTAACACTGGGTCTTTAAGGATCTGATTAAAAGGGTAATCGAATTAGAGCTCCCAGTCCTTCATGAATATGAATGAACAATCCAATCAACTAATTTAATTTAGCAATCCCCAACCTTATTTAAACTTCTAGTTGCATGATTTTAACAATAACTCAGTTAGGCACACTTTGTAAATCTACTTAGGTAAAACTTTTGAAATCTATCCACTCAAGAACTTAGGAAAAATTAATCAATCAGCGCAAACCCGGCTTTCAAAATTTTGACTTAGGATCACTGAAATAATTTGGTAAAAATTAGGGTGTCTACAATAACTAATATCGAAGAGGTTTGAAATACCTCTTTACTCTTTATTTAATCCTTGGGACGCACACACATAAAAATAGAATATATATATATACACACAGATAATAATCAAACAAATTCATAAATATTTGAGCAAAAAAAAGTGTTTAAAACATTCCCAAGTTTTCCAAAAATTTTTATGAAATTTTTAAATTTTTTCTCCAATTTTCCTAGATTTTCAAAGACTTTTTCCCATTTTATTTATTTTTGGTATTTCATTTTTCCATTTCTTTTATCTGAGTCAAAATTACTCAAGTAATTTTTAATTTTTTTTTCTAATAGTTTTGTATTTGTTCTTATTTTTTTCTAATTTTTTAAAATTAAATTTAAATTTAAAACAAAATCGGTGACTCATGATGGGTCATACCGATTCAACCGGTTAACTCAACTTGACCCAGGTCAAACCGGGTTGACCCAATTGTGATAGGCTTGCCACGTGTCAACCAATAGTGTTGACACGTGGTATAAGATTTTTATTTTTATTTTTATTTTTTATTATTTTTTTATTTTTGCAGCAAGGTAATATCAATGTAATGTCACCCACAACATGGCAAGACCCGAAAGGCCTTGAACTTTTGACATGATTCACTGACATGTCAGTGATCCAAGTGTCTAAAGAAAACACACATTGGACGGTCACGATTATGCCACATTGTTCTCTAAATGCATGGTCCTGAGCGCGCCACATATCACCGTTCGTACAGTGACACATGTCCCACTTTTATTTATTTATTATATTTTAGAAAAAACTAATATAAAAAGCTTTTTTTTTTCTTTTCTTTTCTTTTCGTCTCTCTCCACTCTTCCTATTCTCTCTCTTCTCCTTGCGTATCTTTCTCTCTCTCCCTCTGCCTCTCCATTTTCTCTTTATTTCTCTTTTTCTCCATCTCTCTCTTTCTATTTATCCTCTCTCTTTCTTTGTCTCCAATCTCCTTCTCTCTTTCTATCCTCAATCTCTTTCTCTCTCTTTCTATCTTTGATCTCTTTCTCTCTCTGTCTTGGATCTTCTTCTTCCTTTTTTCTTTATTTCTCTTTGATTTTCTTTCTCTCTTTTTCTTCAATTTACTTCTACCTTTCTTCAATCTTCTTCCTCCTTTCCTTTCTCTTCAATCTCTCTCTCTTTCCCTCTCTCTGTCTTCGATCTCCTTCTCTCTTTCTTTCTTCTTTATTTTTGTTTTGTTTCTTGTTTTCTTTTTCTCTTTTTCTTATTCTCACACCTCTTTGTCTTATTTTTCCAAGTCTTGATTGGATAAGGAACATAAGTAGAGAATTTCGGCTCTCTGCCTTCAAAGTTGAGCTCGGCTCAAACATTTTTCAAATAAGATCCCCTTTTCATTTTTATTATTTTTTTCGGTTTTTCCTTCCCTTTGAGTCATTTTCTTGAATTTTTCTCTGATTTTCTTGGAGTTTCCTAAGAGAAAAAAAAATATACCTAAAGGATTCAAGTTAGTTTGGGTTGAATTGATTTTGGGCTAAAGGCTGGGGATAATTGAGTTATGTTAATGGGGATGGGTTGAGCTCGATTTGAGGGATTCGATTTGGTCAATTGGGCTAGGCTCAATTGATCCGTGGGCCATTGGGTTCAATTATGCCTATTAAACATCCCATTTGAGAGTATATAGTTCAAAGGAGGGGGTGAATGGACTCTTTTGCGTATTTGGGCTTTCTCTACAACATAAAAGTCTTAGTAAGATACAAGCAATTATATCACAATATAGGTAAAGTAAATTGAAAAAGTAAGGTGTAATCCCAAGAGGGAAGGTGAATTTGACTTTTAAAATTTCTTTATACCTTCTTTAATTGATTCTTTCTCAACTTATTTTAAGTTTAGCAACCACACATATAAAATTCATTTTCAATCACAAGTTCAGTGGAAATTTATTTACTTATAAACTTTTTATGAATAAATATCTCAATTTGAATATCCCTTAGTAATTTAATTCAATCCAACTAGTAAAACACAATTCACAATGAATTCAACAATGTTTCAAAGATTCAACACTTGAGTAACTCAAAGTAGAGTTTAAGTATGTAGCTGATAAAATTCTTGTATTTGTGAACTTGATTTCCTAATATGAAACACAATTTCAATTAATAAGTCTTGGGTGTTAACCAATCAACGTACTCTCTTATGGTTTCCACAATAAATATTGATCAACCAACATACTCCCTTTTTGGTTTCTGCAATCCCAAAGTCAAATTAATTTTCAGTTTATTTAATATCCAAGCCACGTAGTTATTATTAACAGAATATTAAAATCCAACTATGCAATTTATATGAACTGAAAATTGAATGAGAGTAGGGAAGAAAGTCAGACGCGAGTTTTACAAGGTTTGGCTATACCCGCCTACGTCCTCGCCTTAGGCACACCACCTAAGGATTCCACTATAACACTCCTTTATGGGAAGGAGCAACCTTACACACTCCTTTGGTGGGCAGGAGCAACCTTTACAATCTCTCCATCAATAGGCTAGAATTCGCCTCTCCAAACGATACCCCACGGTTGGTCCAACAATGATTCAAAGACCTAGATCGTCTACAAAACAAGAAACAAATTTGGTGTACAAAGACACTCTCAACAAGAGCTGATTAGTACAACAATTAAGCACTAATATACTTCAATTCAAAATAACAATTGAAAGAATTTGAAAACTTTAGAAGTATATCACCGTGAGCTTTCTTTCTAGATTGAAAGAATTCAGAATAGGCTCAGAATTGTGAGAAAGTTTCACAGCAAAACTAAATAAGGCACTTCCGAGAGTTTGAGAGCAAGAGAGCTTTGAGAGTATTAAGAGCAAGAGAGCTTTGAATGATTGTGAATTTTCTTGGTGTTTTGAATCCCTAGCCTTGGGAGGTATTTACAGATGTTTAAATAAGTTTATTTCGTGTTCCCCAAGTGACTTGGAGTGTTTCCCAAGTTTTCATAATGTTTAGAATTCAAAAAAATTAAATTTAGAAACTTCCCATTATATTTAAAATTTGAAATCTCGAACATTCGGTCAACTGGGAACAAAGAGTCAATCGTCTGGATTCATTACAACACTAAGAATTTCAGAGGCAGAAAAGAGTCTGTCGACTGGAAAAAGTTGGCTAGTCGCCTGGATCCTTTCAGGTTGTTTCAAAAATAGTTTATTTATGTGTCAATGGACTAGAAAAACTTTGTCAATCACCTAGGTCCTCTCCGGTTGTTTCAAAATCAGTTTAATTCTTTGTCAGACACCAGGGTTGGTTTTGTCAGTCGCTTGGACAAACCATAATTGTAATTTTTTTCTTTTTGTTTCCAAAAATATTTTGCTCTTTTGCTTTCCCCAAGTTAATTTAAGACTTTTGAAAAGTATTTTCTGGGGTTTTTCAAAACATGGTCTCTAAGTCAATGAGTTTTCTAATGAGCTTCAAATTCAATCAAATTATCATTTGAATGAAGTACTTATATAGAGACTCTCTTGAGACTTTAAACACATTCTAAGCTTGGAGTCTTCATGCTTTGTCTCTTGCTTAGTCCATATTGCCTTTTTAGCTTGAATTATCTGAGCTTATTCAATTCCCTAAGCTTTCGTCAAGTTTTCTTTGAAATATGTCTTTTGAGCTTTCATTTCTTTTTCATGTAGACTTGCAATGAGCTTTGTGATAACTTTGACCTTGAGCTTAAAAACTTGATTCTTGAAGTATCATCACTTTCAACAAAACATATTAAATAACCTTTGATTTGTTATCATCAAAACAAGATTAGTAAGTCATGTTAGGCCAACAATCTCCCTATTTTTTTATGGTGACAAATAAGGAGCAAAAGTGAGTGAACCTTGACAAGGCTCCCCCTTATAATAGGCATATTTTTAACAATGTTTTGAAAGTACAATAATCATTCAATAATATCAACTTCAGTTTTGAAAGTTCATATTGCAAGATCTTATTTTATATTCATCATATTTAGCAACATATATCACTTTTAGTTTTACTTGCTTTTCATTATATACCTTGCTCTCAATTTTGCTCAATCCTTCTCCCCCTTTTGACATCAATCAAAAAGAAGGGAAATAATAAGGCAAAGTCCAAGATAGACACAAATTCATACACAAAAGGATATTCATAAAGGACCATAGGTGTACATAGTGTCATAAGCAACTTGAGATACATACCAAAACAAATTGAGATACATAAGCAAACTGAGTACATATAGCAAGGAGATACACAACAAAAAAACTAATATATCAATGAAATACATAGCAAAACAACAAAAACATTAAGCATCAACAGCAGCTACGCCATCATCTCCAGCACTTTCATCATCTCCTTCATATTTCTCTTCCTTAGATCCCTCATCAGATGCATTATCACTAGGATAACGTAAAGAACTAGCCTGATATTGTTCTAAATGGCTAAGTCTTTGATCAATGTAGGAAGGACTAGACTAAAGTGAGGAATGACTGTCCTTAAGAGACTGAAGTCCTAAGCGGACGTCACTACTAAAAGTAGTAAACTGATGATGGAATGGTACAAACCAAGAAGGAGCATCAAGTTGAGGTTCGGGCTGCTGTTCAGGAGGTGGAGCTTGCTCAAGAGCTAGTCTAGGTGGTCTTCTTCCTCTTAAAAACCATCCTTGATCATGTTTCTCATAGTTCGTTTGTTTCAAAGTTGTGGAGTTGAAAAGATCATACCAAGTTCTCTTAATAAACAACTCATTCGGACTAATGATACTAAGATGAGAAAACAAGATAATGAGGATGTCATCATATGGAAGAGTAACTCATTGTGCTTCCAACCTTGTCCACATCCATTTCAAAATCAAATGGGATAAATCAAGTTTCTTCCCTTTCAAAAGGCACCACATGATAAATCAGTCCATATATCACATGTAATCATGTGATCCCACCTGAGGTGTGATATTGTAGGTTATGATTTTCTAAAGAATCTGTGCTTGAAGAATCAATTGAGTATACTTAGGAGGAGTCCTAAATTGTTTTGGTGCTTCTACCATGATTAACAGTAAAAATTCCTCAGGGGTGAATCCTAGATCCATGATCCAAGTATGTGAGAATGCTAGACACTCAAAATCACCATGGTCAATATGAAGAATGGGGGCCAAGGTTTAAGGAGTTAACGAAATTATTTGTCCTCTCACTTCGATGATGAGTACCGCTTGATTTAACAAGATTTGCGTATAGACCCTTGGCTTGATAGACCACAAGATTATTCAATCCAATTGCCCTAAACAATGGTAGAATATTTGGAAAATCTGATGTGAAGAATGCGGTGTCGATAATTTTACCAAGTATAAGATCAGTTGCTTAAAGATGAATCTGATATCTTTGTTTTGCTTGAGGAGTAACAAGCCATTGATCGAGGTGTTCATATTCTTGTCCGAAGGTCGAACCTCGGTTCGTTGCTCGTTTGGTTCGTGGCATTTTGATAAACGAACGTGGCAGAATTCCCTAGAAACTGAAAGGGGGAAATGTGGGGAGATGATTTTCACTCGTTTGGAGGAGGAATTTAGGGTTTTGAAGCAAGTGAAATGGAAGAAATGGAGTTCAGGTGAGTGGAGGAGCGAAGTCCAGTTGATTGGAAAGTAAGAACTTAGGGTTTTGCGCTCAAAACTTCATAAATCCCGATGATCCAGTAGACTGGATCTAAGAAGTCAATCATCTTACTGACAAAGAAGTTGTATTTCTGCAAGTCAGTGACTTGTCAGTCAATTGGGTCACAGAACTCAGTCGCCTGACTTCCCAAAAAATTAAATTTTTCTTCTTTTCTTTTCTTGTATTCTTTCTAAACCACTTCTCTATTGTGTAATAGACCAAATTCTCTTCTTATTGTTATAAACCTTTTCTCTAGAAGAGGTTTTGTGAAAATGTCCATCCATTGGTCATTTGTATTTATAAATTCAAGTAGTATATCTTACTTTTGTACGTGATCTCTTAGAAAATGATGTCTCATGTCTATATGCTTAGTTCTTAAGTGTGATATTGGATTTTTAGAGATGTTTATTGCACTTGTATTATCACATTTTATTGGTATGGCTGAGTACTCTAAGTTAAGGTCTTTTAATTGTTGTTTCATGTAGAGAGTTTGTGCACAGCAACTACCTACTGCCACATACTCAGCATCAGCGGTGGATAAGGATACGGAATTTTGTTTCTTGGAAAATCAAGTGACAAGAGACCATCCTAGAACTAAACATTATGTTCGGTCTACTAGTTGTCAAGTATAACAAACTTCCTATCATATCTCGATAATATTTCATATCTACTAGTTTTCCTTTTTCATCCTTATCAAGACTTATAGAGGTACTTATGGGAGTTCCTATGGGCTTGCTACTTTCCATGTCAAATTTCTTAAGCATTTCTTTTATATATTTGGATTAATTTATAAAAGTTCCATTTTTGATTTGTTTAATTTGTAGTCCTAGGAAGTAGTTCAATTCTCTCATCATGCTCATCTCAAATTCCTCTTGAATACACTTAGCAAATTCCTTACATAAATCATTTTTTGTTGCACCAAATATGATATCATCCACACGAATTTGAATAATTAGCATGTTTTCCTTCTTAGTTTTGATAAATAAGGTGCTATCAATCTTTTCTCTAGAAAATCCATTTTCTAATAAGAATCCACTTAACCTCTCATATCAAGCCCTAGGGGCTTGTTTCAATCCATACAAGGGTTTAGTTAATTTAAACACATAATCCAGATTTTGAATATCCTCAAAACCTGGTGGTTGTGCTACATATACTTCTTCATTAATAAAACCATTTAGAAATGCACTTTTTACATCCATTTTATAAAGTTTGAATTCTTTGTGAGATGCATATGCTAATAGCATTCTTATAGCTTCCATTCTAGCTCCGAGAGCAAAGGTCTCATCATTATTTATTCCTTCTTCTTGGTTGTATTCTTGAGCCACAAGTCTAGCTTTGTTTCTTACCACAATTCCATTTTCATCCCTTTTATTTTTAAATACTCACTTTGTTCCAATAGTTGACTGGTCATCCAGTTTATGAACTAATTTCCATACTTTATTTCTTTCAAATTGATTTAATTCTTCTTATATAGCCACTATCCATGAATCATCATTTAGAGCTTCTTCAATGTTCTTAGGTTTATCTTGAGATAAGAATGCATAATGATTACATAGATTTTTCAATGAAGATTTAGCAAATACACCTCGTGATGGTTCTCCTATGATTTAATCTCTAGGATGATTTCTTACAAATTTCCATTCTTTGGGTAACTCAGAATTTTATGTAAATTCATTTTTCTCTTCTTTTACTTCTATAATTTCTATGTCTTCTAGTTTTTGAGTGGTTTGAACTTTTTCAACATTTATTGTTTTATTAAATGGATTTTCCTCATCAAATGTTAGATGAATTGATTCCATAATTGTAAGAATTCTTTTATTATAGATTCTAAAAGCTTTACTTTTTAATGCATATCCTAAGAATATTCTCTCATCAACTTTTGCATCAAATTTGCCTAAATCATCTTTATCATTTAACACAAAACATTTGCATCCAAAAACATGAAAGTAAGATATATTAGGCCTTCTACCTTTCCATAGTTCATAGGGAATTTTATTTAAATTTGATCTTATTGATACTCTATTTATCACATAGCATGCAGTATTTACTGCCTCAGCCCAAAAATACTTTGGTAGCTTATGTTCATTGAGCATTGTTCTTACCATTTCTTGAAGAGTTCTATTCTTTCTTTCAACAACTCCATTTTGTTGTGGAGTTTTAGGGGCTAAAAAATTATGATGTATTCCATGTTCATTACAAAATTTTTCAACTTCTTTGTTGTTGAATTCTCCTCCTTGATCACTCCTAATATTTGAAACACTATATCCTTTTTCATTTTGAAGTTTCTCGCACAAATTTATTAACATATTACAAGCTTCATCCTTGGAGACTAAAAAGAGTACCCAGGTAAACCTGGGGTAGTCATCAACTATGACAAAAGCATATTGCTTTCCTCCTATACTTTGAGTTCTAATAGGACCAAACAAATCTAAATGAATAAGTTATAAGGGTCTACTAGTAGAAATATGTTTCTTCTTTTTAAAGTTTGTCTTAATTTGTTTCCCAAGTTGGCAAACATCACAAATTTTGTCTTTTATGAATTTTGTGCTTGGTAAACCTTTGACCAACTTCTTTTTAGATAAGTTTGATAATAAATCCATGCTTGCACTCCCTAGTCTTCTATGTCAAAGCCAACTAGCTTCATTCATGGCAACCAAACATGTTACTTCTTGTGAGATTAAATTTTCAAGGTTTATACACTATATATTGTTGACTCTATAAGCAGTAAATAACACTTCATGTTTTCTTGGATTTTGAACTATGCACTTATCTTGCTTAAAAATTATGTCAAACCCTTTATCACTAAGTTGACTTATGCTTAAAAGATTATACTTTAATCCATCCACTAGTAAAACATCATCTATTTTTAATAAGAATTCATTACCAATTTTTCCGATTTCGATGATTTTACCTTTAGCGTTGTCGCCGAAGGTGACTTGCCCTCCATCTTCTTGAACTAGGGTGGTGAACTTTGTTCTATCCCTGGTCATATGTCTTGAACACCCGCTGTCCAAGTACCATTTTTCCTTTGATGGAGTGGTCCTACAGCATACCTACAATGAAGTATTCATGGTGTTACTTTTGGAACTCAAATCTTCTTAATTCTTTTCAAGTCATATCTATTTTTAGTGTTTACTTTCCATTCATTTTTTATTTTGACATACTTCTTTTTAAGTGAACAATTAAACTTTATGTGTCCTTTATTCTTACATAAGAAGCAAGTAGTGTGTTCATGAATATTTGTAGAGGATGTACTAGCATAGTATTTTGCTTCTTTTACAAAATATCCCATAAATAGGTTCTTCTTCTTTTCTTTTCTTTTCTTTTTTTCTATTCCACTGTATCCAATTCCTTTTTTATCACTAATCATCCTTTGTTGTCCAACCATCTTTTCAAAATTCTCTTTTTCCTCTAGCAAAATTTTAAATGATCTTTTTTTCTTGTCCACTGTATCCAATTCCTTTTTTATCACTAATCATCATTTGTTGTCCACCATCTTTTCAAAATTCTCTTTTCCCTCTAGTAAAATTTTAAATGATCTTATCTTTGTCTTCAATTTTATTTTTAAGGTTGCTTATCTCTAAGTCTTTCTTTCTTTCTCCATTTATTTGTAGTTTTACCAAATCTTGAGACATGTTGTTAATTTTCTTCATGAGATCATCAATATAAGATTCCTTTTCTTTTTCAGCTAATTTAGAAGATTCTAGTTGGTTTTTCATATTTTCGTTTTGTTCTTTCAAAGCTATATTTCTTTTAGACACTTGAATGAACTTATTGTGTAAACCAAATAATTCATTCTGAAATTCTTTGTATGAGGGCATACTATCACATGAATCATTACATGATTCTTCACTAGACTCTTTTGATGAACTATAATAGGAGTTTACCTCGTCATTGTGAGCCATGAAGCACATGTTGGCAACTTCTTGTTCACTTGATTCATTTTCAAATTCGCTTGAGCTTGTATCATCCCATGTAGCCTTCATTGCCTTATTTTTCTTTTTCTTGTCTTTCTTCAGCTATGGACGATCAGGTTTAATATATCCTATATTTTAGCAGTTATAACACGTAGGAGGTTCATTCTTTGTTTCCTTTTTGTTTGTTTCTCCTTTGTCAATTTTTTATCCTTTAAACTTCCGAGTGAATTTCCTATTCTTTCTGAAAAATTTTCCAAGTCTTTTAGTAATGAAAGCTAGTTCTTCATCGTCTAATTCATTATCTGCATATTCATCACTAATGCTTTCTTTGGTAGCCTTAAGGGCTATTGATTTCTTATTTTCATTACTATTCTCGGAATTTCTTTCATTTATTGTCATCTCATTTGTGAGAAGGGATCCAATTAACTCGTCAAGGGAAGTATTTTTCAAGTTTCTTCCTTCAGTGATTGCAGTGGCCTTAGGTTCCCATATCGAAGGAAGTCCTCTAAGGATTTTTAGAATCATTTCATATGTTGAGTAATTTTTTCCTAAAGCATTTAAGGAATTTATTATGTGAGTAAATCTAGTATACATGCTAGTGATAGTTTCATCTGGGTTTATCCTAAAGGCCTCATACTCGCTTGTGAGCATGTAGATTCTACTATCTCTAACATCTACCGTTCCTTCATAGGTTACCTCTAACTTATCCCAAATTTCTTTGGCTGACTTACACGCCATGACCCTATTAAATTCATTTACATTTAAGGCACAATATAATACATTCATAGCACTTAAATTAACTTGCAGCAACTTAAAGTCATTATCAGTCATGTCTATTTCTTATTAGGGTACTTCTTTGCCATCCACTAATTTAGTGGGGATGTGGTCACCATGTGCGACAACTTTCCATGCCTTCCAATCCATTGTTTGTAGATAGATTCTCATTCTTTGTTTCCAAAAAGTATAGTTTACACCACGAAAAATAGATGTCTAGTTGAGGATTGACCCTCAGCAAAAGGGGAAACACCTAAGTGTGCCATAGAAATCTTTTTATAGTTTCTAATTAAGATTTGTTATAACCTCAATCTGATACAAAATGAAAAAGGAAGGTGTATTCCCAAGAGAGGAGTGAATTGGGTTTTTAAAATTTCTTTATACCTTCTTTAATTGATTCTTTCTCAACTTGAATTAAGTTCAGCAACCACACATACAAAATTCATTTTCAATCACAAGTTCAACGGAAATTTATTTAGTTATAAACCTCTTATTAATAAATATCTCAATTTGAATATCCCTTAGTAATTTAATTCAATCCAACCAGTAAAACACAATCACAATGAATTCAGCAATGTTTCAAAGATTCAGCACTTGAGTAACTCAAAGTAGAGTTTAAGTATATAGCTGATAAAATTCCTGTATTTGTGACTTGATTTCTCAATATGAAACAAAATTTCAATTTCCAACACCCTTCCAAAAAAAAAAAACTCCAAATTTAAATAAACTTTCAATTAATAAGTCTTGAGTGTTAACCAATCAACATACTCTCTAATGGTTTTCGCAATAAATATTGATCAACCAACATACTCCCTATTTGGTTTCCGCAATTCCAAAGTCAAATTAATTTTCAGTTTATTTAATATCCAAGCCACGTAGTTATTATGAACAGAATATTAAAATCCAACAATGCAATTTATATGAACTAAAAATTAAATGAGAGTAAGGAAGAAAGTGAGAGGCGAGTTTTACGAGGTTTGGTTGTACCCACCTACGTCCTCGCCTTAGGCACACCACCTAAGGATTCCACTATAACACTCCTTTACGGGAAGGAGCAACCTTACACACTCCTTTGGTGGGCAGGAGCAACCTTTACAATCTCTCCATCAATAGGCTAGAATTCGCCTCTCCAAACAATACCCCATGGTTGGTCCAACAACGATTCAAAGACCTATATCGTCTACAAAACAAGAAACAAATTTAGTGTACAAAGATACTCTCAACAAGAGCTGATTAGTACAACAATTAAGCACTAATATACTTCAATTTAAAATAACAATTGAAAGAATTTGAAACCTTTAGAAGTATATCACCGTGAGCTTTCTTTCTAGATTGAAAGAATTCAGAGTAGGCTCAGAATTGTGAGAAAGTTTCATAGCAAAACTTAGTAAGGCACTTCAGAGAGTTTGAGAGCAAGAGAGCTTTGAGAGTATTAAGAGCAAGAGAGCTTTGAATGATTGTGAATTTTCTTGGTGTTTTGAATCCCTAGCCTTTGGAGGTATTTACAGATGTTTAAGCAAGTTTATTTCGTGTTCCCCAAGTGACTTGGAGTGTTTCCCAAGTTTTCATAATGTTTAGAATTCAAAAAAATTAAATTTAGAAACTTCCCATTATATTTAAAATTTGAAATCTCGAATGGTCAGTCAACTGGGAACAAAGAGTCAGTCGCCTGGATTCATTACAACACTGAGAATTTCAAAGGCAGAAGAGAGTCTGTCAACTAGAAAAACTTGGTTAGTCGCTTGGATCCTCTCGGGTCGTTTCAAAAACAATTTATTTATGATTCAGCCGACTGGAAAAACTTTGTCAGCACCTGGGTCCTCTTGGGTTGTTTCAAAATCAATTTAATTCTTTATCAGTTGTCTGGGTTGGTTTTGTCAGTCGCCTAGACAGACCATAATTCTAATTTTTTTTCTTTTTGTTTCCAAAAACTTTTTGCTCTTTTTCTTTCCCCTAATTAATTTAAGACTTTTGAAAATTATTTTTTTGGAGTTTTTCAAAACATGGTCTCTAAGTCAATGAGTTTCCTAATGAGTTTTAAATTCAATCAAATTATCATTTGAATGAAGTACTTACATAGAGACTCTCTTAAGACTTTAAACACATTCTAAGCTTGGAATCGTCATGCTTTGTCACTTGCTCAGTCCATCTTGCCTTTTTAGCTTCAATTCTTTGAGCTTCTTCAATTCTCTAAACTTTCATCAAGTTTTCTTTGAAATATGTCTTTTGAGCTTTCATTTCTTTTTCATGTAGACTTACAATGAGCTTTGTGATAACTTTGATCTTGAGCTTAAAAAACTTATTCCTAAAGTATCATCACTTTCAACAAAACATGTTAAATAACCTTTGATTTTTTATCATCAAAACAAGATTAGGAGTCATGTTTGGCCAACATAAATCAAGCACAAGACATAAATTAAAGAGTATAGGGGGAGAAAGCGTAACACCGAAGTTTTAACGTGGTTCAGCACCAAGCATGCATTCACGCCTTAGCACCAAGCCAAGGATTCCACAATCCATTTTAAAACTCATTCACCGGCGGAGGAAACCTTACAACTCAGGTACCAAACCCTACATTCGGGAACAAATCCATACCGTGCTCACCAAGAGCCACAAGGATCACCAAGATGCATTGCAAGTTCGGTTCACAAAGAACCTTTCAACAAGAAGATGATTACAATAAAATGTTCCTTATTGAGCTGATATCAAATACAATTCAAATCTCACACTACTCTCTCAAGGAATGATTCAAACAAGATGAATGAGCAAGAGAGATTGAGCACTTGTGAATAAATAAAATAGATGCAAAGTGCCTAAGCTTTGTATAAAATGATATTTTTCACTATGAACTTGTATAAATCACCAAAACCATGCTAAACAAGTCTATGGACTTGTATATATAGCCAAAAACCCTTACTAGCCGTTATTGGACCGTTAAGAGTAAGTCCCAAAAGAAACTAGCCGTTTTCTAGTCGTTATTGCGCTGTTCACTATGCGTCTCATTGACTTGTGACCCCCACTCATCGACTAGTCGCACTCTACCAGCAATCTTAGACATTCTACCTGGCCTCGTTGACGAGTGCCCTGAATCAGAAAAAATTATCAACATGAAAGTTGTGAAAGTTTTTCTCTACTTTTCAGGGACACCAAGATCATCCTTTTTGGACTTTTCTAGCAAAAGTTATGCCCCAAATACCGAAGGGTATTCAGGAAATTTAATAGGTGCATAACTGAGATTTTAAACCCAACTAGGACCAAGTTTGTAACAGATTATAACAGTAATATAATTTAAAACTTGTCCTCATGAAATTTATTTTGAATATAAGATATCTTATTTATGAAAACATATTTGAAAGCTCATTTTGATATCTTATATGATAAGTATGTCTTTTATAAAAGTATACTTGACTTTCTTGAGGCTTTAAGACATAAAACATGTTTTGAAAAAATCAGGACAAAGTATGTAAATGTTTATAAAACCAAGATGTTAAAAGCTTGTCCCTTATGAAAACATATTTGAGTTTAGGATTCATTTGACAAACTCTTAAATTTAATTTTGAAAACTGTGAAAGTTGAGTTTGTGACTGTAGTACAATCCTATAAACTCATGTGTCCTAGTATGCATGCACTTGCTCAACTCTTACTCAAAAATCATGCATGAACAAAACCGCAAGATTTACTAAGTATACTATCTCAAACACACAACCCTTATTACATATAATTTAACAATTGAGCTTCATTTGGTGTGCTTGAGTCCTTTCCAAGTGAGTGTCATTTTGATCTTTCCTTCTTGATGTCAACTCGGTCCGATCTTTGCCTTGGATCTAGTACTCCATGTATTTGTCTCTTGAACATGTACTAAACATGATCTGCAAAGATGAAATGCACTAGAAACAACAAATAGGTTAATATCATTAAAATATATAAAACGTGATTATGTAGCCCCCAAAACTAACAATCTCCCCATTTTTTATGATGTCTAACCTATTACTATTTTACTTGATCTTTGCATTTTTGTTTGACTTACCATAACTTATTATACAAAGATAAGTTCACCTATAACCACTAATGGATTGTTATCATCAAAACAAGACAATTAAGAACATGTAGCCACCAAAGCTAACAAGGCCCAATTGGGTTGTGTGCTGGATTAACTAGAACTTGAGCTTTAAATGAGTTTGAGCCCAAACAAATTTTAAGTTTGGGTCCAAGGTTTGGATTAATGGGTCAACAAACCAAGACTCGGATCAAGTTGACATGGGTCCCTAGGTTGGATCTAGGTATTCAGGTATGAGTATTCCAAATTCGGGTGAAATACCTAAATCTTTGGTTAATATATTCTGAGAAAATTATTGATTTATGTTTTTTTTTAATTTAAACTCTAATTATAGAATCGAAATTTAGCATTACTAGAAATTCAATTAAAATAAAGTACAAAATCAACAAGTACCTACCTCAGCTCCTAAATTCTACAATTTGCAATTTCCTCTTCCTTTTGCCTGAGCCTCTTGAATTCCTTTCTGC
Source organism: Malania oleifera (assembly GCF_029873635.1). NCBI lineage: Eukaryota > Viridiplantae > Streptophyta > Magnoliopsida > Santalales > Ximeniaceae > Malania > Malania oleifera. Next base: position 28,165,892 of record NC_080425.1, read on the forward strand.
CAATCTTTTTTTGCTTCTGCAGCTCAAACCTTTTGTTCTTCACCTATTCTTTACTTAGTTGATTTCAATCACTCAGCCTTCTCCTTAAGATTCTCTCTCAAAAGCTTTCGGTGAGCAATTCCTTTCTTCAACTCTGTCTCCGTGTCTGTGTCCCCAGCCCTTCTGGGAACCCACTATTTATAGGCCTAAGAGATCACTCAATTAACACTTATTAGATCAATCAACACCTAATTGATCAATCAAATTTCATTTGAATTGACTCACATGTTTTGTTTATAGTTCCCACGTCTAATTGCATGTTTTTCTTTTGTGCTCGCGGATTTAAAGATGAAAATGTTGGCACACTAAATTTTTGCTTCATTTTTTTTCCTTTTTTATTTTTTCATTTTCAATCTAAAAATTTTCATTTCCCATGTATTTTTTTCATTTTTCCTCTATCTTCCCATTTTATTAATGAATATTTACATTATCCAAAAAAAAAATCTATTATATAAGCATCGGACAAAATAGAATGTCTACAATGACCATCCAAACATCACTTACTTCATAAGTACTTGATCAGTACTCATTTTTACACAACCAAATAATAACTTTCAATACTTCTCCATTTCAGTACATTATTATACTCTTGCCTATTCTATTCTTTGAACTTAACTTACTATTTTATTTGTTGTCTTTGCATATTTCTTTTTGTTTCTTTTGTGTTGTTGCTGTGGAGGTGGCAAGGATTTGAGCTAAGTGACTTTAATTGTTGAATGATTATCTTCCTTTCCATCTCATATGCCTACCAGTATCGTGGTATCGAATATCATCTATCTATCTAGTGCATCCTCCATCTAATAAATAAATAGCTTCACTTTTACCCTGCGATTAAGAACATCAATTTTAAAGTTCTTAAATTTACATAAAAAAACCAATACAAAATTATACTAAATTTTATTTTAAAATACAAAATTTTAAATTTAAAACTTAAAATTCATGCTCCCATTCTCTCATTACAGGACGAACTGACGCTTTGGGCCAACAGAAAGATATAATTTTGCATCGGATTCATAACAGTCGTGTACTAAAATTTTGCGTCAGATTCATACTTCTTGTGTACTATATTATCAAAACTTAGAGCAACTGCCCTCTTCAATGCAGTGAGCCTAAACCTTTCTCAAATTTAGACTTCCTTGAAACCAAATATAAACGGAGACATGGATACGGGTAGCTCGGAAATCTGAAATTCACTCTACTTGATAAATTAAAATGGAATGAAATTATACAGAATGGAAATAAATTTATCCCCATACTTTCAAATTTCATTTCAGTTCTATCTTATTTCATTTAGCAAAACAAACATAATGTCAATTCAGGAATCAAATGCCATCTAGAAAGAAAATATTTTGGCTGCATAGCTCAATGAAATTAAACGAAAACAAACGAAGATGTAACCCTTTACTTGCATTCAACCATAGCATCTAAGCTATAGCATGATCAATCCAATTCCATAACACTATTATCACTATGTGAGGCAGAAACTGTAGGCTTGTTTTGTATCTAGAAACCCATCAGATATTAAACAGTAAAGAGTAATTGTGATAGTTCATAAACAAACAATTCAAAGTGTTTTAGTTCTTTCAGGGAAAATGCAGTGACAAAGGATGCCCAAACCTATGTTTATATCTCTCAGCTGGGGGGAGCAGCAGCATCCTTGATAGATTCACGCCAGGCATATTCCCTTGCACCGTCCTTATCGACGATCTTGATCACAAAATTTGGAGGAGCCACAACCAGCCTTGACCGAATCTCAAGAATGCACTTATCCACCAAATCGACTGCTTCTTCCAAGGGCATACCGCTGCGATAGTGTCTGTCCATCATAGAGAGGGAGAAATATGATCCATAACCAAATGCTCCCTTCTCGATCTTGTGAAGAGTTGCAATGTAGTCAATGTAGTACAAAGATGGGCCTATCTCCTTGTCATACCCCGCCAAAAGGATGTTGACGAAGTACGGATTCTGAAAAACAACAACTGATTCAGCCAACTTTAAAATCTAAAAAACCAAACAGGAATATGCATGGTAAAAAAATAAAGCATATACACTGTTTCAGTTTACACAAAATCAATTTTTTGCATACCATTTAATAGAGGAGAACCATTGATTCTTACTTCTTACCATGTGTTTGGGATTATGGACTTCAGGTGTTGGACTTGGATTTGTGCGAATTTCAATAATAAAACACAATGCAAAATTGTATTGAGTTCCACCTAAATCCACACAAATTCAAATCTATAACTTGAAATTCACACTCCCAAACATAACCTCTAAGAAAATTTCATACATTTGGACCTTGAACCTAGTAGGTATGAGTTACTTGAGGAAAAAAAAATGGATTGCTAGGATATAAGCAATAAATAACAAACTCCATCAAGATTTAGTGGCAATTAATATCGTAGCTGGATACACTATGAGGTATGTGAGATTTAAAAATTAAAAATATTCAATCTTTGCCAGGTTATTTTTAGGTAAAAATAGGAACACATTGTATTAGAAGATCTTCACAAATCACTAGTGGCAGCAGGGCAAATTGCTCCAAAATTCTATTAAGGGAATCTAATGAAGGACTGGAATAATTACACCAGAAGAAAAAATGACCGAAATATCCCCTTCAGTCTAAGCACGGTGATGTAGGACAAGCAGGGCAATGGATGGACCCTCATTGGAAGCTGATAAAAGAGAACTGGATTAAGGAATTATCAGATTTCAGTCCAATAGATTTAGGATAATTAATTAGGCTTATGTTATTTGGAGGGTTGTTTGTAATATTTGAGTATTTTAGGGTTCTTCCATAATTTCAGCTATCTTTAGGGGCATATGTGTAATTTTCTGTATTATAGGCTTTGTTATAAATAGTGAGTGAAAGCCATGTAAGAGGTGAGTTTTGATGATTTGAATTGAAAGTGAATGTGTGATTCCCCCTTGTATCTCCCTCTCTTCCTTCTTTTTCTTCCCTACACGCTTTTTCTTCCTCTCTATCTGTTTCTGATATTCTGCATTTCTCAAATCTGGAACTCTCTCTCTCAACCTTCCATCTCAAAACCATTTTAAATACCAATCTCAGATTTCAGCCCTTTCATCCTCTCTGCTTTGAAATTTCGGTCAAAAAATTTGCAACTTCCATCCAAAATTACAATTGTGCCACACTGCCACTCATGTTTCAAACACTACTTTGCTGGAAGATTCTCACAACACTACCACCATCAATGCAAACAGAGATTCCCAGTAACCCTTCCTCAAAACTTCATTTCCATCTAACCAAGCATGTGGCTCATGCACCAGCCAAAAATTTTTAATTGCCACCCCTCTTCTTTTGTTTTTTGTTTTTTTTTTTTTTTTTGGATACCCCTCTTAAATCCCTAACTTCTAGTGCTTTTCTTACCACACAACCACCACCATCGCAATCACCACCCTGCGATCTACCTTCATCAGGGTGATGCATGCACCCGACACACTGGCAACACAAGTGCAGGAAACTCTCCAAAAGCCCTGCAACTTCCAGAATCGTGATAAATTGATTCCAGCCACAAGAAATTGGTTTTTTCCCCTGAGATTTTGATTTACAGCATGATACTTCGATTTCGAACAGGATATTTTCTGAGCAGCCGAAATATTTTGATATGGAAAACTAGACATTGGACTACCATTGTCCCATCAGCACTTTAGAGCATCAATTTGTCACTCCCAGCAACAAGAATCCAATTCTTCTGCATTTTGTGAGTTTTCTAAGTGACTTATCCTCCAACATTTCAAGATTCAAAGCCAATTTTTTCCAATTAGGGAAGATATGATGATGTAGGACAAGAAGCAGGGAAATGGATGGACCCTCATTGGAGGCTAATTAAAGACAATTGGATTGAAGAATTATTGGATTCGGCCCAATAGAATTAGGATAATTAATTAGGCTTATGTTATTTGGGAGTTTGTAATATTTGTGTATTTTAGCAGTTCTTTTGTAATTTCATGTATATTTAGGGGTATGAGTGTAATTTCTTGTATTATAAGGCTTTCTTACAAATATTATGTGAAGCCGTGTAAGAGTTATTTTTGATGAATTTGAATGGAAAGTGAGTGTGGTTTCCCCCATATCTCCTTCCTTCTCTTCCTTCTTATTCTTCCCCTCTGCTCTCCTCTTACCTCTCCCAAGTTATATGTTGGCTCTAATAACATGACGCTGTCCTGCATCACATGGTATCCTCTTGGCTCTTGAAATAGCTTCAGCTTCTCTCTCTCTGGAGCCCACATGAGAAAGCTGGGTAGCATCTGTCAAATGGACATCATATTCCCGTACACACACACCTGCTGCAGCAATTAAGAAGCTTTATCACACTCACTCACATATGCAAGCTGAAATGAGGAGAATAAAACCTCAAACTTCTAGTTAGTGGGCACTGCACAAGGTTAAAGCCAAAACAGTCCTTCCTCCACGCCCCTCTTTTAATCTCTCTGCTTCTCTGCTCTGAAATCGACACCATAAATCCCCTTATCTCTATCTTCCCTTCCACAAAACATTTTTCTTGCTGATTAAACCATGAGGAAGTTCTACAGGAGGACAAGACCCTTGAATTCTCTTTGATAGGGGAAAAAATTGGATCAGAGTCACCAGAAAATGCAAAAATTCTAATAAACCATGAATTGGTACAAACGTTCCAAAATGTGAAACATTTTCATTCAAAAACGCTAAAACTAATGATCCAAAGTTTTAACTCAATATTTTTCCCATAACATATTCTTTTATTAGTTAAATCTGGGAACCATCACATTGAAATTCTATTTTCAGTAAACTAATTCACAAAAGAAAAATTATAAATTAGAAACATCTCGACATACGCTCCAGAATATACAAGTGCTTGTTGCACATTTTTCACCAATATAACTATTTAAGTATACCCTTAACATTCCACATTTTACAGCATGTGCCATACTGCGATCCCGTTCCTATTCCACAAACTGAAGTGTTCCACGTTCTACGTAATTTTGGTTTGGATTGTAAAACAATGAAGAATAAACTAAATAATGCTAAACAAACAGGAAGCTCAAAAATGCCACTAAAAGTATGTTTGAATATAGATCATAGCTTATCTCAGTTGGAGGCTGTTGCAACAAAGGCCAGATATTTGTGTCCTTCAGAGTTCAGTCGAATCAAAGAGGTGTGGCTGAAATTGATAACCATCATCTTCTTATCTGTAAGTACACAAGAAACTGAGGGATGTGGCTCTCTGCATGTTGGGCATCTTGTGGGTGATAGCTGATTTAGTTTCAACAGAAATGAGGGCTTGGATGGGAGTTAAAATACTTGTTCGTGAAAGAAGAAAATTGCTGATATAACCCCTCTCACTATTTTTGGGTCATGAGAGAGAGAAAAAGAACAGCATTTGAAGGAGTGAAACCTGCAACCTAAAATGTGGAATGTTCTGATTCATGGAACAGGAAAAGGAACGGGATCGTGGTATGGCGAATGCTCTAAAACATGGAAGACTAGAGGTATACTTATATAGATATATTGGTGATAAATATGCTGTGTTAGGGCCTTAGAGTTTTGCGACCCTGACACATGGTTTTCGTGTATGATTCTGACTTGGAGAAAATGTTGGCTAACCTAAATTCAACTATGCGACTATGATGGCTACAAATTTTTTATGCCACTATGATGTTGAGATTGGTCCAGATAGTACAAATGGTTCTCGAACCAAGATGTATGAACATTAGATCCTAGGTGTTTACTCATATGTGAACGGAAATACTTTGGAGACTTTACTTTTGGGAAAACACCCGGTGAATGGCCTACCTCCCACAATATCCTATTAGGTACTAAGTGAGCACCCTAAAGAGCGCTCAAGGGCAGACTCTTGACACCCTTAAGGTGTGTCTTAGGCTTCCGTGTGGGATTGGGAGCCTCATGGATGATTCATTTGGGAAAGAGATAGCACAGTACTCTCAGCCCAGAAGTTTGATATCCATCCTTCTTGGCCATTGGCTATACTGTTGGGTGATGTCATTCTAGATCCGATTGGATTATCAAGCGGTGTTGATCCTTCGTGTGTCCAGCTCAAGTAGTGTATTGACCCTCTCTTTCCTCCAACTACTTTGGCCTTTCGCTCCCCTCAGCCAACATTCCAGCCAGTATCTATGCAAGCATCTTTCAGAGGCAATGACTCTTTTCTTCATCTAAAAAAGAGGCAGTATACTCAAAAACCAGCCCAAACCCCGGGTTGAGTCAACAACTGTCTCCACTGCTCAAAGGAAGAAAGACAAGCACAAATTTGGAGAATCAAGTGATCCAAATCGTGAGCCACAAATTGGGGTTCTAGAGAAGGATAATCCTATCTCTAAACTCCTTACTAAGATGGCTAATCCATTACATCCAGAGGAAGCACCAAAATCATCACTCACAATCATGACAGATGATGATTCTTCTGAAGACGAGATCCAAACTCCAAAGCCTACTATGATGACCCAGCCATCCACCCACAGAACTGAATACGATAGACCTACTGACGATGAAGGAGTAGATGACAACATCAGCCTCTCAGAAAATAATGCATCAGTCATTCCCATGAATAGTTCAAGAAACAATGGAAATGGGCCGACCATTTCTTTGGAAGGAATTCCTCCAAGCCAATGGAGGAATAAAATCCTTGAGCTCCATGCATGGTGCATAGCAGAGCAAATGAAGGAAGGAATTACCCTCAAAGAAGTCATTGAAAGGGCCGTTTCCAAATTCATTGGAAGACTAAGAATCTGGTGGATCAACCTTGGAGATTACAGACAACTACAGATATCACAAGTTCCAAACCTTGATGTCTTCATCTCCACTATCATTGAAGAATTCTTTGGTGCTTGGGAAGATCACGTCACTCAAGCCAGAGAAGAGTATATGAAGATTAAATGTTGCTCCCTCAAAAGAAAGGATCTAGAGAAGCATTATAATATTATCTCTGAAAGGTATTATACTCTTTGCGAACCAGATGATATCAACCTCAAGCAAGCCTATCTCAATAGCTTGTTTGATCCACCAGGAGAAGAAGTCCTTCGAGAATTGCAAATGAGTGGAAAAAGACTTGAAAGCACCTCCTTTGGTAAATTCTACTAGAGTGCTCTTATGAATCTGGATGCGCTCTGTAGAAAGTACGACATGTACAAAAGAGTCCAGAAGGCAGGCATGAAAATCACCAAGGAATGCAAAAGGAAGGACCTCCTCATCAAATGCAAAGGAAACAAGCAATGCTCCTGCCCGACAAGAGACCATGAAGATATTTCTCCCTGTGGAAAATCTAGAAGATCAAAGCACAAGGAAAGACGCTGGAAATTTTTAAGAAAGAAGAAGCAATAAAAGGATTTAAAAGATCATTGATGCTACATCTGCAATCAAAAGGCGCATTATGCAAAAAGATGTCCCCAAAAACGAAGGCAAATCAAGCTTATCCATATGTTGCACAAGGTCTCAAATTGGGATTTACATGACGACATCGAGTCTATTTTCTCCATGGATGATCAACAGAATGAAGATTCTATTATGGCTTTCTAACAATGTGGCTAGACTGATTTTTTAGAATCTTCTAATGAAGAAGGAGAGTTCGAAAGCTACTAGGCCGATTTGCTTGAATGTTCTCATATACAACCTATCAGCAATGAGAGCTACTCGATAGCTTCAATAGAGGATGTCGTTCACAATCTCTGTTCCATCCAAGAATCATTATCAACGCAATTTAAGAAAGGAAGTTATGTTTCACCCTCTGCTCCATTTTGGGTATTGGCTGATAAATACTCAAAGCCCATTAAATTCATTACATTCTTCGACACAGGAGCATCTTTCTTAAGCCTGGTATTCTCCCGAAAGACAAATGGAAACCTTGTAACCAAGGATTCAAGGAAGCAAATGGAGAACACTTCCAGGTCAAATTAAAGAGTGTGCCTGTTTATATTAAACTTCATCCAGAATGCCTAATCAAGGCAACGTTCATTGGATCAAACCTTCCAAATAAGGATCTTCTCATCAAATTCAATATCATTCAGCACTTCAACAAAGTCCAGTGGACAACCCAGGGTTAAAATTTAGATCATATTTGTTACAATGGACCAAGACTCCTAATCTCTTCCAGATCACTCAGTCCTTACAGAAGATTAAGGCTCGATTGATTCAGAAAAACTGTGCTGATAGTCATAGGGAGTTTCTGGAGAAATGCTCAAAGTCATTATGGAACAATCTAGAGTTTTATGTCAGTCTCCCCTTCAAAAAGAATGAAGACATCAACCCAACTAAAGCCAGTCACAAGGGGATGAATCCAGAATACTACTCCTTGGCCCAGGAAGAGTTGACCCAACTCCAAGAAAAAGAGATTATCGAACTAACAAAATCCCAATGGGCTTGCGAAGCCTTTTATGTCAACAAAAGGGTTGAACAATCTTGAGGAAAGCTTCGGGGCTTATCGAACCAACAAAGTCCCAGTGGGGTTGCAAAGCCTTTTATGTCAACAAAAGGGCTGAACAATCTTGAGGAAAGCTTCGGCTCGTCATCAACTACCAGCCCCTTAACCATTTCCTCGCTAATGATAAGTTCCCATTGCCAAACAAGACCAGCCTATTTTCACAACTACCGGAGGCCCAAATATTTTCGAAGTTTGACTTGAAAGCAGGCTTTTCGCAATTGGGCATCCATCCAAAGGATAGGCCCAAGACGGCTTTCTGCATGCCCAACTTCCACTACCAATGGACCGTTTTGCCATTTACGCTCAAAGTGGCCCCGTCCATTTTCCAAAAGGCTATGATCAAGATTTTCCAGCCCATACTTCATCATGCCTTAATTTATATTGATGATATCCTCCTATTCTCAAAAGATACAACATCACATGCTGAGCTTCTGAATCAATTCACAGACATAGTGGGGTACTATGGAATCATGCTATCAGAAAAGAAAATGATTATTGGTGTCGAGACAGTAGATTTCCTTGGGATGAAGATTAGCCAAGGCAAATATGAATTGCAACCACACATTGCTACACAGCTTAGCACCTTTGCAGAAAGTCAGATGACAACAAAACAACTGCAGCAGTTTCCTAGTATTGTCAATTACATGGCAGACTTTGTCCCAAAGCTTGCAACTTACACAGCTGCACTCCACCAGCTTTTGAAAAAGAAAGGCGTCCCCCCTTGGGAATCCAAACACACAGAAGCAATTAAATCACTTAAAGCAGTGGCTACAACATTGCCACCACTCCAGATTCCTGACAAAGGAAAGAGAATACTGCAGACTGACGCTAGTGATTTCTACTGGGACGCAACTTTATTCGAGGAAAAAGAAGATGGGACTAGACATATCTGCGGATACAAGAGTGGAACATTCAAAGAATCAGAATCGCACTATCACTCCACCTTCGAAGAGATTTTGGCGGTAAAGAGAGGGATTGAAAAGTTTGAATTCCATCTGATTGGACATGTTTTTCTAATCGAAATGGATATGTCATCCTTTCCAAAGATGATCCAATTCAAGCAGAAGATCCTCCCGCAGGGACAACTGCTTCAATGGGCAAACTGGTTCTCACAATATAAATTTGAAGTTAAGCACATCAAAGGGAAGCACAATATTCTCAGTGACTTCCTCTCAAGACCAACAAATCATCCTCAAGTCCTCTCCCTCATGGCATCCTCATCTTCTTCGTCCCTTTCAAACTTGGTCTAGACCCTCCCAAGTGAAATCCAGGATAACATCCTCAGTCACACCATTGATAAGGGCAATCATAAAATGATCCAAAGTCTCCAGTCCCTCCTCTCAAAATATGGTTTAGTAAATGCTCCGATAAAAAACCTGGACTGGCACCCTCTTTTCCCATTCACTTTCTTATCTGACCTTCCCTAAAGAAGCTTTTCTCCTTCCTTGGTACCTTGCAAGGGCTTACTGACTCGGTATGATTCTTCACAATCCCTGGACCTATACCTTCTTAACAAACCAAAGACAAAGACATCGCCAGTACAAATTCTTTAAAGATTGGCTTCTGTTCTTCAAAACAGAAGCACAATGGGTGGAGCAATTAGATTTCATTACAGGGTCCCAATATTTATTGGTCATTTTCCATATCAAAGGAGAAATCTAGTTTCAAGACAGGAATAGATATGTTAATATCTCTCCCATTTGTGAAAGGATAAGGAGCTTTAAAGAAAATCCATTTGCAGATCCACATCTTTCAACACATAAACGGATTGATATAAGAAAAAGCTTATGCCACATAAATTAGGTTGACCCAAACAGATTACCACAAGAGTTATTCAATCTAGTGCATTTTTAGTACGATGGAAGAGCCAAAAGCTCTCATTACGCAGCACTGTTCCCCAATTTCTACAGTACCTACCTGATGAACAGGTTGGCACTTTTCTATGTGGAACAAATAGAAAGTAATGGGACAACTGAAGATTTGGAGATAATGGCAGTCTATCCATAGCCTCAACTAGTGGGTTGTAAGTGATGGTGTCACAGACCGAACATTTCACACCTTTGTGAAAGAATCGTACGACGCTAGCTAAAGCCTTATTGTTTAACCAACCAACCTAGCGTTTACCACAATTTACCAATAGAACACTTTCATTGTCATTCAAACAAATATAAGCGGAAGCAATAAACAACTTATGAAAGCAATGGCACTTAAGCAATAAACATTGAAGTAACATAATTCATTATTAACACCTCCATTAACAATGGTTGTCCAGCGAAGGAGGCAAGTAGACTAAACACGTTGACAATAACTAGTGAGTTTTACAAGTTGATGAACACTCACCCTCCCTTAAAGAGATTTCTATGTTATTCTCACTCTGACACTAGGAAACATCAATATGACTGAGGAGTCATACTCCCCTTTTTAGCCTAGGGAAAAACTATCTCTAAAAAATAACCCTAAACTAGTATTTACATGATGGAAATCTATCCCAAATGCATGAGGCAAGCGGTCATAGTCAAGCATAATGCCCTGAACAAGCTCCTCTCGTGACGCTTCCCCACTTATGCGATTAATGTCCTCATAGACTTTGACGTTACCTACACTTCAACTTTGTCCACGAACGGTTGTATATCTTCTGTAAAAACCTAGCTAATTTCTTCGTCACCAAGGCCTTTCCACTTCACTAAGAACTCCAGCCGCTTCTTCCTTGAGGACGTGAACTCCCTGTCTGCAAGGATGTCTTCAAATTTTTGTCTGTCGGGTTGCACTGTCTTCAATCTACTCTAGTTAACTGACTTTTGCTTGGATCTTCGGTGTCGGCGTTGAACAGATTAAGGCAGCTTCCAAGTCGGTGGGTCAATTTTGTAAAAAGCCCTCTCGACTTTGGCCAAGATGGCAACTAGTCCTTCATATTTACAAAGTAGTCTCCTATCTCATCCCCATAGTGACCTAATCTATTTAGGATTGAGCTTAACAAGCACCAAGTCACCTACGTTGAAGTGTTGCAGTCTTCTCCCCTGATATGCCCACTTATTCATCCTATTAGAAGCTTTCTCCAGGTAGGCTCGAGCAATCTCTGCATTTTGTCTCCATTCTTTGGTAAAGATGTATGCTCGCTCCTTCCTCTTCACGGCTCATCCACTATGAGGTAACAGTGGCTGCTGGCCTATAACAAGCTCAAAAGGACTCTTGTTGGTTGTTGAGCTCTTTTAGGCATTAAAACAGAACTGAACCACATCAAGTAGTTGCACCCGATTCTTCTGGTTGGCGTTAACGAAATGGTGCAAGTACTCTTCTAATAGCCCGTTGAATCTCTCCGTTTGTCCATCTGTTTGTGCATGGTAGCTCAAAAAGATGTCAAGTTGTGAACCAAGGATTCTGAAAAGTTTTGTCCAGAAGTTCCGATGAATCTTGAGTCTCGATCACTGATAATATCTTGGAGAACACCCCAACACTTCACAATATTCTTGAAGAATAATTGTGTTGCCACCTCTATCGTACTGTACTTCGAAAATCTGTGTATAACCACAAGCATAGACCCCACATCTCCCTCTCTGGGCAAGTTGGTGATGTCTAGTGAGACACCTTCCCACGATTTGGATGGTAATGGTAGGGGCTCTGACAGCCCTGCAATCTTCTTCTACAACACCTTGTCTTGTTGACAGGTGAGACAAATCTGAGTATAATCAACCACATCATTACACATGTACAGCCAATAATACCTCTACTTCAATAATGCCAAAGTGCGTTGTCATCCTGGATGTCCGGCCCATATGGTCATGACACGCTCAACAGCGTCTTCCTCAGATCTCAAGCTTGTGGCACAAAAAGTTAGCTACCATGGGTCATTAGCAATCTGTCTTCCATCTAGAACTGACGTGCTTTTCCCTCCTCTGTCAGCTTCATGAAGTTCTGTGCAACTGGATCTTTGGTTAAATTCTCCTTAATGCGCTCTCGCATCGTCATGGTTACGGTACTCATTGTCAAGTGTGTTACCATCTATAAGGCTGCCAAGTCGGCCTTCCTACTCAATGCATCAACAACTTGGTTCATGCACCCCGCCTTGTGCTCAAATGAGAAATCAAATTCTACCAAGAATTCTTGCCACTAGCCCTACTTGGGTGTCAACTTCGACTGTGTGAAGAAGTGGCTAACAACCGAGTTATCTGTTTTCACCACAAACGTTGACCCAAGTAATTAATATCGCCACACATGAAGACAATGTATCGCTACTAGCATCTCCTTCTCCTGAGTTGTGTACTTCCATTCCACTTCACTAAGCTTACGACTCTCGTACGCAATAGGATGTCCCTCATGTAACAAGACTCCTCCAAGGGTGCAGTCTGATGCTTCTATTTACACCTCGAAGGGTTTCATGATGCCAAGAAGAGCAAGTATCGGATCTTTCATCATGGCCTCCTTAAGTCATCAAGGACTCCCTAGCACTTCTCTATCCAGTTCCACTCCTAACTCTTCTTCACTAATTCAATCAAAGGAGCAGTTCTCCTTAAATACCCCTCTACGAACTTCCTGTAATAAATTGGCAAGACCAAGAAAGGAACGCAACTCCTTCATTGATGTTGGGATCTTCCATTCTTGAATCGCTTTCACCTTCTCCATATCCATCTTGATATGATTTTGCCCAATCATATGACCAAAGAATTTGATGCTCCGCTGAGCGAAAGAGCACTTCTCTTTCTACCCATCCAGCACAACTTCAATGGTCGTAGGCATCAGCTCTTGGCCTACTTCTTCCTCTACCACCACCGTGGCGAGATACTTCTGTTCACCCCTTCTCAATCCTTTCTTGAGTTGCATGGCTGAAAAGAACTTCTCATCGTCTCCTTTCCTTGCAATGGCTTGCACCATGCGAGGGTGATCTCCCATCAGACACATGAAACTAGCAAAAGGCATCACAACTACCTTGATCTCCCTAAGGAATTCCATTCTCTTTTCCTGCATATTTAACCTACCAGAGCGTGCAATGTTCACCCTGCCTGTGGCGCTTGGCGTGACACCCTGCCTACCCATCCTAGTAGGGGTGAACATAATTCAGGGTACCCCAAATTAACCGAATTAACCGACCGAAATTGGTTGGTTCGGTTCAGTTAAAAACACAGGATCGGTCGGTTCAGTTATGGTTTTACGAAGTTCGGTTAATCGGTTAATTGGTTCGGTTAAGAGGAATGTTAATTTGGTTAACCGGAATAACCGATTTAATAATTAATTAAAATTTAAATATAAATTAGTATATGTTAATTTGTTAATATGTTAATTAGTATATACTAATTTGTTAATATGTTAATTAGTATTTGGTAAAAAATTTACAATTATATTATGTTTTTATTAATTAATTTCAAATTAATTCGGTTAACCGAATTACTTGAAAAGGTAATTCGATCAGGTTTGATTCAATGAGACCCCTCTATTTGGTTGGTTCGGTTAACAGTTTTCATTAACCGAAATTTTGGTTAATTCGATTAATTAACTAAATTTGGCCGGACTGACTGTTTGCTCACCCTACATCCTAGGCACTTGGTGTGGCACCCTGCATACCTTCTTGGGCGCTTTGCATAAACCATTACCCTTTCTCCTTAAGATTAACTTACCAAAGCGTGCAGCATTCACCCTGCCTACCCTTTGGTGCTTGGCGTGACACCCTGCCTACCCAACCTGGGCGCTTGGTGTGGCACCCTGCATACCTTCTTGAGCGCTTGGCATAAACCATTACCCTTTCTCCTCAAGATTAACTTACCAGAGCGTGCGGCGTTCATCCTGCCTACCCCTCTTGGGCGCTTGGCATGACACCCTCCATACTCTCCTAGGCGCTTGGCATAAACCATTACTCTTTCTCCGCAGTGTTAACTTACCAGAGCGTGTAGCATTCACTCTACCTACCTTTTGGTACTTGGCATAAGCCATTACCCTTTCTATGTAGTGTGGTGGAAATCTTTTGATAACTCCACCATCGAACTTTGTTGATCTCTTTAGGATCCCTCCAATTAATCAAACACGTTCCCTCAGTGGGGCCCTTACTTCTGCCACTTTGTTGGCTGACAACTCAGCCTGTGCTCCCAGCACATCAATTCTATGGGCATTGGTTGGCATGGTCACTTACCAAAGCTTTACCAATCCCATAACGAAGGCAAATGAATTCACCTAGCAACAAACCAAGCTCAGATACCAGGTGTCACAGGCCATATATTTCACACCTTTGTGAAAGGACCGTGCGACGCTAGCTAAAGCCCTCTTATTTAACTAGTCAGCCTAGCATTTACCACAATTCACCAATGGAACACTTTCATTGTCATTCAAACAAATATAAGCAGAAGCAATACGCAACTTTTGAAAGCAATGACACTTCAGCAATAAACATGGAAGTAACATAATTCATTATTAACACCTCCATTAACAATGTGCGTTTAGCAAGGGAGGCAAGTAAGCTAAACATGTTGAAAATAGCTAGTTAGTTTTACAAGTTGATGAACACTCATCCTCCCCTAAAGAGTTTTCTATGCTATTCTCATTGTGACACTAGGAGTCATACTCCCCCCTTTAGCCTAAGGAAAAACTATCTTCGAAAAATAACCCTACACTAGTATTTACATGATGGAAACTCATCCCAAATGCACGAGACAAGCGATCACAGGCAAGCATAATGCCATGAACACTCTCAGCTTGTGACTGATGGGTATGCTAACACGAGGGTTGTGTTGTGGGGAAGAGAGTTACCCTTATTGCTGGTGGAATGTGAATTTAACAATGTTAGCATTCAAGTCCAAGTTCCTCAGTGACAACCTTAGTTTGGATCAAGGGATTTAAAGCCATAAAACATGACCATTGGGTTAGGAAATTAAGTGTTTCCTTGGATGAGGATGAGCACAAATGGGCTTAACTTAGTGTAGTCTTGCCGCCACATGCACGTGACTCCTTAACACTTTGGATACATCTCGACAAGGGTGATTCCTTTTGGCTTTTGAGATATCCAAATCTACGAAAGTATCAAAGCAAATCTCTTGATCGTGAATGAAAAATGAGACTGTTAATATGGGCATCAACTCAATTGTGGGAATGCAGTTTGTGGCATTGGGTGGGAGAAGGATGAAGTTATCTTTGAGTAGGTTCTTGTCACTCACTCCTCTTTTGTCATGTTACCCATTGTGATTAATGAAGTGAAAAGGTGGCCTTCAATTGATGATCTTGTCAACATCAGGATGTTTGTTTGTGTCCTACACCCATGATGAGGGGTAAGGGTCAATTGAGGGGAAATAAGATAAGTATAACTGGTGCCTTTAAGGAGGGTATTGTTTCCACACTTTGGAAGTTGCCTTATTGTGGTTTGCATTGGAGCTCGGATGCTAATCCATTAAGACGTTGCAGTTTCATCATTCCACAAGGGTGATACTCTAGGATCTGGTCTAAGCGAACAATTGTAGGAGTTTGCCAGAGAGTGTCTTTCACAAAACTCGAGTACAACTGTACAAATCCATAAAAAGGTGACATTCTTAGATCTATAGGAAAGAATAAGTTGTGAAATCGTAGGACAGATAGTCCTCGAGCCACACAAGATCTGTTCTATGTTGGTCACAGCGGTGACATTTATCCAATGGGGTATGGACTTGAAAGGAACCACAAACCTTGCTTATTGGACTTTGTTGGAATCTTAAGTTGCTCTTTTGATTTGTGTTCTGGTGGGAATATGGTTTGAGAATGCAATTGTGAAATTGACGAAAGCTCAATGTGCCATTGGCCTTTTGGCTTGATAGTGACCTATGTCAAGAAGCATTGGAATGAGTTTGTCATAGGGCATTTGAACAAGATTGCCAACAAGTGCACATGAGTCATTTTGGCCAAAGGGCCTTTCTATTTGTTGTTGTTGTGCAAGTTCGTTCAGCACAACCGAGCCAAAGGGCTGCCTTTCATATGAAAGCCTATGTATGCCAAAGGGCAGTGGCATCAAAATGTTAGCCACAATAGGTTGTGGTTAAGACTAGTTGGTTAGAGGATGAGAGATTGGTAATATCAAACTTCAATTTGGGTTAAGCTTCAAATGTCTAAGGACATGAAAGATTGGTAATCGTATTGAAGATTTTCACTTAAGGTGTGACCTAAGCTTGAGCCTTGAGGACTCGAGGAAGTTCCCATGATTAACATGTGGTTGGTTTTGTGCCGATTGGTTAACTTCGAAAATGTGGTATTTCGTGAAGAAGTGGGTTGTGAACCCTAGATGTTGATATCGTTCATGTTTTGGGAGTCTCCTTGGTGCGGACGCATCCTTAGAGTTGTGTCTCGTGAGACTCTTAGGTGGGGACTCACTTTGGAAATGGATTGTTGGTTTTGAGCTTTCATGTTCACTTGGCTAATTATTACCAACTTGCGGGTGGTCAAACTTGGAGGGCCTTCGAGATGGAGACTATCCTTGGAGTGTAAGGAGGTTGGTAAAGAACCTTGAGCTTGTATTCGGATGTCAGAACCTAGACAGGTAATGAGATACAATGAAGTCATAGGTACAATGTGGTTAGGTAAGGGTTTCTGAATGTGTGACCCTCCTATAGTGAGAAGGAAGTTTTATCAATCACCAAAAGATGGTATCACTATGGAGTAGCAAAAATGGGTTGAGAAAGAATCATGACCAGAAGGAGATTTCGAGCATGTTGCTCCATGAGTGGTACTGAATTGGGGTCAAGTTGGTTTCTAGAGTGAGATTGATTCTAGGATCTTGCCTTGGTGGGTTAGCTAATGAATCTTCTCCAACTCTTCCAAGTCTCAAGAGACAAAGATGTAATACGAATCCGTATCAAGGTTCGAAGAGTTTGAGTTGTAGGAGAGTGTTAAAAGACCTTGTGTCCAAACTCCAAAGATATGTGCTCCATGAGCATCTTCAAATTAGTTCGGGGTTTTGATGTACGGTGTAATCTGAGACAAGTTTGGTGTTGTGAAGAGCTTTGGGATTGTGGATGATTTTGACGCCTCCTACTTTGTGGCTCTTGGAAGTTGGATGGTATTTGTGCATCAATGAGAACGTTGATAAGAGGGAGTGGGGAAAAATGTCAAGGTCTTAGAGTTTTGCGACCTAACACATGGTCTTAATATGATTCTGACTTGGAGGAACGTTGGTTAACCTAGATTCGACTATAGGGTTGTCATGACGACGGTTCTAGTATGTCACTATGACATTGTGGTTAGTCTAGATAGTACAGATAGTGGTGTTCTCGAACCTAGATGTATAATCAATAGATCCTTTGTAGTTACTCATATGTGAATGGGAAGACTTGAGAGACTTAACTTTTGGGGGAACACCAGGTGAGCAGCCTACCTCCCCTAATATCCTATCTAGTACTAAGCGAGCACCTTGAGGAGTACTCAGGGGCAGGCTCTTGACATCCTCGAAAGGTGTCTTCGGCTTCTACGTGGAATTGGGAGCTCCATGGATGATCCATTTGGGAATGAGATCACACGATACTCTCAACCCAAAGGCTTGATGTTCATGCCTTCTGGACCGTTGGCTATGTT
Source organism: Malania oleifera (assembly GCF_029873635.1). Classification (NCBI taxonomy): domain Eukaryota; kingdom Viridiplantae; phylum Streptophyta; class Magnoliopsida; order Santalales; family Ximeniaceae; genus Malania; species Malania oleifera. The sequence goes on from NC_080425.1 coordinate 28,183,879, forward strand.
GTTGGGCCATTCTATATCCGGTCAGACTATTAAGTCCAGCTCAAGCAGTTTATGGTGTCACTTCTGCTAGGCCTGGCTAGTGGGCAGTAAGTGATGGGAAAGCTGACATAAGGATTGTGTTATGGGAAGAGAGTTACTCTCAATGCTCGTGGCATGTGAGTTTAACTCCCTTACTGTTCGAGTCCGGGTACCTCAATGACAACCTTAGTTTCGATCAAGGGCTTTCAAGCCATGAGACTTGACCACTGAGTTAGCCACTTGAGCGTTTCCTTAGATGAGGATAAGTATGGATGGGCTGGACCTTGGTATAGTCTTGCTGCTACAGGGGTGTGATTCCTTGACACTTAGGGCAGATCTTGGCAAGGGTGATTCCTTTTAGCCTTTGAGATCTTCACATCCATGACACTATGACATTTATATTTAAGAGAGCATGCATAAGTGTTTCAAAATCTTGAAGAGATTTATTTTTGTTAAATAGATTAATAATGACTAGAATGGAGTTATAATGTAATAATTATCCATTTTAAATAATAAAAAAATATTTTGTGAAAATTATCAAACTAAAACTTTGGATCATTAGACTCAACGTTCCAAAACTAAATTGTACCATGCTTTGGAAGTACCAATACATGGTTCGCTAGGGTGTTAGCGTTTTATGGTAACTACGAGTGCAACAGCCTATTTGAGATTTATAGATAGCTGAAAGTAGTTTTGGGCTAATGACATAGCAGGTTTTACGCTATTGAGTATTGATGTGTGGTTCTTAGTAGAGTTGATTTATTTTTTGGCACGCAAATGTTTTCTTATATGAGTTCGCACTCTTTGGTGCCCCTTAATGATACTTTCTAGTTTCTACATTTTTACCGTTCAAAAAAGGTTTTGTACACAAGTTATATTTGTACGATACATGCAGTAGACTAGATGGCAGAAGCCCTTGACTAATAGCCATGCCAAGAAAAGTAACTTCTGCAAACGCAACTGGATACAAAAGTACAACTGATATCCCATCTTATTGCCACAACATGGGGTTTTTAAAAGACATGCCTAGAGCCAACTAATAAATTCAAACATATGAAGCTCACAATTGCTTCCAAATAAAGGGGATACTTTGCGCTCTCACTTCTAAGTAACTCATGCATCTACCCACATCCTCATGAACAAAAAATCAACATCAAACTTGGAAAGAAATATGAGATGAACTTTTTCCTTTTTCGATTTACAAGGTTAACAAGTTATTTCAATTTCCTTATATATCCATCATTATTTGACCATCTTGGCTTAAACTTGTCTCTAGTCTACCCAAACATATATTGCGACTACTGACTAACTTGAATAGTTGAACGCCTGAACTACAATGTTCAAAACCATGTTTAGTCAATGTAAAGACAAATTACAATCCTCAATAAGGACGAAACTATTTTTTGGGTGCAACCAACTCTTGGTGTGAGACAAACCATAAAGCTTCCTAAATTAGATGTTGTTTGCTAAAATCGCAAAAGAAAAAATAAAAAGTGTAAAGAGAAGATCATTACAATTTATGTAGTTCAAGATTGTGCTTAAAACCTACGTGTACGCCAAAGCCACTACAAAAATCTCAACCATTCTATAACAAAAACTAACTTAGGTTTCAAGAAACCTCACACCTCAGCTACAAAAAAAAATAACCCAAATGTGGAAATCCAAAATTCCCCTCATCTAGCAATATAATAAGCCTTTAAGTCTCTCGATCTTCATGCAAAATAAATCATTAGTTACAGGGCTTCAAGTACACCACCCTTTCTAAATATGAGCCAAAGCTCAACACAGAGTACTCCAAAATGGAACCCATTCAAATATGTTGCCCAAAATGCAATCATAAAATGAGAAAAACCCTAAATCAACGAAATATTAAGAAGCCCTCGACTGATTCCCAATCGCTCAACCACATACACATCCAGCGGGGTAGAAAACAGCATAACATCTTTCAGAAGGCATTACATTTGAATAAAATATAAAAATGCTTCCCCCTTATAGTAGGGTATGAGCAAGTTGGAGGGTCGGCAGCGTTACCCCTAGCAAAAATTTTAAAATCAAAGTGTTAAACCCTAAGCAATCAGATGCCAGATCCCATCAAAGATACTCAAGACAAAACTATAAGCAAAGCTATTCAAAGGCAGTCAAACCCTACAAAACAATAAATATGCACTCATGGTTGCGATAGCAGTGTGAAATACTCTTGTTCTTGCCATCGGAAGCAAGATAACATTTTCAAAATTTTGAAGAAGAAATCACCTTACGCAAAGCAGTAGCTAGCTCTCCTCGGGTGAAATTAGCGGCGGCTGCAGTGGTCAATGGAATGCCGTTGCGGAACTGATACAAGGCCACGTTCTTCTGTATGTACTCCGTGAACTGTGCTCTGCAACAACTCAATTGGAATCAGATCAGCAGATGGAGAGGAGGAAGAGAGAGAAAGAGATAGAGAAAGATACCTGTCACCGCCTTCACCACTGGCACCCAAGAGCTTGTGAGAATCAAGGACCATAATCTTGTCTTCATTTGATTTGTGTACCAAAATGCTGTTCACAGCAGATGAATCTGCCACAACCAGCGCGAAGCCATCACCAACCAGACCGAACACACACTCCATTCCTCGTCTTTCTTTCCCTCTCCCCTTCCTGCCTTCGAGCTTTAGCCTTTGATTATTTTGATGAAAATATAAGAAGAAAATGGTCCGCGAGAGAAGGCTCCCTTGCTCAACAAGAAAGAAGAAGACGACGGGTGGGGACCCAAATCTAGTTTTTTTTATCGTATGTTGCAAAATGGCAAAATTGTCAATTGAGATAGAAGTCTTGAAAGAGGTAAATGAGGATCATAGAAGAACTTACTCCCTTGTGTTTTAAATGGAAAAGTACAGAAGTATGTGAAATTTACGAGACTGAAGAAGAGTCAATGAGGTGAAAATCCGGAGCTTTCAACAGCAAGGGCCTTGTTTAGTTAAATTTAAAAGTTTAAAAATACTCAAATTTGAATAAGAATTATAAGAACTCCCTACAAAAATCCACGATGCTATTATGAAAAGTGCAAATAATAAATAAATGGAGAAAAGACCAGATTTTTACGTAATTCGAATATACCCACTACATAGGCGGATGAATCAATACTTCACTATATTAAGAAGAATTACAACACTTTGCACAAGTATCTCACTTTCTTACCTTGTACAAAATATTTCACTTTCTCTTTCCTCTTCTGCTTCTTTCTTCTGTCTGTTGCTTCTCCTCTTTCTGTCTATGATTACCTTCTTCTCAGTCAGGTTCTCTTTTGATTTATGTGTTGCAATTTCTTCTTCTTCTTCTTCTTCTTCTTCTTTCTTTTATAGTCGAATAAAGGATGAGGGGCGGGTAAGTTTTACTTTTATTGATTTAAAAGGAATCCTGGGGGACATCCATTAATTACATAGGTCCTCCTTACAATTTTATTACACTTCCCCTTAGATGTCACCTATATATTAACTTATCCTGTTAAGATCTTTAAGATATCTCATTTCAATAAGATGAACCAATTTCTTGAATGTTGTAGTAGGTAAAGCTTTGATGAACAAATCTGCCAGATTATCACTTGATCAGATTTGTTGTACATCTATGTCACCATCCTTTTGGAGTTCATGTGTATAGAAGAATTTTGGAAAAATATGTTTCATTATATCACCTTTTATGTATCCTCCTCTCAGTTGAGCTATACATGCGGCATTGTCTTCATACAAAACTGTTGGAATATCCTTAATTGATTGAATACCACAATTTTCTTGGATATGAGAAATCATTTATCTGAGTCACACGCATTCTCTACTAGCTTCATGGATAGCTATTATTTCTGAATGATTGGAGAATATTGTTGTAATCATCTGTTTCACTGATTTCCAAGATATGTCAATTTTTCCATAAAAAAATACATACCCAGTTTGAGATTTAGCATTGTGAGGGTCAGAAGGATATCCAGCATCTACATATCCTACTAGTTGAGATTTTGAATCAAGTGAGTAAAATAAACTCAAATCAGATGTACCTCTCAAATAGCGTAGAATGTATTTAATTCCATTCCAATGTCGCTGAGTAGGAGCATAACTATATCTTGCTAGTAGATTTACAATGAATGCAATGTCAAATCTTGTACAATTTGCAAGATACATCAAAGAGTCGATAGCACTTAAATATGGTACTTCAGGACCAAGTAATTCCTCCCCCTTATCATGAGGTCGAAATGGATCTCTCTTACCATTAAGTGATCGCACTATCATTGGAGATCCCAAAGGATGAACTTTATCCATATAGAATTGTCTTAATACCTTTTCGGTATATTGAGATTGATGAACAAGAATTCCGTCATTTACATGTTCAATATGTAGGTCAAGATAATATTTTATCTTTCCTAAATCTTTCATCTCAAATTCTTCCATTAAATAATTAGTAGCTTTAATGAGCTCTTCAGGAGTCCCAATTAAATTCAAATCATCAACATAAACTGCAATTATAGTAAATTTGGATTCTAATCTTTTAATAAAAACGCATAGACAAATTGGATCATTTATGAATCTTTCTTTCACAAGATACTCAATTGATCGATTGTACCACATGCGTTCAGATTGTTTTATTCCATATAAGGAACGTTGGAGTTTAACTAATTATAAATTCATGGGTTTTGCTTCAGGCAATTCAAATCCTTTAGGGATTTTCATATAAATTTCACTATCTAATTATCCATATAAGTATGATATTACTATGTTCATAAAACGCAGGCTTAGTCATTCAGCAACTATTAGCCCAATTAGGAATCTGAAAGTGATTCCATCCATTACGGGAGAATATGTCTCCTCAAAATCAATTCCAAGTTTCTGCATAAAACCTTGTGCCACAAGCCTCGCTTTATATCGAGTAATTTCATTATTTTCATTTTGTTTGTGCACAAATGCTCATTTGTATCCAACGAGTTGGACATCTTTTGGTGTTTGGATTATAGGTCCAAAAACTTTTCTTTTTAATAGAGAGTTTATTTATGATGTGATAGCCTCTTTCTATTTTGGTCAATCATTTCTATATCGACATTCATTAACAGATTTAGGTTCATGATCTTCATTACTTCTGGTAATGTCAGTAGTTACTACATATACAAATGTGTTGTTGACAACAACTTTATTTCTATCCCACATTTCTCCTTTATAATGTATTGAGATCTCAATATTATTTCCAGGTACCTGTCCCTTTTCAAGGGATGTCTCTTTAGGAGTTCTCTCTTCAGCAAATGCCTCTTCAGGAGGTTCCTTTTCAGGAGGAGATTTCTCTTTAGGAGATTCTATAATAGGGATTTTATTTTCAAAAGAAATGGGTTTGTGAATATCGATTGGATTATTTAACTCTATAACCTCTTTTAGAGTGTTTACAGATTTCAATATTCTCCTTTTGGGAGTTTTATCTTTTGCATCAACAAACCTTCCACGTTTAACTTGCGTCTTAGATTTATTAGCTGTTTGTTGTCCTTCAGGGACATCAATACGTGCTGGAATATTTACAGGAGGTATATAAGATTTTAGTATTGCCTTGGTATCTACAAAAGAATTTGGTAACTGATTTGCAATCCCTTGGAAATGTACAATCTTTTAAACTTCAAGTTCACTTTGATTTGTGCAGGAATTTAAATGAGATAAACTCATGGTATTTCACGTGCTTTCAAGTTGTGCTTTAGGCTCTGATTTTGCTCCCCCTAATGTAGGGAACATTGTTTCATCAAAATGACAATCTTGAAACTGTGCTTTAAATAAATCACCCATTGAACGTTCAAGATATCTAATAATAGAATGAGAAACAAAACCAACATAGATATCGAGCTTACGTTAAGGACCCATTTTAATTCTTTGGGGAAGGGCAATAGGAACATATATTGTACAACCAAAAGTTCTTAAATAAAAAATATCAGGTTGTTGCCTAGAAACAAATTGCATGGGTGAAAGATTATTGTAAGCAGTTGGCTTTATACAGACTAAACATGCAGCATGAAAAATAGCATGTCCCCAAACATATAGAGGTAATTTAGTTCTCATAATCATAGGTCTAGCAATGAGTTGAGGCCTCTTAATAAAAGATTTAGCTAAGCCATTTTGTGTATGGGTATAAGCAATAGGATGTTCAACATCTATTCCAAGTGACATGCAAAAGTTATCAAATGTTTAGGATGTAAATTCACCAACATTATCTAAACGAATTGATTTAATTGGATAATCGGGAAAATGAGCTCGTAATTCTATCAGTTGAGATAAAAGTTTTAAAAAATCAATATTACGAGTAGAAAGCAAAGAAACATGTGACCATCTAGTAGATGCATCAATTAAAACCACAAAATATCTAAATGGTCCATATGGTGGATGTATTGGTCCGCATATATCACAATGAATTCTCTATAAGAAATTAGGAGATTCAAGACTTACTTTTAAAATAGACAGTTTGACAATTAATTTTTTTGAGAGCAGACAATATACATGAAATCACTTGATAAAAGAATCTTCTAGTTCTTTAGTGGATGACCATGTGAATTCTCAATGATTTTTCGCATCATTACTCTCCTAGATGTCCAAAATGATCATGCCAAAGTGTAAATAACTTTGGGTCATTGCACTTCTGGTGCAAAACATTATATGATTCTACTACTTTAATCTTTGTATAATATAATCCATAAGATAGAGTTGACAATTTTTCTAAAATTTGTTTCTTCCTAGAACAATAGAAGTAATATAAAGAAATTCTTTACTGGCTTCATTTGTGGTTTCAATATGATATCCATTGAGTCTTAAATCTATAAAGCTTAACAAATTTCTTCTCAATCTACTAGAATATAAAGTTTCATCGATTTGTAATAAAGTACCATTAGGTAACTTAATATCAACTATTTTGGAGCCTTCAATCAAATTTGTAGATCCAGATATTGTATTAGCATTTGTTGATGATATTTTCAATTAATGGAAATATTTTCTATCTCGAAGAATTGTGTGTGTTGTAGCACTATCAGTTACATAAACTTCTTCCATAGACATCTTAGACTCGTTCAAAGCTTTTGGGCAATCCACCCTACAATATATATTTAAAAAACCCATTATTGATCATATGGTAATAAATTCAAACAGAATATTGCTTACTTTAAACTATTAAATCACTGTTTTCATCTTGATTTATAGGAAAATCGGCAACATCAAGATATACAGAGTTGGAAGGTCTAGTATCAAGGTCCGTTGGAACAATATTGTTAGCAAAATTTATTTCTACTTTTCTACTATTTTCATTTATAGATGCTTGGTATAGATCTATCAAGTGTCTTGGCGTACGACAGGTATGCAACTAATGACCTTTTCCTCCATATATGTAGCATTCAGTTTCATGATGTCTGGATTGCTGATTACGATCACTAACCTGCTTCTGGGGGTCATCCTTCTTCTTGGGGTTTGTTACCTCACGTTGATGCTAGTAATTATTTCGACCACGGCCATGACCATACATGCGGCCTCATCCTCAACCACGAGATATGTTTACATTCAATTCAGGGAATGGGGTCGAACCAGTTGGACGAGATTAGTGATTTCTCATCAAAAGCTCGTTATTTTATTCAGCAACAAGAAGACATGATATAAGTTTGATAAATTTAGTAAACTTTCTCACCCTATATGGCTTCTGTAGGAGCACATTAGTGGGATGAAAAGTAATAAAAGTTTTTTTCCAACATGTCTTCATCGGTAATATTTTCTCCACATAATTTTAGCTTCGAGCTAATTTTATGTAAAGCTGAGTTATAGTTGCCGACTCTTTTAAAATCTTGCAACCTTAAGTGCAACCATTCATATCGAGCTTTTGGTAAAATCACTATTTTTTGGTGGTCAAATCTATCCTTTAAATTTCTCCATAGGATGAGTGGGTCTTTAACAGTGAGGTATTTCGTTTTTATTTCTTCCTTTAAATGATGACGGATAAATATCATGGCTTTTGCGCAATCCTGTATGAATGCGGTATGTCCATCTAAAATAACATTCCCCAAGTTCATTGCATTTAAATGGATTTCAACATCAATAATCCATGATTGATAGTTGTTGAATTTGATGTTAAAGGGAACAAACTCAACTTTACTTAGTTTTGACATCTGAATAAATTAATAATAATAAAGAAATTTAGAAAAGCGAAACATACGAACTGAAATAGTACAGAGATAATAACATAATATTTTCACCTCTCCGGGGATACTTAAATATGTTTCTTCAGGAATATTATTTTATCTTTCCCAATTTGTAATCTTTAGGAGTATGATTCCAATTTATAATATTAAATTGGGTAATAATTCATCATCACTTCTAGAGATTAAATATATAGATGGAAAATTTAAATATATATCATCTCTTCAGGAGATTAGATATATAACCTCTTCAGGATGACTATTTTACCATCTTTTTTAGAGATTGGTACTCTTTAAACTTTTAATATATATAGGAAGTACATAAATAAATTCGGCTATTAAGGTGGTATTAATAAATAGAAATAAAACCATCCATTAAGGCGGTATAAATATACAGAAATAAAACCATCCATTAAGGTGGTATAAATATATATATATATATGTCAATTTGTTAGAAAATTAAATAAAAACATATCAATTGGTTAGAGCCTCGTGTTGATAACGTATTATAAAAGATGCAGATAATCAACAATAAATAAATGGAGACAAGACCAGATTTTTACGTGATTCGGATATACCTACTCAACAGGTGGATGAGATCAAAACTCCACTATGTTAAGAGGAATTACAACATGTATCTGACTTTGTATAAATATCCCACTTTCTTACCTTGTAGAAAATATGTCACTTTCTCTTTTCTCTTCTACTTCTCTTTTGATTTTTGCATTGCAATTTCTTCTTCTTGTTCTTTCTTTTATAGCCGAATGAAGGATGGGAGGCAAGTAAGTTTTACTTTTTTATAGATTTAAAAGGAATCTTAGGGGATATCCATTAAGTACATGGGCCCTCCTTACAATTTTATAACAGATGCTTGTTTTTCTTTCAGTAATAAGGACTCCTTGCAAAAATCCATAACTATATCCCTTTCTTTTCTGTCTATCTTTTTATACAAATCTTAAAAATTAAAAAAAAAAAGTTAAAATTTTATAGTGTTTTGAAAAATTAAAAATTAAGAACAAAAAATATTTTCCTCTAAGAAAGACAAGGAAGGGTCTAGTCATATTTTTAATAGATTCAAAGGGTAACAGTATATGTTCTCTTAAAGAGATTTCTAATGAGCTAACAAAGAACTACTCAAATTTTTTGGGGAAAAAGAATGAAGAAGATTTAGAGTTGTAATCTTGAATATCTAAAATTAATATTAAACCTCTATTGGGATGATGACACTAAAGTTTTGCTTATTAAGGAAGTGAGTAGCACAGAGGTGGAAAAAGCCATTTTTTTCTCATTATGATAAAAACTCTAGGTCCTATTGGTTATACGCAAGATATTTTAAAGCATTTTTGGACTATAATTGGAGGGTCCATCAAATAAAGCTTTATCTCTTTTTTTTTTTTATAAATATAAAAAGTTGATGAAACAAATCAATGCTATGCTCCTTGTATTGCTCCTCAAGGTGAAAAACACTACCTAAGCTAGTGTTTTAGACCTATAACTACTTGTAATATTCTCTACAAATGCATTACTAAGATTTCTTCTAATAGATTGCAGAATTATCTTCTTACTTTCATTAGCCCAAATCTAAGAAATATGTAAGGCAACATTTTTAGCTCAAGAGTTGTAGCATCTATATCATTTGAACTCTCAACCCCATGGATTAACTTCGAAAATTTTGATCTTAAAGGGCTTTTGATTCAATCAACTAGGATTTTATTATCATAATTTTTGAAAGCATACTTTTGTTGAGTTTATTCGCTGGATAAAGGAATGTATTACTTCTCCTTATTTCTTATTAGTTATTAATGGGTAGATTCATGGTTTCTTCAAGGATAATAAGGGGATTAGACAAGATAATCCTCTATCCCCCAACATTTTTATCATGGTGACGGAGGTGTTGACTATTTGTAAATTTGGATGTTGTTCCTATCATCATTGTTGCAACGAGTTGGGATTGACAAATATGCCTTTTACTGTTGATTTGCTTATTTTGGCCTATAAAGATTCCAATCCTGCTACTACCATCAAGTTTGTTTAGGATATTTTCTATAACTTTTTTCTAGACTCCAGTGTAATCCTTGAAAGTTAGAGATGTTTTGTTCTAATATTCCCAATGCACTGTTCTTAAAATATCCGATCTTCTTAGAATAAAAGTAGGGTCTCTATTGTTAGCCTTGGTGGCTACATAAGTTTAATGGTTATGTTTTGATAATAACAATCCATTAGTGATTCTAGGTAAACTTATCTTTGCATATTAAGTTATGGTAATTACAAACACAAATGCAAAGATTAAGTAAAATCTTAATAGGTTATACATCATCAAAAAATGGAACATTGTTAGCCTTGGTGGCTACATATTCATGTTTATTGTGTTTTGATGATATTAACCTCTTTGTGGTTCCTAGTGTTTTCCATCTTTGCAGATCTTGTTTAGTACAGGTACAAGTGACAAATACATGAAGGTATTGGTCAAAAGGCAATGATCAAACCAAGTAGACATCAAGTAGGAAGAATTAGATGGACACTCACTTAGAAAGGACTCAAGCACATCCAAGGAAGTTTATTGTAGAAATATATGTAATGGGAAGTGTTTGAGGTAGTATTCTTTGTAACTCTTACAGTTTTGTTTCATACATGATTTATGAGCAAAAGTTTAGCAAAATGCACACGCATAGTAGGACACAAAAGTATAGAGGATTTCACTAAGTCACAAACTCAATACTCATGGTTTTCAAAGATAAAACAAATAGTTTGACAAAATATCATATACTCAAATATGTTTTCAAATGGGACAAGTGTTAAATGGTATTTGTGTTAGAATTTTTTATATACTTGGTCCAAAACAAGTTTTATGTCCTAAAACCTCAAGAAAATTAACTATATGTTCATAAGGACAAGTTTTAAATTATATTAGTGTTATAATCTTTTACAAACTTGATCCTGGTTGAGTTTAAAACCTCTGTTATGCACCTATCAAATTTCCTGAATGATTTTCAGTATTTGGAACATAACTTTTGTTGGAAAATTTCAAAAAGGACGATCTTGGTGTCTATGGAAAGTTAAGAAAAAATTCCACAACTTTTATGTTGATGACTTTTTCTAGTTTGTGGTAATCATTGACGGTTTGGGGTATTTCATCGATGATTTCAAGTAGAATGTTAATAGTCGACGAATTGGGGCAATTAGTCGACGAATGGGGTCCAATAGTCGATTATTGAGGTCAAATAGTCAACGATTAACATCGGGATTCAATTCCCAATGGCTATAAATGGCTAGTTTTCAATTTAAATTTAAACATATAATATATCATCCCAACAACCATAAAACGGCTAGTAGCCCATTTTTCCTATAAATACAAGTCCATAGACTTGATTAAACAATGGTTTTGGTGATTTTACTAGTTCATAGTGAAAAATATTTTTGAATACAAAACCTAGGCACTTTGCATATTAGTTATTCATCACAAATGTTCAATTCTCTCTTGCTCTTTAATCTTGTATGATTCATTCCTTGAGAGAATAGTATGAGGTTTGGTTTGTATTTGATTTTAGCTCATTTGTGGAGCATTTCTTTGCATAGCCAACTTCTTGTAAAGGTTTTTTGTGAACCGTTTGGTGAAGGTTCTTGGTGAACCATCTTGCAAGGCTTCTTAGTGAACCTTGCGGCTCTTCATGAGCGTGGTAAGGATTTGTTCCCAAGTGTAGGGATTTGTTTCCAAGTGTAAGGCTTCTCCACTGGTGAAAGAGTTTATAGTGGATTGTGGAATCCTTGAGTTGGTTTCAAGGCATGGATGTAGGCTTGGTGCCGAACCACGTTAAAATACCAGTGTAAAACTTTCTCTCCCTATACTTTTTATTTTATGCCTTGTGCTTGATTTACATTCGATATATTGTGATATAATTACTTGAACCTTGCCAAGAGTTTTATTTTGTAAAGAAAGTCGATAATACGCAAAAGAGTCCATTCACCCCCTTTGACTATATACTCCTGGGCCGACAAGTGGTATCAGAGCATATTGCACTTTCATCTATTTTTCAAGTATATTGGTCTTCACTTGGTAATAAAAAGAAAAAGGTTAACCAAAATGGATTTTGAGATTCTTGTTGAAAGAAAGACAACTAGAATTTACTCTTGGTTGCACAAATTTTTATCGTATGCTAGTAAACTTCAATTGAATAAATCTTTTTTTTTTATAATATTCAAGCTTATTGAGTAGATATGCTCTTCCTTCCTACCTTTATAATTCATAATCTAAGAAGAAGTTTTAAGTCTTTTCTAAGGAAATGGAATGAGTGGATATCAATTGCAAAGGTAAAATGGGTAGACATATGCAAACCATAGGATGAAGGTTGTCTTGGACTTAAATTACTATTGGAACGAAAATTGGTTACAACTATCGAGTTTTTATGGCATATAGTTTTTCAAAAGGACTCCTGTGGGTTGGGTGATTCACACTTGAAAACTAAATGGGGCATAGTATTTGGGCTTTCAAGCCAAATTTGAACAACACATATACTTATAAAAAGGTAATAAAAGTTAGACAATTAGCCTATAGTTAGTACAAAGTCAATATTGGAGAGGGAAGAATTTTTTTTTTTTCTTTTGTGATAATTGGATGTCTTTCCCACCTCTTCTAATTAACTTCAATGAACACTTGCCAATTGAGCTAGGGATTTCAAGTAATGCAAAAGTTGTGTATTTGTATAAAAATGGGAATTGGAGTTGACCAAGGAGACTTACTTAAATTATTAAGTGATGTATAAAAAAATCTATTACAACATTGTAAAATGATTTAATTTCCAATCTCACGTTATAAACAAATTAATTATAACATATTGAAAATGTTATCAGAATTTTCCTTTTTGTAAAATGCCATTTTTCCAATGACTTGTACTTGGACTTTCTATTTTTCTTGCACTTTAACACTGTACGCACAAAGGAAATTATTGTGCTTTTTAAAAGCAAAATGAATGTTAAAGCAAGTAAAATGTACGCATACATGAAAATGGTTCAAGGGGAAGCCCCCGACATCAAGCAGGTGAGAATATCCCTTATCAAAAAGAGAAGAAAGATTGGCATGCTATAAGCTTTCAAACCTTATTTATTCTAAAAAATTAAATGATAAATAAGATTTACATTGGTCAGACTCAACCAAAGAGCTTGTAGGACCCCTAATTTTGACAATCTTAAGGTACACAATCTATAGTTCATCTAAAAAGGGACAACCTGCAGTGTCTTGCCCTAGTGAGGCAAATAAAATGCTTAATTCTAACCTTATAATTAAGATGAATGCTACTCAAGAGAAGACATACCTAGATTTAAACATATTATATATGTTGACCTTATAGGTCACATCTGGTTTTGATAATGACAAATACTTAGGTATTTGATGATTTTCGAGTGTTTGTGCAGGCTTAAAATAAGCATTCCAAGGAGTGACACTTGAAGCAATAGGAAAACTATGAAGACTTTAATTTGTATTGTCAATTCAATAATTGTAATATGGGTCTGTAATAGTAACCTAGGATATGGTCTGTATTTTCTTACCTGCATATCATGCATATAAGATATATGGTAAGCTCAGTAAGACCATATTATGACTTTAGGTCCCAACACTCACACACATATCATATAATACATAGGAGTGTTAAATTTGTGCTGAAATTGAACATTATTAGGAAAACTGAGAGAGTTCGGGTGACTGAACCCTTGGAGTTCAAAACTCCTTGGGTGCCCGAACTGTTAAAAAGTCAATAGTTGACTTGGGCTCTCGGGCAACCGACAAAAAATGTGCATACCTTCCCCGGGCGCTCGAACCCTTTGAAAAGGACATTCCACCAACTCAGGCTACCGAGCAGTTTAGTTCAAAAGAGCCCCGAACGACCGAGCACACGCGATTGGGCCACCGAATATATAATTGGGCACCCGAAGTTACGAAGCAATGCTACTAACTTTGATTCGAGCTATCGAAGCATGATACGGGTGACCAAACTCATTTAAATTACTTTTATTACTGTGTCTGTTCGGGCGACCGAGCCTCAGTTCAGCCACTCGAACCTTGGCGAGTTAAAATTAATTTAACCATGGTAAAAACGGGTTAAGTTGGGTTAATGATATTTTAACTATTTGAAACTTTTATAATAATTCCCAACAAGCCCTGAACAGTTATATTTTTTACCTTGCGTATAAATATAGGCTCATTTGTGAGGATTAGCAATAATTAGCAAATTGATTAGCAAAAAATCCTCTCTCTACAAAATACACTCTTTGTCCAAATACTCTCAAATATTTACTCCCTTGATATATTCTGAGTTTGTAAGACCACATTTTGAGTGTTTGTGATTGCTACACTTTGCTAGAAACTGTCATTTGATTGATTGAGTATGATATTGTCTTTGGGAAGTTTAGCTTAGGTTTACCCCACAGATTTTCGTATTATAAATCTTGTGTGGGGATAAACTAAGTAATCTTAGGATATTTGCATTATTATTGCAAGTATCCAATAGCTTGGATTTTTTGTGCAAAGACTTTTTCAAACAAGCAAAATATTTTCAAACTAGTTGTGTGTTCATTTTATTGAGGAAAATCTTCTTGAACTAGTTTGATTATTCGATTTATATATGGAATATTGATTTACTACTGAACTGTGTTTTACTTAGATTCCAAGATACTGCTTGTTTTGAACACTCTTGAGCATACCACTGATTATTATAGCACAGTAATTTGCATCACTGAGCTTACACTATATCCATATCATTGATGTGTATGTGAATGCGCGTATAGGACACATATCTACTTTACTTGAAATCATAATCCATGTACCAATTTCATTGTTGTGAAATTACTGCGTGTTTCCAGGCGTGGCCTGAGGGGGCGGTGATCCAACCCGGTGAGGATTGGTTGTAAAGGTTGAGGTCAGCCCTGTGCTAATTGAGCTGGTTTGTTTAGCTGCTGCTCCACCCGTTTAAGTGAGCAAGTATAGTGGTAATCCTTGTGCTTATTTGTCAAGGTGGGGACGTAGGCAATTTGCCTAACCTCGATAACATTTCTGCATGTCACTCCTTTTTACTACTTTCTGGTGCATGCATAGTTAATTAAATTGTTTTAATTAATTCCTGATACATATTACAATTAATTTACTTTACTTGCACTAGACTGACCATAGGGTTGTGAATATACTGCTATTAGGATACTCACCTAGGACATAAATTTTTAAAAATACCAATTCACTCCCCCTCTTGGGATCATGGTAAAGCTATCAATATACACATGAATGATGAAAAGAAAATGCAAAGTGTTGAGCCCACTTATGAAATCAAGCATACAAATGTAACCTAGACTATAGAAAGGATGCAAGACATCAACTACTACTAGATACTAGACACATTAGATGAGACTAAGACACTAAAAAGGATGAGATGACAATGAGATAAGTTGTATGAAGAAAATAACACAAGGAACACTAACAAAAACTAGAAAGGTGGCCCCTAAGGTAACTAGACATTGGAGGAAACTACACAATTTCTACCCTAGGGATAAAGAACTATGGCAAGCTACGTGTAACATATCAAGCCTAATTCTATAATTGATGAAGTTTTGCGGTCTATTTCCACACAACCACGAGGCTTATCAAGCTCATCCTCACCCACTATAGGCTACAAGTAGACAAGATATTCTTGGGTAGAATGATTCTCAGACTCATAAGGAGACTCATGCCTTTCAAAGGCTAACACTAGTTCATTCCAAACTAACATTGAAAGTAGCCCGAGTGTAAAGCCTATGAAGTGTATTCTAGAAAAAGGGCCTAAGAAAACCCAAATACCCTTAAACCTATTAAGCACTAGAGAAAGCATACAAACTACCAAATCCTACCTATATCCTCTTTCGCAAGAAATACGACTACATTTACTGTATACAACGAGGCATTAAACCCCTAGGTTGATCCTAGTGGACGAGTTCTAGTCTCGTGAGGGTTTCCAGGGTGATACCCACAAACACCAATGCAGTAAAAAAAAATATAAGAACACATGCAACATAATCATACCATTTTATATATAGAGATATAACCTTATTATATACAGATTCCTTCATACCCAACTCCATTATACACACACTCTGTAGCATTTCAATCATGAAAAACTCAACACAACACAACTATCTCAAGACACCACTCACGAGGAATCAACCCATGATTGTAATTCAAAGTTAATATTAGCATGTAAATCCAACTATGGATAGGCCGCATCACAGGGTATGTGTAAAGAATGTGATTTGTCTCACTTAGAATGCTCGAAAGCACCTATAGAATGGTCGTCTTGACTTAGTCTCACTGATTTATTCCCTCAAAATTCACTTAAGAGAATGGGTTCACTTTCATACGTGAGGAAGAGTGTCATGATCAAATGTCCCACATATTTGAAGAACTAACGCTAGAAGTGTAGAGTGAACTAGTCTGATAAGAAAGGAATTCAGCCCTTACTGACGTGTCGGGTCCTTCACCCTAACATCTTCTCACTCACTCGCCACATTTAATCAAGACCGCCTTAGAGGAACTTGTTCCCAAACTTGCATGAATTTAGAAAATGCATTGGTCGGAAGATCCTTCATACATGTAGATTCATAGTGTGTGTGTCCTTAGCTTGACCTTTTTATCTTTTCTCAAAGCAGGTGTATATTTTTGTTTTCATTTTTCGCTGCTCAATTTTCTCTTTCTTTTTCATTTTCCTTCTTTGCATGGTTTGCTGAAACAATCATCACCCTTTATGTTGTCTTCATGTTTCCAATGAGAACGTAGTTCGAATAGGAGTCCATGGAAAAGTCAGTCTCTAGGGAGGGCTTAACCTTTATGTCTTCAGTAAGCTACAAGACCTAGATTTATATCTCCCCACGATGTCTCCTCTAGGCTAGCAAATACAAGAGCAAAAACTAGTTGTCAAAGGAAATCCAGCAAAAGAAGGAAAGTTGAGTTTTATAAACTTAGAGTTTGATGTCAAAAACTCGAGTGATGAACGAATGACTCAACAGTACCTCACAAGCTGTTATAGTTACCACAATTGTTCTCTCAATTCTCTTAAAGAACCCTAAGTGCTACAAATCACGTGTAAGTGTGTTTTTAGCCCTGTGAAGTACCATGTAAATACTTGAGTTTACATTGCAGTATTAACCCGAACAAACCACTAGTCAACGACCTAGAGTAGTATCAAGTTGTTAGCCATGTTATGTGATATTTACACAACTAATTTACTACATTGTTAGTGAGCATAATGAAATCATTTAACTGAAAAGCGTATGCATATAACATTAGATTATGTAGAGGGTATAAAATATGTTAGCATGGTTCACTAGAATTTGTTTTCAAAAATTTAAAATTGTGTCATTTTTTGTGCATGAATGTGCTATGCAGTGTGCCACTCCCTACCCCCAACTTAGAAGTTCAGTGTCCTCACTGAAGTATTGAAAGAAAAAAGAACTCGGGTGAGGGATAGGACAATGCAGGGTGCCAATAAGAACAAACAGTGTCCCTGCAAAATATAATACCAGACTAGCATGTATGCAAATATACCCTGTAGCACAAAAGACCAATGTCATCCAAAAGCACCATGTATATGTCATTAGTATCAACAGTTGGTACAATGGTGGAGAAGACATTATGGTGAGTGTGGACTGATACTAGTGACAAGGTCGAAAGGAGAACAACAAAGCAGGAAAAGAGTCGAGCGTGAAAGCTTGTTTTAAATGATGTTGTTGAGTTGTTGACTAGGGTGCACACAGTTCGGTGCTAGTAGCAGACATGGTCGACCCTCTCAAAAAATACTGAAATTCAGCACAATGCAAGGGTTGGACCTAGTCACCCAAGTATATGATGGTCACTGCATTAGCCGCATCCCCAACTTATCCTAAAACCTGCTCTAAGGACTCTGACTTCTACTTACTCTATTCTAAATACTCTAAGAACCTAAAAGGAAAAGGAAAACTGTCTGGTTGCCTCCCGGAAGCGCTAAGTTTATCGTCTTCAGCCAAATGCATTGAAGCTCAATTTGGACTCATCCTGGTTCCCAAGTAGCATTGGCTTCTCTTTTTTTCTTTTTTTTTTTGAGTATCCCCAGGTGTCCACAACCGTCAACGCACGTCCGTTTTATGGTTCGCACGCACCGGTCGTGACTAATCCCACGCCCTGTAGCGGTGGCCCCACACACATGAAAGAGGGGTTAATTCAGGAGCCCGCCGCAGGAATTGAACCCGGGGGGGAGAAATCCTGACCTCGTGAAAGGCACCCCCAAAATTCGCCCTGCCAACTGAACTACGCCCTAGGGGCAGGCTTCTCTCTTTTCTTCCTCACACCCAAAGTTGCATACCCCTAACTTAAGTTCAGAATTGGGGACCCACTCATGTTTTGTTATAAATCGCTTAAAAAGGTTTACAAATTCAGCAGTGGTAGCGCTGTCAAGTTGAAGCGTACTTTCCCAAGGGTATTTCCATAGCATTGAAGAAGTTGCTTCCCTAACAATTTTGTCAATCATATCTTCATCCACAGCTTGGGTGGCCTTCAAAGGATGTTGGGAAGCATTAAATATGTCCAACCTACGTTGCTTATGGCCCCATAAGATATCCATAATCATTGTCCTACATTAAATGCATGCGTTAGCTATGGCTAGGGATGGTCGTTCCAAAAGGACAAGGATCGAGTTTGTGGAAGTCTCCATGTCTAAAATGATGAAATCAACAGGGTAATGGAAATCTCCTAACTTGACTACCACGTCTTCTACCACAACCCCGAGTTGCTTAAAAGATCGATTAGCAAAGCATAAAGAAACTGAGGTGGGTTGCAACACTCTTGGGTTAAATTTTTGATAGGCCAAGTATGAAAGAATGTTCACACTTGCTCCTAAATATGGAAGGGCCCCATCAATGGTGTAATCACAAATTACACACAAAATAGTAGGTGAGCCGAGGTCTTTTAGTTTAGGAACAAGGTGCTTTAGTATTATAGAACTCATATGCTCGACTTGCTTAACCAAACCATCTATATTCACCCTTGATTCTATCCCTTTGCGTTGACAAGTCCCTAAGGAATTTTATGAACATAGGGGATTGCTTAATGCCATCGAGGAGAGGCTTATCCATTCTCACTTGTTTAAACATGTCCCAGCTGGACTCAATGGAAGCCTCTTTCCTAAATATAGAGGGTGCAAGTGAGGCTGCCAGATGTGTCACTGGTAGCTATGAAAAGCCCAATGGGGGGTGAAGAGAGGTGTGGTCCTTCTGATGGTAGGCGTGAGACTCAATGGTCTTTGTACCCAACTAAAGGAAGAAAGAGTGCATAAATCAGTGTTGGGTGCTTCCAGTTTTTCATCTTGGGTCTCCTCTGTGCTTAGTTGCTCCCTGTTATGTTCAGCTGTCAGCTTGCCATTTTGAAATGCAGTTACCTTCTGGGCCTGCTCAAAATATGATGAGGGGCCAGCATCTGGTTCACATTCTACCCCATATTATCCCTTAGGATTTACTATAGGCTGACTTGGCAGCTTGCCTTCATCTCTTTGACTCAAGGTGGTAGTTAGTTGTCCCAAAGTGGCTTTTTGCTTCGCAATGGATCGTGAGTGAGAGTGAAGAAGTTGCTAATCCGCTTGGTGATCAACTTCAATATTCTTAAGGGACCTCAACACCGTCTCTTGAAATGTGTCGTACTTGGGTTGCGAGGGAGATGACTGCTAGGCGGTTGAAAATCTGGGGGCTGAATCAGGATGACTTTGGAGATTTTGGTATGGTCATGGAGGCAAAGCATTCGGGGCTTGTGGAGGTCTTTGGGCTTGAAAACCTGAAACTTGCGGCCTCCACAAGAAGTTAAGATGTTGTTTCCACCTAGGGTTATATGTGTTTGAATATAGGCCATTAGAGAGCTTATCATACCAGTTGTGGGTGGCTTTTACTTCCTTATGCCCAAGCTTAGGTGGGGAATGTGCGTGTTGGCAATTATAACATGTATGGGAAGGGTCGGAGCAGATTGCACATATCTTTCCACATGCCGTTGTTTGTAGTCCTAGGGATAGGAATTAATCTAGCTTTTTGGATATGGCATGCAAAGTAGGAGCTAAGTCCTGGCTCGTGGCTAATTCATAAACTCCCTTAGGTTTAGAAGTTGTGGATTAGGTAGTCTACGGGTGGAAACCATGTGTTGTTGAGAGTTTTCATCTAGATTTTCAAAGAGAATCCAGGCCTTGTTCTCGTGCTTAGTGAGGAAAGTACCTTTACACGACGCATCAACCATTGACCTATCTCTCTCATTCAACCCTTCGTAAAAATTTTACACAAATTACCACTTGGGGACTTGGTGATGTGGGCATCTACGGAGTAAGTCCCTAAAGCGCTCCCAAGTCTCAAAAAAGAGTTCTCCATCCATCTGTGAGAAACTTGTGATGGCTCTTTGAAGCTGGTTAGAATTTTCAATTGGAAAATACTTTTTAAGAAATTCATATTGCATGGTGGCCATGTTGGTCACCGAGTTCGGTTCTAAGGACGTCAGCCAATATTTGGCTTTATCCTTCAGAGAGAACGAGAAGAGCCTAAGAGAGAGAGCATCATCACTAAAATTAGGGATGCGGATGGTGGAACAAATTTCCAAGAACTTCTTTGGATGATGATAAGGATTTCTGTCGAGTTCCCATGAAAGTTGGGCAGCATCACAATGGTTGAAGTCTTTATCTCAAATTGTGCAGCTTGAACATGCGGGAACTAGATGCAAGATGGTGATGTGTATGCATTAGGTACAAGGTAGTCCCTAAGAGGCCTAAAGTGTTGCTCTCCTACCGCAGGCAGCTGGGGAGCATAGGGTTCCAGGATTTGTTCAGTGGGAACCAGGGGGTTATCTTTGGCCATTGCTTTCAATTCAGAAGACTCAGCCTTCTCCAAATTAGAGATAGGTTTCCTAAGGGACCTACAGGATTATTCAATCTCAAGATTTATGGGAATTATTTCGGGTTCCAAAGAACGCAGACTAAACATACACACGTGTAAACATACATATTCAGACTTCAAAAATAGAAAACAAAATAAAGTAAATATAAATTAACAAAGAAAGTGAAAACAAAAGGAGAGCAAATCAAAAGAACAAGGCAATGATACTCTAAAGCGGAAGTTGGCTTATAACCGTAGCCAAGTCCCCAGCAACAGTGCCAAAATTTGGTAGGCTCACTAAGGCTTGGGTCCTTAACTACCAAAAATAATATTTATAAAATTTAACTATCCTAAGTTTAATAGAAAGTGGGTAAGTCAGGTATCGATCCACCGAGACTTAAAGCGCAGTTATCAAACCACTTCCATATTAGTTTATTATAGCCTTGTTATGAAAAAGAAGTAAAAGGTGGTATTTTTCAATGGGTAAAATCTAACAAACTATTGGAAAGCAATTAAATGAAAGCAAGTAAATCTATATTAACTCTACTCCTACAAAGCAGTGTTTATACATGAGTATAATTTAGGATATTGTTCTGCTTACTCCAAGTTCAATGAGTTTACCATACTAAACTAACCGGAACCCGACTAAACAATCCAAGGAGTCATTCGAGGGTATAGAGTAGTAAAGGTGCACTAGCCATCCAGAGCACGGTTGGGAACCAGAGTATACTCTAGAACAACGATCACGAGAACCTCTATGGGAGACTGTAGCCTAATATATGTACCTGACTGAAGCAATAGAGGTGTTAATCTTGTCACTAAACATCATCACAATCTAAACCATAAATTAAAACAGTAAAGGAAAGCTGTAAATGAAATCATGTAAAAAGATCATCCCTTTGCATTCATTACGTCTATCACTAATGCTAGGAAGTAAAAAAGAAGATCCTAATTTACACAGTTGTTGTATGAATGCCGCCGGTTGTCACAGGCCGCCGGACACTCCATACATGAACCAAAACTACTTTACTCCTATTCTAACTTGGCTCTCAATGACTTTCTAGGCTTGTCACTAACCTAAGAGAGGCCAAAGAGGAACCCAGAGCTTGTGTTCATAGCAAATACTTATAGGCTCTAGGGTTTACAAGGGTTGAAAATTTGTAGCAAATCTTGCACAGCAGATCATCACTGTCAACCAAGTCGCTCCTTTGGCATTCTTGTGCGCACCCTAGTCGGATCTCCCAGGAAGTCAGGGATTCAAATCTTCAATTTCTTCGACTTCATTGAGCCTCAAGGTCTTGATGGTCGAGCTGATGGACAAGACTTGCAGTATCTCGATCCTTAGGAAATCTCAGTATCTCGACATAGTCACTCCGCCAGGTCTCTTGGTCGAACATTTCGTCGAGACTCTCGGTATTTCTAAATTTCAGTTCTCTCTCAGTATCTCGATATGGTCACTCCAAAGTGTCACTTGGTCTCACACTTGGTCAAACCTTGCAGTGTTCTGATCTTAGTTTGAACCTTGGAGTTTGTAGTGGAAGACTAAGTCACCCTTGTGGTTTGCTGGTTGCGCCACATGATCGAGCATTATCTTCTTGCCTATTTATGATCTAAAGCTTCTGGAGTTTGGCTGAACGTTTGAATTCGAGCTTTGAATCCTCCAAATCCTCATTGGCTTCTTGTAATGCCTAACTCCATGGTTTTAACCTGCTTTCCTGAAAATACAAACAAACCTTACATAGCTCTGAACAGTGATAACTTTGGGTAAATACATAATAAAATGAGGATAAAAAGAGGTAAATAAGGGTCTAAAATCATGTATTTTAGGGAATCATCAATGGATTGAAAAATAAAATTTTTCCCAAGCCCTCGGTTCTGGCCGCCCTGATAATAACACCCTTGAATCATGTGGGCTTCCTCGTCTTTCTTTTTACTGGTCCATTTCTTGCTTGAACTTGAGTCTGAATCCATATCTTTGGTTTATTTTGTATTGATGGCTATCTCAATCCTCTCTCCCGTGGAAACAACGTCTATGAAATTTTGGGGGGTAGCCCCTAGAAGATGCCCAAAGTAGGGGACTTTCAGTGTGTTTACAAATAGGGAAATTGCCTCTTTGTCATCCACAAGAGGACTTACTTGGATTGCTGTATCTCTCCACCTATATGCATACTCTTTGAAAGTTTCGGTGGGCTTCTTCTCCATACCTTGCAACGTCAAATGATCATGCGCCATTTCCATCACATGGCGATACTGGGCCATGAGAGCGTTGGCCAAATCCTTCCAGGTGCAGACCCGGGCTTTATTTTACTGTATGTACCAATGGATGGCCAACCCAACAAACTGTATTGGAAGGAATACATTAGTAACTTCTTGTCATCAAAATAGGCTGCCATTTTATGGTAGTTTTAGGCACAAATGAGTCAGGGAGCATCGAGTTCCATCAAACTTCTCTAACTTAGGGACTTTGAATTTTGGGGGTAGAGTTACCCTTGGTGTTAGACAGAGATCGGTGGGATCGATGGATCCAAACGCATTAGTTCCCTCCATTGCTCTTAAGCGTTCCTCAAGCACATCACAATGCTCTGTTTTGGATTTGTTCATCCCCGTATTAGAAATTACCATCAGAGGAGTTCTAGACCATTACTCTGTTTTCCAATTGTTCATTCATGGCTTTGGCTTTCCTTCGAGTGTTATATGGATGGGTAGAGGTTGTCTTACTTTGCTCAATATTGGAATCTCGGGTTTTGATTCTACCACCTTGGCGTACTGGTTTTATAGGAAATTAGAATGTGAGTATTGATTTATTGGAGAAGGATTCTTATGCATGGTTATGTGTGAAATTATGCATTAAGTGCATGAATGTAATGCAACCTAAATAACCATTTGACCAAAGTTCTAGGAAAAACCTCATCAACTAATGATCTTGGGATTGATCCATTTTCCCTTTGTAGGGCATCTTAGAAGATAAAATTTGAATCTTTCCTAAATGAATTAGGTTTTCCTAGAATTTTGACTAAGTGATATGGATGTCTAAACTAGATGCAAAATGCATGACACAACACAAAGTATTGCAAAAACATATATACAAAGGACTGAATTAAATCACGTGGAGAAGGATGAGGATCCTGTCCTGAACCAAGGTAGATGCACCTATTTTACAGGGTTTTCTCAAGACTCTATCCTACGGAGGTACTCTTGTGAACAAGTATGTGTGGGTAGGCTCTAATCCCTATCAACAGCAGGTTTCCAACATGTCCCCTATCTGTGCCCAATGGGCTTGGACAAAGTTCAAGTAGAGCGGAGTGATTTGCACCCCCCAAAGACCTTGTCTCATGAGAGCTAATGGTATTGTGCTCCTTTCTATTCCTAAAGGGTGAAGCCTGGGTAGAATGCTTGTGAAAATGTGTGAATTCATAAGTTTAGCCTAATCCCACTACTCCACATGCAATATTTAGACATAATTTACAAAATTTAAAATATGGGCTATCATACAAATGATTCACTATCCACAACATGTACAAAAAGGAATTCAAATAAACCCAAGTACGCAATATTAACAACATGGAAGGGAGTACTTAAAGGGCCATTAAATTTTGAATTTGGGATAATTAACAATTAATTACTGGCTTGACTCTCTAAAGTCCTTAGGGAGTTGCCAAGCTATTGCAACGTCTCCAGGAGTGAGGGTGCCCTGAGGTGGGCGAAATAAAAATGATAAGTTGATTTTCGGGAAAATGGATGTTGGAGTTGCCACTAACCTTTTAGAGTGTTGTTAGAAAACTTGATTGCCACCCAATTAAGGATGGAATCGGTCTGCATTACCATGACTGGGATTGGGAGTTTGGTTACGTGTGGGGAAGGTATTTGCACCCCCTAAACGCCCATTCTATGAACAGTACCTAATTAATTGAAGATTATCCCTAAATTAAATTTAATAACATTTTTTTTTACTCCCTTTAAAAAATTTACAAAAACACCAATAAATCACACAAGTATTCACAATTTTATACATAATATTCTTACAAGAATACATCCATCAGAACTAAGGCACGTGAAACTTAAAAAGCTCGTGCCCCCTTTTGAAATCATATGGATAAAAAATTGAGAAAATATTTTACAAAAACAACTCCTAGAATTTTTTCAAATAGATTATAGGATTTTTTTTTTTCTAAATATTAGGTAACATTTTCAAAATTTTCTAGGAGGCTTTTGGAACCATTTTCTATTGTTTGGATGAAAAGCATGCAAAAAGAATTTTGGCCTCAAATGTATTTTTTTAGAATTTTCCCTAAATTTTCTTGATTTTTAAAGATTTTTCCATATTTTTCCCAATTTTAAAATCTGATAAATAATATATTACAAAAATAAATAGGAAAATAAAAGGGTCGGTTTAGACCGGTTCAGGAAGTTAAACGGTTTGAGGCTAGGCCACGTGTCGCCTCCCTGCTAAGGCCACGTGTCCACACTGTTATATATATATGTATATGATAACCATCTCCTCGGGCGTGACGTCAGAATGACTCATAAAGGACACATGCTGGCTAGCAAAAGGGGGATGGGGGGGGGGGGGGTGACTCGGATGGTTGCTGTGGCAAGATTCTGGCCATTATGGAGAAGGCCCGATTGGACGGTTGAGATAAGGTGTACATGGATCGGTGATGTGGCATAATCCACTCCGTCGCTAGAAAGCACAAATCGAGCGGCTCAGAGAGAGTCGCATATCAGCCTGCCCGTGTGGAGGAGGGCGAGCCATGGGTCGCAATCCTATGGTCCAGAGACGAAACATATTTAAACTCAATTTTTTTCTTTCCTTTATTTTTCATTTTTTTTCAACTCTCTCTCTCTCTCTCTCTCTCTCTCTCTCTTCCTCTTTTCTTTCACTTATTTCCTTCCTCTCTACAATCTTTCTCCTGAAGCCCTATTCCCCTCTGCAACTCCCTCTTACTCATCTCTCTCATTCTCAAGCTCTCTCTTCTCACTCTCTCATCTCTCTCATTCTTCTTCCTTTCCTGATTGTTCGAACCGAAGAAAATCAGCTCTCTGATCTCACCTTAATATAAAACTCCTCCAATCTGATCTTGTGAACCAATGAAAGCTCTAACTCTCCCCTTCTGTAATAACCCAAGAAATTAATCAGGGTCTTGTCGACGAACACAGGGGATTCGTCGATGAGGATATATGAGGATCTCGTCGATGAGGACACGTCTCGTTGACAAGAAGATACCAAGAGGGGGTTTGTGGCAGTTTGAAATTTGTCAACGAGGGGCGAAGCTTCATCGATGAACTTCTTCAGGGACTCGTAGACAAGATAACATGTCTCGTCAACGAATCCAGGCAGATTTTTCAGCAAAAATTGGTGCAAAATCCTCCCTCTCTCTCTCTCTCTCTCTCTCTCTCTCTCTCTAAATGTCTCCCTCTCCTTTTCTCTTTGATCTTGATTCCGTTTCTCGCCGGATCGATGATCTGAGACCACCACGACGCTCCTAGCAAAGTTCTCTACAAGTCTGTCAGAGCGGATCGTTGATGGGAGTGGTTCGAATTCCAACCTAATTTCAGGGTAAGACATTTTATTTAGAATTTTCCTTTCCCATAGTTATATAAAATGTTATATGTAGAAAAATAAGGATATTTTATTTTGGGAGATGTTGTTTTCAGGGTGTTGAGTAGGGAACCTAGTGGGAGTAGGACTAGACTCAGCAGGGGGCTTTTGCAAAAATCAAGTAAGAGAAATATGCTATGCTAGGAGTTTTTAAACATGTTATCAGAGATTTTACATATATACATGTATACCTGTTTATTATTCAGTTTTTACAGAATAAGAGTTTTTAATGAATGTGTGGCCTAAGTAGATATTTACCTGATATAGAATTTATACAGTTTTTCCAGCATATCATGTTATATAGTATATAGAAAGATATTCACAAATATTTAATAAATAGATACAAACAAATTTTATTCAGTTCAGTGTATTATAGTTGTGACGACCCGAATAATAATAATTGTATTTAAATAATAAAGAGGAAGGAAAATGAAAACAGTAATAGAAGGAGGGCGTTTGTCGATGACATTGCACTTTGGGAGTATTAACTGAGGGAATTCATCAGGGCCTCATCGACGAACATAGGGGATTCGTTGACGAGGGTATAAGAGGGCCTCGTTGACGAGAAGATACCAAGAGAGGATTTTGGGAAAGTCTAAAACTCGTTGACGAAGGTGCAGGTTTATCGATGAACTTTCTACAGGACTCGTCGATGAGGTGACGTGTCTCGTCGACGAATCCGACCCTATAGATAGCAAAAACCCGCATTTAAATGCAGAAAATTAAGAAAATTTCACTCACTCTCTCTCTCTCTCTCTCTCTCTCTCTCTCTTCGGTTTCTCTCCCCTCTTTCTTTGATTTCAGGCTGGATTTTTGCTGGTTCGAGGATCTGAAGCCACCACGACTCTCCTGAAGAAGTTTTCTGCATATCTGCCAGAGCGGATCGTCGGTGGGACTCTATTGAAATTCATCCCTAAGTTGAGGTAAGACTTTTTATGCCGAATTTGGACTTACTGTAGTTATAGGAAATGATATACACGTGAAAATACTGAAGTTTAGTACTGGGAGTTTTCATTTTCAGGGTATTGATCAAGAAATCCTATGGGTGTGAGTCTAGGAATATATACGGGCTTTTTAGTTACCAGGTAAGGGAATAAATTAAAGCAATGATTTTTTCATACAAATTATTATTATTTATTAGTAAATTTATTCTCAGGAAAGCATGTATTATATATATATATTATGAAGGAAATGCACATTTGGGAAAATATTGCTATATGTTGAAATGTATATGTATGTATGAGATGTCAAAAACTATGATTTTAGAATACAATGTATGGTTTTATATAGCAAATGTGTGGCATGAATATTATTTTACGTGAGAAATATCATGATATGACAATGATATGAATGAAGTATGTTTTTCAGAGATTATGAAATAATACAGTACATTATGATTTTAAAATACATGATAATTGATTTATTACTCAGAATGATATGTATGAGATATTTGGCACAAGACCGTGATTGATAGCCGGCGCGAGGCCATGTTTTATGTATGATTTCGGCGCGAGGCTGTATTTGTAAGATGTTCGGCACGACGCCGTATTTATGAAATGTTTGGCAGGAGGCCATATTTATGAAATTATAGAAATGCTATTAATCTATTTATGTTTGAACGCTATATTATCATGTATTATATGTTATCAGAACCTGGATGTTAGTTTAGTTTAATTCAGGAGTATGATATCGTAGCTTATAGATCAGATATCTATGATCAGATTGGTGCTAACCACCTCATGAGGGGGTGGGAGATGGATAGTTGATGTGACTTTCAGTGTAGAGTGTAGACGTCCACCTGGCAGTCTGGACCAGGGTATGGTGGGCCAATCGTACTTACAGACATTTTTTATTCGACAGTGGTCGGCCAACCATTGTCGAGTCCTGCCTTCGGGCTGCATAACTCGTCATGGGGGGTAATACATGACATCAACTAGCTATTCATCCTGGGTATGTTTTCAGTATTATTAGCTATATCAGACAGTTATGATTAGTATGCTTTATAAAATATGAAGGTATACGTTTATGCAGTTATTAAATAATGAATGTTTTCTGGTATGAAGAATGTACTATATATCTATATTATCATTAAATGTTCATGTTGCCACACAACTGTATTTAGTTTATTTTCCCTTACTGAGAAGTGTCTCACCCCCAAACTTAATTAATTTTTCAGGAGACCCTGAGAGACTGGTGGGTCGTGGCTGCCGTTGAGTTTATTAAGTTACCTCGCTAGGAGGGTAAGTATTGTACTAGGATCAAGAGATTTTTTTTTTGTATGATCCTATATTTATTTTGGATGTTTTAGAGATTGTATATAAACACAGTATTATGGGATTATAGTAGACTCTGGTATTATATATTTTATGGTTTTGAGAATGTGATTTATATTTACTGCTGCTTAGGCTTTCGCTGTGAATGACGAGTGTCCCCGTTACCCACGGGTTCGGGTTGACTGTTTTGTTTATTTTAATTATATTATATGAGTTTATAAGTGGGTCGTTACAACAGTATTTATAGAATGTCATGTTTTCCTAATGCCATAACACTCAGATTATATAGACAAATTATACAGATAGATTATACAGTTATAGCATCTAGATGCTACAGTTATATTCAGATATTAAAGTATTTACAGTACAGAATTATAGTGCTATGGTTATTTTGGAAACATGATGAAAACAACAAAGATAATTATAGTATATGTATTTATACAGTATCAGATCCCTGAGAAAATATTATAGATAGATACTGTTTACAGAGCACGGTACCGTTGCTATTTACAGAATAGAGTGCAACCACATATCTCAGATAGTGTGTGGGTACCGTCAAATAGTGCTTGGAGTGGATGCAGCTCCCTAGTTTCTGGGTTGAGGGGGTTGGTTTGACAAGGTAGCAGTCTAGTTCCATGCTTAGGAGAGGATGCCGTTTGGTTGGACCGAGGTAGCGTAGAGTATAGTGACTTATCTGGTAGGCCAACTAGAGTTAAGTTTGCCTACGGGCCGCACAACCCTGTCATGAGGGGTTAAATCATAATAAACAGATTTCTAGGGAAAAACACAGTTATGTATATGCATACAGTTTTATAGCATTTGATAAATATAGTATGATATTAGTAGTAGATAGAAAGTTCAGATGATACAATTATATTTTAAGCTATGATAAATGTAAGATATATTTTTGCTGATTTTCCAGATTATACAGTTTCAAATGTTATTATTATAGTTATGCAACTTGGTCGCCACACACTAGTAATAACATATTTCCACTTATTGAGCGTCGACTTATCCCATTATTCTAATGTTTTTTAGGTGAACCAGTTAGGCGAGCAGATTAGGCTCATAGATAAAGAGACCCCTTGACTGCCCTGTATATAGGGTAAGTTTGTATAGGGAGGTTGAGTTTTTAAGGAGATGGTACTGGTATATGTAATTATGACATGGGAAAATACTGAATTCTGGTATTGTATGTATATATATGGTTATGTGATTTATGTTTTTCTGCTGCATAGGTGTGCCCATTTCATACAGATATACTTCAGTGCCAATCTAAGGCCTGAGGGATTATAGTAGGAATATCAGAGTAATGTATAGTTATAAAAAAAATGGAATAATTTTTGGGTTGTTACACCTTCTTTCTCTCTCTACGGTAATGAAACCCTTGGAAACCCTAGCTCTGGTTCTCAAGCTCTAACAGGGGCTCTCCTTCTCTCTATGAAAATAAAAAAGCACTTATCTCACATCCCTTTGTTAGAAAGTTGTATCCTAACTCATGTTCCTCTCTCTCTCTCTCTCTTTATTAAAATGACACCATGGTTTGTTTGCGTTTGCCACAACGATTGATTTGAGCACCCAAAGATGCTCAAAGGTGTGGAACTCTATGTAAAGGCCAAGTAGAAACTCAAACAGAAGTCTGTAAAAGCTAGGTATTTTCTTCCTTTCTTTTTTATTTGTTGCTCTTTCTAAAATCCGATGGTTGCATGATATGAATGTATGTGTGGGTATGAATCAAGTGTTGTTGTTCGAATGGTTTAGGGTTTCTGATATGTTCCAAGTTAGGGTTTCCCGTTGAAGACGAGTTACCTCATCTTAACCCGGTGAGTTAGTACCAAGTTAACTCACATGAGTCAACCCATGGGGGATGTGTGGACTCGAAGGCACTCCAAGTGGGCCACGTGGGCTCAGGCACGTGTTGGTCTAGACACGTATGGGCGAGACACGAGTGGGGGTTGGTTCAGAGGTTTGGGTTTAGGGTTCTATTTAAACTGGTTTAAAGGTTCGGGTTCAGGTCAAAGGGGGTTAGTTAGGTTCAGGTTCAGTGAGTGTTAGGTTTGGCTCTGGGGATTTTAAAATTGAATGGGCTTAGGTTGTCTGGTTCAGGGCTTAGGTTCAGAGGTTCAGGTACGGGCTAGGATTTGGTTTAGGTTCAGTAGGTTAGGTTCTTGGTTTAGTTTGGTTCGATTCAGTCTGATTCGGTTTAGTCTAGTTCGGTTCAGTCTAAGGTTCTTGAGGAACCTAGTTCGAGTTAAGGCAATATGGCTTCCTGTTGAGGGAGTTTAGCTTCGGGTGCGGGTGTAAATAACCTGCAAATTCAAACACCAACAATTTTGTATTGCAAGGCATAAAAGGAGTAAATGGTATTACCTGAGATCTTTACCCTCCTCTAGTCTTATTTTCCCCTCTTCTGTGAATAGGTCTGTGTATTCTTTTGGGAGTGCCTCTTGGTCACTGAGTGGAGACACCGTAGAGATGGCTTCAGGTCTTGGCTTCTGTCTGTCACTCAAGGTCTGAAACCTTCTCTCCACTTCTCAGCTACTTGAATGTCAGGTCAGTTGCTCTCTAATTTTCCAGGATTGCTCTCAAACGCTTTCCTTTTTCTCTTTTCTGATTTCTCTTTGCTAATTTCTCTATCTCCTCCCCCTCCTAATTTCTTATGCTAATTGCTTTCTTTTTCCTCCAACGGCTTCTTACTTTTCCCCCCTCGATTTCTCTCTAATGCTCTGCTTCCCCCTCGATTTCTATTTAATGCTCTCTTCCTCTAATTTCCCCCCCTATGTGAGACTCTTTCTCTCCTACTATTTGATTGCTTCCCAATTTTTCTTTTGCTAATTTCTTCTTTTTCCTCTTCTGATTTCTCTCTAATGCTTACTACCCACCTCAAATTTTCCCTCGATTTCTCTTTAATCCTCCCCCTCCCTTGCACTGTGCGAGACTCCCTCTTTATAGGGAGTTTAAGCAAGGTCTAATTTGATGCTCAAATGCTTTCCCTCCAACATAAAATCCGTTCCAACAACCTGCCCCTTTATTCCCGCGATTTAGTTAGTGCGGACTCGGACAGGGAATATTTTAACATCTTTCATTCTTTCATTGCGCACATGTGAATGTTCATTTATTTATTTATTTTTTCTAAATTTCATTTAACCTCTCTGACTCACTGATTCTTCTTTTCTTTCAATTTTGTTGAGTTGAACCCTGAAAGTATGATGCACGCGACTTCCAGAGACTCTGGATTTGATTTTTTTATTTTCTTATATTTTCATTTTTTTTAATTTCCCTGTATTTGTACAATTTTGTATTTTCACTGCATGTATTTGTATTGTCAGCTTCTCCCTGTATTCCAACATCTCTTTGTATTATATTGTACCTCCATGATTTGTGCACGTGCCTCCTTTAATGAAAATTTTCACTTCATGTTTGGGCCATGACTTGTGTATTAAAATTCAAAACTAATTTTCAATTGATCACCACTTTAATTTCACAACCTAGTCTTAGGACAATTGACACTTAATTTAGAATATGATTGAGTGGGTAATCAACTTAGGGCTCCTAATCCTTAATGAATTAAAAATTTGATCAATCAATTTTGACAAGGTAATGTTTTTTAGAAATTCCCAACCTTATTTAAACTTCCAATGGTATGATTTTAAAACACTCGATTAGGTACACTTAGGAACATCAACTATAACTTGATTGGCTTAGGAATTTAGGAACAGTCCATTGGATTTAGGGTCTAAAATTACCTATTAAAAATTAGGGTGTCTATAGCCTTATTTGTTGTGCTTTTATATGATAATGGCATGATCAATTTGAGTACACATAACATTACATTGAGAAATTACAAGTACAAATAAACAATTAACAATTTTTTGAAAATCACTCACATATCTTTCAACTCTAGTTGCTTGAAATCATGTCATATCACAACTTAAAAGTTGTTAATAATTTGTTATAATAAATATTAAGTAGATGAAACCTTAGATCTAACACTTATCATGATAGCCCTTAATCAAAGTCCAATTTTAATTATTTTGTGCTTATATATATATATATATATATATATATATATATATTTATATTGGTTTGCAACTTGCACCACTGCTGCTTTATGATTTACCTAAAATTGTTGAAGTTAAAAGTATAAATGCACTCATAGAACAATTGCATGGTTGGCTGACATTCTAATTTATTTTTAAAAAGCCAATACCTAATGTGACAAGAAGTACTTGCAAAAATGTAAGGTAAGGCTGCATACTATAGATCCATTGTAATCTGCCCCTTCTTCAGACCTCACATACACAGGACCTTTGTGGACCGAGCTGTCCTTTTTTTTTTTTTTCCTTTTTAATACCTTATTTTGTATTCTTATGAAGAGATATGTAATCAAGCAAAACTATGCTCTCTTGTTCTTTGATTGATTAGTGGAATGGTAAATTATCTCTTGGCTCCTTTTCCAATAAGTTTGAATTATAGTGAAGAATGATAGCATATAAGATTAAAATCACTCATGCATATGATTCAATTAAGTTCTAAACTTTATTTTTTATAATATAATGAACTCCAACTAAATAATTTGCATTTGTTGATCATTAATCAATGAGAGGTTGAAATATATCTTTGTTTGGTAGAGCAAGCTACATGAACATCCATTTGAGCTTCATCCTAATAGAGTGAAAAGAAAAACTATACTAAATCTCCAATAACCTCTTAAGAATGTCCAAACACACATTTAAAGAATATTAAAAAAAAAGTAATAATGCATGTGCACCATTTTTTTTTTTTTTTTGACGGCACCTTCATTTATTTATTAATATACCTTCACTTTTGATGGAAGAATACCGTTGTTACAAGATAAAATAAAAGAGAGAGTACACAAAAACTCTTCCAAAACTAGCAATCAATATAATAACGTATGTGCACTATTTAATGTCTACAAGGGTATATATAATTTAATATCATAATTAACATTCAATTTTATTTTAAAAGAAAGGTCAAGTATGATCATCATAAATTACAAACACGATGCAAAACAATTAGAAAATCATTGGAACAAAATTATAAAAAATAAAAAAAATATTGAAAGAATTTTTATCTTCATCAATACTTGGGTAAAGAGCACTCCCTTGGAAGCTTGTTTTGGAATCTCAATTTATCATGGCAGTAGTCATAGATGAGGTGGTACTTCCTAACCCACTTCAGCAGCTTCCTCTGCGGCCATTTAAGGGTGCGGAACCTCGCTTTGTGCCACCAATTGGAAGGGGTAGCAGCTCTGCAAAACCTAGGGTTTCCCTTCCACACACAGGCATCAATTTTGTAGTTCCTGAACGAAGCAACGAAGGGGCCCTTAGACCAATCAATCTTGTCCTTTCCACCACGTGTCGCCCAGCTGTTACCATCCCATAGGCTGGCCTTTATGCTCACTGGCTGCCGTCTGGGAAATGGCACTCCCTTGTCTGCATGGTTTTTGTACACTCGGATGGGGACGCTATCCACCATGAACCTACAAGGCCCATTTTACTGACTCATCAGCTTGTATGTATGTATATATATAATTTCTTGAATTCAATTTGGAAGAAAAAATTTGAAAAAAAATAAAAAAGGATGTGTGTTACTCAAGTCAATTTGCATTTTTCTTAATGAATATATGCATTTTCATAATATTTTCTTAGCATTATTTTATATTAAAGAGAGGAATAAAAGGTTTTTATTTTACTAAATTTGCTTAATCTATTTAGCATGTGTGCCCCATACATTTTTTTTTTTTTTTAATTTGGTTATATTTTGAGCTTTCAGAGAGTTATTTAATATCATAAATATATGTGCTTTAAATTAGAGAGAAGAGGAAAATGAGAGAAAAATTTGACCTTTCATATAAATAATGAGAATTTACGGCATAAATTCATTCATCTTTTAAAATAATGTTAAACTACAATTTATTTATTTACTTATTTATTGGTACAGATAATTTATATGTTTTAGTTAAGTAAGTTTCCAGCCATTAGTATTGTAATAAAATCATTAATATAATGTTCTTTATATATATATATATATATATATTGATAACTCGAGTCACTATCGCACCATTTTAAACACTATAATGGGGCACCAAATCCAGGAGGGTGAAAGTCGCCCGCTTATCTGATAATTCATCCGGATAAATTCTTAAGAAGGAATCGAACCGTGGCCTTAGGTTTACCAAAATATATATTAGTATGCACATTTGTATTTATATAATTAAGTGGTGGGGGAGCTTACACAATTTGGTAAAGGTTCCAGAGGATGGAATAGGTATGGAAATCCTGAGTGGGGTCAAACCACAGATAAATCCTTTCTTCACGATCGTCATGTCCATCGGCATAAATATTAGTTTGAAGGATATATGGCTGCCCGCTCACATTCCCTAGGAATTCAAAGTCCAGCTCGTCCCTGTTTGGTTGATCCGAAGACAGCTGATCATCCAACGCACACGTACGCACATCAATATTATACTTCAACACACTCATAAAATAATAATATAATACAATACAATTAACCTTCTCCATTTTAATATAATTAAAATTTTCAACCAAAATATTGTATTATATTAATTAATACTTACGTAGTAGGCCACCACCGTGCCCGCTGAATAACCCGGAATCAGTTTAATTTGCATGTCTATCTTCCCAAACAAGAACATCATGTCTGAAGCAAAACCAGAACCTGAGCCAAAAAGAAGAAGAAGAAGTTATATTTGTAGTAAAAATGGGGGCTCTGAAATCACACATGGGACGGGATATGTCGAGTTGGAAAAGAAAGAAAAAGGAAAATTCGTATAAGACCCGAACTCGTCCCATCATTTGGGACGCCTTTTAAGAACAAAAATGTGAAATTCTTAGCAGCCGGGTAATTAACTTTGTGCATAAACTAGAGCACGCATACCTGACTCTTGGTCTAGCTTGAGGCTTCTTGCTTGGCTATCAACGGAGGTGTTTACATGGGAAGGAGCCCATGTGATGAAGAAATCCTTATTGAAATCTCCAGTGGAAACTATGGAAGCAACTGATATTTGGATCGACAAATTTGCAGCAAGAAGGATGCCAATAAGGAGGACTACCATCCGAGAATCGTTCATCATGATTTCATGATATAATATGGTGCAGGAGAAGCTCTATATATATATATATGGAGTATTCCGGGTGGACAGAGACAAAGAAGGTTTTGTGCTAATTAAGCAAGAATATCTTTGGAGGAAAGCAAAGGGGGGCTGAGCTGCTTAGCCTCTTTGGTGGGTTTGTAGTTTTGGTCCCCATTTGGATTTGTTAAACATTGTTAAATTTGTTAATGCATTGATATTCCACACGAATTTTGCTAAATTTTATTATTGACATCTGAGGTAAACAGTTCATTTTTCTAAATACTGTCAAAAAAGAAACAGTTCTTTTTTGTGAATGCAATAAATGATGTGCGTGTGTACACTTCCACTTTTGACTTAAGATATTTCATTTTTATTTTAAGTTCTTCATCCCCTTTTACTGCTCTCTCCAGCCATTTGCCAATGAACAATGATTGAGTTTGGAGGACTCCCATTATGGTAGTTTGCTTTTTATTAGCTTGCACAGAAGAGATATGCGAGGGCAATATTCATTATATATTAGCAGCTGCATATGATGTGGTATCTCCTTAGGTTAAGCTTTTTGACCAAGTTTCGTATTAGACAACTGATCAAAATTTAAAATTTTGATAATTTTAAGGACATTTAACTTGAATAAAATAATCATTGATCGGTAATTACTCAATATTCAAGACACATAGAGTTGGAAACCAGGACATGTTTTACCTGCCTTGTTTTGTGTATGCCATCTAAAATGGATTTTTCGAGATACTAAATATTTTTCTCGTCACAACTTGCATACAAGTTGGTTGTGTTAAAAATTAACACTAATTGTCCAGTTAGGCTTGTTCAAGTGATAAGGGCGAACTTATGATTTTGTTGACCTCAAGGTCACGGGTTCAATCCTCCATTTGTGATTTGCATGGTGAATTACTAGGAGTGCCTCAATGGGCGGGCGACAACCATTAGGATATAATCCTAATTTCCTTT
Source organism: Malania oleifera (assembly GCF_029873635.1). NCBI lineage: Eukaryota > Viridiplantae > Streptophyta > Magnoliopsida > Santalales > Ximeniaceae > Malania > Malania oleifera. The sequence goes on from NC_080425.1 coordinate 28,220,906, forward strand.
CCAAATTCTAATCCATCTCATCAACCATTAGGATATAATCCTACAAATCTGACTAAATACAGTAATGTTGTATATCCAGGTGTGTATTCTAGGTTGGGTTCTGAACAAATTTAAAATTTGGGGATCATTTAAAATGGGGAAGTGCTTCTTAGAAAATTGAATTTAATAGTTGCCCATGATAAGTGATGAAGGGAAAAGTGTTAAAAGTTAAAAGTGATATGTGTTTGATTGTATTTAATATAAGTGGTATTTAATTGTTTCACCTTTATTATAAGTGCTATATGAATTTATAGTGTTATATTTCATCAATAGTTAATGCTTATATTACATAATAAAATAATACATGATTCCTCAATATTTTGTAATTAAAACTTTAATTGCTAATTATGTTAGTTATTTTTAATTCACATTTAAATATTTTCTATTAAGTAAAATAATATAATATTATTATTTTTATTATTATTAATGTATATTTGTAAGATATCTCTATCATATTAATAAATTTTGAAAATAATATTATTAATTAAATTAAATTTCTATTTAATTTTAATTTTAATTATAGATGGTTCTTCTTCATTTCAAAATTAAATTATATTTCATTAATAATTAATATGTCATAATACATAATTAAATAATATATTATTATTTTTAATATATTTTAAATAAAAATATTAACATTTTCAATGAAAATTTTAATCGATAATTATGTTCATTATTTCAATGAGAATTTAAATATTTTATATTAAAAAAAATAATATAATAATATTACGTTTTAATTAATAGTAATCTTGTTATTAATATATACCTATAACATACGAGTATCACATTAATTTATGTTAGTTTTAATATTAATAACTAAATTAAAATATTTAATAATTTAAATTTAAAATAGTAAATGATATTTTTTTTATTCTATAATTAAATTATATTTCATCAGTGTTATACTATAAAGTAAAAGAACATCGGAAAGAAGATTGCTTACGATCTTCCTTTCGATGTCATGAGTTAAATAGACTTTCTTGTGAAATATTTTACGATTCCTCTCCTTTCAGACTTTCCAAGTAATGGGAACAGTTTGCCTTTGGGTTATGTGACTTTTTAAAAGAATCGTTTTTCAAAAAATTGATAAGAAAAAAAAAAGTTGATTGATATTTAAATATAAAATATATTTGTCATGACTTTAAATGTTTGTCAAAAAAATTGTAAGGTGCTTAAAAGTAATAAAAATTACTAAAATAAATATATATTTAATGCATTAACAATTTTTTAATATTTGAAAAATTAAATTAAACAGCAATTTTTTATTTAGAATTATTTAAAATCATAAGATATAATCAGTTGTGTAAGATATATATATAGGAGCCCCTCTCTCCCTTTCACCTTCTTCCACATCGTGAACACGTGACGTCAGCAAGCTTTTTCCACCCTCCCATGGCCGCAGGCTTTCTTCACTACAGCCCTTTCTCCGTTTGGCGGAAAGCAAACGAAAGTGAAGAAGTACCTTGCTGCATTCTTCACAGAATAAGTTGGACTTCCAAGCTTTCCTTTTCATTGCCCTTCCAAAGAATCTCTGTTATTCTTTCGCTATATTTTCCTGTTTCAATGACTGTTTAGGGATTGGGTTCTGCCTTGAAAATGCTGCATAATAATTATTCATAGTGTAATAGAATGAGGTATGAAAAGAATTGAACGCAAATTGGAATGTAGGACAATGGCAAAATCTAGTGATAAATTTGATTATATTTCGGTGGATTTCATTTTATTCCTATACACCAAATATGTAGTAAAACAAACCCTTAAGGTGTGGTTCGGGTGGTAGTGTGGACTGCGAGAGTGCCTCTCATAAGGTCAGGTGTTCAAACCCTCCCGGGTTCGTTTTCGTTTTTAAATTCCTAAAATTTACCTCCCTTTGGAGTTGTGGGATATGTTTCAAGGGACGCGGGATTAGTCACGTGGACCGTAAAATGGACACGTAGAAATCCGGTGCATAATCCAAAAAAAAAAATGTAGTAAAACACAATCAATCATGTTATCTAGATACTATTTGTTACCACTTAGATGTTACTTTTTATTATATATATATGTTATCTCTTACTGCACTACAACAAATCTAATTTTTTGCGATGATTTTTTAGTTATGAATGCAATTTCATTCCAATTTGTTCATTATTGGGGATGAAAATTTTAACTTATCCCTAAACCTTCACTTTAGGAACGATCGAATTTTTCATCCTTAAATGTTATAAATTTTTGTTACAAAAAGTATGGTACCAAAAATCCTCCCATCAAAATTTAGAACATGATGTTTTAAGAATGAATTTTAACGAATTTATTGTCGTCCCAAATGAAATAGGCTCTAGAAATGAACAATGGTGTCCCAAAATGCATTCATATTTTAGGGACGAAAATGATTTTGTCCATAACATAATTAGTATATCGAGGGACCACATATATTTTGCTCCAAATGAAATTAACTTTTAGTACTAAAACATATATATTTTCATTTAGTGTAAAGATTGTGGTGCTGTCTATTTTGTTTAGGTACAAATGTTATTGTCTTAAAGGATTCTTATTAGGGACAAAAACTTAGATTGTCCATAAATCTACATTATTAGTGACATTTGAAAATTTTGTCTCCATATATTTAAATTTTTGTCATAAAAATTTTGGCACAAAAAAATGTCTCCATTAAAATTTAAAGCAAAATCTTTCAAGGACTACTCTTGGTTATTTAAAAATAAATTTAATTTCATACCAATTAATATATGCTCGAGGAACGAAAAAATAGTAATTCCTAAAACAGATAATTTCATGTCTGAGACCAAAGTAATTAAGTCTCCAAAAGACTTAATATATTTAAGGAAAAATATATTTAGTCCCAAATAGAAATAGTTTTTATTATTTCACACACCCATTTATTTTTTCCCTCCAAAATCAGTTTCCCTAATTTTTTTCCCTTCCGTAATTTTCCCTTTCCTAGCTGTGGACACCAAAATTTAACTGGACCTTAATTATAACAAGATTTTTATTAACGTTTGATGATATTGGTGTAAACCTAAGAGGGGGGGAGGTGAATTGGATATTTAAAAAATTTTAGGTCACTTTTATTCTAATTATGTCTACAACCAGTATAACTCAACCTAAGGTCTTTTCTAGTCAACTCAAATTCAATAGATACAAGGACGTTTAGATAAGGTAGACAGATAAAATGATTCCAGTATTACTCAAGCATATAAAAATATGTATTTAAATATCCGTGCAATGAATTCAGCAAATACAAATAAGCAAGTAAGCACAAGAAAGTAAAGAAAAATAAAAGAACAGTGACATACGATATGTTATTGAGGTTCGACAATTATGCCTATGTCCTTGCCTCTAGCTAACAAGCCCGAGAATTTCACTAATGCTCACTTACGGATGGAGCAACACTGATTACAACGTTTTCTCCTTACTGGGTGAGAAAAACCCTAGGTCAGATTACGAGGTTGACCCTAACCTTTACAATTGATTCTTATAAGCTAGATCAATACCCTCTTAGATCACGCTCGAAATACAACAGCAAATATAAATTTCGCGTACAATACAAGTGCTTCTATACTAAGCAAATATGTACTACAATATAACCAATGCACTCAAGTACGATAAAGATTTATGCTCAATAGAGTCTATGTGAATATATCTCTTCTAAAGAGATACGTGATAGATAATGATCTTTGAGTTAAAAAAAATTATTTTATATTAAGAGCTCTTCAAAGATCAAATGCCCAAATAATATCCCACAAATATTTATAAAGACAATCTAAGAGATATTAGATTTTTCCTTGACAAAAGATATTTACACTACAAAAAAACTGGTTTTTAATGATGAAATTATTAGTAAAAGATTCAAATTTATCACTAATAGTAGGGTATTAGTAACGGCTTTAGTAACCGTTACTAATACGGCACTATTAGTAACGAAATTGAATTTATCACTAATAGTTTCATCATTAAAAATCGAAAAAAATGTGAGAAAATATTTTTCGTGCAAAAATTATCTTGGAAAAATATTAGCGACGATTTTTGTGATATTAGTGACGAATTAAATCTATCACTAAAAGATAAATATTAGTGATGATTAAATAACCGTCACTACTATTATTTAAAAAAATAAAAAAAAATTTAGCTCAGAATATTAGTGACGAATTTACAAATTTGTCATTTTTGACCCATTATTAGTGACGGATTTGAAAATCGTCACTAATACTTCCTTTTTTAAAATAAAAAAATAAAAAATTTTAGTTCAGAGTATTAGCGACGAATTTACAAATTTGTCACTATTGGTATCCTATTAATGATAGATTTGAGAACCGTCACTAATACTTCCCTTTTATAAAAAAAAAAAAAAAAAAAATTTAGTTTAGAGTATTAGTGACGAATTTCTAAATTCGTCACTATTGACCCATTATTAGTGACGGATTTGAGAATCGTCACTAATACTTTCATTTTTTTTTAAAAATAATTTTTTTTTAATTAAGAGTATTTGTGACCAATTTACAAATTTGTCACTATTTGCTCCTTATTAGTAACGGATTTGAGAACCGCCATTAATACTTTCCTATTTAAAAAAAAAAAAAAATTTTAGTTTAGAGTATTAGTGACGAATTTTTAAATTCGTTACTATTGTCCAATTATTAATGACGAATTTGAGAACCGTTACTAATACTTCCCTTTAAAAAAAAAAAAATAGTTTAGAATATTAGTGATGAATTTTCAAATTTGTCATTATTGGTCCCTTATTAGTAATGGATTTGAGAACCGTCACTAATACTTCCCTTTTTAAAAAAAAATAAAAAATTTTTAGTTCAGAGTATTAGTGACGAATTTCTAAATTTATTAATATAGCCCATTATTAGTGACGAATTTGAGAACCATCACTAATACTTCCTTTTTTAAAAAAATAAAAATGATTTAGTTTAGAGTATTAGTGATAAATTTACAAATTTGTCACAATTGACCCCTTATTAGTGACGGATTTGAGAATAAATAAATAACAATTTAATTAGTTCATATTTAATAAAATTATGATTTAATTTAATCCCCTTACCTGATTTTTAAAAAGTCCGATAAAACCCTGACCTAGACCTACGCCCTACGACATTCAGAACTCCTGAAACCCTGAAATTCAAACTTTACCGTATTATTCATCACAATTCCCAAAGTAATATTTTTCTAAAATTCTCTTAGATTCTGAATACCCTAAATATTTTAATATTTTAATTTATTTTAATAATTAATATTATAATGTTATTTTTAAAAAAAAATATTTTATTAAAATAAAAAATATAATAAATGGGGCTTACCAAGAATAGAAAAAAGTTCTAAAAGTATCCAAAAGTATCTGAAAATTATAGAAAAGTTAGGGTTTTGCCTAGAATTTTGTGCACATGGTCAAAATCATTATTAGACCCCTCCTTACTCGATCAAATTGTCTCAAAACACTAGATACAATCAAAATTAATGGAAAATAGTAGAAAAGCCATAAATGACAGGAGATTTGCCTCAATTTTTGTGTATGAGGTCAAAATCATTGTAGGACCCTTCTTTATCATTTCATACTATCCCATATCATCTAATGTAGCTAGAACTACAAATAGACAATAGAAAAGTCAGAAATGATAGGGGTTATGTTTTGATTTTTGCATCAAAGGTTAAAATCACTATCAAACCTCATCGTACCATTTTGGACCATCTTGAAACTCGATGTAGTCAGAACTAGCAAAAAGACAATAAAAATGCTAGAACTGAGAGGGTTATAACTCGATTTTCATGCCTGAAGTGAAAATCACTATTAGACATTTCCTTACCATTTTGGACTACCTTGTATCATTTGGTGCAATTAGAATTGCTAAAAGGATAACAAAAAAGCCAGAAATAATATGAATTTTATCATGATTTTTATGCAAGAGATTAAATACTATTTGGCCCCTTTCTACTATTTTGGACTGTCTTGATCACTTGGTGTAGTCAGAACTGGGAAAAAAATAGCATAAATGCCAAAAATGATAAGAGTTTTGCCTCATTTTCGTGTTGAAGGTCAAAATCACTTTCAAACCTTTTCTTACCATTTTAAACTACCATATATTACCTGGAGCAACTAGAATCAATAGAAAAAAAGTTGAAAAGCTTTAGATTGAAAAATGATCTAAAGGAGAACTACAGTCTAGTCTCCTAGGCTCCTTAGTGCAAATATATTTGAGAAAAATGGGCATCAACAAGGTCCAATGATTGGTGGATTTTTTCTATCACTCAAACATCTTTTAAATCTTCACCATATCTTATCAATTGGTTAAGAATACCCAAAACTCTTGAAAAATAATTAGAAACTAATTCGCAATCTTTCATTTGTGGCATTTCAAACTCACATCTAAGTGTTCGGAGATGAACTTTCACCACTTTATCTACTTCTTTTTGTGAGTTCTGTAGGTTGTCCCATGCTTGTTTAGAAGAAGTTTCACTTACAACTTTTTCAAATGTTACTTCATCCAAACCTTGATATATGAGGATGAGAGCATTTCAATCATTCTTTCTTGAATGTTTTAAAGCATCCTTTTATACTTGATTCAAGATATCCCCATCTTGTAGTTCTACATAACCTTTTTTAGCAATCTCCCAAGCGTTTTGAGATTCAAGGTTTTCATTTGAATAGTTCAATTATTTAAGTTTTCTTTATTGAAAAGAGGGAGTTGAAATGGACTTACCATCAATTGAAACATTAGACACACTTTGATATGATACCACTTTGTTGGAAATAGAGGATACACGGTAGATGGAGAGTAGTGGGCAAAGGATATAACACTTTGTAGTTTTTATTCTACTTGATACAAATGACTTGACTACATGACTATTTATAGGCTTTACTTAGAGTCAAATACATATATCTATATAATTGTGATTAATACATTTCTGGTAGCCTATTTATGTAGTTTCATGGATCCCTAAAGATATATCTCCCAAGTCAAAATATTTTTTAAATATTTGAAACATACAAAAGGAATATCAAGTTTAACTTCTTCTTCTTCTTTTTTTCCCAATACTTTTACTAACACCTCCAATCACTTTTTCCCGAGTGATGGGAGTGGGCTTAAGATTCACATCACATTTGGTTTGTAAAATGGAATGAGTTAGGAAATCAATGAAATAAAAATTTGAAAGGGAAGCATGATGAAACAAAGTGATAAATTTGATTACATTCCCCTTGATTACATTCCGTTCCTATATATCAAACATACAACCAAAGCTTTTTTTGATAGTAATAACTAAAGTAGATGATTTTCTAAGCCAACACTCGATCCTATTCTTGATAATACAATTAACTCACCTTAGCTTCCAAAGGAAGAAAAAACTCATGGTGAATATTCAGGCCAAACTTGTTAGATAACTACTCACAAGAATGCTAGTTGTCAACTAATAAAGAGGCCTTACAACTGTTAGGAACCTGTGAGCATCCAGAAAGATGTGACATTAGAAATTTAACGTGGTTCGGTCAATATCGACCTACGTCCACGGAGCACACACCAAATATTCACTATTTCGCCGGAAAATTACAATTCTCACTCTCTCTCTCCCTCTCTTCCTCCTCTTTCTCCTCTTTGCTCTTTGAGCTTCTCATTTCTGTCTATTACATTTCTCAGCCCTCTATTTATAGAGCTGAAATTTAAAACACAATTAATATATTAAATTAATCATAAATGAGAGGATTGTAATCATGGGATAGTTGGAGATTAATTTCACCACGTGAGATTAATTGCACCGCATTTCCAACTCAGCTCTAACTCTCCTGGCTGTCTCCTGGCTCCAGCTACAACAATATCCCACTTGGAGATAGAGATGCCTCCTCAACCAGTATAATGAATAAATGATGTGCTCAAAATATGTCTTCAGGCATGAAGACCAACTGAAGTTGAACACAACTTCAGCTTCTTTATAGTCACCACCTTCCTGTCTGCTAGATTCCTGCAGACAAATCTGATGGCTGTCAGCTTCACAATTGGTGTAAAGATGCTGGTGTAGTCAATCCCTTCCTTCTGCTCGAAGTCTTTGACTACCGACTGACGCTTGTACCTTCTGGAGCCGTCATGCTCCTCTTCAATTCTATACACCCACTTGTTGTGAAGGCCTTTGGGCAACTCAACTAGTTCCCACTTTCTGTTGGAGGTGAGGAACTTCATCTCATCCTTCATCGCAAACTCCCACTTGCTCGTATTTGCCACTTGACATGCTTCTTCATAGAATTCAGGCTCTCCTCCATCTGTAGAAAGTAAGTAATCAATATAGCTTCTATTTGGTACATAAGACCGAGTAGATCTCCTAAGCTCCGAAACTGGAGTAGGAGACGATGGTGCAATGATCTGCTCCACCTGACACATTCTGAGTGGACTAGTTCTAATCTCTTCTTCTTTGGGGCATGGGTGTTTATCTGGAAACTAACCCTTTTCTGTTTCCTGACTATACAATCTTCACACATGTCAATCTGCACTGACTGTAGACCACTCGATTTTTCCTTTGAGTGCATCACCCTGAGTCCCTTCTCGCTTATGTGATCAAGTCGTTGGTGCCAGATGTTACTGTCATCATTTCTTGCAGCAATTGAAATAGACATGGAGGCATTGGAGGTTCTAAAAAATGTTCCGTTTTTCTTACCTTGCGCAATCGTTAGTATAGCCTTTGAAACTTTACATTCATTGCCAATGAATTTTGTCGTGTATCCCTCATCTTCCAGCTGACCAACTGAGATCAAATTCTTTCTCAGGTCTGAAATATACCTGACATCCTTTAGCTTCCATACTGACCCGTTTATATTGATCTTCACAGCTCCCTTGCCGGTTACGTCGTAAGGTTGATTGTTACCAAGGTACACCTTACCAAAATTACCTGGTGTGTACTCCTCTAGGCAATCTCTGCAGCATGTGGCATGAAATGAAGCTCCAGAGTCTAAGGCCTAAGACTCTTGCTTGCTCTCCAAAGAGCATATCAACATCTCATCATTTTCAGAAGCAATATTTGTTTCTGTCTTTGCCCTCGTCTCATATTCTTTCTTCTGACTCCTACACTGGTTCTTGTAATGACCAGTTTTTCCACAGTTCCAGCACTTAATAACTTTTGTGCTCTGGGAACCTGTGTCCTAAGTACCTCTAGGATTTCTAGATTTAGAAGTCATGGGCCTAGATCTGCCGCGATTGTTTGATTGTCCATGCCTGTTTCCTTTGCCTCGACTCTCCATGTTCAAGACTGAACTTGAAGTGAAGCCATGGTTCGACTGCATTCTGATTTCCTGCGTCAAAATCATGCTGACGATCTCATCATATACAAGCTTTGATTTTCTTGCAGAGCTACTGATGGCAGTAACGACACCATTCCAACTTTCAGGAAACTGATTGAGAATCAGTAGGGCCTAAATCTCATTATCAAACATTATCCCGAATGAGACGAGTTGATCAGACAACTCATTAAAGTTATTCAAATGCCTGCTGAAACTTTTACTTGCAGACATGCTCATCGTAAATAGTATTTTCATGAGATGTACCTTATTTGCGGCTGAAGGCTGCTTGTACATATTAGAGAGCGCATCCATCAGAGACTTGGTGGATGTTATATGCTTGATATTGAATGCCAAAGATTTCAACAACGTCATTCTGATAGCTCCGAGGGCTTTTCTATCAAGCAACTCTCACTCGTCCTTGTTCATGGATGCTGGCTTACCCTTCAACGGTAAGTGCAATTCCTTCCCAAACAAATAATCTTCTATCTGCATCTTCTAGAAACCGAAATTGTTGCCATTGAACATTTCGATTTTTAAGCTTTTTTCATTCAATAGCTTGATTCTCTAATTTAGAGATGGAATTAGCTTAAATGGATAGCACGGTTGGATCCAAAATGATTGAAAACCCAATAAATGGTTCAAGTCAAAGCAATGGTCAAACCTAGTCAAACTTGGTCAACTATGCTGATGTGACAGGCTGACGTGGCATGATGATATGGCGTGTGCTGCCGTGCAAGTGGGATCACTTGCTGAGGTGGCAGTGGGGTCCACCGGCTGACGTGGCACCCCTGCTGCCATGGCACCCCTAGCTGACGTGGCACCCACCCGCTGACGTGGCACTTGACTGACGTGGCGCACTAACGTGGCGCTGAGATGGCGGGTCGGATCCGAGTTGGGGACCGATTGTCGGGTTAACCTAGTCTGAGTCTGTATCCGGGTCAAGTCGGGTTCCCTCCGGGTTGGGCCGAGGCTATCCGGGCGAGGATGACGCGTGTAATGCGTAAGGAGTTGGTCACCAACGCGTGACCAGCGCGTGGTGAAGCGTCCTACTCCGGTAAGGCATGTAAGGGCACATGAGGCTTCATCTAGACTCCGTTCGAGCTCGAGTCTGCACGGTTCTCTTCATCTCAGCGAGCTGAATATGATAGTGGCCTCAAAACTTAGTTTTAATCCACTAGACAAAGCTCTGATTTCGGGATCACTTCTGATATGACTTTTCTGCTCCAACCGGGCTCTGATACCATATGTTAGGAACTTGTGAGCATCCAAAAAGACGTGACACCAGAAATTTAATGTGGTTCAGTCAATATTGACCTACGTCCACGGAGCACACACCAAATATTCACTATTTCGCCGAAAAATTACAATTCTCACTCTTTCTCTCTCTCTCCCTCTCTTCCTCCTCTTTGTCCTCTCTACTCTCTGAGCTTCTCACTTCTGTCTATTACAAAGTTAATACATTAAATTAATCATAAATGGTAGGTTTATAATCATGGGATAAATGGAGATTAATTTCACCATGTGAGATTAATTGCATCGTGTTTCCAATTCAGCTCCAGCTCTCCTGGCTGTCTCTTGGCTCCAGCTACAACAATCTCCCACTCGGAGACAAAGACACCTCCTCAACCAGTATCATGAATAAATGATGTGTTCAAAATATGTTTTCAAGCATGAAAGCTAACTGAAGTTGAACACAACTTCAGCTTCTCTGTAGTCACTACCTTCCTGTTTGCTCGATTCCTGCAGATTAATCTGATGGCTGTCAGCTTCACAACTGGTGTAAAAATGCTGGTGTAGTCAATCCCTTCCTTCTGCTCTAAGTCTTTGACTACCAACCAAGGCTTGTACCTTCTGGAGCCGTCATGCTCCTTTTTGATTTTGTACACCCACTTGTTGTAAAGGCCTTTAGGCAACTCAGCTAGTTCCCACTTTCTGTTGGAGGTGAGGGACTTCATCTCATCCTTCATCGCAAGCTCCCACTTGCTCGTATCTACCACCTGACATGCTTCATCATAGCATTCAGGCTCTCCTCCATCTATAGGAAGTAAGTAATCAATATACCTTCTATTTGGTACATGAGACTGAGTAGATCTCTTAAACTCCGGAGCTGGAGTAGGAGACGGTGGTGCAACGATCTGCTCCATTGATTCCTCCACTTGAGGATTCTCGGCATTCTGCTATTGTGTCCCGACACATTTTGAGTGGACTAGTTCTAGTCTCTTCTTCTTTGGAACATAAGTGTTTATCTGGAAACTAACCCTCTTCTGTTTCCTGACTATACAATCTTCACACATGTCAATCTGCACTAATTGTAGGCCACTCAATTTTTCCTTTGAGTGCATCACTTTAAGTCCATTCTCGCTCATGTGACCAAGTCGTTGGTGCCAGTTGTCATTTTTTGTAGCAACTAAAATAGACATGGAGGCATTGGAGGTTAGAAAAAGTGTTTCGATTTTCTTACCTCGCGCAATCGTTAGTACAACCTTTGAAACTTTCCATTCATCGCCAATGAATTTCATCGTATATCCCTCATCTACCAGCTGACCAATTGAGATCAAATTCTTTCTTAGGTCTAGAATATACCTGATATCCTTCAGCTTCCATACTGACCCGTTTATATTGATCTTCATAACTCCCTTACCGGTTACGTCGCAATGTTGATCGTTGCCAAGGTACACCTTACCAAAATTACCTATTGTATACTCCTGTAGGCAATCTCTACTGCATGTGACATGAAATGAGGCTTGGGTCTGCACGGTTCTCTTCGTCTCGGTGAGCTGAATATGATGGTGGCCCCAAAACTTAGTTTTGATCCACTAGAAAGAGCTCTGATTTTGGGATCACTTCTAATCTAACTTTTCTGCTCCAATCGGGCTCTGATACCACTTGTTAAGAACCTGTGAGCATCCAGAAACATGTGACACCAGAAATTTAACGTGGTTCCATCAATATCGACCTACATTCACGGAGCACACACCAAATATTCACTATTTCGCCGAAAAATTACAATTCTCACTTTCTCTCTCCCTCTCTTCCTCCTCTTTCTCCTTTCTGCTCTCTGAACTTCTCACTTTTGTCTATTACATTTCTCAGCCCTCTATTTATAGAGTTTAAATTTAAAATACAATCAATACAATAAATTAATCATAAATGGGAGGTTTACAATCATTGGATAAATGGAGATTAATTTCACCGCGTGAGATTAATTGCACCGTGTTTCCAACTCAGCTCTAGCTCTCCTGGTTGTCTCCTGGCACCAGCTACAACAATAACCATCTCCAATTATATAGAGCAACCTTTATTTTCACAAGTCACATGTGTAGTATCACCTTTATTTTCATTACATAATGAAGCAAAATTTCCTACTTTCTTTTTCCCCTTTCATTTTTCTTAGCATAGTTCTTGAAAAGGGAAGGTGTACTTCCAAGAGAGAGAGAGGGGGGGGGGGGGAATGAACTGGGATTTTAAAATTTTCTTTAAATCCTTTTTAATAAACTCTTTCTCAATCCTCTTTAGTTTTAACAATTACACATGTAAGATTGATTATCAATAATAAGTACAGTGGAATAATAAATTGGTTATCAACCTTAATGAATGAGTATGCTTACTTTGAATATTTTATGAATTAATCAAGAAATCTTTCAGCAATTATCCAAAAAACCAATCCAACCAAGGTAACCAAAATAAGATTCACAATATGAAATAATAACACAATCTTAGCAATGCTTCCAAGATTTAGCTTTTATGTATGTAGTTGACAAAGGCCCTGTTATTAATACATAAGATACACTTGATATTTCAATATGAAACACAATAGAAATTTCCAACCACTCTTCCAAAACTCATATTTCAAACCAATCACTTTCAAGATTAAAGATCGTTGTTGATTTTATTTTAATGATTTTTGAGTCTTGTGTGTTAATCAATCAACGTACTCCCTTATGGTTTTCGCAATAAGATTTGATCAACCAACGCACTCCCTTTCGGTTTCCGCAATCCCAATATCAAATTAATTTTCAATTTTGTTTATTTACAAACCACGCAGTGTATATGAACTGAAAAATAAACAATTAATGACGTAATTAATATGAACTGAAAAATAAAGAGAGTAGGGAAGAGAGTGAGACACGAGTTTTATGAGGTTCGACTATACCTGCCTACGTTCTTGCCTTAGGCAAAACACCTAAAGATTCCACTATACCACTCCTTTATGGGCAGGAGCAACCTTTTACAACCACTCCTTCAAATAGGATAAAGCCTTCCTCTCCAAGTGATACCCCACGCTCGGTTACACAAGAATTCCTCTTCTTGCAAATCCAACAATGCAACAATCCAACAATCCAACAATCCTGAATCATCACAAAAACAAAAAAGCAAATGGTGTACAATGACACTCGCTACAATAGCTGATTAGTACAATTGATTAGCATAATATGCTTTAATAGAATCAATATAGAAAGAATGAAGCTTAAGATAATATCACCAAGGTTCTTTAGATTCGAAAAATCTCAGTTTAAGCATAGGAATCTCAAGCTTTAATTCAATAAATTCGTAGCAATAGCTTTCAGCAAAGTATGCTCAATAAGAACTCTTTGAAAGAATTTGAACAATAGCTGATTTCTTAATTGTTGGTGTATAAAATCCTTGAGTTTAGTATGTATTTATAGAGTTAAAAAACATATTTTTGTGTTGCCCAAGTTGCTTGGAGTATTCCCCAAGTTTTCACAAAGTTTGGTGGCCGAGAAATCACTTTTGGAAACTTCTCATTACTTTTAAAAATCTGAATTTCGAAGAGTCTATTGACTGGGTTTGAAAAGTCGGTCGTTTGGATAGTTAAAAACACAGAGAATTCAAAGTCAACAAGGAGTCAGTCGATTGGAAACACTAAGTTAGTCGCTTGGGTCCTCTCAGGTTGTATAACTTTCACTATACAACTCCGATTTTAATATTCTTGGTATCAATAGAAAGCTAATAGAAAATCTCACAACTTTCATGTTGAACACTTTTTAAAATAAGAAGTGTTTGATAGATAAAAATGCTTATCAATACAAATGTAGAAAAAAAGAATAGAATTTGGAAAATCCTATTTTGGTACTTTTTATTCCAAAAAATGATTTTAACCTTTTTAAAATAACTTTTGATCTTATAAAAATATTTTCCAAGTATTTTAAAAGGTATTTAGGTCCAATAAATTAACCTAAGAGTTTCATGTATCCATATTGAAATCGAATTTAGTACTTACATGAGACTTCTTAAACTTAAGCACTCTAAGCAGCAAGTCTTCATGTGTAACTTCCATTCTTTATTTTGAATTTGACTTTAAGTTTCATCTATAGCTTCATGTTTCAATATACTTCAAGTTTTATTAGATCATCTTTGAATCCATGCTTTAATACTCTTTAAGCTTCATTTGATCATCTTTCTTTGGAATATAAGCTTTCAATAATCCTTGTGAGCTCTTGACCTTGTATTACTTAAGTCTGGAAATATCATCACTTAAGTAAATATGTTAAGTTCCTCTGATTTGTTATCATCAAAATAAGATTTTAAGTCATGTAAGGCCAACAGTTCTAAATCAATATAAGGAAAATATTTTAACAATGAGTTTGTGTAAACTTGCGTAGTTATCATTGATTTTTTAGAACCCAATTCAAACATGACCCCAATTGAATTATTGGGTTATTGGGTCAAAAATAATATAATCAAACTTTTATAATATTTTTTAAAATAAAATTGTGGACTATAACATCACTATAAATTTAGAATCAAATTCATAACTAATGCTTAAGTTGATAAGCAATAAATAAAATAAAATAAAAAAATCTCTCTCAATTTCATTATCACAATTCAACATAAAACAATCACAAATCGAATTTAAAATAAAACTCAGCCGTATTTTAGGTACCCTAGCTTTCATTGTACCAGCTAGCTCAGCCGTACTTTAGGTACCCTAGCTTTCATTGTACCAACTAGCTCGGAATACTAATTTAGAATGGTTGTTCAGATTCTAATCTATTGTGAGATGGATAGGATAAATACAAAGCACAGCGGAATTAATATAAGAAGTAAATGCAACATAACCAGAAAATGATAAAAAATAAGAACAACAACAAGATTTACGTGGTTTGATAAAGTCTTCATCCACGGAAGTAATAACACACAAATTTTACTATGGAAATCTCAAAATACACAATACACTTCTCAAAATGATCACTCACACTCAAAACATGCCCAGAATGACATATATAACAGTATTTCGGAGGTTTCCCTCCAATTACCCAACCACCCCAATGGTCATATTCAAAATTCAAAAAACTGCTCATAGCCCAGGTGCACTCGTTGACGAGAACAAGGGCTTCGTCGATGAGACCAAGAAGGACACTCGTCGACGAGAGCAAGACATTCATCAACGAGCCCATTTTACGCTCTCGATATCTTAGAATCTCTGAGTTTTTCTTGCTCTCTGGATCTTTTCGTCGACGAGTACAGGACACTCATTGACGAGTCTTCTGCTACCACTTAGGAACACTTCAAAACTCATGTTTTTCTTTTTTTGTTTTTGAATCCCACTAAGTATAAGGGCCACACACAAATATAACAATATCCACCTTGGCGATTATACGCCCTTTAGGAGAATCCCGAAAAACATAGTTAATTGCTCCACTTTGAACTTGAACCGCTCGGTTGGGTTTGTCTCCCTTTTATCAATTAGAGACATGGAGTAAGTCCAAGAAATGCTTGAACTTCTTAGAAGTAATTGATTTAGTTAGAATATCCACTGCATTTTCAGACATGTGAACTTTCTCCAACACAAGCTCACCCAAAGCAATCAATTCCCGAACCCTGTGAAACCACTCATCAATGTACTTGGTTCTAGCATGGTATATCTGATTCTTTGCCAAGTAAATGGTACTCTGACTATCACAATGCAACAACACTCCATCTTGCTGTAATTCCAACTCTTTGACTAAACCAATAAGCCATAAGGCTTCCTTTGCAACTTTAGCAACTATCATATATTCCGCCTCAGTCATGGAGAATGCTACTAGAGACTGTACCATGGATCTCCAACATACCGTTGTAGACCTTATGTTATCCATATCTCTAGCATAATCAGCATCTACAAACCCCATAATTGAAGGACAATCCTGTTGCTTACCAAACATGATGACATATCCCGATGTACCCTGTAAGTATCTGAGTATCCATTTGATGACTTCCCAATACTGCCTTCCTAGATTAGAAAGAAACTTACCACACTCATCTCATGAGCCAAATCTAGTCTCATACATACCATGACATACATTAAACTCCCCACAGCGCTAGCATAGGGGACCTTTGACATGTCTTGAATTTCGTCATCCATACTTGGGCAATCTGCAATAGACAACTTAAAATGATTAACCAGACAAGTACTCACTGGTCTTGCATTAGCCATGCTAAATCTCTCCAACACCTTATGTTCATAACTGCCCTAAGATAGCCATAATCTCCTAGCTTGCAGTTCTATCACGATGAATCTCCATCCCAAGTATTTTCTTGGCCGAGCCAAGATCCTTTATGTCAAATTCCTTATACAACAAATCCTTTAACTGATTCACCTCAATTAAATCTTTTGCAGTTATTAACATGTCATCAATGTACAATAACAAGAAAAATAAGAGAACCTTTCTCAAGCTTGTTCATATACGCAGCAGTTATACTCACACCTCTTGTAGCCATTTTGATCATGTAAGAATAAAATTGTTTATACCATTGCCTTAGAGACTATTTCAGTCCATAAAGAGATTTCTTCAACCTGCAAACAAAATTTTCTTTTCCCGGTTTAATGAATCCCTCTGGTTGTACCATGTAAATTTGTTCTTCTAAGTCACTATGAAGAAACAACATCTTCACATCCATTTGTTCCAAATGAAGATCATAATTGGTTACCAACCCCAACAAAATTTTGATAGAAGTATGTCGGACCATTGGAGAAAAGATCTCATCATAATTTATCCCCTTCTTCTATGAGTATCTTTTTGCCACTAACTGTGCCTTGAATTTCTCTCATTACTTTTTTAAAATTGCTTCCTTCTTCCTATATACCCATTTGCAACCTATTAGTCTTTTCCCATCTAGAAGCTCTACCAAATCCCAAGTTTGGTTTTTATGTAGTGATTCCATCTCCTCAATCATCGCACCCATCCACCTATCTTTCTCCTGACCATGCACAACCTCTTGAAATGTAGTTGGATCGTTGCAACTAGTGAGGAAAGCATAAGATACTAACTCTTCAAATCCATACCTTGGTGGAGGACTGATAGTGCATCTGGATCTCCATATAGGAATATCGTCGACTTGCTAGTTTCCTGAACTAGAACTCCATGCAACCATAGGACCATGATCATTTCCGTTGCCCTGAGCTTCAAACTCCACCTGCACAACATGTTCATCACTGTCCTAGATTTCTAGCTCCTGTTTTTGTTCATCACACTCTTGAGTACGTTTCACCATAGCTTTATTATCAAAGACTACATCTCTAATGATCACCACCTTGTTTGCCATTGGTTCCTATAGTTTGTACCCATTCACACCCTTTGGATATCCCAAAAAGATGCAACTACGAGACTTTAGGTCAAGCTTAGACCTCTCCTCATTAGATACGTGAACATAGGTTGGACACCCGAGTACCTTTAATCCGGAGTAATCTACTGCATTTCCCATCCAAACCTCTTCTGCCACTCTACCCTTTAGTGACGCCCTTGGTGATCAGTTTATCAGAAAATAAGTCATACTTACTGCCTCGACCCAGAAGTTCTTCAGTAACCTTGCATTTAATCTGAGACACTAAGCCTTTTTAGAAATAGTCTCGTTCATCCGTTTCGCCACACTATTTTTATGAGGTGTCCGCTAAACTGTAAAGTGTCTCTTGATGCCCTGCTCTGCACAAAACTCCATAAACTGAGAATTAGCATATTCGGTCCCATTATCCGACCTTAAGTATTTGATTCTCCTCCCTATTAGGTTTTCCATTTCAGCCTTCCAAATCTTAAACTTGGCAAACGTATCTGATTTGTGATGCATGAAGTAAGCTCAGAACTTCTGTGAGTAATCATTAATAAAACTCACATAATACACGTATCCACCCTTTAATGCAACTCTAATCGAGCCCTAAACATCTGAATGCACAAAATCAAGAATACCTTTTGTCTTGTGTATAGCTGATTTGAATCTTACCCTGTTTTGTTTTCCAAGAACAAAAATCCTACAAAATTTCAGCTGTCATGATTTGAAGCCCTTCAACAATTTCCTCTTGTGTAGTTTTTTCATGTCGTGTTCCCCTATATGCCCAAGGCGCATATGTCACAAGACAATCTCATCTGATACAACATCTATGACTGTAGGTCCACCTACAACAGTAGTTCCCTGCAATGTGTAGATATTCCCATCCATTTTCTGCCCTCTCATTACAGTCATTTTACCTTTCCATACCATTAGAACTCCACATTTGGACTTGTAATTAAAGCTATTACAATCCAAAGTTCTAAATGATATCAAAATCTTCCTCAACTTTGGTATATGTCTTACATTACACAACGTTCTTACAGCACCATCAAATATTCTTATCTTTATATTTCCTATGCCAATGATCTTGCAAGAAGCATCATTACCTATAAGAATTGATCTAGAATTCACTAACTTGTAAGTACTAAACAACTCCTTGTTCAGAGTCATATGATAAGAACATGCTGAGTTAAGTATCCAAGAGTCCGTTACATTTTCTGACCTTACTGAAACTAATAGAATATCACCATCACTACATGCTGAACTTCTTTCTTGAACAACATTCACAGATTTTGAAGTACCCTCATGTTTATCAGAATTTCCTTTCTTCCAATTCGGACACTCCAGTTTCACATGCTCCTTTTTACTGCATTTATAACATTGGGTTTCTTTCTTCTTCTTGGATTGATTTCAAGATTTTTGACTTGATCCTTGTTTGGATTTTCTTTTGGCTCATCGTTATTACCTTTTACAATAAACCCTTCTCCTTCATCACATGTCTTCAATCTTTGATGAAAATTTAGCATAACACTTGTTACTTCTTCTAGATCAAGTGTTTCTTTTCTTCACATAAGAGTGGTCACAATATTTTCATAGGTATGAGTCGAAGGCAAAGAGTTTAACAACATCAAAACTTTGTCATCCTCATCAAACTTAACATCAACTCGATCTCATCAAATCACTAATAAATTGATTGAAAACATTAATGTGTTAATTTAAGTTTGATCCTTCAACCATATTAAGTCAGTACAAGCGTTTCTTAAGAAAAAATTTATTATTGAGAGATTTGGACATGTACCGGCTCTCTAACTTTTGCCATATAGCCGCTGGAGAATCCTCCTCCATCACCCGATAGAGTACTTCGTCGGCCAAACATAAGCGTATTGTAGAAGCAACCTTTGCTTGCAATTCTCCCCATATTATCTCATCCACTCCATCCGGTTGAATACCAAGTAATGCCTTTCCCATTCCTTGTTGTACAAGAATGTTCTTCACTCTCCTCTGCCATAAACCAAAGTTCTCAGTTCCATCAAATTTGACGATGTCAAATCTTGAAGAAGACGATCCCGATGCCATAACAACAATTGTTTTGATACCAATTTGTTGTGATATGGATAGGATAAATACAAAGTACAACAGAAATATACAAGAAGTAAATGCAACACAACCAGAAAATGATAAACAATAAGAACAACAACAGGATTTACGTGATTCGGCAAAGCCTACATCAACGGAAGCAATGACACACAAATTTTAATATAGGAATCTCAAAGTACACAATACACTTCTCAAAATGATCACTCACACTCAATACATGCCCAGAATGACATATATAACAGTGTTTCGGAGGTTTCCTTCAAATTACCCAACCACCCCAACGTTGTTCAAATTCAAAATTCAAAAAACTGCTCGCAGCCCAGGCGCACTCGTCGACAAGAACAGGAGATTCGTCGATGAAACCAAAAAGGACACTCGTCAACGAGAACAGGGCATTCGTCGATGAGTCAATTTTCTGCTCTCGGTATCTTAGGATCTCAGAATTTTTCTTACTCTCTGGATCTCCTTGTCAACGAGTACAAGAGACTCGTAGACCAGTCTTCTGCTGCCACTTAGGAACACTTCAAAACTCATGTTTTCTTCCTTTGTTTGTGAATCCCACTAAGTATAAGAACCACAAACAAATAAAACATAATCTCTCTTTTCCCTTCTTTTTCTGAAAAATACAATTTTAATGAGGATGATGACACTAATTAGTATCTATACTTTCAATGTTTCAAAGCAAAGTCACTATTCTGTTAGTAAAAGTTAGTGACCATGCATGAGTGCAGTATTCAATTAAATAAACTTTTTTTTTTTTTTACATAGTTGCCAATGCTCATGGCAGCATCGTAATAATAAGGTGCAATATCTTCAAAAGCAAGACGAGCTGAACCACAACATTAATTAATTACAATATTATTAATGTTTGTTGCATCTATATGCACAAAGTGAATCCAGTGATTGGGTTTTGCATGCACTTCTGCCAAACTTGGGTGTCATGAGTACTCTAAGGTGCTTTATTTTGTATGTGTATAATGAAAAGAACAAAGGCAAGGGAGGGAGTGACTGTCGCAGCTGTCTGTGGCTTTAATTCAACTTCAAATCATGAGGTGTTCAATATGAAGATATGTAAAAAAAAAATATTAGGTAAATTGGGTGTTTACGTCATCAGTACAAAAAATTATTTAATTTAGTAAAGTATAAATATGACAAAATCATATTAAATCCGATACATATATCGGGTATATCAAATATTTTTTCAAAAAAAGAACACACAATAATATTAAATTGGCGAATCACGTAAATACTGTCTTATACGTGTGATTGATTTTTCTTTAGCGTGTATTTTTTCTCTATTTTGCTTCTCACAAGTTTCGAAAATTTGTTCTTAATTTCCAACATCTATGAGAAGGCCGATCTGTCACACCAGGTACCCTTCTTCACTTGAATACCAACTCTTATCTCTATTTAAAACCTGCAGCTTTCATAAGTTGAACTCTGTCATCTAACTGAAGAAATCTTGAATTAACCAAGAAACCCTCGGCCTTTGGTGGCTTATGGGAAGAAAGATTGGTGAGACAATGCAAATAGCTTCTTGAGTTTTGAAAGAGAGAACTTGCACCCAAAGTTTCAGATGGCTGATTGCTCATGCTGATCACCCCCAGCAGCGGGATTTATTGGTCACTCCCTTTAGCTTGCATGTATAAATCAATGAAGAACCAAAAAAGAAAAAGCAGAAGATTACAGTCAGCGGAGCCTCATCTGTGGAGATTAGCAATCTCACTTAGATGGTGTTTGAAAACATAAATTTCTTAAATTTGAATTTAAATGAATTTGAATATAATTTTTTACATCTTATCGAAATGCAGTATAAATTTAAATTTAAGATCTCTCCAAATATAAGGTTAGATGTACATAAAATTATAAAATTCATGCCAAAGAAGAGGATATTGATTCTTTGAGGCCACCTAAATGATTGTCATGTAAAGAAAATTTTTAAAAGCTAGCAACTTGCTTATTATTATTTTTCAAAACAAAAATAAGTTTAAGAAAACTAATTGTACTCGGTGTCCATTTATTTTTCTTTCACTATGTCTAAAAAGTTTATTAAAGTTAAATAAAAAATAAAAAATAAAAAGAGTACAAATTAGAAATTGTCAAAATGAGAACTAGAAATTAATTATAATCATTTTATCTAATTATTATATTATTAGACGAAACTTTTAGAACACCAAAAATAATCATTTATAAATGATAACTGAAAAAATATGTTGAAGATGATTTTTTGGATGACTTTTAGCAACTTCTTTTTTTTTTTTTACTTTGGCAAAAAATTATGGGTTTTCATTTTAATTTCATAATAAATTTATATGGTTATTTAACTTCAATTAATATTTTTGTATGGAATGGATGATTTAATTAACAAAGTCAATTCTAAATTGTTGTGCAAATTAAATGTGCAGCGAAAAACCAAATCACATAATTTAACAACCAATAGTGAAATATACAAAAAAACACAATCATGCAAATTATATGAAAGCAATAAAATAATGACACGAAAAATTACGTGGTTCGGCAATGCCTACATGCACGGGAGCAAACGACTGTGAATTTTCACTATCTTGTTGTCCAAAAGACATAGAGTTACAATATACAGCATGTATATATAACCTTCCCATAGGTTTCCATCCTCCACCCCACCCCACCCAAACCCCCCCTCCCCCCCCCCCCCACACGCGTGTGCTCGAAACCCAACCTATACAACTTCCCAATTCAAAATTCAAAAACCAGAGCTGGGTAACCAAGCAAAATCATTGACGGTTTCGGACATACTGTCGACAGTTTAATGTCGAGACCAAATAGTCGATATACCTATTAGCCTAGTTAGGCTTACAATTCTTGATTTTGATGATAACAAAGTAAGGTTATCTAATATTGTTTTCAAGTAATATTATTTTAGGCAAAGATAATTTGCTCAAACTTCAAATACTTTATGAAAGCTCACAAGGATCAAGGAACAAAGAAAGCCTTACATTAATACAAGTGATCCACAATAAAAGCTCAAGGAAGTTTGAAAGATCAGCAACAAAAGAACTCAAAGTAAAGAAGTGTCAAATTTGTTTATCGGACAAGCCTTGTAAGTACTTCAAATTAATTCATGTTTGAATATTCATTTTTGAAGCTCATTAGGCAAAGACACACTTAGAAACCTGAAGTTTTAAAGTCTTGGAACATGTATTTCAAGGTTAAACAAGTTTATATACCAAGAATATCTAAGCATAAATGAGAGAGATAAAAATGCTTTTGAAAAGAAGGAAAACCTTTTGACAGACGACTATCTGTATATGGACAGACGACTGACCAATTAAGGGACTTAATTTAGAGAAGTTAGAAGTGTGATGGGCGACTATCAAGTTGTTGACAGACAATTGCTAGTGACAAATGAGACGTCTGTGTGAGTTCTGCCAGCCGACTGCCACCATTTTGGATTTTTTTTTAAAATGAGTTGTTCAGTGACAGACGACTACCACCCAGAGGATAGCCGACTGCCACCTTTTTGTTTGTGATAATTGTATTTGAAATACTTGGACAGACGACTGCCAGAGAGTCCATAGTCGTCTGGCTTGCGGCAAAATTCAAAATTTCTCAATGGGCATATTTTTAAATTTTTAATTACTTGAAGCCCAAATTATTTTAGAACTTGGACCCTATTCTAAGTAAACTTGGGGAACAAGAAAGAAACTTTTTTACATCTATAAATACGCTCTAGATATTTTGATTATTGTTATAATATCAACGTATTAAAAAGGGAAATAAATTCTTAAAATAAAAAATAAGGAAGAATAAAATTTTTAAATCCCAATTCACCCCCCTCTTGGGAAATCTATTCCAATTTCAATTGGTATCAGAGCCTAGTTATAGTAATTCCTAATAAGAAACTATAAAAAGATTAAATGACAAATATATGAGTAGCACCCTTCGGTGAGGGCCAATCCTCAACCCGTCCATCAATCTTTTGTGGACATAATTATACTTTTTGGAAAAAGAGAATGCAAATATGTCTCCAACACATGGATTGGAAAGCTTGGGAAGTAGTTATGGATGGAGACCTTATTCCCACTAAGATAGTAGATGGAAAACAAATTCCTAAGGAGAAAAAGGATATGACCGATATAGATTATAAGATGCTTGAAATAAATTCAAGTGTTATAAATGCTTTATATTGTACTTTAGACGCCAATGAATTCAATAGGGCCATGACTTGCAAAACAGCAAAAGAGATATGGGACAAATTAGAAGTGACATATGAAGGAACAATAGATGTTAGGGACAACATGATAGATATGTTAACAAGTGAGTAAGCATTTAAAATGAATTCAGATGAAACAATCTCAAGTATGTATACTAGGTTTACCCACATAATCAACTCCTTAAGTGCCTTAGCAAAAACTTATACTATCTACGAAATGATTAGAAAAATTCTAAGAGGTCTTCCCTCCATATGGGAACCAAAGGCTACTGCTATCACAGAAGGTAGAAATCTTAAGACCACCTCTCTAGATGAACTCATAGGTTCACTACTTACCTTTGAAATGGCTTTAAAGGAAAGAAATCCTGAACCCAAGCATTAAAGGTCCATTACAAGGTATGTGATGCATGCCAAAAGGGAAAGCAAGTCAAAACAAGCTTCAAAAAGAAAAAAATACATATCTACTAATAGACCCCTAGAACTTTTGCACCTAGACTTATTCGGTCCAACTAGAACCTTAAGCTTAGGAGGCAAACAATATGCTTTTGTAATTGTAGATGACTATTCAAGATTTACTTGGGTATTATTCTTAGAAAACAAAGACGAAGCTTGTGACATGCTAATCACCTTATGTAAGAAATTATAAAATGAACAAAGCTATAATATAACTAATTTTAGAAGTGATCAAGGTAGAGAATTTAAAAACAAAGATGTGATAAATTCTATAAAGAATATGGAATAAACAATAATTTTTTAACACCTAGGACTCCACAACAAAATGGAGTTGTAGAAAAAAAAATAGAACCCTCCAAGAAAAGGCTAGAACCCTGATAAACGAAAATAATCTACCTAAATACTTTTGGGCAAATGCTGTGAATGCAGCTTGTTACATTATAAATAGAATATCCATAAGATCAAGTATAGACAAAACATCGTATGAATTATGGAAAAGTAGAAAACCCAACATTTCCTACTTTCATGTATTTGGGTGCAAATGTTTTATTCTTAACACTAAAGATGATTTAGGAAAGTTCGATGCAAAGTCTGACGAAGCTATCTTCTTAGGTTATTCTATAAATAGTAAAGCTTATAAGATTTATAATAAAAGGACTCTTACTATTATTGAATCAGTACACATAATGTTTGATGAATCAAATAATTATGACAATAAAGTTAAGAATGATGAAAAAGAAGATATCTCACAAAAAGTAGAAGATTTTGAAATAAAAGAAGAAAATAATAATGAAGCTTCAAATGAAAATATAATAGAAAATGTAGAACTACCTAAAGAATGGAGATATGCTAAAAGTCACCCAAAAGACCAAATTCTTGGTGAACCATCAAAAGGAATAACCACTAGAGTCTCATTAAAAAATATTTGTAACCATTATGCTTTTTTGTCTCAAGATGAACCCAAGAATATAGAAGAAGCCTTAAAAGATGATTCTTGGATCATAACTATGCAAGAGGAACTAAATCAATT
This sequence comes from Malania oleifera, assembly GCF_029873635.1. NCBI lineage: Eukaryota > Viridiplantae > Streptophyta > Magnoliopsida > Santalales > Ximeniaceae > Malania > Malania oleifera. Next base: position 28,246,526 of record NC_080425.1, read on the forward strand.
TGAAAGGAGTCAAGTATGGGAATTTATTCTTAAACCCAAAGATAAATCAATCATAGGAACCAAATGGGTGTTTAGAAATAAAAAGGATGAAAATGGTGTAGTTATTAGAAACAAAGCCAGGTTAGTAGCACAAGACTATAATCAAGAAGAAGGTATCGATTACGAAGAAACCTTTGCTCCTGTAGCAAGAATGGAAGCTATAAGAATGCTTCTTGCCTATGCAGCCAATAAAGACTTTAAATTATACCAAATGGATGTAAAAAGTACATTCCTAAATGGTTATATAAATGAAGAAGTTTACGTCATACAACCTCTAGGATTTGAAGACTCTAAAAACCCAAATCATGTATTCAAGTTAACTAAAGCCTTATATGGATTGAAACAAGCTCCTAGAGCTTGGTATGAAAGACTAAGCAAGTTCCTACTCCAAAACAATTTCTTAAGAGGAAAGATAGATAGCACTTTACTTATAAAAACCAAAAATAATGATATGCTTGTAGTACAAATTTATGTTGATGATATCATATTTGGAGCAACTTATAAAGATTTATGTAATGAATTTGCTACAACTATGCAAAGAGAGTTTGAAATGAGCATGATGGGAGAATTAAATTACTTCCTAGGGTTACAAATTAAACAAGCTAAAAATGGAACATTCATAAATCAAACTAAATATATCAAAGACATGTTGAAAAAGTTTGATATGGAGGAAAGTAAACCCATAGGAACTCCCATAAGCACCTCAACAAGTCTTGACAAGGATGAAAAAGGAAAATAAGTAGATACCAAGCATTACCAAGGAATGATAGGAAGCTTACTTTATTTAACAGCAAGCAGACCGAATATCATGTTTAGTGTATGTATGTGTGCTAGGTTTCAATCAGCTCCTAAGGAATCACATCAAATCACAGTTAAACGAATCCTTAGATATTTACTAGGCACACTTGATCTAGGTTTATGGTATCCAAAGGGAATTGATTTCGAAATGATAAGTTATTCAGATGCGGATTATGCGGGATGCAAAATAGATAGAAAGAGTACTAGTGAGACTTGTCACTTTCTAGGTCATCACTAGTTTCTTGGTTTTCAAAAAAACAAAATTCTGTGGCATTATCTACAGCTGAAGCAGAATACATAGCAGCTGAGAGTTGTTGTGCTCAAACTTTATACATGAAACAACAATTAAGGGACTTCAAAATTCAATATCAAACAATCCCTATAAAGTGTGATAATACAAGTACTATAAATATTTCAAAGAATCCAATATCACATTCAAGAACCAAACATATTGATATACGTCATCATTTCTTAAGAGATAATGTAGATAAGAAAGAAATAATTCTTGAATTTATTAACACTCAGGATCAATTAGTTGATATATTCACAAAACCACTAGTTGAAGATCAATTTGTATTTATCCAACGGGAATTGGGAATGTTACATATACGAGAGGTGAACTAAGAGAGAAAAAGAATTTTTATTGGGCAGACGACTGCCAGATAACTGGCAGGCGATTGACAGGCTACTGTCTATCTGGAAATACATTGGACATATGACTGTCAACTTAATGATAGATGACTGTCTCGTGGCGGTTCATGTTCATTTAACATATAAAATACTCTTTTTAAAACCCCCAGATGCATGTCCATTCGTCTCCCCTTCTATAAACGAGCTTCTCTTCATTCTCTCCTCTCCAAACCTCTTCCCAACGTCACCCCATCAAAACCCTAAATCCTTGACATTCAGGGTTTCTCGAATTTCTGCTTCTTCATCATGCTAAGAACCAAATCAGTTGGGAAAAAGGACAAAGCTTCTTCTTTAAGGCCTGTCAGCAACAACAAAATTGAAAAATGGTTAGTTTCATCTCAGGTAAAAGCTTTGCACCAAAATCACATCTCTATAATCGATCCAATGTTTTGTAAAGTACTAGATGTCTCTTTCTTTGAAGAAAACTTCCTTGAGATTCTTGAGTTGTTCAAAAATATAGGATAGGATAAGTTTGTTCTTCACCAAGTTAAGGGATATTACCCTGATCAGATTAAATTTTTCTACTCAAACTTGGTAAAGAAAGATGTTGGATTTGATACTGAAGTTTTTGGCCAAAATATCACACTTACTCCACACTCATTACGGAAAATACTTCGTATCAAGTATGAGAATTTTGACTGCAATCTAATAGAAAAACAGTGGACTATGGAACAAGGTTTTTCACCACAAGAATTTCTGCCTCTTGTGATGAACGATTAACCCATCTATTTTGGACATCCTCCACCATACAAACAGCTCAATCCACAAGCACAAATCCTTCACAAGATCATTGCTTATAATATCATTCCTAGGTCAGGATCCTTTGATCATGTTTCCTTCTTTGATTGCTTCGTCATGTGGTGCATTCTAAAGGGAAAGAAATTGGACTTAGCCAACCTTGTACTCAAATGGATGGTCATGAAGCTCGAATCTCTAGAATTGGGCTTCCATATGGTGGCATTCTTTCCTTAGTTTTTTCTCACTTTCAGGTCCTCACTCCATCATCAAAAATAGTGAAGTGAACCCATTACAATATATTCTCCTCCACTACTTTAAAGAGGATGGGTTACAAGAAGTACATCGAGGGATGGATGTTTATGGGTAATAGACCAGCACAAGAAGAACGTAATCCAGCTCCTAAAGAAGCTGATATGCCTACATGGTTTTTTCCATTTTATCAGCATTATTCAAGCCTCAGTTCTGAAATGAGCAATGGTTTTGCTTCTCTTCAAGACAAGATCACAAATATTGATGATAAGTATACTTTACTAGATTCTCGTCTTGAAAAAAATAGAAAAATGTGTCTCACAAAATAACACTAATTCAGATAAAGAGAGTAATGAAAATGATGATGAAGACTCTCAGGAAAAATCAGATGAAGGCATTGCCGCAGGTAGTGACACCGTTTTTGATACTTGACTATATACTCTTGATGATGTTTGAACTTTTTGCTATTTTGTATGCTGCACATGCTCAGTTGTTGGATGTATTAGGCCTTTTTGTTGATGTCAAAAGGAGGAGTATGCGTGTGAGCAAAAGTCTATGAGTTTATGTATTTTTTTTGTTTCTAGTTCTGAAACTTGAACCTATGTATGTAATGTATGTATTTGTTTCAATGTTAAATTTGAAACTTTGAATCTTCTGAACTTATGTCTTAATGAAATTATTTTCAGACTATGCTTATTGACAGGGGGAGTATTACTTTTGTATCTTTGCTCTTTCTTTGTCATCATCAAAAAGGGAGAGATTGTTGGCCTAGCTAGGCTTACAACTCTTCATTTTGATGATAACAAAGTAAGGTTATCTAATATTGTTTTCAAGTGATATTATTTCAGGCAAAGATAATTTGCTCAAACTTCAAATACTTTATGAAAGCCCACAAGGATCAAGGAACAAGGAAAGCCTTACATTAATACAAGTAATCCATAATAAAAGCTCAAGGAAGTTTGAAAGATCAGCAACAAAAGAACTCAAAGCAAAGAAGTGTCAAATTTGTTTATAGGACAAGCCTTGTAAGTACTTCAAATTAATTCATGTATGAATATTCATTTTTGAAGCTCATTAGGCAAAGACACACTTAGAAACCTGAAGTTTTAAAGTCTTGGAACATGTATTTCAAGGTTAAACAAGTTTATATTCCAAGAATATCTAAGCATAAATGAGAGAGATAAAAATTCTTTTGAAAAGAAGGAAAACCTCTTGATAGACGACTGTATGTATATGGACAGATGGCTGACCAATTAAGGGACTTAATTTAAAGAAGTCAGAAGCCTGACAGACGACTGTCAAGTTGTTGACAGACGACTGCCAGTGACAAATGAGACGTCTGTGTGTGTTCTGCCAGCTGACTGCCACCATTATAGCTTTTTTTTTTTTTAAACAGAGTTGTTCAGTGACAGATGACTGCCACCCTAAGGATAGCCGACTGCCACCTTTCTATTTGTGAAAATTTTCTTTAAAATACTTGGACAGACGACTACTAGAGAGTCCACAGTCGTCTGGCTCGCGGCAAAATTCAAAATTTCTCAACAGGCATATTTTTAAATTTTTAATTACTAGAAGCCCAAATTATTTTAAAACTTGGATCCTACTCCAAGTAAACTTAGGGAACAAGAAAGAAACTTTTTTACATCTATAAATACTCTCAAGATACATTGATTATTGTTATAATATCAAAGTATTAAAAAGGGAAATAAATTCTTAAAATAAAAAATAAGGAAGAATAAAATTTTTAAATCCCAATTCACCCCCTCTTGGGAAAGCTATTCCAATTTCAATACCACAGCAAATCTGCGACTGTTTCTTCTGCACCTAGACAAAACTATCAACGATTTCAAGCAAACCACTGTTTGTTTCTTCCTGCAAGCCAACTTTTTTGTTTTTCAACCATATTTTCTTTGTACATATGTTCCACTCAACATATGAACCACATATTACAACAATCTCCACCTTGGTCAATATACGCCTCATAGAGGAAAACTGAAAACATAACCCACTGCTCCATTTGGGACAATAGGTTGGGACCACCTCTCGTCTATGATGGCAGGGATTGGCATGCCCTACCTATGTCATTTTCTAATGTTGTGACACGTGGATGACCTCCCAATGTCCACTCCATCGCTGACATGGTGACACATGAATGACCGCCGGATGTCCCCTATTGTTCATAACTCTCTTTTGCAGGAACACATGGATTATCTTGAAGACTCTTTGATTTGAAGACTTCTAAAGGAAAATTTTTTATTTTGGATTTGTAATTACTTGGATATTATATTATTTGCTTGGATATGTTATTACAAAACTATTAGGTGCTTGAAGACTTTTAGTGTTTAAAGACTCCAAGTGAAGTATGGAAGCAAGATGCAATTCAAGAGCTACGTTGGCCCCACACTGCTCCATAGGCCCCACACAGATTTGGGCCACTCCTTTGGCTTATGTTTATATTTAATAAGTCTAAGTCAACTAAGTGTAAGCATGTGTATGTTTTTTAAGTTAGGTGTATTAGTAAGTAGTGTTAGAATTTAATGTCTCTAGTAAATTGTTAGTATTTATTAGGTTGTCTCTTATGCTTGTGATTGGAGTGTAAGGTAGTTATTGTCTTGTCTCCCCTTTCTAATTCTTTATATATCTCCTTGTAAGAACTCATATGGAGCTAAGTATTGATATTGAATTGAAAAAGGCTTTTCCTTTGTGAAGCTTGTTAAGCTTTGTTCAATCCTTGTGATTGTGTAGTTAGAGGCTACATAGTTCTCCTCGGAGATCACGTGGTGAGAGACCACTATCCTATCTAGTGACTCCAGCCCTATCCCACTTTCACGACTTCCCTCCCTCACCCACACGGCCATAACCAAGTTACACCCCATGACCACCAATCCACCATTTCATTGCTGCATACAATGATGTATTTCACAACTTTTGCTAAGGACCTCGGGCGAGTTCTAACTTGTGTAGAATATTGTCAAGTCATCCATCATTTGAATTGGTAAATTAAGTATTCGTTTGGACCATTACATATAACAGTTTCACTTCCATCATTACATTTCAATGCTTGTTCTAAGGATTTTCTAGCATGATCTGAGTTTATGGTGAACATATCAATTCATTTAACCATTTCCTTTGGTAAGATTGTTCTTTTCTTAACCCCTAAACTGGCTGTGAACTCCTATTTGAAGACCCATCATCCCAGTTGAGAAATTGATCCTGAATTCCTGCATTTTATTCATAATCCGTGGGAGTTCAGGCGACTAACCTCGAAAGTTCAATCGACTGAACAGCTACTGACCCCCCCAGAATTCTATATTGAAATTCATCAGGCAGCTTAGGTCCCTAGTTCAGGCACTTGACTTGCTACTGCCACTCAAGAATTCTATTTTATAATTCATTAGGCAGCTGAGGACCTAGGCTTAGTCAACTGGCTAGCTACTATCCATCTGGAATTTTGTTTCTAAATTCTTCAAGCAACTGAACCTTAAGTCCAGGCAACTGAAGTCACCTAGAACCTGTTGTTTTTAATATTAATTCACATTGTTTGAATCCTTGCTTAATCTTGTGTAAGTCCTTGCTTAAAATGTGAACTTCTATGTTTGAATAGCACATTTGAGCTAAAAGATTACAATATTGAAGCTTGCTAGCTTAAAATTAATCATGGGAATCTTGTTGTGCTAAACATAGAACATTATTCTTGAAATATTGAAATATCATTTTTGTCGCATTTAACTTGATTCCTTTGTGAAAGAATTCTTGGGACTTATTTCTGGATTGCATCATACACACTTTGAAAAATCCCACAACATATGAAACATAACATGATTTTATAGTGTTTATGTTAGGATAATTAAATTCTTAATCCATAGTGTATTGAGTGTATGTGCTTGTGAGGGTTGAACCATAGGACATAGATCGACCATTCTCGTCCTACACCAATCTAGTAACTAGAGACATTAAGCAAATTCAAGCAATGCTTGAACTTATCCATGGTAATAGACTTTGTCAATACATCTGTTGCATTCTCAGAAGTGTGAACTTTCTTAAGCAAGAGTTCACTAGAAGAGACCAACTCCCGGATCCTGTGAAACCTCACATCTATGTGCTTGGTTCTCACATGATACACTTGGTTTTTCGCCAAATAAATGGCACTCTGACTATCATAACCTAACTAAACTCCACCTTACTGAATACCCAACTCTTTAACTAAACCTATAAGCCATGATACTTCATTGGTAGCATCAGCAACTGCCATATACTCTGACTCAGTTGTAGATAGTGCAACCAAAGATTCTATGGACCTCCAACAAATAGGCCCTCCCACAAGGGTGAATATATACCCTGTTGTGGACCTCTTGTCATCCAATTCCTGTACATAGTCTGCATCCACATATGCCATAATTGATTGATCACTCTGTTGTTTTCCAAACATGATGTCATAGTGTGAAGTATCCAATAAGTATATGAAAATCCATTTGACTGCATCTCAATGTTGTCTCCTCAGATTTTAAAGAAACTTACTCACCACATTGACAGCTTGTGCTAGATCTGGTATTGTACATATCATATCATACAATAAACACCCCACTACACTAGCATATGAGACCTTTGACATTTCATGAATATCATCATCCGTATTTGGGCACTGGGTGATAGACAATTTAAAATGATTTTCCAATGGTATACTTATCGATTTTGCATTAACCATGCTAAACTTCTCCAACATCTTCTCCACATAACTGCACTGAGATAATTACAGTCTCCCTGCAACTCTGTCCCCAAGAATATCCATCCCAAGAATCTTCTTGGTTGCACCAAAATCTTTCATGTCAAACGCTTTACTCAATAAAGTCCTTAATTGATTTACCTCAGTCATATCCTTCGTAGAAATCAGCATATCATCAATATAAAACAACAAAAACAATAAGAGAACCATCATCAAGACTTTTCACATACATGTATCAATCATACTCACACCTTCTGTAGCCAATCTTGATCATGTAGGAGTCAAAAAGTTTCTACCACTGCCTCAAAGGCTACCTCAGTCTATAAAGTGATTTCTTTAGTTTACCAACCAAGTACTCCTACCTAGGTTGACTAAACCCTTTTGGTTGTACCATGTATATCACCTTCTCCAAATCATCATGGAGAAAAGATGTATTTACGTCCATTTGCTCCAAATGCATATTGAAATGCACCACCAATTCTAACAATACCCTAAAGGAAGTGTGTTTGACCACAGGGGAGAAGATCTCATCATAGTCTACTTCTTTCTTCTATAACTAACCCTTTTCTACTATTCAAGCCTTGAATTTCTCTTCTTCTTTTTTTTGATGCCGCTTCTTTCTTCCTATACACCCACTTGCATCCTATCACCCTTTTCCCTTCTAGAAGCTTCATCAACTCCCACATCTGGTTCTTATGCAATGACTCCATCTCCTCTAACATAGCATCCATCCATCAACTTTTCTTTTGGTTGTGCACTACCCCTTTCAAAGTAGTAGGATCCTTGAAACTAGTAATGAGTGCATAAGACACCAGATCATCAAATCCATGCCTAGGTAGTCACCTGATAGTGCATTTGGGTCAGTGTATAGTGATATTGTGGTCCTAATCGTTTCCTAAACTAGAACTCCCTACATTCTAAACATTTTCATCACTACCCTAAGTCTTTAACTCCATTTGCACCACATGCTCATTTCTGCTCCAGTTTTCTAGCACATATTTTTCTTCTTCTTCCTCTTGAGTACGTTGTAACATGGCTTTCTCATCAAAAACCACGTCTCCACTGATCACCACCTTGTTTGCCATTGGATCCCGCAGTTTGAACCCTTTTATACCTTTTTGATACCCTAGAAAAATGCACCATCTAGACTTTACATCAAGATTTGATCTCTCCTCACTAGAAATGTGCACATAGCCTGGATATCCAAACACTCTCAAAGCAGAGTAGTCAACCACATTACCTATCCATACCTCCTCTACAAATTTCCCATCTAATGATCCCCTTGGTGATCGGTTAACCAAAAAACATGTCATACTGACTGCCTCGACCCATTAGTTCTTTACAAGACCTATATTCAACCTAAGGCAACAAGCCTTTTTAGCTAGAGTTTGGTTCATCCTTTTTGCCACACCATTCTATTATGGTGCCTTGTGTATTGTGAAATGTCTCCATATGCTATGCTTTTGGCACAACTTCATGAACCTCGAATCAGTGTACTGAGTTCCATTGTTTGATATGAGGTATTTAATCCTCCTCTCGGTATGGTTTTCTACCTCACCTTTTCACAATTTAAACTTGGAAAACGTCTCTAACTTGTGCCTTGTGAAGTACACCCAGACCTTTTGTGAGTAATCATCGATAAAAATCATGAAGTACATATGTCCACAACGTGATGCTACTGTCACCGACCCCCAAACATCTGAATGAATGTAGTTAAGAATACCCTCCGTCTTGTGTGTGGTTGTTTCAAACTGCACCTTGTTTTGTTTCCCAATAACACAATACTTGTAGAAATTTAGCCTACATATTTTGACACCCTTCAAAATATTTCTCTTATGAAGTTCCTTCATCCCACGCTCACCCATATGCCTAACCACATATGCCACAAAACAATAATATCTAACTTAGAATTTGCAGTAGCAGCTCCACCTAAAACTATAATGCCCAACAGTGCACCGACATTTACCACTAATTTGTGTCCTGTCATTACCATTAGGACGCCTTTACACACCTTCATTATCACACTTTTAGACTTGTAACCAAACTCGTTACAATCTAAAGTGTTATGCGTCCCACCCTGGGAGTATAGAGTCAAAGGGGGGATGAAAAGACTCTTTTCGCGTGTTTTGATTTGCTCTATAAAATAAAACTCTTAGCAATATTGCAAGAAATTATATCACAATATATATAATGTAAATCAAGCACAAGACCAATAAAATAAAGAGAAGGATAGATAAAGATCAACACTGGGATTTTTACGTGGTTTGGCACCAAGCCTACGTCCATGCCTTAGCACCAAGCCAAGGATTCCACAATCCACTAAGGATACTCCTTCACCGGCGGAGAAGCCTTATAACTCAAGAACAAATCCCTACCGCGCTCACCAAGAGCCTTCACTTCGGTTCACAAAGAACCTTCACCAAACGGTTCACAAAGAACCTTCACCAAACAGTTCATGAAGAACCTTTACAACAAGCAAATGATTTAAAAAGAAATGATCCTTAAATGAGCTGAAATCAATTACAATTCAAACCTCACACAATTGTCTCAAGTAATGAATCATACAAGATTGGAGAGCAAGAGAGAATGAACATTTGTAAAGAAGAACTAATATGCAAAGTGCCTAGGTTTTGTAATCAAATATGTTTTTCACTAAGAATGGTCAAAAACCTTACTAAACAAGTCTATGGACTTGTATTTATAACCAAAAACCCTTGCTAGCGGTTATTGGACCATTGGGAGCAAATCCCAAAAGAAACTAACCGTTTTCCAACTGTTAGTGCATTGTTCACAATGCGCACACTACAAGAAAATTGATTATTAGTGACGGTTTTAAACCTTCACAAATAATAAAAAAAATGTCACTAATACTCTTAGTTACGGTTATATCAGTATTAGTGACGGTTACAACTTTGTCAGTATATCTACGAATACTACTAATTATTAGTGATGAACAATTCAAACTGTAACTAATAGTGCAGTATTAGTGACGGATGCCTTCCGTCACTAATATCGTAAGACTATCACTATAAATCATACACATTCTCTGCTCAAATTCATCACTAATGTGAAGCTTTTAGTTAAAGTTATTAAAATCGTCACCAATAATGTACTATTAGTCATGGTTGTAAAAACCGTTACTAATATCGTGCCTTTAGTGACGAATTTGAACGCATAAAATGTTGATTAGAGTAAAGGTTTCAGACTTTTAGTGACGGTTAATAAATTGTCACTAAAAGTTCATCCTGCTATTATTAGTAACGGTTTTGCAAACCGCCACTAATACTTTGAAATTTTTTTTTTTTTTTTAAATTCCTGTAAAAACCTATAATTACATTGTGGCGTACATAAAACTAAACCAGAATTAATAAAACTGTTGGAATTGGTGTATTCCCAAGAAGGAGGGTGAATTGGGTATTAAAAATTTATCTCCTAAGTTCAACTAAATCAGCAGTATAACAAAACCTAGGGTCTATCTATGCAATCCCAAATGCGCAAATAAATATAATGTGCAGGAATTAAATCATGCGCAACATTCACAGTCTATTGAAAATAATTATACATGTGCAGTAAATAAATTGTGGCAATATAAAGTGCACACACGATATGTTATCGGGGTTCGGCCAATACTATCTACGTCCTCGCCTCAGCTTGCAAGCCTGAGGATTCCACTAATACTCACCGAACGGGTAGAGCGGCACTGGTTACAACACCAGGTCAAATTACCAAGGCTGACCTCAACCTTAACAAACTCTCCTTACTGGGTAGAGAAGGCCTAAGGTCACATTAACAGGGCTAACCCTAATCTTTACAACCTGATCCTTATGGGTTAGATCAACACCTCCTCAGTCCACACCTGGAAAACAACAATGAAGAAAAAATATGCATACAAATAAAGATACTTTTAACATAAGCAGATTTGTATCGACATGCACAAGCAACAACCAATGCACTTCAATAGGATAGGAAGTATAAGCTTAGTGAAGATATGTGAATCTACACTCAATATTGTGTTAATATGCAATCAAAGTGTGAGGGTGTGTTAGCAAAGTTTCTTTGAAACAATCTATATAAATATATCAACTACAAATAATGTTTCAAAGATTTCAAGTGTATAATCAAATATCTCAAAATAATTTTTGAAAACTCAAGCACAATAGATATTTAGAAAAGCAAGTTTGTCCAAAAATATTTTCTTCAAAAACAAAAGACAAGCTCAAAAGTCTTGCAATAAAAATGCGAAGACTCACAAGCTCAAAAAGGCTTCCTCAAAAAGATTATATTGATTAAATCATTGGGGAAAAACTTTGGGCTTAACTCTCTCTAAAATCAACAATCAATATGAGAGTATAAGCTAGTGTAAATAATGTAGGATCTCTCAAAGTACTCTCATCAAATTTGTTTTAGCAAAGGAATAGGAATGGGTGGAGTATATAGGCTTGTTTGGGAATGAAAAGCTCAAGGAGATTTAGAGAGAAATATTTTTAATTAAAACACTTCTCCTCTTGGTTTTTCCAAATGAAGGTATATATATAGCCTTCAATAAAAATATGATCGTTAAGATATAAAGGGAATTATTAAAATTGTTTAATAATCCTTTAATTCAATTGACCTTTAATTAACCATAGTTACCGCGGTTAAAAAATATGGCAACCCGAGAGTTTCGGTAACCCCGACCTCAAGGTTGGTCGTTCGAACGCTCAAAATTGGAAAAGTTAAATTTTCAACTACAGGTGCCCGAGGACAGGTTCGGGTGGCCGAACCAAGGCGATTTTCCAAAGTTCAAGGTTTAGTCGCCCAGTTTATAGTTCGGTCTACCGAACTTTATGATTTCATCGCCTGGGGTAAAATTGAACATAGTATTCGGGTGCCCGAAGACAGTAGAAAGTGTCAGCCTTTACGTTCGGTTGACCGAGAACAGTATGTTCAATTTAGGTTCAATCGCCCGTGTAACGACCTGCCTATTTTTCCATAAATTTTTTTTTAATAACATACATAATGATCCTCATAATTTTCTAAACTGACATAATTATGATCAACTTGGACCCACCCATGGGTACCGGGGATATACCTGTCACACATCTCTAATACCTAAGCAGCAGAAAACATAAATTACATTCATGATTTCGTCGCCTGGGGTAAAATTGAACATAGTATTCGGGTGCCTGGAGATAGTAGAAAGTGTTAGCCTTTACGTTCGGTTGACCGAGAACAGTATGTTCAATTTAGGTTCAATCGCCCGTGTAACGACCTGCCTATTTTTTCATAAATTTTTTTTAATAACATACGTAATGATCCTCATAATTTTCTAAATTGACATAATTATGATCAACTTGGACCCACCCATGGATACTGGGGATACACCTGTCATACATCTCTAATACCTAAGCAGCGGGAAACATAAATTACATTCATATCTCCCAGTAGTTACAATACTAGAGTACTACTAATCTGTCAAATATATATATACATCCCAAAAGACCAAAAAGATAAATCTAGGATCATAATCCAAAATCTATCTAACCCTGGCTCAGTAACTCACCCTCCCACCAGGGTAGTATAAATGACCTCTACTAACGTGGAGCTCGGTCCGCCTGTCTAGCTAGAGTCCCTGAAATGTTTTGTAAGATGAGGTGAGACACCTTTCAATAAGGGAAATAAACTAACACCAGTGTATGGCAACATGAGTATTTTCGTGCTATACATAATATCAGTACATAAATCATATCTGGTAAAAATTGTTGATATTGTATTTGAATAAAACATGATACCTCATAACATGATATAACGTACTAAATTACTGTACATGAAAATCATCTTATATAATTGTACAATACATGAATAATACCCAGGATGGATAGCTAACTGATGTCATCTATTACCCCCACATGACTAGGTTATGCGGCCTGAAGGCGGGACTTAGCAATGGTTGGTCGACCACGCTAAGTCAAGCATAAGTCTGTAAGTACGATGAAAATCACGACATTTGCGCCAGCATATCATAACACACTAAACAGGAAATTCTTGTACTGATTTACATATTATCTGTAAAACATGGTATCTGTACTGTTTAATAATTTTCTTGAAAACTGAGAAAAACATGCTTATTCTAGGGAAATTATAATATTCTGATATAACATAATTTCATGAAAATTATACTCATGCTACACAAATATGAATAATGTTTCAAGCATAAAACTTGATCTAAAGTCATATTTTCTGATAAATAACATTAAATCCATGTTCCTGTTCAATTGCAGTATTCCCAAACACAGTGCTAATACATACATAATTTTTGAAAATAAATGTTGTAATATGATAAATAATGTCATGAAAAATACTAACTTAGTTTATTCCCTTACTTGACTTATTGAAAATCCCACAAATTACTCCAAAATTACACTTGTGGTGTTCCCAACTCAAGACCTTGAAATTTACATTTTCCCTAACAAAACTTCAGTATAAACTCATCTAGTACCTTTCCTCAGTCCATAAAATTCCAACTAACTTAATAAAGCTTAAAATAATTAACTTACCCAAATTTTGAGATGGTACCCAAGTTAGCCTAACCTACGATCTACTCCTACATATATGAAGAGAAACTTCCTAGAAGTAGCGTGGCAGCTTCGGATCGTCGAACTGGTGAAGAACTGGGCCAAAAACCTAGAGAGAAGGCAAAGGGGGTTGGGGTTAGAGAGAGAAAAAGGATTCCTACATGTTTCTCACAGGAAAAATGAATTCTTGGTTTTATATAAAATGTTTGTCAATGTGGCCTCATCGATGAGTCATATTTCCTCGTCCATGAGTCCAAGAGATAGTCTCGTTGACGAACACCTTCTCCTCATTGATAAGTTTCAGGCTCTGGAAACAGTCTTCTCGATAATTCTCATCGACAAGACACGCGTCCCCATTGACGAGCCCAAGAGCCCTACTCGTCGACGAGCACTTCTTCACTCGTCGACGAGACCCTGCTAAAATCCCTTCTAAAAGTTCATTTTCTCCCATTTCTTTTATTATTTAATTACTATAATTCTTCAGGTCTCTACAACCTGGGCCTTAGTCAACATGTTGACTTCCTACTAGTTCGGTCGACCAAGGCATTTTCAACACACTAGGTTCGGTCGCCCGAAGCCCTTTCAAACTTAAACCTAGGTCCTATTTTTTAGCATAAGTTACCCCTGTTTGCATTCTTATGATTTATAAGATAGAGGAGATTTTTCCAAGTGACGTGTAGGGACCTAGGTTTGTTCTATGCTCTAGGATTTTTAATTTAGCCTAGAAAATCTGGCATCGATTGACTGAAGTCTTTTATGTGGTCATTGATTTTCCTATGGTCATTTGAGCTTATAGTCCTACCATGCATGCAGTGCATTAATTATTACAGACCTTTGATTATTATAGACCCAAAATGAAAATATAATGCACTACAATACAACTTGAAACAAACAAAAAAAAACTTCATGCTCTACGTCTCTGCAAATTCAGGGATTGCGCTGAATGTTGTGCGCATTTAAGTGCTTTTCGGCTGCCATTGCTCATCTGTCATTCGTGCTTAGAAAAATAAATCTATTCATACACTTAGCACACAGATGAGATACTGTGGTTTTTCATAATCAAAATAGGGATCAGACTCAAAAAGTTAACAATCTACCCCTTTTTGATGATGACAAACACAACAGCAAAATTTGGGTTCACCTGAAAAGGCTCCCCCTAACAATATGCATTAAAAGAACGATGTTCAATAAAGTTCATATACAAGCATGAAGATTTTAGTGTTTTTCAAGTTGTGCAATTAAATACAGCTATCATTTTCTATTTTGAGTAACAAAAGTTTAGGGAGAATGACTTAATTTTGTTCTTATAAAACATTTCCCCCTTTTGTCATCAGCAAAAGGGCATGAAAATAAAAAAAAATGTGGCTGTTTTTGAAAAAACATGGCAATTGAGTACACAAAATAGTATAATTGGTAATTAAAAGATTTAAATGACATGCAAAACATAGTCAAACCAGAAATATCCCCAAACCAATGCAATTTAAGCATTTTATAAGACCCATAGAAAATTGGAATTTGAAGACATGCGGCATATATAAGACTGAACTTTTCACTCCAGAATACTGAACTCTTCACTCTAGTCTTCTAACCCTATTTCCAGACTGAATTTTTAAATGTTTTAAAGTACTCTAGAAGACTGAACCCAACACTTTAGTCTATTGAACACTGTTAACGGCCATATTTTTTTAAAAGTTTTTAAATTCAAATTTGTATTTCTTGTGCTCCAAACTTTTTATAAACTTGGTAAACACTCCAAGTCACTTGAGGAACACGAAATAGACTTGATTTCTCATCTATAAATAACCCCCCAAGGCTAAGGATTAATTACACCAAGAAAATACAACAATCAAGCTTTCTTGCTCTCAAATCTCCCAATTCTCTCAAAGCACTCTTGTGCAATCAATTTGTAAATTTCACTATTGAGATTTTGCTGATTTATAGGTCACGGTTTTTGTGTTCTTAACTGAGTTTTACAACTAAGAAAGAATCCCAGTAATATCTTCTTGAGCTTTATCTTTCTATATTGTGATTTTGATTGAAGTATATAAATTTAAATTGTACTAACCAGCTCTATGTGAGAGCATCTCTTGTACACAAAGAATTTATTCTTGTCTTGTAGTTTCTTTGACGATTCCAGGTTGTTGAATCATTGGACCGAGCATGGGGTATCGCTTGGAGAGGCATTGCTATAGCCTATTGAAGGAGTGACTAAGTATAGGGTATCTCTTCTAACGGTTTGCTCCACCCGGAAAGGAGTGTTCTAATGGAATCATTAGGTGGTATTGGCCTAAGGTGAGGACGCAGGCTAGGGATAGGCCGAACCTCGTAAAAAATGTGGTGTCACTCTCTTTCCTTACTCTCTTTACTTTTCAACATAGATAAATTGTGTGGTGTATGGAAAGTGCAGGTTGCTGAAAGTTGAAAACTGAGATTAAAGAAGACTCTTAATATAAGAAAGTACGTTTTGATTAAACTTTTGCAGAAACCCAAAAGGGAGTACATTGTTTAATCGTTTGCGAAAATCTTTGTTAAGAGAGTGTAAACAATTTCATTAAATACAGGGCTTACATATATTCACAGGGCTACAACCAAATACCTTGAGCAGAAAATTGCTAAAGTGCTGCAGATGATATTTTGGTTGGGTATTTTGTGATTGATTACTTTAGTTGTTGATTGGTTGGTTGATTGTTTAAGTTTTGTTTACTTATGGTATGTCAAATATTGGTTTTTGGATTGATTAAATAATTAAGTTTTTGCTGTGTGTTTGATAAATCAACAAGTGGTGTAAGAATTCATTAAAAGAATGAAAATAAAATTTTAATAATCCAATTCACCCTCCTCTTGGGACTACACCTAAACTTTCAAAGATGATCAGTGAAATCCTTAAGAAGAGGATGGAGATGAAAGAGTAAAGGATCTCTCAAAGTTCAATTAGTTAAAACTTCGAGAACAAGAGCTGGGAGACAAAGGAGAGAGAGTTTAGGAGAGTAGAGAAACAGTCAGAAGATTGAAGAGTGAAAAGTTAGGGTTTTTACAAATAGTATATATATGTACTTCCGTGGGTTAGTCAACTATGCTCGAAGAGTTAGTCGCCTGACCTATTTATTTCTTCAAACTTTCATTAGTCAGTAGTGAGTCAGTTAACTGCACCTTAGGACATTAGTCGCTTGATGAACCTGAACTTGAAAGACTAGTAAGTCAGAGAATGTTCAGTCAATTGCAGATAAGTTGTCAGTCACCTGACCTTCAGTATTTTGACTTACTTGCTTATTTAGCTCAACCACTCATTAACTTTTCTTTCTCAAGTTACATCTCTACTGTGTAATAGACCTAACTTTCGTCATATAAAGATTAACCTATCCTCATAAAGAGGTTTTGTAAAAATTTCCTCCCATTGTTCATTTTTATTTACGTATTCAAGAACGATGTCTTATTTTTGCATATGATCACTCAAAAAGTGATGTCTAATGTCAATATGCTTGGTTCTGGAGTGAGAAATGGGATATTTGGAAACATTGATGGTGCTAGTGTTATCACATTTAATTGGTACAACCAAATATTCCAAATTAAAATATTTTAACTGTTGTTTCATATATAGAGTTTGTGCACAACAGCTACCTGCTGCCACAAACTCGACTTCAGCAGTGGTCAGTGCCATAGAATTATGTTTCTTGGAGAGCCAAGAATCTAGAGATCATCCTAGGAAGTGGCAAGTCCCACTTGTACTTTTTAGGTCAATTTTACATCCTGCATAATCCACATCTGAATAGCTAATCATCTCGAAGCCTGTATCTTTAGGATACCATAGACCTAAGTCAATAGTACCTATCAAATATCTCAATATCCTTTTGACAGCTATTTTGTGAGATTCTTTAGGAGCTGCTTGAAAATGAGCGCACATGTAGACACTGAACATAATATCAAGTCTACTGGCGGTCAAGTAGAGCAGACTACCTATCATTTCTCAATAGTAGTTCATATCTACCAGCTTTCCTTGCTCATCTTTGTCAAGGCTTATAGAAATACTCATTGGGGTCCCCAATGGCTTGCTACCTTCTATATCAAATTTATTGAGCAAGTCTCTTATTTATTTCGACTGATTTATGAAAGTTCCAGTTTTAGCTTGCTTGATCTGAAGACCAATGAAATATGTCAACTCACCCATCATGCTCATCTCAAACTCATCTTGCATGCATTTTGCGAAGTCTTTGCATAAATCCTCTTTGTAGTACCAAAGATGATGTCATCTACATATATCTGTATGATAAGCATATCTTTGACTTTAGACTGGATAAATAGGGTGCTATTCATTTTTCCTCTCGAAAGCCATTTTCCAACAAAAAGCCACTTAGTCGCTCATACCAAGGTCTAGAAGCTTGTTTTAGTTCGTATAAGGCCTTTGTTAGTATAAACAAGTGATTAGGAAAATGAAAGTCCTCAAATCTAGAAGGCTGTGCTATATATACTTCTTCATTTATAAATCCATTTAAGAATGCACTCTTCACATCCATTTGATAAATTTTAAAATCTTTGTGAGATGCATAGGCTAGTAGCATTCTTATTGCTTCAATTCTAACTACGGAAGCAAAGCTCTCATTGTAATCTATTCCTTCTTCCTGATTGTAACCTTGAGCTACCGGTCTAACCTTGTTACGCACTACAGTGTCTGAGAGTTATGATGTATTCCCAAGATAGGGGTGAATTGAGTTTTTAAAAATTTCTTTTTAGGTCAATTTATCCCTATTTTAATTCCACAATCAGTATAACACAACCTAAGGTCTTTTTAAACAAGCACGAATCCACAAATAATTATGTATGCAAATATTTAAATTAATTAGAACATTCAACACAAATTGAACATAAGCATACAAGTGCGAAAAGTAAAGTGCGGAAATTAAATAGAGTAGGGAAGAGGGAGCATAAACACAAAGTTTTTAACAAGGTTCGGCAACTCCTGCCTACATCCTTGCCTTAGGCAAACCACCCAAGGATTCCAATATCCGCTCCTTAAAATTGGGATGGAACTTCCCGTTACAATCTGCTCCTTACCAGGGCGAAACTTCCCTTTACAATCCACTGCTTACACGAGGCATAGCTTCCTCTTTACAATCCGCTGCTTACACGAGGTGTAGCTACCTCTTCTCGGTTCACAACCCAAACTGTAAATACAAATGCTATGAAATTTTGCGTACAAGTAAAATGCTCCTTAAATAAGCTAATTTGTACAAATAAAATTCTTAATGCACTCTCAAATGATTTTCAAATGAAGCTCGGTAGAGTATGATAAAACCTCTCAAAAATATTTTGCAATTAATTGAGTGAGAGAATGGAAAACAATTTTCTTTTCAAATGACCTTTAATAAATCAAGAAGCCTCTTAAGAAATTAATATATGAGTTAAAATATGCTCAAGACTTTTTGTAATACTCAACAAGAATTTTCTCCAAAAATGATATTTCAAAGAAAAAGTAGGAGAGTGAATTTCTTCAAGATTGACCTTTGAAAAGCATCAAATGGCAAGAAGGCTTTCAAGCAATATATATTAGTATATATACTACTTGTAAACCCCAAAAATAATTCCCCTAAACAAATTTTCAAGAAGAAGAGTAGGAGAAATAAGCTTTGATCTTCCAAAATGGAGTATAAAATATGTTTGGGAAAGAGAAAATATGCAAGAATGCTTCCAAATGGTTTTTCTAATATTTTTCAAGTGGTTTAGGCTTGTATTTATAGGGAAAACCCATTACTAGCCGTTTTATAGTCGTTGGGGTGTTAAAATATAATTTAATTTGAAAACTAACCGTTTTTCGGCCGTTGGGGCGCTTTTTGCGCAAATACCCTTTGGTTATTTAGACATAACGTTTTCTATATAACTCCAAATTAGACATACTTTGTATCAACAAAAATCTAAGAGAAAATCCCACAATTGTCATGTTGAACACTTTTTAAGATAACGAGTTTTCGACATAGAGAATTGCTCATCAAGGAGACGAAAGAAACATGAAGGGAATTTTTCTACAACGACTACCCTTTAGTATTTTGAACATAATGTTTTATATACAACTCCAAATTGAACGTGCTTAGTATCAACTGAAAGCTAAGAGAAAATGCAACAAATTTCATTTTAATACTTTCTATGATAAGGAGTTATGGATATAGAAAAGTGCTCATCAATGTGACAAAAGAAACATGAAGGGTTTTTGAAAAAAAAAAAACAACTTGTTTTAGAAAAATGTTTTCATGTGAAGTTTATGCCCCTAGGTCAATCTAAGGTCTTGGTCATTTTGTGAAATCTTCAATTCAAATCATATGATTATGCATGCACAAATTAAAATCTAATTACTATTACAACTTAAAGAATAAATAAAATTTTCATGCTTCTGCTCCTTAATACTCCATGGAATACGCCAAAATTTGTGTTTGATTAGGTACTCCTTAACTTCCATTTTGCATCCCTTATTTGCGCCTTCTGCATCATAAATCAGTTTAAAGACTAAATGTACAAATGAGATGTCGTGGTTTGTCATAATCCAAATAGGAATCGGACTCAAAAAGTCAACAATGTCGTTCTCATCCTTCTTATTCCTAAACACCCATTTGGTGCCGATTACTGAGTGATCAACGAGTCTAGGAACTAACTTCCAAACTTTATTTCTCTCAAATTGATTTAACTCTTCTTGCATGGCTACTATCCATGAATCATCATTTAATGCTTCATTTATATTCTTGGGTTCCTCCTGAGATAGGAACACACAATGATTACATATATTCTTTAATGAAGATCTAGTGGACACTCTGCGTGAAGGTTCACCAATGATTTGATCCTTTGGGTGATTCCTTACAAACTTCCATTCTTTAGACAATTTGTACTAATCTAGAGAGCTTTCATTTGACAATGTGCTGGATTCTTTACTTTCATATTTTACTTCTTGAATTGCTAGATCTTCTAAACTTTGTTTAATTTCTACTTCATCAATAACAAAGGGTTTAGAAAATGGATTTGCCTCATCAAAAGCTACATGAACTGATTTTATGACTGAAAGGGTCCTTTTGTTGTAGACACTAAAGGCTTTGCTATTCAAAGCATATCCTAAGAAAATTCCTTCATCTGATTTACATCAAATTTTCCTAAGTCATCTTTATCACTCAATACGAAGCACTGACATCCAAATACGTGGAAGTAAGATATGTTTGGTCTTCTTCCTTTCCAAAGTTCATAGGGGGTCTTCTCTAGGCTTGTCCTAAAGGAGACTCTATTCATCACATAACATGTGGTGTTTATCGCTTCAGTCCAAAAATACTTAGTTAGATTATGCTCGTTTAGCATGGTTCTAGCCATTTCCCGAAGTGACCTATTCTTCCTTTCAACAACTCCATTTTGTTGAGGAGTACGAGGTGCTGAAAAGCTGTGAGCTATTCCATATTCATCATAGAAGTTCTCAACATCTTTATTTTTGAATTATCTACCTTGATCACTTTTGATGTTTAGAACTTTGTACCCTTTTTCATTTTGAAGCTTCTTGCCTAAGTTGATTAACATCTTACACACTTCATCCTTGGAGGATAAGAAAAGTACCTAGGTAAACATGGAGTAGTCATCAACAATGACGAATACGTATTGCTTTCCTCCTAGGCTTTGTGTTCTAGCGGGGCTAAACATTTCTAAATGAATGAGTTCTAAAGGCCTACCAGTGGAGATGTGCTTCTTCCTTTAAAGCTTGTCTTGGTTTGCTTCCTAAGTTGACAAGCATCACATACCTTGTCCTTTACAAACTTAGTGCTAGGTAACTTAGTGTTAGGTAGACCCTTGACTAAGTTCTTTTTAGCTAATTTGGAGAACAGGTCCATACTAGCGTGTCCTAGTCTCCTATGCCACAGCCAACTGGCTTTGTTCAATGCTGTGAAGCATATGACTTCCTAAGATATTAGGTTTTCAAAATTTATGCAGTATACATCATCAACCCTATTTGCAATGAACAAGGTGTCATGCTTTTCTCTATGATCGACTATGCATTTGTCTTGTTTAAATGTTACATCAAAACCTTTATCACTCAATTGACTAATGCTAAGAAAATTATGTTTTAACCCATCTACCAATAAAAAATCATCAATAATCAAGGAGGGTTCCTTACCGACTTTTCCAATACCGATTATTCTGCCTTTAGCATTGTCTTTGAAGGTGACATGTACACCATCCTTTAGCATCAATGAGGTAAACTTGGACTTGTCTTTGGTCATATGCCTTGAACATCGACTATCCAAGTACCATTTGTCTTTCAATGGAGTGGACCTAAAACACACCTACAAGAAGGGTTTCAAGGTGTTACTTTTGGTACCCAAACCTTCTTGGGTATTTTTTATTTAGTTTTAGTTTTAGTTTCAGTTTTGACTCTCCATACCTTCTTGATTTTGACATTTTTTCTCTTATATGGACATTCAAACTTTATATGTCCCTTTTTCTTACATAAAAAACACGTAGTGTGTTCATATGCATTTGTGGAAGATGTGTTTGCAAAATGTTTTAAGGTTTTTACAAAGTACCCTATGTAGAGGTTCTTTTTCGTCTTGTTTTCAACTCCATTGAATCCTATTCTTTCTTTATCCAAGGACATTATTTGCAATCCAACCATTTTATCAAAGTTTTCCTTTCCTCTAGTAAAATTATAGATGCTTTTGGCTTGATCCTCAATTACTCTCCAGGCCACATATTTCTGAATTTTTTATATTTGTACCATTCACTTGCAGTTTTACCAGATCTTGAGACATTTTGTTGATTTACTCATGAGTTCATCAATAATTGAGTCATTTTCTTTTTCAGCCGATGTTGATGTCTCTAGTTGGTTCATTAGCTTTTCATTATATTCTTTTAGTGCTATATTTATTTTGGATACTTTTATGAACCTATTATGTAATGAAAATAGTTCACCTTGAATTTCTTTATATGAAGGCATACTCTCACATGAGTCACTACACGATTCATCACTAGATTCTTCATGTGAGCTAAAGTATGAATTTACCTCGTTGTCTTTCGCTGTGAAGCAAAGGTTAGCTTCGTCTTGATCACTTGATTCATTTTTTGATTACTCGAGCTTGAGTCATCCCAAGTGTTTGCTTTCATCGCTTTCTTTTTCTTCTTCTTGGCATCTTTCTTGAGCTGTGGACAATCAGATTTGATATGTCCTACTTTCTTGTATTTATAGCAGGTCGATGGTTCATTCTTAGTTTCTTTCTTGCTCGTTTCACCCTTATTAGTATTTGAGCTTCTAAATTTTCGAGCAAATCTCTTGTTCTTTTTGAAGAATTTTCCTAGTCTTCTAGCGAATAAGGCTATATCATCATCATCTAATTTGTTGTCTTATTTCTCACTAGAACTTTCTTTTGCAGCTTTAAGAGCTATTGACTTCTTTTTTTTGCTACCTTCAATGGTTCTTTCATTTATCACCATCTCATATATGAGGATCGATCCTATCAATTCATCTAGGGAAGTGTTCTTCAGATTTCTGCCTTCAATTATGGTGGTGGCCTTGGGTTCCCAAACCAGTGGAAGTCCTCTAAGGATATTTCGAATCATCTCATAGGTAGAGTAGTTCTTCCCTAGTGCATTAAGAGAATTTATTATGTGGGTAAACCTAATATACATACTAGTGATAGACTCTTCAGGGTTCATCCTAACCACCTCATACTCGCTGGTGAGCATGTCAATTCCACTATCCCTCACATCAACCATTCCTTCTAAGTAACTTCAAGATTATCCCATATTTCTTTAGTTGATTTACATCCCATGATCCTGTTGAATTCATTGGCATCTAAGGCACAATACAATGCATTCATTGCACTTGAATTTATTTGTAGAATCTTCATATCATTGTCATTCAATTATTTTTCCTCTTTAGGTATTTCCTTGTTATCTACATTTTTAGTGGGAATGAGGTCACCACGTGTGACTTTCCATACCTTCCAATTCATGGTTTGTAAAAATTTTCTCATTCACTGTTTCTAAAAGGTGTAGTTAACACCGCATAAGATAGGTGGTCCGGATGAAGATTGACCTTCACCAAAAGGGGATACACCTAGGTGTGCCATATGGATCTTTATATAGCTTCTAGTTTAAGATTTACTACCACCTAGGGCTCTGATACCAATTGAGTTTAAAGGTGTACTCCAAAGAGGGGGGTGAATTAGGTTTTTAAAATTTTTTTTACAAAAACTTTTGTTAAATATTACCCTTTTTTAATTAATTTACTACAATCACATAAACACAAAAATTCTAATCAACGACCGTACTATACCAATAAAAAATCCTATGTATATATGAATGATATCACAATTCAAATTCAATCTCAATACTTCAATAGAATTGAGAATCAGTTTTTATTTTCAGTAGTAAACAATAATAATCTCATGATGCAATTTCAGCAAACTGATCTTAAATACCCTGCAATTTTCTTTCAATGGAATGATCAAATTCACAAGGTTTACCTCAGCTGTGTATTTAAAATTTATTATTCAAAGTTTGTCTGAATATTCAATCCAATCCACACAACCAATCAATTCCTTGATTCAAATACAAGAAAAATCAGTATTCAACAAATTCCCATTATCCAGCAAGTTCATAGTGATTAATCAAGCATTTACGTAGTTTAAGACTTTGCTAGAATGTAAGGAGTTCAAGGTAAGAAGAGTTGAACACCAAATTTTACAAGGTTCAGTTAGCGACCTATGTCCTTGCCTCAAGCAACACGCTATGAGGATTTCCTTTCCACTTCATTACCCGGTGAAGCAATTCTCTCTCTGTTCAAGGTGGAGATTCCTCTCTAATGAGAACAACCCTCTTTCCAGGTAATGATTCAACAATCCTAAACCATTAAACAAAAACAAAACAAGGAAGTACTCTTAGCTAGAGCAGATTTGTACAAGTTAGATTCAGTATACTTCAATTAAAAACAATAAAGAAGTTGAATCTTAGAGTAATATCACTAGGATTCTAATTTAGAATTGAGAACATCAGTAGAATAGATCAGAATCACGTGAGTAAATTCAATAACAACACAACAGCATTTCGGAAAAACTTTCAGCAATATAACTTTGAAATTATGATTCGTATGTGCTTGATCTTATTTCTAATTAGCAAAGATATCATATATATATATATATATATGTAACAATAAAGTTTCTTTCCATTTTCCTCAAGTTTTCTCTAAGTTCGGAAGCCAAGAAATCAAATTTGGAAACTTTATCAGCGCTCTTAAAAAGTTAAAACATAGACTTCAGTCGATTAAGACCCAAGGGTCAGGTGCCTAAGCTTTTTAAATTTAGTGCATTTTGAAAGTTAATGTTGAGTCAGTCAACTGGAATTTAAGAAGTTAGTCACCTGCTCTTGTTTTATCTATTTATTAACACAGTTAGCAACACATCAGTCGTCTGACGATTAATCATCAGTTGCCTGTCTTGCTTGCCACTTCTTTGTTTTTCAAAATTTGGTTTCGACACTTAACTTGTAACTTGGAAAAACTTACTTGAGACTTTGAGAAAATGTTTTCCATGATTTAAAACATGTCTCTAAGTCAATGATATTTCCTAAGAGTTTCAAACATCAATATTGAATTTGTGAAGTACCTACATGAGACTTTTGTAAGATAAAACTATCTAAGCTCTAAGTCTTCATGCTTTAGTTTCCATGCTGAGTCCAGATTTAACCATTTTTAACTTCATCATTACTCATGGGTTTAAGTACAAACTTCATTTAAGCTCGTCAAATACTTGAACTTGATCTCATGAATACCTTTGATCCCTGAAACTATACTTAAACAAACATGTTAAGTACCCTTGATTTGTTATCATCAAAACTAGATTTAGCCTTGTTAGTCCATCACTTACTTTTCTTCTAAATCAAAATAAGGAAATTCTAGCCTTGATTCAACCCCAATCTCTTTATAGAAGTGATACTCCATTTTAATTTTCAACTATCAATTAAAACAAAAACTATGGCTATTTAAAAGTTATAACATGATGAAACACTTACAATATGTTGACTCAATTACCAGGTTGAGCCGAATTGGTCTCCCTTACGAGGCAGAGACTCTCCAGTTCAATTACAAGCTGAACCCAACCGGTTTCCCTTACGGGGCAGAGACTCTCTAGTTCAATTAACGAGTTAAATCCAACCATTACAATAAAATATTTTTGTACATAAAATATGCTTCTGAAAGTACAAGCAGATATATACACATTAAGGCTCTACAATGCACTCTCTAATGATACAAAATTCGCTCAGTAGAATAAGGGTGTTTTTCAAAATGATTTTACAATCTTTGAAAATGATTTATATGATAAGCACATCAAAGATTTATATGATCTTTGATTTCAAAAAATGAAATATGCAATAATGTTTTCAAAGATCTTTAAACCCTCAAGATATTTTCCCAAGTAAAGATTTTAAAAATAAGTTCACGGGAATCTAAAAACCTCAAAAGATTTTTTCAAGGAAAACACATTATTAGCTTTGGGAATCTTGCAATGGATATGCAAAGATCCTAAGCTATGTAAAGATTTCTCCCAAAAATATTTATCAAGAAAGAAACATGTGGGAGAAATTATAATCTTACTCTCAAGATTGATTTTGAAACGAATGAATGAAATGAGAGTAAGTGCTTTTGAAAAACAAAATGCCCAAACAAAAATGAAAGCTCTTTGTTGGCTTTACTGTAATCCCAATAAGGGGGTGAATGGTATTTTAAAAAATTAATCCCCTAAGTCAATCAATTAGCAGATGTACTACACAAGCCTAAGGTCAATCTAGTGCAGATAAAATAAATCAATATATATATATATAATATATATATATATATATATTTATATAGATATATATTTAGAGGAAAGTAAACTTCACAAGTAAATTAATTAAGCATGCATAATAAAGCAGTAAAGAGAAATGACACTAGATATGTTACAGAGGTTTGGTAAACTGCTTATGTCTCCGCCTTGGCTCACAAGCACAAGGATTATACTAAGGCTCACTTAATGGGTGGAGTGGCACCTAAATACAACCAGTTCAATTAACACAAGGCTGGCCCCAACCTTTACAACCAATCCTTCCGGGCTAGATTGCCACCCCCTCAGGCCACGCCTGGAACACAACATAATCACAATACAATTTGCGTACAAATATTATGCTTCTTAATCAAGCAGATTTGCACCAATAATAATCAAAGCACACCAGTAATGTAAGACCAATAAGCTCAATGTTGTATGTATGCAATCAACACTCAAGAAATGTTTATCTCAAATTTAAGCACAAGAGTGTACTACAAGCTAATCTTTGAAACTATGTATACATAGAAATCTCAATCAAGTTTAGGGTTTCAAAGATTTGTACCAAGAGTAATAAGAATATCTCAAAAAATATTTTCTCAATATCAACGCACAAAGAGATATTCAAATATGAGCCTATAAAAGGATTTTTGCACACACAAAAAATATGAGCTAAGGTTTCTTGCAATATGAGTGCTAAGACCCACAAGCTCCGAGTTTTCCCACACAAAAAATTTATTAAATTAAATCTAGGGGAAAACTAAGCTTAACCCTCAATCCAAAAATCAAATATATAATAAACAAAGGTTTTAGCAACAACCAACAATAAATAAAACACTCACAAAGCTTGATTTCTGAAAAAAATGGTAGTATATGAGTGTATAGGATTTGTATGAAGAAATAGAGCTCAAGAAATTTCAGAGATTTTTTTGCTTAATCAATTTGCTAATTGCCTACTAATCAGAGCAAATGAGCCCCTATATATAGACTTGGTCTATTTTATAACCATTGGGGATACATAGGGTATTATTAAATTTATTTAAAAATATTTAGGAAAATTAACCCTGTTTAATCTCTTTTAATCACGGTAAAAAATTGTGCAACCCAAGAGTTTCGGTCGCTTGACCGTGGTTCGGTCGCCCGAATAGACACATGAGAAAAAAAAATACATTTTTGAAGTTTGGGTGCCCGTGAAAGAGGGCGGTTTACTGAACCTAGGTGATTTTCTAAAAGTTCATGATTCGATCACCCGGTATCAAGTTCGGTTTACTGAACTTGAAACTGGACTTGAGCATTCGGTAGCCAGAGGCAATTTTGAGTTTGAAAGTTCGAGCTACCGAGTTAGTTAAAAGTCAAGTGTGAGAGTTTGGTTGACCGAGGACGGTGAAGTCCTTTTTAATTCGGTCACCTGATGTTAGGTCAAATATTTGACCTTTCAACGGTTCGGTAGACCGAGGTGTTTTGAACACCAAGGTTCGGTGCCCAAAACCCTATTCATTCAGCACTTTAAGTCCTGTTTTAATGCAATTGATTCCACTGATATTATATGTGTTTTGGGGGACAATCTTACGTGTAAGTGTAAGGACCTAGGGTCATTCTAAGGTCTTTGAGCTTATTAGATCCTACATGCATGATATGCATTCATTATTACAAACCTTTCCTATATTACTATTATGGACCCGAAATAAAGATAATAAACATTATAATAAATGAATCTTCTGGGTCTTTATTCTTCAAGTCTTCATATGTCATCGAGTGATCTTGCTAATATGAACCTGCACACAAACTTAATAGACTTTAAATCCATGATTATTTGTCATAATCAAAACAGGGTATGTTCAATAAGGTCAACATTCTCCCTCTTTTTGATGATGACAAATACATCATGCAAAAGTAGGTACAACCTTGAAAGGCTCTCCCTGTCAATATGCATAATAAGAAGTTTAAAGATTTAAAGTTCAAACATTTTTCAAAAAGTACCCAATTTTGCCTCTTCTCCCCTTTTTGGCAACAGTAAAAAAAACTACTATAAATGTAAGGCACATAAGCAAGGCATTGAGTATGAACCATTTATATGCAAGATATGATTGGAAATTTTTTTTGGAAATTTTGGTAGCATGCTGTTTGAAATTAGAGCATTTTCCCAAAAATACCTATATAGAAATGACCTAATTGAGTTTTAAATTAACAATATATCTACAGCTACCAACTCAAACAGTTTAGTATGATCAAAATGGAAAACATAAATATAACTACCAACATGCAACATATATGATAGCCATGCATTGGCAAAACACATACAAACCCATAAAGTATAAAGAAATGATAGATTTAAAGTTCAGAGTCGTATATTTTCTTATGATAAGAAGCTCCCCCTAAGTTTATGTACTCTATCAAAAATCTATGTGGCTTTCCTATTATGCATTAGACCTAGCTCACGTCTAATCTATATGAACCTATCTTCTTGAGGGGGTTTTGTAGTGACCCATAGAATTATGATATTTAAATAATAGAAGAAGAAGGGAAAAAGTAATTAAAAGAAGTAATTAAATAAGGCCTTTTCGACGAAGACAGGGGATTCGTCGACGAGATCACAAGAGGGGCTCGTCAACGAGGATGTGTCCCGTCGACGAGAGGATATCAAGAGAATGTTTTGGATGACTCTGAATTTCTTTGACGAGGGGGAGAGTTCATCGACGAGTTGCTTTCTTGACCTCGTCGATGAGGTGACGTGGCTCGTCGATGAAGGCCAATGTATAAATAGCCCTAAACATGATTTTTCAGCTAATTTTCATGCAGAAATTCTCTCTCTCTCTCTCTCTCTCTCTCTCTCTCTCTCTCTCTCTCTCTCTCTCTCTCCCCTTCATCCCTCCTCCCTTCTATCTAAGATTTCAGGCTGGATTTTCACCGGTTCGATGATTTAAAGCCACCACGACACTCTTGGGGAAGTTCTCTGCATACCTACTGCAGTGGATTGTTGGTGGGCTTAGCTTAAAATTTATCCCAGAGTCGTGGTAAGTCTTTTCATTCAAAATTTGATCTTTCCATAGTTATAGGAAATGTTATTCACAGAAAAATACTGAAGTTTAGTTCTGGGAGTTTTCGTTTTTAGGGTAAAAAACAGGGAACCCTGTGGGGGTAGGACCAGCATATTCTAGGGGGGTTTCTTTTCAGTAATCAGGTAAGGGAATAAACTAAAGCAGTTATTTTCCATGCAAATTATTATTATTTATCAGTAAATTAATTTTTAGGAAGCATGTATTATATATATGAGTAGATTGGTAAAAATGCATATTTTGGAATTTACTGCTATTATGTTGAAATGTATATAATAGTATGGAATGCCAGAAAATATGACTTTAAAATAAAAGGTATGGTTTTTATTCACCAAAGTGTGGCATGACTATTATTTTACGTGGAAAATTTTATGTTATGACATTTGTTACGAATAAATTATGTTTTCAGAGATTATGAAATAATGCAGTACATTATGGTTTCAAAATATATGATAAATGAATTATTTATTCTGAATGATATGTATGAAATGTTCAGCGTAAGGCCGTGATTGATAGTCGGCGCAAGGCCATATATTACGTATGATTTCGGGGCAAGGTCGTGTTTATGAGATGTTCGGCACAAGGCCGTAGATATGAAAGAAATTGGCGCAAGGCCGTATGTATGTATGTTATTACAAAAAATGTTATCAATCTATTTATATTAGACAAGTATATTATCATGTATTATATGTTATCAGAATCTGAATGTTAGTTCAGTTCAGTTACAAGAGCACGGTACCATAGCTATATAGATCATATTATTATGTTCAGACTTGTGCTAACTACCCCTGCAAGAAGAGGGGGTGGGAGATCGATAGTCGATGTGGCTTTTAGTGTAGAGTTGTATACGTCCACCTAACATTCCAGACCAGGGTATGGCAGGCCCATCGTACTTACAGACATTTTTGACTCGGCAGTGGTCAGCCAACCATTGTCGGGTCCCGCCTTCGGGCTGCACAACTTGTCATGGGGGGTAATACATAACATCAGCTAGCTATACATCCTGGGTAATTACAGTATTATTAGTTATATCAGACATTTCATGTACAGTATGATTTATTAGCAGTTATGAAAGTATATGCTTAATCAATTATGTTATGATGAATGTTTTCAAGTATATGGAATGTATTGTATATGTATAATAGCACCATATATTCATGTTGCCACACAGTTGTGTTTAGTTTATTTTCCCTTACTGAGAAGTGTCTCACCCCCCAAACTTAAATAATTTTCAGGAAACCCAGAAAGACCGGGGGATCGAGGCCACCATTGAGATAGTGTGATACTCCCTTGCTAGGAGGGTAGGTTTTGATTTAGGGACAGGAGATTTTTGTTGTGGGTTCCTAGATATGTATATATTTTTTTATTTTTGGAGATTGTTTATAAACACAATATTTTGGAATGTAGTTGACTCTGGTATTATGCATTTTATGGTTGTATGAATTTTGATTTACATTTACTGCTGCTTAGGTTTCCGTTGTATATGACAAATGTCCTCGTTACCCACGAGTGCGGGTTGACTAAATTACTAATTATATTTTATTATATGATAAGATAAGTAGGTCGTTACAGTTTGGTATCCGAGTCTAGGATACTAGGTTCTATAGACTCTAGAATGCAGCAATTTAATACCAGAGTATAGGATAAGGGAATTTGAGGTCCAATTTTGTAGTCTAGAGGCAGCACTTTCGTGGTGGTTTGTGTGATTTTCCTGGGGTGATGTTTTTCGGAAAGTCATGGTAAACTATTGTTGGGTTAGGTATCTAGGTTGCAGGATTGAACCTTGAATTATAATCAGGAGAGATGAATTAATTAGGGATATATTATATTAGTTGGATAATATGTATAGTGAAGGGGTTCTAAGTTAAGTTATTTGTTTGTTAGGATGGACACTGGTGGCAGTAGTGCCCATGCCAGTGAGAATGAGGGTGCTGGGCCCTCGGGCGCTGTAAGGGTTGATTCAGATGCAGTATTGCACAGCGTGGCACAACAAGTCATGGTCGAAATCGCCAGGAGCTCTAGGGAATAGGGTGGTCTGTCGGTAGGCCATGGTAGCTTGATCGAGAAATTCATTAAGTTGAATCCTCTGGCTTTCTCAGGAGGAACTGATCCTACAGTCACTGAAAATTGGGTGTAGGAGATTGAGAAAGTGTTTTCAATGCTGCAGTGTACTGAGGAGTAGAGAGTGTTGTTTGCTACCTATAGATTGAC
Organism: Malania oleifera; assembly: GCF_029873635.1. Taxonomy (NCBI): domain Eukaryota; kingdom Viridiplantae; phylum Streptophyta; class Magnoliopsida; order Santalales; family Ximeniaceae; genus Malania; species Malania oleifera. Next base: position 28,278,393 of record NC_080425.1, read on the forward strand.
TAGAAAGGCCGAGAGATGGGGGACGATAGTGAAATTCCTAGAGCAATAGAGGACAATACCTGTGGAGATGATGTGGGAGCGGTTTAAGGAGATATTCTTTGATAGGTATTTTTTGGCTTTGTCTAGGGAAGTTAAGATTGAGGAGTTCCTGAATCTGAAGTAGGGACAGTAGATGGTGCAACAGTATGCAGCGAGGTTCGCTTCGCCCTGTACATCATTTCAGATGAGGCAAAAAAGGTACGGCAGTTTGAGAGAGGTCTAAGGAGAGAAATATGTAAGCAGGTGTCGATACTAAAGTTGCAAGATTTTGCTAAGCTGGTAGATAGGGCCTCTATAACAGAGGTTGGAGAGCAGTTGGAGGCTGAGGAGCAGAGGCTGAAGAAGAGATCCACACCTTCTGGTTCCTAACAAGGAGTCGGTTGTGGTTTATGGAAGAGGGGAGGCTACTATAGAGACCGAAGGCAGGAGATAGGGAATCGTGGTTTTCAGGGTATGCAGCCACTTCTAGCTTGCCCGACTTGTGGGAAGAGACATCCGGGGAAGTGTCATGCTAGGCAAGGTATCTTCTACTTGTGTGGGGAGCCAAGGCATGTGATGAGGGATTGTCAAACTTAGATTGGTGCTGCTCCTATTCCTAGACCTGCTCGAGGAGGTTATAAGGCGCCACGTGGAAGCTAGAAAAGGAATATGGCTCCAACCATGGTTTTTGCTTTGACGCCAAGTGATGCTGAGACAGCTAGCGACATGGTGACAAGTACAGTTAATATGTTTATGTTTAAAGTTATTGCATAATTTGACTTTGGGGCCACACACTCATTTGTATCTATAAGGTGTGTTAGATTGTGTGGGGCTGAAACACTTTTACTAGATGTTGAACTACTAGTGACTACACCAACCGAGTCAGTCATGAGGTGTAGTAGAATGCTCCGTGGTTGTCCAATTGATATTCAGGGAAGAATTCTATCTGCTGATTTGGTAGTGCCGGACATGCATGGGTTTGATATCATTTTCGGCATGGATTGGCTAGCAGCTAATTTTGCCAGTATTGATTACTGTGCAAGAGAAGCAATATTCAAACCTCCAGGGAAATCAAAATTCAGATTTACAGGATCACGAGTGCAATCTCTACCTCAGATGGTCTCAGCTATTCAGGCAAGGAGACTGCTCCTGAGTGGTTGTCAGGGATTTGTAGCCTTTGTGAAATAAATGTCGGGGAATGAATTAAAGCTCACTGATACGCCAGTAGTGAAAGAATTTACAAATGTGTTTCTAGATGAATTACCAGGTCTGCCACCTGATCGTGAGGTAGATTTTCCCACTGATCTACTTCCAGGTACAGCACCGATCTCTAAAGCACCGTATCGAATGGCGCTGGTAGAGTTAGCATAACTGAAAGATCAATTGTAAGATTTACTTGATAAGGGTTGTATATGACCTAGTGTATCCCTATAGGGAGCTCCGGTACTATTTGTGAAGAAGAAGGATGGGTCTGTGAGGATGTGCATAGATTACAAGGAGATTAATAAAGTAACAATCAAGAACAAGTATCCTCTACCTCGCATAGATGATTTGTTTGACCAACTCCTGGGTACACGAGTGTATTCTAAGATCGACCTCAGATCAGGCTACCATCGAGTAAAGGTAAGGGTGGAAGATGTATCGAAGACGACTTTCAGGACCAGATATGGGCATTACGAGTTCCTTGTTATGCCATTTGGTCTGACAAATGCTCTTGCGATATTTATGGATTTAATGAATAGGATTTTTCATCCATATTTAGATCAGTTTTTTGTTGTTTTTATTGATGATGTACTGGTTTATTTGAGAAGATGTGAGGAGCATGAGATGCATTTGAGGCTACTTTTACAAACGCTCAGGGAGAAGAAGTTGTATGCCAAGTTCAGTAAATGTGACTTTTGGCTCAAGAAAGTTGTGTTTTTGGGGCATGCTATCTTAGGAGATGAAATTTTTGTGGATCCTAGTAAAATTGATACGGTAGTGAATTAGGCTAGACCAAGGAACGTCCAGGAGATCAGGAGTTTCTTGAGGTTAGCTGGTTATTACCGTTGTTTCATTGAGGGATTCTCAGCTTTATTAGACCTTTGACATAACTGACTAGGAAGAATGTTAGATTTGAATGGGACGACAGTTGTGAGCATAGTTTTCAATAAATATGTTGGTTTTGCCACCGAAGTATTCGGCCAAAAGATCAAACCTACTCCACACTCACTAAGGAAAATACTTCGTATAAAGCATGGCATCTTTGAGTGCAATCCAATAGAAAAACAATGGACAGTGGAGCAGGGTTTTTCTCCACAAGAATTTTTGCCTCTTGTGATGAACGATCACCCATCTACTTTGGAAATCCTCCACAATACAAGCGGCTCAATTTGCAAGCTCAAATTCTTCACAAAATTGTTGCTTATAATATAATTCCTAGAGCAGGATCCTTTGATCATATCTCCTTCTTTGATTGCTTCATCATGTGGTGCATACTAAAAGGAGAGAAATTGGATTTAGCTAGCCTCATACTCAAATGGATGGTCATGAAGCTCGAATCTCCTAGAATTGGACTTCCATATGGTGGCATTCTTTCCTTAGTTTTTGCTCACTTCCAACTCCCAACTCCATCCTCCAAAATAGTGAAGCGAATCCATTATAACATATTCTCCTCCACTACTCTAAAAAGGATGGGTTACAAGAAATATACTAAGGGATGGATGTTTAGGGGAAATAGGCCTATAAGACTAGAGCCAAAAGAACGTAATCCAGCTCCTAAAGAAGCTGATATGCCTACATGGTTTCTTCCTTTTTATCAGCATTATTCCAGCTTCAGTTATGATATGAGGGATGGTTTTGCTTCTCTTCAAGACAAGATCTCAAATATTGATGATAAATACTCTTTACTGGATAAATGTCTTTACAACATAGAGCAACGTGTCACTAGTTCAAAACCAAATGACATTGATTCAAATGAAGAGAGTGATGAAAATGATGATGGCTCACAAAAATCATCAGAAGAAGACTCTTAAGCCAAATCAGATGAAGACTCTGTTAAAGCTGAAGAAGAAGAAGAAGAAGAATAATAATCATAGCAATCTGAAGGGAAAGTAATTGCTGCAAATAGTGACACAGCTTCAGATGCTTGACTGAAGACTTTTGATGATGTTTGAACTTTTTGCTGTTTTGTATGTTACACATACTCAGTTTATGGATGCATTATGCCTTTTTGTTGATGTCAAAAGGGGGAGTATGTGTGTGCGCAAAGTCTATAAGTCTATGTTTCTAGTTAATGAACTATGAGTTCTATATACTATGAGTTCTATGTATTTCTTTCTATGTATATGCTTCAATGTTAAGTTTGACAATTGAGCCTTCTGAAATTATGTCTTAATGAAATTATTTTAAGTCTATGCTTATTGATAGGGGGAGTATTATTTTTGTGTCTTTGTTCTTTCTTTGTCATCATAAAAAAAGGGGAGATTGTTGGCCTAGCTAGGCTTACAACTCTTGATTTTGATGATAACAAAGTAAAATTATCTAATTTGTTTCCAAGTGATACTATTTTGGGAAAAGATGATTTCAGTAATAAAAAGGGAAATTCCGAAAGCTCAAACTTCAAATGCCATATCTTGAAAGCTCACAAGGATCAAGGAACAAGGAAAGCCTCACATAAATGCAAGTGATCTTGAAAGCTCACAAGGATCAAGGAACAAGGAAAGCCTCACATAAATGCAAGTGATCCATAATAAAAACTCAGAGAAGTCTAAAAGATCAAAGATCAGTGAGAAAAAGAACTCAAAGCAAAGAAGTGTCAAATTTGTTTTTAGAACAAGCTTTGTAAGTACTGCAAGTTGATTCAAGTATGAATTTTTATTTTAGAGCTCATTAGGCAAAGAGACTAAGAGACCTTAGTTTTAAGACTTGGAACTTATTTTTCAAGGAAAACCAAATTGAGATTCTAAGTCAAATTAGAAACAACTACGTGGCAGACGACTGTTTGTCTATGGATAGATGACTGACATATTAAAGGATCTTAAACAAGTAGACAAAAGCATGACAAACGACTGTCAGGTACTTGACAGACAACTGTTAGTGACAAATGAGATGACTGTGTAGGTTCTGTCAGACGACTGCCACCCTTCTATATGTTTTAAAAATTTAGCTGTTCAGTGACAGATGACTGCCACCCTGATGATAGGCGACTGCCACCTTACTGTTTGAGAAATATATACTTGAAATGCATGGACAGACGACTGCCAAAGAGCACACAGTTATCTGTCTCACAACAATTTTTAAAATACTCAATGGATATATTTTTGAAATTTCAATTACTTGAGGCCCAAATTAATATAAAACTTGGACCCTACTCCAAGCAAACTTGGGGAATAAGTTAGAAACCTTTCTACATCTATACATACCCTCAAGTTACAATGATTTGTACACTAAGAAATAAATTCAGCAATCAAACTCTCTCTCAAGCATTCTGAAATTCTAAAAGCTCTTTGTTGCTCACAACATCCATGAAGTTCTCTAAAGTCCTGCTAATTTTCTCACTGATATTGCGCTACAATTGTTAATTCTTTCATCTATTGAAAGAATCCTACGGTGAAAAATCTCTAGAGCTTCAATCTGAATTTCGTATTGTGAATTTTATTAAAGTACGTAGTTTTTGATTTGTACTAATCAGCTCTTTGAGGAGCAATTCTTGTACATCTTATCTAAAATCTTTGTAGCAGATTGATAGACTGTTCGAGTGTTGAATCGTTGAACCAAACAAGAGAATATTGTTTGGAGAAGATGGGCTCTGGCCTTAACCAAGGAGTCTTGTAATCGATATTGTTCCGCCTAGTAAAGGAACAGTGATAGTGAATCCTTTGGTGGTTTTGCCAAGGGCGAGGACGTAGGATGTGTTGAAGCCGAACCTCGTAAAACCTTGCATTCTTCTCTCTCTTCCCTACTCTTTACTTTTCAACAAAGTTTATAAATTGCGTGGATGCTTTATAAAAACTCTGAATTCTAAGTGTTTGGTTGTTAAATAGACCGGAAGGTAATTTTTTTTGTTTGATCAGCATTGATTGCGGAAACCGAAAGGGACTACGTTGGTTGATCATCCTTAACTTATTAAACTGAAAGTTTATTTAAAATATGAATATTGGGAAGAAGTGTGTTTGTGAATATTGACACAGGGTTTATACACGTTCAGCAAAGTTTTTCATATTGATACAAGGCTATTGTTACAAGAATTTAGGTATCGATTATTTTGTTTTGGTTGTGATTACTATGAATCAATTTTGTGATTGTGTTTGAGCATTGGTTATTGTTATAACACAAAAGTATTAAAAAAAAGGGGGAATAAAATTTTTTAAGTCCCAATTCTCCCCCCTATTGGGAAAGCTATTCCAATTTCAATTGGTATCAAAGCAAGGTAATAGTAATTCCTAACAAGAAACTATAAAAAGGTTTAATTGCAAATATATGAGTAGCATCCTTCGGTGAGGGCCAATCCTCAACTTGACCACCAATCTTTTGTGAACGTAATTATATCTTTTGGAAAAAGAGAATGCAAATATATCTCCAACACATGGATTGGAAAGCTTGGGAAGTAGTTATGGATGGAGACCTTATTCCCACTAAGATAGTAGATGGAAAACAAATTCCTAAAGAGAAAAAGGATATAACTGATATAGGCTATAAGATGCTCCAAATAAATTCAAGTGCTATAAATGTCTTATATTGTGCTTTAGATGCCAATGAATTCAATAGGGTCATGGCTTGCAAAACAGCTAAAGAGATATGGGACAAATTAGAAGTAACATATGAAGGAACAATAGATATTAGAGATAATAAGGTAGACATGTTAACAAATGAGTATGACGCATTCAAAATGAATTCAAATGAAACAATCTCGAGTGTGTATACTAGATTCACTCACATAATCAATTCCTTAAGTGCCTTAGGAAAAACTTACACTACCTATGAAATGATTAGGAAAATACTAAGGGGTCCCTCCATATGGGAACCAAAGGCTACTGCTATCACAGAAGGTATAAATCTTAAGACTACCTCACTAGATGAACTTTTAGGTTCATTACTTACCTATGAAATGGCTTTAAAGGAAAGAAATCCTAAACCCAAGCATAAAAGGTCCATTGCATTAAAAGCTTCTAGTAACAGCTCAAGTGAGAGGAAAGTGAATCAAGCGACTTAGATCAAGATGAATTAGCATTCATCACTAAGAGACTAGGCAAGTACTATCGGAGGAATATAAGGTTTCCTAGAAAGTTTAATAAAAAGAAACCTAAAAAAGGAGAGAAAAGTAGAAAAGAAAATAAAAGTAAAAATGAACCTCCTATATGCTATCATCGTAAGAAACCACGGCACATCAAGCCGAACTACCCCATTACTCAAGAAAGACAAGAAGAAAAAGAAGGAAGCTATGAAGGCCACTTGGGATGATTCAAGCTCCAGTGAGACGGAAAACGAGTCAAGTGGACAAGGGATGGCAAATATATGCTTCATGGCGAATGATGAAGAGGTAAATTCCTATTACTCTTCAACAGAATCTAACAATGAGTCTTTTGATGAATCTTGCGATAGTATGCCTTCCTATAAAGAACTACAAGCTGAGCTATTTTTTTTACACAAAAGATTCATAAAAGTCTCCAAAAGAAACATAACTTTGAAAGATCAAGATAAAGAATTAATGAAGCAACTTGAAACATCTAAAACCAGTGAAAAGGAGAAAGATTCTTGTATTGAAAAGTTAAAAGAAGAAATAAAAGAAACTACTCAAGAATTAGGAAAATTTAAAGAAGATGATTTAAATAAAAAGGAGTTAGAGATAATCGAACTTAAAAAATTAGTAGAGGATAAAGAAAAAATTATATATAACTTTACCAAAGGAAAAGAAAATTTTGAAAAAATGATTGGAAAATAAAGACTACATGGAAATAAAGAAAGGATAGGTTATAATGGAAAAACAAATAAAAGGAGTAAAAAAATTATATATGGGATATTTTGTCAAAGAAGCCAAGCACTACGCTAGTACTTCTTCAAACAACAAATATGAACACACCACTTGCTACATGTGCAAGACTAAAGGTCATGTAATGTTCAATTGCCCACTAAAAAGAAAATATGTTAAAGTTCAAGGAGAATGGAGAGTAAATAATGGAACTAAAAACAATTCGAAGAAAGTTAAGAGAATTTGGGTTCCAAAGACTAACACAATGAATCCCTCATTGTAGGTGTGCTTTAGGATAACACCATCAACGAATAAGTGGTACTTGGACAGCGGGCGTTCAAGGCACATGACCGGTGATAGGACCAAGTTCACCACATTAAAACAAAAGGATGGGGGATATGTCACCTTTGGCGACAATTCCAAAGGTAAAATTGTTGGTGTTGGAATAATAGGTAAAGAACCTTCTCTTACTATTGATAATGTGCTATTGGTAGAAGGATTAAAATACAATCTTTTGAGCATTAGTCAATTAAGTGACAAAGGGTTCAAAATAACTTTTAAAAAAGAAAAATGTGTTATCCACAACCCTAAAAACAATGAAACCTTGTTTATAGCTCATAGGATAAATAATGTATATTGTATATACCTTGAGAACTTAGTAAATCAAAATGTAACTTGTTTAGCTGCAATGAATGAAATGAGTTGGCTTTGGCATAGAAAACTAGGACATGCTAGTATGGATCTATTATCCAAACTATCCAAGAAAAATCTTGTAAAAGGATTACCAAAAAAAAAATTTATAAAAGACAAAATTTGTGATGCATGCCAAAAAGGAAAATAAGTTAAAACAAGTTTCAAAAAGAAAAAGTATATATCAACTAGTAGACCTCTAGAACTCTTGCACCTAAACTTATTTGGTCCAACTAGAACCTTAAGTTTAGGAGGCAAACAATATGCTTTTGTAATTCTAGATGAGTATTCAAGATTTACTTGGGTATTATTCTTAGCAAACAAAGATGAAGCTTGTAACATGCTAATCACCTTATGTAAGAAATTACAAAATAAAAAAGGCTATAATGTAACTAATTTTAGAAGTGATCAAGGTAGGGAGTTTAAAAACAAAGATGTTGATAAATTTTGTTATGAACATGGAATAAACCATAATTTTTCAGTACCTAGGACTCCACAACAAAATGGAGTTGTAGAAAGAAAAAATAGAACCCTCCAAGAAATGGCAAGAACCATGATAAACGAAAATAATCAACCTAAATACTATTGGGCAGAAGATATGAATACAACTTGTTATATTATAAATAGGGTATCTATTAGATCAGGTATAGACAAAACACTGCATTAACTATGGAAACGTAGAAAACCCAACATTTCCTACTTTTATGTATTTGGGTGCAAATGCTTTTATTCTTAATACTAAAGATGATCTAGGTAAGTTCGATGCAAAATCTGATGAAGGTATCTTCTTAAGTTATTCTACAAATAGTAAAACTTATAAGGTTTATAATAAAAGGACTCTTACTATTATTGAATCAATACACATAATGTTTGATGAATCAAATAATTATGACAATGAAGTTAAGAATGATGAAAAAGAAGATATCTCACAAAAAGAAGAAGATATTGAAATAAAAGAAGAAAACAATAATGAAGCTTCAAATGAAAACATCATAGAAAATCTAGAACTACCTAAAGAATGGAGATATGCTAAAAGTCACCCAAAAGATCAAATTCTTGGTGACCATCAAAAGGAATAACCACTAGAGCCTCATTAAAAAAATATTTGTAACCATTATGCTTTTTTGTCTCAAGATGAACCCCAAGAATATTGAAGAAGCCTTAAAAGATGATTCTTGGATTATAGCTATGCATGAAGAACTAAATCAATTTGAAAGAAGTCAAGTATGGGAACTTATACCTAAACCCAAAGATAAATCAATCATAAGAACCAAATGGGTATTTATAAATAAAATGGATAAAAATGGGGTAGTTATTAGAAACAAAGTTAGGTTAGTAGCACAAGGTTATATCAAGAAGAAGGTATCGATTATGAAGAAACCTTTACTCCCGTAGCAAGAATGGAAGCTATAAGGATGCTTCTTGCCTATGCAGCACATAAAGATTTTAAATTATACCAAATGGATGTAAAAAGTGCATTTTTAAACGGTTATATAAATGAAGAAGTTTACGTTAAAAAACCTCCAAGATTCGAAGACTCTAGAAACCCAAATCATGTATTCAAGTTAACAAAAACGTTATATGGATTGAAACAAGCTCCTAGAGCTTGGTATGAAAGACTAAGCAAGTTCCTACTCCAAAACAATTTTTCAAGAGGAAAGATAGATAGCACTCTATTTATAAAAACTAAAAATAATGATATGCTTATAGTACAAATTTATGTTAACGATATCATATTTAGAGCAACTCATGAAGATTTGTGTAACGAATTTGCTACATCTATGCAAACAGAATTTGAAATAAGCATGATGAGAGAGTTAAATTACTTCCTAGGGTTACAAATTAAACAAGCTAAAAATGGAACTTTCATAAATCAAACTAAATATTTTAAAGACATGTTAAAAAGGTTTGATATGGAATAAACCAAACCTATAGGAACTCCCATGAGCACCTCAACGAGTCTTGACAAGGATGAAAAAGGAAAACAAGTAGATACTAAACATTACCGAGGAATGATAGGAAGCTTACTATATCTAACAGCAAGTAGACTAGATATCATATTTAGTGTATGTATGTGTGCTAAATTTCAATAAGCTCCTAAGGAATCACATCAAATCACAGTTAAACGAATCCTTAGATATTTACTAGGCACACTCAATCTAGGTTTATAGTATCCAAAGGGAACTGATTTCAAAATGATAAGTTATTCATATGCGGATTATGCAGGATGCAAAATAGATAGAAAGAGCACTAGTGGGACTTGTCACTTTCTAGGACACTCACTAGTTTCTTGGTTTTCAAAGAAACAAAATTTTGTAGCATTATCTACAACTAAAGTAGAATACATAGCAGCTGGGAGCTGTTGTGCTCAAACGTTATTTATGAAACAACAATTAGGGGACTTCAAAATTCAATATCAAACAATTCCTATAAAGTGTGACAATACAAGTGCTATAAATATTTCAAAAAATCCAGTATCACACTCAAGAACAAAACATATTGATATACGTCATCACTTCTTAAGAGATAATGTAGATAAGAAAGAAATAGTTCTTGAATTTGTTAACACTCACGATCAATTAGCTGATATATTTACAAAACCACTAACTGAAGATCAATTTGTATTTATCCAACAGGAATTAGGAATGTAACATATACGAGAAGTTCACTAAGAGAGAAAAGAATTTTTCTTCAAGGCAGACAACTGCCAAATATTAGGCAAGCGCCTCACAAGCTACTGTCTATTTGGAAAGACAGTTGACAGTCGACTATTAACTTGATGACAGATGACTGTCTCGCGGTGGTTCACGTTTACTTAACATGTAAAACACTCTTTTTAAAGCCCCAGACGTCTGTCCCCTCGTCTACTCTTCACTAAACCAGCCTCTCTTCATCTCTCGTCTAAGATTCTCTTCTCTAAACCTCTTCCCAACATCACTCCATCAAAACCCTAAATCTTCCACACCTAGGGTTCCTCGAATTTCTACTACATCAATATGCCAAGAACCAAAATAGTTGGGAAAAAGGACAAAGCATCTTCTTCTTCAAGGCCAGTAAGCAACAACGAAATTGAAAAATGGTTGGTCTCATCTCACAAAAAAACCTTGTACCAAAATCACATCTTCACTATCGATCCAATATTCGATAAGGTACTCGATGTTTCTTTCTTTGAAGAAAATTTCCCTGAGATTCTTGAGTTATTCAAAATTATAGGATGGGACAACTTTATTCTTCACCAAGTTAAAGGATATTACCCTGATTAGATCAAACTTTTTTATTCAAACTTGGTAAAGAAAGATGTTGGTTTTGCCACCGAAGTATTCGGCCAAAAGATCACACTTACTCCACACTCACTAAGGAAAATACTTCGTATAAAGCATGGTGATTTTGAGTGCAATCCAATAGAAAAAAAAATGGACAATGGAGCTGGGTTTTTCTCCACAAGATTTTTTGCCTCTTATGATGAACGATCAACCCATTTACTTTAGAAATCCTCCACCATACAAGCAGCTCAATTTGCAAGCTCAAATTCTTCACAAAATTGTTGCTTATAATATGATTCCTAGAGCAGGATCCTTTGATCATATCTCCTTCTTTGATTGTTTCATCATGTGGTGCATACTAAAAGGAAAGAAATTGGATTTAGCTAGCCTCATGCTCAAATGGATGGTCATGAAGCTCGAATCTCCTAGAATTGGACTTCCATATGGTGGCATTCTTTCCTTAGTTTTTGCTCACTTCCAAGTCCCAACTCCATCCTCCAAAATAGTGAAGTGAACCCATTATAACATATTCTCCTCCACTACTCTAAAAAGGATGGGTTACAAGAAATATACTAAGGGATGGATGTTTAGGGGAAATAGGCCTATAAGACTAGAGCCAGAAGAACGTAATCCAGCTCCTAAAGAAGCTGATATGCCTACATGGTTTCTTCCTTTTTATCAGCATTATTCCAGCTTCAGTTATGATATGAGGGATGGTTTTGCTCCACTTCAAGACAAGATCTCAAATATTGATGATAAATACTCTTTATTGGATAAACTTCTTGACAACATAGAGCAACGTGTCACTAGTTCAAAACCAAATGACACTGATTAAAATGAAGAGAGTGATGAAAATGATGATGGCTCACAAAAATCATCAGAAGAAGACTCTCAGGCCAAATCAAATGAAGACTCTATTGAAAGAAGAAGAAGGATCACAACAATCTAAAGGGAAAGCAATTGTTGCAAATAGTGACACAACTTTGGATGCTTGACTAAAGACTTTTGATGATGTCTGAACTTTTTGTTGTTTTGTATGTTACATATGCTCAGTTTATGGATGTATTATACCTTTTTGTTGATGTCAAAAAGGGGAGTATGTGTGTGCGCAAAGTCTATGAGTCTATATTTCTAGTTGATGAACTATGAGTTCTATGTATTTGTTTCTATGTATATGCTTCAATGTTAAATTTGACAATTGAGCCTTCTGAAATTATGTCTTAATGAAATTATTTTAAGTCTATGCTTATTAACAGGGGGAGTATTATTTTTGTATCTTTGCTCTTTCTTTGTCATCATCAAAAAGGGGGAGATTGTTGGCCTAGCTAGGCTTACAACTCTTGATTTTGATGATAACAAAGTAAAGTTATCTAAATTTTTTCCAAGTGATACTATTTCAGGCAAAGATGATTTCAGTAATAAAAAGGGAAATTCCCAAAGCTCAAACTTCAAATGTCATATCTTGAAAATTCACAAGGATCAAGGGACAAGGAAAACCTCACATAAATGCAAGTGATCCATAATGAAAGCTCATAGAAGTTTGAAAGATCAAAGATCGGCGACAAAAAGAACTCAAAGCAAAGAAGTGTCAAATTTATTTTTAGAACAAGCTTTGTAAGTACTTCAAGTTGATTCAAGTATGAATTTTCATTTTGAAGTTCAAGCAAAGAGACTAAGACACCTTAGTTTTAAGACTTGGAACTTATTTTTCAAGGAAAGCTAAATTGAGATTCTAAGTCAAAATAAACAAAGGAGAGAGAAATAAAAGATGTCTTAAAATTAGAAACAAATACTTGGCGAACAACTGTCTGTCTATGGATAGATGACTGACATATTAAAGGATCTTAAACAAGTAGACAGAAACATGACAAACGACTGTCAGGTACTTCACAGATGACTGTTAGTGAAAAATGAGACGACTATGTAGGTTCCATCAAACGACTACCACCCTTCTGTACGTTTTAAAAACTTGGTTGTTCAGTGACACACGACTGCCGCCCTGATGACAAGCGACTGTCACCTTACTGTTTGAAAAATATATACTTAAAATGCATGGACAGACGACTGCCAAAGAGCACACAGTTATCTGTCTCACAACAATTTTTAAAATACTCAATGGATATATTTTTGAAATTTCAATTACTTGAGGCCCAAATTAATATAAAACTTGGACCCTACTCCAAGTAAACTTGGGGAATAAGTTAGAAACCTTTCTACATCTATACATATCCTCAAGTTACATTGATTTGTACACTAAGAAATAAATTCAGCAATCAAACTCTCTCTCAAGCATTCTGAAATTCTAAAAGCTCTTTGTTGCTCCCAACATCCACGAAGTTCTCTAAAGTCCTACTAATTTTCTCACTGATATTGTGCTACAATTGTTAATTCTTTCATCTATTGAAAGAATCCTACGGTGAAAAATCTCTAGAGCTTCAATCTGAATTTCGTATTGTGAATTTTATTGAAGTACATAGTTTTTTATCTGTACTAATCAGCTCTTTGAGAAGCAATTCTTGTACATCTTATTTAAAATCTTTGTAGCAGATTGATAGATGGTTCGAGTGTTGAATTGTTGAACCAAACAAGGGAATATTGTTTGGAAAAGGCGGGCTCTAGCCTTAACCAAGGAGTGTTGTAATCAGTATTATTCCGCCTGGTAAAGGAATGGTGATAGTGAATCCTTTGGTGGTTTTGCCAAGGGCAAGGACGTAGGCTATGTTGAAGCCGAACCTCATAAAACCTTGTGTTCTTCTCATTCTTCCCTACTCTTTTCTTTTTAGCAAAGTTTATAAATTGCATGGATGCTTTATAAAACTCTAAATTCTAAGTGTTTGGTTGTTAAATAGACCGGAAGGTAATTTATTTTGGTTTGATCAACATTGATTGTAAAAATCAAAAGGGACTACATTGGTTGATCATCCTTAATTTATTAAACTGAAAGTTTATTTAAAAACTGAACATTGGGAAGAAGTGTGTTTGTGAATATTAACACAGGGCTTATGCACATTCAGCAAAATTTTTCATATTAATACGGGGCTATTGTTACAAGAATTAAAGTATTAATTATTTTATTTTGGTTGTGATTACTCTAAATCAATTTTGTGATTGTGTTTGAGCATTGGTTATTGTTATAACACAAAAGTATTAAAAAAAGGGGGGGGGAATAAAATTTTTTAAATTCCAATTCACTCCCCTCTTAGGAAAGCTATTCCAATTTCAGTGTTAAATTTTCTCTGACCACAAGAGTTTAAATTATTTCTTCACCCAAAAGGAATTGAATATGAGGCAGGGAAGGTGGTTAGAGTTAATTAAGAATTTTGATTGTACTATCAGTTATCACCCAGGGAAAGTAAATATGTTAGCTGATGAGTTGAGTAGGAAGTCTGGGGAATCATTGTTGGTGGCTATGGAGATCCAGTATCTGATCATGATGGATCTGGAGAGACTCGGCATTGAATTAGTCGAGGGTGATCCTCAAGTATGTATCGCCAGGTTAGTAGTGCAACCTACTCTGCAGGAAAGGATTAGAGCTGCTTAGAAGGAAGATCCAAAATTAGCAGAGGTGATGGACAGAGTGAAGACTAGTTAGGGAGAGGAATTTTGCATTTTAGATGACGGAGCGTTACAGTTCCATTCCATATTATGTGTTCCTGCTCATTCTGGCATTAGGAAAACTATCTTAGAGGAGGCTTACAGATCTTTATACACGGTTCATGTAGGCAATACCAAAATGTATAAAGATCTTCGAGAGTTCTATTGGTGGAGTTGTATAAAGAAAGAGATCGTCGAGTATGTAGCCCAGTGTTTGACATGCCAGTAGGTAAAAGCTGAGCACTAAAGGCCAGTAGGTCAGTTGCAACCGCTATTTATCCTAGAGTGGAAGTGGGATCATATATCTATGAATTTTGTCTTAGGGCTGTCGTCGACATTGCATGGCCAGAATGCGATTTGGGTGATTGTAGATCGGTTGACTAAGACCGCCCATTTTCTCCCTATCAAGATCAGCTATTCCCTTAACCATTTGGCGGGGATTTACATTCAGGAGATAGTCCGTTCTCATGGGGTGCCAGTATCTATAGTGTCAGATCAAGACCCGCATTTCACGTCACGTTTATGGAAAATCTTGCAGGAAGCTTTAGGGCCTCAGTTTTCGTTTAGCATGACATTCCATCCTCAGTCAGATGGACAGACTGAGAGGACGATATAGATATTGGAAGATATGCTTCAAGTGTGCGTATTAGATTTTGGGGGTTGTTGGACTCAGTTCATGCCGCTGGTAGAGTTTGCATATAATAACAGCTATCAGGCCAGCATTGGCATGGCACCGCTTGAGGCTCTATATGGTAGGAGATGTCGTTCTCCTCTATATTAGGATAAGATAGGTGAGCGGTGAGTTGTGGGACTAGAGTTAGTGCAACAAGCATGTGATAAGGTTCGGCTCATCAGGGATAGAATCAGTGTAGCTCAGAGCCAACAGAAGAGTTATGCCAATAATCACCGTAGGAATTTGGAATTTGATGTTGGTGATCATGTATTTCTGAAGATAGTTTCGTTAAAAGGGGTTATGAGGTTCGAAAGAAACAGTAAACTTAGCCCTAGGTTCATCGGTCCGTTTGAGATTTTAAAGAAAGTGGGACCGGTTGCCTACAGGTTAGCTTTACCGCCTATGCTATCCAGGATGCACGATGTATTCCATGTTTCTATGTTGAGGAAATACATCCTAGACCCTTCTCATATTATCAATTATGGTGAATTAGAGCTTAGTGATTCACTAGTTTATGAGGAGGTACCAATATAGATACTGGATAGAAGAGAACAGGAATTGCGTAACAAGAAGATTCCTTTACTAAAAGTTCTATGGAGAAATCATGCAGTAGAAGAAGTTTCTTGGGAGCTCAACGAACAAATAAGACAAAAATACCCATAGTTGTTCCACGAGGTTCAGTCATGATCAAAGAAAACGTAAGTGATTATATAATGTTTCTTTTGCAGGTACATGTAATAATTTAGTTTGTAAGTAAAATTTTAGTTTTGGGGGAATTTTTATTTTACTTATGTAATCTCCCAGGACCTGGAATGTAACCACGATATTCTTCTACCATAAGTAAGGGTAAGTAATAAGATAAGTAGATCATTTTCCTTTAAAGGATAATGAAGTATATGAATAGTAAATTTCGAGGACGAAATTTCATAAGGAGGGGAGAATGTCGTGACCTAGAGAATTATGATATTTAAATAATGGAAGAATGAGGAAAAAAGGAATTAAAAGAAGTAATTAAACAAGGTCTCGTCGATGAAGACAGGGGATTCATCGACGAGAGCACAAGAAGGGCTCGTTGACGAGGACATGTCCCATCAACGAGAGGATACCGAAAGGATGTTTTGGGCGACTTTGAATTTCATTGACAAGGGGGAGAGTTCGTCAATGAGTTGCCTTCTTAACCTCATTGACAAGGTGATGTGGTCGTCAACGAAGGCCAGTGTATAAATAGCCCTAAATGCGATTTTTTCAGCTGATTTTCACGTAGAAACTCTCTCTCTCTCTCTCTCTCTCTCTCTCTCTCTCTCTCTCTCTCTCTCTCTCTCTCTCTCTCCTTCGTCCCTCCTCCCTTCTCTCTAAGATTTCGAGTCAGATTTTCACCGGTTCGACAATCTGAAGCCACCACGACACTCCTGGGGAAGTTCTCTACATATCTGCTAGAGTGGATCGTCGGTGGGCTTGGCTTGAAATTTATCCCAGAGTCGAGGTAAGGCTTTTCATTCAAAATTTGATCTTTCCATAGTTATAGGAAATGTTATTCATGAAAAAGTACTGAAGTTTAATTCTGAGAGTTGTCATTTTCAGGGTATTAAACGGGGAACCCTGCGAGGACAGGACCAACGTATTTTAGGGGGGTTTCTTTTCAATAATCAGGTAAGGGAATAAACTAAAGCAGTTATTTTTCATGCAAATTATTATTATTTATTAGAAAATTAATTTTCAAGAAGAATGCATTATATATATGAGTAGATTGGTAAAAATGCATATTTTGGAAAATACTGCTATTATGTTGAAATGTATATAATAGTATGAAATGCCAAAAAAATATGACTTTAGAATAGATGGTATGTTGTTATTCAGCATTGTGTGGCATGAATATTATTTTATGTGGAAAATATTATGTTATGGCAATTTTTACGAATAAAGTATGTTTTCAGAGATTATGAAATAATGCAGTACATTATGGTTTCAAAATACATGATAAATGAATTATTTATTCAGAATGATATGTATGAAATGTTAGGTGCAAGGCCATGATTGATAGTCGACGCAAGGCCGTGTATTATATATGATTTCGGCGCAAGGCCGTATTTATGAGATGTTTCGATGCAAGGTCGTATGTATATATGTGTGCTATTACATAAAATGCTATCAATATATTAATGTTAGACAAGTATATTATCATGTATTATATGTTATCAAAACCCGAATGTTAGTTCAGTTTAGTTACAGGAGCACGGTACCGTAGCTATACAGATCAGATTATTATGTTCATACTTGTGCTAACCGCCCCTGCAAGTAGAGGGGGTGGGAGATGGATAGTCGATGTGGCTTTTAGTGTAGAGTTGTATACATCCACCTAACAATCCAGACCAGGGTGTGGCAGACCCATCATACTTATAGACATTTTTTACTCGGCAACGGTAGGCCAGCCATTGTTGGGTCCCACCTTTGGGCTACACAACCTGTCATGAGGGGTAATACATGACATCAACTAGCTATATATCCTGGGTAAATTACAGTATTATCAGTTATATCAGACATTTTATGTACAGTATGATTTATTAGCAGTTATGAAAGTATATGCTTAATCAATTATGTTATGATGAATGTTTTCTAGTATATGAAATGTATTGTATATGTATAATAGCACCAGATATTCATGTTGCCACACAGTTGTATTTTGTTTATTTTTCCTTACTGAAAAGTGTCTCACCCGCCAAATTTAAATAATTTTCAGGAAACCCAAAAAGACTGGTGGATTGAGGTAGCCGTTGAGATAGTGTGATACTACCCTACTAGGAGGGTAAGTTTTGATCTAGGGACAGGAAATTTATGTTGTGGGTTCCTAGATATGTATATATTTTTATATTTTTGAAGATTGTATATAAACATAGTATTTTGGAATGTATTTGACTCTAGTATTGTGCATTTTATGGTTGTATGAATGTTGATTTACATTTACTACTGCTTAGGTTTCCGCTGTATATGATAGATGTCCCCGTTACTCATGAGTGCGGGTTGACTATATTACTAATTATATTTTATTATATGATAAGATAAGCAAGTCGTTATAGGTTTGGTGAGGATATTAGCCCACTGCTTATTTGTGCACACAAACTCAAGTGCCACATCCCCTTTCTGCACATGATCACGAATGAAATGGTGTCTAATCTCAATATGTTTGGTTCGAGAATGTGAGATAGGATTTTTAGAGATGTTGATTACACTAGTATTATATCATTTAATCAGAACCGTATCATAGTTCAATCCAAAATCCATAAGTTGTTGTTTCATATAGAGCGTTTGAGCACAACAACTTCTAACCGCAATATATTTTGCTTCGGTTATATATTTTGCTTTGGCTGTGGATAAAGCAACTGAGTTCTATTTCTTGGAGAACCAAGAAACCAGAGATTATCTTAAATAATAAGAAGTGCCGCTAGTACTCTTCCTATCTACCTTACTAACGGAAAAGTCAGCATCAGTATAACTAACAATCTCAAATGGTGTATGCTTAGGGTACCATAAATCTAACTCAACAGTTCCAACAAGGTACCTAAGTATTCCTTTTATAGCTAACAGATGAGACTCCTTAGGAGTGACTTGAAACCTAGCACACATACATACACTAAACATGATATCAGGTCAACTAACTGTAAGGTATAGGAGACTACCAATCATGCCACGATATAATTTCACATTAACAGGGATGTCTTGCTCATTTTATCAAGTTTGGTGGAAGAACTCATAGGAGTACCAAGAATTTTACCATCTTCCATATTCAATTTCTTTAGTAAGTCATTAACATATTTAGATTGGCAAATGAAAGTCTCATATTTAACCTGTTTGATTTGTAGTCCTAAGAAGAAACTTAGTTCACCCATCATGCTCATTTCGAATTCACTTTGCATGCATTTGGCAAACTCATTACACAAATCATCACTAGTTGCTCCAAAAATAATATCATCAACATAAATTTGAACAAGGAGCATATCGTCATTTTTAGATTTGATGAAAAGTGTCGTGTCAATTTTTCCCCTAGTAAACTCATTTTCTAATAGAAAATCACTAAGCCTCTCAATGCCTTTGACAGCCAGTATACATGATCAAGATACTTATGATTTTCAAAATCGGGTGGTTGTTCTACATACACTTCTTCATTTATATAGCCATTTAAGAAGGCATTTTTAACATCCATTTGGTACAATTTAAAGTTCTTAAAAGTGGCATAATCAAGCAGCATACGGATGGCTTCCATTCTAGCTACAGGAGCATAGGTTTCCTCAAAATCTATCCCTTCTTCCTGATTATATTCTTGGGCAACTAGTCTAACTTTATTTCAAGTTACTACCCCATTTTCATCCTTTTTATTTCTATATTCCCATTTAGTTCCAATGATAGTATGATTAATAGGCCTAGGAACTATGGTCCACACTTTACTTCTTTCAAATTGGTTAAACTCTTCCTGCATAGACAATACCCAAGACTCATCCTCTATGGCTTCCTTAATATTTTTAGGCTCTTCTTGGGATAAGAAAGCAAAGCGACTCACTAGGTTTCTTAAGGAGGATCGGGTGGCTACACCACGTGAAGGTTCACCTATAATTTGATCTAAAGGATGGTTCCTAATGAATTTCCAATCCTTAGGCAGTTCTTGAACCTCACTTTCAACTTTATCATTTTCAATTGATTTATCATTTGCTTCTGAATTGATATCCACATTATTTTCAATAGATAGCTTATCTAATCCTTTTCTTATATCAATATCATCTTCATCATCTCTTTTAGAAAAAGGATTAGATTCATCAAACACAACGTAAATAGATTCAATAACAGTTAATGTTCTTTTATTAAAAACTTTATATGCTTTACTGTTAATTGAATAGCCTAAAAAAAACCTTCATAAGATTTAGAGTCAAATTTCCATAGGTGCTCATTATCTCTAAGTACAAAGCATTTAGAACCAAAAACATGAAAATAAGAAATATTAGGTCTATGGTTGTTCCACAATTCATATGAAGTCTTATTAAGTGAAGGCCTGATTAGCACTCTATTCATGACATAACATGCAATATTCATAGCTTCTACCTAGAAATATTTAGGTAATTTGTGTTCATTTAACATTGTCCTACCCTTCTCTTGCAAGGACCTGTTCTTTCTTTCTATAACTTCGTTTTGTTATAGGGTCCTAGGTGCAAAAAAATTATGTAAAATGCCCTCTAAGTCACAATAGTTTTCTATGCCATCATTGCTTAATTCAGTTCCCCTATCACTCCTTATGTGTGTGATTTTGTAGCCTTTTTTTTTTCTAAATTCTTCTACATAATTTAGAGAACTGTTCACATGATTCATCTTTATGAGAAAGAAAAAGCACCCATGTGATCCTAGAATAATCATCCACAATAACAAAAGCATATAGTTTTTCACCTAGACTTTGAATTTGATTAGGACCAAATAAATCTAAGTGTAGCATTTCAAGTGGTCTAGTGGTGGATATGAATTCATTTTTCTTAAAACTTGATTTAGTTTGCTTACCCATTTGACATGCATCACAAATTTACAAAATGTATTTTTGGCAAGCCTTTAACTAAGTCCTTTTTGATAAGTTTTGACAGCAGATCCATACTAGCATGTCCTAAGCGTCTACGCCACAACCAACTAGTTTCGTTTATTGTAGAAAACATATGGCTTGTTGAGAAGCTAAATTATCAAAGTAGTTGTGTACACATTTTCATGACGTTCAGCAGTAAAAAGTACTTTGTTATCAGATTTGCTTTCAACTATGCATTTATCATTTTCAAAAGATATTTTATATCCTTTATCACACAATTGGCTAATACTCAACAAATTATGTTTCAAACCATCAACGAGTAATACATTATCAATAACCAGGGAAGGTTCCTTACCAACCTTACCTACGCTGATGATTCGCCCCTTTGCATTGTCTCCAAATGTCATGTATCCTCCATCCTTGGGAGTAATGGATGCGAACTTGGCCTTGTCTTCGGTCATATGCCGTGAGCACCTGCTATCCAGATACCACTTGTCCTTGGAAGAGGACGATCTCAAACACACCTGCAAAAAAATCTAAGTAATTAACACTGGTCCCCAAATTATGTTGGGTCCACGGGGGTTAGTGCCTGGATCACATTTGACTTTCCAAACCCTTTTAATTTTTACATGTCTATTTCTAAGTGGAGAGTCAAACTGAATATGACCAATTTGTTTACATTTAAAACATATCATTTAACACCGAGGATATTTAGGTGGAAATTGGGATTTTGATTCTTGAGTAAAATGTCTCAAATAAAGATTAGGTCATCTTACATTTTCAACACCATTAAATCTAAGAACTTCTTTTTTAAGAGAGTTTCTTTGGGCTCCAAGTAGTTTTTCAATATTGCATTGCCTCTCAGTAAATTTAAGAACAATTTTGGAGCTATCCTCCAATTTTCTTTCAAGCTCAGCAATTGTCAAATCTTTTTCTTTAAGAATCGAGGCATGAGAGTTCTTTGCAATTTCAAACAGTTTTGACCAATTTTCATATTTTTTTTCAAAACATCTTTCTCGTTGGTCATTTTTTTTAGCAATTTAGATACACAAATATATTCATATTGCAATTCTTTAAAAGTAGGCACGCTATCAGAATCACAATCATCATTATAATAATATGAAGATAAGGAACAAGAAGACAATACCTCATCATCCCGTGCTATTAGGCACAAGTTAGCAATCTCAGAGTCGCTGCAATATGAATCTGAATCACTGTTGTTTTTTCTATCCCATGAGGTACCTGCTTTTATGGTTTTCTTCTTTTTCTTAGACTCCTTTTCAACAACAGGCAATTAGGTTTGATATGCCCGACTTTGTTGCAATTGTAGCACATGGGAGCGTTTGATTTTTCTTTTCTTTTAGTAGACTCTCCCTTCTCAGATTCTGAATCTCTAAATTTTCTGTATGGCCTACTATTCTTCCTGAAGAACCTGCTAAACTTCCTAGTAAGTATAGCCATGTCATCTCTAGATTCAGGTTCACTGCACTCACTAGATGTATTAGTAGACATTTTTAATGCAGTCACTTTTCTCATCCTATTGTGCTCATTTAGTCTCTCATTAATAGCTAATTCATAGGTGATAAGTGAACCTATCAATTTATCTAGTGACATAGCCTTAAGGTCTCTACCCTTAGATATGGTCGTAGCCTTTACTTCCCAAACAGGAGGCAAACCCCTAAGGACTTTCCTAATCATCTCATACGTAGGGTAAGTCTTACCTAATGCATACAATGAATTAATGATGTGTGTGAATCTAGTGCACATACTCTGAATGGACTCACCAATGTTCATCCTAAATGTTTCATACTCACTGGTCAACATATCAATCCTACTATCCTTCACATCTTCAGTACTCTCATAGGTGACCTCTAACTTATCCCATATTTCTTTAGTAGAAGAATATGTCATAACTCTATTAAATTCATTAACATCAAGACCACAATACAGATTATTCATAGTAGTAACATTTATACTAAGAGCTTTCATATCATCATCAGTATATTCCTCTTTAATCTTAGGAACTCTAGTTTCACCTTTAGTTTTCATAGGAATATAGTTTCCCTTAGAGACAACTCTCCACACCTTCCAGTCAATGTTCTGAAAGTAAATACGTATCCTTTGTTTCCAAAATGTGTAATTGACACCGCTGAAAACATGAGGACGTATGGAAGAGGGTCCTTCAGGGAAAGGGGTTACAATGTTATGAGTTATCTAGATCTTTTGCAAAATAACTATTAAGTCTAAGCTACTAGGCTCTGATACCAATTGTTGGTTTTACTATAATCCCAAAAGGGGGGTAAATTGGTATTTAAAAAAATTAATCCCCTAGGTCAATCAATTAGCAACAGTACTACACAAACCTAAGGTCAATCTAGTGCGAATAAAATAAATCAATACATATATATATATATATATATATCAGAGGAAATTAAACTTCACAAGTAAATTAATTAAGCATGCACAATAAAGCAGTAAAGAGAGATGACACCAAATTTGTTATCGAGGTTCGGCAAACTGCCTACGTCCCCACCTTGGCTCACAAGCATAAGGATTACACTAAGACTCACTAAACGGGTGGAGCGGTACCTAAATACAACCAGGTTAATTAACACAGGGCCGACCTCAACCTTTACAACCAATCCTTTTAGGCTGGATTACCGCCCCCTCAGGCCACACCTGCAAGACAACATAATCATAATACAATTTGCGTACAAATATTATGTTTCTCAATCAAGCAGATTTGCACTAGTAATAATCAAAGCACACCAGTAATGTAAGACCAATAAGCTCAATGGTGTATGTGTGCAATCAACACTCAAGAAATGTTTATCTCAAATTTAAGCACAAGAGTGTATCTACAAGCTAATCTTTGAAACTGTGTATAGATAAAAATCTCAATCAAGTCTAGGGGTTTCAAAGATTTGTACCAAGAGTAATAAAAATATCTCAAAAAATATTTTCTCAATATCAACGCACAAAGAGATATTCAAATATGATCCTGTTAAAGGATTTTTGCACACACAAAAAATATGAGTTAAGGTGTTTTGCAATATGAGTGCTACGACCCACAAGCTCTGAGTTTTCCCACACAAAAGATTTATTAAATTAAATCTGGGGGAAGACTAAGCTTAACCCTTAATCCAAAATATCAAATATATAATAAACAAGTGAGGGTTTTAGCAATAACCAACAATAAATAAAACACTCACAAAGCTTGATTTCTCAAAGGAATGGTAATATATGAGTGTATAGGGTTTGTATGAAGAAATAGGGCTCAAGAAATTTTAGAGAGTTTTTTGTTTAATCAATTTTCTAATTGCTTACTAATCATAGCAAATGAGCCCCTATATATAGACTTGCCCTATTTTATAACCGTTGGGGATATATAGGGTATTATTAAATTTGTTTTAAAACTGTTTAGGAAAATTAACCTTGTTTAACCCCTCTTAATCGCGGTAAAAAATTGTGCAACTCGTGAGTTTCATTTGCCTGACCTGTGGTTCAGTCGCTCGAACAAACACATGAGAAAAAAAATACATTTTTGAAGTTCGGGTGCCCGTGAAAGAGGACGGTTGCTGAACCTAGGCAATTTTCCAAAAGTTCACGATTCGGTTGCTCGATATCAAGTTCGGTTTACCAAACTTGAGCATTCGGTAGCCTAAGGTAGTTTTGAACTTAAAAGTTTGGGCTCCCGAGTTGGTGAAAAGTCAAGCGTGCGAGTTCGGTTAACCGAGGATGGTGAAGTCCTTTTTTGGTTCAGTCGCTCAAAATCAAGTCAACTATTTGGCCTTTCAACAGTTCGGTCGACCGATGAGTTTTGAACACCAAGGTTCGATCGCCCAAAACCCTATTCATTTAGCACTCTATGTATTGTTTTAATGCAATTGATTCCCCTGATATTATATGTGTTTTTTGGGGACAATCTTATTTGTAAGTGCAAGGACCTAGGGTTATTATAAGGTCTTTGAGCTTATTAGATCCTACATGTATGATATGCATTCATTATTACAGACCTTTCAATATTACTATTAGAGACCCAAAATGAAGATAATAAACATTATAATAAATGAATCTTCTGGTTCTTTATTCTTCAAGTCTTCATATGTCATCAAATTATCTTACTAATATGAACCTACACACAAACTTGATAGACATTAAATCCGTGATTATTTGTCATAATCAAAATAGGGTATGACCAATAAGGTCAACACTCTCTTTCAAAAGATTTTCCAAAAAGTAATAAAGAGAGTTGAGAGAGTATAAAAATTTACCACATAAATATTTTTTGCAATAAACAAGTAGTTGAGAGAACTTTGATTAAGTAAAAAATTTGAGAGAAAACTTTGCTAGTCAAATTTACTAATTTGAGTTATGGAGGGGGTATTCATAGATTTTCAACAATTTTGACCATTGAGGGAATTTATTTAATTAAAAATTAATTACATTTAAACCCTTAATAAATTCGAAAACTGAGAGGTTCGATTGGTTGACCTTCATGGTCTGTCAACTGAACACACACAGCCATTTTGAGTTTTGTAATCGGTTCAGTTGGCTATGGGAATGATCGGTCGGCTGAGCAAGGCAATTTTCCAAACCTTCGTAGGTTCGGTCGCCCGGTCTTAAGTACAGTCTACCGGTTATTAAGGGTCAGTCGCCTAAGGCATTTTTAGCTTAGAGGATAGTCGGTCGTGGAAGGTGGAAAATTCAATTTTCATTGGTTAGTCAACCGTGGAAGCTATGTTCACTTTAGGGTCAGTCGGCCGAGGCATGGTCAACTATTAGACTTCTGGTCATAAGTGTGATCGGTCCACTAAGGTGATTTGAACTGTAAGTGGCCAGTCGACCAAGGTCCTTATGAAGCTTGATTTTGACCCTGTTTTTGACCTAAAATAATTTTGAAAACCTTTGTATGAGTTTTGGCATTTAAGAAAAAAGGTTTTTTGTGAAAGGTTAGGTCACCTAAGGTTAATCTATAGCCTTCTGAGCATTCAACCCATATCATGAAGATGCATGCATTATCATAGACCAAATAATAAAAAACTCAAAAGCAATACAAATTAAAATGAATGTCTTCATCCTTTGCTCTTCAATCTTCATGGAATACGCCTGAATAATGATAAGCTTAAAGTTCCTCCTGGCTTCCACTTCCCTTTATGTGTGTGTTTGAATTAAATACCTATTCACATACTAAATACACACATAAGAAACATGTGCTTTGTCAACATCAAAAGAGGGATCGAATTCAAAAAGTCAATAATTTCCCTTTTTTTTATGATGACAAATGCACCAGACCAAAATGGGTATAGCCTAAAAAAGGCTCCCCCTAAGAATATGCGTAATGTAAAATATAAATAGTAAAACTCAAGCATATTCACGAAAGAAGACATTAAAAATAATCATGCATTTAAATTTTTGCATTAAGGCACAAGTTCAGATATTTTACCCCTATATAATAGCCCTTAAGAAAAATTTCCCTTTTGGTCATAAACATTTTGCTCATAAAATTCTCTCTTTTTTGGCACCAGCAAAAGGGGCTAAGTTAAGTATAAAAGATGAGTTTTAGAATTATTTCTTAGCTTAAAAGAGAAACTCCTCCCCCCCCCCCCCCCGGCCCTTTTTTTTAAAAAAACTCTCCCCTTACTTGATGTAAAATATAGGCATAAATTTTTATAACTGTTTTAAAAATATAATATTTAAGCACACAAAAATAGTGTAACTGGTCAATTTAAAAAAAAAAATGACATGATAAATATGGTCAGACCAGAGACATCCTCAAACCATTTCATTATGATTATTACATAAAACCCGCAAAAGATTGGATGTGGCATATGAAAAAGTTGGTTTGAGCATAAAATCTGTCTAACTAGTTCATATGCATTTCATATGTAATCAATGAACTAGTTATGCAACACCCTTTTTTTTTTTTTCAAAATCATAAATGAAAGATAAAATTTCATGACACAATTTGAGTTTAAAGCATTAGCACATGTTATGAAAGCGTTTAAGCACATATAGGCAAGAGATAAGATATATTTCATGTAAGTTCATTTCTTGCTTTCAAAATATGTGTGTGTGTGTGTGTGTGTGTAAAAATACATATCCCCTTATGATTTTCGATAAATATTGGGGGCTATGCTTGTTAAAAAAGAAAAATTAATTAAAGGACCAAGCAAGCAATGTTTTCTTGTTTGGCATTTAAGAGCATTCCCAAGCATAACCAGAAAAACAACCATACCCCAAAGATACTAGAAAATTTAAGAACAGGGATCATATGGCAAAACCTAAGATACCGTGGCAAACAAAATATCTTCATTTATAATATTCAATAAAAACATTACTGTAAAGCACATGCCACAATGAATTAACACAGAACTAAGCCAAAAATTTGATAAGCATAATAAAAATGCTCCCCCTATCAATTTGAATACTTGTTTAGATTTGGTTAACTACTTATACTGATACAAATTTTTGAAAAATTCAATATAGCAATATAAGTAAATATTAAAATGATTCTACTGGTATAGATTAAGCATTTTAACCAACCAGTGGGGTCTTTTCTATAAAACACACATGCTTTAGAAAATTAACATTAAGTCATGCACGGTGTTCATCCATACCATGAACAATCCACATCAAAGATTGATTTAGTAAAGACAAGATATGTTGTTCATGGTACCTAAAAAAGCTTCAGACTCTAAAAGTAAAAATAATGGAGGATGTGAGTCCATGGATCTGGTGAGTTTATTTAATTCTCTTAAGATTGGGGCTTAAACTCCCCGATATCCTTGCATGCACGCATACTTGCATTAAGCTCAAGGATGATGTTCATTTAAGTGCATTCCTTATATGTTCATCCTTTCAAATAATTTCAGCATGAAATAAATAATAAGCATTCAGCACATGACATGACATATTGTGTTTCATTTTAATACACAATAGCCAATCAAGGCTATACTCAAAGGTAATGCGATAGGGGTTCAAAACAAGGATAACACAACTCAGAATACTCAATGAGTGTGTGACAAAATGAAAGATTCCCCCTAAATCATGCAATTGTTCTAGTTTATGGGCCATCATCAAAACATGTCACATTTGATTACAAGGATGATGTTTTACCATTTGGGTCCGAGTGAAGGTACATAACCCAAAGAGTTGGACCAAATGATGTCCATGAACTAGTCCCTCATAGGACCCTAGAATGTGTACATGTTTTTCAATTTGTATAGCATTTAGGATTTAACATGTACTAACTGATTTAAATTGTTTTGCATGCATTTTTAACTAAGAATGAAAATTGATATTTTTTATGATTCACTCATCCTTTCAAAAATATTTTGGCATGCATTAAATGATAATCTTAATACATAGTTTCATTTTTGGGAAAAGTTCTACCAAAATTTCGACAGCATGCCGTCTATAAATTGAACGTTTTCCCATTCTTCCATGTACTTGAAATCTGATAGATTCACACAATCAATTTATAAATCAGCTCAAGCATGTGAAAACCTATATCCACTACTAGCATGCAATTCATGTCACTGCATCTGCCATGCAGAAGGCATTCAATACAAGCATACAATTCAGTAAAGAATCAATATAGACAATCCATTAAATATGTTCATTTTACAGACAATGGATAGTGGCATTCAGCTCAAAGTAGTTCATATCAAAGATATAATCCATCAAGTGAGATTAAGCATTTACATGAAGGATGGATTGTAGGCATTTAGAGCAATGATTATAATTAACTATTCATTAAAATATTTAGACATTTCACAAGTCATTAGTAGGTCAAAAATAAATTCTCTACATCCCCTCAGTTATGCAGCTGAAGAAATTTATATTTAATTAACAATATTTGGCATAATTAATATTTTCTAATATGGGGATGAGTTTTTGAATGCATTTGGATATGATTAATCTTTTAAGTTCAATGATGAGTTTAGGATTATAAGTTATGTAGGATATTAATTTCCTAAACCCCAAATCTGTGTGATGGACAAAACATGCTATATTTAAGATTTTTAAGTTTAGGCATATATATATAGCATTAAGAATCATATAACGATTAAAAACTTTTGTCTATTTGAGTGGGATAAATATAAACATGCTTATGAGATTTAATTTAAGAATTGATAGTTTAATATGTTATAACCAATATTATCATATATTAAGCAATCATAATCATATGTATATATATATATTAAACTTAGATTGGATATGGTCACTAAAGCTCACATATTGGCTAGATTTTCTTAGGGTTCTCAGTATGATAATAGTGTATACTAGAATTTAAAATTTTAATCACAAACCACTATTTAAGCGTTTCAAGCATTATACCCCTCCTAAGTATTGTATCCTAAAATCTTATAAGTATATAATTACTTTCTTCGAAATAAATCTCATAAGATATCATGCTATTATCATAGAAATTTTTATCATGATTTATACAAAAATTTAACACAAGACACATCATACAAATCATGACATGAAGTAAACAATAAAGTAGAAGGAAGAAGATATATACCTTTCCATTTTACTCATTCTTAAACGTTTAAGCTCAAAGTGGTGTACCTCTTTCTCTAGGTTTTTCAAAAATTCTTAATATTCCCAAATGTCCTCGGCACTAATACAAGTAATAAACTTAAAGAAGAACACCAGTAGCTAAGGCAAAAAATAAAATTGCATAGCATTCAAATGATATGCACTAAGTTCATGTCATGCACATTCAAAATATTTTCAGTTTTGGGAAACTTTGATTTAAAAAAAAAAAACATTTTTAATGGGAAATGAAATACATTGCCAAAAACATTTTCCAAAACCTTCAATCAATTGATTTTACAAAAGCATTTTCAAAAGTCAAATGGTAAAATTTATATAATAAAAGCGGTGAAGGATTTGCAAAGGGTTTACCCTCAAAATAGGGATACACCGAAGATGATCCATTGCAATCTTTATCCAAATGCGGTTAAGCTTATTGCAACCTCGCTCTAATACAAATTGATGTGATTGGTGTGATCCAAAGAGGGGGTGAATTGGGATTTAAAAATATTTTGCTTAAATTAAACATTTAAGTTGATTCACCACATATCATATCCAATTTTAATTATGGTCGTGTATGTAAAACTGAATAAGTAATATGTGCAGACATATACGTGTATCTCATTTAAAATAAATGTGTGCTTTCAATTAGTTATAACTATAAATGAATAAGCATACACATGCTGAATTTAAAGCACATAAATTAAATGAGATAAGGAAATAAAAACACACAATATTTGTTATCAAGGTTCGGCCAAACCAGTCTACATCCTCGCCTTGGGCATACCCCCTAAGGATTTTACTAACCGTGCTCACTTAATGGGTGGAGTAGAAACTGTTTACAACCTCCTCTCCTCACTGAGCGAGGAATACCCTAGGTCACATTACAGGGCTGACCCCAACCTACACACCTCTCCTTACGGGGCGAGGAATATCCCAGCTCAATTACCAGGTTAAGACGAATTGGTCTCCCCTAAGGTCGGGCAGAGACTCCTCTGTTCAATTACGGGCTGAACCCAATCGGTCTCCCTCACGGGGCAAAGACTCCCCAGTTCAATTAACTGGCTAAATCCAACTATTACAATAAAATATTTTTGTACGTAAAATATGCTTTTGAAAATACAAGCAAAGATGTACACATTAAGGCTCTACAATGCATTCTCTAATGATATGAAATTTGCTCAATAGAGTAAGGGTGTTTTTCAAAATGATTTTGTAATCTTTGAAAATGATTTATATGATACACACATCAAAGATTTATATGATCCTTGATTTCAAAAATAAAATATGCAATAAGTGTTTTCAAAGATCTTTAAACCCTCAAGATATTTTCCCAAGTAAAGATGTTAAAAATAAGTTTACGGGAAACTAGGGTTTTTAGCTCAAAAGATTTTTGCAATGAACACATTATTAGCTTTGGGAAACTTGCAATAGATATGCAAAGATGCTAAGCTACATAAAGATTTCTCCCAAAAATATTTATCAAGAGAGAAACATGTGGGAGAAATTATAATCTTACTCTCAAGATTGATTTTGAAATGAATGAATAAAATGAGAGTAAGTGCTTTTGAAAAACAAAATGCCCAAACAAAAATGAAAGCTCTCTTTCAAAAGATTTTCCAAAGAGTAATAAAGAGAGTTGAGAGAGTATAAAAATTTACCCATTAAGATTTTTGCAATAAAAAATTAGTTAGGGGAACTTTGATTAAGTAAAAAATTTGAGAGAAAAATTTGCTAATCAAAGTTACTAATTTGAGTTATGGAGGGGGTATTTATAGATTTTCAAGAATTTTGACTGTTGAAGGACACAAAGGAAATTTTAAAATTTGTTTAATTAAAAATTAATTATGTTTAAGCCCTTAACAAATTCAGAACCCGAGACGTTCAGTTGGCTGACCTTCAAGGTTGGTCGACCGAACACACACAACCATTTTGAGTTTTGAAATAGGTTCGGTTGGCTGTGGGAATGATTGGTCGGCTGAGCAAGGTGATTTTCCAAATCTTTGTAGGTTTGATCACCTGGTCTTAAGGCTGGTCTATCGGTTCTTGAGGGTCGGTCACTCGGGGCATTTTTTAGCTTAGAGGACGGTCCACCGTGGAAAGTGGAAAAGTCAATTTCCATTGGTCGGTTGACCGTGGAAGCTACGTTCACTTTAGGGTCGGTCGGCCGAGGCATGGTCAACTATTTGACTTTTGATCATAAGTGTGGTCAGTCGACCGAGGTGATTTGAACTGTAAGTGGCTAGTTGACCGAGGACCTTACAAAGCTCAATTTTGACCCTATTTTTTACCTAAAATAATTTTGAAAACCTTTGTATAAGTTTTGGCATTTAAGAAAAAAGGTTTTGTGTGAAAGGTTAGATCACCTAAGGTCAATCTATGGCCATCTAAGCATTCAACCCATATCATATAGATGCATGCATTATTATAGACCAAATAATAAAAAACTTATGCAATACAAATTAAAATGAATGTCTTTGTCTTTTACTCTTCAATCTTCATGCAATACGCCAGAATGATGATAAGCTTGAAGTTCTTCCTGACTTCCACTTCCCCTTATGTGTGTGTTTGAATTAAAGACATGTTCACATACTAAACACACACATAAGAAACATATGATTTGTTAACATCAAAATAGGGATTGAACTAAAAAAGTCAACAGAAGTACCAAAAGAATTCACACAAAATCTTTTGAATGACTCTAACAAGTGATAATTAAATGATGACCTGATTGAATTTCTTATCTTGGTTATCCTTATCATTTTGAGAGATGATTATTGAATGTATTATCATACTTAACCATGATTAAATGCCTTTTGTGATTTAAGCATTACTAATCAGTGTGTTATAATTGAATTAGAGTTGAGTACAACACAATGGAAATGTTTCACTACTAATTTAGCCTCGGAACTCAAAATTTTCTTAAAAATTCAATAATATCGAAGACAAATTGTGTCCACAGTTTATTTTCGAATTAGTTCTATTCATTGAACATTTATTAAGCGTAGGTGAAGTCCAAACAAGATTAAGCTTCGTTTATAAAAAGAAGGACTTGCCTGCATAAGAAGATATCATAATACAAATAATTAAGCATATTAGTCTTTGAAAAATCATTTTACTGTAGGAACTAAATTTCTCATTATATTTTTTTTATTACTTGAGCTCATTGCAAATCATCCCAATAGCTTCAATCCTTTGTGAGTTTCTCTAAGTCATGTGGCTCTAACTAAGAATATTTTAAGCAAACTAGAAAAGAACTAGAGGATCAAAGAAATATCTTTGTATTTGTAAAAGGGTATTTTTACCTAGAATATAAAGGGGCAGGTCATCTTGAGTTTTTGGCAGGTTGCTAAAAAAGAGAGATTGAGAGAATTTTGCATAGGGTAGGTTGTCCTAAGTGCTCAATGTATTTGATTGAACATAGTAAAAATACTCAAGCACATTTGCGTAAGAAGTGGATGTAGGTCTCGAT
This sequence comes from Malania oleifera, assembly GCF_029873635.1. NCBI lineage: Eukaryota > Viridiplantae > Streptophyta > Magnoliopsida > Santalales > Ximeniaceae > Malania > Malania oleifera. The sequence continues at coordinate 28,311,147 of NC_080425.1, forward strand.
TGACGGAACCATGATAAATTTGTACGTTTGTCTCTTGATTTTGGTTTGATTTTTTTTTTATTTCAATTTCTATCTTCTTGTGGTTTAATTTAATTTTTTTGTAATCTCATCACTGTTCAAGTATTCTTAACTTTGTTAATGCTCACTTTTAACTGGGCTTTTATTTTACTTTTGATTTGCGTGCTTGTAGGGGACTTAGGACCCCTTTATAAGAATATTTTGGCTTTAATTTCATAATTGAATGTTTTGAGGGCACTAATTATGTTTGTTGGGCTTAATCCTTGTTTAAATTAGCTTTATTTGAATTTCCAAGTCCGTAGACCCAAGGACACTTTTGGAAGCCCTTGGTTATTCGCTAAACCCTAGCCCCTTGTTTTATAAATAACGAGGCTAGGGTGAGGGTCTCTCATGTTGATTTTCTTAGGAAAAGAAGAAAGAAGGGGAACTACAAGGAGAACAAAGTCAATGCATCTAGGATCAAGGTATGGTCTCTTTATTATTGATTATTGCATACTATCATGGGTTTTGTCATTTTGATTGACGTATTTCTTCGTTTAGTCCAAGTTGATCAGGGTTTAGCTCATAAGAATCAAAGTATGACTTCTAATTCTTGCATGATAAGTATGATATACTATCTTTCTTTGTTTTAATATCTTCATATTTCCGATTTCAGTGAATTCTAATGTAATAACCCCAAAAAGGGCTACAAGAATAGTGGGGTCTGCCGTCATTTCTACCGGAGCGGATCGGTGGTAGGAGCCACGTAAACGTATCTCCTAGGGTAAGCCAATTTTTCCTTTTTCTTTAATTTCTTGCAAATTATAAGCCCATTCAATGAGCGGACACCACCACAAGAATCTAGGGATGATTCTCTACAAGTCTAGCGGGACAGAATTCTCGTGGGGTCCTCGTGGGCAAAATCTCAAATTTGGGGTACGGGGTTATTAAGGGGCTTATTTTTAATTAATTAGTATTAATTTAGAAATGCCAAAATATTGAGCATCTCGGGTTTAAGTAGGATTTCTGAAATTTAGGGTCCGGGTGAGCACTGTGAGTGTAATTTTGGGACCTGCGAGCAAAATTCAGAAAATTAAGTGGGGGTGTTAAATAATAGTTTAAATGATAATTTGGGGTATATGGAACTTAGGGAAGGTTAGTTGAGTATTGTTTTGGGGGAAATGAGTTAATTAATCTAGGAAAAATGTGAATTTCAGGATTTGAGTTTCGAGAGCCAAAGGCATAGAATCTGAGTCCTAACGAGACTCTGAGTAAGTCAGGTAAGGAGAATAAATTATCGCAGTATTTTTAGAATTACTATTTGAATTAATATGTGAAAATGTGTTTATGATATTTTGTCTGGAAATTATTACGATATAAATATCAGATAAATTGTGTGGCATTTGAGCGATTTTAAATTGTGATATTTTGGAGTGTGAAAATAATATGTTATGAATATTAGATGAAAACTGTGTGACACATGACATGTGTTCAAAAATGTGAAATATAACGATGGGTATGTTCTGATAAAATATTGAAATGTGAATGATTGATGTGATTAGTGAAAAATAATGAAATGTGATATTTATATGTAAGTGGAAATTATTTGCATGAAAATGAGTTTGTACAAATTACTGGTATGAGTATTTTAGGGAAAATGTGAAAATACGTGAAATATGACATATATATATATATATATATATATATATATATATATTATTATGAGATGATGAAATGTGCACAGAAAATTATGAGAATATTTATGTTGAACTGAATTATGATATACTGAAATATGATTGATGAAATGTCAATACCGCATAATGATTGCTATTGGTATTAGTGTAACCATACAGACTCTTGGAGCGTGTGGCGTGACAATCGACTGAGCCATTTTGTAAGGTTGTTGGGCCCCTTGAGTCCGGATCAGGGTTATAGGCCGGCCATTCGTACTAGAGACGCGATATGTGATATGATACTTTAATCTAACCAGGTTAGCCAACCGCGGTTAGATCCAACCTTCGGGCCGCACAACCTTGACCATAGGGGGAAGAATGGCGTGGATAAAAAGATCCTCAGGGTGGCCATGAGTTACAGACGCGATGTTGATATTTGATACCAAGGATACTCATGAGCCAGAAAGTAAAATGAAAACGGAAAGTGAAAGAATGATAAAATTGGCTAAAATGAAAAATGAAAGAAAGAATGGAAATTGAGAAATAAAGAATGTTAGATATGAGAAATGAACTGTGTGAGTTAATAACATAAATAATTGAGGCGAAATGAAACTCTCCGCCTGAGGGCTTACTGAGTAAGGTAAGTGCCCTGATAGGTATCAGATGTGATCATACCCAGCTGCATAATGTGTTAGGGCAAAGGGAAGCTACCTGTATAGATAGGTAATCTTCCCTATTCTTGGGAACTTCGAGGGTAAATATGTGTTGGAAATCATTGAATTTGAGAAATAATTTTAAAGCTTATAAAAGCTTGTGTTGTATATCTATATGACTATGAGAATATATATTGCCAGTGTATTTTCTCAGGTGAAATGATGATTTGAAAAGTAAAGTGTACTATAATTGTACTCATATGGTCACACACTGTAAATAATTTATTCCTTCTTATAGAGATGTGTCTCACCCAAATTATCTAAATTTTTTCCAAGGAACAGGGATAGATCGGGGGATAGAGCTTCGTGATCATAAGGCGCTGGGACCCTGACACACAAGGTGAGTTTTGTGGACTAGGGGAGGTGTACTTCCCCTAGAGTTGTTTTGTTTTGAGGTTGTGATGGTAGCGTATATATTTGTATGTATGTTGATACTCTGGGTATTGTATTCTAGTTGTTAAGTATGTATTAACTTATGCTATTAGGTTATATAAATAAAATAACTTTTTACCTAGTACCCAATGTAGGTCGGGTCGTATGAATGATAGTAGGATTGCTGTCGATGGCGTGTAAATTATTTATTATTGTTTATAAAAAAAATTGTACGAAAATCGGGGCGTCACAATTTGGTATCAGTGCCTAGGTTGCTAGGTTCTGTAGACTTTAGTAGACAGCGGAATACACTACCAAAGTATAGGAGTGGATTTTGAGGGAAATAGGATATGGGTAGATTGAAATGGGAGTTAGTGGTTGTTAGAGGATGAGGTGAGAATTTAGAATTCTATCTTACGGCCAAGAGGCAGGAGTACCGAGGTTGTTTCTGTGTTTTTCCTGGGGTGACGATTTCAGGAAAACCATGGATACTATCGCTGGGTCTTGTTTCTGAGTGGTAGGACTGAATCTTAAATGGGGATTAAGGATGTGAAGATAAATGGTCATAGAAGAGTAATTTATGAGTTATTGTAGTGTATGGGTTGTGTGATAGTGATTGTATGCTGAGATTAGTTGTTTCCTTTGTAGGATGGATCTAGGGAACAACAACACGAATGCGGGAGGTGATGGAGTAGGACCTTCTAGTATGGGTGGTGCAGACCTTGACGCGGTATTGCATAGCGTCACTCAACAGGTGATGACTAAGATGGCTAGGAGCTCGGGGGAGTAGAGCTGCACGATCGAGCAGTTCATGCGTATGCGACCCCCGTCTTTTGCTAGAAGAGTGGACCCACTGGTAGCAGAGAACTGGGTTCAGGACATAGAGGACATACTGGTAGTTCTCTCATGTACAGATGAGAAGAGGGTGTTATTTGCCATATTTAAATTAACCAGGGAGGCAAAGCGCTGGTAGAGGTCAATGAGAGTACTGAAGGAGCAAAGGTCGGATCCTATAGCAATGACATGGAGTCACTTTAGGGAGATTTTCTTCGAGCGGTACTTTTCCACTAGGGTTAGGAGTGCGAAGGCGTTAGAGTTTCTGTATCTGACGATGCAACAGTACGTGGTGAGATTTATTGAGCTGTCCCGATTTGCCCCGTATATGGTGCCAGATGAGGAGAGGAAGGCAAAGAAGTTTGAGGAAGGCCTGAGACAGAACTTGTATGAGCAAGTGGTAGTTTTCCGAGCTCAAAACTTCTCGGAGATAGTGGATGGGGCTGTGGTGATTGAGAGCAGCATACAGAGAGGTGCAGCAACACAGAGCCAGTGGAAAAGGCCCGCGCCTTCTGATTTTTAGGCAAGGTTTAGTCGAGAGCCGTGGAGGAGATATGATAGCAGAGGAGGACGATGCCAGGGAGGAGGAGAGTAAGCAGTAAAGGGCAGAAAAATGCTCCCTCCTTGTCCTAGATGTTTAAGGAGGCACTTAGGAGAGTGCCGAGCGAGAGAGGTGGTCTGCTATCAGTGCCACCAGCCTGGACATATCGCGAGGAACTATTAGGCACCGCCAGCGATAACAACTACTCCTCGACCATATAGAGGAGGCTATCAGGCACCTCAAGGTGGACAGTAGAGGAATACTGCTCCGGCACAAGTGTATACACTGATGCCGGGAGATGCTAAGGCGATAGAAGATATGGTGATAGGTACTATTTCAATACTATCATTTAAAGCTACTATCTTATTTGATTCTGGGGTGACTCATTCTTTTATCGCCCGAGAATATGTTAAGTTGTGTGGGTTTGAGCCTCAGAAGTTAGATATTAGTTTTTCTGTTGTTACACCGACTAGGGCTGTTGGAATATGTAGAAAGGTACTTAGGGACTGTCCAGTGGATATTCAGGGGAGTTCTTTGTTAGCTAATCTGGTTGTCCTAGACATACATGGGTTTGAGATAATCTTGGGTATGGATTGGCTAACTTCCCACTATGCTAGCATTGATTGCCATTAGAAAGTGGTAGTATTCAGACCTCCAGGGGGATAGGAGTATAGATTCGTGGGATCAAGTGTGCGCGCCCCACCTCAGTTACTATATGCTATTCAAGCACGTAGGTTGCTATCAGAAGGCTGTCAGGGATATTTAGCCCATGTGAAGGTAATATTAGAATGGGAGCTGAGGGTGGAGGATATTCCAGTGGTGAGAGGTTTTCTTGATGTATTCCCTGAGGATTTGTCGGGACTACCTCCTGATCGTGAGGTAAAGTTTGTTATTGATCTGGTTCCGGGGATAGTGCCGATTTCAAAGGCGTCGTATGGAATGGCACCGGCAGAGTTGAAAGAATTGAAAGAGCTATTAGATAAGGGATTTGTTCGGCCGAGTGTGTCGCCTTGGGGAGCACCGATTTTATTTGTGAGGAAGAAGGATGGCTCGATGAGGTTGTGCATCGACTATCGAGAAATAAACAAAGTAACTATCAAGAATAAATACCCGCTCCCGCGTATTGATGATTTGTCTAACCAGTTATAGGGGACATAAATCTTTTCAAAGATAGATTTACGCTTTGGGTATCATCAAGTGAAAGTCAGGGCGGAAGATGTTTCGAAGATGACATTCAGAACACAGTATGGTCACTATGAATTTCTAGTTATGCCGTTTGGTTTGACGAATGCTCCTGCAGTGTTTATGGATTTCATGAACATGGTCTTTCACCAGTTTTTGGATCAGTTTGTGGTATTGTTTATTGATGATATACTGGTGTATTCGAAGAGCCCAGTAGAGCATGAGGAACATCTGAGAATGGTGCTTCAGGTGCTAAAAGAAAAGAAGTTGTATGCAAAGCTCAAGAAGTGCGAGTTTTGACTGGAACAGGTTACCTTCCTTGGACACGTTATATCTAGGGGTGGTATTTCTGTTGATCCGAGTAAGATTGAGGCGGTAGTAGACTGGATACAACCAAAGAACATGCACGAGATCAGGATTTTCCTAAGATTGGCTGGGTACTACCGCAGGTTTGTTGAGGGCTTCTCTAGACTATCAGGCCCATTGACCAGATTGACCAGGAAGGGAGTGAAGTTTGAATGGTCTGATGAATGTGAACAGAGCTTCCAAGAATTGAAGCAACGACTCATCACTGCGCCTATGTTGACGATTCCTTTAACAGAAGAGGGGTTTGTGATTTACAGTGATGCGTCCCATAAAGGGCTTAGATGCGTATCGATGCTGCGAGGGAGAGTGATAGCCTATACCTCACGACAGTTGAAAGAATATGAGAAGAACTACCCTACCCACGATCTAGAGTTGGCGACGGTTGGTTACGCACTGAAGATTTGGAGGCACTATCTATATGGGGGTAGGTGTGAGATATTTACTGACCATAAGACCTTAAAATATTTCTTCACGCAGAAGGAATTAAATATGAGGCAGAGGAGATGGCTGGAGCTAATAAAGGATTACGACTGCACTATCAGCTACCACCCGGGAAAGGCTAATGTGGTTGCTGATGCTTTGAGCCGGAAATTAGTGGATTCATCTGTATCTGCAGTGGAGATTCAGCATCCGATCCAAATGGATCTAGAAAGGCTCGGTGTGGAACTGGTAGAGGGCGATCACTAGGCGTTCATTGCTGACTTGGTTTTACAGCCGACTCTACAAGAGAGAATTAAAGTAGCTCAGAGGAATGATGCAAAACTAGTAGAGCTTATGGGGAAGGTACAGGATGGTCAGGAAACAGAGTTCAGCATCTCAGATGATGGAGCCTTGAGGTTCTGTACCAGGTTATGCGTTCCTGCCAATCTTGAGATAAAAAAGGTTATTCTGGAGGAAGCACATCGGTCCCTATATACTGTACATCCAGGTAGTACTAAAATGTACAGGGATCTTCGAGAGTCCTTCTGGTGGCATAACATGAAGAGGGAGATAGCCCAGTATATGGATCAGTGTTTGATGTGCCAGCAAGTGAAGGCTGAGCATCAGAGACTGGCGGGATCATTGCAGCCATTCCACATTCCTGAATGGAAGTGGGAGCATATAGCGATGGATTTCGTCACAGGATTACCACCGGCGTTGCGTGGACAGGACTCTATTTGGGTAGTGGTGGATCGATTGACAAAGACTGCCCACTTTTTGCCGGTCAGACTTAGCTACTCCATGGACAAATTGACTGAGTTATACATCTAGAAGATAGTTAGGCTCCATGTTGTCCCAGTGTCCATAGTTTCAAATAGAGACCTATGGTTCATATCTCGTTTTTTGGAAGAGTCTGCAAAGGGCCATGGGTTCTCAGTTGTCATTCAGCACAACTTTTCATCCTCAGACAAATGGGCAGACGGAGAGGACAATATAGATTCTAGAGGATATGCTACGAGCATATGTGCTGGACTTTGGAGGTAGTTGGATGCAGCATTTGCCACTGGTTGAGTTTGCGTATAACAACAACTACCAAGCTAGCATTGGGATGGCACCGTATGAGGCGCTGTATGGCAGGAGGTGTCGATCCCCGCTATACTGGGATGAGATCGGGGAGAGACAGATATTGGGGCCAGAGCTGATACAGCAAACTCAGGATAAAGTCAGACTCATCAGGGACAGGCTTAGAACAACACAGAGCCGGTAGAAGAGTTATGCAGATACTCGCCGACGAGAATTAGAGTTTGACGTAGGAGATCACGTGCTCCTGAAGGTGGCATCGATGAAAGGTGTTATGAGGTTCAGGAGGAAAGGTAAGCTGAGCCCTAGGTATATTGGACCATTCGAAATTCTTGACAGAGTGGGTCTAGTTGCCTATCGATTGGCATTACCACCGATCTTTTCTAGGATCCAGATGTATTTCACGTTTCTATGTTGAGGAAATACGTCACAGACCCCTCCCAAGTGATCAGCTATGAAGCACTGGAGTTGGGAGACACTTTAGCTTATGAGGAGGTGTCAGTGCAGATTCTTGACTAGAAGGAACAAAAGCTACGCACAAAAGATTCCACTGGTGAAAGTTTTGTGGCGCAATCATGCCGTTGAGGAGGCTTCCTAGGAACTAGAGGATCAGATGCACCAGAGATATCCATACTTATTTAGTGGAACTTAGAGTTGAGTCAGTCAAGTGAATGGAATAATATTGTATATTTTTATTTGTATAGTATAACATAGAATGGATAGGGTTTTTAGTTTTGAAATATGAATGGCTTTGGGAGAATTTTGGAAAAGTTGTAATCTCCCAGAATCCTCGTTGCAACCACAGTGTTCCTCCACCATAAGTAAGGGTAATTAATAAAATTGGAAGTATTTTCTTTAAGGATGGGAAGAAGGGGAATAGCAAATTTCGAGGATGAAATTTTTATAAGGAGAGGAGAATGTAATAACCCCAAAAAGGGCTATACAAGATTAGTAGGCTAATTCCCAAAATAAATAAATAATAATAAAATAAAATTATAATTATAATTATAATTAATTAATTAATCAGATTTAAAAAAAAAGAAAAAAAATAATTTGAAATTTATTTTTATTTTTGTTAATAAAATATATTATTATTAATATCAAATAAATATATTATTATTATTATTATTATATTACTCTCTTGAAGCTTCTTTGAAGCTTCAGGAAGTTTTTACTTCTTTCTTCTCCTTCTTCTTCTTTTCTTCTGTTGCGTGCAGACACTCTCTCTCCTCTCTCTCTCTCTCTCTCTCTCTCTCTCTCTCTCTCTCTCTCTCTCTCTCTCTCTCTCCTCCATTTCGTGGCGAATTTTCGCCCAATCGAAAATCGGAAGACACCGCTGGACTCCATTTTCCGCTGCTGTCATTTCTACCGGAGCGAATCAGTGGTAGGAGCGGCGTAAACGTATCTCCTAGGGTAAGCCAATTTCTCCTTTTTTTTTTTTTCAATTTCTTGCAAATTATAAGTTCAATCAACAAACGGACACCACCATAAGAATCTAGGGATGATTCTCTACAAGTTTAGCGAGACAGAATTATCGTGGGGTCGTCGTGGGCAAAACCCCAAATTTGGGGTACGGGGGTTATTAAGGGGCTTATTTTTAATTAATTGGTATTAATTTAGAAATGCAAAAATATTGAGCATCTCGAGTTTAAGTAGGATTTTTAAAATTTAGGGACCAGGTGAGCGTCGCGGGTGTAATTTTGGGATCTGCAGAAAAAATTCTAAAAATTAAGTGGGGGTGTTAAATAATAGTTTAAATGATAATTTAGGGTATATGTAGTTTAGGGAAGGTTAGTTGAGTATTGTTTTGGGGGAAATGAGTTAATTAATCTAAGAAAAATGTGAATTTCAAGATTTGAGTTTCGGGCGCCAAGGGTGTAGAATCTGTGTCCTAATAAGACTCTGAGTAAGTTAGGTAAGAGTAATAAATTATAGTAGTATTTTTAGAATTACTGTTTAAATTAATATGTGAAAATGTGTTTATGGTATTTTGTTTGAAAATTATTACGATATAAATATCAGATAAATTGTGTGACATTTGAGCGATTTTAAATTGTGATATTTTGGAGTGTGAAAATAATATATTATGAATATTAGATGAAAACTATATGGCACATGACATGTGTTGAAAAATGTGAAATATAACGATGAGTATTTTCTGATAAAATATTGAAATGTGAATGATTGATGTGATTAGTAAAAAATAATGAAATGTGATATTTATATGTGAGTGAAAATTATTTGCATGAGAAATGAGTTTGTACAAATTACTGGTATGAGTATTTTAGGGAAAATGTGAAAATATGTGAAATATATATATATATATATATATATTATTACGAGATGATGAAATGTGCACAGAAAATGATGAGAATATTTATGTTGAGCTGAATTGTGATATACTAAAATATGATTGATGAAATGTCAATACCGCATAATGATTGCGGGTATAGTAGTGAACCCTGACGGATAGTTATGATATTGAGCACGGTACCGCTGCTAGCGGTGTTAGTGCAACCACACGGACTCTTGGAGCGTGTGGTGTGACAGTTGACTGAGCCATTTTGTAGGGTTGTTGGGCCCCCTGAGTCTGGATTAGGGTTATAGGCCGACCAGTCGTGCTAGAGACGCGATATGTGATATGATACTTTAATCTAACCGGGTTGGCTAACCGCGGTTAGTTCCAGCCTTCGAGTCGTACAACCTTGACCATGGGGGGAAGCATGGCGTTGATAGAAAGATCCTCTGGGTGGTCATGAGTTACAGACACGATGTTGGTATTTGATACCAAGGATACTCATGAGCCGGAAAGTAAAATGAAAACGAAAAGTGAAAGAATGATAAAATTGGTTAAAATAAAAAATGAAAGAAAGAATGGAAATTGAGAAATAAAGAATGTTAGATATGAGAAATGAACTGTGTGAGTTAATGACATAAATAATTGAGGCGAAGTGAAACTCTCCGCCTGAGGGCTTACTGAGTAAGGTGAGTGCCCTAATAGGTATCAGATGTGGCCATACCCAGCTACATAACTTGTTAGGGTAAAGGGAAACTACATGTATGAGCGGGTAATCTTTCCTATTCTTAAGAATTTCGTGGGTAAATATGTGTTGAAAATCATTGAATTTGAGAAATGATTTTAAATCTTATAAAAGCTTGTGTTGTATATCTATATGACTATGAGAATATATTTGTCAATGTATTTTGTCAGGTGAAATGATAATTTGAAAAGTAAATTGTATTATAATTGTACTCATATGGTCACACACTACAAATAATTTATTCCTTCTTACAGAGATGTGTCTAACCCAAATTATCTAAATTTTTTCCAAGGAACAGGGATAGATCGGGAGATAGAGCTCTGTGATCATAGGGAGCTGAGACCTTGACACACAAGGTGAGTTTTGTGGATTAGGGAAGGTGTACTTCCCATAGAGTTGTGTTGTTTTGAGGTTGTGATGGTAGCGTATATATTTGTATGTATGTTGATATTCTGGGTATTGTATTTTGGTTGTTAAGTATGTACTAATTTCCGCTGTTAGGTTATATAAATAAAATAACATTTTACCTGTACCCAATGCGGGTCGGGTTGTGATGACCCAAAAATATATATATATGATTAAAGTACAATAATAATAAAATAATAAAAATAGTCATTAAGTTAATATCAATACAGAAGTGTTTTTCTGTAGGATCCTTGATTCCATGTTTGATGCCTAAGAAAGACCTTGTCTTAGCGAGTGCTCAGAGACCATTGCGGCTCAGTCGCTCCCTGGAGGTCGGCCTGGTCAAAATGGAATTTCATAGGATAAACAGGATAGATACTGTTTGTATACGTAAATAAGTATATATACATAAAATAGTGTTTTGACAGACATAATTTGTAGAAGTACATAATAAGATGATAATAATATAGGTATCATATGTGGGGCTCACAAGACTATGTGGGGTCCACATGAGTCCCGGAGCCACAAGACACTGTTTATATACGTAAATGAGTACATAAAACAATGTTTTAACTGATATAATTTGAAGAAATATATGATAAAATAATAATAATATAGGTATCCTATGCGGGGCCCACAAGACTGTGTGGGGCCCACATGAGTCCCGAAACCGTATGAAGGTTTTCACAAGTCTCAAAACTATGCAGGATGCATAAAATCGTATAAGAGTTATTGGAATTACGTACGATCCATTTGGGTCTCGAAATTGTGTGGGGCCCACAAGACTACATGGGGCCCACAAGACCATGTGGGGCCCACATGAGTTTTTAAAATTTAAATTTAATTCTTGTTCAAAAATAAAATAAAATAAAATAAATACTAAATATAGTTTAAAATTAATAACAATGATAATAATAATGATAATAATGATTAAGAAAAATAATAAAATAATAAAATAATTAGTTAGGTAATGGATTAATTAATTAGGTAAGTAATTAATTAAAAATTTATTTAGTGGGAATGGTGGCAAGCACTCCCAAATAGCCTCCACTCAACCCATACCTTGCCCATCCCTTGCCCATTCTTTAATTTTTAAAATTATAATTTCACCCATCTCCCCACACTTTTATAAATTCTATTTCTTCCCCAAAATTTTCCTATAAATAGGGAGCTCTCAACCTTCATTTTTCACAACAATTTTCCAAGGAAGAGAAGGATTAGTGAGTGAAAGAATTTGTGGTGGAGAGAGAATTTTTGAATAAATTCTTAATCACCTACTTTTTCCGATCTCATTTCTTAAAGATAATTATTGTGTTCTTAGCACACGGTAAAAGAAGAAGGTAAGTAAATTTGATTATGTTAGTATTTTTATTCAAAATTTATACCCGAGTTTATTTGTAAGTAAATTTGATTATGTTAGTATTTTTATTCAAAATTTATACCCGAGTTTATTTGTAAGTAAATTTTGATTATGTTAGTTTCTTTTTATTTTAAATTCATACCCGAGTTTATTATGTACGTAAATTTTAATTATGTTACTTAGTTCCACAAAATTTCCATGAGTTTATTTTTACGCATATTTAATTATACTAGTTCTATCTTTAATATACTTGCATCTATTTTTGGGTTAAGAAATGTTCCAATCCCCTCGGGTAAATTTTCAGCATTTCTTTCTATTCAAAAATAAAATTATATATATTTTTAACACAAAAATTGTGTGGCATGAGTTTATTTCTACGTTACATTTTTTTATGTAAATATGAGTAAAGATGAGATTTTCACGATATTATTTTAAATTGCATAAATGATAATAAGATGATTTTCAAACCCCTTATGGCAACGAAAGTTCAAAGTTACAGATGCTCGGTACCGCAGCTTAAAGTTTATACGGATCAGAGTGCACCCACAATGTTTACAGAGTGGTTATTTATGTTAGTGGATTTCTCCTGAGTGCACACCTGGTTTAAGTCCAGGACTTAATAAGGAAAATCTCACTTAAAGTTTACGTACGTTGATTTAGTTTGGTCGGCCAGCCAGCTAAGTCCAGTCTTCGGACCGCACAACCCAGTCATGGGGGTAAACATGACTTACGGCAAACAGGCCTAAGGGTGGTTTTTACAATATATGTTTATACATATTTAATTACGTGTACAAAGTTACTGATAATTTGAATGAAAAGTGTAAGTTTACGTGAAAAGGATCATTTTGGTGCTTATATGACGATCTAAGGAAAACGTATAAGGAAAAGTATATGTATGTTTATCATTAAATATTTTTACAGTTTTAAAGTTAAAAGTTTAATTTAGCAGTTATAGTATATGATTGTAAAAATTTACTGTCGAAATTGATGACAAAAGTTTTATGCAGAAATCTTTAAATTTATGTTTATTCTAAAAGAAATCTTGAAATTATAGTATTAAATATTATTTTACGAAATTCTTTAAAAGCTCATTTTGGCCACACACTAATAATAATCTTATTTACTTACTGAGCGTCGTCTCACCCCAATCATATTTTATTTCAGATAACTCTGAAGGACATGTCGGAAATCAGGCTTAGCAAGCATGCGGGTGGGGATTAGAAAAAATAAAGATTAATTAGAAATATAGTATGATTTTAGATATTTACGTTTGTGTAATTTTCTTCTTTTGAAATAAGTGATTGTAACATGAATAATTAGCGCTCTGGTTTGAATAAAATTGAGTTTATTTGCTTCCGCTGTAAATTAGTAGTAAAAAGTTAATATCCTAGGCCCCTCGGGGTCGGGGTGTTACACGGGTTGTATGAATGATAGTAGGATTATTGTCAATGACGTGTAGATTATTTATTATTGTTTATAAAAAAAAAATTTGTACGAAAATCGGGACGTCACATCTAATTTAGTTTACGATTTTGATTTCAACTATGAACCAACTACTACTTTATTGTCTTTTGAAAAAGTTTTAAATAGTAATTTGCTGACTTTTAAATTTATTGTCTAATATGACTATATTTATTTTTTTTCCAGTTTAATTGAATTTTTAGTAATTGACTTTTTTTAAGCCAAATAATAGTAATTTTTAATTTTGAAATTATATAATAAAATTTTGGATGTTAGGTAAAGCAAATGTACCTATTTTCTATTCTATATATTAACAATTTATAATTTTATTATGGAAAATATATTTGTGCAACTTCATGCAATTTTGCACAAAACATGTGTTAAAAACCTAGTTGTAGGAAAATGATTTTTGAAATTTAATTCGTCCAAAATATCTCGTATTTACTTTACTACTCAAATTAAAATTTTCTCTGTTTAAATTTTTAAATGAAATAAAAATATAATTTTTCAATTATTTATTTATAGCAAGTTGGTATTTTGAAATTTTTTTTGTTCATAAATAGCCTTATTTCAATGGACAAAAATATCCAAGCTTGCCTCCGTAACGGAAGGTTTTTTTAAGGGGTATTTTTGTACTTTCGAACATCAACAGTCCACAGTGGGACGCACTGCCCGAAACTCGCGTCCCCCACTTTCCCGGTCACAGGTTCTTTCTATTTGGATCCGAACATTTGGCGACACAATTGATAGAGAGAGCGAGAGAGAGCGAGCTTGCCCCAAAACCCACTGAAATTTCACGCTACATTGAAGAAAACTCTTTGACTAAGCAGTTCATCTTTTCTGGGTCTTGGAGGTTCAGACTTCAGAGGCTCTACTACTTTCCTTTTTCGCCGTGATTTGCTGTGCTTTGCTTCTTCAGGTGACAGGTATGTTCATTCTCATCCTCTTTTGCTTCCTTCTTCTTCGAGAACTGTTTAATTTTGTCTATCGTATGATTTGATGCTTTCTACAGACTTGATTTTTGTTTTGTTTTTTTTTTAAATATTACGTATAATGTGCAGGAAGATCTTAGTGTTATTGGTTGCTCTTTTTGGTGTCGATAATAAGCAAATTAATCCAAAAATATATGATCTCCGGGACAAGTTCTGTGGCTTTGAAGTTGTATTTGTTCTGAAGGATCTTTTGTGCTTTGCGTTCTAGGGTTTCTTTCTCGATTTGATGTTCTGCACTAGGGTTTTCGTTTTCCAAATAAACTTCACTTCGGGGTTGTTTTGGGGAAACTTCGTTTTGTTGTTATCTCAAGTTCTCCATAAGGTTTTCCTCTCTTTGGCTTTAATCTTAATCTCCATGTAGTTTATAGCTTCAATTTAGTGAAGCTGTACTAGTTAATAGCATATTCTGATTTGTTTTCCTCAATCATTTTATTTATTATTTACTTTTTTTTTAGAAAAATATACAGATGCTCCCTCATCCCTTACAAATGCCCTCCGAATATCTTAAAGTGAAACCTAAATCTTTCAAGCTATCTGGTACTGGTAGTCACAAAAGACCTCCTCTGTTAACATGCATGAGTAAATTACCCATATGTCTTCAAATAAACAAGGTGGTAAGTGATTTTCTCGGTTATATAAGAAAAAAATTAAAAACTTATATTCCAAACAATGGGAAATTTCTTTAATAAACACTAGTTGCAGTTCGCTTGCTCGGCTGCTTTTAAGTATTAAATTTTATAGGGTATTACTTCATTTTTTGAGACTTAGTATTGGAAG
Organism: Malania oleifera; assembly: GCF_029873635.1. Lineage (NCBI taxonomy): Eukaryota > Viridiplantae > Streptophyta > Magnoliopsida > Santalales > Ximeniaceae > Malania > Malania oleifera. The sequence goes on from NC_080425.1 coordinate 28,326,361, forward strand.
TGTCCTGGCTAGACATAGGGCTCGGTGTGGACACCATATTCAGTGTGGGCTTCACAACCGATTCTGTGTTTGGATAGGACACTCCCAGGATATGAACTCCCAAGAAAGGCTAGTATTTTCGTTATTCGTAAAGGTACTGACTTTAATAATTTAAACATACATATTTAAAAAAACTTGATATCTACATTTATGGTATAATTAGATAAGTATAGATGTCAACATAAAAATAGAGATAAAATACAACTAATTTTTCTGTTTACAGTCATAACAATAATTTGAACAATTTTTTTTAATTTAAAATTAACACTCTCTTTGCCATAAAAAATCATAAAATTAAAGGGAATTTTTTTGAAAAAAAAAAGCATTTAATGAATGGTGAAAAGCAAATTCCCCCTCCCACACCAAAAAAAAAAAAAAGCCTAAGCAGAGTTATTTTTTATTTTTATTTTTATTTTTTTAAATCCATAATAGAACTCTCTTTCAGCTTCCACCATGGCTGTGGAGGGTAGCAGCACTGCCGTGGGTGGTGGTGTCACAGGTCTCTCCCTTGTTCCCTGTCTTAAATCTCTATCTCTCTCTCTCCAAGTTTCTTCTCCAACCTCATATGTCTCTGCCACTCAGACTACAAATCTCTGGGAATCAGGGAAGAGAATCACATACCCAGGTTCCTCTTTGAATTTGTGGTCAAAGCCTGCAATCTCCCTGGATGCTCCTATTGCATCAAGTCTCTAATAATTGCCTCGCCAAATCTCAGGCCTCTGCTGCAGCCAACGTCCTCTATGCTCAGGCATCATCGCCGGCAGAGAATTTTTGCAAAAAATTACAGCCAACTACTTGTAGTGAGAGGGCACAGGTAGGAACTTACCCAACTTTTTTGTGTAGGTTCTGATGCTTACCCATATTTTTTAAATTATATTTTGGTGAAAATTTTTGGAAGGATTTTTTTGAAATATTTAGGCCAAAATATGCAAATTGAAAACTGCTCTGGGTTCCTTTAATAAATAATACAGATGATGAAACCCTGCTATGAGAAATTCTTATATATGTTATCATGGCCGCTCCACCAAATTGTAAAATATTCATCATACGCTGCATTCTTGACTATAGATTGTAGGCTTGTAGGCCTTTTAAAATGTAAAATAAGATTGCTATTGTTTCTATCTTGTGAGCATTTTAAGTCCTCAAGAAGACAGACTTCTAAATGACAAGGCCTTTTGTTGACATCATCACGCCCCATTTATAAGGCAAGGAAAGGATCCACTTTCACAAAAAAGAAAAGACAGGCAGCCTTACTCTCATTTTTTTTCGTCTGTATGTGTGGAATGATGTCACTCAACCATTGAGTTGAAATAAAAGGCCATACTAGTTTTGGCCACAATCGCATGCTTGACCAACACATTCAATGGATTCCTCCATGAACTGGGAGTGGGCAAAGACATGCAGCTTCACACATTCATGTGCTGAGCAAAGAGGTAATATCACCCCTATTCACATGTGCAAGATGCAACATCAGTCTGAATGCGGAGAGGATTTCTGTCAAACAAAGAAATCAGAGCACTTCAGAAATGATGTAAATGGGGGTCCACATACTTCTAGGCAAGACTATAATGTGAATGGTGTGGTTTGCACGCCCTAGGCAACTGAAGAAATCTCATATAGGAACAAAAGGGTTGGCTTCCATATAAAAATGGTGGGCCTTTTGAAAAATGGAGGTATTTTTCATCTCCTTTTTTTATTAGACATAAACGAGTGATTTTTCCAAACAATCTATTAATTGCCCATGCGTAATGCAAATCAGGACAATTTGTTAAATATAATGACTTTTTGTTAATGGAGGGGTCATTTGAACAAGATAGTTTAGGTGGCTTGAGTTGCTTTTAAAAGTTTAGGTGGCATTTGTAACAAGGAGCATAGTTAAATGGATGTATGTATTTCCCCCTTCATTCTTGTGGCAGGGGCTTACTTGAAGATGACCATTGGAGGTGCTGGGGGGGGGGGGGGGGTGTTGTTGGTGGTGGTGTTCTTTTGTTAGTTTCCTTGGTAGAGAAGCAGATATTTTGGGATTTTAGAATTATTTAGTCTTGAATGGGAGCGCAGGCCTTGGATCAACAATAAGGTTGCTCCCTTGTGACCGGTTGGTAATGGGTTTGAGTACAAGGAAACAGCCTCTCTGCGTAAAAGTCGGTAAGGCTGCATAGACTCTGACAATCCTCGCCCTGCCCTTGCAAAGCAGAGCATCTTGTGGCCTAGGGATGCCCTTCTAGTCTTGAATTGGATGGTCTGAGGATTTAAACTAATTAATGCACGAGAGGACTACGGGAATTGATTTCTATGGGTAGTGTCTAACTGGGGACTCTTGAATGATGCTAGTTTTCAACATTTGGGTTTAGGTTTGAACTTGAGAAGAATAACTCTGGATATAAGATGTGGCTTGAAATTGAGTTTGTATGGACTATGGAGCACTTGTTACTTTTTTAAAGTAGACTTGTCAATGTTTTGATCTTAAAATCATGAATAATATATTTTTTAGATTTGTCATTCAACTATGAATTGCAGTGCTGTTCTCCCTATTGACCATTAAGTTTTTGGGAATTTGTTATCATGAAACTGTTTCCAACTGAGTTTTATCCCTGTTAGACCTTGTCTGAGGAGTTCATTCTTATCTACATAGACATTATGCAGAATAATCAGTTATCTGTGTTTTTCTAAATTTCAACAGAATCTTTCATAAAGTTATATTCTCTTCCTTGCTTCATTCTTTAAGGTTTCTCAGGGTGCACTAATTCCAGCGAAGGAGATGTATATATTTAACCAAAAATGAAAATAAAAAATATTTTTGGAGTTTCTGTATCTAACAATTATGTCAAAACATGACTTTGTGCTTTTGTTTGTTGTTTTTTGTTGGATTTTCCTTTTTTTTTTTTTTGTTGTTTTTTATTTTTCTTTTCTTTTTCGGATATACCCTTGGCTTAAGATGCCCAATAGGGCAGCCCCCTACAACACCTAGAATCAAACGCATGGCCTCCACCAGCAAGTTGGGGAGAGATGCTGCTCTGCCCAATGGCTTCATCTGGTATTACTGATATTATTAGGATTAGCTTTTGACATGTATTGTGTATATCTTGATAGGCTTGAATTTATGGGCAGATTTACATCACTAGCTTTTCATATTGGGAGAAGATAAGTAGTGGGTTTTTAGGAAATCGGAAATCCATCATGTTCAGGCAATCACCTAGTAGGAATAACAGATCCAGAGGCTTCAAGGTAAAGCATGTCCTGCAAATTTGTCTACTGCTGGCTGTTTGCTTCTGGTTAATCTACCAAGTGAAGCACTCCCATGACAAAAAGAAAGAATTTGATGCAAATGATGCAGAAATCTCTGTAAGAGCACAAAATGACAATGAAGTTCTGAAATTTGGGAGGAAAGACCTCCATCCCCGAGTGGGGGAAACTACTATTGAGAATGAGAAGCGTAAGGAAGATGAAGAAGAAACTGAAGCTGAAGAAGAAGATCAAGAAGGAGAAGGCAAGCTTGAAAAGAAAGAAGATGAAGGAAGAGGGGATGGAGATGATGAGATAGATGAAAACGATCAAGAGAAAACTGAAGGGGAAAGTTATCGTGAAGAAGACTCTATAGATGACGAAAAAGATAGAGAAGAGGAGGGTGATGAGAAGGAAGGTGAAGAGAAAGAAGATCAATTTGAGCATGAGAGTTTGTCAGAGGAGCAAGATCATGATGGTGGTGGCAGGAATACTCATGAGGCACGAGAGGAACATTACAGAGGGGATGATGCATCCAGTGCAGTTGCTCATGATACTCAAACCATTAGCACTGAAACTGAAAATATGATGTTTGAAAACCAGAATGAGAATGAGTTGAATATTTTAGAACAGAATAATAAATTCAATGGCAATGAAGTCAATACTGTTCAGAATATTTCAGGACCAATTGTGGCTGAAAGTGAAAGGGCTGGAAATGGCACTTCTTTAGACAGGATAACTTTTGAAGAGAAAGGTAACCAGACTAGCTTATCTAACACTGGGGATGGTTCCTTTCTGAATTCGACATTTGTAACAGAATCCAATAGTCCACCACAGGCAAGTTATAATTTAACAGATGGGAAAATAGAAACACATGATTCATCCCTGGTGAAACAAACAGATACCCTATTGGATTTGACTCGAAGTCAAAATGCAACGGTAGAAGGCACATCCACTGGAGAGAACTCAAGTTTGCAAATTATTGTGCAGGAACAGGCCAATAGCTCTAATGCAATTTCTATTAACAATCAACCTGATTCTAATTCAACAATATCTTCCAAGACTGGGAATGCAGATGTTGCAAGGTCAGATACAGCTAGTGAAGGTGATAGTTCCAGCTCTTCAGCGACGAAGGAGAATATTGATGGAACTCAAACCAAAATGTCAGACACCAGCAATATGATGAGCGTGAGACCAGATCCAGCTGCCGAAGCAGAAGACAGATCAGGGGTGTTGGCAACAAAGGAGAATGCTGATGCAACTCAAAGTGAGAAGTTGGAAACCCTTACCACAATGGATGGAAAAGATGAAGGTTCAGGCTTTTCTTCGACAAATGAGAACACAGATGCTGTTCAGCAGGATCCCATTGATTCGTCTGATTCTTCCATACCTCAATACGATAAAAATGCTCACACAGATTCTGAAACATTACTAAAGATTAGAATGGGAGGGAGCGACAGTGAAGATGCTGCAGCGGAATGATAGTTGTGAGTAGATGATGGATTCTCTTTTCCTGTTTCCCTTTTAAGTTAAAGTTTTGTTTTCTCAGTAGTCAGTTCTGCAGCATGAACTTGAACTCTTTGATATTTTTGCTTGAATGAGTGAAACTCTGGCAAGTGTCTAGACAAAATGTTCTCAACTACGCAAGCAAATTTAGGCTAGTATAAGAGTAAAGGATTTAATCTGTATAAATTATTTTTGTTCATCCTTGTTTTGTTTGTGCGTCGCTGTAGTATGGTTTGTTTACTCTTCCCGCCCCGTCGGCCAGCCCCACCCCCAACACCGACACGGAAAACTGGGCTGCTTTTAATGGTATTGTGTCGTGGGAGTCCTTATTCGTTCAGATTGCAGCCGCAGTAGACGACAGGAGTGTTGATTATTAGGCAGTGACATTGTCGTACTATCATTCCGTCAGTATAATATTTTGAATTTTAAATTATTATTTATATAAATTTAAATAAAATATAACATAAAATTATTATTCAAGTTCAAGACCTAAAAATTTATGTTCTTAAACACTACATAAGGTAATTTGTTTAATGGTATTTGATGGTTTTGGTATTATTTTTGGAGACAAGATGGTGAAAATGAACAAGAGGTATTATTTTTGGTATTAATTTAATATGTATTAAATTAAAGCAAAGAATATATTATGTATTAATATTTTCATAGAATAAGATGACTATAGGTTTATTTTATATATTTTATATTAATATATTTTATATTTTTATTTTTTAAAAAGTAAAAGTGGTTGAGATGAGTATGTTTAGATGGATGAGTGGTATAGCATTGAAAGATAAGGAATGAATATATTTGTGGTAAGTTAGGTGTAGCTCCTATAGAAGATAAGATAAGGGAGGGACGACTCAGATGATACAAACACTTGCAATGTAGTGCATCTGTGAGGAAGAGTGACTTAGTTATTATGAGGGGCGATAGAAGGGGTAAGGTTAGACTTAAAATAACTTGAAAGGAAATAGTGAGTAAAGATTTAATATCCTTGAATTTATAAAAAAAAAATGTCGACAGTTGTATAAATTGGTAGAAAAAGATTCATGTAGCCGATTTTACCTAGTAGGACTGAGACTTGGTTTTGTTATTATATACAAACACTAAAAATTATAAGAGTTTTTAATATCATATGGTCATATTGAATGAGTTATTTATAGTATTTATTTAAATACAATTAACTGGCGAACCTTGTTTTCTTTTTTGTGGTAAGCAAAGTTAACCTTCATATATTATCGCAGAGGGAAAACTTCAATTCTATAAGCCTTTCACTGACCATAAGCAGATCATCTACCTCTACAGATGGTAAAATTTTGCCTACCTAATTATATCAGAAAATTGTGAAAATTATAGCAATGAAAACTCGTAATTCCTAAGTTAATTTTGCACTTACAGAGAGCATGCTTTGGTCAATGGCAAATCTAGGAATTATAATTATAGGGGGATCAAAATATAGAAATAAATAATTTTTTAATAAAGTTTTACTATAATTGTTATTTCTTAACTAAACAACTAACCTACATTTCGAAGCTTAGATTTTTAGACCCAAAGTTGGATTTGTGTGAAATTGAACAAATGCACTACAAAATTTTGTGGAGTTTCATTTAAAGTCTCACAAATCCAAATCTAAGCCTCCAACTATATGCTTCCAAAAGCTATCATATTTAGGGTAAAAGATAGACGTTCTCTTAGATTTGACAAAAAGATAAGAACCTCTCTTCAAATTTCAAGAATCTCACAAAATTCTTCTACGATAAAAATACTACATGTCTCCCTTGACATTTGAGTTTTGGGACACTTGTACCCTAAAAGATTTGTCTTTTTATCAAATATAAGGGGAGGTTTGTTCTTTTTGGCAAATTTTAAGGAAGATCTTTGAAAATTTTAGATTTTCAGAGAATGTTCTTGAGATTTTTAAAATTTCAAGGGAGACCCTTGTCTTTTTGTTAAACCTGAGGAGAGGTTAATGTCCTTAACCCTAGTATTTAATATAAAAAGAACAATACAGTAGAAAACGAAGTATCGTCAATGACAATTTATCATAATGACAACTATACTATTCACCCAATTACCCTACATTTGGGAGCATAGATTTTAAGGTCTGAATTTGTATATGAATTTATAGGATTTACAAAATTGTAATATAAAATTGTATTCAATTCGTTCTAAATCCGCACACAAATCTAAGTTCAAATTTCGAAATCAACATTCCTAAAAGATTACCTTAATGCTTTATGACTAATGATATCATTCACAAATTCACATGATTATATGAAAAAAGAAAAAGAAAACCTATCAATAATCTATGCACTTCAAATTCACAATAAACCAAATTTCATCATGTTGATATTACAAGTTACAAATAAACATGCATATTATCATTAGTTCAGTAGAGATATAATATTAACATTGTTACTAAGTATTTCCATATTTTTTATAAACGTTTTCCAATAATAGTCTAATTTGACTTTTCAATTAGTTGTATTAGTTCATAGATATACTAATCAATGTCAATACTATAGTTATGTACCAATCATCCACTCATATTCACATATCTATGTTAATTAACACACTCCAATTCATTTTCTTAGGCCATTTATGACTCGTGATTTAAGTGACTCTATCACCATATTACTAATGCAAAAATTATGCCTCATATTACTTTAAAAAACATTAAGAATAATTATGGAGCGTACTATTGAATTTCCAGGAATTAGTCACTTCAACAGTCTTCGATGGTTATACAGGTATCCCAAGTACAAAGGAGATGGATGTTTGTTGTCTCAACCATTTTTGTTAGTCTCGATCCCAATACGGAACGAAGATAATTTATAACAAAGTTTTCGTGTTGTTGTTGATTCCTGTGTGTAGTGCTTCCTCGAATGACCCCTTCTCATAATGAGAATGTATATAACCCGATTCCGGTCTGGTCCGGTATGGAATGAACTTAGAATCTAAAATCGGATGATCGAATCGATTCCATGATTCAAAATTTCACAAATTACATTTAATAAGACCCACAATAAAAAATAATAATAAACCCGTGTCATATGCAAACATGTTTAGAAAATCACAAAAAAAAAAAAAAAAAAAAATCAAAAAATCATGCAATCAATATATGCTCAAATTTATTAAAGAATTAATCTTTATTTCTAGGAGTATGTAATAGTTCTCTGTAACTCCCGTAATGTCTCGAATAACAATTTAGAAAAATTCAAAAAATTCCCTAAATAATCCTATAAAAAACTACTACTGTGGAAAGGGAAAATTTACAATTTTGAGCAGAAAAATATATGTAAGAGATATTATAATAAATATATAACATGGATTTCAAGTTCTACCCATATTCACAATGATTGAGCAGACACAGATATTTATTTATCTATTATATATTTGTTAATTGTCATTTTATTTATAAATGTGATAATAGTATTTCAACAAACTATATAGGATCAAGAGTTTAAAATAACAAAAATTACTAATCCATTAATTATAATAAAGAAAAATATACGCAACACAACTTTGATGGATGCCTCTACTTACCTAACATCAAGTATATAATGGCATGTAAAATTGTGAATAATTCAGTACCCTACTCGATTGTAAAATTTTCCATTATCAATAAATTTATTCATTATAAGATAAATCATGAAGGTCTTTATGGTGCAACGTCTCCATATTCCTAGTAAAGGTGTAATTGGTTCTAAAATTAAATGTGTTGTGGTATGTGCATAAGTATATTCTGCAAGTAAATTAAAAAATGGAACGCCACACCATTTATTGTCTATTTAGGCACACTAATATTTTTATACACTATTTGTGCCTACCTAGAGCTTATGATCATTTTTAAAGTTAAAAATGATATATAATTTGTCGAAAAAAAACTTACGGCATATATGCTTGACTCCCATAAGTTACGAAAGTAATTTCAACTCCCCATAATGCATAATTCTTAACAATCCATCCTGATTCCAAGTAGACCCAAACAATCACTAAATGCCTATACATACATGAACCTTAATTTAATACTTTCGATAGTCATAAAAACATTTTGTAACCCAATTAAACAATTTGACAATTGAGGTAAAACAAAGAGAAGAAAATTGCGCAGGGCAGTCGATTGGCCACTTAAAGATGGTTGACTGGCCCCTAACTTTACTTGTTTCTTCGTGCATGTGCAAAGGAAATCAATGCTAATTTGATAGTGGTTGACTGGTGCCCACTAGGCTGTCAACTAGTCTTGTTGAAATTCAAAGAATTTCTTTCTGTTGATTGGGTAGGGCTTTTGGATGTGCCATGTATCTTGGTCATTGCCAGCATTGGTAGTTATTCATTGATGGTTGGAGAAGTTGAAATTTTGAATTTTAATTTTGAAATCTCAACTTCCTTTCCCTCTCATTTGCATGGCCTATAACTCTCTGATTAAGCACACAATTTTCATGCATACTCTATATAGGTATTTTTCTTGTGTGCGTTTCTGGGTTATATCCTTTGAATGTCTATCTTATATGTGTACTCCCTATTTTATGCATTTGCGTGTCTTTTGTTTTCCTACAAATATTGAGGTATTATTTGAAACAAATTCTTATAATGAATCTTCCTCTAAATTTAGGGATTGTATTTTTGTATGCTCTTGAGAAATCGGAGGTGAAGGGTTTTTTCTTTTTCGCAAGGCCTTCCATTATCTAAAAGTTAGGTAAATTGAACATTTAACCTATGGAAAACTCGATAAATAATCAATCCTCATTGGGAATCGTTGGGTGTTGTGTCTTCGCATGCCTCTGAGGATCTTGAGGTGAAAGTAGCTTTTGTCTTTCGCAGGGTTATCCAATATCTAACTAACTAGTAATTGAATAAAATAGAAGAACTTGAATCTTGATTTGATTTCAAAGGTAATCCTAATTAGGTATCGTATAGCGGATGGGTGTAAAAGAGTGCTAGTACCTTCCTTTTGGATAACTGTACTCTTAAATCCAACCTAATAATGCAGATTATTGACTATTGGTTCCCTTGAACCAAGGTATAGCTTAGAGATCGATGAAATCGTAGTATATTAAATATGTCTTCTAACCTCACTTAGAGTAAAAATACGTTAGTAGCAACTCCATTAAATTATATTTTGACTCATTTCTCACTGTCATGCATTCTTCTCTTATATAGCTTTGAGTTTGCCACTCAATTAAGGCAATTTGGATATTTAACTCCCTTTTCAGGGTTGACCCTCCGAGATGCAACGACAATATAAATAACTATTTAGTCAATTTATTAATTACTAAATGTCATCTCTCTCTTCACAAATGTTCTTTTAAACTGAAAAATAAACATTATAATAAGGGAAGGATATGAATGTAACTGTAATTTAATTTTACATTTGTTATGTGAAATGGAACACAATTGGAATGAAAAAAAAAATTATACGGAATAGTTTAGGATTAGAAAATATTTTATAGTAGTTATTCTGTATACATTCTCCCTATGTTTGGAGACATCTTGGATTTGGATTTGTATTGAATTTGAATGTTATATAAATCCATGCTCCCAAAAGCAGCATCCATATTAATTGAAATAACATAAGCTTTTAATATGTTCACTTGCCTTCAAATAATATTAGTTTTTAATAATTATTGTGTTCTCATACAATTACCACTTTATTCCTACTCTATTTCATTTTATGAACAAAATGCAGCTGTTTTGAAATTTCATATAATAGTAAACTTATAGATTAACAATAACATTTTATACAAATTGTATGTCTGAATCACTCTTGTGCATACATGAAATAATTTATGAATCAAATTCTAGATTTTAATATGCTTATCATTTTATGTTTTATAGTTGAAAAATGCTCTCAATCGGGCGAATTTACGGAAAAGAATCTATATGACCAACTTCATCTAGTGGAACTTAAAACCTGTCGCCGTTGTTGTGTTTTATAATATATTATTATGGGCTATTGTGCCTTATGAGCCGAGATCAGACTTTCCAGCTTCATACATTAATATGTGATCAGTGAGAATATTTTTTTTTCAGAAATAGTAGAAAAGTGTAGCTACACATAACGTTGAATACAGGAATCTGGCATTGGACAAAATTATTGTGAGAGCTTCATTTGGCAACTGAAAAAAAAATGAAGACAAGAACAAAAAGAATAAAAGGGAGTGAATTCATTATGGAGTGGTAGAGGTAAGTTTAATAGGAATGCCAACAGCGTCGCATCCTGCATGAGGTTTGACACGAAAGGCAAGGAGAGATCTTGTGATCTTATTATGAACACAAACAATCTCATTGATTTTTATTAACAGAATGAGTTAGAAAGAGCAAACTATATGCACAAATCAATTAATCATATTAGGATATTTATTAATTTGATTAATATTTATATAAAGCTCAAGGCTCACTTCCTCCTATTAGCTAGCAGCAAATACGTCAAATCAATACTCTGCACACATATGGTCAGTGGGCATTGTGCAAGCTCATTGTGCACGGTAGAACTATATAGTTGGCTTGAGTTCCAAGTCCTGCTGTCCTGCATGAAGTGAGCATTCCTCCCAAATATTTCTGTGTAAAGAAACTAACATGTTGGTTGATATTAACTGGCGATATACAGAGTCCATTGTAAAGCTTTTTCGTATCAAACATGTTCCAAAGAGGAGTCGCACCTTTGAGAAACCAATTGTATTACTTGACTTCAAGGAAAGTAAAACTACCAAGCACCTTTGAGGATGATCAGCCACACTGGGACTGAGACACGGCCCAAACTCCTAAGGGGGCAGCAGTGGGAAATTTTCCGCAATGGGCGAAAGCCTGATGGCACGAAAGTCAGGATTTTTTAGAAAATGGATTCCTATTCGAAGAGTGCATAACCGCATGGATAAGCCCACACTAACCCATCAATTTGGGATCCAATTCGGGATTTTCCTTGGGAGGGATCGAGAGAAAATCAATGCAATTTCAGAACAATCCACCAGTTACTTAGGAAGGGCAGGATTCATTTCTTCAAGACGTGCCCAAGCAAGTTAAAAGTTCTATTTGTCTACACTACTAACTACTACTTACGAAAAAACAATCAATCAATGAATCAGAAATTTATCCTAAGTGGAAGCAGACCCTTGGTACATGGGATATGATGGGCCAATCCTGCCCCCTTCCCTTCTCACATCGCCTCTCCAATTCAGGACATCCGCTGATAACTAGAATTTGGAGTCGAGTTAGGCACTGAATGCTTGGCGGAAGTGATGCCAGCTTTGGGCACCCTTCAATCCGCAAGTGCTGAAGAGACGTGAGGTTACCAAGCCAATCGGGCAGCGATGCTAGTTTTGGACAGTTCTCCACTTGTAGAGATTCCAGTGCGGGGACATGTTGTAAGGCATTAGGCTAAGCCACCAGATTAGGATGATTCCCAATGCATATACTTTCAATTGAATTGAGGATCCCGATCCCCTCCGGCAAATCTACCGGCCCAGGGTAACTATGAAGATGCAGAATCTTAAGGGAAGTGAGGTAGCATAGCCCCTCACACAAAGATTTCAATTCATTACAACCTCCAATGTTTAGGTCCTGAAGCGATTCCAAGCCTTGTAGCACTTGCTCATCCCCCAACTTCTCAAGCTTTGTGAAGTTTTCAACCCGCAGTATCTCTAAAGAATTTAGGTTTTGCAGCACCCCTTCTGGAAAAGAAATTGCTTCATCATTGTTGCAAATTTCTAGAGAAGTCAGGTTACTAAAATTTGCGATTGAACTAAGCAACTCCTCACTGCATCCCCAAACATGTAACTCTTTTAGTGACGGAAGGCATGCTGGTAAGATCAATTTCGGGCATTCTGAAATGCTCAAGTGAGCAAGACGAGGGAATAGATCATCATGTCTTCCATCCTCCCTTGATAATCTCAACAAACTTAGCAATCTGTCTATATCAAGGCTTTCCAAACGAGGGAATCGTATCAGTGCTGCACCCCCACCATGGAATTGGTAATTGTCAATGCACTCTACTTGATTCATTCCTCTTACGCGAAGGCTTCGCAAGGATGGAAATTGACCGAATGGTGGAACTTGTGAACAGTTTTGGCAGGCGGAGAGTGTAATATCAACTAAATTTTCAAGAACTGGATCCATCATCCAGCGTGGTAACTGGTTACCCTTGTAGCCTTCTATATACAACTTTTGAAGATTTGGGTGAGATTCCAGGGCCTCCAGTACCTGTTCCACAATGTCTTGCACATCAGATTCGTCAGTATTCTGCCACAACAATGAGAGGAAGTGAAGGTCTTGCTTTCCAGCCAGATTGGCTTTCCTAGCTTCTGTTGGATTCCCCACTCGCTCAAGGTGTGTGATTTCTAGTTCTCCTCCAAGATTCAAGTACTGCAACTCATCAAGTTCACAGCCTCTACTACTGCCTGCAATGAATCTGCTCAGTGTCTGAAGGCAACTCAACTGTCAAATTTTGGGAGGCATATGAGCTAAACTATCACAACCTGTGAGGTAAAGATGCTTCATATTTCTGACACGTGTCAGGTTCTTGGGTAATATCTGAAGTAACCAACAACAATTTAGAGCCACAATTTGCAATTTCAGCAGGCTGCAAAGTGACTCAGGAAGCTTTGTGATATCCGTGTAAGAAAAGTCCAAGTACCTTAAATGCTTTAAATTGCCAATGGAAGGAGGCAACGTGGTCATTAGAGACTTTCTGGCATCCAACACTCTTAAGAAACAAAAATTAGAGCAGCAAAACATCTTATGCACAATGGCTTCATCAAAGATCAATCTTTGAGGGTTGGTTAGTTTGAATTTCACTATAAATGTCTGCAAGGACTCAGCTTTGTTTAAAGCTTCAGGAATTGTATCCAAGTGCTCAGCTATCACTGTAACATGTCGAGTTCTTTTTGTGATATTAATTGATTCTGCATCCTTGATCACTGGACATTCATCCTCCAAAACAGATTGTGCCAGATCATACGCAAGATCATGCATCCTAAACCATCTGATATTTCCAAAATCATCATTCTTCATATCTTCAAAAATACATCTCCAGTATAATTCATTCCATGCCTCATTATATACGTCTTTTGGCTCCAATTTTCCATTTGATGAAATGAAGCCATTAGCCATCCATTGATTCATCAATTTTTCCTTCTTAATCTTAGCATCCTTTGGAAAGACTGCACAATAGGCAAAGCATCGTCTCAACTGCAATGGCAAATTATAATAACTCAATCGCAAGGCAGGCAAGATGGAATTCTCTTTTTGTGGTAAGTTCCAAATTTTACTACCTCTGACAAAAATCCATTCATTTTCCTCAACTTTGAAGCGCATTAGACCACCCAGAGTCATTGCTGCCAGAGGAACGCCCCCGCACTTTCTCACAATTTCCTTGCCCATTGCAACAATGTTTGGACGCTCTTCCACTCCATTATTTCCAAATGCCCGTTCCCTATACACTTCCCAACAATCATCTTCTGACAAAGCCGATAGGCAGTGTGCTGAAATTGTGCCCATGATGGCCGCAACCTTGGCAAGACGAGTCGTAATGACTATAGAACTGCCTTTGGATCCACAATCTAGCACAGATTTTAACTCCCTCCACTTATCTTGATCATCACTCCATACATCATCAAGTACAAGCAAGTACCTTTTTCCATTCAGTATGTGGCGAAGGCGCCTCTGAAGAGGATCCAAGCATAAGGCTTCACAAGCATTTCCAGATGCAGATTCTATACTCTCCTGTATTAGCCTCTTCACATCAAAATCCTCAGAAACGCAAACCCATACCTTCAGATCAAAATGTCTTACTACCCTCTTATCATTGAAAACCAGTTGGGCAAGCGTTGTCTTTCCTATGCCCCCCATACCAACTATAGGGTAAACTGAAAGACGCTCAGAGTTATTGGAGTTTTTCACCATACACTCAACAATCCTTTCTCTGTCTCCGTCTCTTCCGAACACTTCTGGTTCAGTCAAAATGGAACCGGTTTGGCGCAATTCCATGGCCTTGTTAGGTTGCCTCTCCATCTCCGTTTCACGCAAATGGAAGTTCAACCGCTCTTGGGCAATTTGATCTAATCTTTCTTGAATTGCTTTCATTCTGGTTCCAATGTTTCGGCGGAACAAAATATTCTTCCAATGAAATTTACTAACTAATAAGAAAGATTTGCGTACCTTGCTGATCAATCCAAAGCTGCGGCCTTCGGAGTACTCTAATCGCAGCGCTTCGGTTTTGCAGTCATCCAAGATCTTTTCTACAACATAAGCCGCATCTTTGAGCTTCCTCAACCAGTTTTCCACTGCCTTGTCAATGATTCTTTTGTCCTCAGCATCTTCAAGGGTGGCCTGGATAGTGGATAGCGTGCTCGACAGTTTCTCCATTTCTCGATTAACACCCCGGAGCAATCCAAGCTCCCTTTGGACGGAAGAGCTCAAATTCTCCAGCAGAAGTTGAAGAACAGCTTCAGCCATATTGTTCACTTGCAGAGATGATCAAAGCTCGTAGATGAACTGAATATCTAAAAATGTAACAAGAGGAAAGACTTGATGATAGAAGAGGATGGTCAATTTTGTTAAATGACTATTTTCATTTTCAAACTTTCATTAGGTCTAACTTTGTTGAATGGAGCTTGGAAAATGGCTCTGCAGGATACACATTGTATTGGAGTGAATAGAGGAGATAAGAAGGAAAAGGAAAGCAATGGCTGCTCAAGGAAGATGTGAGGAAGCTATGTATGCCTTGTTTTTCTCCCCATGGTTCACCGGCTGGGACACTTGGATGATTTTCTTTTTTATCTATAAGACTAACTTTGAAAAAATTTATACAATTTTAAAATGTGTTTTAGCCTAAAGTTTTATTATTTTATTTAAATTTAAGCCCAAAGTCTAAACTTTTAAAAATATAAGATTGGTTGTGTGACAAAAACTTAGCCTTTGCTAATACTTTACTTTCCTAAGAACCTTTACTCATGAATGATTGTGTCAATATAAAGTCACAATCTCATTAATTTTTACTAATCAAATATCTATGCAACCAATTAGTTAATTTTTTTTAAAACAAAATTAAAAAAATTTATTGATATGTCATCACTTTTGGCGGAGAAATACCGTGATTAGAAGATAAGTAATTGAGAGATTACAAGTAATGAAAATAAAACTCTCCCAAAAATAACACTAACAACCAACCAAACCAAGACAACAAATCCAAACAATGCTAACTAAGAAACAAGTCTAAATAGGCCTAGATAAAACCAAAAAAACTTTAAACAACTCTAAATCCACCAAACAATACTCAAGAGTTGAACTAACGACGAAAGAAAGTGAGACCCAACCTATCCATCCAAAGTATACCTTTCAGAGAACGTGGTAAAAGATGTTATTCTTCGTAAATGACATTATTTCTCATTTCTCATTCTTTAGCGAGAAAATCAGTTGCACTATTGTCTTCCTTGTATTGATGGATCACCATGAAGTTTACTCCTTCTAGCTTCGTCACAAGCTCCTCCCAAAAATTTCAAAGATACCACAAGGTACATCTACCTTTTCGAAGCCAATCAACAACAATTCGCGAGTCACTTTCAGTAATGACATTAAAATAATGAAGTCATTTGTACAAACGAATTCCTTCCATTATTTCTTTTAACTCCGCACTATTATTCGTACCATTGCCAAAATAACTTGAAAAAGCCGCTTTCACCATGTCATGACAGTCCCGAATAATTTCTCCACCTCCTCGAGTACCTGGATTGCCCCTACAGCTCCCATCACAATTAAGTTTTATCCACCCTACTAGAGGTTTAACCCATGAAATAATTTTTCCAGACTTGTTGCAAATTCCCTGATGTTTAATTTGAAACTCCTTCAAAATCTTAATGTCTGAATTCTTCAATTTTTGAAAAGAATTAATGCTCTCAGCTATAGAACTAACCAAGTATTGAACACTTCTCCACATCTGATCTACACTTTGATATAATCCTTTCATTCTCGCTTTGCATCTTCAATTCCATAGGCATCACGTAATCAAGTACAAAATCAGTCCGATTAAAATACCTTTAATAGACGATTTTTGAGCATAGTGGAATCAGTTTGCAATTCTGTTTTTCTAGGGAAATAACCGTTGGAAAGGAATCCCCAACACCACACTAGCTCGATGCCAAACGTCTAAAGCCACCTTGCCTAAAGAAAGAATATGATAAGTGTTTTCCTGGCTTCTCTGCAAGTAGCAATCACATCCCAAAACCATCGATATTCCTTTGGCCTAGATTCTATCATCTACTACCAAACATCTGAACTAGACTTTCCATAAACACATTGAGATTCTTCTGGGAACAAAGAATGCCAAAACCAGTCATTCCACATAAAATTATCACTTCTGCTCCTCACTACCTCCCATGTTGTTTTTGTAGAGAAATTACCGTCAGGGGCAAGCTTCCAGAAGAATATATCCTGCCCACGTTTACCAGCCAACACATTATGCAAAATTTCCATTGTTCTATCAACACCAACCAATTTTAGTAATAAATCAAAGTTCAAGTTGTTATTCAGCCAGCAATCCTTAATACACAACTTCTTATTCGAAATATCCTCTGTGCACATAGATAACGGGCCTGATGTCAGCCACCTATCGAATCAAAGAAAAGAGTTCCCACCTCTTACCAAAATTTAAACATTATCCATAACTTTCGAAATGGTGGTCATCGTTGATCTCCAGAACTGAGAGTCATTTGGTCTTACATTCCGTATTAATAAATGATCATTTTTGCAATATTTAGCCTTGAAAAAATCTGCCCATAGATTGTTAGAAGTGAGCAATTTGAAGCAAATTTCATGAGAAGAGATTTTTGAACTTCTTTAAGATCTCATAAGCCCATAGCCCCTTTCGAGGTAGGTTTACAAATTTTCCCCCAAGAGTACCAATGAATCTCCGTTTTACCTTCCACCTCTCCCCATAAAAAATTAGCAAGAAGAGAGTTGATGCAAGAATATGTGACCTGTGAAACATTAATAACAGAAATCAAATGTATAGGCATGCTATAACGCCCCGACCCTCTATGTGGGCCTGGAGTGCTACTAATCCATTCATTTATCTGTTAAACCATATTCTAATATCATGTACGCATCGAAAAACATCTTCTAAAAGCATAATACCATAGTTTTCTAAATTTATCTACACACCATAATAAACCATACATTCACCTGTATTCACATATATACATATCTCCAAAATATTACCTACACTTCCAGTATTCACAACTATTCATCTATTTGAAGACTACAATCCAAAAAACATAAAATATACATCTCAAAATTAACATAAAATATACCATTTTCTCTTTCTATTTCCCAAAAATGCTATAAAACCTCGAGCTCTCTAAGCTCAATCTTGAGGAAATCTTGAAAAAGATACATTTATATTTGGGTGAGACACATCTCAGTAAGGGAAGAAACAATATATTAAAATAGTGTGTGACCAACATGAGGTTTGTATATAACATATTATTCATCATTTGCAAATCATTAACATTATTTCTGAAATCATTCTTCGATCCTAACCAAACACATGCAAAAGATTTAACCCACGAGATTACCCAAGGATAGGGGTGATTACCCACCCATACAAGTAGCATCCCTCTCCTCTGATACTTAGACAACCTGAAGGTCACCACTGAAGCATACTAGGGCACTCACCTTACTCAGTAAGCCCACAAGTATTAGATTGATCTCATACTCACACAGTTTAAACAAAGGTTTACCAGTGAAGGCCCCAAGGATGGGAAAATCTAACCGCTCATACAAGTAAGTTCCCTCTATCCTAGTACATTATGCAGCTACTGCCACATTGAAATTATTAGCACACTCACCTTTCTCAGCAAGCCCTCAGGAAGAGTATGTCCCGCCCAATCGTAACATGTTCTACAAGCATAGATACTTCTAGTATCATAATACATTGTTCTTTCTGTCATTATTCAACCATTCACATATGTTCATATTCATAATTTTAACTTTTCATCTCATTTCACTTTAAGTGACACTTTCTCATTTTACATTGTTTACATTTCACATTTCATTTTCGTTTCATTCATTTTAATTTTCATTTCATTTCATTACATACCCAGCATCTTTCTGCTGTTTTACTAGCATCTTTTAGCTGTTTAAATGGTTGCATTAACACATACAAGCAGCATAGTTCATATCATATTTCATTCCTAATACATTACTTAACTTGCATCTCATACATGTAACATATATTTGCATAGAATTTACATTTACTCATGCCACACAATTTAGCAATAAAATTCATACATTGCCTGTAAAATAAGTCAATCAACATTTAACGTTTATATACTGAAAATACTTTTCATTTCTTACAAAGTTATCCTGAAAATATTTTCCACTTTTATCAGTTCATTTTCGCATATACGTATCTAATAAATGGCCTTAAACTCTAAAAAACACAATTTAAATGGTTAGCATTTTAAACTCATACCAAAACATATACACGTATATTTAAGACAATTCATTTTTCATTAAATTTATAAAAATTTTGATTTAATATATATTTTTCCCCTTACCTGGTTTCTTAAACTACGCCAATAGGGACCTCGAAAAAATACCTGCGGTTCTTACCTGAGCCCTGAATCAAAAATCCTAATTTCATTAAATTAATCATAAATAAAATATTATTTTAATATTTCCTAGGGCCATAAATTCCAAATAAATGGTTATATTCTTAAATATAACTAATTTACCAAATTTCCCAAATCTCACTCTTGTTTTGTAGTGGAGCCTAGAAAACCCCAATTAAAAATTTACTTCGACCAAAATGACAACGATCACGACTAGGCCCCAATGGTGGTGTCTGATCGTCGATTTGACTGAAGATCTAAGGAGAAATTAAGAATTTAGAGGAAATATACATTTCCGTAGAAGTGGTGCCTACGTCGCTCCCACGACAAATTCGCTCTAGTAGAAATGTCGGTAGCGGAGTTAGGAATCCAACGGTACCTTTCGTTTCCCAATCGCTCAAGTATCTGTCGAGAAATTGAGAAAAGAGGGACGGAGACGGAGAAGAGTGACAAGAGCTTTCAGGGGCGGCTTCCCTCTTCTTTGGATGGATACAGAGCTTTAAGTTTTTTTTTTTTTTCTATTTCGTTTTACTTTATTACATATGATAATAATATTATGTTATATTCTATATATATATAACCACCATTTTATTCAACTAAATTAATTCAATTTAATTCAAATTAATTAATTAATAATTATAATTAATTAACTAATTACTCTTAATTAAATTTTTTTTTCATACTATTTCTTTTTATTTGTTTATTTAATACATTAATTTAATAATTTTTAACTAATTAATTAATTAATAATTATAATTAATTAATTTTTTTTTAATTTTTTTTTTCGGATTATTACATTCTTCCTCCTTCAAAGAATTTTGTCCTCAAAATTTTTACCAACTAATCAATCATTTCCTCATTTCAGGAATTCATAACTCACTATATCCCAATATTTATCCAATTTAAATATCAAACACCCAACTTGACTACAAACCATTTAATCACATCACTTAAATTATTCTCCTTCAAAGATTTTTCTCCTTAAATTAATCAACCTAACCTTCGAGTTCAAATTCCAAGTTCTTATTTCTCTGCTCGGAAACATCACCATCGATGGATTTACTATGATTTTCTGAAGCTAGCTACTTTTTTCAGAAAAAGGCAGAAGACCATCAAGAGATTTCTGCCCCAAAACTTACGAAATACAACTCAGAATTTATAACGGTATCTTAATCTACCCATCCCTATCTTTATCGCAACTCAATCCTATACTCTAGTATAAATCATCCATAATCTAATACTCTAATATTTCCATATCCAGACGAAGTGAATCTAATCACACTTCTAGCTGAACATTACTCTGATACCATCTGTAACGCCCCGACCCTCTACGTGGGTTCGGAGTGCTACTAATCCATTCATTTACTCGTTAATCCACATTCTAATATCATGTACGCAGCGGAAAACATAAATATAATCTTCCAAAAACATAATACCAGAGTTTTCTAAATCTATCTACACACCATAATAAACCATACATCCACCTGTATTCACATATATACATATCTCTAAAATATAACCTACACTTCTAGTATTCACAACTATTCATCTATGTGAAGACTTCCATACATAAAACATAAAACATAAAATATACATCTCAAAATTAAAATAAAAATATACCATTTTCTCTTTCTATTTCCCAAAAATGCTATAAAACCTCGAGCTCTCTAAGCTCGATCTTGAGGAAATCCTGAAAAAAATACATTTATATTTGGGTGAGACACATCTTAGTAAGGGAAGAAACAATATATTAAAATAGTGTGTGGCCAACGTGAGGTTTGTATATAACATATTATTCATCATTTGCAAATCATTAATGTAACCCAAATCGTGATATATGGGTTGATTGTGTAAAAGAAGGGTAAAATGGTAAATTAAGCAAGGTTCGTCGACGAATGTTGAAGGCTCCTCGTTGACGAAATTCAGAGACTCGTCGATGAGGGAATGCCGAAAGGTCCGCAGGAATTGAAATATCCAGCTCGTCGACGAGGCCACCGACTCGTCGATAAGGACGCCAATTTGTCGATGAATCCACCTAGGTCAAAGGTCCTATAAATGATATTTTTGGTTGCTTTGGGACTAAGTTTCTATAAACTCTCTCTCTCTCTCTCTCTCTCTAGAACTCAAAGGAACTCTCTCTCTCTCTCTCTCTCTCTCTCTCTCTCTCTCTCTTCGATTTCTTCGCCGTTCGTCACTTTATTTGCAAATCGGACATTACTGCAAGGATCAGGGAAGGATTCTCTACTTTTCTAGTGGATCGAAATTCCATTTTGAGCGTTTTCGGGTTTTGAGCTAAAATTGAGGTAAGGCTCGATTTTCATTTCTGATTCAGTGTATGTATAGCAGTACGGATTGTAAGTATCTATTGTACTGTGGTTTGTAGGTTTTGGAGTCTTGGTTTCATAGTTTTGGGGACCGTAGAGTTCGTAGTTAGAATTCGGGTTAAGGTAATAGTTTATATCAGTTTATTTTCGAAATCAGGATCGGTAAGCATGTAGGCTACGATGGTATGTATGTTTTGGTAACTTATTTGGGAAAATCTATCGGGTAAAAATGTGAAATTTTTGGGTTACAGTTTTTGGAAAAATTAGGGATTTCGGGTATCATCTCTACTTGGTTTTGAAAACTGTTGGTTATGTTGAAATTGTATATTTGAGGTGACCATAATCCATATTTGCATAAACTGTATACTTGAATTTGTAAACGATATGATTTGTCGTAAACCAAATAAGTGTGGTATGTATGGTTGTATGTATTTGTTCCAGGTATTTGTAAAACACCTATATGGTGGCTTATTACCATATGCTGATATGTATAGAAGTATGAACTCTAAAATGATTCCAAGTTTTGTGAAATCGGCTAAGGGCAGCTAATTACTGTACGCTGAAACAGCTATGTGGTGGCTAATTACCAAATGCTGCGCCATGTACCGATTAACTACCGTGGCGAGAGTGGCCGGCTCTATATCCGGGGTGTGAAATATCACCAGTATGTTTCGGCTAGTCACCGATGGGTGTGTTCTACACCGTATGAAGCAATGTAATCACTATAGGCCTTAGTCCTCACAGCGTAGTTGCGTATGTAGCAATGTAATCGCTGTGAGACTTAGGTGACCTTGTGTAGTTGCGTACTAGTGTGATGACACAGACCGTATGTTTTTGGTATCGTATGTACTGGATTGGTTTTGTGAAAATTCTGGAACTGTATGTAACTGTATGAGATTGTATAGAAATGTTTCGAACTGTATCATATTTTATCATGTTATGAAGTATGTAAAATAACACAGGTATGCCACACACTGATATAACCTGCTTTCTTATTTACTGAGAGGTGTCTCACCCCGAATATATAAATGTTTTTCAGGTCCTTCGAGTAGCCGAAACTAGCATCCTAGTGTTCGGAAGCGAGGGGTGTTGTTTAGCTACTACTAGTGCCTGATAGGTACGAGTTTTTGTTACCAGGTTGTTGTGATGGATTTTGTAGACGCCCGTTGTATGTATGGTATTCATAGGGACATATGTCCTTGTATGGTATAGACTCTGCTATGGTACTATTTATGTATAGAAAGACCGTATTCCACTGCATATTTTGATGAGTATAGATGTTTACGTGTATGTATATAGGGCATCCGTTCACCCCATAGGGCCAGACCCTCTTTTTGTGTTATATCATGTATGTTTTAATTGATATAGAGACAGATTAGGTTACTATTTCACACATAGGACCCACTTGCGAGTTCGGGGCATGATAGTTTGGTATCAGAGCTAACCAGGTTGTTAGGTCTTGTAGAATTGGTTAGGAGTATTGATGTGTACATACCAGAGTATAGGATGTAGGAAATGGGTAGTGTTGGTTGAGGGTTGTTCTGTTGCTAAATCGGGATGTGTCGGTGGTATTCTGTGTTTTTCCTAGAATGATGATTCCAATAAAGGCAGGGCAGACCATTGATGGATTCATGTCGGTGTGACGGGGCATACTTAGACCTGTGAGAGTAATAGTTGACATGATTAGCTCTATAATTGTGTTAACTGCGTACGATATAGGAATTCTAACTGATTCCTATTCTGTTTTCAGAATGGAGTCTAAGGATAATAACTTGGAGAGTGGCTCCGAGGAGACAATAAGTGATGAGTCTCCTTCTATGTCTCGTGGTTTGGCAAGATAGGTGATCCAAGAGATTGGGTGGAATGTTAGGAGATGCGAGAGCTCTCCTACTGATGTGAGGTGTACCATCAAGAGGTTCACATGCATGCACGCTCCGACATTCATAGGAGGACCTGATCCGATAGTGTCGGAAGATTGGGTTGAGAAGACCAAGAGGATTTTGGAAGTCCTCCTATGCACTGAGAAGCAGAAGGTTTTGTACGCTACCTTTCAGCTGACTGGGGAGGTAGGGCGATGGTGGACGACAGTGAGTTTTCTTGAGAGGCAGAGAGCTACTCCATCTGGTATGACGTGGGGCCACTTCAAGGAGGCATTTTTCGAGAGATACTTTCCAGTCTCCACTAGGGATGCGAAGGCTGATGAGTTTTCGGGCCTAATGCAGGGAACTTTGACGATGCAAAGGTAGGCTGCCAGATATATCGAGTTGTCTTGATTTGCGTCGTACTTGATTTCGAATGAGCACGAGAAGGCTCGGAGGTTCGAGAGGGGTCTGAGGAAAGACATCCGCTGTCTTGTGGGGATGCTACAGATCCGTGAGTTCTCTGTCTTGGTGGATAAAGCCACCATAGTTGAGACCAACCTTCAGGGAGATGAAGGAGTGCAGGATCAGGGGAAGAGGCCATTATCTTCTGGAACTTAGAGTGGTCCTTGGCAGGGTCATTGGAAGAAGAAGAAGAATTACAACTCTGGTTATCGACTGAACACTGAGTGGCCGAGTTCTCAGGGGGATCCATTTTCCGCATCATGCAGTAAGTGCCGTAAATGGCACGATGACGAATGTCAGTCATTCTGGGGTGTCTGCTACAATTGCAACAAGTCGGGTCACATGGCGAAGAGCTATCAGGAACAGAGGAGGATTATGCCTGCACAGAGTCCGAACTGTGGGGGTAATCAGATGCCTCAGGGGAACTACCAGGCAACCATGGCTCCGGCGAGAGTATATTCACTTACTCCAGCAGATGAGGAACACGCTGGGAACATGGTGACAGGTACCATGTTATTGCTTTTGAATTGAGATGTTGTTTTATTTGATTCGGGGGCAACTCATTCGTTCATATCTGCTAGTTTTGTGAAGTTGTGTGAGGCATAAACCTATGTGATGAATGAGATGTTGTCTGTGACTACACCGACTGAGAGTGTAACAATTTGTAGTAAGATGTTAGGAAACTGCCCAGTTGTGATTTAGGAGAGACTGCTACCGGCAAATCTTGTAGTATACGACATGTCGGGTTTCGACGTCATATTGGGAATGGATTGGTTGTTCTTTAGCTATGTAGTGATTTGTTGTCATAAGAAGGTAGTAGTGTTCAAACCTCTTAGGAAGAAGGAGTATGAGTTCATGGGATCGTGTGTACGTTTGACGCCACAGATTTTATCGGCATTACAGGTGAGGGGGTTACTTTTGGATGGTTGTCAGGGGTACCTAGCTTACGTGAAGGAACTGCCATGGGATGAGTTGAGACTCGAGGATATTCGGGTGGTCAACGAGTTTCCAGATGTGTTTCCAGATGACTTTCCCGGTTTACCTCCAGATCGTGAGGTGGAGTTTACGATAAAGTTGTTGCCTAGTAAGGCACTGATCTCTAAAGTTTCATATCGCATGGCTCCGGCAGGACTTCGAGAGTTGAAGGAGCAGTTGCAGGAATTACTGAACCAAGGTTTTATTTGACCATGTGTTTCACCCTGGGGAGCTCCAGTTTTGTTTGTGAAGAAGAAGGATGGGTCGATGCGTATGTGCATTGACCACCATAAGATCAACAAAGTGACGGCGAAGAACCGTTACCCTTTGCCTCGTATAGATGATCTTTTTGACCAGTTGCAGGGAACACATGTCTTTTCGAAGATTGACCTATGGTTAGGGTATCATCATGTGAGAGTTAGGTTTGAGGATGTAGCAAAGACAGCTTTCCAAACTAGATACGACCACTATGAGTTCTTGTTTATGCCGTTTAGGTTGACCCATGCATCGGCAGTGTTCATGGATTTGATGAATTGGGTTTTCCATGAGTACCTGGACCAGTTCGTAGTGGTGTTCATCAATGACATTCTGGTATACTCGAGGAGTTTGGAAGAGTATGAAAATCATTTGAGGTTGATGCTACAAATTTTGCGAGAGAAGAAGTTGTATGCTAAGCTGAAGAAGTGTGAGTTCTGGTAGAATCAGGTCCTGTTCTTAGGCCATGTGGTGTCTGAGGGCAGTATCTTTATGGATCCTAGCAAGATCAAAGCTGTGGTCGACTAGGCTAAACCGAAGAGTGTGTAGGAGGTTCAAAGTTTTCTAGGACTGGCGGGTTACTATCGTCGGTTCGTGGAGGGATTCTCTAAATTGTCTAGACCTCTGATACGATTGACTAAGAAGGGAGTGAAGTTTGATTGAACTAGTGATTGCGAGCAGTGCTTTCTCGAGTTGAAGCATCGGTTGGTTACTGCTCTAGTATTGACCATTCCTTCGGGGAACGGGAGTTTTATGATTTATAGCGACGCGTCCTTGAAGGGTTTGGGATGTCTGCTTATGCAACAGGGTAAGGTGGTATCTTATGCTTCTCGACAACTTAAGGAGTATGAGAAGAATTACCCTACGCATGATCTGGAATTAGCTACTGTAGTTTATGCCCTAAAGATCTAGTGACACTACCTGTACGGTGTTCAGTGTGAGATTTTCACTGACCACAAAAGCCTCAGGTACTTTTTCACAAAGAAGGAATTG
The DNA here is from genome assembly GCF_029873635.1 of Malania oleifera. Taxonomy (NCBI): domain Eukaryota; kingdom Viridiplantae; phylum Streptophyta; class Magnoliopsida; order Santalales; family Ximeniaceae; genus Malania; species Malania oleifera. The sequence continues at coordinate 28,352,605 of NC_080425.1, forward strand.
AATATGAGGCAAAGGCGGTGGCTAGAGTTGATTAAGGACTACGATTGCACGATCAGTTATCACCCGGAAAAGGCTAATGTGGTAGCAGATGCGTTAAGTCGGAAGTCAGAGCATGCAGCAGTAACTGCAGTTGTAGCTCAGCATCATATCAGACGAGATTTGGAAAGCCTTGGTGTGGAGTTGGTGACTTCTGATCATCAGGCTTTTGTTGCTAGCTTGGTAATCCAATCGACCTTGTTTAAGTGTAATAAAGCCGCGTAGGCTAGTGATGCAGAGTTAGCCAGGATTGTGGGAAAAGTGTAACAGGGATTGGCTATGGATTTTATCATCTCTGACAGAAGTGTGTTGAGATTTGGGACTAGGCTATGTGTTCCAAGAGACGATGAGATTAGAAGGACGATTCTGGAAGAAGAGTATTGTTCTTTGTATACGGTACATCCGGGTAGTACGAAGATGTATCAAGATTTGCGCGAGTCCTTCTGGTGGAATGGTATGAAGAGGGATATTGCCCGGTTTATGGAGCAGTGTCTGACATGTCAGTAGGTGAAAGCTGAACATTAGAGGTCGACAAGGCCGTTGCAGCCTTTGCCTATTTCGGTATGGAAATGGGAGCACATTTTTATGGATTTTGTTACCGGATTGCCGCCAGCGCGTGACGGGCAGAATGATATTTGGGTAATCGTGGACAGGTTGATGAAATCTGCTCACTTTGTACCAACAAAGGTCAGCTACCCTTTAAGTAGGTTAGCATACTTGTATGTGTGTAAGATTGTGAGAATGCATGGAATACCAGTGTCCATTGTGTCAGATTGAGATCCGAGGTATACTTCTCGATTTTGGAAGAGCTTGCAAGAAGCATTGGGGACGAAGCTTACTTTCAGTACAACGTTCCACCCCTAGACTGATGGACAGTCGGAGAGGATGATATAGATTTTGGAGGATATGTTACGGGCTTGTGTATTGGACTTCGGTGGTAGTTAGATTCAATTTCTGCCATTAGTGGAGTTTGCCTTTAACAAAAGCTTCCAGGCTTGTAAAGGGATGGCACCGTTCGAGGCTTTGTATGGTCGGAGGTGTCGATCTCTTTTGTATTGGAATGAGGTCGGTGAACGTAAGGTTTTAGGACCTGAACTCATGCAGCGGGCATACGAGAAGGTAGGTTTGATCTGGGAGAGGATTAGAATGGCTCAGAGTCGGCCAAAGAGTTATGTGGATGTTTGTCACCGTGAGTTGGAGTTCAAGATAGGGGGTAAAGTATTCCTTATAATCGCTCCGATGAAGGGAGTGATGAGATTCGGAAGGAAGGGCAAGTTGAGCCCAAAGTATATCGGACCATTCGAGGTTATTGAGAGAGTGGATCCGGTAGCCTATAGAGTTGCACTACCCCCAGCACTCTCGAGGGTCCACGATGTGTTTCACGTATCCATGCTGAGAAGGTACGTGTTGGATCCATCTCATGTTATCAGCTATGATGAGTTGGAAATCAAGGATACTTTAGCGTATGAGGAAATACCTGTTCAGGTTCTGGACCGTAAAGTTCAAAAGCTCCGTACCAAAGAAATATCATTGGTGAAGGTATTGTGGAGAAACCACAAGATCGAGGAAGCTTCTTGGGAACTAGAGATGAAAATACGCTGGAAGTATTCGCAGTTGTTTTGAGTAGTATTTGGATAGCAGGGTGGTATGAGTATGTATGTATGTATGTATGTAATACTCTTTTATCATATTAGTATCATGTGGTTAGTCTCTAGGAGAGTCTTGTAGTATTGTGAGCTTTCGAGACCATGAATGCATATAACCATGGTATTCCTCTGCCATGAGTGAGGGAATGTATGTATGTATGTATGTATGTATCGTAACGGGGCTGCGTATAAATGGCCACCGTATTCTCTAGAGTATGTATGTATATATTGTAGTGGGGCTGCGTATAAATGGCCGGCGTATTCTCTAGAGTATGTGTGTATGTATCGTAGGGGGGACTGCACATAAATGGTCGCCATTTCACCTAAGTGTGTATGTATGTAGTAGTATGAATGTGTTTATAATGAGAGATTGCAAATTTCGAGGATGAATTTGTAAGGAGGGGAGATTGTAAGAACCCGACCCATGATATATGGGTTGATTGTGTAAAAGAAGGGTAAAATGGTAAATTGAGCAGGGTTCGTCAACAAATGTTGAAGGCTCCTCTTCGACGAAATTCAGAGACTCGTCGATGAGGGAATGCCGAGAGGTCTGAAGGAATTGAAATATCCGGCTTGTCGACGAGGCCATCGACTCATCGACGAAGCTAATGCCAGACTCGTTGACGAGGACGCCAATTTGTCGACGAATCCACCTAGGTCAAAGGTCCTACAAATGATATTTTTGGTTGCTTTGGGACTAAGTTTCCCTAAACTCTTTTCTCTCTCTCTCTCTCTCTCTCTCTCTCTCTCTCTCTCTCTCTCTCTCTCTCTCTCTTCGATTTCTTCTCCGTTCGTCGCCTGATTTGTAAATCGGACGTTACTGTGAGGATTAGGGAATGATTCTCTACGTTTCTAGCGGATCAGAATTTTGTTTCCAGCATTTTCGGGTTTCGAGCTAAAATCGAGGTAAGACTTGGTTTTCATTTCTGATTCAGTATATGTATAGTAGTACGAATTGTAAGTATGTATTGTACTGTGGTTTGTAGGTTTTGGAGTCTCGGTTCGTAGTTTGAGGACCGTAGATTTCGTAGTTGGAATTTGGGTTAAGGTAAAGGGATTCAGTTTATATCAGTTTATTTTCGAAATCAAGATCGGTAAGCTTATAGGCTATGATCGTATGTATGTTTTGGTAACTTATTTGGGAAAATCTATCGAGTAAAAATGTGGGATTTTCGGGTTACAGTTTTCGAAAAAATTAGGGATTTCGGGTATCATCTCTACTTGGTTTGGAAAACTGTTGGTTATGTTGACATTGTATATTTGAGGTGACCGTAATCCATATTTGCATAAACTGTATACTTGAATTTGTAAACGATATGATTTGCCGTAAACCAAATAAGTGTGGTATGTATGGTTGTATGTATTTGTTCCAGGTATTTGTAAAACAGCTATGTGGCGGCTTATTACCGTATGCTGATATGTATAGGAGTACGAACTCCAAAATGATTCTAGGTTTTGTGAAATTAGGTAAGGGCGGCTAATTACCGTACACCGAAACAGCTATGTGGCGGCTAATTACCGTACGCTGCGTCATGTACCGGTTAACTATTGTGGAGAGTGGCCAGCTCTATATCTGGGGTGTGAAATATCACCAGTTTGTTCTGGTTGGTCACTGATGGGTGTGTTCTACACCGTATGGAATAATGTAATCACTGTGGGCCTTGGTCGTCGCAGCGTAGTTGCTTATGTAGCAATGAAATCATTGTGAGACTTAAGTGATCTTGTGTAGTTGCGTATGGAGCAATGTAATCACTGTGGGCCTCGGTCATCGCAGCGTAGTTGCGTATGTAGCAATGTAATCGCTGTGAGACTTAGGTGACCTTGTGTAGTTGCATACTAGTGTGACGACACTGACCGTATGTTTTGAGTATTGTATGAACTAGAATGGTTTTGTGAAAATACTGAAACTATATGTAACTGTATGAGACTGTATGGAAATGTTTTGAACTGTATCATATTTTATCGTGTTATGAAGTATGTAAAATAACACTGGTATGCCACACACTGATATAACCTGCTTTCTTCCTTACTGGAGGTGTCTCACCTCGAAAATATAAATGTTTTTCAAGTCCTTCGGGTAGCCAAAACTAGCATCCTAGCATTCGGAAGTGAGGGGTATCGTTTAGCTACTACTAGTGCCTGATAGGTATGAGTTTTTGTAACCGAATTGTCGTAATGGATTTTGTAGATGCCCATTGTATGTATGGTATTCATAGGGACGTATGTCCTTGTATGGTATAGACTCTGGTATGGTACCATTTATGTATAGAAAGACTGTATTTCGTTGCATATTTTGATGAGTATGGATGTTTATATGTATGTATATAGGGCATCCATTCACCCCACGGGGCCAAACCCTCTTTTTGTGTTGTATCATGTATGTTTTAATTGATACAGAGACAGGTTAGGTTACCATATTCACACCTGGGACCCACTTGTGGGTTCGGGGCATGACAATTAACATAATTTATGAAATCATTCTCTGATCTTAACTAAACACATGCAAAAGATTTAACCCACGAGATTACCCAAGGATAGGGGTGATTACCCGCCCATACAAGTAGCACCCCTCAACTCTGATACTTAGACAAACCGAAGGTCACCACTGAAGCATACCAGGGCACTCACCTTACTCAGTTAGCACACAAGTATTAGATTGATATCGTACTCACGCAGTTTAAAAAAAGGTTTACCAGCGAAGGCAACAAGGATATGGAAATCTACCCGCCCAGACAAGTAGGTTCCCTCTGCTCTAGTACGTTATGCAGATACTGCCATATCTGAAGTTACTAGTGCACTCACCTTTCTCAGCAAGCCCTCAGGCGAAGAGTATGCCCCCCCTCCCCTAATCGTAACATGTTCTACAAGCATAGATACTTCTAGTATCATAATACATTGTTCTTTCTGTCATTATTCAACCATTCACATATGTTCATGTTCATAACTTTAACATTTCATCTCATTTCACTTTAAGTGACTTTTTCCCATTTCACATTTCATTTTTGTTTCATACATTTCCATTTTCATTTCATTTCATTACATACCCAACATCTTTTAGTTGTTTTACCCAACATCTTTCAACATTTTTACACAGCATTTTTCAACTATTTTACTCAACATCTTTCAACTGTTTTACCCAACATCTTTTAACTGTTTTACCCAACATCTTTCAACTGTTTTACCCAACATTTTTCAATTGTTTTACCCAACATCTTTCAACTGTTTTACCCAGCATCTTTCAGTTACTTACATGGTTGCATTAACACACACAAGCATCATAGTTCATATCATGTTTCATTCCCAATACATTACTTACTTAACCTGCATCTCATACATTTAACATATATTTGCACATAATTTATATTTACTTATGCCACACAATTTAGTAATAGAATTCATACATTGCCTGTAAAATAAGTCAACCAACATTTAACGTTTATATATTGAAAATACTTTTCATTTCTTACATAATTATTCTGAAAATATTTTCCACTTTCATTAGTTCATTTTCGCATATACGTGTCTAATAAATAGTCTTAAACTCAAAAAAATACAATTTAAATGGTTGTCATTTTAAACTCATACCAAAACATATACACGTATATTTAAAAAAATTCATTTATCATTAAATTCATAAAAATTCTGATTTAATATATATTTATCACCTTACTTGGTTTCTTGAACTACGCCAATAGGGACCCTGAAAAAATACTTGTGGCGCTTACTCGAGTCCGGAATCAAAAATCCCAATTCCTTTAAATTAACCATAAATAAAATATTATTTTAATATTTTCTAGGGTTATAAATTCTAAATAAATGGTTATACCCTCAAATATAACTAATTTACCAAATTTTCCAAATCCCAATATCGCTTTGGAGTGAGGCCTAAAAAACCCCAATTAGAAATTTAGTCCGGCCAAAATGACGACGATCATGACTAGGACCCCATGGTGGTGCCTGATTGTCGATTTAACTAAAGATCTAAGGAGAAATTAAGGATTTATAGGAAATATATCTTTCCCCAGGAGTGGTGCCTACACCGCTTCCACGACAAATCTGCTTAGTAGAAATATCGGTGGCAGAGTTAGGAATCCAACGGCACCTTCTGTTTCCCAATCAGTTGAGTATCTGCCGAGAAATTGAGAAGAGAGGGATGGAGACGGAGGAGAGTGACAAGAGCTTTCAGTGGCAGCTTCCCTCTACTCTGGATAGATCTAGAGCTTCTAGTTTTACATATGATAATAATATTATGTTATATATATATCACATATCCTTATATATTCATGTATACATACATACATATATATATATAACCACCATTTTATTTAACTAAATTAATTTAATTTAATAATGTTTACTTAATTAATTAATTAATTACTAATTACTCTTAATTAATTTTTTTTCATGCTATTTCTTTTTATTTGTTTATTTAATACATTAATTTAATAATGTTTAACTAATTAATTAATTAATTTTTTAAATTTTTTTTTTCGGGTTATTACACATGCTAGACGACACATGTCTTAATAAAATCAATCTTCCACCTTGCGAGAGCAACTTAGATTTCCACCTTACAATTTTCTTTCTAATCTTCTCCACAAGAGGCTCCAGGGTCTTGGAACACAATTTTCTAGAAACCAAAGACACACCCAAATACGTAACTGAAAATTTACCTTCCATGAAACCCGTGATTCTCAATAAACTACGTTTCCGAGAAGGAGTAATGTATTTAGAAAGGAATAACGCTGACTTTGTCTTACTAATTTTTTGACCTAACAAATTCTCATACACCTCTAGAGCGTAAACCAAATTTCTAATAGATCTCTTCTTACCATTTGCAAAAATAAGAATATCATCCGCATATTGCAAATGCAAAACCAAAGGGGCCCCAATCAGATGATTAAATTGTCCAATACGATCTATCTCATAGTTTCTCCTAAGCAAACTTCTCCAAACCTCCTCCATTATGATGAATGAATAAGGAGAAAGTGGATCCCCTTGCCGCAAGCCTCTAGTGTAATGACCCGAATTTAGAATGGTATTTAAATAATAGAAATAGGGGAATGGAGACCAGAAATAGAAGGTGGTCGTCGACTTCATCGACGAACACAAAGGAAGGAAAAGTGGAAAAAAGGGGTTCAGCAGGACTTCATCGACGAATACATGGGATTCGTCGACGAAGGCTTAAGAGAATTCATTGACGAACACAGGAGGCTTGTCGACGAGAGAATACCGAGAGGGGTTCTGAGGTAGCCTGAATTTCATCGACGAATACAGGGTCTCGTCGACGAAATTTTTGAAGGACTCATCGACAAAGGAAGGGATCGTCAACGAAATTCTCTGTTTTATAAATATGGAAAATCCGGGAATTATTTCATTTTTAAGAAATCTCTCTCTCTCCCTTCTCTCTTCGTTTGCGGCCCCACTAGTCGTTAGATCAACGATTCAAAGCTACCACGACGATCCTGGTGGAGTTCTCTACAAGTTTGCCAGGGCAGATCGTCAGGGAAACGAAGTTGGATTCTATTCCAAATCTAGGGTAAGGCTCTTTACTCAATTTTTGGATTTGTAAGAGTTGAGATAAGTGTTGTATGCGTTAAAATATTAAAGTTTAATACTAGGAGTTTTCGTTTCCAGGGGTGTTGATTGGGAACGTTGGGAATCCTCCCTAAGTTGAGGTAAGGCTTTTAAGCCTAATTTGACTTAGTGATAGTTATAGAAAATGTTATACGTATTAACTTTAGTTCTGGTGAATTTCATTGAGTCGAAAACCTTGCGGGTGCAGGGAAGAGTTTCTTAGGGGCTATTCAGGAATCAGGTAAGGGGATAAATTAAGCTAGTTTCTATTTTTGAGAAAATGCTTATATATTTATCATTTGATTTATGGAAAATGTATAAGTTTATATATATTTTTTATATTGCAAAATACAGTGAAAATGATCGTATGTTGAATATGTGGAAAATCTGTGATATGGTATGAGTAAAATGTTGTGAAATACTGTTTTCTAGGAATATGAATTTTTATGATGGGAAAACCGGCGTATGGGCCAAGATTTTTATGATATGGTTGCCGGCGTACGGGCCGTGCTATGTGGATGAGATTTGACAGCGTACGGGCTGTGCTATGTGATTTGCCGGCGTACGGGTCGAGCTATGTGATTTACCAGTGTACGGGCTGTGCTATGTGATTTGCCGACGTACGGGCCGAGCTATGATAAAAATGTGTAATACCGGCGTACGGGCTGATGATTTTCATGATACACGTATATATATATATATATATATATATATATATATATATATATATATATATATATATATATATATATGCAAATGATATGATTGATGTGAAAATGAATGATATGAGATATCTATGTATCACAATTTTAGTATATGTATATGATATCAGAACCTGGTTGGCTTGGTTTAAGTTAGTACTTGCACAGTACCGTTGCTATGTGTCCATAGTCTTCGTGATCATGATATCTATGTTAACGCCGCTGTACGGAGTGGTGTGAGATTGGATGGTCGATGTGGTTATTTTCAAAAAGTGTGCTATTATCGCCCCTGGTGTACGGACCAGTCTGGGTAGACCCATCGGACCTACAGACTAGACTATTGACTTGGCAGTGGTCGGCCAACCATTGTCAGGTCCCGCCTTCGGGCCACACAACCCAGTCATGTGGGGGTAATACATGATAACAGCCAACTAACCTACTAGAATTGTTTTTATGTTATTATTATTATTATTATTATTATGACATGAGATGAGAAATGTTTATGAAAATGCAGTATGTTCTGCCATGTTTTGATATACATATGTTTTTCCTAAATTTGATAAATAGTACTGAATGTGTTATATATGATATATGTTGAACACGAAATACTCATGTTGCCACACACTAGTATTAATTTATTTCCCTTACTAAGAGGTGTCTCACCCCTAAATCTTATTAACTTTTCAGGAATCCCAGATAGGAGAGCGGGAAAAGCCCCGCTGACTTAGTGTGGATTATCAGCCCTTTTTGGAAGGGTAAGTTTTTGGTAGGGACGGTTGAGTTTTTGTGGGAATTGTCCCTAGATTCTATTTTTGGAATGTATATACAGAGAGATAGTGATTGTAATACTCTGGTATGTTGTATTGCACATTATGATGAGATATATATGATTTTATACTTTCTGTTGCGTAGGCTTCTGCTGTATGTTCTGATGTATCCCTAGTACCCACGGGTCCAGGTGGATTGTGAGCTGCTGAACTGGAATGTGAGATGTGTGATGTTGATTTTTATTAAAAAAAAAAAAGAAAGTATGTGAAAATGAGCAGGTCGTGACATCTAGTATATTGAAAAAACCCTTTAAAGGTTTCGTTCATCATAACGAAAAACCGCAGGGACTCCACACAATTTTTTATGAGCTTAAAAAACCTCTTCGAGAAACCAAAAGCCTTAAGAATCTTCAGAAGAAAATTCCAGTTTACTCTGTCATAAGCCTTAGTCATATCAATTTTTTCCATCACATTGCCGCTAGCTATTTTTTTATGCAAAGAATGAACCATTTCCTATGCAAGCATAGTATTCTCAAAAATACTACGCCTAAGAATAAAAGTACCTTGTTCATGTGAGACCAACTTATCAACAACCTTAGTTAGTCTAAAAACAATAATCTTGGAAAAAAATTTATAAGTCACAGAGCATAAACTAATAGACCGGAATTTATCAAAGTTAGAAGGATTGTCCACCTTGGAATTAAGACAATAAACGAAGAGGAAAAGAACTTGGAAAGAAGAATGCCCTGAAAAAAAAATTCTTTTCCGCATCCAAGACATCTTTTTTTACAATGTCCCAGTAAGATATATAAAATTCAGAGCAAATCCATCTAGTCTTGGATTTCTTTCTTTGGGAATAGAGAACACTGCTCTTTTAACTTCTTCTTCCGTCGATTCGGCATTGAGGAAATTATTATCAACATATGAAATTTGCCATTGAATTAACTTGGAGAGATCACAAGGTTCAACCACTAAAGACTGAAAGAAAATTCTGAAAAAAAGAAACAGCTTCATTATGTATTACTTTCGCACCATCCAATATCCTTCCGTCATTCAGAACCATATGGTCTATATGACCCTTCTTCCGCCTTTGATTGATAACTAAATGGAAGAATTTAGAGTTATGATCCCCTTCAATCAACCAATTTTTTTTTTTCGCAATTTGTCCTAGGTGAGATGCTTCCCACACCTGAATCTCCAACTTAGTAGTCAAGTAATCGGCTTCGACCTCCTCAGAGAAACTTGCTTGCAACTGATTTTCTAGAGATTCCATCCTTTCCTCGAGAACTTTTAGGATTTCTCCCACTCTTCCAAATACATTTTTATTCCATACACGTAAAGCAACTTTAGATCTCTTTAGATGAATAGCAAGTTTCAAAAGACCCGAGGCCGAATCATTCCAGATCCAAGCATATTTAATGCATGACAAAAACAAATCATGCGAGCTCCATATATTAAGGAAACGAAATGGGGTAAGGCCATACAAATAGAATAACGTATTCGTATAAACCACCATATAACTATGATCTGGGGATTTCCAACTCAGATATTTGAATTAAGCCGAACCAAATAGGTTGGAAAAAGCATTATTAATAAGAGCTCAATCAATCTTAGCCTAACTATGAGCCACCCTTTCATGGCTATTGCACCATGACATATGTGGGCGTGTGTTTGATAAATCAAAGAGACCACAATGATGTAAACAATCATTAAACTCCATCATAGGTAAAAGTGGTCTTCGATTTCCACTAATTCTTTCGAAATCCGTTCGAATAACATTAAAATCACCCAGGACCAACCAAGGGAAATCCGATTGGCACTCCTCCAGTTGCCGTCATAACTCTCTTCTTTCAACATAAGAACATTTTTGCATAGAAAATACTCACCAAAATCTTTTGGCCGTCCTTGAAGAACCACCTAGAAATCATCAGAGTCGTGATTGAAATCACCTCAAAGGCATTCATATCCTTCCAAAACAGCCACAATTTACCGCCTTGATTTTAATTAGATATAAAATGGTGATAATTCAAAAAATTACCCAGCATTACCATTCGCTCTTCAGCCACGAAAGGTTCTGAAATAGCAAACAAACCAACATTAAACTTATTAATCAGCTTTTTTAACCTGCCTTTAGATCTGCCCAACCCTCTAATAATAATAAATAAAAAACTATATCAGTCATAAATTAAATTTATGTGTTCGGATGTGAACCCTTTGAGATTTCCTCACATTTTTTTCCTTTCTAGTTTTGGTGTTTTCGAAAGTCCATCTCTGCCTTGTATCATACTCATACATTTTTTCTTTAGCCTTCAACATTGAAATTTCACCTTCCTCCCTCTCGAATGAATAACCCAAAGCCAATTCCCCCTAATGCAAACCTTGGTTCCCACCTTCAGTTAGTTTAATATTGTCCGCATGATCCACTTTCTCTTGAGACATAGGTTCACCATACGAAACTCGAGCATCATCATCACACCCGACTTCCTCACACTCCTCTTCATCACTCTCCATTGAACCTTCATTCATATTATTTTTCAAGCCTCTCTGCGGTACATCAGAGTTTTGCATTGCATAATCCCCTTTTTTTCTTGAGCCATGGGAATTTTCAATAATACAATGCACCTATCTTTGGTCTTCTTCGTCATCGGCACATTACTGGGTCCTGTTTCCTACTCCACCTTCTTTTCCCCTTTATCCACATCGCTATTGATTTCCATTACACCATCATTAGTCTTTGGTTTCCATATCTTTTTTTCTTTATATTTTCCATTATCCCTTCGCTTCTCTCCCACCCTACAAACAATCAAGGTATGTCCTTGCTGGCAACACTTAGAACATAAAAAACTCATCTTTTCATATTTGGTCTCTTGCCAAATACATTGTTTTGAAGATAAAACAAGAGGAAATCCCTTAACCAGCTCTATCCCCAGGTCAACTTCTAGGAAAATACGTGCCCTTGAGGCTCTCGTACGGTTAATTGTTGCATTATCGGTTCCAAGATAACTACCAAAACGGGTTGCTATAATTTGAAGAAAATTCGTTCAATAAAGATGCATTGGTAAACCTAGTAAGAAAATCCATTGAGGAGCAAATGGAGATTTTATTTTGACATGAAAATCCTTCGTCCACTTGAACAGCCAAAATGAATTGTCTTCCATAGTTATGCCTTCCCTTGCCCACCCATGCAAAAAATCATGTTTGTTTTTCATATGTGTAAGCACATGGTAATCATCCATAACACTGATCGTTGCAATTTTCGTCAAGCCCTATGTTTTCAAAATCGATAAACGAATTTTATCAATAGATGACCGATTCCTAAAAAATTTCATCACTAATGCAAAACGAAACTCTTCCTTAGCCTTGACCATCTCTGCTTCTGGGAAAATAAATCTCAATTCACTATTGATATTAACTGGCAATCTCATAGGAATTTTGAACGCAGGTATCTCCACTTTTTTATTCATGGCTTGCGCATACGATTGCATCTTGGAACCAGCCTGCACAGCATTCCCCGCCGATGGTGAGGCCATCGGCGGGGGGACAACACCTTCCTAACCATCCTAGGCGCCAACAAGCCATCGCTAACCAGATTGGGCTGCAATATATGAAGATTATAGTTAGAGTTTTCTAGATGGGAAAGAGACTAACCTGCATTGTTTGGCGACTCCCCAAGCAGCGACGGTGTGTAGTTTCTGTGATTCGTCCTCGACGGTGATGGTTTGCAGTTCCATCATAAATCGTCGTTCTGTGCTACCCCTAGCGCGTCTCCCCGAAAAAAAAAAAAAAAAAAAGCTTTGTCCACCTTTTGAGATCGCTGTCCTGCCACGGCAGGCGAAGAGATGGCAGAGGCATCCCTCAAGATAAATCTGCATCCTTTCTTTATAAATCTTCAATTTGACTAGTTAGTGCCTTGAGTCTTGAGCCCGTGAGCCATAACCGGAGAGCGAGAGAGAGAGAGAGAGAGAGACGGTGAGCATTTAACTGTCTATGGGTTTGCTGGACGGCTGTTGGCTGCAGTCGATGATGCTTCGGAGATGCAGTGGTTCCAGGTGGTGCTTGGACGGGCAGCGATTGCAGGCAGAGGTTTCTGGGCGGTGCTATAGGTGGCTAAGGCATGAGTAGCAGTCGCATGCGGCGGCGCTTGCACTGGAGGCTGTCGCAGAATTAATCAAATTACAACATCAATTACTTTGATTAATATTTATGAAAAGTTCAAGCTTCACTCTCTCCTATTAGCAGCAAGCACGATGCATCAATGCTCTACATATACAGAGGCGGCTCTGCCCTTAGGCCATTAAGGCAGCCGCCTAGGGCCCCCAAATTTTTGGGGCTCCTCAATTTTGTTTAATATAATAATATACTTTTAGGGTTCCAAAATTTTTTTTAATTAAATAATATTAATATTATTTATTATACTCTATTCCCATAGTTGACTTCCCAACTAACAAATAAATAAAATTATATTTTAAAATATAAAATAAATATAATTTAAATTTTTTTTTTCAAGTCTTATACTTCCCAACTAACAATTTTATTGTATTTCAAATTATATATTACTCCCATCTCTCTCTCTTAGTCTCTCTAAATTTTTTTTTTCATCTCTCACACTCTCTCACTCTCATCTCTTGGTCTCTCGATGATTTTTGCTCCAACTATTGTGTTCATCATCTTTGGGCCTACGATTCTCTGTAATTTTCTTCAACTCTAATTTTGATTTCAATGTTTGTATATTATTTTTCTATTATTTTCACTCTGAATTTTTTTTTCTTTCTATTTTTTCTTAGATTTTGGAAGCTTTGAGGTTAGAGCGTTGTATCCGGCAAGAATCCGATATCTCTAAAGTCTCGCTCACCGATCGATTTGTAATAATAATAATAATCAGGTTATATTGTTTCAATCTACTATTTCTATAGATTTATTAAATTTATTTTTATTTGTTTACATAATTTGTCAATTTATAGTGTTAATTTTGAAATTTAACTATGTCAACAAGAAAATATGAATCCGGATACGAAAAACGAATAAAAAAAAAAAATAGAAGAATTAGTGTCATCTCAAAAAGGAGCTCTTGACAAATTTATTTTTAGTTCTAAGCAAAATATAAATGAACAAGATGAAAATCCTCCAAGAAACGAGCAATCAATTCCAGATATGGAATTAGAATCTAATATAATGATAGATAATAATAATAATAATAATAATAATAATAATAATAATAATAATAATAATAATAATAATAATAATAATAGTGATAAAGATAACATTGATATACAGGAAATGTTCACTAATGATATTTCTTTTGAAAGACATTTTAACAATATAGAAGAAAAAAAAAAATAATGATGATAATATTTATGATCCAAAATATTGGGAAAATATAGATAGCAAATTACGAAATTTATTAGTTGAAAAAGGTCCTATTAGGGATAATGATTTAATTTTTCCAAAAGATGAAAATTCAAGACATTTTTCAAATATATATTATATTCGAAAATTATCAAATGGAGAGAAACATGATAGAAAATGGCTTATATATTCTAAAGATTTAGATAGAGTATTTTGTTTTTGTTGTAAGTTATTTGGTCAAAAATTAAATAACCAACAACTAGCTAATGAAGGGTGTAAAGATTGGAAAAATCTTAGTACCAAACTTAAAAGTCACGAAATTAGTGAAGAACATATTTTTAATATGAGTAAATGGGCTGATTTAGAGTTAAGATTGTTAAAAAATATAACAATTGATAAAAATATAGAAGAACAAATTAACAAAGAAAAAGAACACTGGAAAAAAGTATTATTGAGAATTATTTCTGTTGTGAAAACTCTTGCTAAAAATAATTTGGCATTTCGTGGGAAAAATGAACGAATTTATCAAGAGAATAATGGAATTTTTTTAAGTTTAATTGAAATGATTGCAGAATTTGATCCAATAATGAAAGAACATATTCGACGTTTTCAACATGGTGAAATTCATAATCATTATCTTGGTCATAATATGCAAAATGAATTGATAAATTTATTAACTCTTAATATTAAAAAGAAAATTATGAAGCAAATCAATGAATCAAAATATTATTCAATCATACTCGATTGCACTCCAGATGTAAATCATCAAGAACAAATGTCTTTAATAATACGATATTTGAATCTTTCTACAAGTCCAATTAAAATAGAAGAACATTTTATAGAATTTCTAAAAGTAGATGATACGTCAGGAGAAGGACTCTTTAATGAATTAATAAATGTCATACAAAAATTTGAACTTAGTATTGAGAATATAAGAGGGCAAGGATATGATAATGGATCTAATATGAAAGGAAAACAACAAGGTGTACAAAAGAGACTATTAGATTTAAATTCTAGAGCATTTTATACTCCGTGTGGTTGTCACAGTCTTAATCTAGTACTTTGTGATATGGCTAATTGTTGTTCTAAAGCTATAACTTTTTTTGGAGTAGTACAACGAATATATACATTATTTTCTTCTTCTACGAAACGATGGAAAATTTTAACCGAATATATACCAAATTTAACTGTAAAATCATTATCACAAACGCGTTGGGAAAGTCGAATAGAGTGTTAAGGCAATAAGGTTTCAAGCTTCTCAAATTAGAGATGCTTTGCTTCAATTAGAAAAAACTAGTGATGATCCAAAAACAAAGAGTGAATCTTATTGTATAGCAACTTATGAAATGAAAAATTTTGAATTCTTACTAGGAATGATTATTTGGTATGACATATTATTTGCTGTTAATTGTGTTAGTAAAAATTTACAATCAAAAGATATGTGTATTGATGTCGCCATTAATCAATTAAAAGGTCTTATTGTTTTTCTAAAAAATTATAGGGAGAATGGATTTATATCTTCTATGATTTCAGTAAAAGAGATTGCACTTGAAATGAATATCGAACCTATATTTCGTAAAAAACGTGTAATTAATAGGAAAAAACTATTTGATGAGAATGCTAATGATGATACAACACACTCAGCTGAAGAATCTTTTAGGATTAATTTTTTCTTATACATAATAGATCAAGCTATTATTTCATTTGAGAGTAGATTTGAACAATTTCAAACATATGAGAATATTTTTGGTTTTTTATATGATTTAAAAATATTAAAATCATTAGATGAGAATAATTTGAAACAAAAATGTTTGACACTTGAGAATATTTTAAAATGTGGAATACATTCAGATATTAATGGTTTTGATTTATTTTCAGAATTGAGAATTTTAAAAGAAAGTTTGGAAGAAACGAGTACACCAATTGAAACATTGAATTTTATAAAAAAGGTAGATTGTTTTCCAAATACATTTATTGCTTATAGAATTTTATTAACGATACCTGTGACAGTAGCTTCTGCAGAAAGAAGTTTTTCAAAACTTAAACTTATAAAAAATTATTTGCGATCAACTATGTCACAAGAAAGATTAAATGGATTGGCTATGTTATCAATAGAAAAAGAAATACTTGAAAATCTTGAATATAAAACTTTAATTAGTGATTTTGCATCTCAAAAAGTTAGAAAAATTAATTTTAAATAAAAATAAAAATTAAAAAAAATATTAAGGGTCCTTGATTAAATCATTCGCCTAGGGCCCCATATTGTGAAGAGCCGGCCCTGTACATATACACTTGCAAACCCATCCATAATGACATTGTGAATAATAGTAGACTTTATAAACAATGAGGCAACAACAAAATAGTTGTTGAATGAATAGCAATAACTAAAAAACTGCTATTACTTAGATCTAAGGTGAGGATGATGGCCATGGAAATAAGCAATATCTAATAACTATGCTATAAAATTTATGCAGATATTAATATAATTGATTAATATTTCAATTTGATTAATTATTTCAAGGAAATTTTTGTTTTTGCACCACCTTGTTAACAAAAAATAAAATAATAAAATTAATATTTTGCATGGTTTTACATAGCACAAGGGGATGTAATCGTCATCACCTTCCTAACATAAATAAATAAATAAATAAATAAAATTAATATTTTGCATAGTTTTAGAGAGCTCAAAGGGATGTAATGATCATGAAATGACAAAATATCTCTTTATTTTTCTGGTCAAACTATACATAGGCTTGGAAATTATTTTTTTATTTTTTTATTTTTTGATTGAGGAATCATTTGAGATGCAAGTGAGTGAGTAGCATCCATATATTTAGATATGCCTAAAGGCAGAGCTCGACCTTTAAGCGATGGGGACATGTTATATGAAGCTTAAGATTTTTTAAAATAATATTAATTTTTTAAAAGCATTTGTATATATATTAGATTATTCTGTATCAACTCACATATAACTATACTACTAATTAAAAAATAAAAAAGATCTATAGTTCAATCCTCATTGTTTGCATTCCTTTTCTAATTAAGAAAATGAATACAAATCAAACTAGAAATAAAAAAAATGAAAAGATAAATCAACAATTTTTATTATAAAAAAGGACATCTTATAATTATTTATAGTTGCTTTTATGTTTGAAATTTCTCTATAATCAACTCTTTTATAATATTATTAAAATTGTTCTTAGTATAAGTGATCAAACCATCATTGGTGCTGCCGAAAATTGGCGGAAAATGCATATCGATCTTGACCTTGACCATTTGCAAAGAATGATACAAGAGAGGTTTGGAGGACCTGAGGTGTATTCCGATGATCACTTCGGTGCCAAAGTTAGGGAATGTGGAAGAATTGACTTATTGCAATAGTAAGAATGGATGAGAATAAGATGTCTTACTTTTTCCCAGAGTGCTCCTTTTATAGTTGGGGGAGGCATACCCTTATTGAATTTGGTATTTAATGGTCAATTTTTTAGTTGGTGGGGGGTTACATTTTGATTTAAGTATATTTATCAAGAAAAATAATTATGATTTTATTATCTTTGTCTCTAATTAGTGTACCTCATTGATCTTGTTATTGTTGAGGTCAATGTAGATTTTTATCATTTTATGTTATATCAGTTGGCCCCCTCTCTTTACTCTAAAGTCTTTAAATTACATTTCCTTGACTCGAGAGTATCTCAAGATGACCAAAAATTTCTATAACTATGGAATTTAATTTAATTATTTTTCCTTTATTTTGACATTTGATATCTCTTTGGATAACTTTCAGTCAGTTTGGTTCTATTTGAGTCGGTTAACCCACTTTAGCTCAATCCGAGCTATTTATACAATCTTCGGCCCAACCCCAAGCCGAGTTAACCACTATTTGGCTCTATCTGAGCCAGTGTAGCTCATTCCAAGCCTTTAATATAATCTTTGGCTCAATATGAGTCGTTTACACAACCTTGAGCTCAAATCGAGCTAGTTGCCCCAATATTGGCTCAATCTGAGTAGTTCGTTTATCTACTGAGTAATTCTTTTATCTACTAAGTAGTTTTTTATCTGCTAAACAATTCTTCTATCTATTGAGCAGTTCTTATTGAGCAGCTCTTTATCTAATGAGTAGCAATTTTATCTACTGAGCAGCTTTTTTATCAATTGAGAAGTTCTTTTATTTGCTAAGCAGCTCTTTTTCCAAAAAGATTATATCTGCTGAGCAACGCTTTTATCTGCTAAGCAATTCTTTTATCTATTAAGCAATTCTTTTATCTGCTGAGCAGCTCTTTCTTTGAGAAAATTATATCTATTTAGCAATTCTTTTATCTGCTAAATAGCTCGTTTTCTACTGAGTAGTTCTTTTATCAACTAGACATTTTTTAGCCTTATGAGTAGCATGTAGTGTTACAAGATAAACCATAGCTTTGGGGGCTTACTTGTCTCTTGTTGCTTCACGATCTGTGCTTATTAAATGGGGTCATATTTTAGTGGGTACTATCTACCTTTGGCTACCTTATAACCTATGCTTATCAAATGGGAAATTGTTGTTCGTCGAATACGTAGTGGGCGGAAGCACACAATCTCACACACGAATTAATCAACAAACACCAATGCAATCACTTGATGATGAAATATACTTAAGAAGCAAACACTTAGTAATGAGAAGAATGAAAATACAACCAAAAGCACAAGATTTACGTGGTTCGGCAATTTGCCAATGTCCATGGGAGTAGCAATTGTGTTCTTCACTATAAACAATGTCAAGCTTACAATAGGGTTACAGAACATTGATTATATGCGAACCCTAAACATACAATTACATGGTTCAGAAATTTGCCAATGTCCACCGGAGTAGCAATTGTGTTCTTCACTACAAACAATGTCAAGCTTACAATAGGGTTACAAAACATTGATTATATGTGAACCCTAAACATACAAGAACCTTAGATCCTATCTAAACCATCCCTCAAGCAATCTACGAAAGAAAATCCTCCGATTTACCCAATATATTGACTTGTCAGTTTGAATTATGTGACTTGTGCAAACTGAAACTATCGATAGTTTAGGTCAAACCATCGACGGTTTGAAACCAAAAGTAGCACCCTGCATTCTGCCTGAAATTGTTGACGGTCACATCCCAAACTGTCAACGATTAACCCTTTGCCTGCAGCCGTCTCTCTAGCTTTTGCTCCTCACTTCATGTAGCTTTCCTGGTACATGCGTTCCGCTCAGAATATGAGCCACATCCACAACAATCTCCACCTTGGTGAATATTCACCACTTAGGAAATCTAAAAGCATAACCATTGCTCCACTTAGGATAGTAGATTGGGTTCGTCTCCCATCTAGCACATGAACACGTTGAACAAGTCCAAGCAATGCTTGAATTTATCCGTTGTGACCGGCTTCGTCAGCATATTAGACACATTGTCAGATGTATGAACCTTCTCAAGAAGAAGTTCCACTGAAGCAATCAGTTCCCTAACCCTATTATACCACACATCAATGTGCTTTGTCTTCGCATGGTATGCCCAATTATTCTCTAAGTAGATGGCACTCTAACTATCACATTGCAGCTAAACTCTACCTTATTGGAAAACTAGCTCTCTTACTAACCTTGTAAGTCATAACACTTCCTTGGCAGCCTCAACCACTACCATGTACTCCGACTTAGTAGTATACAATACTATGAGCGACTGTACTATAAACCTCCAACAAATAGGTCCCTCCCACAAGGGTAAATATGTCCCCCATGGTAGACCTCCTATCATCCATATCTTCTGCGTAGTCAGCATCCACATACCTTACTATCGACAAATCACTCTGTTGTGCACTAAACATGATGTCATATCCGGTAGTACCCCTTAAGTACCTGAGAATCCACTTCACAACATTCCAATGTTGTCGACCCAGATTCGAGAAGAACTTGCTCACCATGCTAACATCATATGCCAAGTCCGGCCTTGTACACACTATGACATGCATCAGACACCCCACTACGCTAGCATAGGGGACCTTTGACATATCACGAACTTCATCGTCCGTCTTTGGGCATTGGGTGGTAGAAATCTTGAAATGACTCACCAAAGGCATGCTCATCAGCTTAGTGTTAGACATGCTAAACCTCTCCAGCACCTTCTCCGTATGGCCGCCTTGAGATAACCATAGTCTTCTGTAGCTCTATCCCTACAAATCTTCATGCCAAGTATCCTCTTGGTTGCACCCAAGTTTTTCATGTCGAACTCTTTTCCTAACAGAGTCTTCAACCGATTTACCTAGGTCATGTCTTTAGTAGCAATCAGCATATCATCAACATACAGTAGCAGAAACATAAAGACTCATCAACAAGTTTCCTTACATAGACGCAGCAATCGTAATTACACCTCTTGTAGCCAATATGGGTCATACCAGCATCAAACCTCTTGTACCACTGCTTCGGAGACTGCTTTAGCCCATATAGTGATTTCTTCAATTTGCAGAGTAAGTGCTCCTGTCCAAGTTGGCTGAACCCTTTTAACCGTGTCATGCAAATTAGATCCTCTAGATCACCATGGAGGAACTCCATCTTTACGTCCATCTGCTCAAGATGCATACCATGTTACACCACCAGTCCCAACACTACTCTAATGGAAATATGCCTGACCACAAGGAAGAAGATTTCATCATAACCTACTCCCTTCCACTGCTATTATCCCTTTGCTACCAAGTGAGCCTTGTACTTCCTTCTTTCCTTTTCTAAAATTGCTTCCTTCTTCCTATATACCCACGTGCATCCAATCGCCTGGTTCCAATTAGAAGCTCTACCAAGTCCCTCGTCTGGTTCTTATGTAACGACTCCATCTCCTCCACTATAGCATTTATCTAGTTACCCTTATCCTGGAAATGCACAACCTCTTGAAAGGTAGTAGGATCCCCGTTGCTAATGATAAGCACATAAGATACCAAATCATCAAAACCGTACTTGGGGGGTGGCCTGACAACATGTCTGGGTCTGTTTATAGCTATGCTACAATGCGGCTAGTGGTTATATAAACTAGAACTCCTTGTGTCATATCCAAAATGGAGTTTCTGGCTACACCTACACTGCTAGCTGATCTCTAAGGCTAGGACTCCCTGCATGTCCACCCTAAGTCTCTAACTCCACTTGAATCGCATGCTCGTTATTGCTATTATTTTTTGGCATATGTTTCTCTATTTCTTCTTGAGTATGCCATAACAAAGTTTTATCATTGAAAACTACATCCTTATTGATCACCACCTTGTTTGCTATTGGATCCCACAGCATGAACCCTTACACGCCTTTCTGATATCCCAAAAAATGCACTGTCTAGATTTTGCCTCAAGCTTAGATCTCTCCTTATTAGGAATGTACGCATAGGTTGGACACCCAAATACTTTAAGTCCAGAGTAGTGTACCTTGTCACATGTCCATACCTCCTCAGCAACTTTTCCATTCTGTGATGCCCTTAGTGATTTGTTTACCAAGAAACAAGTCATACTACCCGCCTCAGCCTAGAAATTCATAGCGAGCCCAGCATGCAACCTGAGGCACCGAGCCCTTTCAGCTAGGGTTTGGTTCATCCTCTCCAGCTCACCATTTTTCCGCCGTGTCTAGCATATGGTAAAATGTCTCCTTATGCCCTATTGCTTGCAGAACTCTTTGAATCTCGAGTTTGTGTACTCAGTTCCATTATCTATCCTAAGGAACTTGATCTTTCTCCTAGTTTAGTTTTCCACCTCAACTTTCCATAGTTTAAAAACGTTTTTGACACGTGTGAAGTAAACCTAGACCTTTCGTGAGTAGTCATCAATAAAACTAACGAAATACATATGTCGCCCTCATGATGCCACTCTCACCAATCCCCAAACATCCAAATAAACATAGTCTAGTACTCCCTCCGTCTTGTGTGTGGTTGTCATAAACTGAACTCGATTATACTTCGCAAACACATAGTACTTGTAGAACTTCAACTTACATGATTTGACCCCCTTCAGATGATTTCTCTTGTGAAGTTCCTTCATCCTATGCTCACCTAAATGCATATTCCACATAACAATATTGTCAGATTCAGACTCTACGGCTGCAGCCCCACCTTCAACCATGGTACACAATAGTGTATATATATTATTTGGTACTCTCTTGCCCTTCATAACTATCAGAACTCCCTTGCTCACCTTCATTACCCCGCCTTTGGACTTGTAACACCCATTATAATCCAAGGTTCCTAATGAAACTAGATTCTTCCTCAAATATAGTATGTACCTCACTTCACACAACATCCTTACCACAATATCGCACATCTCAATTATGACATTCCCCATCCCAATCACTTTGCACGCACCATCATTCCCCCTCAGAAAAAAACCAGAACTAACCAATATATACGTAGTGAACCAATTCTTGTTGGGCATCATATGATATGAACACATCGAGTCCAAGATCCAAGAATCATTGAACTCATCTCAATGAAATCAAGAGCATATCACCTTCACCGCTCCCAAAGTCTCCTTCTTCTACTACATTCGCCATTGTTGACGAACCTTTTTTTTTTTTTAATTTTAGCAACTCCTTTCCTCTTCTTTGGACACTCAGGTTTTATGTGCCCTTTTTTCCACACATAAAACACCACATGTCCTTCTTCTTCCTAGACTTGGACCAAGCCCTATGGTTGCTCCATTCACCCCAGAAACTGCTCCTCCCATGATCCTGATTTAGCTTCGCCACGAGCCCTTCAACATGTGAACCCTCATCATAGGCCTTCTTCCTTTGGTGGAACCCCACCAACGCACTCGTGATGTCCTCCAACTCTAGGATTTCTTTCCCCCAAGTCAGCATTGTAAACAAGTTTTCGTATGTAGGAGACGTCGGTAGGGAATTCAATAGCATCAATGATTTATCCTCTTCCTCGAACTTCCCATCAACTTGCTTTAGATCACTAATGATTTGATTGAAATTGTTGATTTGTTGAATCAGGTATGGACTCTCTACCATCTTAGGCAATAAAGCTTTTGCTTAAGATACAATTTATTTGTAAGTGACTTGGACATGCACCAGCTTTTGAATTTTAGTCAAATCACAGCGGAGGATTCCTCGTCCATGACGTGATGCATCACATCATCGTCGGCAAGACAATGCTGGATAGTGGACACAACCTTTGCTTCGAGCTCCTTCCAACTTGCATCGTTTATGTCATATGGTTTCTTTCTATATAAAGCTTTTACCATCCTTTGCTACACTAGCAAGTCTTTCACCCTTTTTTACCAAAGCCCAAAATTAATAGTTCCATCAAACTTGTTCACATCGAATTTCATCAAAGAGATCCCAACCATTGTTGAACCAACAACTCTGTTATCACTTGTTGTTCGTCGGATGCGTAGCAGAAGCACACAATCTTACACACGAATTAATCAACAAACACCAATGCAATCACTCGATAATGAAATATACTAAAGAAGTAAACTCTCAGTAATGAGAAGAACAAAAACACAACCAAAAGACACAAGATTGACGTGATTTGGCAATTTGCTTACTTCTATAGGAGTAGCAACTGTGTTTTTCACTATAAACAATATCAAGCTTACAATAGGGTTACAAAACATTGATTATATGTGAACTCTAAACATACAGGAACCTTAGATCCTATCTAAATCATCCCTGTAGTAATCCCTAGAGGAAAATCCTTCGATTTACCCAATCTACTAGCTTCTTGGTTTGAATTTCATGACTTGCGCTGACTAAAATCATGAACGATTTAAGCCAAACTGTTAACGGTTTGAAGCCGAGAGTAGTTGTGATGACCTGCTTAATTTTCACATTTTTTTAATATAATAATAAAATCAATATCACCAAACTTAGCAGATCATAATCCACTTGGTCTAGTGGGTACCAGGGCTACATCAGAACACATAACAGAAGCCTAAGCAACAGGAAACATGCAATCATAATATCATAAATACAAAATCATCCATCACAATACCAGAGTTACTACAAACATTGTATTTATATACACACAGTACACAACCCAAAAGATATCTAGGGCCATCCCACAAAATACATTTGACCCTATCAAAACACTTACCCTTCTAGAAGGGCAGATCAATAGTACTAGATCAGTGGGGCTTTACCCGCTCTCCTATCAGGGGCTCTTGAAATGATTATGAAATTTGGGGTAAGACACCTCTCAGTAAGGGAAATAAACTAACACTAGTGTGTGACAACATGATATACATATAATCATAAACATAACTAGTAAAACTGTATATACATCATTTTTGGGAAAACATGTATAATCAAACATGAAAGAACATAATGATTTCTATAACATAATTCATCTCATATAAATAATAATACGAAAACAATCCTGGTAGGTTAGCTGGTTGTTGTCATGTATTATCCCCACATAACTGGGTTGTATGGCCCGAAGGCGGGACCTGACAATGGTTGGCCGACCACTATCAAGTCAAAAGTACAGTTTGTAAGTCTGATGGGTTTGCCAGACCTGGTCCGTACACTAGGGGCGCTCACACACTTCGTAAAACCACATCGACCATCTAATCTCACACCACTCCGTACAGCGACGTTAACACAAATTTCATGATCATAATGACCATGGACACATAGCAACGGTACCGTGCAAGTGCTAGCCTAAACCAAGCCAACTAGGTTTTGATATCATATAACATATACTAAAACTGTGATACGTGGATATTTCATGTCGTTAATTATCAAATCAATCATATCATTTTGCATATATACGTATATCATGAAAATCATCGGCCCGTACGCTAGTATTTCATATTTTACCATAGCTCAGCCTGTACGTAGAAAATTATATCCATAGCTTAACCCGTACGCTAGCAAACCACATCCATAGCTTGACTCGTACGCCGAAAAATCATATACATAGCACGACTAGTATACCGGCAAATCATAACCATAGCTCAGCCCGTACGCTGGCAAATCATACACATAGCTCGGCCCGTACACCGGTTTTTCATTATAAAAATTCATATCATTAATACATTCCTAGAAAATAGTATTTCATAACAATTTCTACTCATGCCACACGAAACAGGTTTTTCATATATCTAACATACCATCATTCTCAGTAGTATTTCCCAAATATAAATCATATATATAAATATATTTATTTCCTTAAAATCAAATGCTATAATATTATACATACTTTTCATAAAATACTAGTTTAGTTTATCCCCTTACCTGTGTC
This sequence comes from Malania oleifera, assembly GCF_029873635.1. Lineage (NCBI taxonomy): Eukaryota > Viridiplantae > Streptophyta > Magnoliopsida > Santalales > Ximeniaceae > Malania > Malania oleifera. The sequence goes on from NC_080425.1 coordinate 28,377,896, forward strand.
CTGAAAAGCCCCTAAATCAAACACTCTTGCACCTGCAAGGTTCCCTATTCAACACCTTGAAAACAACATTCCTTAAAACTAAATTTCAGTATTTCTATGCATACAACACTTCCTACAACTGTCAAATAGGCAAATACTGAGTAGAAAACCTTTCCCTGGATTTGGGATGTTTCCCAACTCAGCCCCACTAACGATTCGCTCCAGCAGACTTGCAGAGAACTTTCCTAGGAGCATCGTGGTAGCTTCAGATCGTCGAACCGGTGAAAATCCAGCCTAAAAACTTAGAGAGAAGGGTAGGGAACCGAAGGATGAGAGAGAGAGAGAGAGAGAGAGAGAGAGAGAGAGAGAGAGAGAGAAAGAAAGAGAGAGAGAGAGGTTTTGCGTAGAAAATGAACTGAAAAATCACGCTTAACCCTATTTATACTACGGGATTCATCGACGAGCCACGTCACCTTGTCGACGAGTCCTATAGAAAGTTTGTTGATGAACCTTAACCCTCGTCGATAAATTTCAAGCTTCCAAAAATCCTCTCTTAGTATCTTTTCATTGACGAGACAGAAGTTCGTTGACGAGATCCTAAAGAACCCTCGTTGACGAAACCCCTGTGTTCATCGATGAGGCCTAGAAAATTTCTTGGAATTATCCCATCCAAAATGTAACGTCGTCGACGAACGCAAGTCGGCCGCCTCCTTCTGTTCCTGTTTCCATTTCCCTTTCTTCTTATTATTTAAATACCATTATTCTTCGGGTTGTTATAGTAGCACCCTGCATTCTTCCTGAAACCATCAACGGTTATAACCTAAATCATCGATGGTTAACCCTTTACTTGCAACCTCTTCTTTAACCTTTTTCTCCTCGCTTCACATAGCTTTCTAAATACATGCGTTCTACTTAGAATATGAGCCATATCCCCAATGGAACTCATAAGTTATGCTCATGAGATGGGCATTTTTCGGTCTCATAAGTTATGCTCATCAGATAGGCCATATTTTGGGTGAGTTATGCTTAAGTTGTGCTCATCAAGTGGACATCTTTGAGTCTTATGAGTAGTGCTCATCAGATAAACTATATTTCATAATTTGTGCTCTCTTCTTGTTGCCTCAAGAGCTATGCTCATCAAATGGACCTCTTTAAGCATCATGACCAATGCTTATTAGGTAGGTTGTGTTTAGGTGAGTTGTGCTCACTTCTTGTTGCCTCATAAGTTGTGCTCATCGAGTGGGTGTCTTTGGGCCTTATGAATGATGCTAATTATATCAGTCGTATTTTGGTGAGGTGTGCTCATTAAGTGAGCATCTTTGGGACTTATAAGTGTTGCTCAATAGATGGATCATATTTTGATGTGTTGTGCTCACTTCTTATTGCCTCATAAGTTATTATACTTATCAATTGGGCATCTTCAGGCCTCATGAGTGGTGATCATTAGATGGACCTATTTCGGTGAGCTATACTCACTTCATGTTGCCTCATGATCTATGCTCATCAAGTGGGCATCTTCAACCCTTAAAAGCAATGCTCATCAGATGGACCATTTCTCCTAGTCCATTATATTGCTTTAAATAGACAAAGATATATGTGTATTATTATATTTTCAACCTCCTTTATTTTCTTTCTTTTCCTTTTTTTTTTTTTTTTGTAGAGATGGATTGGGTTGAATTTCAATATATTATTGCAAAGAAAAAGAAAAGAAAAAGTGGATCCTCCAAGAAGAAGATGATCCAAGGGGAATCATCTCAAGCACAGGAAACTTCCCAGACTCAAAAGGAAGTGCCTCCCCTACTCTCTACTAGCGAAATGAAGGCTCTAGTTTACATGTTTCAATAATTTCTGACATCAACCTTCATTGTGCTATTCTCCTATAGGATTGCTATGAGCTGAAAATGATGCTTCTTGAGGCTCTAGGATCTGCTGCTCATCATGCTGAGTATTGAGTATGATCTATTCTATGCCTCCATCTCATGATGATGACCTTTCAAGGCTAATATACTTTTGAGCTCATGGCATTAATTCTCCTATATTAATTAGGGGTTTCTGTAACGCCTCCACCCGCCACGTGGGATCCGGGGTACTACTTTAGTGACGTCTACGTACCTGATACCATATTCATCATATAAAAATGTAGCGAAAATAAATAATACATTCCCCAAAGCATATTACCAGAGTTCTAAACTACCTTTATATACCCAGGTCTCCAAATATCCATATTATAGGCCATAATATAATACAAAAACCATCTTAGCTATACAACCTTATAACACATCAAGGGACTTCAAACATAACTTAATTACATTAGAGTTCTTACAGACACTCACAAAAAATGAAACTAGCTATCACCCCTCCCTGGAGCTTGCTAAGCTCGATCTTAAAATGGTTCTAAAAAGATGATTTATATATTGAGGTGAGACACTTCTCAATAAGGCAGATTAAGTTAATATTAGTGTGTGGCCAATGTGAGTTTTAATGAATTCAAAATATCCTCAGTTGATAAATTAACCTCATTTACAAAATCATTCCCAAACCATACTCTCTCTCTCTCTCTCTCTCTCTCTCTCTCTCTCTCACACACACACACACACACACACACACACAATTATTTATCAGCAAAAAGTTCCCAAGGATAGGAGAGATTACACGCCCACACATGTAGCTCCCCTCTACTCTCATACGTTATGTAACTTGGTATGGCTGCAACTGATACTTAGCAGGGTACTTGCCTTTCTCAGCAAGCCCTTAGGCGGAAAGTTTACTTTGCTATAAACATTTTAATTCATATTCAAATACCCGCCCATTTATAGTTGAAAAATATGCATTTGTTTCCTCAATATAAACCAGATCAATAAATAATAACACCAGTTACATAAATTAGCAGATATGCATAAAAGCCACTCCCTAGGACTAAACACCATTTACTTCCCCCATGGTACGGGTTGTGCGGCCTAAAGGCTAGACTTATGCCCTGAGAGATCAACCTAGACATAGTCAAAGGAACCATCTGCAAGTACATCTGTAGACATCCACAACTAAGTTGCAAGTTTTCTAGCCATACCACTTCTCGGTCCGGACTCCAAGGAAGGTACTCCATCCTATGCAAGCTAAACAGTAGGGACCGCCCTACACTTCTCAATATAGTGTTGGCACACCCGGTCTCAAAATAATTCCCTAGCAATAGTACGGTACTCACAATATAATTGGTCCTTAGGGTTCTTTAATCATATCATGCAATTTAAGTAATAAAAATTGTATTATAAATCTCGTTTCATATAGAACCTGCCATTTAGTAAAACCCGACAGCCGACCATTAAGTAAAACCCGACTTACAGATGTTAAATAAAACCTAGCCCCTGGCCGTTAAGTAAAAACTGACCCCTAGTCATTTAGTAAAAGATGGCCCAACCATTATATCCACTTTCAGTATTTTGTAAAGGCAATTCCAGTATTTTCACAAACAATTCAATATTTCACAACCATACCCAAAATTCAGTTACACAACAACTATACTGATTATTCACCTGCCACACAATTTCAGTATTTAAACATAATCCATAAATAATCAATCAATACCCCATAGTATATTTACTTTATAAGTAAGCTTTTCACCCTTCATTTTATTCAAAATACCGTATCATATATCCTATATTTGAAAAATCCATCTTTGAACGGTCAGTTTTCAAAACAACCTTTAAAACCATAGTACACTTATATATAAAGCAGTTTAATCGGTTCAAAGTTATTAAAAACTTGACTTAACTTAATCCCCTTACTTGTTCCTGGAAAAGAAACATATTTCGTTTGAAAATGGAAAAACCCTAGCTTTTTTATCCCGCCGTTGAAATGAACCAACAAGCCAAGAGTAGAGAGGAAAGTGATTGGAGACTGAGCACGGGCTTCGGTGAGCTTACGGGAGAGAGAGAGCCATGAGAGAGTGAGAGTAAAGAGTAGAGAGAGAGAGAGAGTCCAAAAACCCTAAAAGAGAGAGAGAGAAAAAGAATTTTATGTTATATTTGAATATGCTTTGCTTAGCCCTTAAGTAAGTAGGCATGTAGGAAAATCATCGACGGTTTTCCCTACCCTTAGAAAACTAGCGATGATTTGGCAATTGACCCTCCCAGTTTGACTGAAAACCAGCAACAATTTTTTCTGAAATCACTAAAACTGTCAATGATTTGGGTTCTAGAAACCATTTCCTTCCTTTTTCTTTATTTCTCTCTTTTATATTTATTTATTTATTTTTAATTTTTCGGGTTTGGGTTTCTACAGTTTCTTTCCCAAGGAGTTCAATAAATAACCAAGATGAAGGGTTGTTGTCAAAGCAGCTACTGCAAGCTCGTGAATCTTTGTTTCCTATTTCCAAGGCTACATTAGCAAAGCGACACATAAATTCTTTCAGTGTTTCCCTTTCTCCTTGAACAAGGTTTACAAGGTGGGCTAAAGTTTTTGCCATTTTTCTGCTTCTAATGAAATGTCCTCTAAGTTACAACTCCATTTTAGAGAAGGACCCAACCAAGCCAGGCTCTAAAGTCTGGTACTATGCCCTTATGTTTCCTTTCAAAGTTTGCTACAGATGCTTGGCACATAATTGCTTTAGGCACAATTTGCAATTGCACCAACTTGCATTTCAATCATGTAATCAATTTGTAAGAGTTTAGGCTATGTTGGGAGCATCTGTTTCAAGCCTTGAATTTAAATTTATATGAATTTATTCAATACAATTTTCTACTATATTTTATTCAAATCATGCAAATTCAAAACGAAAAACTAAATTTCAAGCTCCCAAAGATAGGGTGTGAAGTCGAGAATTTAAATTTAAAATTATGTAAATTTTTAGATAAACTTAAATTCTACAATTGTATATACACAGATGCAAAACCTAATTTTTTTTGTTTCCAAATATTGCGTATGTCAATTAACAATATTGAGATAATGTGTGAAAAAAATTTTTTAAATAAAAAAGGACATAATCAATATATATATAAATCCTTCAAGCCTAGCTGACAATCAACCAAGGGGAAGAAGGCAAAGGCATTATTTCTCGTTTTTAAAAATTTCATAAGGTCTATTTAACTTTGTTTAAATGGGGCTTGGAAAATGACATTGTAGGATGCACATTCTATCACAGCCAAAGGGAAGATAAAGAAGGAAAAACAAGCAATAACTACTCAAGGAAGATGGGTGACTGGCAACAACTATCCTTTTTTATTTACTAAATGTTTTTTCTTGCCTCATCTCTTTAATATACACATACCCCATGTTTGGTGACACCTTAATTTGGATCTATATTAGATTTATATAAGATGTAGAATAAAATTGTATTGAAATTTGTGCAAATTCAACTAAATTCAAATTCTAGGTATAAAATACATGCTCTCAAATATAACTATACAGTATTTGAAAGAATGAAAATTGAGCCTTGCATATGCTAAATTTTGAATTTAGCTATACAATTGTAAAATGTGTTTATATCTAAAATTGTATTATTTTACCTAAATTTAAGACTTGAATTTTATTATTAATAATATAAAATTAGTTGTGTCGCAATGTCTCGAAAAAAGATTCGGAATGGCGAAATATAATAATATTAAAAAATTTGAATGGAGTCGCCACTAACCTATTTTTTTCCTTGGTGTGGTTAGATCACTTAATTACTACTCATTGATTGGTCTCTTGATTAATCCTAGGCTAAGGAATCAGTAGTCTTAATCTACTTTGTCAGATTCGAGATCGGGAGAACGGTTACACGAGGGGAAGGTATAAGCACCCCCTACACACCCGTTCTACGAACAATACCTAATTAGTCATGAATTATCCCTAAATTGAAGATAATGGTATTTAATTTTCCCATTTGAAATAAACAATTAAATAAATAAGCAAACAAATAAATAAATAAAATAAATAAATAAGGAAGATTTAAAAAAATAAAATGAAAATCACTGTGCAATTAGAATATCTAATAATACCTCCAAACGAGGGGATCTTGTTAAATAAACTCCCCCTCCCTCAGAGCTAGTACATGTGAGGTTTGAAAATATATTTTTAAGCCTTTTAATATCATTGGGATGCACCCAAAAAAAATCAAGTAAAATCATCAAAAAGTATCTTTAAAAACATTCCTAGATTTTTTAAATTCTTTGTAGAAATTTTCTAAACATTTTTTAAATTTTTTCAAAATTTTCTAGGATTTTTAAAGGCTTTTCCTCATATTTAGTATTTCAATTTTTCCATTTTTTAAAAAATTTTGAGCCAAAATGACTCAAAATATTTTCCTTAACTTCAAAAAAAAAAAAAAAAAAAGGAAAAAGGTTCAAAATTTTCCCTATTTTTCTTGATTTTTTAATAATTTTTCATTATTTTTCTCCAATTTCTAAAATTAAAAAATATTTAAAAAATAAATAAAATAATAATATTATAAAAAAAAAAAAAATGATTCAGGATGGTTCGAGCCAGGTCAACTGGTTCAATTGATTCGAACCTAGTCAATTGGTTAAATTTGGTAGGGGCCACATGTCCACCCAAAGTGATGACATGTGGCACTTTTTTATTTTTTATTTTTTTTCAATTTAACTGTAGCAAGGTGAGATCAACATGACGTCACCTTGCCACGTGTCATCACCTGGCTCATTCTCCTTTTATTTTTCTTTTAAAAAAAAAAAATTTTATTGCAACTATGACGTCACCCTGCTATGTGGCCTCGTCCGAGTGGCTCGGATCATTTAACAGGCATCATTGACATGACAGTGATCCAACCATCTAGAGAAAATACAAATTGGACAGCTGAGATTGAGTCACGTCGCCCCTGAAATACTTGACCCAAAACATGTCACATGTCACCATGCAGTGGTGACACATGGCCCACTACACTGAATATAAAAACTAATTTTTTTCCTTTTTTCATTTTTCACTCTTCTTCTCTCTCTCATCTCTCTGATTTCTCTCTCCTCTCCCTCTTTTCTCCTGCTCTATCTCTCTCTCTCTCTCTCCCCCCCCCCCCTCTGCGTGCTCTCTCACTCTCTCGATCTGTTTTTCTCCCTTCTCTTTCATCTTTCTTTTTTCTCTTTTATTTTTCTTCCCTTTCTCTCCCTTTCTTTCTCATCTCTGTTTTGCTCCTCTCTCTTTCTTCTTGTCTTTCATCTTCATATTTTTTTCTTCTAATATGCTTTGTTCTCTTTCTTTTCTTCTTTTTTTTTTGTTTTATTTTTTCTTCCTCTCTAATCCTATTTTTTTACAAGTTATTTTGCATATTATTCTTAAGGACCAAATATCCTCAGATTGCTTAGATCTTTACTGATAATTTCCCCTTCACGTAATCTTGTTTGTTTTCTTCATTTTTTTTTTAAAAGAAATTCATCAAGTCTGGATTTATCAATGTTTGGATTTTTTTTATAGGTTTAGTTTTTGCATTGAGTCTGAGATCCGTAGCAACCCATTGAGTTAGTTTTGGGTTGACTTGGGTGAGTCAACCCACTGGGTTTGGTCATGGTTGACTCAGTGGGTGATTCAAACCACTACTTCAACTCAAGGGTTGTTTAGGCTTAGACATTGGGCCTAGATCATTTGAGTTTGAAAAATAAAAATTTGGATGTTGACTTTACAGTAATCCCAAGAGGGGGGGTGAATTGAATTTTTAAAGTTTATCTCTCCTAGGTCAGATAGCCAACAATAATGTTTCACAAACCTAGGGTCAATCTAGAGCATATATAAAATAAACTAATAAATACAACTAAATTAAATTTGCACAAGTAAATTAATCAAGCATGCACAGAAAGGTAAAGCAAGTAAAGTAAATAAAACACCAGATATGTTATCGAGGTTTGGCAAATGTGCCTACGTCCACGGCTCGGCTCGCAAGCCTAAGGATTCCACTACGACTCTCTTAACGAGTGGAGCGGCACTAGTTACAACTAGGCCAAATTACTAGGGTTAACCTCAACCTTTACATATAATCCTTCCGGGTTAGATCTTCAAACCATGCTTGGAATACTGCAAGTAATCAATACAAATTTTCATGTATAAAAGTACGTGCTTCTCTAATAAGTAGATTTGTACCAATATAACCAATGCACTTCACAATGATAAGATTTATAATCTTAGTGAAGACAATATTGCAACTCTCAAGATAATGTCAATGTGGCAATCAAAGTGTGAGAGTGTGTAATGTTAATATCTTTGAAACAATATGTATAAGTATATCAATCACAAATAGGATTTCAAAGATTTTAACAGTATAATCAAATATCTCAAAAAGATTTTCAGAAAATCAAGCACAAGAGATATTTAGAACACAAGCTTGTCAAAAATTATTTTCATCAAAGAAAACACAAGACAAGCTCAAGAGTCTTGCAATAAAAATGCAAAGACTCGCAAGCTAATAAAATTTTTCCCACAAAATGAATATATGAATTAAATCTATGGGAAAAACTTTTGGGCTTAACTCTCTTTAAAAATCAACAAACAATCACAAACAAGAGAGTTTAAGCTTGCAATGAAAATGTAGGTAATCTCAAGATACTCTCACTCAATATGATTTTGAAATGGAATGAGTAAAAGGTGAAGTATATAGGCTTGTATAGGAATGTGTAGCTCAAAATATTTCCGAGAGGGTATATATATAGAATCTATAAAAAAATGATCGTTGGGATATAGAGGGAATTATTAAATTTTTTAAATAAGCCTTTAACCCAATTAAACTTTAATTAACCTTAGTTACCGTGGTTAAAAATTATGGCAACCCAAGAGTTTCAGTCGACTATATTTTAAGTTCAGTCGACCCAATTGCCAAGTTCGGTCAACCGAGGCACTTTTGAACTACAAATATAGTCTGCTGGATTAAGGCGATTTTAAAAGTGTTCGAGGTTCGGTCGACTATATTTAAAGTTTGGTCTACTATTCATATGGTTCGGTCAACTATATCATAAATGAACTAGAGGTTCAGTCAGCTGAAAAGTTGGGTGTCAGACACGAGCCAGTTCGGTCAACTGTGGAAGAAACGTTCAAACCGGTTCGGTCGGCTGAACCTTGGTCAAACTATTGACCCCTGAGTGGTTTGGTCGACTGAGCTGAATATACACAGCTGGGTTCGGTCTACCGAGTGGCTTTCACATATTTGTTTAGGTCTTGATTTTGAGTGTAGTTTACCCCCTATTTACATAGTTATTATCTATAAGATTGAGGGGATTCGTGTAAGTGATGTGTAGGGTCCTAGAGCCGATATAAAGTCTTTGAGCCTACAGTTCCTACCATGCATGTCATGCATTAATTATTGCATATCTTTGATTATTATTATAGACCCGAATAAATTTAAACATAAATATAAACAATTTGGTCTTCATTTCCTCATAGTCACCATACGCCACCAAGTGATATGATTCTTTTCCATTTCATGCGTAGAGTGATCATACACATGAACTCAAGACATATGTTAAATACAAAGATATTTGTCATTATCAAAACGGGTATGACCTTTAAGGACATCGAACAAAATTGGGCCTAGGGATTTTACATTTGAAAAAAATTAATAGTGGGCTCTGGGTTTTAAAAATTGGGTCTGGTCCCAACTATTTTTAGAATAAACAGTGAGTTTAAAAGGATTGGATCTAGCCTTTTAGTTCGAAAATAGGCAATGGTTTTTTTGTAAATTTGACTTGGGTTTTTGAAATTTGGGCCTTGGCATTTAGGCTTTTATAATTTAGGCCTCAACATTTGAGTTCAAATATCAATGGACCCAGATCGAAATTGGATCTAGGTCTCGGGTCTATGGGTCTTTAAATCGAACGGATCTGGGTCTCCTACTTTCTTCTTGAAAATCATTTTAGAGAAAATCTTTTGAGTACTTCAAAAAGGGTTGAGCATATATTTAATTTGATATATATATACTTCTTCAAAGCCTTCTTATCTTTCATATTTCAAAGGTCATTCATTGTTTAGAGAAAACCCTAGTTTCTCTTACTTATTTCTTTTTGAAAATCTTTTTGGAGAAATTCACTTGGGTCATTCAAGAGAGCTTTGAGCATATATCAAATTCATATATACTTGCTCGAAAAGCTTCTCACTATTTAATTTTATCAAAGGTCATTTTGAGAAAATCATTTTTTCCAAACTCTCACATTTACTTGCAAAATACTTTTGAGAGGAAAATCATATACTCTACCAAGCTTCATTTTCAAAATCATTTAAGAGTGCATTTAGTTTTTCAAATTGTACAAATCAACTCTAAAGGAGTATTTTATTGTATGTAAAAATTTTTTCAAAACAAGCTCTTTGCAGTTCAGGTTGTGAATTGTGGCCAAGTGAGGGTACATCACTTGAAGAGGTGGCTCCGCCTAGAAGGAGTGTGTTAGCCCTAGTGGCTAAGGCTTCTCATTCCAGTTGGTTTTGATTATAACAACCCATTAGTGACCCTCAGGTTACCTAATCTACATTCCTAAATTAAGTTCAGGTATACAAGTCAACACCAAAGCAAGCACAAGGTTCAGACGTTTATTGAGGAGGCAATAAGCAAAGGCCTTTACCAAAGCACATTCATGAAACACCCAAAGCACAGCCAACCAGAGCATATATGAAGTCTTTTGTTTGTTTACATAACTCTTGGGTTGTGTGAGAGGTAGGAACTACTTTGTAACTCTTGTGCATGTGATGTGTATAAGAATACCTTGCAAGAGCTGAGCAATTGTATATGCATATAGTTCATATTAGTTTAGAATATTAAGACTGAATTAATACATGCATACCAAGTCACACCATTGCATAAGATGTCAAAACGAGTTTTCAAATATGTTTTATTAATCAAGACATCCTATACTTGGTCAAACTACAATTGGACAAGGTTGGATTATAATCAAAACAAGCACACTTCATTTGAACTTGTCCTAGTACTCTTAGAGAATTACTTGTGTAGTTAAACAGATGACTCGTCGATGAGAACAGGTGACTCGTCGACTAGTGTATGCATAGGACTCATCGTACGAGAATAGCGCACTTGCCGACTAGTGTATGCAAGTGACTCATCAACTAGTGGAGGGCACTCATCAACTAGGAGATCCCAAGACCATTTTGAGACTTGTAGATAGGACTTGTCGACGAGAATAGGGCACTCATCGACTAGTGCATGTGTGTGACTCGTCAACTAGTTTATGGACTCATCGACCAGTGACGGTGGTAGACAGTAATAAATGCGCGATAATGGCTAGTGTTTCTCTTGTCTCTTCTCCATTATAGCCCAACGGCTAGCCAGAAACATGCTTGTCTTCTTGGCCATAAATATGACCCATTAGCATTCATTAAATATATTGATTAAGCATTGGTTGTAAAGAATATTCATTAGGCATTCACTCTAGGTTTCATATTTCCTCTCAAGATCTCTTGCACTCCATTCTTGTTACATATCATTTGCAACTGAGAGAGAGGTTTATACTTGTAATATCAGCTCAAGAAGGAGCATTTCATATTATATCTACTTGCTTTGATTCATTGTATTTAGAGGTTCGTTGTGAGCCATTGGCAGGTGTTTCTTAGTGAACACCTTGGTGTAGCTCTTCGTGAGCAGTTGGGATTGGATCTTGTATTGTAAAGGTTTCTCCATCTTGAAGGTAGATCATTTAGTGGATTTGAAAATCCTTGAGTTGGACTCAAGGCGTGGACGTAGGCTGGGTTCCGAACCACGTTAACATCATGGTCTCAAGCTCTTCCTTCTTTATCTATTTTACTTTGCTTGCTTGTGCTTATTTTCTTTGATATATATTGTGGTATAATACTCTGGCTTCTTGCTAGGGATTTTTTGTGATTGTATAAAATTTCAATATCCATGAAAAATATCTATTCACCCCCCTCTAAACCCACACCCGTGCCGACAAGTGGTATCAAAGCTAGTCGCTAGACCTTCAGAGTAACATCTAAAGCACAAATATCAAATGGCAAATATGTTTTCCCAAGGACAATCTATTAATTGTCCACCAAAGTTTAGTGGAAGCAACTACTCGGCATGGAAAGACCAAATGACAATCTTCATCTAATCACATGACTTGAAAATGTAGAATGTGATCACCCAAAGCGATTATGTATTCAAAGATGACAAAGGTGAGCTCATACCAATTGAGAAGTTGTCAAACACTGATTCAAGGTTAGTCAAACTAAATTACAGAATAAAGAATTTTCTCTATTTTGCTGTAAGTGATGAAGAGTACAACCGTATTTGCGGATGCAACACTACAAAGGAGATGTGGGAAAAGCTTCAGGTAACGTATGAAGGTACGTCTCAAGTTAAAAAGTCAAAAATTTATATGTTGGTTAAAGAATATGAAATGTTTAAAATGGAAGAAGGTGAGTCAATTACTTCCATGTTTACAAGATTTACACATATAGAAAATTCCTTGAAAGCACTTGGTAGGGAATACTCAATGGAAGACAATGTACAAAACGTGCTTCGTTCATTGCAGAAATCATGGCATGCAAAGTCTACAGCAATTGAAGAAGCAAAGGATCTTTCAAAGGTCATTCTTGATGAATTCATTGGGTCTCTCATGACTTATGAGATCAAAAAGAAAAATGCTATAGCAGGAGTTGAGATGACGAAAAAGACACCGGGAATTGCTTTAAAGGTTGAAAATCAAAAGTAGATTGTGGAAGAAGAAGAGAATGACGATGACGATGAAGTAGCTCTCCTCACATGAAGATTCAAAAATTTCCTATTGAACAAACGAGTTGGTAAGCAAAAGGAGAAAGGAGAATCAAGCATAAGGTGTTACAATTGTAAGAAGACCGAACACCGAATGGTTGACTGTCCACAATTCAAAAACAAAGGCAATAATCAGCATGGAGACAAGAAGAAGTACAAAGCTATGAATGAGCTAGATGAGGTAAGTTCTGACGATGAATATTTTCCTTTTTATGATGAATTGAAAGAAAATTGTAGGAAGATTTATGATGAGTTAGTTGCAACTAAAAGGAGAAATAAACATCTTGAAGAAACACACTCAAAATGCAAAAGAAAAGAGACATGTCTTTGTTCTACTTTAAAAGAATAAGCATCTTTGAGTACAAAATGGAAGAACTTGCCAAAAGTTCTCGAATGGATCATGAGTTTTTCCAAAAGAAAATTGAAAATTTGAAAACTCAAATTAATGAAAGCTCTAAGGAAGGAAATTGAGGACCAAAGCAAAATAATTTATAAGTTTACCAATGGGAAAAAGAATTTTGACAAATTACTTGGAGTCCAAAGATTTGGAATTTTCAAAAAAGGTTTAGGTTATGGCTTTTCATCATCCAAATCTATTGGTTTTAAAAAATCTATGTGTCAAAAGAAACTCATTACCAAGCAAAAACTAAGCACCCAAACCAAACCCTTTGCATGTGAAGAAAGTTTGCTTGTATTGTGAAAGAAAGGGTCATATAAGATTCACTTGTCCTTTTAAAGGAAATAGAGGAAAAGGTAAGAAGTATGAATGGGAGAATACTAACCCCTAGGACCTAAGACAAAGTGGGTACCAAAACAAATCACTTAATGTTGTGTGCAGGTGTGCTTAAAGTCAAATTTGATAAGGAAAAAATGGTTCCTTGACAGAGGTTGCTCAAAACACATGATAGGAGATGCCAGCAGATTCATCTCCCTTTCCTACAAGAAAGAAGGAAAGAAGGGCACGTGATGTTTGGAGACAATACCAAGGGAAGAATCATTGGTAAAGGTAAAATAGGTAATTCATCTCTTTCTATTGATAATGTTCATTTGTAGATACACTTAAGCATAACTTGTTGAGTGTTAATCAACTATGTCATAAAGGACTAAATGTTATTTTTTAGTCTACACAATGCTTAATAATTGACTTGAATGGAAACACTACACTAGTAAGCAAGCGTGAATCAAGCATCTATACCATTGAATTTGATGATATTAATTCTTGAGATATTAGATGTTTGGCCATAACATATGAATCTAGCTGGTTGTGCCATAGGAGGTTAGGACACGTTAGCATGGATATTTTGCATAGATTATCTTCTAAGGAACTAGTGAATGGCTTACCAAAGGATAACTATGTCAAAGACAAAGTTTGTGATGCTTGTCAATATAGAAAACAAAGCAAATCTTCATTCAAAACCAAGAAATTGATTTCCACAAATAGATCTCTTGAGTTAATACACCTTGATTTATTTGGGTCAAATGATGTAGCAAGCATTAGTGGTAAATTGTATGCCTTTGTGATTGTTGATGATTTCTCTAGATTTTCTTGGGTTATATTTCTTGCAAACAAAAGTGATACTTGTAATGCTTTCATTCATTTTTGTGGAAAAGTTCAAAATGAAAAAGGAATGCCCATTGTTCGTATTAGGAGTGATAGGGGAAGAGAATTTAGAAACAAAGAGTTAAAAGATTTTTGTAACGAAAAGTTTTGGTTTTTTGAGTCCGATCTCTGTTTTGATACTAACAAACACACATGTTACTTATGTGTGTAATCTAGTGACTGAACAGGTTATAATTCAACACACACATAAGGGGAAGTGGAATACAAGAGAAACTTCAAGTTTATCATCATTCTAGCCCGTTCCATGGAGTCTTGAAGAGCAAAAGGAAGACGAAGACAATTGTTTATTTCATTTGTAATACATTTATTTTTTATTTTGGTCTGTGATAATACATGCATATGCATGATATGTTTTGAATGCTCAGATAGGCTATAGACAGACCTTAGGGTAGACTTTACTCAACCGACCTCGGGTTTTTATAACCTTTAACTAAAATTGTCGTAGGCTTATTCACTCATGGTTGAATAAGCTCAAAAAGACCCTAAAAAGGTCCTTAGGTCCCTATTCTTAAATGAATATGAAAATGGGACCTTAGACTAAAATTGCGAGGTTTCGAGCGGCCAAACCCCTAGTGTTCAAAATACTTCGGGTGACCGATCCTTTGAGTAGTAAGAAGGTTGACTTGGTTTCGGGCGACCGAACCATTGTGACCGTAGCGTCCATGGGCAACTAAACGTCCATTCTGACTTTTCCCAACAACTCGGCAACCTGAACTCCCACATTCAAATATGCCTCGAGAGATTGAAAGTTCAAGTTTGGCATACCAAACTTTAGACCAGGCAACTGAACTGTGGTCTTTTGAAAATTGCCTTCGGTTCAGCAAATCGAGCCCATATTCGGGCACCCGAACTTCAAAAATTACTTTTCTGAGTGTGTCTATTCGGGCAACCAAACTATGGATCAGGCACCCAAAACTCTCGGGTTCCTCATTTTTAACTACAGTAATTAAGGTTAAAACTTAATTAAACTTTTCTAAAAATTCTCAATAGGTCCCTAAATGTAATATTTCTCAGAATCCTTATATATACCCCCTTTATTTGTTTAAATTGTAACTTTGATTAGCAATATTGTTTTCTCTCAAATCTTTTAGTTAATCAAAGTTCCCCCAGCTACATTTTCATTTCAAAAATCATTTTGGGGCAAATATTTTTACTCTCCAATAACTCTCTTTTATTTATTTCTTGAAAATCATTTTTACAAGAGAGTGTTTATTTGGGCATTTTGTTTTCATTCAAAGCTCTATACTCTCATTTACTCTTCCCTTTGAAAATCATCTTAAGAGTAAACTTTGAGATTTCTCCACATATTTCCATGGTAAATATGTTGTTGGAGAAATATAGTTTCGCATTCATTCTTTCATTGAAAAATCTTTATAGTGTAAAAATTATTTTGAAAACACTCTTACTCTACTGAGCATTTATTTCATATTTTTTGAGAGTGGATGTTTTATGAGCTTAGTGTGTACATTTCTGCTTATATGTTTTAGAAACATTTTCATGTACAAAAATATTTTCCATGTACTGGTTGGGTTCAGCCCGTTAATTGAACTGGGGAGTCTCAACTCCATAAGTGAGACCGATTCAGTTTAGCCCGAAAATTGAACTGGGGAATCTCAGCCCCATAAGTGAGACTAGTTTGGCTCAGCCTAGTAATTGAGGTGGGGTTTTTCTTGCCCCATAAGAAGAGGATGTAAACGGCTTCTGCTCCGCCTGTTTAAGTGAGCAGGTATAGTGTAATCCTTTAGGGGATATGCCTAAGATGGGGACATAGGCTAATTTGGCCAAACCTCGATGACAAATCTTGCGTCTCTCTCTCCCTATCTCATTTAAATTACTGCACTTTAAATTTAGTATGTGTATGCCTATTTATTTACTGTTATATTTAGTTACATGTACACATTTACTTTGAATGAGATACACATGTATGCATGAACGAAATAGCTTAATTTTTTTACATACACACGTTTAATATTGAATGGGATATGATATGTGGTGAATCGGTGAAACATTTAAATTAGACGAAAAGTTTTTAAATCTCCAATTCACCCCTCCTTTTGGGATCACACCATTTCCAACAATTGGTATCAGAGCTAGGTTGCAAAAGGCTTAACCGCTTATGCTAAAGATTGCAATGGCTCAACTTTTTGGTGTTTCCTAACCTTGAGGGTCAGCACTTTGCAAATCCTTCATTGTTTTCACTATATAGATTTTACTATTTGCTTATTGAAAATGATTTTTGTAAAATCAATCGATTGGAGGTTTTGCTAAGTGTTTGGAAAAGTAATTCATATCCCATTGCAAATGATTTTTAATGCATAGTTTCCCAAACATGAAAATGATTTCAAAGTGCATGACTTGAACTTAATGCATATCATTTGTTATATTATGCCTTAGTTACTAATGCTTTTACAAAGATTTTGATTTATACTAGTGCTAAGGATTTTGGGAACCATTTGAGGTATGAAAAACAGAGAGAGAGAGAGAGAGAGAGAGAGAGAGAGAGAGAGAGAGAGAGAGAGAGAGAGAGAGAGAGAGAGAGAGAGAGAGAGATAAACACCACTCCGAGCTTAAATGACTAAGGAGTAAAACACAAAAGTATATTTGTCCTCCTTCTATTTTATTAAATTCTCAATGCAATGATTCATACTGTTTATGTTGTGTTATATCCTTTTATGAATCATGTATTTTGATTGTATGCCATCTTATAAGAAGCCATATAGGAATACTTGTTATACTCATAAGATGTTTGTTTTAAATGAAAAGGGGGTTATGAACATTAAACGCTCAAAGAGTGTTTTGTGCTTAAAATTCTAAATTTTTTATACACTGTTATCATACTGAAGAAAACCAAGCTAGTACATGGGTTTTTGTGATCACCTCCAATCTATTTGCTTAATATATGTATATCATTATGATTGGTGAATATTTGAAGATATTGGCTATCCCCTTCGAATAGACCAAATGTTTTAAACTGCTAAATCTTTTTAAATGTTATACATTTGCTTAAAGTTTAAAAATTTTGAATATAGCATGACTTGTACATCACACAAATTTTAAGTTTAGGGAATTAATATTATATATATAGCATATAGCCCTAAATTCACAATGGAACTTAAAGCTCATCCCCATATTTGTTTTGCCAAATACTGTTATTGAATATGAAATTCTTTGATTGCATAATTGAGGGGGAGCAAATAATTTTTGTTTAAATTTGTTGTTTAAGCTGAATGTTACTATCCACTGTGTTTGCTAAATTGATTTGATGGATAGTTTATACTTATTTGAACTACTAGATTGTATGCTTGTACTGAATGCCTCCTACATGGTGGATGCAGTGATGAGAATTGTATGCTGGTAGTGGATATAGGTTCTCACATGCCTTTAACTAAATGGTATTTGCATGATGTAGATTATTTTATATTGCTTGCTTGAATCTATTAGGCTTTAGGTACATTAAAAATTGGAAAAAATGTTCAATTTACAGACGAAATACTGCCAAAATTTCGATAAAATTTTTCCCATAAATGAAACCATGTATTAGGATAGATAGTTTAATGCATGCCCAAACATTTTTGAAATGATGAGTGAATCATAAAAGAATTTTTTTTTTTCTCACCCTTCATTGAAAATGCATGCAAAATAACTATTTAGGTTGTCCATGTCAAATCCAAACCACGATATAAATCAAAAACATGTACACATCTTTTTTTCATAGGATGAACTAGTTCCTGGACCTCATTTGGTCCTAATACCTAGGTTATGTTCTTCATGTTGGACCTAAATGGTTAGCAATCACGCCATAAGTTTTAAGTCCATAGACTAGGAGAATTGCATGACATAGGGGGAGTGTTTATGTCACACACACTCATTTAGTATTTTGAGTTGTGTTATTCTTATTTTGATCCCCTATTGCATTGCCCTTGAGTATAGACTTGATTGGCTATTGTGTATTTAAATTGAAATGCAATATGTCATGTTGTGTGCTGAATGTTCAATAATTGTTGCATGCTGAAAATCTTTAGAAAGGATGAAATATGAGGAATGTTCTTAAATGACCATCATCTTTGAACTATAATGCAAGTATGTGTGCACGCAAATATATAATGGGAGTTTAAGCCCTACTTTTAGGAAAAATAAATAAGAACTTAATGCCTAAAATCTCTTGCATGATAAGTAATATTAAGAAGGATGAACATATGATGACTGTGCTTGAATGAAATCCATCCGTGAACGTTATTGTACTTATGTGTGCTTAAGATTATATTAGGGAGTTTAAGCTCCATCCTTGAGAAAATGATTAGAATCACCTGCCCCATAGACTCTCATTCTTATTGTTTCTACTTTTTGAATTCGAACCCTTTTCAGGTACCCTAAACATCATATCCTATCTTTATTGATTCATCCTTGATATGGATTGTTCCTAGTACGCACGAACACTACACATAACTAAATGTTTGCATTTTCTAGTGCATGTATTATCCATAGTATCCAAGCACATATTCTTATTGATAGGGGGAGCACCTAGAAATTAAAATTATATCTTGCTATGCTCACCAACATTATAGGCTTAGATTTGCTCTTGAAATTTTCTGTGGCTTGTGTACTTTAAAGCATGTTGTTTTTATTGAAAATTATAAATGAAAATATTGTTTTGAAACAAGTTTGTTGGATTTTCCATATAATCCTTGCTTTAAATTTACTTAATTTCTCTGGATTTATATGGTTGTGTTTATTTTCATGATCATACTTTGTGTTGTGCTTAAATGCTTAACTAGGAAAATGATGCTTGCTGGAGTTTGAATTAAAGTTTCTTTTTCAACAAGCATAAGCCCCTAGTATTTATTGAAAATTTTAAGGGGACATATTTTTATACATACATATATTTATAGAAGTAAGAATTGAACTTATATAGAATATGCCTTATTTCTTGCTTGTGTGCTTAAATGCTTATCATGACTTGTGCTTTCTCTATATTAAAATTATTTTTCATGAAATTTCTTTTAAGGGTATTGCATAACTAGTTCATGGATTATTCATGAATTGCATGAAAACTAGTTAGATCATGCTTATGCTCAAACCTACTTTTTCATTTGTCGCATGCTTTTACATTCCAATCTTTTATGGGTCTTATGTTGTATTGTCTTAATTGCAGTGGTTTGAGGATACCTCTGGTCTGGCCATGTTTATCATGTTTTCTTTATATTAAATGACCAGTTAATGTTTTATGAAAAATAAATGTCAAAACCATAACGGGAGAGTATTTTATAAACAAATTGAAAATCTTTAAAAAAAAGGTGGGGGGGGGGGGAGTTCTCTTTGCTAAGTTTGTTTTAAGTGATCAAACTTTTCTACTTAACTTAGCCATTTTTGCGGATGCCAAAAGGGAAAGAATTTTAATGAGCAAAATGTTTATGACCTAAAGTGAAGTCTTTTTTTTAGGGCAAAAACCATAGGATCAAATATTTGAGTATGTGCTTTAATACAAAAATTTTAATGCATGATCTTTGTTGTGTCTTCTTCAATGAATATGCTTGAGTTATTATGTTTATTTTTACATTATGCATATTCTTAGAAGGAGCCTTTTCGGGCTATACTTATTTTACTCTCGTGCGTTTGTCATCATAAAAAATGGGGAGATTGTTGGCTTTTTGAGTCTGATCTTTGTTTTGATGCTGACAAACACGCGTGTTACTTATGTGTGTAATCTAGTGAATGAACAGGTTATAATTCATCACACACATAAGAGGAAGTAGAATACAGGAGGAAATTCAAGTTTATCATCATTCTAGCACGTTCCATGGAATCTTGAAGAGCAAAAAGAAGACGAAGACCTTTGTTTATTTCATTTGTAGTGCATTTATTTTTTATTTTGGTATGTAATAATGCATGCATATGCATGATATGTTTTGAGTGCTCAGATAGGCTATAGACACACCTTAGGGTATACTTTGGTTGACTGACCTCAGGTTTTTATACCCTTTCACTAAATTGCTGTAGGCTTATTCACACATGGTTGAATAAACTCAAAAAAACCCTAAAAAAGTCCTTAGGTCCCTACACTTAAATGAATATGAAAATAAGAATTTAGGCTAAAATTGTGAAATTTCGGGCAACCGAACCCCTAGTGTTCAAAACGCTTCAGGCAACCAAACCTTTGACTAGTTAGAAGCGACCGAACCATTTTGACCGTAGCGTCCATGGGCGACCGAACATCCATTCTGACTTTTCCCAACAACTCGGCAGCCTGAACTCCCACATTCAAATATGCCTCAGGTGGCCGAAAGTTCAAGTTTGGCATACCAAACTTTAGATCGGGCGACCAAACTGCGGTCTTTTGAAAATGGCCTTCGGTTCAACAAACCGAGCCCATATTCGAGCACCCGAACTTCAAAAATTACTTTTCTGAGTGTGTCTGTTTGGTTGACCGAACTATGGATTGGGCACCCAAAACTCGCGGGTTGCTCATTTTTAACTACGGTAATTAAGGTTAAAACTTAATTAAACTTGTCTAAAATTTTTCAATAGTTCCCTAACGGTCATATTTCTCAGAACCTCTATATATACCCCCTTCATTTGTTTAAATTGTAACTTTGATTAGTAATGTTTTCTCTTAAATCTTTTAGTTAATCAACTACATTTTCATTTCAAAAATCATTTTAGGGCAAATATTTTTAGTCTTCAATAACTCTCTTTTATTTATTTCTTGAAAATCATTTTTACAAGAGAGTGTTTATTTGGGCATTTTGTTATCATTCAAAGCTCTATACTCTTATTTACTCTTCACTTTGAAAATCATCTTAAGAGTAAGCTTTGAGATTTCTCCACATATTTCCATGGTAAATATGTTGTTGGAGAAATATAGTTTTGCATTCATGTTTTCCTTGAAAAATCTTTATAGTGTAAAAATTATTTTGAAAACACCCTTACTCTACTAAGCATTTATTTCATATCTTTTGAGAGTGGATGTTTTATGAGTTTAATGTGTACATTTATGCTTGTATGTTTTAGAAGTATTTTCATGTACAAAAATGGAAATGTTTTCCATGTACTGGTTGGGTTTAGTCTGTTAATTGAACTAGGGAGTCTCAACCCAATAAGTAAGACTGGTTCGGTTTGGCCCGAAAATTGAACTGGGGAGTCTTAACCTCGTAAGTGAGACTAGTTCGATTTAGCCTAACAATTGAGCTGGGGTTTTTCTTGCCCCATGAGGAGAGGATGTAAACGACTTCTGCCCCACCTATTTAAGTGAGCAGGTATTGTGTAATCCTTTGGGGGTATGCCCATGGCGGGGACGCAAGCTGATTTGGCCGAACCTCGATAACTAATCTTGTCTCTCTCTCTCCCTATCTCATTTAAATTACTGCACTTTAAATTCAGTATGTGTATGCCTATTTATTTACTGTCATATTTAGTTGTATGCACACATTTACTTTGAATGAGATACGCATGTATGCATGAACCAAATAGTTTAATCTTTTTACATACATGCGTTTAATATTGAATGAGATATGATATATGGTGAATCGGCAAAACATTTAAATTAGTCAAAAAGTTTTTAAATCTCCAATTCACCCCCCTCTTGGGATCACACCATTTCCAATAAAAATGGTCATTCACACAACTTCTCCTCACCTAAAACTCCGCAACAAAACAGAGTAGTTAAAAGAAAGAACTGAACTCTCCAAGAAATGCCTAGAACAATGCTTAATAAACATAAACTTCCAAAATGTTTTTGGGCTGAAGTCGTTAGTACAGCTTGCTACATTAGCAACTGTGTCATCATTAAATCCAAAATAGGAAA
Source organism: Malania oleifera (assembly GCF_029873635.1). Lineage (NCBI taxonomy): Eukaryota > Viridiplantae > Streptophyta > Magnoliopsida > Santalales > Ximeniaceae > Malania > Malania oleifera. The sequence goes on from NC_080425.1 coordinate 28,399,982, forward strand.
AACCCCATATAAGAAATGGAAGGGTAGGAAACCCAACATATCACACTTCAAGGTTTCTGGTTGTAAATGCTTTATTCCAAATGATAGAGATCACCTAGCAAAATTTGACTCAAAATCCGATGAAGTGATCTTCCTAGGGCATGCTCTGAACAGCAAGGCCTATAGAGTATTTAATAAAAAACCCAAACTGTTTAGGAGTCAACTCATGTTGTTTTTTACGAATCAAACCCATAGGCACCCAAAGAAACAGTTAACTTAGATGATCAAGTGACTACCATAAGAATTGAAAACGAGCTTGAGCAACTTAAGATAAATAATGAACAAGATGAAATTTCCCAAGAAATAAAAATGATCATCAAGAGTCATCACCTAAGGAAGAATTTATGAAACCTGAAGAAGAAAATCAAGAACTCCTTAGAGTTTGGAAATTCGTAAGAAACCACCCAACTGATCTCATCATAGGTAATCCATCCCAAAGAGTTAGTACTAGGTCTCACTTAAGAAGTGGATGCAATCATACAACCTTCGTGTCCCAAATAGAACCTAAGAACTTTGAGGAGGCTGAAAATGAAAAGAATTGGATCATTGCCATGCAAGAAGAACTTGACCAATTTGACTGACTGACATACTTACACTTATCATTGTACTTATTATTATTTTTTATTATTATTATAAATCTTTTGTTGTTCCACTATCTAGTGAGTATGATTCATGCTAATGAAAAACAAACTTTTTTTGGGTTCTACTGTGCTAATCTAATGATTTATGATAGATGATCATTGCTTTACTCGATTACATGTTTAATTAAGACATATTGAACTATTTGTGTGTTGGTCATACTGAACTACTTGTGTGTTAGACAAACTTTACTGCTTATGTTGGACAGCTGATTGACAATGGGAATACTACTAAACTGAAGTATTGATATACTGATTTATTTTGGAATAATGATTTCAAATCATGCATAGAGTGCATACAGTTAGGGGGGGAGGAATTTTTCAAAATTTTTCAAATAAGTATGCATATTTTGAGTGGGAGCACTTTTTAATAAAAATATTTCAAAAGAACACCAATGGCTTGCCATTATCAAAAGGGAGGAGAATGTTAGCCCTAGTGGCTAAGGCTTCTCAATCCAATTGGTTTGATGATAACAACCCATTACTAACCCTCAGGTTACCTAATCTACATTCCCAAATTAAGTTCAGGTATGCAGGTCAACACCAAAGCAAGCACAAGTTCAGACGTTTATTGAGGAGGCAATGAGCAAAGGCCTTTACCAAAGCCTTTACCAAAGCACATATATGAAACACCCGAAGCACAGCCAACCAAAGCATACATGAAGTATTTTGTTTGTTTACATAATTGTTGGGTTGTGTGTGAGAGGTAGGAACTGCTTTGTAACTCTTGTGCGTGCGATGTGTATAAGAATACCTCATAAGAGCTGAGCAAATGCATATGCATATAGTTCATATTAGTTTAGAACATTAAAACCAAATTAATACATGCATACCAAGTCACACCATTCCATACGATGTCAAAATGAGTTTTTAAATATGTTTTATTAATCAAGACATCTTATACTCGGTCAAACTACACTTGGACAAGGTTGGATTATAATCAAAACAAGCACGCTTCATTTAAACTTGTCCTAGTACTTTTAGATAATTACTTGTGTAGTTAAATAGGACACTCGTTGACTAGGAGATCCCAACACCAGCCTGAGATTGCAAGGGTGACTCGTTGACGAGAACAGGGGACTCGTCGACTAGTGTATGTAGGTGACTCGTAGACTAGTGTAGGGCACTCATCGACTAGGAGATCCCTAGACAATACTGAGACTTGCAGAGAAGACTCGTCGATGAGAATAGGGCACTCGTTGACTAGTCCATAGATTCGTTGACTAGTGACGGCGGCAAACAATAATAAATGCACGATAATGGCTAGTTTTTGTCTTGTCTCTTCTCCATTAATGCCCAATGGCTAGCCAGCGACATGCTTGTCTTCTTGGCCATAAATATGACCCATTAGAATTCATTAAATATATTGATTAAGCATTGGTTGTTGAGAATATTCATTGTGCATTCACTCTAGGTTTCAAATTTGCTCTCAAGCTCTCTTACACTCTATTCTTGTTACACATCATTTGAAACTGAGAGTAGTGAGAGGTTTATACTTGTAATATCAAATCAATAAGGAGTACTTCATATTGTATCTACTTGCTTTGATTCATTGTATATGGAGGTTCGTTGCGAGCCATTGGAAGGTGCTTCTTGGTGAACACCTTGGTGTAACTCTTGGTGAGCAACTAGGATTGGTTCCTATATTGTAAAGGCTTCTTCGTCTTGAAAGGAGATCATTTAGTTGATTTGGGAATCCTTGAGTTGGACTCAAGGCGTGGACATAGGCTGGGTGTCGAACCACGTTAACATCACGGTCTCAAGCTCTTCTCTCTTTATCTCTTTTACTTTGCTTGCTTGTGCTTATTAGCTTTGAAATATATTGTGGTGTAATACTCTTACTTCCTGCCAAGGAATTTTTGTGATTGTAGAAAATTTCAATATTCATGAAAAACATCTATTCACCCCCTCTCTAGACGCACACCTGATCCGACTGAGTGGTTTACGGTGTGATATATACTGAACAAGGGTACATCGTTTAGAGAGGGGGGGGATCTACCCTATTGAAGGAGTGCCAAGCATGGGGTATCACTTGGACAGGTTGGTCCACCTAGAAGGACTGGTGTAGAGGGTGGCTTTGACCTATTGAAGGAGTGGTATAATGAAAATCCTTGAGAGATTTGCCCAAGGCAGGGATAGTCGAATCTCATTAAAATCTTTGTGTCATTCTCGCTCTCCCTTATCTCATTTATATTTCTACATGTGTATGTTTACGTTTATATTGTTGTGATTGTTTTATATGCACGCATTATATTTTTAATGGGATATTGCTTGGTGAATCGATTAAATTATTTCGTGATAGTTTTAAAAATCCAATTAACCCCCTCTTGGGATTACACCAGTCTTCTTAATTGATATCAGAGCCCGGTTACAATAAGCTTAACCGTATTTACATAAAGATTGCATGGCTCAAGCTGGTGTATCCCAATTTAGTGAGGGTCGATCTTTCTCAAGGCCTCCATTGTTTTGTGGTAAAGTAATCGATCAAGGGAACTATATCCCAATGAAAATTATTCAAAATGTTGACTTTCCCAAGATAGAAAGTAAATTGAATGAGCATGGTATAAATTTATTGCAAATCAATTATAGTGCTATGAGCATGCTTTATTGTGCTTTAGACACTAATGTTTTTAAAGAAATTATGACACGTGAAAGTTCTAAAGCTATTTGAGAGGAACTTAATACGAGGTATGGAGAAACCATTAAAGAGAATGATATCACTTCGGATGCTTTGAGCTCAAATGTTCAAGAAGGAGAAAATCGGTGCTTTATAGCACTATTGATGAAGAGGTACATTCCTCACCTTCTACTTCATATTTTAATGATTCATGCAATGATTCTAGTGTTAAATATTGTGATAATTTTAGTGGTAAATCATGTAATAGTTCTTGTGATGAAAGCATGCCAACTTATGAGGAATTACATAAAGAATATATTAAGACTCATAAGTTTCTTGTTAAAACGCATAAACAATATACTGTTTTGAAAAACAAGAATGAGGCATCAATGAAAGAATTAGAATAAAAAATTCTTGTTGAAAATGAAAAGGATTTGAAAATCAAGAAATTAGAAAACAAGAATGAAAAGCTAGAAAAATAGCTAGAAAATCTAAGATCCCAAATTTCTATTGAAAATGAAAAGGATCTTTGCATTTCTAAATTTAATGGTAAGATCAACATGATGGCTAAAGAGCTTGTAAGATTACAAGCAAATTATAAGGTCATAAAAGATTCTAAAATATTAAAGCTTAAAAGTAAAATAGAGGAACAAACTAAGACCATCTATACATTTACTAGAGGCAAAGAAAATTTTGATAAGCTCTTAGGCTCATAGAAGATGACCTTAGACAAGGAGGGCATAGGATACAATGGAATTGAAAATAGGAAGAGAAAGAACCTCTACATTAGATATTTGACAAAAGAATCCAAATACTATGCTAGTACCTCTTTCGGTGCATAAGCTCACACAACTCGCTTCCTACATAAAAAAAAAAAGGTCATATCAAATTTTATTGCCCATTCAAAAGGAAAGGTGTGAAACCTAAACAAGTCTGGAGAGTCAAGGAAATGTCGGGTTTTAACCCGCCAAGACTTAAAGAAAAATAGGTATCAAAACATATCCCAAAATGATTAAAGAGCTAAGTATCTTGCGCTTAAAGAATAAAATGCCAAATATTACTCATTGAAGATATAATTCTATTGGCTTAAAGAATTAAATGCTAAAAGAAGGGGAAAAGGGGTAATTTTATAAAATTTATAAGGCCCAATCAAGCAGACATACATGCCCAATCGACCGAACCCTCTTAGGGCACAGTGTTTAGTAAAGCCCAATTGATTAGACCAGTGCCTAGTCGATCGGAACTCTTTGTTTGCTCACATTAGCCTATGTGGTTGCCCCTCAGTCAACCGAACCATAAACCGGAGGTTTCTGTTTGAACTCCAGTTGACCGGACCCTTTTCCCAATCGACCAACCAGTAGAATTTGAACCGTTTATGAAGCCCCAGTTGATCGTACTCTTTCCGAGTTGACCAGACAGAGAAAAAATGGTTGTTTTAATGCACGCCCAGTCAACTAGGACATGCCCCAGTCGACCGAATTGTCGGGGTAATTATATTTTTTGTGCACTCGAGCCTCATTTTTTCATCCCCATTTTAAAGCAAAACCTCTCATCTCTTTCATTTCGGTTCTTCTTCTATCAAAACCTAAATTCTCCCAAGCCAAATCCTTTATTCTAAATCACTATGATCATGCCAAGGGCCGATAAGAGAAAAGCAGTGACCATAGAATCTTCGAGTAAATGGTATATCTCCATGAATGAAAGTTTGAAATACGAGACAAACTTCAAAACCAAGGATCTGATTATCAGTAAGATTCTCGACATCTCTTTCATGGAGTAGTACTTTCAAAACATTCTAGACATGTTTAGGTTTCACAGGTGGTATAGGTTCATTTCATTTCAACCTAAGGGTGTGTACCCTACCCTAGTGAGATTATTTTATTCAAACATAGGACATGATGATAAAGGGTTTTACTCTAGGGTCCTAGAAGAACCTTTTAGGTTTGACGACCAGCTCCTAGAAGAAACTTTTGAGATTGAGCAAGGAGACTTCACCTGTCCTAACCTAAGGACCACTTGGATAAATAAGCAAGGCTTCACTATAGAAGCCTTTGTTAACCGGGTTCAAGAACACCCTATAGTGAACTTGAATCATACCCTCACCTATAACTCTTTCACCTTGGAAGCCAAAATCATCCACCACCTGATATCCTACAATATCTTACTCAAGAGTGGGTCTAATGTGTATGTGTCCTACCTAGAGTACTTCATCATATGGTGTCTTATCATGGGGAAGAAGGTGGACCAGCCTAGCTTAATCATAAAGTTGATATTCTTAAAGACCACTGGGCACAGGATAATTATGTCGTATGAGGGAATATTGAAAAGGGTCTTTAAGAGATTGGGAGTCACAAAGATAGTATAGTCCCTGTTGTTAAAGAGGAAGAACACAGACATACTCTCCTCCACTATAGTGAAACAGATAGGGTATGAGCTAGTAGGTAATATGTGCTTACCTCAGGTCACATTTTAGAGGAGGATGGGAGAGCAGCCTGGTACTCCACAGGACCAGCCCTCGAAGCTGTCTAATGTAGAGATAATGGCGGCCATTGAGAGACTCTCCATGTATTTCAAAGAGTTTAGGGAATCCATTATAAAATTCATGGAATCCACAGACACTTGCCTCACCACTATGCAAAGAGAATTCAAGGAACTTGTAGTTGCTATTGAAAATAGATTCATCGACATTCAGAATGATTACATTGAACTGCAATACATCGTGCATACCAACTTCACCGTGATGAATGACCGAGAAGGGAAGCACCCTATGGATATCAGCGACGACGAGGAAGGGTCATCTGACAAAGGGCACGACGATGGTGAGGCCTAGGCTACACATATGAGGGGGAGTAGATCTTTAAAAAATTTTCATCTGATAAATAATTTTATTTGGGTCTGTAATCATAAACACTGGATATCTTTTTATGCTTTTATCCTTTTTTTTATGTTTTTTAGCACAACACTACGCACACTATCCACTTTTGCTTATTGTTATTACTTGATGGATAGTTCATATTTTGACTTGAACTATTATTGAGGTATAGTGGACTGCATGCTTGAACCAAATGACATCTACATGGTTGATGCAAAATCTTATGTATTGCATGCTGGTAGTGAATCTAGATTGTTGCATATTTGGATTAAATATCATGTGCATGACTGATGCAGATTTGTGAATTGCGTGCTGTAGAAACAACCAGGATTTGGTGCATGTGTTTGTGAATTGCTAAATGGAAAAATGAACTACTTACAAACAGCATGCTGCCCAAATTTTGTTAAAACTGAATTTTCCTAAATGCTCTAAATTATATGCTCATTTTATGAAAAATCAAATCATATGGACTTATATGCATTGTATTATTTTTGTTTTTGAGTCCTGGGTCTGTTCTAAATACTTTGAACATCATATCCTACTTTCATAAAATTATAATTTGATATGGATTATTCAAGGGATATATGAACACCTTGCAAGACTTAATTCTAACTTTATGATGCATGTGTGTTTTATAGAAACTATTACTAGTTAGATGTTTAAAATGCTTGATTAATAATTAGTATATATATTTAAATAACAATTGCTTATATTGTTTAACATTTATTCTCACAACTAGTATCAGTATAAGTGATACATTGTATCTAAGCTCGTATTCAAATCAAAAAGGGGAGCTTTTGAACTTTAAAATACAATATTTTGTATGCTCACCCACATTTTAGCTTAGATTAGAAGATTACAGTGGCATGTTTTGTTTAAAGCATAACATCTTGTTGTTAACAGTAATTCTTGATGCCATATGACTTTACATTAAATTTTCTAATTTTTAGGATCTATATGGTTGCTTTTTCTAGTTATAATGTGAAATGTTCTTAAATGTTTACCAGAAAAATTAAGCTTGCTTGCTTTTGTGCTAAAATTATCATATTTATAGCAAGCATAGTCCTGAGTACTTATTGATAATATCAATAGGGGAGATATTTTACAAATAAATTTTTCTATGGCAAGAACACAACTTGAAGCACAAACATAATTAACATTTGTGGCTGCAAGTTGTAAGCTTAACGGTATTCATGACATAGGCTATTTGCAATTTTCTAAAATTCAATTTCTGTCATGAAGTTTCTAAAAATTTAAAGGGCTCTAGTTCTTTAAATGACCCTCTTGAAAAAAGGGGAGATGTTTTTAACCCTTGGTCTGATGACAAAGGGGCGAGAAGATTTTAGAGAAAAATTATTCTTTTACAATTGGTATTCTCCTATCCTTTTGTTATTCACAATTTTTTTTTTTTTTTAGAAATGATTGTGACTCTGTTTTTTAACTGAATATTTTTCAGAGTCAACTTCAATAAAAAAAATGCACATTGAACCAAACTAAACTTAAATTCTCAACTAAAAAATTCTAAAGTCTTCGTTTCTTTGAATTATATTGAATATCTTTTTGAAATCATGCATATTGTAAAGGGGAGCCTTTTCAGGCCAACCCAATTTTGCTCTTGTGTTTGTCATCATCAAAAAAAGGAGATTGTTGAATTTTTAAGTCTTGTCCCATTTTTTATTATGACAAAGCACAACATCTCATTTGTGTGCTAAGTGTATGAACAACTTAAATTTTAGAAAACACAAATGATGATGCAATATGGAAGTCATAAAGTACTTACACGCTCACATATTTTGGCGTATTCCATGGATATGTGAAAAGCAAAAGCTTGAAGACCTTATAATTTTTCTGTTGTAATAGTATTACGTTTACTTGTGTATACATTTCATCTGATTTAAATTGAACATCAACCATGACCTTAGATTAATATTAGGATCTCCAAGTTTTTCATGAAAACCTTTTATTTAAAAAGCTAAGTTTTTACAAAAAGATTTGAATCTGTTTCGAACTTAAAAGAAGGCAAAAACCTATTTTTCTATAGGAGTCAGTCGACCGGCTGTTAAGCCCAATCGTCTGGATAGAAGAAATGGCCAATTTTATAAAGGCCTAGCAAACCGGCTGTTAAGCCCGACAAACCGCATAAAACAAACAGGCGAAATACAAAGGCCTAACAAACTAGATGATTTTCCCTGGTCGACGAACTTCATACAAATGATGATCTGGCAGACCGGATCATGAGCCCAGTAGATTGAACCTGGCAATTTGGAAAATTGCCTTAGGGTTAGTCAACCGGACCTCAGGTTAGTACATAGAGACCTGGGAAAATAAAATAATAAAAGAAAATGAGAAAAAGTGATTTTTGGATAGAAAAAGAGAAAACTGGCAACGATTTTCTGAGGATCAGAGAAAACTAGCAACGGTTGTCTCTGCAGTGGGCGTATAAATGACATCCCGCAAGGCATTTTCAAAAATCAAAACAAACATTCTCTTTCTCTTTCTCATGCAAACCCACGACCCCTTTTCCTTCTCTCTTCGATTTTGGCCTCATTTAAGTCTGGATTGATGATCAGGAACAACCACAGGGTTCTTGGGAAGATTCTCTGCAACCTACACGGAGCAGATTTTCAGTTTGAGGTTCTAGGGCACCATCCCAAAACCAGGGTAAGTGGTATATTTTAGAGTTTTTAAGTTAATTTTTTTAGTATACAAAACTGAGGAAGTGTTAAATGGAAGTTATTCTAAGAGTTGAGTTGAATAATTTGGGGTAAATAAAAATTTCAGGTTTTTTGGCTACGAATGTCGAAGTGCATAGAAATTGGGAGTTTTAGCGAAATCTTAGTAAGCCAAGTAAGGAGAATAAATTATTACAGTCGATTTGAGAAATACTAATTGATTTATTATGTGAAAATAGTATTATAATATTTTACCTAGAATTTATTATGATATAAATATCAGATGAAATTTTTGTGGCATATGATTTATATTGAGAAATGTTTAAAATTGGGTTAAATGCTTTACCCTGAGAAATATGAGATTATGAAATGTGAATGGAGATATGAGATTTGAAATGGGGAAAAATAATGAAAGTGAAATGTACTGATACTATATCTTCTGAGAAATGATGAATGTGAAACATGGAAATGTGTTTTTATTGAGAAATGTGAATTACGTGAATTGAGATATGTATATATATTTATGAGATGAAATGAGTATTGAATTGATGAAATACCATTGAAATGAATAAATGAATTGTGAATAATGAAAATGAGAATATTGCAATGATAATGCTGTAATGAGAATAATGATATGTGAGTACTGATATAGGAATATGAAATTGAGAATATGAGAATGAGATTACTGTAATGTGAATACTACAATATAGATATTGAAACACGGAAATCAGAAATGTGAATATTGCAACGCTAATTCTACAATATGACTATTGAATTGTGAGAATTGAAATGTGAAATTCTGAAATATGAATACAGAAATGTGATTGATGAAATGCCAATACCACATAATGATTGTGAGTATGTGGTAATGAAACCCTAATGGATGGATATGAAAACCCTAATGGTGGGTAGTGATATTGAGCATGGTACTAGTGCTAGTGGAGATAGTGCAACCACACGGACTCGTGGAGCGTGTGGTGTGATAGTAGACTGAGCTATATAGTAGAATTGTTGTGCCCCCTGAGTCCGAATCAGGGCTATAGGCCAGCCAGTCGTACTACAGACATGGGATATACGATGATATTTAGATCTAACTAGGTCGGCCAACCGCAGTTAGATCCAGCCTTAGGGACGCACAACCCTATTCAAAAGGGGAAGCATGACGTGGAGAGATATGGAAATGGAAATGAAAATGAAATGATAATGGATATGAAATGAAATTGGAAATGAAATGAGAATGGAAATGAGAAGGAAAATGAGAAATGAAATAGCGTGAGTTAATAATATAAATTATTAAAGAGAAGTAAAACACACTGTCTGAGGGCTTACTGAGTAAGGTGAGTGTTCTAATAAGTATCAGCTGTAGCCAAACTCGAGTTAATCGGGCTAGGATGCAAACGATATCAGGGCAGAGGGAAGCTACTTGTATAGGCGGGTAAGCTTCCCTATTCTCGGGAACTTTGCGGGTAATTATAGGTTGTGTGTGTACAGTTTTGGAACTGAAAGGATTCATTATATGATATAATATAATGAATCTTATACTATCACACAATGTAGATAATTTATTCTTTCTTATTAAGATGTGTCTCACCCAATCATTTAAATATTTCAGGAAACCGAGATAGGCCTGCTGATAGAGCTCGGAGATAGAGAGGAGCAGATACCCTAGGTAGACAGGGTGAGTATATTGAGCTAGGGAGGTTTGATTCCCCTAGAGGTTTTGTGGTAGACTTGTATTTATAGATGGTTGGTACTCTAGTATGTGTATTCGTTGTGGTATGAATATATATATATAAAATGACTTCCGCTATTAGGGTTGTGTATATGAGTATGATTACATACCTGATACCAACTTTCGAGTCGGGTTATGCATTGTAATATCAAAGGTTGACATGGCCGATATATGGTTATATGTGTTATTTATAGGGAAAAAATTGGTATGAAAAACTGGGGCATCACGGTTTGGTATCAAAGCCTAGGTTTGCTAGGTTTTGCAGACTTTTGTAAACAACGGAATAAAATACTAAAGTATGGGAATGGATATTGATGAGATATGAATCGGTTGTTGTTAGAGGATGAGATTAGAATTTAGGGTTCTGTTTTGCGACTTGGAAGCAAGAGTTCCATGGATGTTTCTGTGTTTTTCCTGGGCTGACGACTTCTAGAAAACCATAGATACTATCGCCGAATCATGTTTCTGAATGGTTGGATTGAATCTTAAATGGGGATTAAGAGTGTTAAGAGAAATGTTTATAGACGAATATTTTGTGAGTTTTAGTATGCTCGGTGTGTTAGTGAGTTATGATAATAGAGTTCTAAAACAATTTTATACCCTTTGCAGGATGGATTCAGGGAGTAGTAGTGCACAAGTTGGAGGGGATGATGCAGAGTCTTCCAATATGGTTGGAGGAGACCCTAATGATGTACTATGTAGCGTCACCCAACAGGTGATGGCAGAGATGGCTAGAGGTTCAGGAGAGTGGAGCTGCACGATTAAGTAGTTCACGCATATGAGACCTCCATCAATTTCTGGAGAAGCTGACCCACTTGTGGCTGAGAACTGGGTCCGGTACATAGAGGATATGATAGTGGTTCTTCCATGTACAAGTGAGCAGAAATTTTTATTTGTGACATTTAAGCTGACCGATGAGGCAAAGCGCTAGTGGAGATCAACGAGATTATTGGAGGAGCAAAGACCAAACCCTGTAATGGTGACGTCAAGCTGCTTAGGGGAGATCTTTTTTGAGAGGTACTTTCCTACTACTGTCAGGAGTGCGAAGGCGGCGAAGTTTCTGCATCTGACACAAGGACTAATGACAGTACAGTAGTATGTGGCCAGATTCATTGAGCTGTCTCGATTTGCTCCGTACTTGGTACCGAATGAGGAAAGGAGGGTGAGAAAGTTTAGGAGGGTCTAAGGCAGAGTCTATTTGAGTAGGTTATAGGTTTTTGAGCACAGACATTTGTAGAGGTAGTAGATAGAGCTGCCATGATTAAGGGTGGTCTTTAGAGAGGCACCGCAACGTAGAGCCAAGGAAAGAGACCTGTGCCTCCGGATGTTCAGGCAGGGTCCAGCTGAGGGCCTTGTAGGAGGTAGGATAGCAGAGGTGGATGAAGACAGGGAGGAGATCAAGCAGTGTAGGGCAAGCAGATGCCCCTTTCTTGCTTCATATGCTATAGGAGATACTCGGGAGAGTGCCGGGTTAGGGAGATTGTATGTTATCAGTGTCATCAAGCAGGGCATATGGCAAGGGACTGCAGAGCACCGCTAGTTGTTGCGCTTGCTTATAGACCATACCGAGGAGGCCATCAGGCACCCCGAGGCGGATAGTAGAGGAATATTGCCCTAGCACGAGTCTACGCGCTAACACCGGGGGATGTAGAGGCAGTAGGAGATGTTGTGACAAGTATAGTTTTAATTTTTTCATTTACTACTACTTTATTTGATTCAGGGGTGACTCATTCTTTTATCGCTCGGGAGTTTGTTAATTTTTAAGGGTTAGAAACGCAGCAATTGGGTATCAGTTTGTCAGTGTCTACACTAACAGGGCTATGGGGATATGTGGTAAGGTACTCGAAAACTATCCTGTATGCATTCAGGGGAGATTTTTATTAGCTGATCTGGTGGTCTTGGATATGCATGAGTTTGAGGTGATACTAGGTATGGGCTGGCTAGCTACTCAGTATGCCAGTATAGATTGTCATCAGAGGAAGGTAGTGTTCAGACCTTCAGGGGAACAGGAGTACAAGTTCGTGGGGTTTTGTGTGCGTACCCCACCATAGTTATTATCCGCCATTCAAGCGAGGCGGTTGCTACTAGAGAGTTATTAGGGTTATATGGCTTGTGAAAAGGAGATATCAGAAGAAAAGTTGAGGGTAGAGGATATCCTAGTAGTGAGGTATTTTCCTGATGTTTTTCCCAAGGATTTTTTAGGACTACCCCTCGTGTGGTAGAGTTTTCTATTGATCTAGTACCGTGGACAATGCCGATTTCAAAAACGCAATGCAAAATTGCACCAGTAGAGCTAAAAGAATTGAAGGACCACTTGCAGGAACTATTAGATAAATGATTCATTCGACCTAGTGTGTCGCCCTGAGGAGCACCAATATTATTTGTGAAAAATAAAGATAGGTGAATGAGAATGTGCATTGATTACCGAGAAATCAACAAAGTGACTATCAAGAATAGGTACTCGCTTCCCCACATCAATGATTTATTTGATTAGTTATAGAGAACACAAATTTTCTCGAAGATAGATCTGTGGTTGGGGTATCATCGGGTAAAGGTCAGAGCATAAGATGTTTCAAAGACGGCATTCAAAACTCGGTATGACCACTACGAATTCTTGGTTATGCCGTTTGGACTGACAAATGCTCCTGTTGTATTTATGGATTTGATTAACAAGGTCTTTCACCAGTATCTAGACCAATTTGTGGTGGTATTCACTGATGATATACTGGTATATTCAAAGAGCCTAGAGGAGCACGAGGAACATCTGAGGATAGTGCTTCAGGTGGTAAGAGAAAAGAAACTGTTTGCAAAATTCAAGAAGTACGAGTTCTGGTTAGAGTAGGTTACCTTCCTTGGACATGTGGTATCCAAGGGTGGTATTTCAATAGATCCAAGCAAGATTAAGGTGGTAGTAGATTGGGTGCAACCGAAGAATGTGTAGGAAATCAGAAGTTTCCTGGGATTGGCTGGGTGCTACCGTAGATTTGTTGAGGGTTTTTCTAAATTTTCAGGTTCATTGACTAGATTGAACAAGAAAGGAGTGAAATTTGAGTGGTTTGATGAATGTGAATAGAGCTTCCAGGTGTTGAAGCAGCGGCTTATCACTGCACCGGTGTTGACGATTCCTTCAAGTGAAGAGGGTTTCATGATTTATAGTGATGCCTTGCATAAAAGGCTAGGTTGTGTTCTAGTGCAACAGGGGAGAGTGATAGTGTATGAATCTCAACAATTAAAAGAATATGAGAAGAATTACCCTACCCATGATCTAGAGTTAGCAGCGGTGGTGTACGTGCTGAAGATCTAGAGACATTATCTTTATGGGGGTAGGTGTGAAATTTTCACTAATCGTAAGAGGCTAAAATACTTTTTTACACAGAAAGAATTGAAAATGAGGTAGAGGAGGTGGTTGGAGCTGATAAAAGATTACGACTGCACCATCAGTTACCACCAGGGAAAGGCTAATGTGGTGGCTGATGCCTTGAGCCAGAAATCAGTGGGTGCATTAGTATCTGCACTGGAGATCCAGCATCCAGTTCAAATGGATCTAGAGAGACTGGGGATAGAACTCATAGAGGGTGATCATCAAGCATTTATTGTCAATATGGTGATGCAACCAACTCTACAAGAAAGAATTAAAGTAGCACAAAGGAGTGATGCAGAGCTAGTAGAGCTTATAGAAAAAGTATAGGATGGTCTGGAGGAGGATTTTAGTATCTCAGATGATGGGGCCTTGAGGTTTTGTACCAGGTTATGTGTACCTAGCGATACTGAAATTAAGAAAGTGATTCTGTAGGAAGCACACCGATCCTTGTATACGGTACATCCTGGTAGCATTAAAATGTACAGGGATCTTTGGGAATCTTTTTGGTGGAGCAGAATGAAAAGAGAGATTACTGAGTTTGTAGCATAGTGTTTGACATGCCAGCAAGTGAAAGCTGAGCATCACAGACCGCCGAGGTCGTTGCAGACACTGTATATTCCTAAGTGGAAGCAACAGCATATAGCAATAGATTTTGTCACTAGGTTACCGTCGGCACTACATGGACAAGACGCCATTTGGGTAGTTGTAGATCGACTTACGAAGATTGCCCATTTTTTTCCTATCAGAGTTAATTACTGTGAAAACCCGAATAAAAATGGAATTTAAATAAATAAGAAAAAGGGAAAATTTTCAGAGGCCTCGTCGGCGAACATAGGGGATTCGTCGACGAAGAATAAATTTCGTCGATGAAGAAATACCGAGAGAGGTTCTGGAACCGACTGAATTTCGTCAACAAAATTAATGAATGATTTGTCGACGAATGACGTGGCTCGTCGACGAATCTTGTTCTATAAATATCAAGAACCTGAATTTTTACTTCAAAATTAAGCAATCTCTCCTCTCTCTCTCTCTCTCTCTCTCTCTCCTCCCTTCAGTTTTCTCTCTCTCTCTTTCTCTCTTCAATTTTGGGCCGAATTTACGCCAGATCAATAATCCGAAGTCACCACGACGCTCTTGGAGAAGTTCTCTCCAAATCTGCTGGAGCGGATCGTTGGTGGAAGCAAGTTAGAAATCATCCCTAAGTTGAGGTAAGGCTTTTTAAGCCAAATTTGGTCTTGTGGTAGTTATAGGAAATGATACACACGTAGAAATACTGAAGTTTAATATTGAGAGTTTTCAGTTTCAGGGTATTGATCAGGAAGTCCAAGCGGGTTAGACTAAGATATTTAGGGGCTTTCTCAGTAGCCAGGTAAGGGAATAAACTAAAACAGTCATTTTTCACGCAAATTACTATTATTTATAAGAAAATTGATCTTCTGAAAAGTATTTACGATATTTGAATATTATGGAATAAATGCACGTTTGGGAAAAATATTGCTTATATGTTGAAATGTATATGTATGTATGAGATGCCAGAATTTATGATTTTAGAATATGAAGTATGATTTTATACAACATATGTGTGGCATGAATATTATTTTACGTGAAATGAATTATGATGTGAAATATTTTACGAGCAAAGCATGTTTTCAGGTATTATGAAAAGATACGATAATGTTATGATGATTTTGATGAATACATGGTAATTGATTTATTTTCAAAATGTATATACCTGAAATGATTTCGGTGCGAGGCTGCATATATGTATGATTTCGGCACGGCACAAGACCGTATTTATGAAATGAACGACATGAGGTCGTATATATGAAATGAACGACATAAGGCCGTATTTATGAAATGTTTGGCACGAGGCCGTATTTATAAAATTATGTACTATATGTTATCAGAATTCGGATGTTAGTTTAGTTTAGTTCAGGAGCACGGTACCGTAGCTATTTATAGATCAGATATCTATGTTCAAACTTGAGCTAACCGAAGATGGATAGTCGATGTGGCTTTCAGTGTAGAGTTGTAGATGTCCACCTAGTAGTCCGGACCAGGGTGTGGTGGGCCCATCATACTTACAGACATTTTTGACTCGGCAGTGGTTAGCCAACCATTGTCGGGTCCCGCCTTCAGGCTGCACAACCCATCATGGGGGGTAATACATGACATCAGCTAGCTATTCATCCTGTATATGTTTTTAGTATTATCAGTTATAACGGATGTTTTATGTACGTTATGATTTATTAATAAATATGAAAGTACATGAGAATTTAGTATGTTATGATGAATGTTTACTGATATATGAAATGTATTGTATATGTATAATTGTATTAAATGTTCATGTTGCCACACAGCTGTATTTAGTTTATTTTCCCTTATTGAGAAGTGTCTGACCCCCAACATTAATTAATTTTTCAGGAGACCCTGAGTGACCGGCGAGTCGTGACCACCGTTGAGTTTATTACGCTACCCCATTAGGAGGGTAAGCAATGTACTAGGATCAGAGTTGTTTTGATTATGGGATTTTAGATGTATTTTGAAATACTTTGGAAGAATGTAAATAGACACAGTATTTTGGGAATGTAGATAACTCTGGTATTATGCTTCTGGTGTGATGTTTTATGAATGAATGACTTAGATTTTATGTTTGTTGTTGCTTAGGTTTCCGCTGTGATTGACAGGTATCCCCATTACCCACGGGTTCATGTTGACTTTTCCATTTATTATGTTCCATTTCATATTAAGAATTTGAGGTCGTTACAATTACCCTTAAACAGATTGGCAGAGTTGTACATTTAGACTAAAACCTACAGTTCACATCCCATTTCTAGAGGAGTTTACAAGAGGTCATGGGTCCCCAGTTGTCGTTAAGCACAACATTTCATCCTTAGACAAATGGACATATGGAGAGGATGATACAGATATTAGAGGATATGTTACGTGCATGCATGCTAGAATTTGGAGGCAGTTGGTTACGATTTATACCTCTAGTCGAGTTTGCGTATAATAAAAGTTATTAGGCCAGCATTTGGATGACACCATTTGAGGCATTGTATGGTAGGAGATGTTGATCCCCATTGTACAGGGATGAGATTGGAGAGAGACAGATGTTGGGGCCAGAGCTGATATAGCAGACTCAAGATAAAGTCAGACTCATCAGCGATAGGATCAGAACAACGCAGAGTCGGCAGAAGAGTTATGTAGATACTCGTCGGTGAGAATTACAGTTTCGCATTAGGGATCACAAATTTTTTAGGGTGGCAATGTTGAAATGAGTTATAATATTTGGGAGGAATGGCAAGCTGAGCCCTAGGTATATTTGACCATTCAAGATTCTTGAAAGAATGAGTCCAACTGCCTACAAGTTGGCGTTACCACTGACTTTATCTAGAATTTACGATGTATTCCACGTTTCTATGTTGAGGAAATATGTTCCAGATCCCTCCCATGTGATCAGATATGAGACACTGGAGCTTAGTGAGACCTTGTCTTATGAAGAAGCGACAATGCAGAATTTGGATTGGAAAGAACAAGAACTGCACACAAAAAGCATACTATTGGTAAAATTTTTGTGGCGCAACCATGCAGTAAAGGAAGCTTCTTGGGATTTAGAGGAGCAGATATGCCAGAAATACCCACAACTATTTAGTAGGAACCAGGATTAAGTTATGTAATTTGATTTGTATGAGTATAGGTTAGGTAGTGTTTGGATTGGAATGGTTTTTGGGGGAATTTTCTTTCAATGGTTGTAATCTCCTAAAACCCCTTTTGTGACCATGGTATTCCTCTGCCATAAGTGAGGGTAATAAATAAAATGGTGGTGTTATTCTTTAAGAATGGAAATGTGATATATGGCAAATTTTGAGGACGAAATTTTATGAGGGGAAAATGTGGAGGCCTAAGAAAATAAAATAATAAAATAAAATTGGAAAAGTGATTTTTGGCTGGAAAAGGAGAAAATCGTTGATGGTTTTCTGGAAGGAACAAAAAACCAGAGGCGATTTTGGTTTTACCGTAGAACGGTAACAAGTAAACGGTAAAAATTGGGTCGGTTAAATATAAAATTAGTGATGATTTTCTAAGGGTCAGAGAAAATCGGCTACAGTTTTCTCTACAGTGGGTGTATTAAGGAGATCCCGCAAGGCATTTTCAAAAATCAAAACAAACATTCTCTTTCTCTCTCTCATGCAAACCCATGTCCCCTTTTTCCTTCTCTCTTCAATTTTGGCCTCATTTAAGCCCGAATTGACGATCAGGAACCACCACGGGGTTCCTAGGAAGATTCCCTGCAACCTACATGGAGCAAATTTTCAGTTTGAGGTTTCGAGGAACCATCCCAAAACCAGGGTAAGTGTTGTATTTTAGAGTTTTTAAGTCAATTTGGAGTATACAGAACATAGGAAGTGTTAAATGGAAGTTATGATGGGAGTTAAGTTGAATAATTTGGGGTAGATGTAAATTTCAGGTTTTTGGGTTATGAACGCCAAAGGGCACAGAAATTGGGTGTTTTAGCGAAATTTCAGTAAGCTAAGCAAGGGGAATAAATTATTACAGTCGATTTGAGAAATACTAATTGAGTTATTATGTGAAAATGGTATTATGATATTTTACCTAGAATTTATTATGATATAAATATCAGATGAAATTTGTGTGGCATATGATTTATATTGAGAAATGTTTAAAATTGGGTTAAATAATTTATCTTGAGAAATATGACATTATGAAATGTGAATGGAGATATGAGATTTGAAATGGGAAAAAATGATGAAAGTGAAGTGTACTGAAAATATATCTTTTGAGAAATGATGAATGTGAAATATGGAAATTTGTTTTTATTGAGAAAAGCGAATTACATGAATTGAGATATGTATATGTATTTATGAGATGAAATGAGTATTGAACTGATGAAATACCATTGAAATGAAGAAATGAATTGTGAATAATGAAAATGTGAACATTGCAATGATAATATTGCAATGAGAATAATGATATGTGATTACTAATATGAGAATATGAAATTGAGAATATGAGAATGTGAGTATTGTAATGTGAATACTACAATACAGGTATTGAAATATGGAAATGAGAAATGTGAATATTGCAACGCTAATTCAGCAATATGAATATTGAATTGTGAAATTCTTAAATATGAATATAGAAATGTGATTGATGAAATTTCAATACTGCATAATGATTGTGGATATGTGGTAATGAAACCCTGATGGATGGATACGGAAACCCTAATGATGGGTAGTGATATTGAGCCCGGTACCGTTGCTAGTGGAGATAGTGCAACCACATGGACTCGTGGAGCGTGTGGCGTGACAGTAGACTGAGCTATATAGTAGAGTTATTGTGCCAACTGAGTCTGGATTAGGGCTATAGGCCGGCCAATCGTACTACAGACATGAAATATATGATGATATTTTGATCTAACCGGGTCAGCCAACCATGGTTAGATCCAGTCTTCGGGCCGCACAACCCTATTTATAGGGGGAAGCATGATGTGGAGAGATATCCTCAGGGCAGCCATGAGTACAAACATGAATGTAATGGTAACTGGGGACACTCATGAGCTAGATATGGAAATGGAAATGAAAAGGAAATGATAGTGGATACGAAATGAAAATGGAAATGAAATGAGAATGGAAATGAGAAAGAAAATTAGAAATGAAATAGCATGAGTTAACAATATAAATAATTAAAGCGAACTAAAACACACCGCCTGAGGGCTTACTAAGTAAGGTGAGTGCTCTGATAAGTATCAGTTGTAGCCAAACCTGAGTTAATTGGGCAAGGATTCAAACGATATCAGGGCAGGGGGGGAAGCTATTTGTATGGGCGGGTAAGCTTCCATATTCTTGGGAACTTTGCTGGTAATTATGGGTTGCATGTGTACGGTTTTGGAAATGAAAGAAAAAGCTAATGAAATCTTGTATTGTATATCTATATGATTATTATTGTGGAAATGGTATATTTTCTCAAAAGATATTATTACTAAAATGAGTATATGTTATGACATAATGAATCTCATAATGTCACACACTATAGATAATTTTGAAATTAGGATAGCTTCCCAAGAGGGGGGTGAATTGGGAATTTAAAACCTTTTTTTTTAATTCCTTTTTAGAATACTTAACTTCTTTTATTGTTTAACCAATTCTTTTACTTGTTTGTTTAATTTGTCAAACACACAATAACTTGGTTTCTTTTATATAATCAACAACACAAGCACTTAAACAATTAAATCACCAAACAACCTTTCAATCAACCACACTATCCAAACTAATCAAACACAATTTGAAAGCAAACAACCAAACCAAAATTAAGATATACAGTAATAAGAAATTAGGATGGTTGTTCGTTTATGTATGCCTTATAAATATGAATCAAACCCTATAGTTGAATGATATGCTTGTTAAAATAAATTTGCTTCTTTTATATGATTTATAACCACACATCCACACTCTTCGCGAAATTCAGAATTCAAGTAAACTCTTAGTTAATTTTATTTGGGTGTTTTAACCATGTAACGTACTCCCGTATGGTTTCTGCAAAGTATGGTTTAACCAACGTACTCCCTTTCGGTTTCCACAACCTAAATCAAAATTAAACTTTAAGTTTATTTAATTTCAAAATATACATAGTGTATATGATTTCAAATTTAAACCATCCACACAATATAAATATGCTGAAAATAAAGAGTAAAGGAAAGAGAGAGTGAGACATAGGTTTTTACGAGGTTCGGCTTCAACACAGCCTAAGTCCTCGCCTTTGGAAAAACCACCAAAGGATTCACTAAACCTGTTCCTTTATACCTTTACACACTCCTTTAGAATGCTAGAGCAGCACCTCTCTAAGCGATAATCCCTCACCTAACCAACGATCCAGAAAACCTGGAATCGTCACAATCTACAAGAATATAATATAAATTCTGAGTACAAAAAATACTCTCAAAATTTAGGGCAAGTTGTACAAATTGAGATGTAAATTGTACTTCAAAAAATCAAAGCAAATTAGAATATATGAAGCTCTAAAGTTTTTAGAAGTCACCAATGGTTCGTTTAAAAGAGAAATGAAATTGCAACCCGGAACCGAGCTTTGATATTTTCAATCTACCAAAATTGTAAAATTCCTCTCGAACAAAAGATGTGAGCAAAGAAGAACTTCAGGAGAATTTCAGCACAAGATGAATTTCAAATTTTATCTGATTTCTCTCTTTTCTTGTGTTTTCTCTTTCATGTTTTCATTACCCAAAGAGGTATTTATAGGCCTTTTCAAAAAAATAATGTGCTCATTAAATTAGGTAGCATTAAATTATTGAAATAATTTTGAAATTAAAAATTTCAAAAAATAATTTTCTCATTCAATTAGGTAGCAATAAATTATTGAATTAATTTTGAAATTTAAAATTTTTCCAAGGAACAATTTTCTCATTTAATTAGGTAGCATTAAATTATTGAATTAACTTTGAAATTCAAAATTTTTTCCAAAGAACAATTTCCTTATTTAATTAAATTATTGAACTAATTTTGAAATTCAAAATTTTTCCAAAGAATAATTTCCTCATTTAATTAAATTGTTGAATTAAACTTTTCTTTGTTTAATTAATCTTGGAATATTAACTTATTTAACCTTGAAAAATGTTTTCCAAGATTTAAACTAAAGTCTCTAAGTCTCTTTGCCTAATAAGCTTCAAAATGAAAAAAGAAAAAAGAAAAAAGAAAAAACATATTTTAAGCTATATTAATAAGGTGTTTCTTAGCTTCTTTTGACATGAGAGCTTCACATATCTAATTAACATTTGGTTTTGAAGTACTTACAATAGTTCTTCTAATTATGGTCTTCTTAAATTCTTCAGGCTCCTTCAGCTTTTTGAGGTTCACTTTTGACTCTGGGTTTGCTTGCCCTTAAACTTCTTCATTTGTCATTCATTGCCTTCAACATTCTGAGGAGCTTTCATTAGATTAACATTGAACTTCAACCTATCAATCTTGAGAGTTCTTTTACCTAAAACACATCACTTAATATCATATGTTAAAGCATCCTTCATTTTGTTATCATCAAAACAGGATTGAAAAGCCTAGTTAGGTCAACAAATTTATTTCGTCTTACTGAGATGTATCTCACCCAATCATTCAAATATTTCAAGAAACTGAGATAGGCCTGGTGATAGAGCTCTGAGATAGAGAGGAGTAGATACCCTAGGTCGACAGGGTGAGTATTTGAGTTAGGGAGGTTTGATTCCCTAGAGGTTTTGTGGTAGACTTGTATTTATGGATGGTTGGTACTCTAGTAAGAGTATTCGCTGTGGTATGAATATATAAAATGACTTCCGCTGTTAAGATTGTGTATATGAGTATGATTGTATACCCGATACCCACTTTTAGATCGGGTTATGTATTGTGATATCAAAGGTTGACGTGGTCGATATGTGGTTATATGTGTTATTTATAGGGGGGAAATGGTATGAAAAATTGGGGCGTCACATAGTTGACTAGACCTCTCGAGTTTAGGCTAATTTGAGCCTCCAACAGTCACCAAAAATTGAATTAAATTAATATTATAATACCTAACGGTCATATTTTGAAGTTGCCTATAAAAACAAGCCTTAAACACTTGGAGAATGTTAGAAAGACATATTGAAAGCTTTATTGATTATTCTTTGATTCCTTCTTATATTTTATACTCATTTTAAAGATCAAATCCTTATTTCTCCAACTTTCTTCTTGAAAATCATTTTGGAGAAAATATTTTGAGTAATTCAAAAAGGCTTAAGCATATAATTAATCTCATATCTATACTACTTAAAAGCCTTCTTGTCTTTCATATTTCAAAGGTCAATCATTGTTTATAGAAAACCCTAGTTTCTCCTATTCATTTCTTTTTGAAAATCTTTTTGGAGAGATTCACTTGGGTAATTCAAGAGAGCTTTGAGCATATATCAAATTCATATATATTTGCTTGAAAAGCTTCTAACTATTTGATTTTATCGAAGGTCATTTTGAGAAAATCATTTTTTCCAAACTCTCACATTTACTTGCAAAATATTTTTGAGAGGAAAATCATATACTCTATCGAGCTTCATTTTCAAAATCATTTGAGAGTGTATTTAGTTTTTCTAATTTTACAAAACAACTCTGAAGGAGCATTTTATTGTACGCAAAAAGTTTTTCAAAACAAGCTCTTCGCGGTTCGGGTTGTAAATCATGGCCAAGTGAGGGTACATCACTTGGAGAGGTGGCTCCGCTAGAAGGAGTGGTTTATGGTGTGATCTGTACTGAACGAGGGTACATCGTTCAAAGCGGGGGGGCTCTACCCTATTGAAGGAGTTCCGAGCATAGGGTATCGCTTGGAGAGGTTGGTTTGCCTAAAAGAACTGGTGTAAAGAGTGGCTCCGCCCTATTGAAGGAGTGGTATAGTGAAAATCCTTAGGGGATTTGCCCAAGGCAAAGACATAGGCGAGGATAGCCGAAATCTTTGTGTCATTTTCTCTCTCCCTTATCTCATTTATATTTTCGCATGTGTATGTTTACGTTTATACTGTTGTGATTGTTTTATATACACGCATTATATTTTGATTGGGATATTGCTCGATGAATTTGTTAAATTATTCCGCAAAAGTTTTAAAAACCAATTCACCCCCTCCCTCTTGGGATTGCATCAATCCTCTCAAATCTCTTTATTTATAGGCTTTTGAGAGATTATTTAATTAAATTGTAATTGATTTTATTAACTTTGATTGCTTAATTCCCTTAACAAATGATCAATTTTTCAATCAACAATTCAATTTAAATTATCCCATTTATTTTTGGATTTAAGCACATGTTTAACCTCTTTTTTTCCTCGCAGGTTGCAAATTTGTTGCAGACTGAAGATTGCTGACCCACCTCTTATTTTTTTTATTTGTATTTTCCATTGTACAAAATGTATTTTTTCTTTTTCTGTATCTCTCTTTTTGTTTTTGTATTTTATATTTTATAAAATAAAAAAATTATTTTTTTATATATAAGAACCCGGATAATTTGGGTGTCTCCAAGTTGTGAGACCAAAAGTTAGTTGTAGGCAATACTTCTCAAAGAATCTCTTCTCACAAATGATAATATAATAAATTTACATTTTTGTCATATATATTTTTGTTTCAAAAAAATGTGAAACAAATAGAGAACAATCAAATAGTTTGTTCCATCCTTCTAGATATTGACATTTTTAGTCCGATCTCTATTTTGATGCTGACAAAATACAAGTATCTTATGTGTGCATTTAGCATGTAAACAGGTCCAAATTCAGCACATACATAAGATAAGAAAAGTGAAAGCCAAAAAGGACTTAAAGTTCGCATCATCTGACATACTCCATGAAGAATCAGAAGAGCAAAAGAAGGAGAAGAAGACATGCTTATTTTAATTTGTAATGCATTTAGATTTTGGTCTATAATAATGCATGGCTTGCATGATATTTTTAAACACTCAGAATAATCATAAACTGACCTTAGGGGACCTAACTTGTCATACAAAACCTTTTCAAAATTCCCTAAATATTTCAAAGGTTTTAAAATAACTTTAGAGTCAAAACAAGGGCAATATCTCAGTTTTTCATTGTCCTCAGTCGACCAACCAGTACATATTTTATAACCCTTAATCAACCGACCATGACTTCGGTCAAAAGTCAAAAATTGACTAAGCTCAATCGACCCCGCCATTTTTTAACTAAGTTTCCACAGTCGACTGACCTTAGAACTTGGCATATATATCTTCCTCAGTCGACCGACCAAAATGAACTGAATTGAGCCTCAGTCGACCGAACCACAAAGGATTGGAAATCGCCTTTGGCTCAGTTGACTGAACCCAGAATAAAATTTAAATTTTGGCTTAAGTAAGCCGACCAGCCCCTAACTCAGTTGACCGAACCCCAAAGAAAATTTGAATTTATCTATATATCAGTCGACCGACGCACTTCTTAGTCAACTAACCTTCTCGGGTTGGCCATTATTTTTCAGCGATAAATGTCATTAATTTTCTAATTAATCATTTTCTAAAATTCACGAGTGTGTCCCCAACGATCATATTTTTGCAAAACTCTATAAATACCCCTTTATAAATTATTTTTTTAACTAATGATTAGCTTGCAAATTCTCTAAAAATATTTGTGCTTTATTATTCATATTTTTACATATTCAAACAAGCTCTCATATTCTCTTACTCCCATTCAATTGAAAAATCATTTCTAAGAGACCTTTTATTTTCTTTCACTTCTTTCATTTGCATATTGATTGCATTTGAGGATTGATTGAAAGAAATATTTATTTGGGCATTTATTCATTGTTTTTAAAGTACTTACTCTCATTTAGTCCATCATTTTTGAAAATCATATTTAGAGAGTAAAGTTTGAGTTTCTCCACATATTTCCTTGATATATATTTTTAGAGAAACATATTCTTGCTTGGAAATCTTTGCACATATATTGCAAGATCTCAAAAGCTCACATATTCTTCATTGCAAAAATTATTTTGAGCATAAACCCATGCTTCTCTTGAACAATTTTGTTTATCATTGTTGGGAAAATTTCTTAAGGGTTCGAGATCTTTGAAACATTTATTACCCACTCATTTTTCATCAAAGTTCATATACATATATTTGGGCAAAAAAATTTTGAAGGCAAAACCCTAGGTTCTCCTATTATTCTTTGAAAAATATTTTTTAGGAGAAAAATTTTATTATGATTAAATCTTTGAGTCCTTATCATATACATATTTATTCAAAGATTACATTGAAAAAAATACCCATACTCTACTGAGCATTTATTTCATACCATAGAGAGTGCATTTAGTGTTTCATGGTGTACACCTCTGCTTGTTGTGAGAAGCATTTCTTTGTACACAAAAACATTATTATTGTATTCCAAGTGTGGCCTGAAAAGGGAGACTCATCCTGTTAAGAGTCCTAGATTGGCTCAGACTCGGTTAGAAAAGTTAAGAGGTGTACCTTCCTATCAAAGGGTGCAAGGCTTGGTTCCACCCGAAAAGTGAACCGAGATGTCTTCGCTTCGTAATGAGAATTGATTGTGACTCAGCCCTATAATTTGAGTTAGGGAGTCTCCGCCCTGTAAGAAGAGTGTGTAAGTGGCGTCGCTCTATCCAGTTAAGTGAGCATATAGTGAAATCCTCTTGCTGGTTAACTTGAGGTGGGGAGATTGGCTGATTTAGCCGAACCTTGATAAAAATACCGTGTCACTCTCATTCTCTACACTCTTTATTTTCGGCACTTTCATTTTTGGCACATGAATGTTTTTATATTCAATATACTATGAATATTGTGCATAATTTAAATATTTTCATTTATTAATATTTGTGATATTTTTGATTGATTAGAAAGACCCTAGGTTGTGATATTCTGGTTGTGAATTTTAAATTAACTTAGGAAGATTTTTAAATATCCAATTCACCCCCTCCCCCCTCTTGGGAATACACAATTCCTGACAGTAAAGATCTTCTGGAGAAAAATGCAAGAAATAAAAAAAATTTTATAAAGAATATTTGCATCTATAATTTGGAGTAGAACACCTAATACTATTTAATGAAAGAAATTTTTATAAAGATTGTTTGCATCTATAATTTGGAGTAGAACGCCTTTCTTACAACTTTAGATTAACCAAAACACACATACACACTTAAATGAGTATTTGCATGACATACTAAACAAATTTGTGTAGATGGTTTGTGCACACAAAACTTCAGATCATTTAAGTCAAGAAACTAGAGTGTGATGGATTGCAGGGAGAGATGATCCTTCACAAGGAAGAGCAAACAAAATCAATAATAAATAAAGCAAGACAGGCCAAAGACAATTAAAAATTTTTTAAAAAAAATAAACAAAACTTCTGGAGCACTAAAAAAATATAGGTTATTTAATTTGACAGCTTGAGTGGGAGGCCTTAGGAATAATGAAATCATTAAGATTCCCATATCACTCAACTAAAAACCTCTATTGAAAATTTTGGCTTTCCATTATCTTATAATTGAAATTTGAGACTCAAAACTCTTCAAATCAAATTTTTTGTCCCATTAAGTCTATTTCAATTGAAAATAAGGATTACAATAAAAAGGAAAGGAATGATAGCTTTAAGGCTTAAATTTTATATAAGAGTGAACTTGAATTTTATTTTATTTTTATTACATAGGAACTCTAGCCACCAACGAGTCCTTTGGACCCCATACTTGGATATTATATAAAATACTTTATTAAATGTTTAATATCAAATTTGTTATTGTTGTTGCGTAATAACTAATGTTTAATTGATTTATAAATTTCACTTATTCTAGATGTTTAACACGATTATTGTTTTATGATTATAGCACATTATACACCTCGTGCTTGTCATTGATGCATTTTGTTTACCTCATTTTAGTCTATTTCTTGGATCAAACAAGATTTTCGGAGTTTTTCTCAATTGAAGCATTTCTAAGTCAAGGTGGGTCTAACTTTTTTTTTTTTTTTTAACAAAATACCCAACTTTATTTTTTGCTAGCATCTCTTTCAAGATAAGATGGCTCAAATCAGGTAAAGCTCTAATAGACTGTTCCAAGAGAAAATTTTGAAAATGTTTAACCGCACCTTCATGAATCTCCTCAGGGGACGCCAGAACAGTACCATTCTCTAAGACCATAGAATTAATCATCAAAGAATTCCTATTTTGATTAATAACCACATGAAAAAGCTTGAAATTTTTATCATCCTCCATCTTTGCATGCTGAGCAACACGCGTTTCCTCTCTTTTTTCCTAATAATCCAGTTCACATTTTGTGACTAGGAAGTCTATCTTGCTTTCAATACAAATCTTCTGTTAACCCAACTCTTTACAGAGATGAACACCACTAATAAGAGTCTGCAACTCCGCTCCATTGTTAGTATCTAACTCAAATTTTTCAAAGAAAGCAACCTTAATATTACCTAAAGAGTTGTGGATGATACCATCACCACCATAAGAACTCGAATTTCCTCTACAAGAGTCATCTATGTTTAGTTTCAACCAACCTATAAGAGGTTTTTCCCAAACTACTTTTTGAGGAGTTCTAACCTTCAAAGATATCGTTTTCACTTCCAACCTATAGGAGGTTTTTGCGAGCCAAAACCTCACCGATAACCAAAC
Organism: Malania oleifera; assembly: GCF_029873635.1. Taxonomy (NCBI): domain Eukaryota; kingdom Viridiplantae; phylum Streptophyta; class Magnoliopsida; order Santalales; family Ximeniaceae; genus Malania; species Malania oleifera. Next base: position 28,428,067 of record NC_080425.1, read on the forward strand.
TACATTCCCTGACTCATACTTATCTTCCATGCAGGCTTTACAATGTCTGAGTCATAGGCACTAAGAAATTATAGTAGGTAACAAACCAATGATCGTACCTTTGAGAGTTTACTTTTTGGCACATCTGAACCATCTTCTAACTTTCACCCTCCAAGGTTCATCATCAAAATTTAGAATTCCCAAGACAAACGTTGCTCTCTTCCAAACCATACTTGCAATGGATCCCGTACTCAGAACATGATTGAGAGATTCCTCTTTTTTATCCACGCAGCAGTTGCAACAAGAGACCATATCAACTCTCAGCTTTCGCACTCTCTCATCTACAAGAAGACATTGGAACATAGTTTTCCACATACACATGGATACTTTCTTAGGTAAAAGATTATGCTAGACTGACTCCATCCACGGGTACTACTCTCCTTTTATTCTTATCACCTCCCAAGCCGAGGCAATTGAACATTTTCCATTAAAGGAAGGCTTCCAAATAAACACATCAGGCCCCAATTTGTGCTTTATAGACGACAACAAAATCTCGTCCATTTTGGGGACCCCTACCAAATCTTTCAGCATATATGTATCCCAATTCTCAGATTCCTGGAAATATTGAATCTTAAGCTCACGATGCTAGACCGTGTAAGAACACTCCACAAGGGGACCACTGCTCAATAAAGTCAGCCTACAATAATTTTTGAAAAAAATTTGCATATGACAGAACACAGGCTAATTAGTCTAAATTTTCAAAGCTGCTTGGATCCTTCACCTTAGGGATAAGAACAAAATATGAAGACATGAAAAATCTCAGTAGAGGCACTCCACTGAAGAATTCCTTGGCAGCTTCAAGCAAATCCTCTTTAATAAAATCCCAACAAGATTTGTAAAAACTAGATCCAAAACCATCGGGACCTGGACTGCTATCTTTTGGAATAGAATTATGTAACGCTTCATAAAATAATATGCATGGAAGTATAAGAAAAAAACTAATTGAAATAGATAAATATATATACATATGTATGTATGTATGTATGTATGTATATATATATAAGTTTACTTTTTAAGTCTTTCTTCCACGGGGTATCACGTTCTCCCCCACTTACAGAACGCAACGTCCTTGTTACGAACCCACATTTCCTAACTCAAGCGATGCGAATCTCATCACACTTCCAGTTGGGTAATTTCTCTACTACCATTTTGTAACGCCCCAACCTAGGTTTGTGAGGGAGCATTGTGTCTCTCCTCCTCCACCTGGATCAGACAACAGGGGGGCGGGCCTTATTGGACTAATGACTGGCCCCACAGACCAACCTTTTCAGTTTTTTTTATCCTCACTCACACACTTCCAGAGAAAACTTCCTGGAATGTCACTCGTCCCAAGATTACTCTAAGTCAAGCACGCTTAACCATGGAGTCCTTATGGGAAAGCTCCCGAAAAGAAAGGTACGCCTTGTTGATATGGGTAGTAACATCTAATCTTTTTTAAGCATTTCTTCCACAGGGTATCACATTAAGATAAATATATATATATATATATATATATATATATATATATATATATATATATATATATATATATGAAACCTAAAGTGTAGTCTCAAGAGGGGGGGCGAATTGGCTTATTTAATATTTTTCTTTTAAGTCCTTTTTTTGAAATCTTAACCCTTTACAATTCTTTTTAAAGACTTCTTATTTTCTTGTTGATTAGGCAATCCACACAAAAAACTTACGTATTTTATTCAATCCAAATCCACAATATAAACAACCAAATAATCAACTATTCAAACCAATCAAACACAATACAAGTAATCAATTAATGTATGCTTTGCAATATTCAGCTTAAGTATTAACAGTCCTGTATATGAATGTGCAAGTCCTGTAGTTTGCCTTTGAACTGATAATTAAAATAACATCCAATCACTCTTTTTAATAACTCATATTTTAAATAAACCCTTAGTTAAAAGAATTTAGGAGTTGATTAACCAACGTACTCTCTTTCAGTTTCCACAATCAATGATGATCAACCCAATCAATTTTAATCCTAAGTTTATTTAATATCCAAGGTTGTTTGTAAGATTAACACATTCACGCAGTTTATATTGTTGCTGGACTTTAAAGAGAATAAGAGAAGAGAGTGACACAGTGTTTTTACGTCGGCTTACCCTAGCCTATGTCCTCACTTTACGTCAACCACCTAAGGATTCCACTATACCTTGTTCCTTCCGGGTGGAACAACAAACATTTACAATAACCAACTTCTTTTTCAAGAAGAGAAACCTCTCCAAGAAAAAACCTATGCTTGGTGTAACGATCCAACTATACCTTGAACCGTCAAAGATCTAGTAGAAAGGAATGAATATCTACGTACAAAAACACTCTCAAACACAGAGCAAGTTGTACAAGTTAAATCACTAATCATATTTCAAAACCAAAACTAAATAGAAAATATGAAACTCAAGGTTTAGAAGTCACCAATGATTCTTTCTTATTGATATAGAAATTTTATTTGCAAATCAGAACCAAAACTTTTTTAATCAACCAGTAATTTTGTAGAGTTTCCCCCCAGCAAGAGTGTGAGCAACTATGAGCTTTAGAAGAGTTTTAGCATAAAAATCGTGTATTACTTGAGCATATATTTTCATTCAGCAAAAGAGGTATTTATAGACTTCTTAAAGAAAAGTTTTCTCATTTAACATGGAGTATTTAGGTAACTTTTCAAAAGATATTAAATCATAGAATTAATTTTGAAAAACTTTTCGTATAGTTTGAAATTCAAAATCTCTATAGAGTCAGTCGACTGACTCACTTGACTGGGTCAACATTTATATTGGTTAGTCGACTGGACAGACGACTGAGGACATTTTGTCTGCCAAAAATTTATTTCAAGAAAATGTCAGTCGGCTGGATAGGTTTTCAAAAGATAACTTGGGTCAGTCGGCTGACTGAACCACGTTCAAAATGGTAAGTCGACTGGGCAGTCCTCTCTTTCAAATATTTTTTTATATTTCCAATTTTTAAAATCTAGTTTACTTGAAAAACTCAAATACAACTTTTCAAAAACATTTTCAAGTGTTTTTCAAGTGCTGGTCTCTAAGTCTTTATATCTTAAGGAGTTTCACATATCTAAATAGTAATGAATTGAAGTACTTACAAATATCCTTCTAAACATGATCTAATTAACCACTAAGTCTTCTAGTCTCTTGAGATTCAATCTTTTACTCCAAATCTTACTTAGCCTTTAAGTTCTTCATTCGTCGTTCATTTTTTTTTTTTTAATAAAAGAGGGTGGCACCTCCATTTATTTATTAATATACCCTCACCTTTGGCGAAGGAATACTGTGGTTATAAGATAAAATAAAAGGGAGAGTATAGAAAAACCCTCCCAAAAACTATACATAACTAACAAACCAACCAGTTATACTAGGACAACAAACTAAACACCAGCAACCAACAAAATTAGGACAACAAAACTATACATAACTAACAAAGAAGATAAAAATATAAACACAACCAAAATCAGAACGAAATACACCAAATGAAACTCTAGAGTTGAACTAACGACGAACGGAAACGAGACCCCACCTATCCATCCAAAGAATACTTTTAGATAACGTGGTAGAAAGTGTTGTTTTTCGTAAATTACATTATTTCTCATTTCTCCTTCTTTAGCAAGCAAATCAGCCACATTATTGCCTTCCCAATATTGATGCATCATCATGACCTTCACTCCTAGCTCCACCATGAGCTCCTTCCAAAATTCCCAAAGATACCACAAAGTACATCTACCTTTCCGAAGCCAATCAACTACAATTCGCGAGTCACTTTCAATAATCACATTAAAATAATGCAAACATTTGTACAAATGAATTCTTTCCCTGATTACTTTTAATTTTGCACTATTATTCATATCATTCCAAAAATAACTTGAAAAAATCGCTTTTACCATGTCATGGCAATCCCGAATAATTCCTCCACCTCCGGAAGTACCTAGACTGCCCCTACAACTCCCATCACAATTAAGTTTTATCCACCCTACTGGAGGTTTAACCCACGAAATAATTTTTCTAGGCCTATCGCAAACTCTCTAATGCTTAATTTGAAACTCATTCAAAATCTTAATGTCTGACTTCTTCAATTTTTGAAAAGAATTGGTGCTCTCAGTAATAAAACTAACCCAGAATTGAACACTTCTCCACATCTGATATGCACTTTGATAAACTCCTTCCATTCTTGCTTTACATCTTCGATTCCAGAGGCACCACGTAATCAAACACAGAATCAGCCCGATTAAAATACCTTTAATAGACTATTTTTAAGCATAGTGGAACCAATTTTCTATTTTGTTTTCCCTAGGAAGGGATCGTTGGAAAGGAATCCTCAATGCCACACTAGCTCGATGAAAAACCTCTGAAGCCACCTCACCTAAAGAAAGAATATGATCAATGTTTTCTTGACTTCTCTAAACGCAGTAATCACAAGCCGAAGCCATCGATATTTATTTGGCCTAAATTCTACCATCTACAGTCAAGCATCTAAACCAGGATCTCCATAAACACATTGAGATTCTTCTGGGCAATAAAGAATGTCAAAACCAATCATTCCACAAAAAATTATCACTTCTACTCCTCACTACCTCGCAAGCCATTTTTGTAGAAAAATTACCGTCAAGGGCAAGCTTCTAGACAAAAATATCCTGCCCACTTTTACCCGCCGGCACCTGGTGTAAAATTTCCCTTATTTTATCGACACCAACCAATTCCAGTACTAAATCAGAGTTCTAATTATTATTTAACCAGCAATCCTTAATACACAGTTTTTTGTTCAAAATATCCTTAGTGCTCACAAATAACGGATCTGATGACAGTCACCTGTCGAACCAAAAAGAAGAGTTCCCACCTCTCACCAAAATTTTAACATTATCCATAACTTCTGGAATGGTGGCCATAATTGATTTTCAAAACCGAGAGTCATTTGGTCTCCCCTTCCTTATTAATAAATGATCATTTCTACAATATTTAGCCTTGAAAAAACCTGCCCACAAATTGTTAGAGGTGAGCAATCTGAAGGCAAATTTCATTAGAAGAGATTTTTGAACTTCCTTAAGAGACCCCCTTCTGAGGTAGGTTTACAAATTTTCCTCCAAGATCGCCAATAAATCTTCCTTTTTATCTTTCACCTCTCCCTATAAAAAATTAGAAAGAAGAGAGTTAATGCAAGAATATGTGACCTGCGAAACCTTAATAACAGACATCAAATGAATCAGCATGCTAGACAACACATGTCTTAATAAAATAAATCTTCCACCATGCGAGAGCAACTTAGATTTCCACCCTACAATTTTCTCTCTAATCTTCTCCACAAGAGGCTCCAATGTCCTAGAAGACAATTTTCTAGACACCAAAGGTGCACCCAAATATGTAACTGAAAATTTATCTTCCATGTAACCTGTGATTCTCAATAAACCACGCTTCCGAGTATGAGTAATGTATTTTGAAAGGAATAACGCTAACTTTATCTTACTGACTTTTTGACCCGACCACTTCTCATACTAAATTTCTAATAGACATCTTCCCACCATTTGCAAAAATAAGAATATCATCTGCATACAATAAATGCGAAACCGATAGGGCCCCAATCGGATGATTAAATTGACTAATCCAACCAGTCTCATAGTTTTTCCTAAGCAACCTTGTCACTCCATTATGATGAATAAATAAGGAGAGAGTAGATCTCTCTACCGCAAGCCTCTCGTAGAATGAAAAAACCCTTTAAAGGTTCCGTTCATCAAAACAGAAAACCATGGGGACTCTACACAATTTTTTATGAGCTTGCAAAACCTCTCAGAGAAACCAAAAGCCTTAACCATATCAAGTTTCCATTACGTTGCCGCCAGCTATTTTTTTTTGTGCAAAGACTGAACCATTTCTTGAGCAAGTGTAATATTTTCAAAAATACTACGCCCAGGAATAAAAACGCCTTGTTTATGCAAGACCAACTTATCAACCACCTCAGTTAGTTACAAACAATAATCTTGGAAAGAATTTTATAAGTCACAGAGCATAAACTAATAGGCCAAAATTTATCAAAATTAGAAGGATTATCCACCTTTGGAATTAAAATAATAAACGAAGAGGAAAAAAACTTGGAAAGAGTAGTGCCCTAAAAAAAATCCATTGTCACATCCAAGAGATCTTTTTTTACAATGTCCCAGCAAGATTTATAAAATTCAGAGTCAAATCTATTCGGTCCTAGACTGCTTTCTTTGGGAATAGATAACATCGCTCTTTTAACTTCTTCTTCTATCAGTTTGGTGCAGAGGAAATTATTACCAACATCTGAAATTTACCTTTGAATTAACTCGAAGAAATCGCATGGTTCAACCGCTAGACTCTGAAAGAAAATTCTGGAAAAAAACAGCTGCTTCATTATGAATTGCTTCCATACCCTCCACTATCCTCCCGTCGTTCAGAACCATACGGTCTATACGACTCTTATTCCACTTCTGATTGATAACTAAATTGAAGAATTTAGAGTTTTGATCTCCCTCAATCAACCATTTTTTTTTTTCGCAATTTATCCTAAGCGAGATGATTTCCTATTCTCCCACACCTGAATCTCCAACTTAGTAGTCAAGTAATCAGCTTCAACGTCCTCAGAAAAACCTGCTTGCTGTTGACTTTCTAGATATTCCATCTTTTCCTCAAGAGCTTTTAAATTTTCTCTCACTCTCCCATAGACATTTTTATTCCATGCACGTAATGCAACTTTAGTTCTCTTAAGGTGAATAGCAAGTTTCAAAAAACCCGAGGCCGAGTCATTCCTGATCCAAGCATCTTTAACACATGACAAAAACATATCATGCGAGCTCCACATATTTAAGAATCGAAATATGGTAGGGCCATATCAAAAGAAAGACGTATTTGTACACACCACCATAGGGCTATGATCTGAGGATTTCCGACTCAGATATTTGAATTGAGTCAAACCATATAGGTTGGAAAAACCATTATTAATAAGAACACGATCAATCCTAGCCCAACTACGAGTCACCCCTTCATGGCCATTGCCCCACGACATTCATGAGCCTGTGTTTGATAAATCAAAGAGACCACAATGATATAAGCGGTCATTAAACTCCATCATAGGTAACAGTGGCCTTAGATTTCCACCAATTCTTTTGATATCCGTTCGAATAACATTAAAATTACCCAAGACCAACCAAGGAAAATCTGATTGGCACTCCTCCAGTTGTTGCCATAACTCTCTTCTTTCAACATAAAAACATTTGGCATAGACAAAACTCACCAAAATTCTTTGTTCACCCTTAAAAAACCACGCAGAAATCTTCTGAGTCGTGATTGAAATCACTTCAAAAGCATTTATATCCTTCCAAAACAGCCACAATTTACCGCCCTGATTTTCATTAGATATAAAATGGTGATAATTCAGAAAATTACCCAGCATTACCATCCGCGAACGGTTCTAAAATAGCAAACAACCCAACATTAAACTTTTTAATTAACTTCTTTAACCTGCCTCTAGACCTACCCAACTCCTTAATATTCCAAAAAAGAATTGTATTCGTCATAAATTTAATTTATGCGGTCGGATGAGAACCCTCTGAGATTTTCTCATGTTCATTGCTTCAATATACTGAGAAGCTTTCACTTGATTGATTTTGATTTCCAACTTACTTCTACGATTAACCATGAGTGTCCTTTTACTTAGACCTAAAACAAAGCCACTCAACAACACATGCTAAAACATCCTTCATTTGTTATTATCAAAACAATATTGAAAAACCCAGTTAGGCCAACAATATAGCTTCATTTGTTTAAAACAAAGCTTCATTTGTTTAAAGCTTCTGGAGGAAGCTTTCTTCAATCCAATTTGAAATTGGATTTTAGTGTTGCGCCTCCAGTACTCTCTCTCATCTCTCCATGCTTTCTCTCTCCATCTGCCACTTCTCTCTCTCTCCTCATTTTCTCGGCAAATACTCGGCCGATCAGAAAACAAAAAATACCACTAGGTTCCATTCTCTATCATCACCAATTTCACCAGAGTGAATTTTTTGTAGGAACGTTATAAGCACTACTCCTGAGGTAAGGTAAACTTACTCTTTCTCCTCAATTTCTCTCAAATCTTCAGCCTAACTAACGATCTGAAACCATCACGTGGTTCTAGGAGTGTTTCTCTACAAGTCTAGTGAAGCGTATTTTTGAAATGGGTTTTCCAGGCATGACTCCAAGGCTAGGGTAAGATTTAGGAAATTAAGCAAATTGGTTATTTTTGAGAGTTTAATTGTCTATTTGGAGTTTATGGACCTACAAAATGTTAAAATAGTATTTTATTTAGGGTTGATTTGATTGAACTGGGGTCAAGCATCGTTTTGGGGTCCTTACTGGCATAATTTATGGAAACCAGGAAAGGGAAATAGATTAAGCCAGTAATTTTATAATTCAACCGGTTAAAATGAAAATTATATGTGCATATATATATATATGATTATCATGTGGGTTTTGAAAAGCCAACCGTTTGAACTGTGATTTTGAGCCTAGGGCTGTGTTATTAGTTATATTTGCAAAAATGGAATGATTGAAGTAATGGATTTTATAGATAAATTGTGGAGATAATTTAACGTGTATTTTCAGTAAAGTAGATGATGAACATGGGTTGGCTTATTATTTCAGATAATATAATTGTGCGAATTATTCAAATCGTGCGGCATGAGTAAAGTGAATATCTAGTGTTAAATTATGATATATTTATGAGATGTTGGAAATATTGAAATGCGTTGAGAATATATATTGTGTGTGATTGTTTAAAATAGCTAAATGTGAATGTTAAATTGCAAGTTATGGTTTGAGAACTCCGATGGACCATAGTAGGCATAGTACTGTTACGCGTGATTTCTGAAGAGCTAGTGCACCCACACGTCTTAAAGAGAGTGTGGAGACGGGATGGTCTATTGTTCTAAGAAGGGTAGAGTCCCCCTTGATTCTAGACCAGTATGGGAATAGTCAATCTGACTTACATACTGAAGAGGTTGTTATTGATTTAACTCTGGGGGCCAACCAAGATTAAGTCCAGCCTACAGGCCACACAACCCGTCATGGGGGACGGCATGATAGTGTGTGTTATCCATCTGGCAGTGAGTTTTAAATGCATAATTGAAAATTTAACCAACGTATAACATGAGAACTATGAATGTGGATACAAATTATGTGATGTTCTAACATGATTGTCTGAAAAATTGGAAATTTTGAAAATACTGGTATTGTTAAAATAATAATTATAGAAAGTGTCCTGGGAGATGGTGATACATAACGCCTCGGTGATGATTATTGAGAAAGATCCCAGGGGACGACGATACGTAACGCCCCGATGATGATTATTGAGAAAGGTAACGCCCCAATAACGATTAATGTGAAAGACAGAGATTATAAAGAGTTAGGGTTTTATAGAGATAACATATACAAAGTAAAGAATAAATGTATTATATATTGTAGTATTATATGTACTTGGGGCGAAGTAAACTCTCCGCCTAAGGGCTTACTGAGAAGGGCGAGTGCCCTGATTAATATCAAATGTAGTCATACTAGGCTGCATAACGTATTAGGACAGAGGGAAGCTACTTGTATGGGCGGGTAATCTTCCCTATTCTCGGGAACTTCTACCTGTAAACATTTGTGTGAATGTGTGTGAATACGAGATAAACTATCCACCTGAGGGCTTACCGAGTAAGGTAAGTGTCCTGATATGCTTCAGTTGTAGTCATGGGTTGTATAAGTGTTGGCCTAATAAGGCTTACAATTCTTATTTTGATGATAACAAATCAATGATGTGTCTAATATGGTTCAAGTGAAAGTTTTTTCAGGAAAAAGGCAAAGCTTAAAGGAAGTGACAAAGTTCAAAAGCATAAGGAAGCCTATGGAATAAAAAGAAATTTTGAAGAGCATAATAAAGCTTATGAATTACAAAGAGATCTTAAAGAGCATGAGGATTAAAGATATATTGGTGAAAGCTCAAAGAAAAGATTGAAGACTCAAAGATGATGGAAGAACAAGATTGAAGAACAAAGGATCATTTTTGTAGATGTTCTAAATGTAAGTACTTCAAGATAATTTCAAATATAAATTGGATTGAAGCTCTCAAGATATTCAGAAATATATTTTCATACTCAAAAGAATATTTTAAGAAAAAGAAAAATTTTTTAAAGAAGCGCCAGGCGACTGCCAAATTAATAAAGGGATTTTTCAAAAAGTTAGTAGTAAGACAAGCGACTGCCTAAACATGTCATGCGCCTGCATGAACAAGCCAGGCGACTGTCATTCGAACGTTGGCTTAAAAATTCTTAACAGGAAGATTTTTTAAACAAAGTTTTTTAACATAATTATTTTAAAAAGCTTGGAAACTATTTTAAGGAAACTTTGGGGGTATGGAATTGCTTCTAAACATCTATAAATAGCCCCAATCTTCAAAGGTTTGTGATACCAAACAATTTTCAAGCAATCAAAAGTTCTTAAAGGCTCTCAAACTCTCTTGTGTTCAACTATTGAGTTGCTACTAATTCAAACTTCGAAGCAAAGCTTTCAAAGTCAGAATTTTCATATTTTGAAAGATATTCGGTGATTCATACTAAGTATTGAGCTTCAAATTCTTTTATATTTGAATTACTTTGAAGTATTATTGTGCTAATTATTGAACTAACACACTCTACTGTGAGAGTGTTTTCTTGTACACAAAATCTCTTCATCTTGATTCTTATTCATAGACGATTCAAGGCTATAGAATCATTGGACCAAACGAGAGAATATCGTTTGGAGAGGCAGGCTCTAGCCTAACGGAAGGAGTGTTTTGTAATCAGTATTGTTCCACCCGTCAACGGAACTAAACTAGTGAATCCTTTGGTGGTTTTCCAAAGGCGAGTACATAAGGTGGGTATAAGCCGAACCTTGTAAAATCTTGTGTCTCTCTTCTTCCTTACTCTTTACTTTTTCAGCAAAGACTTATAATTTGCGTGTATGCTTTTAATTGATTAATTCTAAGTGTTTAGTTGTTAAATAGACCGGAGGATAATTTGTTTTTGGTTTGATCAACATTGATTGCAGAAACTGAAAGGGACTACGTTGGTTGATCAACCTAAACTTATTAATCTAAAAGTTTGTTTAAAAGCTAAACATAAGGAAAACTTGTGAGTTTGGAATAAACACAGGGCTTACACAAATTCAGCAATTCATTACAAGGCTATTGAGATAAAGATTGAGTTTTTGATTATCTTGATTAGTTGTGGTTGAATTATTTTTATATTTAATTGTTGTGATTGATTGATAATTAAGAATTAAAATTAAAATAATTTTAAAAATATCAATTCACCCCCTCCCCCTCTTGAGAAGCTATTCTAATTTCAATAAGGTATTAGAGCAGAGAGATGCTATTTGCATGGGCAGGTAATCACCTCAATCCTTAAGAAACTCTTGTTAATAAAATACACTACATGTGTGTGATTACGGACAAAGAATGATTTCATAATTGTGGATTAATTTGTAAATGATGATTATATTTTGTACACAAACCTCATGATAGCCGCACATTAGTATTAATCTATTCTATCTTACTGAGATGTGTCTCACCCGATATGAATTTCATTTTATTTTTAGGACCTCCGCCTGATTGAACTTAGCGAGCTCAAGGTTGGATTTGTTGGCATAATATTTTTGTGAGACAGTACATATTTTGGTTATATTTTTGGTTTATGTTATTAGTTTTCTGAGATGTATATATGGATACTAGATGTTGGGAAATACTGATTTGGGATGTTTATATGGTACTCTGGTATATTATTAAGGATATTTATTTATTTTTCCGCTACGTGATTGAGGTTATGGTATCAGACACAGGTAATTGGATCACATCACACCTCGGGCCCCATTTGGCGGGTTTGGGGTACGACAATTTAGGGTTGTTTTCAGCTCCATTTCCGAAGGATCTTTGACCAAATACTCATTTTCTTCATCCGATATCTCCTTAGAGATAAGATGGCTCAAATGAGGCAAAGCTTAAGTAGATTGTTCCAAGAGAAAATTTTGAAAATGCTTAACCGCACCTTCATGAATCTCCTTAGGGGACGCCAGAACCGTACCATTCTCTAAGACCATAGAATTAATCATCAAAGAATTCCTATTTTGATTAATAACAACATGAAAAAACTTGGAATTTTGATCACCCTCCACCAACCATCGCTTCTTCACAAGCTGAGCAACACGGGTTTCCTCTCTTTTTTCCCAATAATCCAGTTCACATTTTGTAACCAGGAAGTCTATCTCCACCTCCTCACTATAACCCCTTTGTAATTGCTCCTCCAGATCTATCATTCGATTCTATAAATCCTTGATATTAAGGTCCACCTGACCAAAGACCTCTACATTCCACCTTTTTAAAACAACTTTAACCTTTTTAAGTTTTGCAACCAACTTACACATGCCCGAAACCTGAACTGGTTCCATTGAAATCTAACATATAAAAGGGGGAAAAATTTCATGGGAACTTTACATATTTTAATACCTAAAAGGTGATGGCTCATATCTTGTCGAGTGATTTGAGAAATGTATCAGCATAGGTTTGTGATCCGACATTTTCCTCGCCAAGTATTTCAGCCTAGCAGTTTGGAAACGGTTAATGAACGGCACATTCACAAAAGCCCGGTCAAGCTTCGCCCATCTCCTAGTAGAACCAACATGCCCATTAAACCAAGACAAATGGCCATGAAATTTTAAATCAACAACACCACAATTGTTTAAACAATTACTAAACTCCTCTATGGCACCCAAAGGTCTAGGCTTCCCCCCAATTCATTCCCCGTCCTCATAAATAATGTTAAAGTCCCCCACAATAAGCCAGGGATTCAACCCTACTTGAAGAGCTTCTAAATCAATGACCCCTACGCTCATAAAAGGAGCATTTCGCATATACAAAGGTGTCAAGCACTGTTGTCCCATTTAAGACCACTCATCCTGCAATCATTTGATTCGACATAGTCACTATTTCAAAATCATCATGCTCATTCAACATTACCCAAACTTTACCACCCATTGCTTCATTTGAACAATAGTTGGGAAAATATAAAAATTGTGCAAAACGAAACATAGAGTCCTCCTGCATGAACAGTTCCGAAATGGCCAACACAGAAATTGATTATTTCCTAACCAAATTCCTCGAGCGTTTCTTTGACATGCCTATACCTCGCACGTTCCACACCATCATTTTTTGTCTTTATAAATTAAGTCTTACACAATGTGTAATGACCTGTTGGGACTGCCTCACTCTACTACTAGAGGCTTTTAACAAAGGAATTTTGGGTTGAGAAAAGTTACCTTCAGAATCATAGCCCTTATCAGAAGCTAGACCATGTAGTTTACTCTCATTCTCATGAGCAAGATGAAATTGTTCTAGGTCCAACCCCATATCCCTTACGTCAAAAACTGGCTCAACAAACTCCTCTTCCTCTATCACCATATTCTTTCCAAGCATCTCTTCACCCTGCACTCTTCCACTCGACTGATGCGTAACGTAATCTTCGTTTCCTCCCTTACTACCTCCATCCACCACCAATGTGTTACACTCTTTTTGCCCTTCAAACTTAGCCATCTCACTCTTCTAAATAGCTTGAGAATTATTGCCAGGTCTACCTGCATGCAAACCCTCATCAATGAGGATCGGGTGAGGACTATCCTCCTCTAAAACATGTTTTCCTTTATATGTGACTAACTTCACCTCCTTTTCAATCTCCTTATTACCAAACACTAAAATAGGATCTACCTCCACTTTTTTACTTGTACCTTTATTTAACCTCTTGTCCTTTCTTTGCACCTCCATCCAAACTTTGTCCTCCTCTTTCTTCTCTTCAATCTTCATCTCGCTCTTATTAACTAGTTTCTCTTTGATACAATCACCCAACCTACAAGCAACCTCTGTATGTTCCTAATGGAAACATTTGTTTTGCAATAAAAACCTCACTTCTCATACTCCACTTCCTACCAAAATTGATGTTCCCGACCTATCACCAATGAGAAGCCACTAACTGGCTCCTCCTACAAATCTACTTCCCCACAAATTCTCGCCCACGTAGCCTGCGTTCAATATAGTGTGGCATTATCCATTCCAATAAACTTTCCAAACCTTGTTTCCAAAATTTGAAGACAATCCAACCGGTACAAGAGCAAAGGCAAACCTAGTAGGAAGATCCATTGAGGAGCCATGGATGATTCTTTTTTTACATCAAAATCAATCGTCTAGTTGAACAAACAGAACTAACAACCAACCATAACCTGTCCCTCCCTCGCCCATGCGTGTAAATAATCTTTCTCATTTGCCATGGTGCAGCAACACGTGATATTCATCCATAAATCTAATCATTCACACCTCACTGAAACCCCATGTCTTAATAATTTGAAGCTGCAGCACATATATTGATGGTCACTTCGATAAGAACTTAAGAACAAGTGCAAACTTCAGATCCTTGGCTACTTTATCCATCTCAACATCCGAAAAAATGAAGCCTAATTCCCCGTTGATTATCTCAAGTTTCCTCAATGGTAACCGAAATTTGGATCGAGGAACAGGTCTTTGAAGTGCTTGTGCAAAAGTGTCTCCCACCAAAAGCGTTGTTTTCCTTCTCAACCAACTTTCCATCCCAAACAGAGTCCAACCCATCTACTTGAGGTCCAGACTTGATAGCTCTCTTGATCTCGCCGATGACAAGGGTCATCGAAGGGCCACCCATGAGGGGCAAAGATGAGGAACCAAGCGTGCACTATAAAAAATGTTAAAAAACAAAATTAGGTTTGTAGTTTGGAACGAAAATCTAGTTTGTGGTTAAAAAAAAAAAAATTTATTTTTGTTTGGTTGGAAAATGTTTTGAGCTTGAAAACACTCTAAGTAAAGACGTGAGATGAAGAAGAAAAATCTGAGGAAGAAACAGTATCTTTGCTCGTGGGAATGTGCCTTCGCTTACCAGAGAAACACTTTCACTTACCGGTACCTTCAACGAGGCAAGTCCTGCGATGAGGCCGTGAGTCGTACAATACGCCTACGCTTATTAGAAACCTTAAGCAAGGCGACATCCGGCAACGGAGGCTGCGAGGGTGACAGCGGTTCAAGGACATGCGAGCGAGAGCAAGGGCTCCCAACTACTGCCAAACTTTAGGATTTCCACAACAACAACCCCTTGCTAGCATCTCCCTTGGTGTCCTTCAAGGTGGGTCTAACACCAAGAGACAAGCTGAGTTAAAAATTTGCCCTCCAAAAACAATTTGTGGGTGTACAAGCTATTCGGCATGAGGACCATAGAAGTTGAAGTATTAAAGAAAATGAATCCAGTAGAATGTAAGGGAATTCTAAAAGCAGTGATACAGTTAGACATGTGAAAAAAAAAAATAAAGAAAGAAAGAAGAAGAAGAGGACAGCAATAACTTCCTCTGATTTTCATCTTAAAACCAAAAGAAATCATAGGATTCATGAGTCATTTTCTTCCTTCACAAGCCATTTTTAGATTGTTTAAACCGATCATTTGTAGTTTTAATTCAAAACAATATTTTGTTGCTCCTGCTAGATGTGAAAAATCTCAGAAAGATGTGACTACAAGTTCCTGGTTGGTGTAAGGTCTCTTGGGAACTGCATGTTAGTATACAAGTCTAAGAGGGGCTCTAAGTGCGTATAATATGGAACAAGTTCCGAATTCCACAAAACAAGAACGTGAATACCATAGTTATGACTACTGCTCTAGCAGTGCAAAACTATTCCCAACAAAACTGAATAGAGAAGATTATTGCCAACTAGCTAGTGCATTTAAGCTCAATTGCAAGGGAATGATATGAATGGCATTGCCCATATTTATCTAAGGTTTCAAAATCACGTATATCAAAGATAGAATTGATTTTAAATTTCCACAAAAATTGTTGTAATTTCAATCAAAATTTTCACTTTCCACCATCCTCAAAATTGAAAAAGAATGTCATTTAGTGTCTCATGAAGTTTCTTATGAAATTTCCACGAATCAACTAAAACCTACCAAAATCTTGAACTTTGAGTTTCAAAACTGTCCAATGTTGAAAATTCAATATTGTATTCTTTTTCCAGAAGTTTGATCGAAAATTTGAGGGTTTGACAATTCTTGTATGAAACTCGAGCTAATTTGAAGAATTCTTTACCGTTCCATCTAGAAGTCTCTGGAACTTGGGATCTGAGAGATGGATGGGTGATGATTGCTGATGAAGTTGTTCATAACTGGAAATCCACTTCAGAGGAATGAGTTGCTTTAGTTCTTCTCTGGGAATCTGTCGCGGTATTTGAAGAATAGTGGGAACATCATCTTCTCGTTCAGCAGTAATCAAGATTGTGTCCTCAGACTGTCCTGAAAGGGGAAGATCAGCAGCATATATATATATATATATATATATATATATATATATATATATATATATATTTGTTTGAAGCATGAACAAAGGTTTAACAAGTCCTCTACTGCATAGCAAGTCATCTCAAACAATTAGAGGCCCTTTTAAGTTCTGGTTATTTGAAACTGTTTTCACTCATTAACGTTGCCCATATTGAGTTATAGCTCCACCGCCCATTTAGTCAATAAACTTATTGGCTTATTAATGGAATCCGATATTTTTAATATCATTAACAAAATTTTATCTATCAAACAAGTCAACATGAACTTTATTATAAATTAATATTTGCTCAATTATTACTAAATAACATCATTCTCTTAATAAATCTTCATTTTTTTAAGTTAAAAAAATAAATATTATTTAACATTACGTTTTTTATTCAAAATGGAATACAGAGGGAATTAATAGCAACTATATAGGAATACCATAGTTTACAAGAAAAGCAAAATCATGCTATTATATTAGATGGAAAATCACCTAGCAAAAGTTGATATTATTCTAGCCAACATGAAATACAAGAATAGGTATTCGCATGGCAATTGTGGAAATAATTACTCCTTATATATCCCCCATTGACTAAAATAACATCAACTTTTAATGTGATCATTTGCATTAAAATTACTCGATTTTATAAACTATTATATTTCTAAACGATTACAACTCCATTCATACTACATTATATTCTGATAGTGGCGCCCATTCCTAACCAATTTCGAAAAGGTTCACTCATGCTGGAGGGAGCATCCCCACTTAGTGATCAGTTCGCTAGTTCACGCAAATCCAAAGAAGTTATCACGAACGAGCCACATGCAGGGAAACTTGCACGTGTGACTAACTATACCACTGAATTTAATTTATAATGTCTGATTAAGTTGTGCCTGATTACAAACTAATTCATTAATTTGTCAATTAAATTCAAGATAGTTATTATGCTCTTCATAGTTATTGCCTATTGTGCCTTATAGGCCACATGCTTGTCATTTATGCCTTTACAATATTTTAGTCCTAAAACATGCATTAATCGGACAAAGCTTCCAGAGCTTCCTAAAAATTCCACACTTACTACTACTTTCCATCATTTTTAAAAATTGAAATTAAAATTAAACTTTTCATTCAAATTTTTTTGTAATTATGAAGCCTCACAATTTTAGTTTAAAATGAAATTCAACACTTTCAGATTACCATCTATCTCCACATCAGCTTCCTAGGATGAAATAGGTTGTAGCACTACAAACCATAGTTTATAAGCAATGTTTACATTATATTTTGCGATAAAGACAAATAGCACATTTAAGCCAAGACAAGTTGACCTTCATATATTTTTGTTGAATAATTGGGTAAAATGGAAAACCCAATCACAGTGATAGGTCTCTCCCTGTATTTACAACATACGTAAAAGTACATCCCGATGACCATAATAACTTTACTAACTCTCATTTATTAACATAACACTAACACATTAATAATGCTAAACGACTCTGATAACAATCAACACACCCTCCCCCCTCCTCAAGTTGGAGCACATATATCATGCGCTCCTAACTTGTTACAAATAAATTTAACTCGAACACACCCCAATGCTTTAGCAAATAAATTAGCAAGTTGCAAATTAGACTTCACATGAGTGGTGGTACTAAGTTTCCGCACAAGTTTCTCCTAAACAAAGTGGCAATCAACTTCGATGTGTTTCATCCGCTTATGGAGGACTAGATTGGAGGTAATATAGATCGCAGCTTAATTATAGCACATCAGCTCCATAGACTGAGAATTTAGAAATCCAGTTCTTCCAATATGTTAATTATCCAAACAAGTTCACATATAGTGTGAGCCATGGTCCTATACTCTGACTCAGCGCTTGAATTAGCCACTACAACTTGTTTCTTACTCCTAGAAACCAAACTTTCACCAACAAAATTATAGTACCTGGTTGTGGATATCTGTCGAAAGGTGACTGGCCCACCCTGCATTAGTATATCCCTGAATATGAGTGACTTCGATGTCATATAAAAGACCTCTCCTAGGTGCAACCGTTGAGATATCTCACGATGCGAATTACACTTCTAAGCAGAATTTGATGGTTAGAAGATTTTGGGCCTGTAGCTTCCTCCATCCCCACTTTTTCGGGTGGTGCTTGTGTTGGGGGTGTGGCTGTGCCACCAGAAATCAGGCAGAACCCATCAAGTAGTCCACCAGCACAATGGGCTTGCGTGTGAAGATCACTGTAGTCTTCAAACTTCAGTTCTGGTTGAATTTTGCAACTCAGAATGGTTATGGTAAGAATTGGGCAGGCAGGCAACACGTTTATATGCCTTAACAGTAACCCAGAATGATAAAGGACCTAAAATATCAATAGCTGCAGCGACGGAAAAATAAATAAATGGAAGATATTGCTATACAAAATAATCCAGGAGGCATTCTACTGTGATTGCCGCTATGAGGCTTCAAATTTATGCCCTAGTTAGGGGAAGTTAAAAAAGGTTTTTGGTGTCAAACTAAAGTTTCGACATTTACAGCATCAACTGAAGGATATTTTTTATTTGCCCTGTGTAGTCACATTTACAAAATTTCTGCAAATTAGTAAAGCGATTGAGACCTATACTTTATTCAATGCTCGAAATCCATATGCTTTCAATTAATTTGCTGTATATAGAAGATACCAGAGCTTAGTAGAACAAGTTATACAAGGTATACAAAAGAATGGCAAGCACTGAGAGTCCCCATTCAAAGCCTTCTCCGTCATGGAATAAATTATACAGAATCAGAAAGATAACAAATAGGAGGACATGGCCCCAACTGCATCCATTCCCTTCCCTTTCATGGCTGGTTTCGCTATTGGAGAACTGTTGGTATGAAGGTAAATAAATGCTCACAAGGTATATTATCAATATCAATACCAGAGGACCCAGCAGCATCCTGCTAACCAAGTAGGTTAAGAGGATGAGTGTGAGAGGAACTGTGATCGAGTTGCTGATGAAATAAAACATCAAAAGAACAAGAAGGGGGATGAGCAGTGCAAAGGAGAAAGTTGTTTGCTTCACTTCTGAGACCAGGGATGCACAATTGAGGAGATTTTGTCCAAAAATGGCCAGCCCTAAAGCAATCATGATTAGAAATGGGATTAATGGAGAAGGCTCATTTGCCATTTCCACAAGGATTACTTGCCATAAAACTGCTAAGCTGCTGATGGTGCAGTCCTGTGATTTCAAATCAGCTCCCTATGATAGGTTGCACAGCATGAAACAGGAGTTATATGTGGTGGGAAGGGGCAAGAGTAGGTCAAAATAAGTTGAGCCCCATTCTAGAGATTGTAGGTCAGTGCTAGTTGAGATTCTGCTTGGCCAGTCTGGTATAATTTGGTTGATATTTGCTCTTCCTCTTTAGCAAAGAAAAACCTGTTTGGATTCTGGTTCAATGCGGAGAATTGAATCAAATGTACCAAGGAATTCCATTTGAGAGAGCATGTTATGAAGACTTTCAAGTCAATTCTACCAAATGGTTTGTTCAATCCCCCAAGTTTACATACTTTAGGTAGTGGATAGAAAGTTTCTTAGACATGCAAGAAAGAACTAGGAATTATTCCCTCTTCTAGTGCCAAGTTTATTCATTGGGGTTACTTTTGATTTACAAATGTCTTCCCGACCAATAGAATGGCCATAATATGAGAATTTGATTACTGACAAATGAAAATCTGTTCTCGTCATAAAACTTTAATGCAAAAATTTTAAAAACCTATAATATAAACTATCCCTAAATTTCACTACAAAAACTTCTATTCCGGTCCAGTTCTACGTTTGATGGAACAACATAAGCTTTCTGCACAAATTTTATTTTATTTTTCCTAATTAATCTTACACAATTTCTGTTACATTTATATCCTATTATATTCTGTTTCTAAAATAAATAAATAAAAGACATTTGGTGAGCTAAATGTACCATGCGCTATTTAGTAAAGAGTTGTTCTGTGCAGTTGGGGGGCGCAGTCTGAGGTTTCTTTACAAGCTGTATCATAGGAGTAGTCAGGCAGATATTCCCGAATCCCCAAGACCTGTAAAGTCGTCAAGGGTATGTTCGTGTTATTGCTGGTTGCAAATGAATGAAATTGAAACTTTCCATTGCTATATTGTTTGTGCTGTCGGTTTCTCCCACACCTCCAAATGGCAGAACTATAAAAGATTGACAAGTATATCCCTTGGCTGCTCTTAACCCCCTTTTTTTTTTTTTCGTTTCTTTGGGATGATGAAAGGAACTGAACAACCATTTATCATGACTGTCCAATTAAATACATGTTTGGTCTTGCAAAATTCAAAATGGTCCTAGTTGACAGCTTGACCTCAAACTTACCCTCATCGCAGGGCTATCATGTAAGTGGTCCCTCAGCCACTCTCTATTAAGAATCAATAGAGGTTTGTAACCAAGCCTGAAGTTACCAGATAAATGTGCTCTTTTGTTTTGATACACCTCAAAAGCTACACATAGCTAGTGTTGTATCTTGTACACAAAGCTGAAGTATTTTCAGAATCCAAGTGTAGTCTATTCCACTACACTTAATATCCATTAGTTGCAGTGCATGTTTACAAGCTAATCAGATAGGGTATTGTTATTTCCAAAGTTTTTTTGGTTGCTTCCACAGGTCCAAACACTGAATGGTTGGGCTGGGAGGCTGTGGAAGCAACAAAAACAACTCTGCCAATGGTACTGCATTCTTAAATTCCATGTCATTAACATATTTGAGAGACACTGAATGGTAAACATTTATCAAGTACATTCTTAGGTGAATGCAAAGTAAGTTTAGCATACCGTTTTATAATTTTGGCATTTCTACTGAATTTCCCAATTTGGTCTCAAAAAATGGCAAACTACTGAGTTTCTTTCACCTCATACTCATGGGAGATTCTAAGAGGTGACTGCTTTGAAACAGACCTTTGTTCAGACCACAGCTCCAAATTGATCATCCCAGTTCCCCAGTGGATATAGCACACTTGTAAACCTCATGGATATTAAATCCATTGACTAGACCCAAGCCTAGACATTTTTTGACGAGTATCCATTCTGTTGACCTCATAGGTCACACCCGATTTTGATTATGACAAATACTCATTGCAACTAATGGATGTTTGAGGTTTTGTGCAGGAACTAAGACTGTTAAGATTAAGATGGGCACAAAACAAGCAAAACCTAAAGACCAATTTATATTCAGTGTTGTAATATATTTGATTTAATTGGTCTATAATAGTAATTAGGGTTCCGATTTGTAATAAGCTCACACACATCACATGCATGATAATACGTAACCTCAAATAAACCGTAAATAAAAAATGACCTTAGAAAGACTTTAGGGTTTTCCTTTCGGTCGACCACCAGACTTTTTCTGTGTCGTTAATTGGACATAAATGACCCTAGGACACACATTTGCACCTATGTTTGATAGGCACTTGATTAGGGTTTGTGTGATGCATAACAGAACCGAAATGCACACATTGTGCACTTTCGGTCGACCGGCCAAGGTAGTTCATTTTGCCCTGGTCGACCGAAACAGTCCTGGGTCAACAGTTGACCAAGGTCCCAGTCGATCGAATCATTGCAGTTCAAAACTCCTAGTCGACCGAAACCCCCTGGGGTCAAA
Organism: Malania oleifera; assembly: GCF_029873635.1. Classification (NCBI taxonomy): domain Eukaryota; kingdom Viridiplantae; phylum Streptophyta; class Magnoliopsida; order Santalales; family Ximeniaceae; genus Malania; species Malania oleifera. The sequence continues at coordinate 28,450,135 of NC_080425.1, forward strand.
TGTTTGACCATCTGGTTGACCAAGGGTTCTCAGGAAAAATCTCAATGGTCTTGTAGACCGAACTAGCCAGTTCAAAATGGCCCGGTCAACCGAACCTCGGTAAAAATGAAAAATCGCCTTTAAAAAGTCACTTTCGGTCGACCGACCACTCAGTTCAAAAATGCCCTGGTCGACTGAACTTGTTCCGGTCGACCGGACCTCTCGTGTTGCCCTGATTTTTACCGCAGTTAAATAATTTTTAAACAGGATTAAAATATTTGAAATATCATTAAACTTTCCTAATAATACCCAATAGGTCCCTAACGGTCATATTTCTTCTCATGTCTATATATATGTGATCATTTGTGAAAATTAGGGATGATGAGCTACCTTAATTAGGGAGAATTCTTTGATAATCCAAAAACACATACTACTCATTTTTTAGCCTCATTCACTCATTGCTTACCTTTTATTAGTGTCTACATCATTTTGTAAATGGATTGAGTGTTTGTTTCCATAGGTTTGCTCTCCTTGCCTTGGTTGATTGACTTGATTTTCTTGAGAGCTAAACCCAAGTATTCTTAGGGAACTTTGTTAATAAGTCTCTCCTAAGAAGACTTGTATAAAACTTCTGAGTATTGCATATTCATTGTAGTATCTTGAGAAGTTTGTATTTGCTTTTGGATTGCAAAAACTTCTTAAACATTTTCAAATATCTATTGTGTCTTTATCTTGAAAAATATTTGAAGAGATATTTGTTTATTTGATAAAATATTTGTTGCAATATTCATTGATTTGCATCATTCGTTGAATACAAAGATTGAACTCTTTTTGCAAACAAAACATATATATTACTTACTTGAGCATGATACAACTGAGAAAATCTGCTGATTGAAATATACATATATGTTGTCTAGTTAGTATCTTTGTGTGAGCCATTAGATTGAACACATGTTGTGATACAAAGATCATACTAGTTGATACTCTCACACACTCATTACACTGTTAGTAAATATATATATCTGAGAGTTGAAATACTAGACCACATTGAGCTTAAATACTAAATCATATTGTGGTGTTTGTGATTGCACGTATCTGGGTACATATCTGCTTTACTTGAAAGCACATTCATTGTACCATTTGGTTGTATTTTAAATACTGTTGTATTTCCAGGCACGGGCCTGAAGAGAGAGACTAGCCCTAGAATAGTCCCGGATTGGCTTAGACCCGGTTAGGAAAGTTAGGTGTACCATCCTGTTAAGGCGTGTAGGTTGAGGTCAGCCCCGCTAATTGACCTGATTAAGGTTGAGGTCAGCCCTGTGCTAATTGACCTGATTGTAATCGGTGTTGCTCCACCCTTAAGTGAGCTATTAGTGGAATCCTCGGACTTGCGAGCTAAAGGCGGGGACGTAGGCACAGTTGGCCGAACCCCAATAACATATTGTGTGCTTGTTTATATTTCCACACTTTATATTTACTGTACGTGTATGTTATTATGTGAATGATGCGCTTGATTTAAATTTCTGTATATTATATTTATCAGCCTATTTGGAACTGCATAAAAAGACCCTAGGTTGTAATATTCATCTAACATCTAGTTCAACTTAGGAGAAAAGTTTAAAATTTCAATTCACCCCCTCCCCCCCCTTCTTGGGAATACACCAATTCTAACACATTCACCTGGACAATACATCACATGTAATAATAATAATAATAATAATAATAATAATAATAATATCAACACCATCATCTTCATGTAAAGGTAAAAACATTGGCTGCAATATAGTTGAATTTTTTTCATCTAAAAACAGTGTTGTAATCGTTCAATTATAAGGGGAGGTTGTTATAAGGGCTAGGTCTGAACTCTAAAGGAGACCAGGAGTTAAGTAATCTAACGTCCAAAAACATTTCAAAGTGATTATCATCATTCTTCTAGAGAACAATCACTCTTTGGCATAAGGTTATTGTTAGATTATCACTTAAAAGTTTAAGCCGTTAGGTTGTGGGCAAACAACATATATCAAACTTTGACACTCCCATTCATGCAGCCCAATTGCACGTAGAAAAAAATAAAAAGACAGTTTGGTGCACAAAGCTCCCGCAAATGCGGGGTCCGGGGAATGAACGAACCACAATAGGTCTATAGTACACAGCCTTACCTTGCATTTTTGCAAGAGGCCGTTTCCACGCCTCGAACCCGTGACCTTCAGGTCACACGGCAACAACCTTACCATTGCGCCTAATCCCCTTCCCTAATTGCACATAGAGATGAAAAAAAAAAAATAAGACCAATTATTGGAGATAAGATAATTTTGAATGACCATATAATAAATACGGGGAACAAGACTAGAACATAGGACCCCCTGACAGCCACAGCTCTAATACAATGTCAGATTACTATATTACCAGTTCACCTAAAAGCTCAAGTTGTTAGGTTGTGAGTCAACAATGTACATCAAGCTTCAACAGTCAGTCAGAACATTTATGGTCTTCGACAAAATAGACAGGATAATAAGATTGGGTTGAATATTTCCCATTAAAGTCCTTGGAATTCATCTCATTAATTTGATCCCTTTTTCCTTCATTTTGACTCGTTATAAACTTGGAAATGGTTTCAAAGAACACTTTTGGGAATATTTGTGGGAAGGAGATGTTACATTATGTGATGCTTTTCCATGCCTTTACTATATCTCTACACTCCTCGTGCTTCATTTTCTAACTTTTACTTGCAGGATGGTAAACTTTTTTTATGTTTCTTGTAATTTAAATTTTCTTTTTTTCACATAATCTCAATAAGCTTGATTCTTGCCAGCTTCTTCTTCACCTAGTGTCAGTGCTTGGAGTCTAAAATATTTCTGGCATTGTCTCTCTCATCAAGTCTTATTGTATTTTTTTGTTTGCTTGGATTTTGAGTGTTCATTCTTTTCCTCCAGCAAACTTTATCTTGAAAGCATGTTTCTTTCAATGAGTAATATCCTACTCCACATGTAAGGTTTCTGGCAGATAAAAACAACTCTGGGATGTTTGCTTCCTCAGGATTCCATTGTCCACAGAAGAACATCAAGAGAGTGAACAAGGCTGTAGTTGAAGACCAAAACCTAGCTTGAGCTGTGAGAGGAGAAAGATTCTGGGTAGTGAAAAGGGTAAAACCTGAGTGCTCAGAAAAAGAGGCCCAAAATAAGAATCCTCAGTCGTCCAGCACCTATTATGCTTAGTCTATAGGATTAGGCGGTGACAGTATGATTATCAATCGGATTGACACAAATGACTATTGAGGGAGCCTAATAAGTTCTTATCTCCACATATTTGTGTAGTGTTTGAGAAGAAAAACTATTAGGTTAGCACTTTACCTAAAAACTTAAGTTGTTACATTGTAGGTCAACTATGCATCAAGCCTTAACACTCCCCTGCACTTGCTGCCCAAATACACATAGTGATACAAACAAACAATGAATGACACCCAGCACAGGTAACAAGGTAAATTTTCAAAAAACTTACAATGAATGAGAGCAACAAGAACCTAGGACTCTAGAACTTCTGGCAACATGAGTGTTGGGTAACCATTTTACCAGTCTTTTATCTCTTTTAGGTTGTGGGCCAACAAGAGAAACTAAACAAATGTTCATATTTCTGCATTTGCCCATTTAATAGGGGGTTATGGAACTCTTAGTTTAGTGTTGGCGAGCCTAACTGCATTAAGTTCAGCCCCCATGAAGGAGATATTTCTTTTGAACCAACTGGGTTTTTTGGCTGCAAGGAATGTAAGATTTTGTGGAATCTTGCAATATTAAATGTTGTCTGTTGTGTTTAGTTGGAGATAATAAAAAATGATTTTCTTCCTTTTAATATATTACCTTAGAGAGTGGTGTGCTATGCGTTGCCTTAGGTCACAGGGTTGTTGCAGGACTATGGTTATACAACATGACCAGAAGAATCTGGTCTTTGGATTCTGACTTCTCTTGGGTTTCTTTGGTAGACTCTTTGTCCTCCATTTGTTTATACTTAGTTTCTTCCCCCGGACAAATTTTCTTTTATAAAAGAAGAGTGGTATTATAATGATTCAATTGTTTTGAGAATTATGAATTCATATACCTTCATACTGCATAATTCACACACGCACGCACGCGTTTTTTTCAGTCTATTTTTCATTTTAAGTTCTGCAATGTCATATCCATATTAAGATTTCTCTTTCTTTTGGTATTTTCCTCATTTCTTCAAATCGAAATCAATCACCACAGCACATAATTATTTAACCCAAGAATTCTGGGGGAGAAACTTTAGAACCAGTTGGTAAATTTCACAGTTCTTAAGTTTTTTTTTTTTTTTTTAACTTGATTTAAGAGTTAATGGAACTCAAGCTCCCATTAGTCAACTAAGCCACCATATGATTTTCCAAAAGCTCTCCAAACTGTGTAGCACCGCCCCATCAGTTAAATATTCTGAACCATAAAAGTGGAAAAGCCAAGAGCAGAGTATTGTCCTTTTATGACAGTAAAAATCAAAATTTTTATAGTAGGGATGCAAGTCCTCATTTTAAGTACACAAAATTTCTTAAACCCTTCCCTAAAATTTTTCTCTTGATAAAAAAATAACTATATATATATATTATTGTTATATAAGGCAGCATACAAAAAGTACATGGATAAAGTAATACCATTAGGCCGAAGATCCCCTTCATATGTCTGTTCACCAGATTCTGGCCAAACCTCATGCTAAGAACCATCAACAGAAATAAATGACACAAAAGATTGAGTCGGATGTAAGAGTTTGAACATTGGATGTATTGGCAAACAAACCAGCCTAGAGAATGCAAACAATAATAATCAGTATTCAAGAATTCCATAAGAAACAAGGAGGAGAAATGCCTCAAGATTAGAACCATGAAAAGAACCAAATTCTTTGAATATCTGTCTTTTGTATATGCACACTCCACTCGTCATGTGCAAAGAAATGTCAACGTAGAGAAACCACAAATTAACTTGCAGGAAAAAAGAATTTGGTCAATGCATGTCGTAATTGAAGTTAAAAAGTTGTTCATAGTCGACTAATTTGTCAATGTTTGTAGCTTCTATTGAGGTGATGCATACACAAAAGTGCAACAGTGCCTTAAAATTTACATACATCGTACAACTACAATTTTCTAGGAATTGTTTCCTACTTCCATAATATCCTCAGACGCTAGTAATCTTGAGGGAAAATGCATAGAATTAAACAATATTTGGTGTGGTAATCAGACAACAGACAGACGAAAGCAAGACAATGCGTCCTTTGTTGTGGGGTTGGCCAGTTTATGGAAAAACCCAAACAACCGCACTGTTATGTTGCTTGTAGGATTCTATAGTGTATCTCAAAGGCTCTCCTAGAAAAGGTTTAATATAGCAGCAAGATCTAATGTTGAAGCAAAATACTGAGCTATTGCTGATACTGTGAGTGCGTCAAGTGATTGAAAACTTGAAATCTCCTACATCATAGACAGGATTCTTGGTAGAAAAACCTATAGATATGTTTGTGATAATCAAGCAGTCATTTATATTGCTAGCGACGTAGTGTTTCATGAGAAGACAAGAGGACATAGAATTTGACTATGGTTTCATGAGGGGTGCTGTGCTTGTGAAGACTCTAATTGTAAGATCAAGATCAATTACGCATTGTTTTCATGAAGGCTTTATTTAAGCTTGCCTTGTCTAATGATTGTAAAGCTGGGGTCAGCTGATGTTTATACACTGCCAGCTTGGTAGGGAGTGATAGAATATGCCATTTCAGTAATTGTGTGGTGTGAATGGGGGGTATTTTGTCTTTATTATCTTTTTATTATTAATATATAAGAGGACAAATATGAACTGTACATATGCTCCAGGAAACTGCCGTCTGGCTTTTTTCCTCACTCTCTCTTCTTCTCTTCTCCATCTCTAACTTTAAAAAGACGAAGGAATTTAAAACTTTCCAAATCCAAATATAGTTTGCTAAAGAGAAAGGAGGTAAAGAAATATGAGAGAAAAAAAAGTTACAATAATAGACTCCAAAGTATCTGAAGTCCATATCCTACCATATGTTGCTGAGGTTAATGCTCCATAGTTGAAATTCCAGGCCTCTTTGCTAATTAAAACAAAAATAATAATAATAAAGAATGGCATTTCTGGGCCACAAGGTCCCCCGTAGGGGGAAGTATCATCAGTGTGCGCAGCCTTACCCCTGCTTTTTTATGCAGAGAGGCTGAAAGTAATACCCATATATGTGTGTTTTGGAGATTCCACATGCACCAGCAGATACAATCAAGGCAATGTTAAAAACAATATTCAAATGAGAACCAAACAAACCTTGAAAATCCCCCAGAACCAGCACCAACTTTGTCAGCAATAATACCAGAGTCAATATGGATAACCTTGGAGTCATCTTTTGGAATAGATATCTGCCGTTACAGAATTAATCCAACACTAATATCACCTACTAACTTGACACATTCCTCCTCTTTTGCATGCTCAAGATTCCGCCTGCTTTAAAAGAAAATTCAAAACCACAATTGGAAGTTAATAATCATTTCAGAGAGAAGAAAGAAGGTGTGGGCAACATGTAAGACCAATTAAATATATGCAACAAATGTTTGACCTGCATTAGGCAAAAACGCAAAGCAACTAAAAGCTAATTAATGGATATAAAGATAGCTAGGGCATGCAAAGAAATTCATGCATTGATCCCATATATATTGTGCAGCAATTATTGTACAAACCATATTAATTAAATTTTCATGCAGTGAGACACATGTATTCTTAGAGTGAGATGTGTTGCTTCTTCTCGATGCAAAAATCATGGCAACAGTCTCCATATATCAATTAATTTATGGGCTTGGATGTTAGCGTTGATTATATTAGATGGGAATCGGGAAGAACACCAAAACACAAATAATTAAATAATAAATAAAATGACATGATTGGTGCAAAGCTCCAACTTAGGTTGACCTATCATGAAATATTATATATTGCTTATTAGAGGGAGCTGCAATTTCATCCCTGCAAGTTCTGATCTCACTCATATCCTCATCTCCAACATCAAGTTCATGCAAAAAGTTGATCTCACCAAGCATGCATTGGGATGAGCAACTTTAGAATGACTACTTCTGCTTCCTGCCTATAAAATCATGCCCTTGCAAGATGCTGTAAAGTTGGGTAAAAGTGATAGTGTCGCAACTCACTCAACAACAAAATATTCCTCAGAACATCCATCAGACCGGTACTCAATACTGCTATACTCTTCATAACCATTAACTTCAATCCAGCTATGGAGCCACTGAGTTCCTGCAACATTGTGCATGCAAAACAGGAATAGAGTGAACAGTCAAGAGCACCGAATGCTTGTTCCAATAAATATACGAAGACATACTGAGTATGTTTAAGTAGCCTTAAACATGTACAATAAAAAGTATCATATATCCTTGGTACAAGCAAAGTTATAGAGTTTGACTGTTCATTAATGTAACAAGGCTCTTTTAAAAGAAGATATTTGAACTTTTGATTGTGTGGCAATTTGGAGACTAATTTCAAATTCAAAGAATAGAGTCAAGGGTATCTGTTCAGTTGATTAGTAGTTATAATCTGCGTTTAGCTTAATTTGTGGTTAGGCTTATGTGAATGTCGGTTGGTTTATAATAGATGTACTTTTTTAGGGTTTTATTTGTAATTTATTGTATTTTAGTCTTCCTGATAAGTTAGTGTGTGAGCATCATGTAAAGACAATTTTTTGAATTTCTAAAGTCTTGAAATTCTAAAGTCTTGAAATTCTTGAATTTTGGGATTTTGGCCAAAATTAATTTTGCAAAAGAGAAATGGAATGTTGTTTTATTTTCAAACCCTCCTGAAAATTTGAAATTACCGAAATTTATGACCATGTGTGTGAATGATCTGTGCGCGTGTGTCAATGCATAGGCAATACTTGCATGAAGTTCAGTGTGCTCATTGTACTTTGTTTCCCTTTTGAGCACTTATCCAATAGAATTTGTCTTTTAGTCCTGCGGCTCCATAATATTGGAGAACCAGATGCAAAGACTGTAGGGAATTTGATGCAAGTATAGCCATGTGCGTGTGCGTTTAATTGGTAGTCTTAAGCAGGTTGTCAATGTCAGTATCTCCTCTAGTCAGAAACTTTAATGTTTGGGGTTAATTATTAAAGCCAGCTCTATTAATGCTACCAAGCAACATGCGCGCACGCACACACATACATTTTTTGTGTGCGTACAAGTGTGTGAGTTTAATTGGCAGTCATAAGCAGGTTGTCAATATTAGTATTTACTTAGCCCATTCAATTTTAATGCTACCACATAACTGGTAAGTAAATGTTCATTTTCCTATAACATAATATTGTTCCTGCTACCATAGATATGCACTACTAAGTGCTGTTCTGTGTGTAGGTGTCTGCAGGCATTGTGTATATCTATGTACATTTTGCTGCTAATGTTTTTAGTACAAATTGATCTAAACTTGTTTCCATCAGCACAATTCTTTGTCAAGAAGCATTAATAAAACTCTTATTGATCTTCTCCATAACGTTCCCACACCTGTACACCTGCATTAATCCAAATCTATTACTCTCCATAAAGCAATCTACAAGGTCATGCCTAAAATAGTTTGTAACAAACTCAAGCCCTTATTTCTTAGATTGGTCGATGTAGGACAAGAAGCAAGACCTTGGGGATCCTTGCTGGAGAATAATTAAGAAGAGTTAAGGAATTGTGGGTTAAGTTCGTAGTTTATTATGTGTTTAGTATTAATTAGTATAGGACTATGTGTATCTGGGGTTGTTTGTATTGTGTAAAGTAGGGTTATATTTGTGACGTAATGTAGTTTAAGGGGTTTAAGTGTAATTTCACATAAAGAGGGTTTCTTATAAATAGTGTGTGAAATCCACATTGTAGACAGTTGTTTACGAATTTGAATTGTTGATTGAACATGAGTTTCCCCCTGGTATCACCTCTCTCCTCCCTTCCCTTTCCTTTCTCTCTTCTATTTCTTCTAAATTCTCCCAAGACTGCAGAACATTGATAATGTCCCTGCATCATTGGTCCTACTCACTCTCACTCTATTCCTCATTAGACTCGAGTATTGAGTTGGCCAAACTAGGTTTAGGCGGCGCATAGCGCCAAAAGGTCTGAAAAATTTTCGTTTCCCTAGCCTGAGACAATTGCATTTTGGAAGGATTCTTTTTCATGCCTTTGTGTGGCCTACTACTTTCAGGCTTTCAAGTGAGTGTGCTTCACTAATTTTTAGCATGATGGGGCAGCTTTGTCAGACTGATGCTTTTTTCTTTCTTTCTTATTTGTGATTTACGTTTTTCTTTTCCCTTTCTTCATTTCCAAGGAGGATGGCTTATCATCCCTCTTGGTTCTGTCTTCCTATTTCTAATTAATACATTTCCTATTTATCTAAACAAAGTTCAGAAGGACATTCCTTTTTTAGGAAACAATAACAATTTTTGTAAAAAAAAACTTTCACATTTCCCTCTTTTCTTTTTTTGAAAGGAAAACAATTTTGAAACAGATCAAGTCAACAGAGTTTAGATATTTGTCAAGTTTCACTTTTGATTCAACAAGGTCTACTTCTTTTGGTACCAAATTAGCCTATAACTAACTTCATATTTTTAGAGTAAATTGAGTCCTAGTTGATTTATATGTTTTTTAGTCATTTTTAGAAGACTTCTACCCATGAAGAAAGTTTCTAACAGTCCATAATACTATCTGTTATATGGAAATGAGATCAGAGTCAGATTAATGAAAATTTAAATCTTTTGGTTGCTTATTGAACGCATGGTTGCCTAGTTTTCTTCTTCTTCCACGCATTCTTCTTGTTCTTTTTTCTCTCTACGGCACCATGACATTGAAGTTGCATATTTGTTACATTTTATAGTGGATTTAGTTCATAAATTTTGACCATGTCCATTAAAAGAAACCTACCTTCCACAATACATTCTATGCTAATGATGCGAACCTCAATCAACACGCATTGAGACCCAACAAACAATGTTGGAATGCTTGCCCAAGAAAGCTAAAATTCAGATTTTTGGATAGATATGAATGGTAGACCTCGACCCGTTGTTTACGACAAACAAGAACTTTGGTATATAGGACCTCAACCCATTGTTTAGAGCGAAACACGAACCTTGGTATAAGGAAGACGCCACAAACGGTGGTGGAAAGCCGTTTGATAAGTCGATAGTGAACACCACGGGAAATCCCGATAAGTTCGAAAAGTTCTTCAAAAGAACCAAGAAGAAACAAAGCCTCAATGCCTCACATTTTTATTCTATTCTCATTTAGCTCTTACAATGGCTATATATATAGCTAGCATGGGGGACAAGGACATTAAACACTTAACAATTCCCACACAAACATGGGAGACAAGAACATTAAATACTTAGCAATTCCCATACAAACATGGGAGACAAGGACATTAAATATACCAACTTACTAGACACCTTAATGACTCTCACAACTTACTAAAAACCTATGCAAGCTAAGTTGCCTTGCAATGCACCATTAAGTCAAATCCCATATTTGAATTAACACACAATTATTAATAAGGAGATTAAAACCATTAAGCAAGATTAGCTTCATCACAAACTTGAATTAAGTTAATAAGTCTTCATCTTTCTTTGGGCCATGCTTGGAGTGCCCCATTTTTGAATAAGCCTTATCTTGAATCAGCCCGTAAAGTATTTCTTTGATTTTCTTGGATCTCGCTTTGATGATAGGCCCAACTGAAACATATAATGGATCCTTCCATGGTGCTCATTGATTCTCATCATTCCCCCACTCTTCAAAAGGATTCGTCCTCAAATCCATTCCATGTAATATTAAACCAATACTAATGGCATGAAAAAATTATAGAAACAATGAATCAAAGGATGGTGCTCATTGATTCTCATCAGCTAACCTCCATTCTGCACCCTTATTCCCATTCCACATACTGTAATAAGACCCATTCCAGCTTTAAAATGTCCAATACTCTTTGTACTATGAACATTGAACTAGTCAGTTTTATAATCATATTATACAGTGACTATGTTAATTAGTAATTCAATCGAAGGATAGATTCCAAAGTTGCACAATTCTCATTTGTACCATTGAAATAATTCTACCCCAAATCCAAGGAACCACCTTAAGAAACCAATGACTGCTTTTCAGTTCAATAGGAATCCCCGAAAGTTCAATGCTCGTGTCCAGGAACTGCTTCAAAATCTGGAATGTGCTCAACACTTTCTGTGTTTAGAGAAAGTCGTTAATAAATGGCATGACCACCAATTAGTATTCCTAAATTGCGTTTTAGAAAACAAGTGGTCTTAGGGATCAAAAATGTTCAGTCCATAAGCTCAGAGTTACAGAGAAGAGAATGCAAGAAAAAATGGTGTGAATTTTTTCTGCAAATTAGAACAACAGTTCTTATCTCTCACATGTTCACCAAGAAGGGAGGAACACACGAAGACTTTTCTAGCATGAACACTCTCATCAATCATGTCTCAGAGAAAATATTTACATAATGCTAGATGGGTATACAAAATTTATAAAATGACGAAAAAAAAGCAGGCTACAGTAGCTGAAATATGCATGCACTTCAAACAATGCAAAAAACACGAGAAAGATGATGATGATGATGATGAATGAGGACTCGAACTATAATTGTAATGGTAAATGTAAAGGCAAAAGGTATCTATCAGAAGGAAATAAGAACATCAAATTAAAAGACTGGAAGAGAGCTTATTTGGATGGCTTCAATAAAGTCAAAACTCTGGTAAAAAAAAAAGAATTGTTATTTAACCAAAATTTAAGTCTCAGATTTTAGAAATCAGAAGCATAGATTCCTGAGAATTCAATATTACCGATACGAGTCTCGTATTGCTTCTTGCTTTTAAATACAAGATCAGAAATTCCTGTTCTGAAGGCATTGTAATTTGCAGAATTTCTCCTTCAGTACCCATGCATCAAGCTGTTTGAAGAAATAAGATACAGAAAAATTTTAGTCACAGAAAAATCTCAAAAGCTCAAGCACTTCGTAGCATAGGCATCTTGTCTCTCTAAAAAATATCCCAAGAGAAAAGAAAACAGCATGCCTTTGCACCACCACCAAACAACAATTGAACATGCAAATGCCGTTTTGGCCTTTTCCATAATACTTCAGTGATTGAAGCTCAGCAACATAATATGTCAACAGATACCCATCTCTGGTGAATTCATATCGATCACCATCATCTTCAAAAAGAACACCATTAGCTTTCCCCGCAAATGCGAAAATCTATGTCACATGGATTGTAAATAAAATGTACAGGAAGTAGAAAATAATTAAAAAGAAGAAGAAGAAGAAGAAGAAGAAGAAGAAGAAGAAGTTGCAAGACTCTTAACATGAGTTAATGGAGCCAAGGTATCGAGTAAGTTAATCCATCCATAAAAAGCCAACATTTTGTCAGTGTCATTTAAACTCCAACAATAGAATCCTCAAGAAGCCAAAGGTACAGATGCCTTATGATATATAGCCTTAGCCTAAAACCGAGATTCCCCTCCTTACCTTAGCCTAAAACCGAGATTCCCCTCCTTACTCAACTTCTGGTCCACTTTATTCGGGGCATGGATTTAACATTTTGTGGTAGGAAATTCGGAGAGAAGGAAGTCAGCCTGTGGTGAAACTATAAGGTTAAGAAGGGATCGAGGGAATTGGCAAACTTACAGTGCTCTATTAACCACGATGGAAAGGGACTGATCTTCGGTGGTGCTTGTTAGGTTTTTTGGTTGGTGGGAAGCGTTGTTTGAAAAGTTTTAATTTCTAGGTGCTTAGCTTACTTTCTGAGGACATCTAGTCCCCTTTTCTATCTCTTTATCTCTTAATATATCTTCTTTGTTTTTAATAAAAACAGAAGATACATTAGAAAGAGCAATGAGAAATACAACCTAGACAGGGACAGGAAGTCCTTCAAAACAAATAAAATAAAAAAGAAGAAAAAATAAAAAATAAAAAATGAAATAAGAACTAACAAGACTTAACCAAGAAAATCCCTCTTTATTCCATCGTAGTTCACCAAGACCTTCATTCTAAAATAGGCTAGTTCCCTTTGGCCCTTAGCCTTACTTCTACCCTTGGTCTTGAATTTCCACAAAATTATCAAAATTTCCATCGAAATTTCTGTTTTCCGTCACCCTTGAAATTGAGATAGCAATCGATTTCCGTCTTGCATAACTTCCATTGAAATTTCAACAAATCATTTGAAATTTATCGAAATCTTTAAAATTTCAGCAAAATCAGTCGAAATTTTAACCATAGAATGAAATTTCCTTAGAATTCAAATTTGAGATTTAGACACGAAGCGAAATTTTTTTCATAATTTATTTTTTTTTTAATTAAAACAAAGGATTATTACAAGGGCTTTTGAAATTACATGAAAAATTAAACTTCCAACATTATAACCATTGTTGTCTAAATTATCTTTATTTAACTATTATTTAATTGATTTACAAATTTTATTTATATTAACATAATATGTTTAATACACATATTATATAACAACTATTGCACCTCCTACACAGAAAGAGCATCCCTGGACCACAAGGCTCCTCATTTTACAAGGGGAGGGGGAGGGTCATCTCAGTGTACGCAACCTTTTCCCAACTTTTTATACAAAGAGATTGTTTCCTTAGACTCGAACCCAAGACCAACCAGTCACAAAGGAGCAACCTTACCACTGATCCAAGGCCTGCCCTCTCATACACAACATAGATGTATTTAATTTGTAATATATTATTCATAAATTTACATTATTATGTCTATTAACTATTTCTAAAGTTTCAAAAAAAATTCCATGCTTTACTACTAATTTCACTCACTTTTTCAAATTTAACTTGAAATTGACATCAAAATTTCCATACTTTTGGAGCTTTGAAATTTTAGTTGAAATCGAAATTTAAGATCTTGCTTCTACCACCATCAAGATGAGCTTAATTTCTTCCAGGATTAGACTGTTGTAAAGCCATCTTATCCATCATTGTTGTGCTTCTAAATCCTTCACAGAAATCTCCTCCACAGTGGTATGCTGAATTCCATCCTTACACTGTTGTTTATTATCCATATCATCATCCTCAAAAATAAGAATCCCTTCCAAGCCTTCCATCAGAGAAGGAGGTACAAAAGGTAAATCCCCAAGTACATCAGATTAGTTGGAACCATATACATATTATTCCCAAATTTCATCCCAAAAGCAATCCCCCATCACAGTCAAACTCACCAAGGACTTAACTGCCATTATCTAAGAGATGTCCCCGTCCCCATTTCATCATCTCCTTACCTTGCTTTCATTCTCGCTAATTGCAGCCCTCTGATAATTTGGATATTTCACAATAGACAACTTTCCTCCTGCATCACTCCTTAAAAATTTTGGCAGAATACCTTATCTTCCCTTCAATTCAATTCTTACTCTCAATTCCATGCCTATCCGAACCAGCTTCTGAGCAAAGTCTTTTGGCCCCTAAACTTATCTGATTTACTTCCCATACCTAAAGAATTTACCCCAAAACCATCATTTTTCGAATTTTGTTGACGCCAGCTTCTGGGTCCTTACTATTACAACCCCCCCCCCCCCCCCCCACACACACACACACACACAGAGCAAAAGAAAAAATCAAAATCAAAATCAATGGCCAGCACTCGAGACTCATATTTCTCTCCACCGCCCAAGCTCACTCTGACTTCAGTCTGGCTTTCACTGTCCTTCTAACAAAGCTGATTGGAATCTCTTCCCAGTGAAGAAGAGGTAGCCACCTGAGCTTTCTCCAAATGTTAACCAGAAGACAGGAGGTGGGTTTCTTCGAAGGCAATGAGTAGGCTGCCCATTTAAAAAAGTACCAAAGATTTAGGCCTGATTGTTACTGCTTCCAACTTGCTGAGCCTCCGAAATAAATATTTCTGCCGATTAGAATTTTGAGCCTGAGTTGGAAGCCCATTTTTTTTATGCTGGATCTGATATAAGACTTCCAAAAGGATGGGCCAGATCTAGTGAAATGTTAATGACACCCACCCCAACTTATTCCAAAATCCACGTCAATCCCATGTGCAGGCCCATCCCCATATTTCACACAACCCAGTCTATTCCACCCCATCTCCTCAACCCAACCTTCCTTCAACAAAACCCTAAACACATCTGGATGCACAGAAGAATTGAGTCAATTGACAGCCAACAATACAAACCAGGCATTACGACCTGCATTGCACCACCACAATGATCACAGACTTTGTTGCTTCCTGTAATCACCACCTTGCTCCAACTGTTTAGTGGTGCTGTGGACCCTCAACATCAATAGAAACCATCGCACCAAATTCCTTGGCCATCACACGAAAATCCTGCACAAATCCTCCCCATTCATTTCACTTAGGTCCTCTAGGGACAAAAAACTGAAAAATGCTTAACCTTCCAATTCCCTAACCATGTAAAGCCTTATTTTGACATATTTCTCACCTTAGAACATGAACTCCTAAACCCTGAATTTTTACCATCTTAAGGAGTTGGCGGGCCAATTCATCTCACACAAATATCATCAAATTCCATAAGATCTTCACAAAACACAAGAATGTTTTAATTTCATACTAATTGATACCGATTCAATTGATTTATTTTAAATTTACAACAAACAGAACCCAACCAAATTAACTTATTTAAGTCTCAGGATCAATAAAGTCTTGACCCTGACTCAATGGTGGGGGGCAGATCCAAACAAGGCCAGGAAATTCTCTCAATCTTTATCTCTGCCACAATTTAATTATTGGGAGTATTGAGATGCCTCCAAGAATGTGTACCAACAGAATGAAGTTAACTCTTTCATGGTTTATTTTACTTTAATGATAAAATGTCTATTGAAATAGCATTATGGTGGGACAAGTTTGAACCAATTAAAGAGATCTGACAAGAGTCACAAGACAATCACAAATTTTGGACTGCCAATGTGCAAATCGCAGACCATTAGCCAGACTGTCGTTTCATTAACCTGATATATTAATGGTTTTTTAGGTAAAAAATATATGTATATTAAGAGAGAAAGAAAGAACTTAACCTGGATATTAATGTTAAAATACAGCATCCAAAACAAAGTAATTAATCAGCAGAGAGTCTCAGATTTTTTAAGGCAAGTAAAGATCAAATAATGGAGTGCCATCGATCTAGCCAACCTAGATGAAACGGCAATATCTAAATGGTTCTCCATAATCTAGAATTTTCCAAAGTTCAAACTAGTGAGAATTCTTAATGAGTAAAGACATAAACCCATCTCGCTATATCAATGTCTCATGAGGAAATTTCATAGATTCTAAAGGAGAGCATGGCAAATTAATCCAATGATGATAACTTCTCACAAATTAACCTTGAAGAAAATGAAGATGATTGCAACAGGATAGGGTTTCCCCAGGCCCATTACAACTGAGAGAAAAAAAAGGTGGTTCCACTGGCAAAAGTTGTGTCAAACACAGAAAAGCAAAGGACAAAGGCCACACGCCTCTTGGAAACAAAGGGCCAAAGACCATGAACCCCTCTAAATTTTAATAATCCCAATAATTAAATTCGTGCAAAGAGACTAGTGAAGATAATCTCCTGGTCCTGTTTGGGTTCCCCCCCCCCCCCCCCAATTAAGTCAAGGTCAAGACTTTATTGATTCTGAATTTTGACATGTTTTTTTTCTCTTTCCATTAGAAACCCTACAAAAGAATCAAGAACTACAATTTCCTTTCCTAAGCCACTTAGATCTAGTTTTATCCAACATCTTTTTCCTTACAAAGCAAGCCAATCATCTGTCTCTCAGGAGAAACTTGTCTTGCCCCTTAAGCCTCAAACAACACCTATGAATCCACAAATCCACCCTTCCACCCATGGTCTTAAATTTCCACAAAATTATCGAAATTTCTGTCAAAATTTCTAATTTCCATCACCCTCGAAATTGAAATGGCAGTCAATTTCCGTCCTGCATAATTTCCGTCGAAATCTCATCGAATCATCCGAAATTTATCGAAATCTCAAAATTTTAGGGAAATTTGTCGAAATTTTAACTATACAATGAAATTTCATCGAAATTCAAATGAGAGATTTAGGAGTGAAGTGAAATTTCACTTTTAATTTATTTTATCGAAGCAAAAGATTATTACAAGTGATTTTGGAATTATATGCAAAAATAAACTTACAGTAAATTTTTATTTAACCATTCATGTATAAATTATCATTATTTGTATAATAAATAACACTTACAGTAACATTTTATTTAACCAATCATGTTTAAATTATCATTATTTGTATAATAAATAACACTTAAAGTAACATTTTATTTAACCATTCATGTTTAAATTATCATTATTTGTGTAATAAATAATATTTAAATGATTTATGAATTTTATTTGTATTAACTAAATATGTTTTATGTACATTATATTACAAATATGTTTGATACACATACTATTTTACAACTTTTCCACCTCATACAAAACATAGATGTTTTTAATTTGAAATATATTAGTCCTAAAACTTGCATTATTATGTTTGTTAACCATTTCTAAAGTTTCACAAAGAATTTCATGCTTTACTACTTGTTGACCTAATAAGGTTTTTCAATTGGTTTTGATGATAACAAACGAATGATGATTTAACTTGAAAAAGGTTGAGTTTTTGATGTTTCAGGAAATATGGATCAAGTGTGGTTCAAAGCATGCTTAAATTCAGCTCAAGTATGGTTTAAGAGAAGAATAAGCACAAGTCAAGTATGAAGATAATTTCTCAATGTTCCAAAGAGGGTCTAACGTAATTGAAGCTCAAGCAAATTGTTCAAAGAATCTCTAGAGCAAAGAAAACTCAAGCATGAAGGCTTAGGAAACATATTTGTAAGTATTTCAATAGGCAAAATATCTTTGAAAAATATTTTGAAGCTTTTTCTAAGAGATTATCAAGGTTTAAAGATCTATTTAAATATATTGAATTGAGTTTTTATAAAAATCATGGGAGAGCAAAACAGTGTTAAAAAAAGAAGAAAATTTTTAAAACAAGTTTTTGGGAGTTCAGATGACTGAACTGTTCAGTTCAGATGACTGAAGTGACAACTTCAGACGACTGAACCTTAAGTTCAGACATCTGAAGAATTACTTCAGACGTCTGAAGATTAAGTACAGACGTCTAAAGAATTTCCAGAACAGGCAAAGAGTTGCAACAGCAAGTTCAGATGTCTGAACTTGCGACTTCAGATGACTGAACCCTGAGTTCAGACATCTGACCCTGTATCCAGTTCTATTTTTTAAGGGTTTAAGAGACTTCAGACGTCTGATCTTGACACTTCAGACATCTGAACACTATTCAACGGGCAAAAATTTTAAAACTCTTATTTTAATTGTAGCCGTTTGAAACCCAAATTTTCTAATATCTTGGGAATTTTTTTAAGGAAATTCTTGCAACAAGGAAACCTACTTAGAAGCCTATAAATATATGGTTCTTGTGAAAAAAAAAATTATCCAAAGCATTGAAACTCTCTCAAAGTTCTCTTGCTCTCAAAGTCTCTTACTCAATCTTTTGAAAAGCTGAAAGTATTATTATTCTGTTTTTTTTTTGTTCGTCAAAATTCTGAAGAACTACTGTTTTCTCATCTGGAGAAAAGGATTTTGGTGAATTCTTTGAAAAGCTTCAAAAGTTTATTTCATTCTTGATATTTTATCTTTTGAAGTACATAGTTCTTATCTGTACTAATCTGCTCTGTGAGTGAGCTTCTCTTGTACATCAGGTTTTGATATTTCTCTTATAGATTTTGAACGATTCCAGGCTATTGGAACGTTGACCAAACAAGGGCATATTGTTTGGAGAAGGTGGGCTCTAGCCTTGACCAAAGGAGTGATCGTAAACAGGCGTTGTTCCACCCGGTAACGAAACTACTATAGTAGAAACCTTTGGTATTTTGCTAAGGGCGAGGACGTAGGCTGTGTTGAGGCCGAACCTCGTAAAAATCTTGTGTCTTTCTCTCTATTTTATATACTTTACTTGCTGTGTGATTTCAAAGTCCAGGAAACAAGTTTCAAAGAGAAAGAAATAAGGATTCTTGGTATTTAGAAAGTACGTTTCGATTAACCATTTGCGGAAACCCACAAGGGAGTACGTTGGTTAATCTGCGGAAATCTTAAAACAAGTGAGGAGCATACTAAAAGTTATTTCAAAATAGGTTATACATATTCACAGGGAAATCATCAAAAGCAATATCATCCTTGATTGAGTGATTAAATTGTTTTAGTTTCATTGATTGTCTTGTTTATTTAGATTACAAGTATTCTAAGGAGTGTTTATATATTATCTGTTGTGCTCTATTCATTATTAAAAAACATAAAAATCATCAAAATATAAAAAGATTCCAATTCACCCCCCCTCTTGGGAAGCTATTTCTAATTTCACTACTAATTTCCGTTATTTTTTCAAATCGAAATCAAAAGCTCTGTACTTTTGGAGCTTCGAAATTTGAGTCAAAATCGAAATTTAAGACGCTGGTTCCAGCAATATGAAGCGTCACAATCTAATATAAAAGGGTATTGAGATCTAATTCCATCACATGTGTGCATATCATCCCCAACCATATCTCCAGAATCATCTTAGTCATGCCTAGGTGGGTGCAGAAGATGTTTCATATTATATTGATACTCCACAGGGTCAATCTCATAAAAAATATCCTCTTTAAGCTTAGACTCAAGATTGACTTGAGGCTAGAGGCGCTGAACAAGTTTACTAGATGGTCTAGGGGCTTGACTAATCCTGTCAAGAGCTATAGGAACTCAGCAAGGAAAGAATATGCTCAGCTGACCCTTCAAAATATGGAGACCACTAAGTTGCCTAACTTAATGATATAGGTCTTCCCCTATAGGGCACGGGCACTTAACTAAAAAACTCTTTTAAGACTTGTTCTTAAATTGCTCATTTACTCAAACTCCTTGTCTACCAAGCCCTCAAGTGTGTCGTCAAATAGGAAGTTTGAGTGTCAATCTGTGTATGATCAGGCGTGGATCACTAGTATTTTTTTTTTAATAACTAAAGAAGATATATTAGATAGAAAGAAGGGAAGGACCAACATGTGGGGACAAGGAGTCCACCAAATAAAAATAAAAAACACACCAAAGGAAAAAAGAAAGAGAAGGAAAAGAAAAAAACATAAGAAAGGAAAAAGCAGCCCGGTGCACAAAGCTCCTGCATATGCGGGGACCAGGGAAGGGGTAGACCACAGTGGGTCACTACTATTGCTAGTGACATTGAAAAATGCATTAAAGGTCAATCAAATAAAGTGACACTGAGGAACACTCAATTTTATTATGAATCCAAAAGTTACTATGACGCACACATTGATGTACAAGATTGAAAAACAAATGAGAATGAAAACCGAAACAAAGGATTGCATTAAAGCTGCCTTCAATCCCTAACCAAGTAAGGCAGCATTATCCCGAAAAAAACCAAAGGAGTGGGCCCAAATGAGGCCAAGTACACAGCCATAAGGTCCACATAATAGCAAAAATCATGCTGCGCCAAAGAACTTGACCCTTCCTACTCTTGCCTAAACCCCAGTGTCTCACCAAAAGGAAATCACCCACCACCTGCAGCGATACCCAAGCTTCACCATAACCAGAAAACAAAGCATTCCAGAGATGCGAAGCCACCTTGAAGTGAAGGAAGAGAAGAGTGGAAATGGATTTTAGATAACAAAACAAATCTATTATGAGAAGAAATAATTGCAATGGAAGGAGGATAAGAAATCCTCCAAAAATATACGCAAGAAAGAATGCAAAAAAGCAGACTAAATATATAGCAGTCTTCCAATCCCTTTGGATATCAGACAGCTGGAGAGCCCCAAAACCTCCAAAGAAATGTGCCCAAAAAGGAATAAAAAAAACATGTAACTTTTCTCCCAAGGAATGGCAGGGACACTGTTAATTTTAATGCAACCAAAACCTGAATATGGGTGCTGGCAGGGTTAATATCTACTCATGTATATCTAACACAGGCAACCAAGTTTGTAAACGTTAATATCAAGATCTTGCACAGGAAAGCAAATTCATCACGCCTAAACCAATGTTGACTTTGCAGTTTGCATTAATGACCTCGTGGCAAATTAGAGGGTGGTCAGTGGTGACTCAAATGGTAATGGTGGACAGGAAGGAGCACATGCATGTTGGGACCACAATAAGAATTTAAGGCAAGGTCGTTGGTTTTGACGTAGATGTTGGGGAAGATGTTCTAAAATATCTCTGCTGAGGTGCTGTTCCAAGAGGGTACAACTACAATTTTCAGTTCTTCCTGTGGTGATGAATAGTGCAGTGGTTGACTGTCCTGCTTTTCTCCTGTGGTTCTTAAAAGTACTTCACATAATCTTGCAGCCATAGGAGGCCGTGGAATGGAATAGGGTCTGGTCTAATACCAAACTGATGCAAAGCAGAGAAGAGAAAGAAGAAGAAAGGAAGTGTTGTATTTTAAAGGGAGAGATGGGGAATATTGAAGGAAATCCTGATTCAATTCGAATTCTAAAACTAACAGGGGAATATTGAAGGAAATCCTGATTCAATTCGAATTCTAAAACTAACTCCACAACATACAACAATCAGGTACATATACACCCTACAATTAACCAAGGCACATAATTACACAGTACAGTAGTACTCTAATAATTAAAAATATAAACATGGTTATCAAAATGTGACACATGAATCCAAATCTCCCAAACCTACACCTAAAATAAGTGTGTCAGATTGGCAGCCTAAGTGACGGCTACAGTTCTCCTTCCCAACCAAATGTCCTCTTCTAGACTAAAGATGAGGGACTATTATATCCTCAGCACCCACTTCAATTCCTTTCATTAGACCATTTCAATCCCTTGACCCATCAATGTACTCAATACATCGACCACATGACTGAAAAGAAAGAGGGGCAAAGAATCTCCCTTCTTAACCCCACTTGAAGCCTCAAACCATCATTTAGGCTACCTGTCAGACCCTTGAGTAGCTTGCCATTGCCAAGGCACATGGCATGGGCAAACCATGTGCAAGGCAGCAACTTGAGATGGCCTGTCATGGGTTGTCTAGACAATTTTTGGTTGGTTAAACTATGTTGCTGTAAGGGGGAGCACATAGTAGAGAAGTTGCCTACTTGACATCGTCAGGTATGGATATGGTTGGGGCCATGGTCCTTTACAAGGCTGTTTATGGTGGCTGGTTTCAATTACCATAGTCTGATGGTCAACCTGGTTACATTGAGTGCCTTAATGATATTTGCTGCTGATGGAACATGGACAAGTCATGGTTAAGGGGAAACCATGCTAGACACTAGTGTTGACTCGTGGGGAGTATACGGTGTCAATGTCAATTGCTCTCAGTGTTGAGTGTTGACATGTTGACCGGACTGGGCAGTTGGCAGTTTATCCCTGGATGGCTTGTTGATGAGCTTAGTGGATGAATTCATGGGTGGACAATTTAGGGGTGTACAAGGTTCGGTTCGGTTCAGTTTTTTCCAAAACCGCCAACCGAACCGCACTCCTCGGTTTTCAAAATGACCAAACCGAAACCAAACCGTATACCGTTGGTTTATGAACAAACCAAACCGTGAACTTTGCATTTCGGTTCGGTTAAATTTCAGTTTTACCAAATTTTGAACTATCAAGCAACAAAAACATTACTTGAGCCCAAGTTGGGCTGCATCAACAGGCCACAGTCCATTATATAACTCCTGGGCCAAGGATTTAATTGTGAAGCCAAAAACATGAGACATGTTGAAAGGAGGATCCAAATAAAATATATAAGGTGGGGATACTTGTTTTCTTCCCATTTCCAACCAGTGTGGGACGGCTAGCATCTTGTGGTTCCTGCATCTTAAATTCTTCCCTCTGGTTTTCTGCATGAGAAGGCTGCCGAACACCGGGAAGGGTGGCAGGCAAGATTGTGGAATAAATTAATATTATGATCTCCACTTAGATTCTCCAGATTTACATATATACCTGAGGCTGAGGGGCATTGTGAATACCAGATTGTGGAATAATATTAATCTCCACTTAGATTCTCCAGATTTCATGTCCCTGTAAATTTGACATCACACAAGTTGAAGCTGTTGGGTTTGAGGATGAATGTCATGGTGAATGTCACACAGAAGCATCCATTCACTTCCTTCTTCTTCCATGTTCTGTTTTCTTTTCTTAAAATTTAAAAACACCACAGCAACGAAAGTTCAGTAGAAATATATTAATTAATTTTGATGCCATGGAAGCTTTGCCTATTAGGAGAGTATTCTTCTATTCGGTGACGGTGCCTTTGTCCTCGACAATTTGGTGACAGGGCACATGGGCAGTTAGTGAGCGATGCCGTGGAAGTCATTGTTCGGCAAGGCTTTCTCGCTGGAGTTCATGGAGTTGGAGTCAACGAACATGTCGGTGGCAGATTTGAAGGCCCAAATGGCGTCAAGCTTGGAAAGAAAAATCTGGTGCTGAATGCTAATTACCCAGATCCGTGGATGCAAACAGCTGCGGGACTGGTTAGAGTCCGTTCCAGATCGAAGATGGAAATTGACGATTAAACCCAGAAGAACCACCATAAGCACTTGAAGATGAAGATGAAGACGAAGAGACCACACTTTAATTATTCCGACTTTGGTAGCCATGGTGGATTTGGAGGTGGGTTCTCGCGGACGACTGGTGATCCAACAGGCAGCATCTATAATTATAAGTATTATATAAAATTATACAATTATAATTTATTAATTCATTTTTTGGTTTTTTTCGGTTCGGTTTTGGTCCAAAACCGAAACCGAAATTTTTATATTTCAAAACCGAAAGTGCAAACCAAAAAAACCGAACCGAAATTTGTTTCGGTTCGATTTCAGTCCAGTTTTCAATTTTTCGGTA
This sequence comes from Malania oleifera, assembly GCF_029873635.1. NCBI lineage: Eukaryota > Viridiplantae > Streptophyta > Magnoliopsida > Santalales > Ximeniaceae > Malania > Malania oleifera. The sequence goes on from NC_080425.1 coordinate 28,474,013, forward strand.
ATTTTTGTACACCCCTAGTGGACATATGGGCATGTTTTTAGTCATGTACTTGTAAGCATAGCTTGTTTTAGCCTTGTTGGCAATTGCTGGTTATGTCTAGCACAACCTAGGCAGCTGGGGTTGTCAACTGTAGAGCCTAGGTAGTTGGGGGTGTCAACTGTGTGTCAAATTATCATATGGGTTGCAGGGGGCATGGGGTGGACGAGTTGTGTGTGTTTTCCTGCACATGTTAAAGTGCATTTCCTTGTCTTTGAATAAAAGAAAGGTCGGGAGGTATTGCTCCTGTAATTCTTATTGTCATGTGAATGTTTAATTAAATTGTTATACACTTGCAGGGTTTAACCAAAGATTGTGTGTGTGTGTGTGTGTGTGACGTTGGCTTAATCAAGTGTGTCACTTGATGCCACGCAGTGTCAAGTTTGTGTGCTGTGAACTTAGACCCTGTCACACTACCCATCATTAACAATACCAACAAAGAATGCCAAGGACAAACGCCCATTAACCAACTTCGGAAGTTCCTATACCTAACCCCACAAATTTTCCTCTCTAAACACCTATCAAGAAAATTCCAACTAACACTATTAAACAGCACCTCAACTAAAAAACAACCCCTTTCTTACCCTTAATCTTATTATCCTCGACAACCTCATTAGCCACCAATGCAACACCTATGAATTGAGGACCTCCAATGAAAGTGCTCCATGTCATGGAAATTGCATTCCCAAAACAACACTCACATTGTGATTAGAAGAAGAGAAAGATGAAGGGAAGAAAGAGGGATGAAAGAAAAGTGGTTAGAAAGGATTTTTTTTTTTTTTTTTTCTTTGATTAGAGCAGAGAAAATCTGAGGAAGGAAAATGAAAGGAAAGGGACTCTACTCTTCCTCTCAAAATCAATCCTACTTTCTCAAGACATTGCCGTGAGAACAAGCTAAACACCGAAAAAGGATACATATAGTTTAACCCACCCGGTGGGACTTTTGGAGGGGAAGCGATGATGGCTAGTGTTGTTTTCTTCTAGTTGTGAAAAAAATAGTACAGGTTTGTTTGGTTTTCATGTGGTTTCTCATTTTTCATTTCTGTTGCCCCACAATTTTGAAATGGTGGGACAACTTGTTAACTTTCGCTGTCAACATCTAAAATAGAAAAGCAATTTGCAGCAACCTTCGAGAACCACAAAATGTGGTTTTCATTCAGTTTGGCAAAGCATTGCCCCTCTTCACACCCAAAAGTACCCTATTTCTTTCATATGTTCTACAAAAGAAAGCAAGCCCATAGCAATGATATGATGACACAACAACTGCTTTGGCACCACTCCATTCCCAGATGAAGCAGATTTTGTTTGTGAGAACCTGACACTCATTGTAAATAGAGGAGAGGAGAGAGAGACAGAGAGAATGACACTTCCTTGAGAATCTAGTTGATGGAGTTCTAACAAGCTGTGAGGTTGATGGAAAAAGCACAACAGTGGGGAGAGGCATATGTTGGGAAGGAACATGTAATGGGACCAAATTTTTGTTTTTAAGTCAGGAACACAACCAAACAGGCTTTCCATTTTCAATCTTCAGTTTTTGTTTCAGTTTTCAATTTTGGGTTCTCACTTTTATTTTTGAAATTTTTAACAATGATATTAAATAGCCACTAAGGTACTATATTTTTTCTCCTAAAAATTAGTAATACTACCAAATCGAGTACCAGACAACACTATGGCTCAACTTGCCAGACAACAATTCTCACATTCGACTCTAGATAGAAAGCAAAGCAACCTATAAAAAACAATTCTTGTTTTTTATTTTATTTTATCCATTAACAGAAAGTGGGCTGCATCAAAACCAAATAATCAATAACCAATTTATGCTTGCACTTGGACAAACTGGTAGAGTATTATCAAGTTATAGAGTGTGCACCTAAGGACACCAGAAGCTCTACTGCATAAAACTCAGCAGAAAAGTAAATGGAAGTTGCCTCTACTACATACCTCTTTAAAACCAATATAAATTATCACAAAATTCCTGCAACTCAAGAGTTACAGAAAGCACATGAAAAAGTTCACATCGCTTATGAAATAAACTGATATAAATGAGTCTACTCTAAACTCAATTTTATTTCTAACTTCTCCAAAATGTAGAATCACAACAATAAACATCAAAAGCAATTGAACAAAATTTCATACTGATCAAAATTGGCATTGCACTTGATAAATCTATCATGATATATGCTGAAAACTACATATGATTAAAAGGATCGACGCATCATTTGTTTTGGTTTCTTCACAAAACTTAGCCGAAGTTTTCTGAGACTTCTCCTCTTCCTTGCCATTTTCTCAGGCAATGTCTCTCGCTTTTTCTCTTTCTTCACGGCCTTAGGTTTCTTCACAAATTTTGGGTCCAGTTTATATGCTTTAGGTGTAACTGGTACCCCTCTTCTTACAGCTTCATTAAACAAAGCATTTGCCTTATCGACAAGTCCGTGAGCACACAGCTTCCCCATCAACAAATCATAAGTCTTAATCCCAGGTTCGCAACCATCCTTTTTCATCATTCTGAAAATGAGCATTGAATGATCAATCCTTTCAATTCCACATAGAACTTTTATAAACCCATAATACGCTTTCTTATCAAGATAATCCCCTAATCCTGCAGATTTCATCCTATCAATCATCTCATCCCCCTCTCCAACTCTTGCAGCCTGATAGAGACTTCTCGTAAGCACAAGAAAAGTTGTTGCATTGGGAAAACATCCCCACTCACCCATTCTATAAAACAGCTTCATTGCGTCCTCTGTCTTTCGAATTTTACAAAAATTAGTAATTAGCACGTTAAATGTCTCCACATCACGAGGAACACCGGCAATATCCATATCTACCAAGACCTTTTCAGCCTCTGAATGAAGCCTAAAGGGGTCCTTTATCCTACAGAGCTTACACGCGCAATCAAGAATGGCATTGTATGCCATTGTACCAATCTCAAAACCTCCCCTATACATCTCACCAGCCAATCTCCTTGCCTCGTCGAGCTTTCCATCAACACACCACCCCTTAATCAGCATATCACACATATTTTCATCAGGAAAAAACTCATTCGCCAAATTCTTCACCATCTTCTCTGCATAACTCGCAAACCCATGTTCGCAAAGTTTGGCAACAATCATTCTAAGCGATTCTTTGTTGCGATCAAATCCATAAAATTTCTCCATTCTGTCAAAGAAGGACACCGCCTGGGTTGGCCGTCCAGCCCGAACAAGCCGATCAATAGCTGCTTCCAAACTTTTGGCCCCCGCAACACCCCGGGCATCAACGAGTACCTCATGAACGGTCTTGAAGTCTTTCCGGCAACCAAAGTAATTGACAAACAACGACACAGTCTCATCGTCGAGAGCGAAGCCGGGTCTCGAACACACCCATTTGAGAAACCCTAGAACCGTACGGCCGGCGTCAGGTGAGAGCTTGAGAGTAGAAAGGAGCACGGGAGGGGACAGGGTGATGTGAGAGAAGCTGAGTTCGAACCTTTGGATGATGGAAAGAGGGTCAGAGTCAGGGTCCCTGAGGAACTCCGTGGATAGAGAGTGGGCAACCTGGTCCGGATCTTGGACAGGTTCCTCCTCGGGCCTAGATGAGAAGGGTCTAGACAGAGAAATAAACGGTAGAGAGAGAAAGCACCGAAAAAAATAATGGGGCGAGAGGGAGGAGAGAATCCGAGGAGGAGTAGCTTCAACTGGAGAGGAGCTGCAGCGAAGGAGAAGGCCCCGAAGCTGCAGAGGCATCAATGGCGTCGTCGGAGGTCTCCACATTTTGGAGACAGAGCAGCTTCAGCGCTGTAGAGACGGAATGGCAGAAGGCCGGATTGGAAATGCCAACGAATTTACAGTCCGAATTTACAGTCCATTCCCTTCTTCGTGAGAGAGCTAATCTGCAGCAGACTGCTGGTGTAGACAATGCTAAGGATCACTAACAAAACAAATGCACTAACATTAAAAAAAAAAAAAAAAAAAAACTACAGCTTTTCCAAGGAACTTCATCAGAGGAATAGAAATATGAGAAGGCAAACGAATTAGATGAGAACTAAACCCCCATTTGATTTGCGAAAGGGATGGAGGCAGAAATCAAGAAATTTAATTTCAATTTATTCCCAATATTTAGTATTTTTCAATGGATAATAAAATGAAAAATAATTCATTTTTTATAAGAACCCCTACTACATAATTATTTAATTTTATACTTTTTTATTATATAATAATGATTTTATTAGTGTAATATTATTTTTATTGTTATTATTATTATTTATACTATTTAATTACTTTAATAATTATTTTTACTTCTTTTTTATTTTAATTATTATTATTTGCTATTATTATTTTTATAGTGACAAATATTCACCATTGTAATTATTAGTAGTTGTTATTATAAATATTTATTATCCTCAAAAATTATAATAATTATTTTTTTTTCCTTTTTATTACTATTGTTCTTTTTTATATTATTATTGTTGCAGAATAAAGATGTCAAAGACCTCTAATGAACCTTTCGATCTCCGATCACCTTTCTGTAATTATTGTTCTTGTTGTTATTATTATGTTAATAGAAATACTTATTATTATTATTTGTTGTTTTTGTTGTAATTATAATTAATATTAGTTGTTATTGTTTTTATAACAATAATAAAAATTAATGTTATTCTTTCTTGTTGTTTTTATTATTTTTTTATTATTATTATTTTTATAATAGTGATTAATATTATTTTTGTGCACCGGGCTACCCTTTTTTATTATTATTAGTGTAATTATTATTTTTAATTGTTATTATTACTTTTTTAGTATTTTTATAATAATTATTATCTTTAAAATTATTATTATTATTATTATTATTATTATTATTGCCTCTTTTATTATTGTTGTTGTTGTTATTATTATTTTACAATAATAAATATTATATTTATTATAATTATTATTAGTTATCATTTTTGTAATAATTATTATCCTTAAAATTATTATTATTATTATTATTAATATTTTGGCAGCAAGAGTTTTTATGCTATTTACTATTTTTAATTTTGTCATAGAAGTAATTAAAATTCCATGTAAAATTAAAAAATTAAAAAATTAAAAAATTTTAAAATTTGTAATAATTTTTCTAGGATTTCTATCATCTTTAGGAGTGTTTTTGTTGTGTCAGAGAGCATGACAGAGCAACTTCAGCTTCTTTGTTGATAGAGTAAGAGTAAAACCTAGGGAGCATACTTATGAAGGGGATGGGTGCATCATAAGTAAGGTAACATCTCATTGTCAGCCGTTTATCATAGTCGTGAAACATGGCAAAAGCCCAGTTTGGACAAGTGTCATGGACTGATCCGAGCCCAACATGATGTTGTAAGCTCGGGGTGATTCCATCAAAGGCTGACCATGAATGTTTCCATGTCCCCTCTAAATTTGAAAGTCACTTGGGTATTATTTCCATTTTGCATTTTGTGTTGATGGTTTTTTTATTAAACTATTTTTGAAAGATTAAAAGAGAAAATCTAATAGTTCTCAAGTAATAAAAAATTAAATCCTATTTCAATCCTTCTACATGTGTTCATCAATTTTGAAATTTCATTTGTCCTCGTTAGCCATTGATTCCGCTTGTGTAGCCCTACCTAGCTGTAGACACCATAAATTGTTTGAGTTTATATAATAAAAATTTTTTAAAAATTTCTTTCACAGAAATATAGAAAAAAAAAATAGGGAAATGAATTTACATTAAGAAAAAGGAAATGAAAAAAAATAAAAAAAGGTAGGCCAACATCTTCAAAGTTCCAAAATTCAAACATGCAATGTGAAAAATATGCAAAGATAAAAAAATAAGTAATGATCGGAAGTTAACTTTGGAATTAAATTTTTTTATTAAAACTAATTGAAATTTGATTAAGGAATTCAAACTTACAAAGAAAAAATCAAGATTAAACATGTGCAAAAAAATAAGTGGTGATTGGGAGTTATATTTGGAATTGAAATTTTGATTAAATCAAATTGACTTCAAATTACCTCTCAAAGCCTATAAATAGAGGCTTCAAAGAGAGTGAAAGACAAACAAAAAAAGAAAAGAAAAATATCATAGAGGAGAAAAAAAAAAAAAAAGGTTTCATGCATCATTGGGACTATTAAGAGAGAGTGAGGGAGAGAAGAAAATCATTTGCTACAAATTCAGGATTGGAGGTGTTTGCACGGTCAATTTAATCTAGACAATCAGATAGAGACTTCTCGTCCGATTGAGTTGAAATTTTGACAGATTGTTCATGACTCATCTTTCTTCATTCTGGTCGATAGGATTGCCATTTGGAACTTTACAACTTTAGTTTTGTGGTTTGGACAACAGTCATATTGTAACACCGGCTTTAGGATTAAAGGTGTCTACGTAGTCTGTTTGATCCAAACAATCAGATGATGATTTCTCGTCCAATTGAGTAGAACTTTTGATAGTAACAATGACTCATCCTTCTTAATTCTGAACAGTTGGAATGTTATTTGGAGCATTGAAACTTTGGTTTCGTGACTCGGACAGTAGCCCCATTGCAGCAGCAGTAACTTCAGGTATTGGAATCCATGAAGAAGCCTACAGTTTTAAGATCAAATTGAAGAAAACTCAACTGATAAGTACACAATTTCTCTTTCGATTTTTTTTTATCGTGTTTAATGAGATTTTCCTGCATTTTCTTATTTTCCAAACATGTTTACTTGAGTTAGGTTAAATTGAGTTAAGTTTAGGCTTAGGGGCTAAGTTAGTAAATTTGAGTTAGTGGTATGAATGTTTGGGCTTAGACTAATATATGGGCTAAGGGGATTTGGGTCCGACTTATTAAAATGAATTTGGGTTTGACTTTTTATATTGAAATTGCATTTGGGCCCTTACCCTGTCTTGGCTCGTTTGGTTTCTGGGCTCAAAGCAAAATTAAAAAAAATATTTAATGGATCTCAAAGCCCACTGAACTGAACTGATTGTCCTAATTCAGACCGCTTGAACAAGTCTATATTCTTGAATTGGTTTTTTTAAAAAACATAATATTTATTTTTTTATTTATTTAATTTTTAATTAGGTTTTTCTTTTAAAATTGGAGAAAATGATGAAAATCATAAAAAAGGAAAAATATTAGGAAGAATTTGGCAAAAATATTTTTGTAGTGAGGAAAAATATTTTAAGTTATTTTGACTTGAAATTTTAAAATAAAAAAATGGAAAATAAAATACCAAAAATATTAGGAAAATATTTATAAAAAAAATCCAAAAAATTTTAGAAAAATGGGGGGAAATTTCAGAAAATTTCTAAAAAAAACGTGGGAATATTTTTTTAATTCATTTTTGTTCAAAATTTTATGATTTTACTTGATTTTTATGTGGGTGTCTCGCAATGATTTCAAAAACGATAAAGTGGTATTTCAAACCTCACATATATTAGTTCAGAGAGGAGTTCATTTAACAAGATCCCTATGTTTGGGGGTTTTATTAGACATTCCTAATCGCACTGTGATTTTTTATTTTCCTTTTAATTTATTTACTTATTTATTTGTTTACTTCTATTTATTTATTTATTTATTTTATTTATTTCATTGTTTATTACTTTATTTAAAGGAATTAATTAAAGACCATCAAATTCAATTTAGGGATGATTCATAATTAATTAGGTATTGTTCGCAAAATGGGTGTGTAAAGGATGCTAGTACCTTTCCCTTACATAATCGAACTCCTGATCCTAATTATGGTAAAGCAGACTGAGACTGCTAGTTCTTTGGCGTAGGAATAGTCTAGTGACCAATCAATGAGTACTAAATAAGGTGTTAAACCGCACTAAAGTAAATAATAGGTTAATAGCGACTCCATCCAAATTTCAATATCTATTATCGCTCGCCATTCTGGACCCTTCTCTGACGTTAAGTGAGAACTTGAGAGTAGAAAAGAGCAGGGAAGAGGACAGGGTGATGTGAGAGAAGCTGAGTTCGAGCCTTTGGATGATGGAGAGAGGGTCAGAGTCAGGGTCCCTAAGAAGCTCGATTGATAGAGAGTGGGCAACCTAGTTTGGATCTTGGACGTGTTCCTCCTCAGGCCTAGATGAGAAGGGTTTAGACAAAGAAATAAAGGGTAAAGAGAGAAAGTATGGAAAAATAATAATGGGGCGAGAGGGAGGAAAGAATCCAAGGAGGAGTAGCTTCAACTGGAGAGGAGATGCAACGAAGGAGAAGGCCCCGAAGTTGCAGAGGCATTAATGGCATCGAAGGTCTCCACATTTTAAAAGAGAGAGAATGCGCGTTGTAGAGACATAAAATATGCCAGCAGCTTCAACTTCGTTGAGAGAGCAAGAGTGAAAACCTAGGGAGCATTCTTGTGGAGGGGAAGGGGGCATGGTAAGTAAGGTGATGTTTGACTTTCACTCATTTATCGTAATCGCGAAAACATAACAAAGGCCAGTTTGGAAAAAAGTGTCATGGGCTGGTCTGAGCTCAACATGATGTTGTGGGCTCGGGGTGTTTCCATTAAAGGCTAACTGCAAATGTTTCCATGTCGCCTCTAAATTTGAAAGCCAGTTGGATATTATTTCCATTTTACATTTTTTGTGTTGGTTTATTTATTAAACTATTTATGAAAGACTAAAGGAGAAAATCTAATGGTTCTCAAGTAATAAAAAATAAAATTCTATTTTCATCCTTCTACATGTGTTCATTAATTTGAAATTTCATGTATGTCCTCATACCCAATGATTCCAAGTGTGTAGCCCTACCTAGCTATAGACACCCTAAATTGTCTGGGTTTAAATAACAAAAAAAAAATTTTAAAATTATTTCATGAAAAATAAAAATGAAATATAGAAAAATGAAAAAAAAAAAACAGGAAATGAATTTACATAAAAAAAATAGAAAATGAAAAAAATAAAAAAGGTAGGCCAACATCTCCAAAGTTTCGAAATACAAACATGCAATGTGAAAAATATGCAAAGATAAAAAATAAGTGGTGATTGGGAGTTAATTTTGGAATTAAATTTTTTTTTTATTAAAACAAATTGAAATTTGATTGAGCAATTCAAATTTGCAAAGAAAAATCAAGAATAAATTTGTGCAAAAATAAAAAAAATAAGTGGTGATTGGAAGTTAACTTTGGAATTGAAATTTTGATTAAATAAAATTAGTAATTTGCTTTAAAATTTGATTAACCAATCAAATTTGATTGGTCAATCAAATTTAACTCAAATTACCTCTCTAAGCCTATAAAATGAGGCTTCAAAGAGAGTGAAATAGAGACAAATAAAAAACATTAGAGAGGAGAAAAAAAAAAGAGCTTTATGCATCTTTCGGACAGCTAAGACAGAGTGAGGGAGAGAAGAAAATTGTTTGTTGCAAATCCAAGATTGGAAGTGCTCGCACAGTCAGCTTTATATAGACGATCAGATTGTGAACTTGTTCAATTAAGCTAAAATTTTCGTAGATTGTTCATGCCACATCCTTCTTCATTCTGGTCGGTCGAATTATCATTTGGAGTTTTTAAACCTTTGTTTTGTGGCTTGGACAATAGCCTTATTGTAGTAGCAACTTTAGGATTGGAGATGCCTGCGTAGTCAGCTTGATCTAAACGATCGGATAGTGATTTCTCATCTGATTGAGTTGAAATTTTGAAAATAGTTCATGACTCATCCTTCTTAATTTCGATCGATTGAATTTTTATTTGGAACTTTGTAAATTTGGTTTTGTAACTCGGACAATAGCCTAGTTGCAGCACCAACTTCAGGTTTTGGAATCCATGAAGAAGCCAATTGTTTTATGGTCAAATTGAAGAAAAATCAATTAATAAGTACACTATTTCTCTTTCATTTTTTTTTTTCTTTTGTGTTTGATGAGATTTTCCTACATTTTCTTATTGTCCAAACAGGTTTACCTGAGTTAGGTTAAATTGGGTTAAGTTTGGGCTCAGAAGCTTAGTTAATAAATTTGATTTAGTGGTCTGAATGTTTGGGTTTAGGCTAATTAATGGGCTAAGGGGATTTGGACCTCACTTATTCAAATGAATTTGAGCTTGGCTTTTTTATATTGAAACTACATCGAGCCCTTACTTTGTCTTGGCCAATTTGGTTTTTGAGCTAGAAGGAAAATAAAAAAAAAATTATTTTATTTATTTATTAGATTTTAAAAAAAAAATTGGAGAAAAATAATGAAAAATCATTAAAAAAAAATAAAAAATGAGGAAGAATTTGGAAAAAATATTTTTGAAGTCAAAAAAAAAATATTTTGAGTTGTTTTGACTCAGAATGTTATTAAAAAATGGAAAATAAAATACCAAAAGAATGAGGAAATTTTTTAAAAAAATTTTAGAAAAATGTGGGAAAATTTCAATAAATTTCTACAAAAATCTGGGAAAGTTTTTTTTTTTTTTTAAGTCATTTTTGCTCAAAATTTTATGATTTTACTTGATTTTTTGTTTGGGTGCATCCCGATGATTTCAAAAAAGTTAAAAAGGTATTTCAGACGTCATTTGTATTAGCTATGAGGAAGGTTTATCTAACAAGATCCCCTTATTTATAGGTCTTTTTAGACATTCCTAAACGCACTAAGATTTTTTATTTTCCTTTAATTAACGAGTTAATTAATTTGATTACTTTTCTTTATTTATTTATTTTGTTTATTTATTTATTTCTTTATTTTAAAGGAGTTAATTAAAAACCATCAAATTCAATTTAGAGATAATTCATAATTAATTAGGTATCGTTTGTAGAACGGGTGTGTAGGCAGTGCTTGTACCTTCTCCTCGCATAATCAAACTCCTGATCCCAATTATGATAAAGTAGACTAAGACTACTAGTTCCTTGACCAAGGAATAATTTAGTGACCAACCAATGAGTAGTAAATATGTGCTCCAACCACACCAAGGTAAATAATAGGTTAGTGGTGACTCTATCCAAAATTTCAATATCCATTATTGCTTGCCATTTCAGACCCTTCTTTGGCGTCAAGTGAGAGCTTGAGAGTAGAAAGGAGCAGGGGAGGGGATAGGGTGATATGAGAGAAGCTGAGTTCAAGCCTTTGGATGATGGAGAGAGGGTCAGAGTTAACCGTTGTATTCCTATCAATCGGCTGAGTAAACCCAATGTAATTTGATCAGTCGGCTGACCAGTTCATTTTTCTGGTTTTTCATTTTTAGTTTTCAAAATTAGTTTTGCCCTCTTGCTTTGATTTTTCATAAAACATTTTTAGGGTTTTTAAAATAGGTCTCTAAGTCCATAAATATCCCCTAAAGAGCTTCAACAATATTTCAAAATATATTTAAAATATGAAACAATTACATAAAGACTTCTAGGACTTTAAACATTCTTGGCACTTGAGTCTTCATACTTGTCTTTTCTTTGAGTTCTCTTGCTTTGCTTTCTTTTTGCCTCTCCTGTTTTTCTTCAAGCTTTGATATACTTTCAAGTTTTCTCTCATATACTTCAAGCTTTAAAATATCATCTTGAAATTCATGTTTTAAGTTTCATATGATCAACCTTCTTTGAAATATAAGCTTTTAGCACATTCTCTTTCTTAAACCCTAAAATATCATTACTCAACCAAATATGTTAAGTTTCTCTTGTTTGTTAGCATCAAAACAACATGTTAAGCCTTGTAAAGCTAACAAATCACGCAAATTATAATGAAAGTATAACAAAGACACAAGGAGTTACGTGGTTTGGCAATACCTACATCCACATGTGCAATCGTCAATGTGATTTTACTATCTTGTGTTTAAAGACATGAACAACATTTTAGATACACACATATACAACGTACATATAAAGTTTCCAGAGCTTTTCCTACCCAACCAACTTAACGTCTCAATTCAAAATTTGAAAATATGTACTGGGTTATTGAGCCAAATCTTCGACAGTTTCAGATATACCATCGATAGTTTAATACCGAGAGCAAACAGTCACAGAAACAGACTCAAAACCGTCGACAATTTCCTCCTGCAAACCAGCATTCTGATTTCTACCATGTTTTCTCTTTGTACATGCGTTCCACTCAGCATATAAGCCACATATCATAACAATCTCCACCTTACCGAATATACGCCCCTTAGGAGAAAACTGAAAATATAAACCCGCTACTTCACCTTGACCTTGGGACATTAGGTTGAGACCGTCTCTCTTCTAGCAACTGAAGACGAAATTAAACTTTTTTGGTCCAAATTATGCACTATTAAGCATCAAAATAATTTTGTTTAGTAGCATTTGCAATTTTTTTAATGTTAGCAACTTTAATTTGTTATGATTTGAAGAAACCACTAAATTTTTTGCTCAAATAGTGAAGCCTTTCAAATCATCTTCTCCTAGTTCATGTTTTTGTGTTTCGTTACAATATTTAAAAATTTTTAATTTGATTTAAATTTGTGAAAAGAAATAAATCGTCTTGACCTCCATTTGAGAGCATTTTTTAAGTACTTATAGTACTTATCTTTTAAATAAGTATTTATATATTAAAGAAAAAATATGATGTTTGATGTGTATTATAATAAGTACTTATTGCAAAAAAGTACTTTTTAGAATAACTTTTATGGGAAGATAATCGGTTTGTAAATATAAAAAATTTAATGTATATTTTTTAATTTCAAATTATTTGAAAATAATCATATATTATCTTCTTATACATTATAACATATTAATTATTGAAACACATAATTCAATTCTACAATAAAAAGAAGAATCATCTTTTAGTTTAAATTAATATTAAAAATAAAATTACAAATCTAATAGATAATATTATTTTAACATAAATTAATATAATAATCATATGTTATATATATACATTAATAAAATATTATTGTTAATTAAAAAATAATATTATATAATTTTCACTCAAAAAAAGTATATAATTTTAATAAAAAAATTAACATAATTATTAATTAAAAATATTGTAGTTTTAATTTAAAATATATTAGAAGATAATCATATTTTATTTTACTATGTATTGTAACGTATTAATTATTAATAAAGTATAATTCATTTTTGGAATGAATAAAAAGAACCATCTATATATTTGAATTAGTGTCAAATAAATTAAAATTTAATATAATTATGCGTCAAGAACATGCTTATTATTAATTAAAGATTATAATCTTATATTATTTTATTTATTAGAAAATATCAAAATATTAATTAAAATAATTATTAGTAAAACTTATTAATTAGAAAAATATTTATATTTTTAGTTTAAAATATATTTTTTAAAAATAACCATATAACACCCTATAATAAAAGCAAGTATCTAAATGCCACTTATTTTAAATACAATCAAATACTACTTATGACTTATAATATTTTTTGAGGCATTACTTATTGTTAACTCTTATTCGATTTAACACTTAAAAAAAAAAAAACTTTTATATAGATAGTTCCAAATAATTTTTAAATTCAAGACTAAGTAGTGAAGTAGAAGATGAAAAATGATAATGAGGCCTTGAATTGCTAGTAGTGAAGTCGGATTACCATTTTAGTGCTTTCACCAATTATTGTGAATTGATTTTTGTTTGGTCTCCTTATGCCCCCATTTGCATTTTCCATTTAACAATTTGAATGCATCAAATTATGTAATGAACTAATTTGGGCATTTATTAGATGGACCCAACCATAGATTTTTTAGGTAGTGTCTAACAAAAGCACTCATAAGTTCATGATCATTTTGGATTCATGTCGAATGACCAATTTGGGTCAACCATTCTAGTGGTTTAGGAGGTGCTTTATATGTATGCATTGCTTTCCAAGTAGGCTGGCGCCCACTATCCTGCTTCAAGTAAAGAGTTTTAATCCCCAATCCTATCTCCATTTTCTTTTCTTTGTCAAACTTGCAATGCCTTGTTTGAAAGCACTAATACGCCTTACTAGAAAATGATTTTATTTTGCAGATATATCAAACAACCTTGCTCTTTAAAGTCTTTATTTTGGAAAAAGAGTATTACTGTTTTGATGAAGGCATTTTTAAATATTTTTGAGTTCTTTAGTAATGACCTTAGTTCAAGAATTCTCGAGTTGTGAGACTTGACCATCGGGTTAGATAATAAAATGTAATAAGGACGACTACAATTAGGCTAGACTTGGTGTAGTCTTGTCGATGCATAGACGTGACTTCTCGATACTATACTTGAAAGAATATTGATAAGGGTGAATTTTTTTTATTTTTTTTATATTTTTATCATTGAGATCATGACATCCATGAAACTAAGTTTCACGAACCCCCAAGATGAGACTCAAGTAAGGATCATGTGGCACTCGTTGAGAGCTCTCCCTCGACAAGTCAGTCAAATCTCACACGTTCAAACCTGCAAACACGAGCACCAGATGAGTCTCAACACTTGAGGAAAACAAAGAACAATAGGATATCACACGAGCAATATGTTCTCATATACAGAATAGGACTATAACAATCAAGAAAATCACAATCGAAGGCAACAAAACACCATAATGAAAAGGACTACTTGTATTATTCAAATCCAAGAGAATAACCATACAAACGTTAACACAGATAATTATATATTCATTCTAAATCCCTAAAGAATACAATTATAGCAGTATCTCTCTCCCCTTTTTACCCATTACATTGTCAGTCCCTAACACTAAGCATATCTTTGTATTTTTATCATGAAGCATATTTTTGTATAAGATAGAAAATTAGTGGAAGAATATTTGGCCTCTAGAGTAATTGCACCTCTTTCTTTTGTTTCTCCTTTTTTCTTTTCATTAATAAATTTTCCTATTGAAGAATGTTCCCTTTTTTTCTAGTTTATTTTAGTTAGAGCAACAATTTGAGCCATTTTAACGTATTTAAAAAAAAAAAATTATACAGTGTTTGAGAGCATGAATTTTGAATTTTGAATTTGAATTTAGGTAAATTTGAGAAGAATTCAATAAATTTTGTATTATATTTTGTTGAAATTCACACAAATCCAAATCTAAGAATTCTACCAAACATAAATAGAAATAATCTAATTATAATGACACATAATTCTCATACTATAAATGTTGTGAATAAACTCGAATCTGCACAGGAGAAATCAAACGTAGCAATCAATGAAGAACAAATATGGATCACACCTACACAGTATATAAGAAAGCAAATAAAATCCACACAAGAATATAAAGGAATTACGTGGTTCGACAATACCTACATCCACGGGAGCAATCGGTAAAGTTTCACCATCTTGGTGTCAAAAGACACAATACAATGATCTTCTTATAATGAGAATACACCCAAAATGGTATATTTATAAACACTTTGGAGGTTTCCCTCCAAAAACCCAACCACACTAATGTACACATTCAAAAGGTGAAATCAACCTCGCTACCCCGAGCCAAAGCATTGACAGATTCAACGATTTCAAGCAAACCATTGACAGGTTGAGATACCAAGAGCAAACCTTCTCAACAACATTCAAAGAGCCATCGATGGTTACTTCGATGGAAAGATATCGAGAGCAGACATTCTGAGATTTCACCCAAACTGACGACGATTTCCCCCAGTGCTGATTCAACTATGCTTTTCTTCCTTTGTGTATGTCCACCACAAAATCGAACAATCTCCACCTTGGCGAATATCTGACCCTTAGGAGAAACCTGAAAAACATACCTTGATGCTCCACCATGACATTGGAAAGTTAGGTTGAGTCTGTCTCCCTTTAAGCACTTGGAAACTTGAAGTAAGTCTAAGCAATGCTTGAACTTTTCAATAGTAACCGATTTTGTCAAAATGTCTACTTCATTTTAATATGTGTGAACCTTCTCCAACATAAGTTCACATGAAGTAATCAATTTTTGAACCCTGTGGAACCTTACATCAATATGTTTGGTTCTAGCACAGTACAATTGATTCTTCACCAAGTAGATGGCACCATGACTGTCATAATGCAACAGAACTCCACCTTACTGCATACCTAGCTCCTTGAGCAAATCGGTAAGCCATAAGGCTTCCTTTGCAACTTCGGCAACTACCATATATTCAGAATCAGTTGTACACAATGCCACCAATGATTGTACCATGGACCTTCAACAGATAGGTCCTCCTACAAGAGTATAAACATAACTTGTTATAGACCTTCTGTCATCTATATCCCCTGCATAATTAACATCTACAAATTCAATAATTGATGGACTATCCTGTTGCTCGCCGAACATGATGCTATAACTAGAAGTACCTTGTAAGTATCTAAAAATCCATTTGACGGCTTCCCGATGCTGTTTACACGAAGTCTGGTCTAGTCTTATACACACCATGTATCCCGATTTTGATTATAACAAATACTCATTATATCTAATGGGTGTTTGAGATTATATGTAAGAACCTACATTGTCAGATCAAGATGCACAGAGAAAAAGTGAAGAGTCAAGACCTAATTCATTCTATGTTGTAATATATAGTTCATTTTTGTAATTGGTCTGTAATAGTAATTAGGGTTTTAATTGTAATAATCATCGCACACATCACATGCATGGTCTAATAGGTAAGCTCAGAATAAAATTGAAAAATAACTAAAAATGGACCTAGAAAATACCTTAGGACACTCACCATTGCATTTGTATGTGTTAGGCACTTGATTAGGGTGAATGTGAAATAAATCAGGACTGAAATACACATTTTTTGCACCTTCGGTCAATCGACCTAGGGAGTTCATTTTGACCCTGGTCGACCGAACTGGTCTAGGTCAACAAGTTGACCACAGTCCGGTCGACCGAGCTCTTAAAGCTTATTTGACCCTAGTCGATTGAACCACCTTGAAGTCAACAGTTTGACTTCCTAGTCAACCGAGAAACTTTTGAACTACACCAGCCTAGTCGACTGAGCTCCCACATGTGGGAACCCAACAGTCTGGTTAATCGACCAGTTAGTTCATTTTCACCCTAGTCGACCGAACCTCGGACACTTGGAAAAATCGTCTCGGACATACTTGTTCGGTCGACCAGCCTTACGGTTCATTTTTGGCCCGGTCGATCGAGCTATAAGAACTTTGGTCGACCGAACCTATCCTGGTCGATTGGTGCTCTCGGGTTGCCCTGCATTTTTACCATGGTTAACTATTTTTTTAACAGGGTTAAACTTACTAAATGTCATTAAATCTTTTCTAATAATCTCAGCTATGTCCCCAACGATTATAATTCATGTGGTGTCTATATATACCCCTTCATTTAGGAAAATTAGAAACAAGATTAGCCAACTTCATTACGAAATTCTCTCTCAAGCAAAAATTCCTACTACTCATTTTTACACTTCTCTCACTCATACTTACCTTCTCATATTTCTTAAATTCTCTGTAAGTTGATTGAGTGATTGTTCTTAAAGGTTCACTCTCCCATAATTGTGTGATTATTTCAATTTTTAACGAGAGCTAAAGCTAAGTATTCTTAAGGGGCTTTGCTAATAAGCATATCCTAAGAAGACTTGTTTTAAGCTTCTGAGTATTACATTTGTGTTGCAATATCTTATGAAGCTTGTATTTGTTTTTGGGTTGCAAAAACATTTTAAAAAGCTTTTTCAAATAATCTTGGTACAGTGATTGTACTTTCGTGTAAAGCATATATGTACCCAAATACGCTCAGTCACAAACACCACAAGTGATTTAATAAGTAATCTCAGTGTGGTCTAATATTTCAACTCTCAAATATATTTGCTATTAGTGTAATGAGTGCGTGAGAGTGTTAACAAACAACTTTTGTATCTCTAGATATTTAATCAATCGTGTTCACACAAAGATGTCAAGCAGGTCTCAAGAATGTTAATCAGTAGGATATCTCAATCACGTGAATATTAGATGATGTATATGCTTGGTTTGCAAAAGATATATAATCTTTGTATTCAGAAAATGATATGTAGATAAATATTGCAATAAAGATCAATATCACATAAACAAATATCTTCTTAAGAAAATTTGTTAAAATAAGTCAACCAAGATATTTGAGAATGCTTTTGAAAATGTTTTTGCAACCTAGAAACAAATACAAGCTTCCTAAGATATTGCAACACAAATGTAATACTCTGAAGCTTAAAGCAAGTCTTCTTAGGATAGACTTATTAGCAAAACCCCCTAAGAATACTTAGGTTTAGCTCTCGTTAAAAATCGAATCAATCACACAAGAATGGGAGAGCAAACCTTTAAGAGCAATCACTCAATCAACTTACAAAGAGTTTAAGCAATATGAGAAGGTAAGCATGAGTAAGAGGAGTGTAAAAATGAGTAGTAGGAATTTTTGATTGAGAGAGAATTTCTTAATGAAATTGGTTAATCTTGTTTCTAATTTTCCTAAATGAAGGGGTATATATATAGACACCCCATGAATTATAACCATTGGGGACATAATTGGGATTATTAGAAAAGATTTAATGACATTTAGTAAGTTTGACCCTATTAAAAAATAGGTAACTACGGTAAAAAATGCAGGGCAACCCGAGAGCACCGGTCGACCAGGATAGGTTCGGTTGACCGAAGTTCTTATGGCTTGGTCGACCGGGCTAAAAATGAACTACAGGGCCGATTGACCGAACAAGTATGTCTAAGGCGATTTTTCCAAGTGTTTGAGGTTTGGTCGACCAGGGTGAAAATGAACTAACTGGTCGGTCAACCAAACCATTGGGTTCCCACACGTGGGAACTCAGTCGACCAGGTTAGGGTAGTTCAAAAGTTTCTCGGTCAACCAGGAAGTCAAACTGTTGACTTCAAGGTGGTTCGGTCTACCAGGGGCAAATAAGCTTTAGGAGCTCAGTCGACCGGACTGTGGTCAACTTGTTGACCTAGACCGATTCGGTCAACCGAGGTCAAAATGAACTCCCTAGGCCATTCGACTGAAGGTGTACAAAATGTGCATTTCGGTCCTGATTTATTTCACATTCACCCTATTTAAGTGTCTAACACATACAAATGCAATGGTGAGTGTCCTAAGGTCTTTTCTAAGGTCCGACTTTAGTTATTTTTTAATTTTAGTTTGAGCTTACCTATTAGACCCATGCATGTGATGTGTGCGATGATTATTACAATTAAAACCCTAATTACTATTACAGACCAATTACACAAATGAACTATATATTACAACATAGAATGAATTAGGTCTTGACTCTTCACTTTTTCTATGTGCATCTTGATCTGACAATGTAGGTTCTTGCATATAATCTCAAACACCCATTAGATATAATGAGTATTTGTCATAATCAAAATCGGGCGTGACCTATAAGGTCAACATTTTCTCCCTTTTTGATGATGACAAATACAACCGGCAAAAATATGGGAATAAGCCTAAGAAGGCTCCCCCTATCAATATGCATTCAATTATATTTAACAACCAATTATATTTACCCAATTATTTTTGCCCCTTCCATCTCCCTCTTTTGGCAACAACAAAAAGGGCTATAAGAGTTAAAAACTCTAGGCAATGAGTAAGTGTTACATTCATACATTATGAATTTGGGAAAGATTTTAAAAATTTCGACAGAGTGCCGTTTGTAAATTGGAATTTTCAAAACAAATCCTGTATAAAATGTAACATGTTTGGGTTTATATATCTTAATAGTTTATCCATAACTACTCAAACAGTTCAGTATGGTCCAACAATCAAATATAAATTTCAATATCATCATGAAGTGGACAAAGGAGTTGTACATCTCAAGTAATAATAAATATGCATAAAGTCCAATATGATCATGCTATAGATATAAGAAATGGGCACACAAGAAATAACCAACATGCACAAAGTCTTAGGCAAGAAGTCATATCAACAATAATAGCAGTTGCTAAGACTTGTAAACTTTACTTGAGAGCTCCCCCTAAATTTATGCAAGCTGTGAAACATTCTAAGAAGCATCTCTACTGTGCATTAGACCTAACTCACATCTAATTTGTATGAACCTATCTTCGGGAAGTGGTTTAGTGAATATATCCGCTCGCTGTTCATTAGTGCATACAAACTCAAGAGCCACATCTCCTTTTTGCACATAATCATGAAGAAAGTGGTGTCTAATCTCAATATGTTTAGTTTGTGAATATGAGATAGGATTTTTAGAGATGTTGATTGCACTAGTATTATTTAATCGGTATTGTTTCATAGTGCAATTCAAAATTCACAAGTTGTTATTTCATATAAAGAGTTTGGGCACAACAACTTCCAATCATAATATATTCTGCTTTGGCTGTGGATAAGGTAACTGAATTTTGTTTCTTGGAGAACCAAGAAACAAGATATTGTCCTAAATAATGACAAGTGCCGCTGGTACTTTTTCTATCAACCTTACTACTGACAAAGTAAGCATTGGTATAACTAACAATCTCAAAAGTAGTATGCTTAGGATACCACAAGCCTAACTCTATAGTCCCAACTAGATACCTAAGAATTCGTTTAACTGCTTTTAGATGGGATTCCTTAGGGGCAGCTTGAAATCTAGCACACACACGCAAACTAAACATAATATCAGGCCTACTAGCAGTGAGATATAGGAGACTCCCAATCATGCTACGATACAATTTTACGTCAACAGGGATTCCTTACTCATCTTTATCAAGTTTAATGGAAGAGTTCATAGGTGTGCCAAGAATTTTACAATCTTCCATATTAAATTTCTTTAGCAAGTCCCTAATATATTTAGATTGGCGTATGAAAGTTCCATGATTAGCTTGCTTGATTTGTAACCCTAAGAAGAAACTAAGTTCACCCATCATGCTCATTTCAAATTCACTTTGCATACGTTTGGCAAACTCATTACACAACTCATCATTAGTTGCTCCGAAAATGATATCGTCCACATAAATTTGAACAAGGAGCATATCATCATTTTTGGATTTGATGAAGAGTGTAGTGTCAATTTTGCCACAGGTAAACCCATTTTCTAGTAGAAAACCACTAAACCTCTCATACTAAGCTCTAGGAGCTTGTTTCAATTCGTACAAAGCCTTAGACAACCGGTAAACATGATCTAGATATTTATGATTTTCAAAATCGGGTGATTGTTTTACATATACTTCTTTATTAATAAAGCCATTTAGAAACACACTTTTAACATCCATTTGAAACAATTTAAAATTTTTAAAAGTGACAAAAGCAAATAGCATACAAATGGCCTATTGCTACCTAGCAATAGGAGCATATGTTTCATCAAAGTCAATCTTTTCCTACTGGTTATACCCTTGGGCAACTAGTTTAGCCTTATTCCTAGTTAATACCCCATTCTCATCTTTCTTATTTCTATACACCTATTTTGTTCCAATAATTGTGTGATCATTAGGCCTAGGAACTAGAGTCCACACCTTGCTTCTTTCAAATTGGTTAAGTTCTTCTTGCATGGACATTATCCAAGACTCATCCTCTATGACTTCTTTGATATTTTTAGGTTCTTCTTGGGATAAGAAAGCGAAATGATTCACTAGATTTCTCAGGGAGGATCTTGTGGCTACACCATAGGATGGTTCACCTATGTTTTGATCTATAGGATAATTTCTAACAAATTTCCAATCTCTAGGCAACTCTTGATTTTCATTTCCATTTTCTCCATATGATTTCTCATTTACTTCTTAGTTTTCACTTGCATTGTTTTCAATAGATAATTTTTTTAAGCATTTTCTAATATCAATATCATCTTCATCATCTTTGTAGACACCCCATTTTTACCCAGACCCAATATTATTATTATTATATTACTATTATTATTTTCATTTTTATTTTCATTATTATTACCTTTGTTATTTTTAAAAATTATTATTATTATTATTATTATTATTAGTATTTTTATTTATTATTATTATTCTTATTCTCATCATTATTTATTTATTTTTGTTATTACTATTATTATTATTTTTTTGTTATCATTTTTAATATTTTTTATTATTATTTACATTATTATTTTAGATATTATTTTATTATTATGGTATTATTTTTATTATTATTACTTTACTATTATTTTGCTTATTTTTATTTTTCTTGATTATTATTATTATTATTTTTATTATCGTTAATATTATTTATTTATTATTATCTTTATTATTATTATTATTAGTATTATTACTATTTTGTTGTTATTATTATTATTATTATTATTATTATTATTTCTTTTTTTATTATTATTATTTATTTACTTATTATTATTATCATTAGTATTTTTATCTCTCTTACTATTATTATTATTGTTATTTATTTTTGGTATTATTAGTATTATGTTATTATTTTGTTATTATTATTATTATTATTATTATTATTGTTATCAATCATTATTAATATTATTATTATTATTATTATATTTATGTGATTTAGGGTTTTAGGGTGGAGGAGCCTATTTATAGGCTCTTTCTCCCAGCCAAAAGGAGGGGGGGGGGCTACGCACAGCACAGCACGGAGGCAGCACACAGCCAAACGAAAAAAAAATTTGCTTTCTTTTCTCCTTCTTCTTCTTCTTCTTCTTCTTCTTCTGCTTTCAGCCACCATCTCCTGCAGTATAGCTCTCCTCCGTCTTGCACGCTGCCTGCACACCACGCGACTAACAGCCCCACTCGGCGTTGCCGTCGCCAGTGTCCTCCAACAGCAGCCATAGCCACCAACCCTCACCAGTCCTCGCTCACACACGGCAACACCCTTGCCGCCAACCCGAGGCTCCCTCCACGGCAGAACAGAGCCCACCGCAGTAGCCCCTGCAGATCACGGCAGCATCTCCATAACCAGCAGCTCCAGCGGAATCATCGCAGACCCCACCAGCAACCGTTGCCAGACTGCTGCACTCCGGCGACACCACTCATGGCCACTGGTTCCTCCGGCCATCCCTGCAACACGAGAACACCCGGTGAGTCCCCCCCCTGTCTCCTGTTTCTGTAAATTCCTGCACACACACACACACCGTTTCATGCATGCGAGACACACCCACGCACCCCAGCACCTACACTGTATATACTATATATTTTATATAGATTTATTTATTTATTTATCCATTTTTTTTGTTTGAAGTTCACTTCTTTATTATTGAATGCTTAATATTATCTAAACTTATATGTATCTTAGTGTTGGTTTATTATTTTCATTTATATATTGATCATACTACTATTATTATTGGTATATTATTATTAATAATATTATTATATTGTTCATATACTATTATTGGTTATATTATAATTAATCTATTAGTATTACGATTATATAAATTGTGTTAATATTATTATTATGTTACTTGTACATTATTAGTGGTGGTATTAGTACATTGTTTATGTGTTATTATTATAAGCACAAGTATACTATTGTACATATTAAATAATACTATTATTGTTAGATTATTATTATCATTATTATTATTATTATTCTTTTATTATGTATTCGTTTTGTATTATTATTAAAGTGTTTATATAACTATCGTAATAAAGCTTTTATTATTATTGTGTATTGACATGGTTGGCATATTTATTGTGTTATATATTTTTGCATATTTATGTGGTTCTTATTAGTGCCTTATATATTTATATTCATGTTAGTATTGATTGCATATTTTAATTGTATACTTAATTTGCAGGCACACTTATTATCATTATTGCCATATATGTTTATTTGCATATTTATATTATTATCAAACGTACATTTTATTGTATAGCTAGCATATTTCTACTATTATTAGTGTAATTGCCTCATATAGTTATTTGCATATTCATTGCGCATTCTGTTGTATATTTGATTACACATGTATTTTCATATTTCCACGTTAGGTTTTGGTATATTTCCTAATTATCACATGTTTCCATATCGTACCCATGTATATTGGCATAATAGATTATAATTTGAATTGTTGCCATAATTTCGTCTTATTTGTTTCTATGTTGTTTATATTTAATTTCTAGGGTTTGAATTATTGTCACGTTTCCTTTATTGTTAATCCTAGGGTTTTGTTAGTATTATGTCAAAGTTTTGATTATTTATAGTTAGGATTTATGCATGTATTTGTTAAGATATATTATTATCATATTGTATAGTTTACATTCTAATTGTAGGGTTGATTTGTTTCTTTAATTATTTCCATATTGTATATATGTATATATATTGTTAAATTATTATATTATTGTCGCGATTATTTTATTGTTATTGTTGTAGCGAATATTACTATAGTGTATATTGTTATATTGTTATATGGTATATATATGAGTATAATGTTATATTAAGTATATTGTTATATTTAGTACTCTTAGATCACACGTTCATATTAAGAATATTGGCATATTTTAGTATTATATTAAGTTTAGTATTTTATTCTATATTATTATCATCATTATTATTATGTTTTGTATTATTTATTAGTGTATTTTTTTTAGTATTCTAATATATATGCTATCGTTTTAGTAATTCTAGTATCTTCATATATATAGTATATGGTGTTTTGTTGATAATTATATGTAGTTTAATTTCTTAGTGTATTATCTCATTAACATATATTAAAACCTCCCATACTAGTATTTCCCTATAAAAATTTTATATATCATTTCAAAATTTTTGAGAGTGTATTTTCTTAATTATAATCCCTATGATTTAATTGCAAGGGGTATTAGCCTTTGGGCATCACGTACCCTAAGCTCTGAGGGAATATATGTATATATTTATTTATTTTCCTATGTATTTATAAATTCATAAAAAGGAGTAATGTAAAGATTTATTAGATTAACTTAGGGATAATTTTAAATTAATTAGGTGCCGTTCTTAAGAACGGGCGCGTAGGGGGTGCTCGTACCTTCCCCTCGCGTAACCGAACTCCCGACCCCAACTCTGGTAATGTAGACCGATTCTACCCCTAACGGGGTAGTGATCATGTGTTCTAACCGCACTAAAGGTTAGTGGCGACTCCTACACCATATTTTTCCTTGAAATATTAAAATGATTTTAATTCTGCCGCCCGGGGCACACGCGCTCCCGGGACGTCGCGACAATCTTTATTAGAAAATGGATTAGATTCATCAAACACGACATGAATGGATTCAATGACAGTTAATGTTCTTTTAATGAAAACCCTATATGCTTTACTATTAAGTGCATAACCTAGGAAAATGCCTTCATCAGATTTAGAGTCAAATTTTCCTAAGTGTTCATTATCCCTAAGCATAAAGCATTTACAACCAAACACATGAAAATAGGAAATACAACCAAACACATGAAAATAGGAAATATTAGGTTTATGGTTGTTTCACAATTCATAAGGGGTTTTATTTATTGATGGTCTAATGAACACCCTATTCATAACATAGCATGCAATATTTATGGCCTCAGCCCAAAAGTATTTAGGTAATTTATGTTCATTCAACATAATTCTACCCATCTCTTTTAGTGACCTATTATTTCTTTCTACCACACCATTTTGTTGGGGTGTCCTAGGTACAGAGAAGTTGTGTGATATGCCCTCTAAGTCACAATATTTTTCTATGTTCTCATTTTTGAATTCCGTTCCTCTATCATTTCTTATTTGAGTTATTTTATATCCCTTTTCATTCTGAATTCTCCTACAAAGTTTGGTAAATTGTTCACATGATTCATTTTTTTGTGCAAGAAACAACACCCATGTGAATCTAGAAAAGTCATCCACAATAACAAAAGCATATGATTTACCACCAAGACTTTGCACAAAATTAGGTCTAAACAAATCTAAGCGAAGCATCTCAAGTGGTCTCGTAGTATATATGAATTTCTTTTTCTTGAAACTAAACTTAGTTTGTTTACCCATTTGACATGCATCACAAATTTTATCTCTTACAAATGACATTTTAGGCAAGTCTTTTACTAATTCTTTTCTAACAAGCTTTGACAATAAATCTATGCTTGCATGTCCTAAGCGCCTATGCCATAACCAACTAGCTTCATTTACAGCAGAAAAGCATGTTACTTGTTGTGAGGCTAAATTATCAAGAGAAGTGGTATGCACATTTTCATGGCGGTCGGCAGTAAAAAGTACTTTGTGATCTGATTTATTTTCTACTATGCATTTATCATTTTCAAAAGATATTTTATATCCTATGTCACACAACTGACTTATGCTAAGTAGATTATGCTTCAGTCCATCAACCAACAAAACATTTTCAATAATAAAAGAGGAATCCTTACCAACCTTACCTACCCCGATGATGCATCCTTTAGCATTGTCGCCAAATGTCACATAGCCTCTATCCTTGGGAACAACTGACGTGAATTTGCCCTTATTTTTGGTTATGTGCCATGAGCACTCGCTATCCAAGTACCACTGGTCCTTGGAGGAGGACGATCGTAGGCATACCTACAAAATAAGTTAAGTAAATGAAGTTGGTCCCCAAATTTTGTTGGGTCCATGGGAGTTAGTAGCAAGATCTCCCTTAACTACCCATACCTTCCTTATTCTAGCATGCTTATTCCTAAGTGGACAATCAAATTGAATGTGACCAATTTGTTTACATTTAAAGCATCTTATTTTGCACTTAGGATCTTTAGGAGGAATATGGGACTTTGACTCACGTGTAAAATGTCCTAAGTAAAAATTAGGTCGTTTAATATTTTCAATACCATTAAAACCAAGACCCTCTTTACTTAAGGAGTTTCTTTGGACATCAAGTAGTTCTTCAAAATTGTGTTTGCCCTTGGTGAATTTAAAAATGATTTTGGAGCTATCCTCCAATTTCCTCTCAAGCTCAACAATAGTAGCATCGTTTTCTTTTAAAATGGAAGCATGAGAGGTTTTTGCAATATAAAACAATCATGACCAATTTTCACATTTCTTTTTCAAATCATTATTTTCTTTGGTCATTTTGCCTAATAGTTTAGATACACGAATATATTCAAATTGCAACTCTCTAAATGTAAGCATGCAATCAGAATCACAATCATTAGATGATTAATATGAATACAATGAGCTAAAAGAAGATACCTCATCCTCGTGTGCCATCAAGCACAGATTAGCAACCTCTGAGTCGTTGTGGTCTGATTTTGAGTCGCTACTGCTAAGTTTATCCCATGAAATCCCAGCTTTCATGGCTTTCTTCTTTTTCTTAGCCTCTTTTTTCAGCAGTGGGCAATCTGGTTTGATGTGCCCAACTTTGATGCAATTGTAACACATGAGAGCATTTGATTTCTCTTTTATTTTACTTGACTCTCCCTTTTCAGTTGTAAATTCCCTGAATCTTTTATATGGCTTTCTGTTCTTCATAAAGAATTTGATAAATTTTCTGGTTAGCATGGTCATATCCTTGTCGGTGTCAGATTCATTGCATTCACTAGATGTGTTTGTGGAGATTTTTAATGCAGTCACTTTCTTAGCCCTATTGTACTCATTAAGTCTCTCATTTATGCCTAATTCATAAGTGATCAGGGAACTTATCAATTCATCTAGAGTCATGGCCTTAAGGTCTCTACCCTCAACAATGGTCGTAGCCTTGGATTCCCAAACAGGAGGTAAGCCTCTAAGGATCTTTCTAATCATCTCATATGTGGGATAGGTCTTTCCTAATGCATGGAGTGAGTTAATGATGTGTATGAATCTAGTGTACATGCTCTGAATGGACTCACCTACATTCATCCTAAAGGCCTTATACTCACTAGTCAACATATCTATCCTACTACCTTTCACATCTCTAGTACCTTCATATGTGACTTTTAACTTATTCCATATTTCTTTTGCAGTAGAACATGCCATAATTTTTTCAAATTCATTTACATCAAGACTATTGTACAAAATATTCATAGCAGTGGCATTTAGGCTAACAACTTTCATATCATCATCATCATACTCATCCTCAGTCTTAGAAACCCTAGTTGCACCCTCAGTTTTCATAGGGACATAGTTTCTCTTAGAGACAATCCTCCACACCTTCCAATCAATATTCTACAGTTAGATGTGCATCCTTTATTTCCAAAAGGTGTAATTGACACCATTGAAAACAGGAGGTCGTGTGGAAGATGGTCCCTCAGGGAAAGGGGTCACGAAGCTATGAGCTATAAGTGATCTTTTTGCAAAATAACAGCTAGTCTATGCTACGTAGCTCTGATACCAATTATTAGTTTTATTGTGAGCCCGAGAGGGGGGGTGAATTGGTATTTTTGAAATTTAATCCCTAGGTCAATATTCTATCACCAATATATTCACAACCCTATGGTCAATCTAACGCAAGTTGTGTAAATGTATACTGGAAAGTAAATAAATCAATTTTGATCATACACACATGCACCAGAAAATAATAAAGTAAAGGTGACATGCAGAAATGTTATCAAGGTTCGGCCAATTGCCTATGTTCCCACCTTGTCTAACAAGCACAAGGATTACCACTATACTTGCTCACTTAAACGGGTGGAGCAACACCTAAACAAACCAGGTCAATTAGCACAGAGCTGACCTTAACCTTTACAACAATCCTTACTGGGTTGGAATACCGCCCCCTTAAGCCACGCCTGGAAACACTTAGCTTTTACAATTCTTGGTACAATGATTGTGCTTTCGTGTAAAGCAGTTATGTACCTAAATACGCTCAGTCACAAACACCACAAGTGATTTAATAAGTAAGCTTAGTGTGGTCTAATATTTCAACTCTCAAATATATTTGCTATTATTGTAATGAGTGCGTGAGAGTGTCAACAAACAATCTTTGTATCTCTAGATATTCAATCAATCGTGTTCACACAAAGATGTCAAGTAGGTCTCAAGAATGTTAATTAGCAGGATATCTCAATCACGTGAATATTAGATGATGTATATGCTTGGTTTGCAAAAGATATATAATCTTTGTATTCAGCAAATGATATGTAGATAAATATTGCAATAAAGATCAATATCACATAAACAAATATCTTCTCAAGAAAATATGTTAAAATAAGTCAACCAAGATATTTGAGAATGTTTTTGAAAATGTTTTGGCAACCCAAAAAAAAAAATACAAGCTTCCTAAGATATTGTAACACAAATGCAATACTCAGAAGCTTAAAGCAAATCTTCTTAGGATAGGCTTATTAGCAAAGCCTCCTAAGAATACTTAGGATTAGCTCTCGTTAAAAATTGAATCAATCACACAAGAATGGGAGAGCAAACCTTTAAGAGCAATCACTCAATCAATTTACAGAGAGTTTAAGCAATATGAGAAGGTAAGTATGAGTGAGAGGAGTGTAAAAATGAGTAGTAGGAATTTTTGCTTGAGAGAGAATTTCTTAATGAAGTTGGCTAATCTTGTTTCTAATTTTCCTAAATGAAGGGGTATATATAGACACCCCATGAATTATAACCATTGGGGACATAGCCCGGATTATTAGAAAAGATTTAACGACATTTAGTAAATTTAACCTTGTTAAAAAAATAGTTAAGCACGGTAAAAATGCAGGGCAACCCGAGAGCACCGATCAACTAGGATAGGTTCGGTTGACCAAAGTTCTAGACCTTCTGTCACGGTGTGGTACAATTGATTCTTCGCCAAGTAGATGGCACCATAACTATCATAATGCAACATACCTCCACCTTACTGCATACCTAGCTCCTTGAGCAAATCAGTAAGCCATAAGGCTTCCTTTGCAGCTTCGACAACTACCATATATTCAAAACCAGTTGTACACAATGCCACCAATGATTGTACCATGGACCTTCAATAGATAGGTCCTCTTACAAGAGTACAAACATAACATGTTATAGACCTTCTATCGTCCATATCTCCTACATAATTAGCATCTACAAATTCTACAATTGATAGACTATCCTGTTGTTTGCCAAACATGATGTTATGACTAGAAGTACCTCATAAGTATCTAAAAATCCATTTGATGGCTTCCCGATGTTGTTTACATGAATTAGAGAGAAACTTACCCACCATACTTACTGCATGTGTTAAGTCTAGTCTTGTACACACCATGACATAAACTAAACTCCCTACGGCGCTAGCATAGAGGACCTTTGACATGTCTTGGATATCATCATCCATACTTGGGCATTCAGTAGTAGACAATATAAAGTGACTCGCTAAAGGTGTACATATTGATTTAGCATTAGCTATGCTGAACCTCTCCAACACCTTCTCCACATAACCATCCTGAGATAACCACAACCTCTCTGCAGTTCTATCCTAGTGAATCTCCATCCCAAGTATCTTATTGGTTGGACCAAGACCCTTCATGTCAAACTCTTTGTGCAACAGATCGTTTAACTAATTTACCTCAGTTAAATCCTTCACAGCTATTAACATGTCATCGACATACAACAATAAGAAAATAAGAGAACCCACATCAACACCTTTCACATAAATGCAGCAGTCATACTCACACCTTTTGTAGCCTATTCTAATCATATTGGAATCAAATCTTTTGTATCATTGCCTTGGAGACTGTTTCAGCCCTTAAAGAGACTTCTTCAACTTGCAAACTAGGTTCTCTTGCTCGGGTTCACTAAATCCCTCCGTCTGTACCATATAAATTTGTTCCTCCAAGTCACCATGAAGAAATGTCGTCTTCACATCCATTTGTCCCAAATGTAGATCATAATGAGCCACTAACCCCAACACAACCTTGATGGAAGTGTGTCAAACCACAGGTCAAAAGATCTCGTCATAATCTATTCCATTCTTCTGTGAGTACCCCTTTGCCACTAACCGTTTCTTGAATTTCTTTCATTTCTTTTCTAAAATTGCTTCATTCTTCCTATATACCCATTTGCAGCCTATCACCCTCTTCCCATTTGGAAGCTCCACCAAATCCCAAGTATGATTCTTATATAGCGACTCCATTTCCTTAATCATAGCAGCCATCCACCTACTTTTCTCCTGACCGTGCACTGCCTCTTGAAATATAGTTGGATCATTGCTACTAGTAATGAAAGCATAAGATGCTAACTCTTCAAACCCATACCTTGGCGGTGATATGACAATGTGTTCGGATCTTCGTATAGGAACATTATCGGCTTGTTGGGTTCCTGAGCTACAACTCCGTACAACCGAAGGACCATGATCATTATCATTGCCTCAACTTTCTAACTCCACATGCACAATATGCTTAGTAATTCTGGCTCCTATTTCTCTTCTTCATCAATTTGAGTACGCTTCACCATAACTTTCTCATTGAAAACTACATCCTTACTGATCACTACCTTGTTTATCACTAGATCCCATAGCTTGAACCCTTTCACACCCTTTTGATACCCTAAAAAGATGCAGCATCTAGACCTAGTGTCAAGCTTTGATCTCTTCTCACTAGACACGTGGACATTGGCTGGACACCCGAATACCTTCAATTCAGAATAGTCGTTTGAGTAGGAAAGTCATGATACACAGGAAGTGTCGGTGGTTGTTACTAAGGAAACTAAAATACCCCAACCTGAGAAGGAAACACCACTGGAAGTATCACCTATACTTTCCAAGTTTGAAGATGTCATCTCTAAGCCACCTAGTGAATTACCTTCCATAAAAGAGATTTAGCATGTCATTATCCTTGTTCCTTATTCATCTTTTCCTAATCTACCATCTAAGTCTAGAGTGTGTGAGCAGCTTGATACATTTTCAAAGCACATACATAATCTACACTCTGACATAAGAATAAAAATTAATTTGAATAATGAACTTTATAAATCTGGTGTTGACATACATAGCAAGTTACAAAAATATATGGTTATGTTCTGCATTCGTCCAGAGCGGATTCCATTAGAAAGGGTAAGAAAGTTGCATGCTTAAAAGATGGAACATTTCAAAGTTTTAAAGAAAATTAGTTCTAACGATTACATGCTCAATATTCCTATTGATTTTGGCATAAGCATTGTGTTTAATGTTAAAAATATAACCCTTTTTCTTGAAGCGGTACCTTTTGTGGAGCCTTAAAATTTTAACCATGCATGTGATCCTACTTCATTCCCTAATCCTCTTGAACCAGAAACTCCAGAGTTATCTTTGTCTCCACCTTTACCCATACCAAAGAACCTCGATGAGATTGAAGAGATCTTGGATGATAAGGCAACATTCACAAGAGCAAGATCATATCAAAAGTTCTTTGTCAAGTGGACAAACAAACCACTTTCTGAGATGAGCTAGATACTTAAAGAAGACCTCCTTAATCACACCTCAGAGTTGCATTCCCAATACATCACCTCTAAATTCTTTGAAGAAGAATTCTTTTTGGTTTGGGAGAGATGATGGGCATGCCTTTTGTATCCCTTTTACTGATATGATGACACATGGATGACCTCCCAATGTCCACTCCTTTGCTGACATGGTGACACGTGGACAAGCTCCAGATGTCCACAATTGTTTATATCTGATTTGCAGGAACACATGGGATCAATTGAAGATCTTCTACTTCTTTGATGGAAGACTTTCTTTATATGAAGACTTTGTTATTGTGTTAATTTGTATTTTTCATGGATATGTTATTTCAAGATTATTAGGTGCCTGAAGACGAAGCTTGAAGACCCAAGTGAAGTATTAAAGTAAAGTCAAACTCAAAACCCATGTGCCCCACATGGCTTCTGGGCCCCACATGGATCCAATGGGTCCCACATGGTTTTGACCTTCTTTTTGGAATATGTTTAAATTTAAAATTTGAATTGTAATCATGCAAGACAACTAAGCTTGACTTGTGTACTTATGAGTTGGAGTTCCTTGTTTTAGTAAGTATTAATTGTGTTAGGTTAATAGTTGTTGAAAGTTATTGGGAGTTGTTGTTAAAAGTTGTTGAGAGTTGTTGAGTTTAATGCTTTGTCTTCCAGGCTATACCTATAAATAGCCTTCGTATTGTAAGAACAAGATATGAAGTTAAAGTTGAATATAGAAGAAACATTTCTTTGCTTGAGCTTGTAAAACTTGTCACTCTCCTTGTGAGTGAGCAATGTGAGGCTACAGCATTCTCTTCGGAGATCAAGTGGTTAGAGATCACTAATCTATCCAATGACTCCATCATCCGCTCCTCCATCTAATACTCTCACGGCCTCCATCAACACCACACAACCAACACCTTCATACACCCACACGACGATCATCATCTACACTTCATTGTTGCATTCATCTTGTGATTCAAAGTTTGTATGTAGGACCTATGGTGTCATCTAACTACGTGTGGAATAACGTAAAGTCATCCAAATCAATCCATTGGTAACTTCAGTACTTGTGTTTGAATCCTTTGCTATATCTTGTGAACCCTTGTTAGTAGATTAAAATCACATATTTGAATAACCCATTTGATTCATAGATTGCAATATTGGTACTTGCTAGTTAAAATCAATTGTATGAATATTAGTTTGCTAACATAAAACTTTTATTCTTAAATCTTTGAAATAGCAACTTTTCAGCATATAACTTGATTCCTTTGTGAAAGAACCAATTGGGACTTAATTGCTGGACAAGTCATACGCCTTTTCAAAATCCTTGAACATGTGAAATAAAGCATGATTTATTGTATTTATGCTCGAATAATTAAATTCTTAAGTTAAAGTGTTTAAGTGTATACACTTGTGTGAGGATTAAACCATAGGACATAGGTCGTCCATTCCCGTCCTACATCAGATATGTTTTCTTCTACCACAATTAAGCAAATGGGGTATGAAAATCATGATCAAGGGTGGTTTCTAAGAGGTAGACATACACGTAAACAAGTTCCGAAACCTCGACAAGCTCTTGAACAGTAGCACGATGCACCACCAGCTAAGCAAGCTCCAATCCTGGTTTATAACTTATCAATAGTAGCAAAATGCTTTCTATGGTGAAGTGTGAGCGATATTAAGTTCACTTTAGTCATGTTACAATTCCTTGGATTAGAGTATTGGACACATTGAACAGTATATGGGAAGTTCTTCTTCATCACGTGGCAAAACTCCAATGGAAACAAATTCTGGAGATGAAGATGATGAAGAAGGCACCGACTTCAATGGAGGCAATCAAGATTAGTTTATTTCTCTTCTGAACAAACAACTTGGGTTGTAATATTTGAGCTGTTCTCAGCTCTTTACACTTTATTTTATTTGGACATGACATATTTTGCTGCTTGTTTGTGCTTCACTTGAATTTTTTTTTTTCGCGTGATGCATTAGTATCTTTTTGGTTATTGCACATTGGATTGCATTTACCCTTTTTGTTGATGCGAAAAAGGGGAGACATATGTGCAAAATGATATTAAATGAGATATATTGATCTGTTGACATGTTGGAGAAATATGTGAAAAATGAGATATATTGATATGAATGTTTGAGAAATACTGAAATGTTTATGAATATATGACTGATATGTATCATGGTGAAATATATGTTCAAAATATTATGATTGAGTTCATTGGAACATATAGTCAGGGGGAGTTACTATACATGAGTTATTGAAAAGCATGATATATATTGAAAATTCTGAATGCCTAGTTGACATGAGTTATTGAAAAGCATGATATACATTGCAAATTCTAAATGCTTGAAATTACTCTGATATAAATGTTGAAAGCATGATATTCTGAACATGTGATATATTATGATATGTATGAATGACTTCTATGCTTATTGTAAGGAGGAGTCTTTTAAGGCTTTTTCATTTTTGCTCCTTATTTGTCATCTCAAAAAGGGGGGGAGATTGTTGGCCTAACAAGGTTTAATCTTATTTTAATGATAACAAATCAATGTTACTTAACATGTCTATGCAAGTTTGAGTTTCAAGACTTAAGTGATCTTATGATTTCAAGTGGATATACTTGAAGAATCTAAATGGAAAATTACACTTAAGGCAATGAGATATGACATGAAGGTTCAAGTCATATGAGACATGAAGCTCGTTGAAGCAGTGCATAAAACTCAGAAGACATATTGGAAGTTTCACAACATGAAAACTTAGACACTAAGATAGGAAAATCATATGAAAGTCTCATGTGAGCACTTCAAAACTCAATACTAATTGATTGAAGCTCCTAGGAAATTTCATTGGACTTAGATACCTATTTTATTCATGGAAAATATTTTCTCAAAATCCAAAATGAGTTTTCAAATATATGAATTAAGTTTGGAACCAAAAATCATTGAAAAACATGTTTGTTGAAAGGACAAGCTACTGCTGATAAACCATCAGACAACTGTGGTGCTTCTGTATTTGAAAATATTCAAATAAGCACAGGTGATTGACCTATCGGGCACAATCGACTGACCTCATTCTGACTTTTAGAATACGTTGATTTTAAAGGAGCACAGGTGATTAACCCTTCAGGGACAGACAACTAATGCGAGTGTTTAAACATTAAACAACACTGATCTTGTTTCCAAATCTTGCGTGAATGGTTTCCAAATTGAGAGAATATTCAAAGGAAAGTTTTTTTTAACCCTAGTACTTTATTTAAACATATTATTCTCGCTCATTAGGGCAAGAACACGAATTGAAAAGCAACGACACGCACAACTCTCTTGTATTCTCTTTGGTGAAAGGCTACTGTTGTGTTCTTGATTCTTTCAATTGGAAAAGACAGATTTGATCTTCAAAACTCACATCTTTCAATTAGTTCTAGTGATATACTTTGAGCTTCAACTTTGATATTGTTTTTGAAGTATTATTTTTTAATGTAACGTGTACTAATCTGCTCATTTAAGGAGCTTTTTCTTGTATAAGCATGTATTTGCCGTTTCTTGTTTTTTTTTTTTTTTGACAATTCAAGGGATTGAATCATTGCCTAGTGGGAGGGGAGTCTCATTAGAGAGGCGAACTCTACCTTTAAGGGAGAGAGGTTGTAAATTCACCTGGTAACGAAGTTGGTAAAGGAAATCCTTGCAGCGTGTTGCTGGAGGCAAGGATGTAGGCTATGGCAAACCTTGTAAAAACAACATTGTTCAGCTTCTTCTTCCCTACTCTTTTTATTTTCTGCAAGTTATAAACTACATACATGATTTTATTTTTATAAGAACTTGCTGAATATTATCTCGTGCTCAATATTAAATCTTGTTGAATATTTGAGGTTGAGCTAAATATTTGAAAATCTGTTGAAAAGAGGAATTTTGTTAAACATAGTGAACTTGCTGAACATATTTTGTTTAAGATCAAATATAAATCAGTTGTATGAGCAAAGCATTGATTTGACCATTCAAAAAAGTTTATGACTTTGAGTTTGAAAATAAATAATTTGAGAATTAACTTGTTTGTGAACATATTTTCCGAATAAAGTATATGTGCTAAAGCTAAACAAACATTTTACAAAATCTGTTTTGAAAGAAAATACGTGTGCTGAAAGTTAGATCTTAATATTGATTTTTATTAAGGCATAAATCAATCACTGAATTTATTCTTGAGTACATTTTTGTGAATCTTATTAAATCAGGTTGAAAGTTATAATACGAACAAGTGCTCAATTGAATGAGTTATCTCATATTGTAAATTCAGATTGTGTATCCATATTCATATCTAAAGGCTTATAATTAACATAGTTCTGATTGTTATATAAATACATATATACATCTATATATATTGGAAGGATGAATAGTTAAGGGTTGAAGTATTTAAAATTTCGCGAATAATTTTTAAATAACCCAATTCATCCTCCTTTTGGGAATACATCCTAATTCTAGATCATGCTAAAACTATTAACAAATTCACAAGAGGAAAATAAAACCCTAATAAATTCTTAGGAGTAAAAAAAAATCATCTTTACAAAAAGAATTTAAGTTATGGTTCCTCTTATAAATCACATGGTTATGCCTCATCAAGTAAAAATAGGGTTAATGAGAAAAAACCTTCACATGCAAAAAACTTGCTTGTAGTGTGAAAGAAAAGGGCACATTCATTATTCTTGTCCTTTTTAGAGGTGCCAGAGGCAAAGCAAGGAAGTTAGAATGGGTAGTTAAGAAAACCAACCCCTTAAGACCCAAGGAAGAATTGGTATCTAAACAAATTACCTAATCTTGTTAAACTATTGTGTAGTGATTCCAAAATAAATAAATAAATAAATAAATAAATAATTAATATAATATTATAATATACATACATACATATATATATATATATATATAAATATATATATATAAAAGTAACTTTCCTCAAGGAATTTCAAAGCCCCTCTCTTTGCACTAACTCTCTCTCTCTCTCTCTCTCTCTCTCTCTCTCTCTCTCTCTCTCTCTCTCTCTCTCTCTCCCTTCAAATTCTCTTCATTCCTTAACCGAATTGAAAAACAAACACCATATCCGGGTCCTATCTTCGCTCCTAAGTATTTTAATTGGGGTGATTTCGTCATTTGGATGTTGTAGGCACCACTCTAGGATCAAGGCAAGGGGGATAGATTATGTCAGACATATTTTAAAATATTTCTGATTAAATCTGAATATATGAATTTAATTATATTTATGTGATTTAAATATATGTCTGGGTTTGGGGATATTTAGGAATTTGATTAAACTACGGAGATTTGATCATATTTGTGTTTTTAAATATATTAGAAATTAAATTTAAATATGGGAAGTGGATCATACTCGCGTTTTTTTTTTTTAATTTAGTGAGTATATATTTATAGGAATTTTCTAGGTAGTTTATGAAATTTTAATTATTATATAAATTGTATGGCTTGAGTTTAATTTATTTAAATAAAAAAAAAAACATGTTGGGATTTTTTTATGATTATTATATTATGAAATATTAACTCAAATTGTGTGGCATGAGTATATACTGATTTTAAGAAAATGTTGTAAAAATTATGGAATTATGATATGAGTATAGATGGCTGTGTGCCGATTATAAACGACTGTGTGCTAAGTACAGATGGTTGTGTGCCAATTACAAATGGCTATGTGCCAACTACAGATGGATGTGAGCCGATTATAGATGGTTGTGTGCCGAATTATGAAATAATGGTTTTATAAAGAGTTATGAAATGACAGATTTTATACAAATTTATATAAAATATAAATTTTGCCCCAAAAGAACGATTTAAATAGTAAAAAATATTTTGGGGGAACTTTAATTAATAATGGATTAGAGAGAAAATTTGGGTTAATTAAAGTTGCTAATCTGGAGTAATGAAGGGGTATTTATAAAGTTTGTGAAAATTATGATCGTTGAGGACACGGAGGTCATTTTAGAAAAATATTAATGACGTTTAATTAAAAATAACCTCGTTTTACCGCGGTAAAAAATTCACCAACCTAAGAGGCTTGGTCGACCAGACGCGAGGTTCGGTTGACCAAGTGACTGAGTTCGGTTGACCGAGCAAAATTTGAACTGAAAGTTCGGTTGACAAGACTTAGTTTCCCAAGGGTGATTTTTCTTTTCTTTGCGGTTCGATCGACCGAGAGCTTTTGAACTAAGTAGTTTGGTCAATCGGTGCGTTAAGTTCTTACACGTGGGAACTTGGTTGACCTGGGCATTATTATACATTTTGGAGACGATCGACTAGATGGTCAAATAGTTGACTCGAAGGGAGTTTGGTCGACCGGGTGAGAATGAACTAGCATGGCTCATTTGACAGGGCAGTGATCAAA
Organism: Malania oleifera; assembly: GCF_029873635.1. Classification (NCBI taxonomy): domain Eukaryota; kingdom Viridiplantae; phylum Streptophyta; class Magnoliopsida; order Santalales; family Ximeniaceae; genus Malania; species Malania oleifera. The sequence goes on from NC_080425.1 coordinate 28,512,370, forward strand.
GTGTTGACCCAGTCCCAATTTGGTCGACCAAAAAATATATGCTTGAGAGGTTCGGTCGACCGAACATGCATATTTAGTGCATTACGGTCCTATTCCCTATGTATATTAACCATACTCATATAATGATTAATGTTAAGAATATAGAGGACATTTTTATGAAATATTTAGGGTCCTAAGGTTAATCTAAGGCCTTTGAGAAATAACTCTAAAAATCCAGCGTCGGTCGACCGAACTCTAAGGTCATTCGATTCCCTATAGTCAAACTATGGCCATCTGAGCATATAATCTATATCATGCAGATGCATGCATTATTACAAACTAGAGATATAAAAAATTAAATGCAATTACATAAAATAAACATCTTTTTCGTATTTTTGCTCTTCTTACTTCATAGAATGCGCTTGATAGTATAGTCTTTAAATCCTGCAAGCTTCCATCGCCGTTTCTTTATGTGTGTGTTAAATTAATGGACCTGTTTACATGCTAAACACACACATAAGAAAAATGTACTTTGTCAGCATCAAAACAGGGATCGGACTCAAAAAGTCAACATACCCCATCCAAATTTAGGGTTTCTTTACCCCATGTTAGAATTGTAACCAAGTTTTCATACATGTGAAATGTAGGTAGGGAATTTAATAGCATTAGCACCTTGTCATCTTCTTTGAATTTCACATTAACCCGCATTAAATCACTTATAATTTGATTGAATGCGTTGATGTGTTGGTTCAAATCTGAACCTTCCACCATCTTAAGTCAATACAACTTTTGCTTAAGAAATAATTTATTCGTAAGAGACTTAGACATATACTAGCTTTCAAGTTTCTGCCAAATAGCAGCAGGAGAATCCTCTTCCATTACATGATACAACACATTATCGGCCAAACAAAGCCTAATAGTCGTCACAGCCTTTGCTTCCAATTCTTTCCAATTTGCTTCATTCATGCCTTCCGGTGGAACTTCATATAAGACCTTCGCCATACCTTAATGCACTAATAGATCCTTCACCCTTCTTTTCCAGAAACCAAAGTTTCCCATTCCCTCAAACTTGACAACATCGAACTTTGCAGAAGAAGTTTTAGAGGCCATTACAACAATGCTTTGATACCAATTTGTTGTAAAACAACGAATGCAAAATGGAATAATTGGATCTTACAACGCAGCACTCAATGGTGAAATATAAAGAAACAACAACCATGCAGATTATAATGAAAGCAATAACAAAGATACAAAGAATTAATCATAGATACAACATATACAACGTATATATAAAGTCCCTGGAGGCTTTCCCTCCAAACCCCAACCAACCTAACATCCCAATTCAAAATTTGAAAAGTCAATGCTGGTAATTGAGCCAAATTGTCAACGATTTGCAGACATATCGTTATTGGTTTAATATCAAGAGCAAAACCTCTCTGAAACTGGACCAAATCATTGCCGGTAACAAGGTAACCATTGACGATTTCCTCTACAGACACCAACATTTTGTTTTCACCATGTTTTCTCTTTGTGCATGCCTTCCACTCACTATATAAGCCATATATCACAACAAAAAGGCTAATCAAGGCTGAATATCAAGTTCTAATTGAAAAGATTAGAGGCAAGATAAATCATTGGGCCTTCAAATTTCTCACTTATGTAGGTAGGCTTCAACTTCTAAAATCGATACTACATAGTATCTTTTCTTTCTGGGCTAGAATGGTTAATATCCCTTGTTTAATAGTATTTATTGCAAAGAGAAAAAAGAAAGAAATTGAAATTTTTTTCGTATTTTCTTTTCGTTTTCATTCATCAAACAAATCATTGATACACACATAATCTAAATGTTTTTATTAATAGTCCATTTCGATTAAGAATTTTGTTTGGAGAAAGGAAGGAAAAATTAGAAAACTTATTTTTCATCGCATTTTCCCTTTTATATCAAACACTATCAAAAATAAAAATTTATTTTAATATAATTAAAAATGAAAATAAATTAAATGCTCATAACATGCAAATTAAAAATTTTATTCATTGATTTAACTTATATATATATATTTTTAATTTTTCTTGATAATCAAGCATAAAAAATAAATTATTTCAAAATCTTTTTTAAAGTAATATGTTTTAAGTTCAAATGGGTGGAGTAAATGATGACTTTGCTGTGAAGGAAAGAGGCACTTTATAAAATTAACAATAAGTTCCATACACTAATTGTTGCTATTATTTGTAAATTAATTTTACTTAGATTAACTTTTTTTTTTTCCTATATTTGAAAACTTCTTAAATTTAAATTTATATTAAATTAAATAAGGTACAGTATAAAATTATATTCAAATTCATCATAATTCAAATTGAAAATTCGAAATAATATTTTGATAAGAAAATTCCTTATACCATACAAGCACGTGAAAGCACGTGCTCCATTCCTTAAGTCATTTTTTTTTCTTTAAAAAAAAAAAAAAAAAAGGCCGTTACATCCGGCCCTTTTTCTGATATTCACGTGCAGATGCACGTGCGATTACCTCACTGGATCCCTACTGTCTTGCACGAACAATCATGACCCACATCAATGTCCTTCATGAGATTATTTCAACTCAGCTATGAGAACGTTCAATGCGGACAAATAAATAGCTGGAAAATTCAATTAAATATTATTTCTATAAACATCGTATTCGGATCGGAAAATCAAAAGAAAACAAAATTAAAAATTAAAAAATTCACAAAAGTAACAATTTAAAATTAAAAAAATTTGTCCTCTCTTCGTCACTGTACAGTCTGCTATGAAATCTAGTCAGGGGAAAAAAAAATCCCTCAAAACGACAAAGCATTTCGAATCAAACGACACACTCCTGGCTCTCCTGCCTCAACTCGCTCCGGAGCTTTTGCGAGAAGAGCCTACAAGCATCCATGCTCAGATCGACGGCCGCTGCCAAAGCTACGAATACTGCCGCGTCCTCCGTGCACTTCACGTGCTCCACCCCCACCTCCACCGCTGGTTTGCTACACCTCCCCGCCCCTTCCACTGTCGATGACATCACAAACCCCTTGTACATGCTATACACCCACGAACCCGACCCGCTCCACGACCCGGACCCGGACCCGAGCCACGACCCCGACCCCAGATCGAAGCTGCTGCCTGGGCTGGCGAACGGCGAATTCGCGGTGCTGGCGCCGGCTATGTCTATGGTGAACTTGCCACCCTTCTTGGCGCTCAGCGTAGAGTCAGCAACAGTGATTCCGGTGGCCCCGCTGCCGTCGGGGAAGAGCTCGAAGCGGTAACCGAGTCCGCCGTCGCCGGAACCGCGCTCCCGCCACGCTTCTAGGCGGCCCCACGGCTTCCAGGTGCCGTCGCCGGGACGAAGGATGAGCCAGGCGCCCGGGTTGGCCCGGCTGACCCGGTCGGAACCCGGGGACGGGACGAAGGGGGTGACCACAGACGCGGCGGCCACCGGCGAGCCGGAGAGGTCGTGGACGGTGACAGACCAGCCCTTTCTTTCCTTCGGGTTATGCTCTTTCTCAGTTCCAACTCCAAGCGATGACCTGGATCGCAACATACGATCGCCGGAGTTTCGAAACCCGAATTTGCAACTAAAAACTGGCTGCCTTATATTCCCCTGAACCTGGAAAACCTGAGGACTACACTCCGGCTCGCCGTCGAACTGGAAGACAAACCTTGGACTGGGCTCCGCCGTAACATTCAGGTATAACTGGGCGGCCGGCGACTTCTTAGGGCTCTCCGAGCCCACGGAGACCCAGCCATTGTGAAAAACGGACGACCTGGATTCCAGCCCCTGGAGATCCAACGGTATCAACACGCTCCCCAGAAGCTTCCGGGAGCGGAGGCCGCAGGTGACGGCGGGCCGACCCGTATAGACGGAGATCTTCAGGCAAGGTTTGGATTTGTGGGCGAAGAGCTTGGATTGGAGCATTTTGTGGATATCCATCTGGTTGAAGTTAAAGCAAATGGGTGGGGTTTGAAGGTGGGGGGTACTGTCCAGCGGGAGGAGCTGCTCCTGCGGGACCAAAGGAAGAGGAGTCATCTGGGCGGGGAAGTTGTTGAGCTTGACTGTGCAGAAGAAGGGAGAAGTGGTAGGGTGAACCCCGGTAAAGGAGGGTTTCGAGGTCAGCGGGAACTTCAGAGCCAATTTCCCGACGAGAAGCCGAACGAAAGGGCACGGATCCATGACGGGGCCGGTGATGCCCAAGTCGATCGATTCGGTCTAGCTTCTCGCTCTGTATCTAAACAAGAAGGGAGGAGAGTGGGGAGGATTTAAGAGGGAGGGAGAGAAGTGAGAAAAGAGGCTGGATGGGTGAGAAACAGGCTGGAAAAGGTTTATTCACATAATTGGGAAAGAAACAATAGGACGGGGTGACGGAGGAATGAGCTGGTGCACGAGATGCACGGACACCAGATGCCAGCAACGACCGCCTCTTCAGTTTCACACATATGCATGAGCTAACCGGAACAAAAGATATATAATAAAATAAAATAAAACATTAGGCAAACAGCACTTTCAATTTTTTATTACTTTTATTTTGCCCTATATATAAAGTTTAAATTTATTTTAACTTTTTATTATATTAGAATATATTTTTATCTTAAATAATATTTATTATAGCGCAAATGGGACCTTATCATAAGGACTCAAGCCAGACATTTTAGAATTTGATGACCACAGATTTTAGATATTTAATTCAAATTATAGGAACAATCTCACAAAATTTCAAATTTTAGAGACATTGTATGAAATAATCCTAAAATATAACAGAGAAAGTTTAATTAACTCTAAAAAATTTTGTACCAAAGATTATAGATGTTTAAGGGTCATGTTGGGCCCAATTGAGCTTAAATTCCAATCTCGTGAATTTGGTGAAAATTTAATTATGAGATAAGATACCAACCATACATTTGGTTCAATTTGAATCAATTTGATTAGTGGGAAAGTAGCATTAGGTTTGGCAAATTAGGTTCTATCATTCAAGCTAAAATATGCTGGATTTCTCATTAAAAAAGCAATTATATCAATTAGCTTATATATTTAGGTCCCCTTATTATTATTATTATTATTATTATTATTATTATTATTATTATTATTATTTTAACATTTCTGTCGTTTACATTCGGCATGGGCACGTTCATGTGGGTTGTACATCAACCGGTCACTTGAACCATATATTGGAGTTATGTATAAGTTCGACCCGTAAATGATTTCATTGGGTTGGGTTAGGTTGGATTGGTTCGGGTTGAGCTAGTTCGGTGGATTTTTAAAAATCCTTCAAAACAATATTAATGTTCTTTGAAATTTGGTAAAAAGATGCAAACATCCCCTTAAATTTTAATAATCTCACATAACTCCCTTGATATTTGACCAAAATGCCCCAATATCTTTTTATATTTACCAAATAGACCAACACAATGTCAAAAATTATGAAAAAAAAATTAAAAATTAAAAACAAAATAAGAAACCATCAACCTATTTAATTAATATTTATGAAATAAAAATAGATTTAAAACTTAATTAAACGTTCTCTTTTCATCTTTAATTAAATAATATTTTAAAAATATGACTAAAATGATAAAGTGCAAAATTATGAAAACTAAAAATAATATAATAAAAATAAAATTATTACAATTATTTTACTTAATTGTTGTAATTTCAAAACTCACTTCACAATTCTAATCATATTATGCATGACAATTGAAAAATACTAAAAATATCGTGTAATTGACTTTTATTGTTACTATCTTTTTTTATGAATATTTTTATTTTTAATTATATCTAAATTTACATGATTATGTTTATATTTACTTATATATATATATATATAATAATAATAATAATAAATAGTTTAATATAAAATATTATTCCTAGATCTTAAAACTTTGTTCCAGCATGTTTTTAAAACAAATAAAATTAAAATATTAGTTTTTTTACTTTATTTTGTAAAAAATTTAAAACTAACAAGACAAATAAAAAATTGTAGTGTAAATAAACATCCTTTTTTTATTTTTATAAAATGCTGATTTATTATAAAGAAATGAAAATAAAAAAATAGTAATGATACCAAGTAAGTATATTAATTTGGAAGAAATATTGAACACAAGGAGAGACCAAGTTGATTTGATAAAAAAGAGCTCAAGGGATACGAGGGAGGCCTCCAAAATAGAGACAGACCAAGAGAGTAGCAAGCGGCAGAGTAGCCCTAGGGGGTTAGGACATACAAGTAAGTTCTAGTCGTACACTCCCTTAAACATCTCGCGAACCAATGCCCAAGGGAGCTCTAACCCAATTTAGCATGCCTAGAAAGGAGACTGTTTCACAAAATTGCACCTCTGTCAATTTTTTTTTTTTGAACATTTTGTGTGTTTCTATTAAATTATCAAACTTTGCATACATATCTATAAGTGCATTCTCTGTCACACTACTTGATTTAAGCACAAAAGATGAGCACAACTCATTAGGTAAGTGAAAATCGGTCCAATTGACAAGCAACACTTGTGAGGCCAAAATACTGCCCAACAAATGAGCACAACTCATTAGGAAAAATCAGTTCAACTGATGAGCAACGCTCGTGAGGTTAGAAGACTGCCCCACAAATAAGCACAACTCATTAAGCAAAATCGGCTTAACTGACGAGCAACACTCATGAGGCCAAAAGATTGTCCAATAAATGAGCACAACTCATTAGGCAAAATCAGCCTAACTGACGAGTAACGCTCGTGAAGTCAGAAGACTGCCCAACAAATGAGTACAACTCATTAGGCAAAATCAGTCCAACTGACGAACAACACTCGTGAGGCCAAAAGACTGTCCAACAAATGAGCACAACTTATTAGACAAAATTGGTCCAATTGATGAACAACACTAGTGAGGCCAAAAGAGTTGTTCGGCGAGAATACCCCACGAACGGCAGTTCGGCTAGAATGCCCCACCAAGGGCAGCTCAGTAAAAATGCCACCAAAAGAGCAGTTCGGCAAGAATGCCCATGTAGAGTGGTTCGACAAGAATGTCAATGTAGAGCAACTTGGCTAGAATGCCTATAAAGAGTTGCTCGACAAGAATGCCCATGTAAAGCAGTTTGGCAATAATGTCCATAAAGAGCATCTCAGTAAGAATGCGCATGAAGAGTGACTCGGCAAGAATGCTCATGTAGAGCAGTTTGGTAAGAATGCCCATGTACAGCAGCTCAGTAAGAATGCCAATGTAATGCAGTTTAGCAAGAATGCCCATGAAGAGCTTCTTGGCAAGAATGCCCACGAAGAGTAGCTCAGTAAGAATGCCCACAAAGGGCAAGAATTCCAAATGAAGAGTAGTTTAGCAGCTTGGTAAGAATCACCATGAAGAGCAGCTTGGAAGCTCGGTAAGAATGCCCACGAAGAGTAGCTCGGCAGTTCAGCAAGAATTCCAAATGAAGAGCAGTTTGGCAGCTCGACAAGAATCACCATGAAGAACAAATCAGCAGCTTGGTAAGAATGTCTATGAAGAGTAGCTCGGCAGCTCAGCAAGAATGCCCCATGAAGAGCAGCTCGGTGGCTTGATATGAATGCCTTACGATGAGCGGCTTAGCCAAAATGCCTTATGGAGACCTACTCGACACAAAATGCTAGACGAAAACCTACTCGGCATCATCGGCTCAGGTGAGCCGAAAAAACTAGCTTGGCAAGACTCACACACAAAAGCATTGCTCGAATGAGCCGACATATTAGTACATTCGGCTCAGCAAGCCACACCCAAATCAGACTCAACAAAGCCAGGAGGGCGGCAAGATCGTCTCGGGTAAGCCGAGCACGCCCCAAATCTGGCTCAACAAGCCATAAATAAAGAAGTAGCTAAAGAGGGTGTTAAAAAAATTTTCCTAGGAGCATTGCCTCTGAACCCCTAAGAAAGTCATCCTTAAGCATTACAACTTAGTCCATGAGCATTGCGGCTTGGGTCTATCAGCCCAAGTCTTCGCTCCATGGACTAAGCCTATGTAAGAAATCTCTCATTAAGAAACCACACATCGGTTTATCACCTAGACGAAACATAACTAGGCTCCTCAAAAGTCCAACATGAACAACTTTCGAACTTTAGGAATATAGTTCAAAACTTCAAAACTACAGAGGGGGGGAACTGAAATAACCCAAATATAACACCTACTCTAAAAGAAAGGCATGTGCCCATCATTAATGGGGAAAATCACCTACAAAGTCAATCACTCGACCAGAGCCATTGACGTCGGCCATATATTGACCGGAGTGATCCACGCCCGCATTATAATGATTAGAGTGATCCACGTCAAGCGTTATAAATGACAAATGTAACAGGGTCAAACTTGGTAGATATAAAAGGGGTACTCTGAAGAGGCTAAGGTATCTCATTCTAACGGTTACTTTCAACCTTTTTAAAGCACTCCCTTACTTAAGCATCAGAGAGATCCCCCTCGGAATACACCTCAGATCCTCCAAGTCGTGTTTGTTTTCGTCTTTTTCAGGTGATCGGGATCGGAAAACTCACGGAGGTTAGATCGACATTTTTTGCAACAACAATTTGAAAGAAAAAAAAAATAGTGCAATTTTCATTTATTTTTACCGAACATTTTATATCAAATTTGACAAGCCTGAAAAAAATAATAATAATTTTGCATTTGAGAAAATTTTGATAAATTTTAATATAATTTTATATTTAATTATATTTAAATCTTTTCAATATAATTTTATATTTAAATTTATTAGAATCTAACATAACTTCAACTGTAAGGCTTATAGCAAAAATGGGGTAAAGAAATTTAGGAAGAAGCTGGTGCCTATTATTTAAATATATTTTACAGGTGTATGTACTCGACACATGGGCATCTTACTTGTGGGGATTGATTGGTGCAGCGAGCGGAGCCCGTGGCCCACTGGCTGAGAAGGACGTGAGGTGAGAGAGCAACTGGAAGCCAGCTGGTTTTGCTTTTGCAAGTTGGCATCAGGACCTGGTTGGACGAGGGTATTCGTGTCAGGGTGAGAGTGTGCGGCTGTGACCAAACCGGTGCACTGGGTCCCACCACAACGACTTTCTGCCCTTCAGTTTTGCTTTTGTCGTCCGGATATTCTCCTTAAGCCCTACGCTTGATCGCACGAACAGTTTGCTTGCTTTCCTCCAGATCCGTCAGTTCAGAATAAGTAATTAAAACATTATAGTTAGTTGACAGCTGTTTGAATTGACATGATTTGAATTTTAAAATGGCATCTGTACGAAGACACATTTTTGTGACAGTTTTAATTTTTAAAATTTAAAATGTTGGGTTTATGGGAAGAAAAATGAGTAGTACTAATGATTATTTATTTATTTTTTCTTTAAATATTGTAGCAATTTAAACTTAATGCTTGGGCTTTCCATTATTAGTTAATCCTTTTATATGTTTACTGTTCTGTTAATTATAATTTCTTTACACTAGTTTATCCTAAATTCGGGTAAAGAAAAAGGGTTACATTAAGTAGTTAATAATTAATATAAAATTTGTTAGATTAGTGTCGACATCCCAATTTAAATCAAGTCTCTCCAAGGAAGACCAGGTATTAATAAAATTTGATTTTGAGTCCTGCGTGATCCTGGATTTTAAAATTAGCACGTGAATGTCCGAATTTGAGTCCTTTTAATGACAACCTAGTTTTGCAGTCCATCATGAGTTGCTAGTTTTCATTGGTTCTTCCATCCTAACAAAAGTCCTTCCAACCGTAGAATTAACCGTCGAGCCTCGTGATCTTAAAAGTCATTTCCCTTGGATTAGGTGTTACGGTTTGAGTCTTAAAAGCCCGAAATAGAGTCAATAGTTAGTTCTTATTAGACTAGGGTTCCTTAATTGTTAATTATTTTCAAAATTAGTTTTCTTAAGAGTCTTGATTCATTTCGAAACCATCTTTCTATGTCAAGTACTCCTTCCCTTTCTTTCTTTCTTTCTTTGTTTTGTTTTATTTTGCTTTTTTGTTTTTTTTGTTGTTTTTTTACCTTGTTGAGCTAGGTGTCATGAAGTCTAAAAATCCAAGAATTTAAGTCCTTAATGTCAGTCTGAAAAATGATTTCTTTGAACTTTTGTATTGAATTCTATGGTTGTCAAAGTTTACTCCATTTACTAGAAATAAATCTTCAAATTGTTGAGTCTAAAAATTATTAAGTTAAGCCCTTCAAAATCTTAAGTTAAAATCTTAGTTTGTTAAGAGTTTTGAGCTTGACCTTTTAATTGTCTAAGTGGGTGTTAATTTCAAAAATTAGGGAGATTTTAAAGTCATGTTTTGCTAACCGGTTGCTTCATGGGGTCAATTTGGTCAACCCAAATTTCGTTTCAAGTTAGAATTGAAAAGGGTCAAACACAAGGATATATTTTAAAAGGAGCGCATGCCCCAAGTATGATGCAAATACATACTGACAGAAAGTATACAATAGGAAATAAAATACAATGAATGGGAAATAAAATGCACAAATACAGGGACTAGTACAAAGAAATGTTGCAGAAAAGGAAACATGGGGGTACATACATCAGCATACAAAATACAAGGAAATGAAAACAAATAAAAAAAAAAGAAAATACAGAAAACCAAAAAGCAAAGAAGATGCCAAGCCCGCAAGTCCTGTGCTGCCATCTGGATTACCCAGTGCATCTGCGCAAAGGGGAAAGAATAAAACTCGTTAGCAGAAGAAAGGAAAATACAAAAAAAATAAAAGAAAAATAAAAAATGCAGAATACAAAAAGTAAAAGCTGATTTTGAATGCTCCACTCCCAGGTTGCCACCTAGGAGCACCCAAAAAGCTTACAAGTCCCAAATTGCCACCTGGACCTTCACCTACGTGTGAAAAGGAGAATAAGAGTTGGTTAGCCAGAAATTCACAAAATCAGAAAAAATGAACCACACGTGCAAGGAATTATTCCCTGACACAAATCGTTAGAGGGGAATTGTTGACGAAATTGGCGCCAAAGGCCATCCCAAACTCCCTATAAATAGGGAGTCCCAGCACTGTAGCAACACACCTTAGAGAGCACAGAATTACTCTACGAAAATTGAGAGAGAGAGAGAGAGAGAGAGAGAGAGAGAGAGAGAGAGAGAGAGAGAGAGAGAGAGAGAGAGAGAGAGCATACAGAAACCCTACGAGAATTGGGAGAGAGAATAAAAGGAGGGAAGGAAGCTCTGTTGAATTGAGAATTCCAAAGAGAGGACTTTGTGGGAGTAGAGACTGGAAGGTGCTATCCTGTGCGCACCATACACCCAGTGCAACTCTCATTTAGAGCAGGAGATGGGCGATATTCAAAATCGGTAGCAGAGCTTCGGACTTGACTTTAGTTCGTGAACTTTCAAACATATACAGACTGGAGAAGAAGACTGGAGGAGATAAGAAGAAAAGGGTAAAATTCATAATCACCCTATTTACTTTGTCTATCAATGATCATGTGTCAGTTAGCTAAAATGCAGGTACTCTCATCTCAAGTCTCGGGTTCGAACTCGACCCCAAGAAGACCCTAAACCAATTCATCGGATTTTGACCCAATTCTTGCTTTTAGGGAATAAAAAATGGCTTTTCAATTAAGATGAGATCTAATAGTACGGTTTTTAAGTTTAATTGCTTCCTAAGCCATCGGTCATCACTACCTTACTATGGCTGATTCTATGATCTAAGGAAGAGTGATTATTTAGATTCAATTTGAGCTCTTCCTCCCTCTTCTCATGTGGAGTTAGTCACCATAGTTACCCATATCATTTCCTTATCTAAACCTCTGATACTCCAATATAAACAAGCAAAACCGATGTGTTCTTTCATTTCATTGAATAACCAGGTTTTATGTGCATAAGAGGGTGTTTGCTTATTTGTTCTATTTTGTTAAGAAGAGGTAATAGAGTGTTTATGAATGTGGGATTTTAGAGATAGACCCCTTTTGTAGAAAATATTTATTTTGACTCCTAAGGGTTTATCATTTATCATTTTTTCTTCTATGCAGATGATCCTTAATATTTTATTAATCTTCTTCTTCTCTAGAGTAACATGATATTCTTTTAATTCATCCAATTTCTTTGCCACTTTCTTATTCTCATTCTTCAATATAGCTTTTATTTTATCCACCCTAACTATAAGCTTATGTGTTTTCGATAAAGTTCTCTCTAGTTTTTCATTCAAAAGCAAGCACCCATCAATCAATTTTGCACAAGATACATCACTAGTAATATCACACCACTTTTTACCAGAATCATTGCATGCATTAGCAATAAGGCTATCATTACATTCAATAAATGATTCGACATAAAACGTATCACATAATTTTGCACACGAATCATCACAACATGCATTACATGGATTATTGCGCGAATCAGTAAATGAGGCAGAGTCAGAATCATATATCTCAGTGTCTAGTTCATGATTTACCTCCTCCTGATTATTTGAGCTTGGATTACCTGGAGGAGTAATCTCTTTCTCTTGGGACTCTCCATATCTTTTTTCAAGCTCAACCCAGATCTCCTGTGCACTCTGACATACCATAAACTCAACAAAAATATTAGGATCTAAAGTGCAATATAGTAAATCCATGGCATGTGAATTTGCATGCATCAAACTATTATCATTTTCTACTAGCATACAAATTCCTTTATCAATCACCTGCTAGGCCCTCTAGTCCATAAATTTTATAAAAATGCTCATTCGTATTTTCCAGTGGGTGTAGTTAAAACCAAAAAATAATGGACGATTGGAAGGTGATTGTCCCTCTCCGAATGGGGATACACCAATGTGAGCCAACCCAATCTTTAGCAAAAACTTTTAAGTCAAAGCTACGATACTCTGATACTTATTGTTGGAATTGGAGTATTCCCAAGAGGAGGGGGGGGGGTGAATTGGGTATTTAAAATTTTCTTCCTAGGTTAATTAAAATTCCAGTAACAGTATTACATAAGCCTAGGGTCTTTCTATACAATCATAAACTTAATCAAGAATTAAACGCAAACATTCAAGTGTTGAAATTTAAATTACATAAATTCAATGGAGGCACAAGAAATGTTATCGAGGTTTGACCAATACTACCTACGTCCCCACCTCAAGCTCACAAGCAAAAGGATTTCACTATGGTTCACTCAATGTGTGGAGCAGCACCTAATACAATACCTTAACATGATGGTGCACCTAACTTTCCTAACCGGGTCAAAGCTAATCCGAAACTTTTCATAGGGCAAGTCTCTCTCTTCAGGCCCACGCCTAGAATACAATAGATAATTAAATTTGTGTACAAAAAAATATGATTTTTACACTAAGCAAATATGTACCATTATGCTCAATCAACTTATGCACTCATATATGATAGGATATTAAACTCAAGTGAGGTTTTGTTAACCAATATGTTAACTCTCAACAATGTGTATGTCAATGTGTGTATGTGAGAGTAAGACTTCTAATTTCAAGATGATGTGCTTGTAATGTGAATAATTAAAAGGTCTGTATAACCCTTAAACAAGCACCACAATATTATTTTTCAATTGTAAAGCACAATAGATAATAGGGTTAAGCTTGCTAAAAATGTTTTTGTCAAAGATTTCACACGTGGTTGGTCCAATTCATGCAACAAAATTTTCTAGAAATCGAAGATTTCTTAGTATTTTGCTATGCCGTAAACTCACAATTCTCCATCGAGATCTATAGAAGAACCAGTTGCTAGAATGAGCTCTGTCTTGCCATCCCTCAGCATGAAGCCAAAGGAAAGAAATCAATATTGCAGCGAAATCACCTCTGCTTTGCCAACGAAGGTCCATTCAATAGTGACAAGAAAAAAAATCAGCCTCCTCTAGAGAGAGAATTTTTAACTAGGTATATCTGTGTTTTTTATTAGCTGACGAGTTCCTTAATTACTTGCATTAAATATTCCAATGGGTATAGTCCATTCCATGTTGGCGGCAACTTCAATCTGAAGCACCCTTTCTTTAAGAGTTTTTTCACAGCCCATTCCATTTCCTAGTCAAATTCGTAGGACTATCTTACGATATTTGTTGTCACGTGTAACCACAAGAAGCCCTGATGCTTTAAATCTCACATGACCAAGCTGTGAGATTACGTAAGCTTCAAAACGAGAAATTTTTTCCCCAAAAAAATTATTATTTAATATTTTATTATAAATTAATATTAAAATAGGAAAAAAACTCATTGTTTTTACCTTGATTGATCAATTGACTAGGAGTATCCAAAATGAAGTTACATGGTGTGTGTTATTTGTAGATTATATTGTATAAACTAGGGGTGAAAGTAGAGGCAAACTTAGAATTATGGAGACAAGTTTTAGAATTTAGAGGTTTTAGGATGTTGTGAATTGTGGCTCACATATTGAGTGGATAGCATACACAAAGGGAAAGCATGAAGGGAATCAAGCAGTAGTAGGGGAAACCATCGATGGTAAGGTTTTAACCGTTGATGGTTTGGAGCAGGATTTTAGACAAAATACATTCTGTCTGAAACTGTCAACAGTTTGACTCGGAACACTTAGCCCAAATTTCAAATTTTGAATGGGGAACATTAGTTCGGTTGGGGTTTGGAGGGAAAACCTCTGGGAACTCTATATATATGTCATATCTGATATATTTAGAGTGTTGGTTGATAGTTGTTGAGAGAATTGAGAGGGTTCTTGTATTACTCTTATAATTTACCCAAGAAGATGGTGAATCCTCATCGTTTGCTCCCATGGATGTAGGTATTGTCAAACCACATAATTCCTTGTGTCATTGTTATTGTTATTACTTTCATTTAGTTGCTATTGATACATGTCAAAGTTGTGTAATTAGGAATCTAAAAACATGCATTAAAGATTATAATTTTAATTAAATGCCTAGTTATGTTCAGTATTTCAACATTGAACTCGTTTACGATAATTATCCTATTTTTTTCATAAATTTATAGATACTCGTATTTTATTATTGTGGGATATTTTTTGGAACTTAAAGCTGAGCCATGCATGAAGAAGCTGGTCGTGTGAAGTTAAGTCATGCACACAAACAGGCTGCATGCACATGCAAATGAAGCCATGCACGCATGAAAAATTACCCTTCCTAGACCATGTGTAAAGGAAAAGAAAAGGAGAGGTCATGGACATTTAATGGGCATGCAAGGTGGGTTGGCCGTGTAGCTTTGAAATACAAAAGCTGGAAGAATTTGTGAGTTGGGCGCACATGTGAATTAGAGAAGGATGTTGGGCCGACTGTTTTGATGTGACCACGTGAGTGGGCTTTAACGCCCATTCAGACAACACGCCAAGTTGGGAGGGCTGCCACACGATCGAGCCATGCAAGAGGGGCATTGGAACCAGCCTGGGAAGGTTTCAAAATGAAATGTAGGTTTGGGCTTTGAAAAGAGAAGGAGAGCGTTTAATGAGAAAAAAAAAAAGAAACTTGGAGGCCCATGGTTGATGTGACCCAGCCATGCACAGTGTGTGGGAGCCGGGTAGGTTTCATTGAACAAAAGGAGCTAGGGATTTTGTAGAAAAAAAGAAGTAGAGGGTTGCGTGTGGGGGGTAGCCGAGTAGGGCAAGAGAGGGTTTTATTTGCATAGGGACTGGTGCTGCAGCAAAGAGCACATAGCAGTGTGCACAAAAGCTCTCTCTGCTCACACTCCACGACTATTCATTTCTCTCTCTCTCTCTCTCTCTCTCTCTCTCTTTAAACAAGTTAATTTACTTGTTTTTTTACTATGCTGTCTTAATTTAACATTGAATATGAGTTGAGTATTGTATTATCTATTTGCATTTAAAATCATTGTTAGGATTATCTCTCTCTCTCTCTCTCCCCTCCCTCTCTTTTTATTGCATTTACATTACTTTTAAGTCATTAACACCTTCAGTTTTATTTACATTTTCTTTTTAAAATATTCAGTAAATGTTGGGTTATATTTATTTTTAATTTCAGTTTATTTGAAACTCTTAGTTATTATTGTGTTTTGGTATGTTGTTTTCCATTTTTAAGTAGTTAAGATATTGAGTTCATTTTTGTTCAAATTTATTGTTGGGTTGATTTTAATTTTTATTTACATTATTGATTGGGTTATTGTCTTCATGTGAAGTTGATGTTGGGATATGAGTTTTGTTTAAGCTAATTAGTGTACAAAGTGTTTAGTTGAGTTAATTTCATTGTTGAGATGAGTTTGCCTTCACTTAAAGTTAATGTGGGAGTTGAATTTTTTTTTTTTTTTTAAGGTTTAAGATGATTAGTGTGTTAGTTTATTTCATTGTAGTTCTTCACTTTAACGTACTTTAATGCTTGTTTAAGTTTATCTCTCTCTAGTCACTGTTGAAGTTTAGTATTTTTGCTTAAGTTATCTTTATTGAGAGTTTAGTCGTTTTCATTTAAAGTTAGTGCATGTTGAAAATGAATGATTGGTCTGTGATTAGTGTGTTAATTAGTGTGTTGAAATTAAATATTTGTTTAAGTTAATTGAGGTTTTGCTTTGATTTATTATTTGAATGTTTATTTAGATTTTGTGCATGTTAGGTTCATAATTTAGATTTTGCTTGTTGAAATTTCGTCATAAATATTTCAAAACTGCCAAAGAAACTGAATTTGAACTATGTTCATTGTGCCTTGGTTTTCTTAGTTTCTTCTTTTTTATTTTAACACAAGTTGAAATTAATCAGAATTTCCTGAGGAGATGATCTAGTCTTTGGGCTAATTATTACATGACGTAACTCCTATACTCGGGATAGCCATTGCGCTACTCTTTTTTAGAAGTGAGTCAAGTTTTTTGCGCCATTGCTTGGGAGTGCTAGAATTAGTTTCAAACTAGTGTTTCTCCATTTATTTTTATTTTTATTATAATTTAAAAACACAAAAAATATGACATTTTGACAAAAAAATAAAAATAAAAAAAAGAAAAAAATTTGATCATGCTTGTCTACTAGTATGTTGGTGACTGTTTGCTGTTTGGGTTAATGTTTAATGCCTTGGGTTAGAAACATTTCTCATAGGCTATACAAATTGTCACCTAATACATGTAGTAGGTTTCTTGTTCCTATTGTGAGTGAGGACACTGAAATTGATTTGAGTGATCTTTTCGAAGAAATTTTTGAGGAAACTATGGCTGCACCTCCACCTGCACCACACACTCTTAAGGACTTTTTGTAGCCTACATGCACCACTGCACCATCTGGCATTGCTTTGCCAAATGATGCACCAAATTTCACAATTAAGCATGGTATGTTGTTAATAATATCTCAATTCCACAAGATGGATTCTGAGAGTTCTTATCAACATCTGACAGATTTTGAGTCGGCATGTACTACCTTCATTACTAGAGCAGGAACTGATGAATATATTAAGCTTCGTTTATTTCTTTTTTCCTTGAAGGATAAAGTGAAGATTTGGTTTAATTCTCTAAGACCTAAGTCTATTTCTAGTTGGATTGACATGCATTGTGAGTTCTTATATAAATTTTTTCCTTTCTAGAGAACTCAGTTCCTGCAGGAGCAAATTAGTCAGTTTATGCAAAGAGTTGATGAGACCTTCTAGGTTTGTTGGGAAAGATTCAAAGAGCTGATAAATATCTGTTTGCATCATGGGTTTGAGTCTTAGAGGCTGGTAAATTATTTCTACATTGCCCTCACTCCTGATTGTAAGCAGTTTGTTCAGACTATGTGTAATGGGGAGTTCTTCAGCAAAGAACTAGGTCAAGCACTATAATTCTTTGATTACATAGCTGAAAGTGCACAACAATGGAATACACAATCTACTCGGGCACCAATGGCAGTGCAACCTCTCAGGGCAATTGGTAGTAGAGGTAAATATGAGGTCAAAGAGGAAATTGATATCCAGGCTTGTATTGCTACGTTAGCTAGGAGGGTAGAGGTTATGAAGTTAGATAAGGTGAAAGTGTAGCAATCAATTGAGGTGTGTTCTCTATGCGTTGACTCTAGCCATAAGACCCAGGATTGTCCGATCATGCCGGTAATACAAGAGAGTAGGTTTGATCAGATTCAATTAGAAAATTGGGTTAACAGAGCTCCAAATCAGCCTTTATCGAACACTTACAACCTGGGATAGAGGAATCACCCAGATTTTTCATGAAGGAATGATCAGACTGTTCAATTTTCTTCATAGTTTCAGCGGCCTCCTCAGTCTTATGCACCATGGCCTCAGCACCCATATCATCCATATCCGATTTCTCAGCACTACTCACCTCTAGGATTTCCATCTAATGTTGTATCCATTCCACCAAAGAAGTCTCTTGAGGATACTTTTCAGTAGTTCATGCAGATTCAGGCCACAACTAACAATGAATTGCGAGGCACTATTAATAAGATAAGTTCACAATTGAGTACCTTAGAAAAAAGGAAATTTCTAGCACATCCTTAGCCTAATCCTCAGGTATACCGACAATAGTAGCAGCTAGTGCATAATGTTTCAAGGGATTCTATTAAGACGGCAAAGGCTGTTGACTCACTCGAAAAATGAGCAGCTCGGAAGCTATCCCACGTATAGGAGTTCAGTCCTGTAATAATTAACCCAAAAGCCAGATTGTCTCCTCAGAGAATGCAATTTAATTCCAAATTTCATATAATTCCAAAAGAAATTAAGAAAAGAAGAGTCACTGAACACAGTTCAGATTCAGGTTTTTGGGATTTTTAAAAAAAATTTTGCAATGAAATTTAAACTTTAACTAAAAATTAAACATGTGCAAAATAACTGAATGAAAACCAAACTTAATACTAGAATAATGAAAGAAAGACCCTGCAATCATTCAACTGAATAAACACTAACTGTGCTAAACAATAAATGAAGTTCACTAAATAAAGATACTAGTTTTAATATGGAGATCAGACAAAATTAAAATTTAAAAAATTACTAAAGACTAAAAATACCATCTTTACTAATAAGCACTAAGAAAATTAATCAAGCCCTAAACTTAAGACAATAATTAATTCAAACAAGAACAAAACTAATTAAAATTTAGACTTTAATGAAACTTTCAATAAAGAGATTTAAAGACAAAAGCCAATGTAAAAAAATAAACAAGAACAAGATTGACCTTTAATAATAGAAAAAAATAGTTCTCACAAATTGTTAGAGAGAGAGAGAGAGAGAGAGAGAGAGAGAGATAGAGAGAGAGAGAGAGAGAGAGAGAGAGAGAGAGATAGAGAGAGAAGAGAGAGGGCAGCTGGCTGTGTGGGTTCTATGGTTGGCAGTAGTTGCAGGAGCACAACAGGGGTCTCGGGTTAGAAGCACAGCAAGGAGGACAGCAGATGGAGTAGTAGCCTCTCGGGTTCTCGAATCCTCCTCCAACAGCAGCAAGGGGGCTCCTCGGGTATTTAGTCAGGCAAAGCCAAGCCCCCAAACAGGGGAGAAGGCTTGGTCCGTGGGATTGAATATAAGCAGTAGGAGGATCATCTAGAGGGAGGAAGAAGGGAGAGATGGATAAGAGAGCGAGAGAGAGATAGAGAGATAGAGAGAAAGAGAGAGAGAGAAGAGCGAGAGAGAGATATGAGAGAGAGAGCAGCTAATCAAGAAAGAATTCTCAATAATGCGGTTGAGCGTAAACGACAGTTTTGCATATCACGCACAAAAAACACACCAATAGAAGAGAGGAAGAGAGGAAGAATATAGAAGAGGAAGGAGCCTGACAAGGGAAGAGGGGCAAGCCCTCAATAGAGGAGAGGCACTGATGAAATAATGAACCACAAGAAGCGCTACTCCTTTTGCATAGTCGGGTCACATCAAGTTTTGGTTAAGGCACACACACGCACACTGCCCTTGCACAATTGAAGCCTAGCCCACTTTTTTTCTTTTCTAGTCCAGTGGATACACAAGCCTCAAGGCCCAACTCATACGCATGCACTCCACATTCACGGCCCGGTCTTGCATGGTGTCTCACTTGTCCACACAGCTTGGTCTACGTCTTCACACAATACATATATATATATATATATATATATTCTTGATTCCCTTTTAAATGTCTCAAAAGGCCCTTGAAATGTCCAGGAAAACCTCTAATGCTCATTGTCTTGATTTGGACCTTGGCTCATGTACCTGGCTCTCCACAAACATGGCTCGGCTTCCGAAAATCATCTTTTATGTAAACCTCATTTAATGCTCACGTACATGCACAAACATTTTTAATTTCAGTTTTAATGTCTAGAAATTGTCCTATAGTAATAAATCACGAATGTTCGTAAATTTTTCAACAAAAATATGATAATTGTCTAAAAATTATCAAACGAGCTTACTGATTAAAATATTGGACATAATCGGGCATTTAATTAAAATTATAATCATCAATGCATGAATTTAAACATCTAACTACGCATTTTTGATGCGTAATCACACCCCCTATCTAACGTTTTGCTAGTGTCTAGCAAATAACATGAATGAAATCTAGGGCGGTACCCACAAACACTAATTCATACAAACATGAAATGAATGCACGTGCGACACAACCATACCATTTAACATACAGAAATATAACCAGATTACACACTAGCTCGTTCATACATAATTTACGCAACTTCGAAACAAAGTCCATTCGTATACAAGTTTCATGTCATCATGAAAGCCAATTAAGACCAGTATCTCATTAAGTTAAAACTGGCATTACATTTCAAGTTAATGTCGCCATCTAATTCAAGATATACCTAGGCAAAATCTCAAGGTATGTGAAATGTTAATGAACTTGTTACTCCAGTATACCCCAATGGACACCTACAAGATTGATCGTTTTGACTCGGCCTATCAATACGAAACAACATCCTCAAAACACTCATAAGATGGGATCACTCGTCATATGTGAGGAGGAGTGTTTGCGATCACACTCTCACATATTGCAAGAACACGCTAAATGTACATAGTGGACAGTCTGAAAAGGATCCATCCTATGTGTTAGGTGTCCGGGTCCCTTCACCCCTAACATCTTCTCTCCTTACTTGCCATATCCAACCCAAGACCTCACCCTAGATTAACTTATTCACAAACTAGCAACTAAACGTGATACATCCTGAAGCATTAGGGCCGATTGAAAGTCCTTCATATGAGAGAAATGCTGCGTTCCTGACTTTCCCTCCATACGTGGTATTTTTGGGGCAAGTATTATCCTTCCCTTCATTCCTATGCAGTTTTGTTTCTTTTTTTTTCTTTTTTCTTCTGCTCAGTTCTTCAATTTCTATCTTTTTATGGTCATTAGGACCATTATTACACTTCTTTTGTTTGTCTCATACCACCCATATAAGTAGCTAAGGCAGGAGTCCATGAACAAGTCTCTTCTAAAAGGGGTGGGTCATCCTTCACATCTTGATAGGCAATAAGACTTAGGTTTCTTATCTCCAGCCCCACTATATGACACCTCTTGAGATAGCAAGTCAAAAGCCGATCTCGTGTAAACCAAGAATATACAAGAAAAAACTGGCATTGAGTTTCATGAACTCTGAGCTGACGTCAAAGCTCAAAAGAAGATAAGTGGGCCTCAACATCCTCAACAAGGTGGTCCATAGTATGTCAGCATGAGTGCTCTCTCAGTGCTCACAAGGAACCCCGAGTGCTACAAGTCACGTGAACGTGTATTTTCAGCCTCATAAGATACCATGTAAATACAAGAGTTTATATAGTCAGATTAACACGAGTGAACTACTAGTCAACCTACATAGAGTTACAATTCCTAGATTAGCCATATAAAGAGAAACTACACATAAATAACCCACTTTACAGCTTAAGTGTGTAACTCCTAGGTTATATGCAAGTATGTAAAGGGTGTAAGTCAGTGTTAATCATGGCCTAATCATCCATATTAAAAAATTTTTTTTAATGTATTTTCTCATCCTCTCCCCCCCCAAACTAAAGTGAAACATTGTCCTCAATGTGAGAGCATAGGGGAGATGGAAGATATGATAATTAGTGAAGTAGAGTGTACCTGGGTGGAGAAGTAAGGAAAAATAAAAACTAAAACTAAGAAAAAATATACCTGAAAATTAATTAAAAATAAAACAAGGTAAAACAAAATGAAAAAAAGGAAAGACATCACAGTCTGTCTAGTGGAGGCTTTGGAGGTATTTCATCTGGTGGGTGCAAGTATATAAATTAAACCAGCAAGTCTCCAAAATTGAGTCGCCACAATGAATCATTCTAGTAAATTCATCAGTTCTAGTACTAGGAAAAAAAGTATTCCAAGTCAACTCAAACACCGTCAAGTGCTGATAAGGGCACTCGAATTCTATCTCGTAGAACTAAGGTATCAATGACATCCTCCCACGTTGAATCATGAAATTAAGAGCGTCATTAGGTAAAGCAGTGTAAGATGGTGCAGTGGTGCATGTAGGCTGCAAAAAATCCATAAGATTGTGTGGTGTAGGTGCAACCACATTTTTTATTTCTTATTTTTTTTCAAAACTTTTTTTTTTTTTCTTTTCATGAAGAAAAGCAAAATAAAAGGGAGAAACACTAGTTTGAAACTAAATCTGGCATTCCCCAGCAACGGCACCAAAAACTTGACTCACTAAAAAAATGAGCAGATGAGAAGCTATCCTAAGTATAGGAGCTCAGTCATGTAATAATTAGCCCAAGGTTCAAATCGTCTCCTCAAGGAATGCAGTTTAATTCCTTAAGAAAATAAGAGTCACTGAATACAGTTCAAATTCGGGTTCTTGGGATTTTTTAAAAAAACTTTTGCAATGAAATATAACGCACACTTTTTTTTTTCTTTTGGTTAACGCACACAACCCTTGCACAATTAAAGCCTAGCCCACTTTTTTTTTCTTTTCTAGTCCAATGCATACACAGGCCTCAAGGCCTAGCTCACACACATGCACTCCATATTCAAGACCCAGTTTTGCATGGTGTCTCACTTGTCCACACGGCTCGGTCTACGTCTTCACACAATACATATATATATATATATATATATATATATATATTTCTTGATTCCTTTTTAAATGTCCATAAAGGCCCTTGAAATGTCCAGGAAAACCCCAGATGCTCATAGTCTTGATTTGGACTCTGGCTCTCTATAAACACGGTTCGGCTTCTAAAAATCATTTTGATGCGTAACCTCATTTAACGCTCACGTAAATGCACAAACATTTTTAATTTCGACTTTAATTTCCAGAAATTGTCCTGCAATAATAAATCATAAATGTCCGTAAATTTTTCAACAAAAGTACGACAATTGTCTAAAAATTATCAAACGAGCTTACTGATTAAAATATTGAACATAATCAGACATTTAATTAAAATTATAATCATCAATGCATGAATTTAAATGCCTAATTATGCATCTTTGACGCGTAGTCAGCTATTCTTACTTTGAGAAGTGGGAAAGAAGTTTCCTAACCTGAGATATCCAGTGAGAGAGAAGCAGTTGCCCTGACACTTGAAGTTGCAGTTGAGGCAGATGAGGTCAAAGAAAAATTAGAGGAAGCAAGCCTAGAATTGAAGAAGTCAGTCGATGTGAGGGCTGAGACTAGTAAGGAGTACCAACCTGTGGTACCCTATCCTCAGAGGTTGAGAGCTGGTCATAAAAACAAATACCATATTGAGATTCAAGAAATCTTCAAGCAGGTGAAGATTGATATTCCACTTTTGGATGCCATATAGTAGGTTCCTTCGTATGCAAAATTTTTGAAGGACTTATGCACTGTGAAGAGGAAGCTGAATGTAAAGAAGAAGGCTTTCTTGACAGAGCAAGTCAATGTTGATATTGAGTGAAACTCCTTAGAAATTCAGAGATCCTGGTTTTCCCACCATCTCCATTATGATCGATGAATCTCGCATTGGGAGAACTCTGCTTGATTTGGGGAGTAGTGTGAACTTGCTACTTTTGGCCTTACAAGGCTTAAAATTCTGTTTTGATACTAACAAACAAGTGGGAACTTAACATATCTGGTTAAGTGATGGCATTTCAAAACTCACTTAAAGAAAGCAAGGTCAAGTGTTTACAAGGATCCCTTGAAAGGTTATACTTCAAAGAAGGATGATTATATGAAGCTTAAAGCATGAATTCAAAGATGATTTAAATAAAGCTAGAAGAATATGAGAGCATGATGTTAAAGAGAAAGGTCAAAGAATATTAAAGCTTGAAGACCAAGAAAAAGCCAAAACAAGCATGAAGATTTAAGTATTTAAAATGTCAAATGTCTTAGAAGTCTTTATGTAAGTGCTTTAATGTTTAAATATCGTTTGAAATATTTTGAATCTCTTAAGTTAATTTTTTGGACCTAGATACCTTTTAAAATACTTTGAAAATATTTTTATAAGGTCAAAAATTATTTCAAAAGCTTTAAGGAACTTTAGAAGAATGAACTCGAGACTTCAGTTATCTGAACACTGTTAACGGAAAATTTTTTTAAATATTTTAAATTCAAAATAAAGGTTGCTTGTGCCCCAAATTTTCTAAAAACTTTGCGGAAACCTCAAAAGGAAGTATGTTGTTTGGTTAACACCCAAAGACAAATTAATTAAAGAGTTTATTTAAATCCTGAATTGTTTGGAAATTGAGTTGTGGTTTGTATTGAAGGAATGATTTCATATATACAGAGCTTGGTTCAAATTCACATTCACTACAGAGCTTGAATATAAATCATATGCTCAGGGCTACATACATCAAAGCTGAATCTATCAAAAGTGCTGCATCTTGATTGATTGAATATATTTTGTTTGATTGAGTTTTGTTTGATTGTTTACTTAAATTGTGTGGTTGTGGATTGAAGTCTTTAAAAAATTAAAAGAGGTTAAGAATTCATTTATGGAAGTAAAAGGAAAATTTTAAAACCTAATTCACCCCCCCTCTTGGGACTACACCTTTGTTTTCAGCTACCATTCTCAATATATGAGCAGTTGGGGTTAGGTGAGCTAAAGAAGACCTCCATTGTGCTACAGTTGGCTGACAGATCAGTGAAGGCACCATGGGGTGTTATTGAGGATGTATTGGTTCAAGTCGAAAAATTTTACTACCCAGTGAACTTTGTGGTTTTGGATATGCAGCAGCCTGTCTCTACTATTTCCCATGAACCTATCATACTTGGATGACCATTCCTTGCTACCTTTAATGCATTGATCAATTGTCGAAGTGGAGTAGTAAAGCTCACATTCGGGAATATGACATTGGAGATGAACGTGTTCAATGCTTGCAAGATGCCGAGTGGTTGTGATGACTCCGAGGTATGTGTAGTTGATGTGATAGATGATTTTGATATTTCAGAGTTGTTATTAGTGTTTGATTCTAATAGTGCATTTGAGAATGACTCTCTTGAGGAGCATAATGTTTTTGATGAGACAGTTCCCTTGTCTAAAGATTTGACAGAATCAAAGGGGCAGTTCACAGAGATAGATGGTTCCCCTCAGTTGTTAGATGCAGGTTATATGAGTAGTTGGCGTAAGCCAACTTTTGAAGCTCTTGACTTACTAGAAGTTATGAAGTCATCGGAAGAAGAAGTCCTTATGCTTGAGTTGAAGCCACTACTTGAGGACTTGAAGTATGTTTTTTTGGGCCCAGCTAAGGGCAAATTCGCGGTGGTAATTTCTTCTCATCTTACTTTGAAACAGGAAGCTAAGATTTTGCTGGTATTGAGGCAGCATCGAGGAGCCATAGGCTGCACTATTGTAGACATCAAGGGTATTGATCCTCCAATCTATACTCATAAAATCTTTCAGGAAGGAGATGTAAGACCAGTTCGTGATGCGCAGTGGAGATTGAATCCAACCATGAAAGAAGTGGTAAAGAAAAAAGTGCTGAAATTATTAGATGTTGATATCATCTATCCTATCTCCGACAGCAAGTGGGTAAGCTTGACATAGGTAGTACCAAAAAAATCTTGTTTAATTGTCATCGAGAATGCTAGCAGAGAGTTGATCCCATCTAGGAAAGTAATGGGTTGGAGAATGTGCATTGATTATCATAAGTTGAATTCAGTTAGCCAAATAGATCACTTCTCATTACCCTTCCTAGATCAGATACTCGAAAAAGTAGCTGGTAATACTTTCTATTATTTTCTAGATGGTTTTTTTTGGTTATTATCAAATTTCCATAGTACCAGAGGATCAAGAGAAAACCACCTTCACTTGTCCTTTTGGTACTTATGCCTTTTGCAGAATGCCATTCGGATTATACAATGCACTCGCTACTTTTTAGCGCTGCATGATGAGTATTTTCTCTGACATGTTAGATGACATGTGTGAAATTTTCATGGATGATTTTTATACATTTGGTAAGTCTTTTGATATTTGTTTGAAAAACTTGACTACTATTCTAAAAAATGTGAAGAAAAGAACTTGTTGTTGAGCTAGGAAAAATGTCAATTTATGGTGAGTAGTGGTTTGGTACTTGGTCATTTAGTTTTTGAGCGTGGTATAGAAGTGATTACGCGTCAAAGTTGCATAATTATACGTTTAATATCATGCTTTAAATATTATTATTTTAATTAAAATGCCTAATTATGTTTGGTATTTCAACATTGAGCTTATTTGAGATAATTATCCTATTTTGTCAACAATTTATGGATGTTCGTGTTTTATTATTGCAGGATAATTTTTGGATCCTAAAGCGGAAAATAAAAATGTATGTGTGTGTACGTGAGGTGTAGTCCAAATCAAGACCATGAGCATCCGGGGTTTTCAATAACATTTAAAAGATAATTTTCAGAAGCCGAGCCATGCACACAAAGAGAGGCCATTTTCGACATTAGTTCGTAATTTGAGCGTAACTTTCTTGTTCGAGTTCCAATTGAGATAATTCAAAATGCTGTGAAAAGCAAAGGAAATTCTTTACAATTATCTTGTTTTGAGCTTTGAGAGTTACAGGTTGTAGGAAGGTCAAAATTGGGCTTGTGCTCTGAAACAAAAAAAAAAAGAAAAAAAAAAGATGAAACAAGAAAAAAAAAAAATTGGGCCGGGTTGATGTGACCCAGCCATGCAGTCTTAGGCTTGGGCAGAAGGCGCTGGTCTTCAAATTTGGAAATCACTGGGTCTTTACTGGGACTTCAAATGGTGAGTTTTTTGGAGGGGTTGAAAAGTCAATTAAAAGTCGGGAGAGGCATGTAGGGTTGGAAAAGGTTTTTATATTAATTCTCTTTTGGGAGGATATAAAAAGCATTTTCTTGGGGAGACATGGGTGAGGCTGTACAAACAGGAGGACACATAGGGAGGTCGCACCATAGAAGGATTGAGGGAACTAATCTTTTGGGGAGGCAGTCTTCGAGAGGAGCAGTTGGGAGAGGATGCCGTGAGCACAAAAAAAAAGGGAGATATTATTTTTGGTTTCTTTTGGGGTGCTGCATAGACACAACACATGAATAGCAAGGGTGGCTGGCTGCATAGAAAAATAACATTTTTTAGGAACCGAAAAGCGGTGAACAATGGCGGTGCTCGGGGTGTTCGTAGCGTTCGACGGAGGTGCTGTGGGTGTTGTTTTGTATTCTAATCTCCAAATAAAAGAAAGCATGGTGAAATCAATTATGTTTGATTTAATTTTCAGCATGAACTAATTTTTGTGTTCTAGGAAAACAATGTAGCCCAGTTTTAAACTAAGCTTGCTTTTCGATGCTAATCTGAAGTAGTTTTTGTTAATATTTGTCTGAGTTATTCTGCGCTTAATACTTTTAATTAACTAGTCATTAATTAGATGATGTTGGTCTTTTGATTTGCTACTAAAAGGGGGAATTATATGATAGATCTTGGATAATTCAGCGTAGGTGAATATAGAGATCGAAAGACTTGTATGAACATATGTAGTGTAAATAAAATCAAGGGTCTTATTGCGTTCTTGCGTTATTAATTTGCATATTCTTATGTTAAATAACACACAAGTATATGTTTTGATTGACTATCGAAAGAGGCTTTTGGAAAAATTGGAGATTTGCTAACAAACAGAGAAAACAAAGTCAAATTAGCTAGATGAGTAAAGCATAGTGAGAAACTAGGTGAAATTGGTTTCCTAGAAGTTTTCACCCTCATTAATTTGATATATGACAACCAGTTTTATTTTCTCTTGAATAGTTTATTTAAAGTAGCCTTATTTTAATTTTGCATTCTAAAATTATTAATCTTTCTAAATAAAATCAAGATTAGTATAATTTTGACTTGGTAAAATTAAAATAGCAATCCTTGAGGACGATACTCTTCACATCACTATATTATAAAACTACAACACTATGCACTTGCAGTTTTGCACCGATCAAGTTTTTGGCACCGTTGCTGGGAATTGAGTTTTTCTTATTTTTTCCAATATCAATACAAAGCAATCTTGGTTTTAATTTAGAATTTATTTTTATATTTATTTATTTTCTTTTCTCTTTTATTTTATTTTATTTTATTTTATCTTTTTTATTTCAGGTGTGTTTTTGATGTTGGATGCGCCATGCTAGAACTTGTGCCATTATTCCTTTTGATATGGAGATTGAAAGAACACTTAGAGCACTAAGGAAAAAGAGGGTACTAGCAGTGGATAACGGACAACAAAATGTACAGCTATGCGCCTTAAAGGATAATGTACGGCTAGTTGTGAATGAAAACTATTTGGGTATCAGACGCCAGCCAATGCCAACCGCTTTGAGCTCAAACCCACATTAATCAGTATGGTGCAACAAGCCCAATTTAGCGAATCACCACTTGATGATCCCAATATTCATCTAGCGATGTTTCTGGAGATTTGTGACACTGTGAAGATTAATGGTGTTACTGAAGACACCATTAGACTGAGATTGTTCCCTTTTTCTTGGAGGGACAAGGCAAGAGGTTGGTTATAGTCTCTACAACTGGGAAGTATCACTAGTTGGCAGGACATGGCAGAAAATTTTCTGGCTAAATTCTTTCCACTTGCAAAAACATCTCAACTCAGGAGTGAGATTGCTCAATTCAAGCAAAATGATTTTAAGTCACTCTATGAAGCATGGGAAAGGTATAAGGATTTTATTTGACACTGCCCTCAACATGGATTACCGGATTGGTTGAAAATTTAGATGTTTTATAATGGGTTAAATGGGCAAACTTGAACTTTAGTTGATGCTGCGTCTAGGGGAACTATGATGTCAAAGACACTTGAGGGTGCTACTGCTCTTTTGGAAGAAATGACCTCAAATAACTATCAATGGCAAACTAAAAGAACTATGGCTAAGAAAGTTGTTGGAATTCATGAATTGGAGCCGCTTGCTGCACTTTCAGCTCAAGTTGCTTCTCTGTCTCATCATATTTCAGTTTTGACAACCCAAAGGACACCACAAAGTATAGAATATGTGGCAGCTACAAGCAGAGGACAGATCCGAGTAATGGAGCGAGTCAAGAACAGGTTCAATACATTAACAATCAGAATTACAACTATCGGGATGATCCTTTGACACAGTATTACCATCCAAGGCTTCAGAATCATGAGAATTTGTCTTACGGAAATACAAGGAATGTGCAGCAACCTCCTTCAGGACTTGATAGTCATCAAGGTGAGAAGAAGATTTCACTTGAGGATGCCATGATATCTTTTGTTAAGGAGACAAAAGCAAGGTTTAAAAAGACTGATTCACGGCTAGACAACATTATACTCATTATAGCAATATGGGAGCCATTATGAAGAATCTTGAAATGCAAATTGGGCAACTGGCCACAACCATCAATACCTAAGAGAGTGGAACTTTTCCTAGCAATACAGAAGTGAATCCTAAGGAACAATGCAAGGCCATCACACTTAGGAGTGGAAGAGAGATTGAGAAATCACCATCAAAGGAAACCATGTCCACACCTACAGCTGAAAATAATGGCCAAGGCAAGAATAAAGTGGAAGAAGATGAGATTGTGGATGACACACCAAGAGAGATGGACACGCCACCAGAAATTTCATTTCTTGACAATCCTCCTATTCTCTCTACGCCACTTCCTTATCCTTAACGCTTTCAAAAACAAAAATTAGATAAGCATTTTTCTAAGTTTTTGGAAATTTTTAAGAAAATTCACATAAACATTCCTTTTGCAGATGCCTTGTAACAAATGCTAAACTATGTCAAATTCTTGAAGGACATCATTTCAAAGAAAAGAACGTTGGAGGAGTTCGAAACAGTGAAGCTCACTGAGGAGTGTAGTGCTATTCTTCAAAATAAATTGCCTTAAAAATTGAAAGATCCATGGAATTTTACTTTGCTTTGCACTATTGGAAATTCATTTTTTGATAAAGTTTTAGGTGATTTTGGTTCTAGCATTAATCTTATGACACTTTTTGTTTGCAGGAAATTGGGACTTGGAGAGATGAAACAAACAACCATTTCATGGACTCTTGTTCAAGATTAATGCACATAGGTGGTATGAAAATAATAAAAGAAGTGCTATGATTGTCCTAACTGACCATGAAAAGAAAGATATTAAAAAATGAGCAGAAGAAAGAAAAAGAGAAATAGAAATACCCCATAAGAGGTGAAAGATTAATGCATGCTCCACACAACTACAAAAAAAGTCAAGGACACGACACATGTTCTCCACATATGAAGACTCTTCACCCACCTAATGCCTCAGATGTATTCACGCCTGGTTTGTGAATAAGTTGATCTAGGGTGGTCTTGGCTGGATATAGCGAGTAGGTGGGAAGATGCTAGGGTGAAGGACTCGACACCTCGTAAAGAGGTTAGATCCTTTTCAGACTAGTCCACTCCGTACATTTAGCGTTTGTTCCTTACAATATGTGGGATGTTTGATTATGACACTCCTCCTCACATATGACGAGTGAACCCATACTTTTTGAGTATTTTTTAGGGTATACTAGTTAGACTGAGTCAAAGTAACAGTTCTTTAGGTGTCTATGGATATCTTGGGTGTAACTAGTCATACAAATTACACATGCTTTGAGCTTTCACCTATTTATACTCGAATTTATATGGCTACATTAACTCTGAATTTTGATTGCTGGTTAATTTTATGTGAGTATACTATTCTTAATGGCTGTACAATGATGAAACTTGTATGAGTGACTTGTTTCAAAATTGTGTGAATTGTGTATGAATGAGCTTGTGTGTAATTTGGTGATATTCCTGCATTTGAAATCGTATGGTTGTGTTGCATGTGCATTCATTCACTAAAATTGGTATGGTACCACCCTGGATTGCATTCATGTTATTTGCTAAAGACTAGCAAAACGTTAGTCGGGGGGTTTGATTATGCATCAAAATTGCATAATTAGACGTTTAATATCATGCATTAAAGATCACTATTTTAATTAAAATGCCTAATTATGTTCGATATTTCAACATTGAGCTCATTTGAGATAATTATCCTATTTTGTCGATAATTTACGGATGCTCGTCTTTTATTATTGCAGGATAATTTTTGGAGCTTAAAGATGAAAATAAAAATGCACATTAAAATCAAGACCATAAGTATCTAGGATTTTCATGAACATTTAAAGGATAATTTTCAGAAGCTGAATCATGCATGCAAGAGAGGCTGTTTTCGACATTACTTCGTTATCTGGGCTAACTTTCTCATTCGAGCTCTAATCGAGATAATTCAAAATACTGTGGAAATCTAAGGAAATTCTCTACAATTTTCATGTTTTGAGCTTTGAGAGTTACGGGTTGTAGGAAGGTCAAAATCGGGCTTGTGCTCTTAAACAAAAAAGAAAAAAAGAAAAAAAGAAGAAGAAACAAGAAAAAAATAATAATAATAAAGTAGGCCAGGTTGATGTGACCCGGACATGTAGTCTTGGGCTTTGGCAGAAGGCGCTGGTCTTCAAATTTTCAATTCGCTGGGTCTTTAGTTGGACTTCAAATGGGGAGTTTTTTTTTTGGAGGGGTTGAAAAGTCAATTAAAAGCTAGGAGAGGCGTGTAGGGTTGGAAGGGGTTTTTATATTAATTCTCTTTATGGAGGATATAAAAGCATTTTTTTTGGGGAGACACGGGGGAGCCCGTTCAAAACAGAAGGACACATAGGGAAGTCGCACCACAGAAGGATTGAGAGAACTAATCTTTTGGGGAGGCAGTCTTTAAGATTAGCAGCTAGGAGAGAAGGTCGTGTGCATGAAAAAAAAAAAGGGGGAGATATTATTTTTGGTTTCTTTTGGGGTTCTGCACAGGCACAACACACAAACAGCAAGGGTGGCTGGCTGCAAAGAAAAATAACATCTTTTCAGGAATTGGAAAGCGATGAACGACGGCGATGCTTAGGGTGTTCGTAGCACGTGACGATGGTGCTGTGGGTGTTGTTTTGTCTTCTACTCTCAAAATAAAAGAAAGCATGGTGAAATCGTTTATGTTTGATTTAATTTTAGGCATGAACTAATTTTTATATTCTAGGAAAACGATGTAGCCCAGTTTTAAACTATGCTTGCTCTTCGATGCTAATCTGAAGTAGTTTTCGTTAATGTTTGTTTGAGTTATTCTATGCTTAATGCTTTTAATTAACTGGCCATTAATTTGATGATTTTGGTCTTCTGATTTGTTACCAAAAGGGGGAATTATAGGATAGATCTTGGATAATTCAGTGTAGGTAAATATAGAGATCGAAAGACTTGTATGAACTTACTTAGCATAAAAAAATTGAGGGTCTTATTGCGTTCTTGCGTTATTAATTTGCATATTCTTATGTTAAATAATAAACAAGAATAGATTCTGATTGACTATCGAAAGAGGCTTTTGGAAAAATTGGAGATTTGCTAACAAATAGAGAAAACAAAGTGGAATTAGCTAGATGAGTAAAGCATAGGGAGAAACTAGGTGAAATCGGTTTCCTAGAAGTTTTCACCCTCATTAATATGATACATGGCAACCAATTTTATTTTTCCCTTGAATAGTTTATTTAAAGTAGCCTTATTTCAATCTCGCATTCTAAAATTATTAATCTTTCTAAATAAAATCAAGATTAGTGTAATTTCAGTACTTGGTAAAATTAAGACACCAATCCCTAAGGACGATACTCTTTAATCCACTATATTATAAAACTACAATACTATGCATGTGTAGTTTTGGTACTTATGTCTTTTGCATAATGCCATTCGGATTATGCAATGCACTCGCTACTTTCCAGTATTGCATGATGAGTATTTTCTTTGACATGTTAGATGATATGTGTGAAATTTTCATGGATGATTTTTCGGTGTTTGGTAAGTCTTTTGATATCTGTTCGAAAAATTTGACTGCTATTCTGAAAAGATGTGAATAAAAGAACTTGTTGTTAAACTAGGAAAAATGTCAGTTTATGGTAAGTAGTGGATTGGTACTTGGCCATTTAGTTTTTGAGCGTGGTATTGAGGTCGACAGAGCTAAGGTAGAGTTGATTTTTCAGTTACCTGTCCCTAAGACAGTGAGGGATATTTGTTCTTTCTTTGGCCATGCCAGCTTCTATAGGCGTTTGATTCAGAATTTCAGTAGTATTGCTAAACCACTGTTTTCCTTATTGCAAAATGAGACTGAATTTTTATGGACTGATGCATGCCAACAAGCTTTTGAGACACTAAAGAAACGTTTGACTATGGCAACCATTATGCATCTCCCTCGGTGGGACTTGTCGTTTGAGATTATGATTGATGCTAGTGATTTTGCTCTTGGCACCATTCTTGGTCAAAGAGTCGATAACAAGCTTTATGTCATCTATTATGAAATTCGTACTTTGAATAATGCTCAGAAAAATTATACCAATACTGATAAGGAATTTTTGGCTGTTGTGTTTGTTTTGGAAAAATTTTGTTCTTATGTCATTGGATCACCTGTCATTATTTTTACTGATCACTTTGTTTTGAAATATTTGTTGGCAAAAAAGAATGCTAAACCCAGGTGATCAAATGGATTCTACTTTTTTAGGAGTTTGACATCACCATTCGAGATAAAAAGGGAGTAGAAAATATTGTAGCTGACCATGTTTCTCACGTGTAGCTGCCTGTTGTGTCTGTATCCCTTTCTCCCTTAAATGATGATTTTCTAGATGAGCGTCTTTGGCCAGTGTTGCGCGCTCCATGGTTTGTTGATATTGTGAATTACCTTGTCACCAACTGAATGCTAGACTATTGGGTAAATCTAGATAAGTGTAAGTTCCTTGCAGAGGTACGACACTACTATTTTGACAATCCATATCTGTTTAAATACTATTCTGATCAATTGGTTCACAAATGTGTGCCTGATGACGAATTTACTTCCATGATGCATTTTTGTCATAGTGGTGCATGTGGAGGCCACTTTGCTACAAAGAAAATTGTTTCAAAGATTTTGCAAAGTGGACTCTACTGGCCTACTATGTTAAAAAATGTTGAGAATTTTTGTAAAACTTGTGAGGATTGTCAGAAACTAGGGAAAATCATAGCAAAAACTGAAAAGCCTATGTCCCCCATTTTGACTCTTGAAATCTTTGACTATCGGGGAATTGACTTTATTAGACCTTTCCCAAACTCTTTTGGAAACTACTACATTTTAGTTGCTGTGGACTATGTTTCAAAATGGGTGGAAGCTATATCTTGTGGGACAAATGACCACAGGGTTGTCATCCGATTTCTCAAGGAGTTATTTGCACGTTTTGGCATACCCAAGGTGATCATTAGTGATGGAGGGTTACACTTTTGTAACAAACCATTTGAAAAACTCAAGCAAAAATATGCAGTGATCCACACGGTCTCTGCTCCATACCACCCTCAAACTAATGGTCAAGTTGAGCTAGCCAATAGAGAAATCAAGATCATACTTGAGAAAAAGGTTTGTCCTAATCGAAAAGACTGGTCAGAAATGTTGGCTAATGCACTTTGGGCCTACCGAACTGCATTCAAGACAAATTTAGGGATTTTCCCCTACAGGTTAGTTTATGGTAAGACTTGTCATTTACCCGTTGAGTTTTAGCACCGTGCTTTATAAGCTATAAAACAGATTAACTTTTCACTTGATGATGCCAAAGGTTTAAGAAAATTGTAGGTATGTGAGCTTGACGAATATAGGAGGGAAGCTTATGACAATGCCCACTTAGCAAATGAGCGGATGAAGTTGCCGCACGACAGGAAAATCAAAGACAAACAACTTTTCCCTACTCAGCAAGTGCTTCTCTATGACTCTAGATTGCATCTGTTTCCTAGGAAACTAAAGTCCCAATGGGCTGGCCCGTACATCGTTAAAAAAATTCATTCTCATGGCATGGTAGAAATTGTAGATCCAAAGAATGACAATAGCTTCATAGTTAATGGACAACGTCTCAAGCCTTTCATGACTCCATTCGATCCACATGAAGACGTCTTGCTTCTATAAGACCCCAAGGAGTCCTCTCACCTTTCCCTCTTATTGTTTTTATTTTTCTTTTCGTTTTATTTGTTCTTATTTGCATCTTTCTTTTCTTTTTCTACCACATTTGTTGGTTGTGACGCTCTGTTTTTTTTTTTTTTTTCTGTTGGTTTGTTTCCCCCGTGCATATCTTTTCCATTTCCCCTATGCTTTCTCATCGAGGACAATGTCTCATTTTAGTTGGGGAGAGAGAATTTGCATGTGCAATTGGGTGCTTCCATGTGATAGAATTTCAATGTGAAAATTGCATGTGATGTTTGCATGTTGGTTAGGTCCACCTTTTGGGAAATATCGGTATTGAGCTCAGAGCATGCTAAATTCCTTAATTGTGAACGTTACATGCCATTTTTTTCTCTTTTTGAAGATGTGGAACAAGTAGAATATAATGCAAATCATAGTTTAAATTAAAAGAGAATTTTATCCATTTCACTTAGTTTCAACCAAGGGAAGGATGTTGAAAGTCTTGCTACACACACTACACATGTTAGAAGACTTAGAATGACTATGTTAGATCATTTCTAGTTGATGTACTTAAGTTGTTTGGGACTCTAATGAAACATATCCTAATGGCTTAGAAAAAAATAAAAGAGAGAAAAAAAAAGGGTTTGAAGCAAATGAAAATAAGAAAAGAGTCAGGGATCAATTACAAAAAGAAAAAGAGAGAAAGAAAAAAAAATCAAAAAGAGGGAAACAATTGTGTGTTGGAAAGGGCTTGTAATGACCCGAAAAATAAGGGTATTTAAATAATAAAAGGAACGAACACAGGGTTTCATCGACGAGGGTTCTTCATGATCTCGTCCATGAGAAGATACTGAGAGAGGATTTTGGGAAGTCTAAAATTTGTCGACGAGGGTGCAGATTCGTTAACAAACTTTCTACAGACTCGTCGACGAGGTGACATGGCTCGTCGATGAATCCTATAGTATAAATAAACTAAATCTGGGTTAAATGCATAATTTTTCAGCAAAATTCACTCCCTCTCTCTCTTCTATGGCTCCACCTCCATCTCTCTTCGATTTTGGCTCCGTTGTTCGTCGGATCGATGATCTGAGGTTACCACGATGCTCTTAGGGAAGTTCTGCCTAAGTCTGCTGGAGCGGATCGTCGGTGGGACGAAGTTGGATTTCATCCCTGATTTAGAGTAAGTCCTTTTTGTTAGAATTTGAATTTCCAACAGTTGTAGGAAATGTCGTAGACGTAGAAATAATGATGTTTCGTTCTGGGATATATAATTTTCAGGGTGTTGAGTGGAGAACCCTGCGGGTGTTGGAACCGTCACAGTAGAAGGATTTCAGCAGAAATCAGGTAAGGGAAATATGCTATGCTAGGCAGTTTTAGAATGATTTTCAGTATGACATGTATATTTTACCAGATTATTATTCACAGCAGAAATTTATATAGTTCATCATTATGTATAATATGTTTTAAATTATTGTGTGGCTTGAGAATATAGATATAGTATAGAGACATGCTTTACAATATTTTTTAGAGCTATGTTTTACAGATTATACAAACAGTGAATATATTTTATAGTAATTACAGAATACCATGATTATATAGTTAATACAGATACAATTTACAGTACTATGACTTACATTTTTACAGTTCATTTTAGAAATACAGTTGATACAAATACAGTTTATCACAGTGTCATGATTTATACAGTTATTACAAAATCATGGTAAAATAGATAGTTGTATATAGAAATGTATTATATAGTATCAGACCTTGATGGACCATACAGATACAGTTTATAGAGCACAGTACCGTTGCTACATACAGTATAGAGTGCAACCACCTATTCAGATAATACGTGGTATGACAGTCGATTGTATAGAGCCCACAAGTGGACAGACTCCCTATTAGATATGGGTTGAGGAGGGCTGATCATACTGATGAAGTATAGTGGTTTATCCTGGTCGACCAGCCAGGGTAGATCCGACCTACGGGCCGCACAACCCGGTCATGAGGGGTTAAATCATGACATACAGTTATCCACAGGGAAGTTTTCAGCTATTAGATGTATATATAGTTTTATAGTGACAATGGGGGTACTTATGCATAGTAGAAGTATTATGTATGGAAAACCTATAAAAAAAAAAAAAAAACAGATTTGTTAAGAAACTTGGGTACAGGTGGTGGTTTTATATGTTATTTGTACTTGTATTCCTATATTCAGTTATACATGATTATTTAGAAACATATCTTCTTAGTATTGTAACTCATTTGCCACACACTAGTAATAACATATTTTGTCTTACTGAGTGTCGTCTCATCCCATTACTTTAACAATTTTCAGGTGATCTAGGTAGGCGAGCTGATCAGGCTCACAGATAGAGAGCCCTAGTACTGCCCCGTCAATAGAGTGAGTATTTTTTAGAGTATTTATGTATAGCCCTAACCCAGTTGAGGGTATTTTGGGAAACAATCATATATGTATAGTTTGGGGACACATTTTTGTACTCTGGTATTGTATATTTTCTTGATGGTGTTTATATGGATTCCGCTTCTCACTGCTTAGGTTGATGGTTTGGTTAAATTTAGTAGGTATCGGAGCATTATGAATCTTACAGTATATATATAAAAAAAAAAAAAAAAAATCAGAACTGGAAAAGAAATAGCAGGTCGTTTCAATTTGGTATCAGAGCGTAGGTTGCTAGACATTGTAGTCTTTGGAGTGCAGCAGAAGTAATACCAGAGTATAAGAAGGGATTTGAGGTTTTTTATGTTTGGGTACAGGATTACCGTGGTGGTTTTTGTGTTTTTCCTGGGGTGACAATTTTAGGAAAACCATAGTAAACTATTGTCGCGTCGTGTGTCTAGGTGACAAAACTGGATATTGAGTTAAGGTCTGGGAGTTAATTTTGAACTGGTATATGATAGGTCTGTGCAGGAGATAAGATTCTTAAAGTGTGTTCTTTGTTTTTAGGATGGACGCAGGAAGCAGTGGCACGAATGCTAAGGGAGATAGGCTAGGACCTTCTAGCATGGGTGGTGGTGAAACGGTTGCAGTACTGCATAGTGTCACCCGGTAGGTGATGGCTAAGATGGCCAGGAGCTTTGGGGAGCATGACTATTCAATCGAGCAGTTTAAGCAGATGAAGCCCCCATCCTTTGCTGGAGGAGATGACCCGATTGTAGCTGAGAATTGGGTTCAAGACATTGAAGATTTGTTCGGATGAGCAGAAGGTAGTATTTGTAGCATTTAACTTGACAGAAGAGGCGAAGCGCTAGTGGAGATAAGCGCGATTAATAGAGGAGCAGAGGCCGGTTCCTGTGCCAATGACTTGGGACCGATTCAAGGAGCTGTTCTTTGAGCGATATTTCTCTGCTATTGTTCAGAGCGCGAAGGCAGCCGAGTTTATGCATCTGGTAAAGGGGCAGATGATCGTATCCCAGTAGGCAGCTCGATTTATTAAGTTATCGTGTTTTGATCCACATTTGGCACCTGATGAAAAGAAAAAGGCAAGGACGTTTGAAGAGGGGCTGAGGTAGAACTTGTTTGAGTAGGTGATTGGCTTTAGGGCTCAAATATTTACGGAGGTTGTAGACAGAGTTGCAATCATTGAGAGTGGTATACAGAGGGGTATAGTGGCTCAGAGTCAGCGGAAAAGGCCTATGCCTCAGGGTTTTCAGGCTGGCTCCAGTAGGCGTCCATGGAAAGGAGGTCGTGATAGGGGAGATTAGAGGTAGATGATAGGATCTCATGGGAATCAGGGTGCGCCAAATGTCCCAGGGTGTCAGACGTGTGGGAGATGTCATTTGGGGGAGTGTTGGGATGGGAGAGATGTATGCTATCGCTGTGGGAGATCTGGCCACATGGTACGTGCATGCCCCAGTCCTCCAGACTAGGTCCTAGCTCCTAGACCCTATCGGGGAGGATATCAGGCACCTCATGGAGGTTAGCAGAGGAATGTGGCCTCGGCGAGGGTTTACGCGTTGACGCCGTGTGATGCTGAGGCTACTACGGATGTGTGACAGGTACTTTTACTGTTTTATCACATTTCGTTATTGTTTTATTTGACTTAGGTGCTACACATTCATTTGTATTTTCATCGTATGTTAAATTATCTAAGTCATTAGATAAGCTACACCATCAGGGTCAGTGATGAGATGTCAAAGGATACTTAGAAGCTATCCAATAGAA
Organism: Malania oleifera; assembly: GCF_029873635.1. Classification (NCBI taxonomy): domain Eukaryota; kingdom Viridiplantae; phylum Streptophyta; class Magnoliopsida; order Santalales; family Ximeniaceae; genus Malania; species Malania oleifera. The sequence goes on from NC_080425.1 coordinate 28,551,666, forward strand.
ATTCAGGGGAGAGTGTTACTAGCAGATCTGATTGTATTTGATATGTGTGGGTTTGATTTAATACTGGGTATGGACTGGTTGGCTGCTGATCACGCCAGCATTGATTGTTGTCAGAAAGAAGTAATTTTTAGACCCCCTGGTGAACAAGAATTCATATTTGTTGGTTCAAAGGTACGTGTTCCACCGCAGCTGGTGTCAGCCATGCAGGCAAGCAGATTACTCCTAGATGGAGGTCAGGGGTTTGTGGCATTTGTAAAGAAAGTGTCAGAAAATAAATTGAAGCTTGATAGTACCTCGGTAGTACGGGAATTCTTAGATGTTTTTCTAGAGGAGCTACCAGGGTTGCCTCCTATGCGCGAGGTGGATTTTTCCATAGATTTACCTCCAGGGACCGCACTGATCTCTAAGGTTCCCTACCGTATGACTCCAGCTGAATTGGGAGAATTAAAGGAGTAGTTGCAGGACTTGCTAAACAAGGGGTTTATACGACCCAGTGTGTCGCCATGGGGAGCTCCAGTATTGTTTGTAAAGAAGAAAGACGGGTCTTTGAGGATGTGTATTGATTATAGAGAAATCAACAAGGTTACTATTAAGAATAAATATCCTTTACCCCATATCGATGATCTGTTTGATCAGCTCCAGGGTACACGGGTGTATTCCAAGATCGACCTCAAATCAGGTTATCGTCAGGTGAGAGTAAAGGTAGAGAACGTTGTAAAGATAGCCTTTAGGACCAGATATGGGCACCACAAATTCCTCCTTATGTCGTTTGGTCTGAAGAATGCCCCAGTTGTGTTCATGGCTTGATGAATAGAGTTTTTCACCAGTATCTAGATCAGTTTGTAGTAGTTTTCATTGATGATATTCTAGTGTACTCGAAGATTTTCAGGGATCATGAGGTGCAATGAGACAGGTTCTGCAGATACTCAGGGAAGAGAAACTCTATGCCAGGTTTAGCAAGTGTGAGTTCTAGCTTGAGAAAGTTGCTTTTTTAGGCCATGTGATCTCAAGACACGGTATTTCAGTGGATCCCAGCAAGATTGATGCAGTAGTGAATTGGGCTAGGTCGAAGAAAGTGCAGAAAGTCAGAAGTTTCTTGGGATTGGCAGGTTATTATCGACGATTTGTAGAGGGATTTTTGGCTTTTTCAGGACCTCTCACACATTTGACCAAGAAGAATGCCAGATTTGTGTGGGATGAAGAATGCGAACAGAGTTTTCAGGACTTAAAGCTGCAGCTTGTCACTGCACCACTACTGACGATTCCATCAGGAGGTGATGGGTATGTAATTTACATTGATGCGTCTTTGAAATGGCTCGATCGTGTACTGATGCAGCATGGTAGGGTGGTGGCGTATGCATCCAGGAAGTTGAAAGAATATGAACAAAACTATCCTACTTACGATCTGGAATTGGCTACGGTTGTACATGCATTGAAGATCTTGAGACATTACCTATATTGTGAGAAATGTGAAATATTTTCTGATCACAAGAGCCTAAAGTATTTCTTTACATAGAAAGAGTTGAATATGCGCCAGAGAAGGTGGTTAGAACTCATCAAGGATTACGACTGCACCATCAGTTACAACCCGGGTAAAGCAAATGTGGTGGCTGATGGTTTGAGCCATAAATCAGAAGATACAGCACAGCTAGCTGCAGTAGTTCAGCACCCAATTTAGATGGACTTGGAAAGGATTGATGTGGAATTAGTAGCAGATGATCCTCAGGCGTTTATTGCCAATCTGGTTGTATAGCCTACATTATATGAAAGGATTAAGGCTGCTCAAGGGGATAATCCGAAATTAGAAGGAGTAATAGCCAGAATACAGGACGGTCAGGGAGAAGAATTCTGTATTTCTGACAGTGGGGTTTTGAGATTTCGCATCAGATTGTGTGTGCCTGCATGTGATAGCATCATGAGGACGATTTTAGAGGAGGTACACAGATCTCTATACACTGTTCATCTTGGAAGTACAAAAATGTATAGGGATCTACGAGAGTATTTCTGGTGGAGTGGCATGGAGAGGGAAATAGCAAAGTTTGTACAGCAGTGCTTGACGTGCCAGCAGGTTAAGGCTGAGCACCAGAGGCTGGCAGGACAGTTGCATCCACTTTTCATTCCTAAATAGAAGTGGGTGCCGTATGGTCAGAATGCCATCTGGGTAATTGTTGATAGGTTGACGAAGACAGCGCACTTTCTGCCCATTAAGGTTGGCTACCCTATGAACAGGTTAGCAGAGATTTACATACAGGAGATTGTTCGACCCTATGGAGTGCCGGTATCTATACTCTCGAACCATGATCCACGCTTTACATCACGGTTCTGGAGGAGTTTACAAGAGGCACTGGGGACTCAGTTAGCATTTAGCACTACTTTCCATCCTCAACCAGACGGTCAGACAAAGAGAACTATTCAGATACTTGAGGATATGTTACAAGTGTGTGTAATGAATTTTAGGGGTAGTTGCACTCATTTTATGCCATTGGTGGAATTTTCTTACAACAACAGCTTTCAGGCAAGCATAAGCATGACTCCTTATGAAGCATTATATGGTAGAAAGTGTCGTTCCCCTCTATACTGGAATGAGCTGGGCGAGAGGCGAGTTTTGGGACTAGAAATGGTACAGCAGGTGTACGATAAAGTTTGACTCATTCGGGATAGAATCAGTGCAGCACAGAGTCGATAGAAAAGTTACATGGACACTCACTACCGGGAACTAGAATTTGAAGTGGGTGATCATGTATTTCTGAAAATTGCATCATTGAAGGGGATCATGAAATTTGGAAAGAAGGGTAAGTTGAGCCCTAGGTTCATTGGCCCATTTGAGATACTCGAGAAGATTGGGTCAGTTGCCTATCGGCTGGCTTTACCGCCATCTCTATTCAGGATTCATGACGTGTTTCATATCTCCATGTTAAGGAAATATGTCTTAGATCCTTCCCATATCATCAACTATATGGAATTGGAACTCAGGGGTGATTTAGCATATGAAGAAGCTCCAGTATAGATCTTAGACAAAAAAGAGCAGGAATTGGGTAATAAAAAGATACCACTAGTAAAAGTTTTGTGGAGGAATCATGTGATAGAAGAAGCCTCGTGGGAGCTTGAAGATGAGATCAGATGAAGATATCCCCAGTTGTTTAGTGAATACAAAGGTGATGTATAAATAAGGTAATAGTAATTTTATTTAAACAGTGGAATTGTAATGTAGTGTATACGATAGGTAGTATTTTGGTTTTGAGGGAATTTCTTTTATACTTGTAATCTCCCAGAACTACACATGTAACCACGATATTCCTCCGCCAAATCTGATGCCACCACGACGCTGCTAGGGAAGTTCTCCCTAAGTCTTTCAGAGCGGATCGTCAGTGGGACGAAGTTGGATTTCATCCCAGATTTAGGGTAAGACCTTTTTGTTAGAATTTGACTTTCTAGCAGTTGTAGAAAATGCTATAGACGTATAAATAATGATGTTTCGTTCTGGGATATATAATTTTCAGAGTGTTGAGTGGAGAACCCTGTAGGTATAGGACCCGTCACAGTAGAAGGATTTTAGCAGAAATCAGGTAAGGGAAATATGCTATGCTAGACAGTTTTAGAATGATTTTCAGTATGAAATGTATATTTTACCAGATTATTATTCACAGTAGAAATTTATACAGTTTATCAATTATGTATAATATGTTTTAAATATTTGTGTGGCTTGAGAATATAGATATAGTATAGAGACATGCTTTACAGTATTTTTCAGAGCTATGTTTTATAGATTATACAGATAGTGAATATATTTTATAGTAATTACAGAATACCATGATTATACAGTTGATACAGATACAGTTTACAGTACTATGACATACAGTTTTACAGTTCATTTCAGAAATACAGTTGATACAGATACAGTTTATCGCAGTATCATGATTTATACAGTTATTATAGAATCACGGTAAAATAGATAGTTGTATATAGATATGTATTATATAGTATTAGACCTTGACAGGCTATACAGATATAGTTTACAGAGCACGGTACCGTTGCTACATACAGTATAGAGTGCAACCACCTATTCAGATAATACGTGACATGACAGTCGATCGTATAGAGCCCACGAGTGGATAGGCTCCCCATCAGATATGGGTTAAGGAGGGCTGGTCAGAATTATGGAGTATAGTGGTTTATCCTTGTCGGCCAGTCAGGGTAGATCCGGCCTACGAGCCGCACAACCTTGTCATGAGGGGTTAAATCATTACATACAATATCCACAAGGATGTTTTCAGCTATTAGATGTATATATAGTTTTACAGTAACAATGGGGGTACTTATGTATTGTAGAAGTATTATGTATGGAAAACCTATAAAAAAAAAAAAAAATAGATACGTTGAGCAACTTGGGTACAGATTTTGGTTTTATATGTTATTTGTACTTGTATTCTCATATTCAGTTATACATGATTATTTAGAAACATATCTTCTTAGTATTGTACCTCATTTGCCACACACTAGTAATAAAATATGTTGTCTTACTAAGCGTCATCTCATCCCATTACTTTAACATTTTTCAAGTGATCTAGGTAGGCGAGCAGATTAGGCTCGCAGATAGAGGGGCTTCAGTACTACTGATTACGCGTCAAAACTGCGTAATTGGGCATCTTAACCCGGGCTTTACGGTTTATATTTTTAATTAAATTTCCAAAATTATCCAATATTTTAATAAAATGCCAAAATCATCATTCTTGCACTATTTGTGAAGTTTTGGTAATTTTTTGTCGCAGTAAAATTCCCAGGAACCAAAACCGATATCTGTTTGTATTTTGTATATAACTTTTCTGTCTGAACTCCAATCGAGATGATTCAAATTTCTAAAGAAAGAGGAAAGGATTATCTACAACTTTTGTGTTTTGAGTTTTGTGAGATACGGGCTCCAGAAGAGCATAATTTGTAATGAATAGAGAACAAAAAAATATAATAATTCGGGTCCTCTAAATGGGTCAAATCTCTAATCCGGGTCTAGGGCTTTCTTCCCCAATCTCTATTTATTCGTCTCTTCCCCTCTTTCCCAGCGGGTGCCCTGCGCACCAAGCTTTCCTCTTCTTCTTCTTCTTCTTCTTCTTCTTCTTCTTTAGTTGGCTTTGTTTTTTTTCAATCTCTTCTTCTCTTCCCATTACTTTCTCTCCCTCAATCTCTCCTTCTCTTCCCTTGTTTCTCTCCCTATTTTTCTCTTCGTTTTTCCATCTTGCTCAGCCCCTCTGCCTCTCAATCACAGCACCAACCCCAAACTCCACGCTGCAGCAACTCCACACGGCAGTGCCACAGCAGTCTCGGCCAATTTCCAGCACATCCAGCCCGAATCCGCACCAGCAGTAGCAACAATCTGCTGCCAAGCCCCTCTGCTACAACCCGGCAAACACCAGCACAGCAAGCCTACTCTTCAGCCCCCTGTTCCAGCTTCAGCCGAGAGCCTCCACAACAACCAGCTGCCACGGCTGTCCAGTCCAGCCTCTGCCAGCAGCCGAGAACCCTCTCCAAGAACAGCAGACCCGAAGCACTCCACAGTAGCCATGCTCTATTTTCTCTCTCTCTCTCTCTCTCTCTCTCTCTCTCTCTCTCTCTCTCTCTCTCTCTCTCTTATTTTCTTTTCTTTCTTTTATTTTTAAAATTGCAATTGAATATTTCTTTCCCTTTGATTTAGTTATTTATTAGAGTTTTTGAAAAACTTGTTTGAATAAGTATTAATTAATTTTAATTTGTTTTAGTGAAGTTTAATTTTTATTTGTTTATGTTTCTCTTAATTAATGTTACCATTAGATTTGAAGAATTTAATTTAGTTCCTTTTATTTATTTATCGTTCGGTTTAGTTAGGGTCAATTTCATCAAAGTTCGTATTTTTCAGTTTGTTAAAGTTCTTATTTTTATCTTTCGGTATTATTCAAAGTTTAGATTTTTGATATGTTTGCATTTTTGTTTGAGTTCTCGGTTTGAATTATTGATCCGTATTAAAGGTTTGATTGTTAGTGTGTGTGTGTGTTTGATTAAGTTTCCTTTCCCGCGTGTTTTAATTCCTTATTTGTAGTTTCCATTTTTAATTGGTGCGTGTTTCGATGTTTCCTTAGGTAGATTAGAGTTTCCATTCTTACATGTTTTAGTTCCAAGTTTTAGGTTTCCAGTTTTTATTAACGCGTGTCTCAATGTTTCTTTAAGTAAACTAGGATTTCTATTCTTGTTTCTTTTATTTAGCACATGTTAGTTTTAGGATTTTTAAATTACGTGTCATCTAATTCGTCAAAAGTAAAATTGAACAACTCTGAAAAAACACCGAGTTCAGTGCATTTTTATTTTCGATTGGACGAACGTGAAATTGAGATTAAAACGCATTCCCTGAGGAGACGATCTAGCCCTTGGGCTTAATATTACATGATGTAACTCCTATACTTGGGATAGCTTTCGAGCTGCTCATTTTTCAAGTGAGTCAACTTCCCTATCAGTAAAGTGAGTATTTTTGAGAGTATTTATGTATAACCCTAATCTAGTTGAGGGTATTTGGGGAAACAATCATATATGTATATTTTGGGGATGCATTTTAGCACTCTGGTATTGTATATTTTATTGATGGTGTTTATATGGATTCCACTTCTCGCAGCTTAAGCTGATGGTTTGGTTAAATTTAGTAGGTATCAGAGCATTATGAATCTTACAGTAAAAAAAAAATCAGAATTGGAAAAGAAATAGCAGGTCGTTATAGGGCTTCCTGTTACCGGGGTCCTAACTAAACAAAAAAGTGGGTACCTTTTAAAGTGTAGTTGCGTGAAAGCCACCTTTGTACATTCATGCACTGGAAACGACTACCTACTACTGGGGTCCTAACTAATCAAGAAAGTGGGTGCCTTTTAAAGTGTAATAGTGTGAAAGTCAGCAATATAATGGTTTTGAATTAGAGTAAGACCATGTGGTTGTCTTAGACTAACTATTGTGGTTGAAACCGTTAATGTCTTTTGGTAGTCAATCTTAGAATTCTAGCCTTATTCTCAAGATACGTGAGCTTTGTTACTTTCTAGTACCATCGTTGGTCAACTAATTGGTGTATAAATTTATTAGCTGATACGTAACTTGGATTAATCTGTGTCCTGTGTTCCTAAACTCATTAAGCATATCTTTCATGGCATGTGATTTTCATAAGTATTGAAATTTTAGTCGTTACTCTCTTAATATGAATGCATTCATGTTATTTTCTAAAGACTAGAAAAACGTTAGTTGGGGAGGGGGTGTGATTACGCGTTAAAGTTGCTTAATTAGGCGTCTAAAATCATGCATGAAAGATTATACTTTTAATTAAATGCCTAGTTATGTTCGATATTTCAACATTGAGCTCGTTTGAGATAATTATCCTATTTTTGCCGTAAATTTATGGATACTCGTGTTTTATTATTGCGGGATAATTTTGGAAATTAAAACCAAGCCATGCATAAAGAAGTAGGCCATGTGAAGTGAAGTCATGCACACAAACAGGCCACATGCACATGCAAATGAAGTCGTGAACGCATGAAAAATTACCCTTCCTAGACCGTGTGTAAAGGAAAAGAAAAGGAGAGGCCGTGGACATTTAATGGGCATGCAAGGTGGGTTGGTCATGTAGCTTTAAAATACAAAAGCTAGAAGAATTTGTGAGTTGGGTGCGCATGTGAATTGGAGAAGGAAGCTGGGCCGACTACTTTGATGTGACCATGTGAGTGGGCTTTGAATCCCATTAGGACAACACCCCAAGTTTGGAGGGTTGCCACACGATCGGGCCATGCAAGAGGGGCGCTTGAATCGGCCTAGGAAGGTTTCAAAATGAAATGTAGGCCTGGGCTTTGAAAAGAGAAGGAGAGGATTTAATGAAAAAAAAAAAAAAAAAGAAACTTGGAGGCCCATGGCTGAGGTGACCCAACCATGCACAATGTGTGGGAGCTAGGTAGGTTTCATTGAACAAAAGGAGCTAGGGCTTTTGTAGAAAAAGGAAGTAGAGGGTTTCGAGTGGGGAGCAGCCGAGTAGGGCAACAGAGGATTTTCTTTGCATAGGGATTGGCGCTGCAGCAGAGAGCACACAATAGTGTGTGCAGCAGCCCTTTATCCTCACACTCCACGGCTATTTATTTCTCTCTCTCTCTCTCTCTCTTCCTCCCTCCCTCCCTCCCTCTTTATTGCATTTACATTACTTTTAAGTCATTGACACCTTCAGTTTTATTTACATTTTTTTGTTAGAATATTAAGTAAATGTTGGGTTATATTTATTTTTAATTTCAATTTATTTGAAGCTCTTAGTTATTATTGTGTTTCAGTGTGTTGTTTTCCATTTAAGTAGTTAAGATATTGAGTTCATTTTTGTTCGAATTTATTGTTGGGTTGATTTTAATATTTGTTTACATTATTGATTGGGTTATTGTCTTCATGTGAATTTGATGTTGGGATATGAGTTTTTAAAAGCTAATTAGTGTACGAAGTCTTTAGTTGAGTTAATTTCATTATTGAGATTAGTTTGCCTTCACTTAAAGTTAATGTGGGAGTTGATTTTTTTTTTTTTTTAGGTTTAAGATAATTAGTGTGTTAGTTTATTTCATTGTCGTTCTCACTTTAACGTACTTTAATGCTTGTTTAAGTTTATCTCTCTCTAGTCATTGTTGAAGTTTAGGATTTTTGCTTAAGTTATCTTTATTGAGAGTTTAGTCGTTTTCATTTAAAGTTAGTGCATGTTGAAAATGAATGATTGGTCTGTGATTAGTGTGTTAATTAGTGTGTTGAAATTAAATATTTGTTTAAGTTAATTGAGGTTTTTGCTTTGATTTATTATTTGAATGTTTATTTAGTGAGTTGTCTGTTGATTTTGTGCATGTTAGGTTCATAGTTTAGATTTTGCTTGTTGAAATTTCGTCATAAATATTTCAAAACCCCCAAAGAAACTGAATCTAAACCATGTTCAGTGTGCTTTGGTTTTCTTAGTTTCTTCTTTGTTATTTTAACAAAAGTTGAAATTAATCTACATTCCCTGAGGAGACGATCTAACCTTTGGGCTAATTGTTACACAATATAACTCCTATGCTTGGGATAGTCATTGCGCTACTCTTTTTTAGAAGTGAGTTAGCTGTGGTTGTTGATTGTCCTATATATTCACCAATAAAGTGATATATTGTGTGTTTGATTCTTTACATATAGATATACATTTTGATGTGCATATTTTGGGATTTTAGACAACAAATTGGAATCAGTGCATTGTTGTAATGGCATCTTGATCTTCATCTATGAAATTTGACATTGTCAAGTTTGATGGAATCAGAAATTTTGGTTTGTGGCAGAGAAGGGTGAAGGATCTTTTGGTGCAGGAAGACATGGTGATGGTCTTATATGAAAATCAATCGGAAGGCATGGATGAAGCAACTTGGAATGAATTGGAGGCAAAGACCTTATGAACCATTCGACTTTGTTTGGCTAATGATATATTGTATCACATCATGGATGAGGATTCTCCAGCATCAGTTCGGCGGAAATTAGAAAGCTGACATATGTCTAAATGTTCGTCAAAATCTACAAATGTAGTGGAAGGAAACTCAAAAAGCAGCGGGAAATATAAATGCACTGTAGGGTACAACAGTTGTAGGTAGAGCTATAGCTACAAAATTTGAGTCAGATGTTCTGTGGCGTATATGGTTAAGGCATATAGGTGACTAAATGTATTAAGATGTTTGGGGTATATGAGGATAACTTCATGGCGCATACATATGTTTTTCTTGATTGTATTATGAAATGTCTTGGTTTATCTCATGTGACACAAGCCTAAGGCGTTTACTAGGTTTAACTTGTGATTGAGGTGGAGAACTAGATCACGAGAGAGATCCTTAGGTCAAACATTGGGACTGAGTATGCTAGTTTCGTTCAAGGAGTTTTGTGAGTAGTGTAGGTTATATGTAGGGCTTACATGATACGTCTTGGTGAAATCAGTGAATATGACGTGTTTCTTGTGTGACCGATCACCAAAGGTATTGCTAGATGGGAGAGTTGTAGGTGAATTATGGGTAGGTTTTGCCGTAGACTACTCTAGTGTGAGTGGATGTCTATTGGTGCACTATTCTAGTGATGGAGGATCTGGGCTTAGTGTTATGTATGGACATTACATCTTTCTGAGGTATAAGAAAGGTGGGTGCAAGCTGGGTAATCTTATGGCAAACAAAGGGATGATCGAGGACATGATTTTTGGTGGCAAAGCCATGGGGCAATGTACTCAGGTAAAGGAAGAGAAAAAAATGCCAGAAAACTCCGGCAGCAGCAAACATGTAATTTAAGTGGAGTTAGATGCTTAGGGAAAAAATGTAGGGAGTTCTATCTCAGTTCAACAGTATCACTGATATAGGATGAGTATGGTCGGCCTAGTCCTACGATCAACCTTCAAACAAGCATATACACGTAAACACTTTAATTTAAGAATTCAATCAACCAAACATAAACATCATAAATTATGTTACGATTTAGATGTTGTAAGTTTTTTTGAAAAGGTGTATGATTTTATCTAGAAATTATGTCGCAAGTGTTCTTTTATCAAGGAATCAAGTTTTTATGTGGAAAGATGTTGTTTCAAAATTCAAGAACGTTAACAATGCAATATTCTTACGATTGATATTAGCAAGTGAAAATATTGAAATCTAAGGATTCAAGTGGGCTCCTTTAATATGGGAATCTAGGCTTCAAGCAATGGTTTTCACCGTATAGCAAGGATTCAAGAAAAGTAACGAATTTACCTAAGAGAATTGTTTGATGATTTTACGTTGTTCAATACGAGTTTAGACAATGCCGGAAGTCCTTCAAACAAGCTTTGAAACACCAAGATGAAAGTAACTATGGGGTGTAAGGAGAGGAAACCGTGTGGGTGTGTAAGGGGGAGGTTGTGTAGGTGTTTAGAGGGAAGGTCGTGTGGCTGAGAAAGTCAGTAGGGGGTGATGGTGGTTGTCATGAAGTGCTCTTGCGCAGGGTAGAATGTAATGACCCGAAAAATAATGGTTTTTAAATAATAAAGAGAGAGGAAGATAGAAATTGTAAAAGGGGGTGATAGTAAACTTCGTCGACGACGTGGCATTTTGGGCTTGTCGATGAGGGTGCGCTTCGTCGATGAGAAGATAATGAGAGGCTATTTTTCTAGCTCTGAATTTCATTGATGAGGAATAACATTCGTTGACGAATTTCCTTCTTGACCTCGTTGACGAAGTGACGTGGCTCATTGACGAAGGCCAGTGTATAAATAGCCTAAACTTTGTTTTTGATTGAAATTTTGATGCATAAACCCCCCTCTCTCTCTCCTCCATTCATCCCTCCTCCTTTCTCTCTAAGATCTCAGGCCAGATTCTCGCCAGTTCAACAATCTGAAGCCACAACGATGCTCATGGGAAAGTTCTTCGCAAACCTTCTGGAGTGGATTGTTGGTGGAGCTACTTTGGAATTCATCCCTGGTTTCAGGTAAGACTTTTTATTCAAAATTTGGTCTTTCCATAGTTATAGGAAATGTTGTACACGAAGAAATACTGAAGTTTAGTTCTGAGAAATGTTGATTTCAGGGTGTTGAACGGGGAACCCTGTGAGTGCAGGACGAGTGTATTTTAGGGGGTTTCTTTGCAGAAATTAGGTAAGGAAGTAAACTAAAGCAATAATTTTTCTATGAAAATTATTATGAGATTATTAGTAAATTTATGTTCAGAAAGCATGTGTTATATGTAAGTATCATTGAGAAAATGTATATTTGGGAAATTACTGCGGTTACACTAGAATGTACGTTTTTAGTATAAAGTGCCAGAAAATATGATTTCAGAATAGAATGTATGATTTAATTCAGCATTGTGTGGCATGAATATTATTTTTATGCAAATTATATGATGTCAAGGTAATTTTGCAAATAAAGTTTATTTTAGTGATTTTCAAAGATTATGAAATAATGCAGTACATTATGATTTTAAAATACATGATAAGCAAATTATTTATTCAGATTGATATGTATGAAATGTTCGGTGCAAGGCCGTGATTGATAGTTGGTGCAAGGCCGTGTATGATGTATGATTTCGACGCAAGGCCATATGTATTTATGATATTATAGAAAATGCTATCAATCCATTTATGTTAAACACTATATTATCATGTATTATATGTTATCAGAACCCGGATGATAGTTCAGTTCAGTTTTAGGAGCACGTTATCGTAGGTATATAGATCAGATTATTATGTTTCAAACTTGTGCTAACCACCCTTGCAACTAGAGGGGATGAGAGATGGATATTTGATGTGGCTTTCAGTGTAGAGTTGTAGATGTCCACCTGACAGTCCAGACCAGGGTGTGGCGGGCCCATCCTTCTTATAGACATTTTTGACTCGGCAGTGGTCGGCTAACCATTGTCGGGTCTTGCCTTTGGGCTGCACAACTCGTCATGGGGGGGGGGATAATACATGACATCAACTTGCTATGCATCCTGGGTAAATTTCAGTATTATTAGCTATACCAGACAGTTCACGAATAGTTTGATTTATTAGAAATATGAAAGTACATGTTTATGCACTTATTAAATGATTAATGCTTTCTAGTATGCAAAATGTACTGGATATTTATAAAAGCATTGAATATTCATGTTGCCACACAGCTGTATTTAGTTTATTTTCCCTTACTAAGAGGTGTCTCACCCCAGCTCAAATAATTTTTAGGAAACTCAGAAAGACTAGTAGAGTGAGGCCGCCGTTGAGTTTGTTGTGCTACCCCGCTAGGAGGGTAAGTTTTGAACTAAGATAAGGAGATTTTTTATGTGGGATCGTAGATATATTTTGGCGTTTGTATGTGAGTACAGTTACTGTGGATTGTAGTTGACTCTGGTTTTATGTATTTTTTTGGTTTGATGGATGTAATTTATATTTACTGCTACTTAAGTTTCCATTGTGTATGTTAGGTGTACCCTATTACCCACGGGTTTGGGTTCACTTTATTGATTGTGATTAATTATATAGTGAGTTAAGTAGGTCGTTACATAGAACGCGAAGTGTGTTGCCCCAAGGTACGCAAACTGGAAAAGGTGTGATATTGAAAATAATATTTTCATGGATAACAAGGTGTATGGAGTCGTCACTAACCTTTTGGAATGTGGTTGGAACACTTGATTACTACCCAATTAAGGGTAGAATCGGTCTGCATTACCAGAGTTAGGTTCGATAATTCAATTACACAAGGGGAAGGTATTAGTAGCCCCTACACTCCCGTTCTTACAAATGGTGCCTAATTAAAAAAAAATTATCCCAAAACTAATTCAATAAGCCTTGTAATTCACTCCCCTTTAAAAAATTGTGAAGAGAAGCACAAAATGAAAATACTATATTAGTATTGCTTCATAACCAGGGCGTATCATACTCCGAAGAGCTCATGCCTCCCTTTTGAAATCATTGGGATCAAAAAATTGAGAAAATAGGGTACAAAATAAACTCCCAGGTTTTGAAATCGTATAAGTATTTTCAAAGTAGGAAAAGACTATTTTTTGGAGGTTTGAGAATTTATTCGGGATGAAAACCATTTTCGAGGCCAAAAAAGTATTTTTTTCATGATTGTTTTAAGTGTGAAAACATTTTTATGAATTTTGCAATATTTTGTGATTTTTCAACATTTTTCCCAAATGCTAATTAAATAACAAAAGGTAATTAAGGAAAAAAGAATGAAAATTTAAGCTTGAAAAATATTTTCTTGATTTTTGTGTGATTTTTCTAAGCGCAAAAACAATTTTGGGTTGCGAAAATATTTTTATTGATTTTTGGTATTGTTCTTGATTTTTATGTGATTTTTAACATAAGAATTATTTCAAACAATGAAAACTGACTTAGGAGTAATTTTGCCAAATTTTATGGATTTTTTGGTAATTTTTATGAATTTTTGTGAATTTGAAATGCATTATTAAACTATTTAAAATGGAAAAAGGAGAAAACCGGTGCGAACCGGTTCAAGGGGTGAAGACTGGTCAAACTTTGACCAGTCCGAGGGGAAACCGGTTTAAGGTCCAGGTTAGGACCACTTGTCAGCACTCGAGTGGTTGGTTAACGGAGACCTAGAAAGGCTGCGTCACATCATCGTGGCCACAATCACGGGGTGATTTGACGGCTGTCAAGGAGTCGCTTGATGCTGGGCGCGTGGGGGGATAAGACTGCCACGTGGCGATGAGTGAGTGGGGGAGTAGGCATAATGATGGCTTCTAACAGGGTGCTATCTTAGCCATTGATAATGGGCGGAGATCCAATGGCTCAGCAAAAGGGTGCTTCCCAGCATCGATTGCCTAAGGGACAAGATAGCCACGTGTTGGTTTGCGGTTGAAGGAGTGGAGCTCGAGGGGAGGAGCTTGTCCCAGGGCGATCATGGTTGTTGATGAGGAATGATGATCCAACGGTCATGGTGGGAAACACATAGATCACCCACGTGTCTTCATATGGAGCATTCAAAATAAACACCTGAGGAATGGTCTAGATTTTTGTCGTGTACGAGCTTGATCCTAGGGCCGTGGGGGTTCCACGTGTTGTCATCCGGCAGCTCCAAGGGGTGAACATATTTAAACCCAAATTTTTCCTTTTCCTCACTTTTCCACTCTCCATTTCAAAACCTTCTCTCATTCTCTCCTTTCTCTCTGGTTCTCTCCTCTAGCTCTCTCCCTCTCTATTACGAACCAGAAAGCCCTATCCTGCGAACCCCTTTCTCTCTCCTCTCTCTCCTTTCTCTACTCTTTTCTCTATTTGCTCGAACCCTAGGGTTCTCAGGATCCCTTGTTCTTCTGCTTTTCCTTCCTATCTCGATCTCTCCTTTCCTCTGCAACCTGCAACTATCTCAACTTTCTTCCACCTCCTCCTTTTTTATTCTCAATTCTCTCTCAAAAGCCTCAACTTTTCCTTAAAAACCCTAGATACTAACAACCCTAACACCTAAACCTCGTGTAACTCTCGAAAGACGAACCAGTTTCGATCAACCCCCCTTTTTTGCTTTTGCTGTCCTATCTAGTCAGACTTGGAGTTCTTTGGCGACAATTACCGAGGAAGGCTTTTAGGGGGAATGATGTAGGAGGATGCGAAGTCTTTTCAGGTCCTAAAAGTACGTTCAAGAAAAGATGAGTCCCCCCCTTTTCTATGGATTTTTTTTAAACTATGGATTTTTTTTTAAAAAAAAATTTATTTGTATAATCAAATTATGGTCATTTATTGGTGTGTTGATTATGCTTTTTTTTTTTTTTTTTTTTTTTTGGATGCTGAATTTTTGTGAGTTAGGCTGTGAACTTGTTAGAGTTTAGGATTAGAGCCCCCCGTGGTGCTAGGGTTTCGGTTAGAAGGGGGAAAGACGAAAACGAGTCAACTCATCTTTGATCTAGTGATTTGGCAATGGGTTGACTCATGAGAGTCAACTTGTTAGTGTATAGACTAAAATGGACCCGAGTGAGTTGGGCATGTGCAGCTAGACACGTGTGGGTGTTGGGTTAGCCCAAGTGGGCTCAGGGTAGTGTAAAAATGGGCTTGGTCTGAGTTTTTTTTTTTTGAAAATGGGCTTAGTTAGGATTCGAAAATGGGTTGGCTTTATATTAAAAAGTGGGCTGGTTTAAATTTAAAAAAAAAAAAAGGTGGGCTGATTTTGTAAATAGGCTTTGGGCCAGGATGATTTTAAAACGAGTATTGGGCCTGGTTAAGTTTAAAACGAGATGGACCAAAGTGTTTTAAAATAAATTGGGCTGGGTGATTTTTAAACCAAGATGGGCCAAAACGTTTTAGAATAAATTGGGCTGGGTGATTTTTAAATCGAGACGAGCCAAAGTGTTTTAAAAATGAACTGGGCCTGATGTTTAAAAAGATTTAAAATAAGGTTGGGCTGGGGAGATTTTAAAAAAAGTTAAGGGTCTTGAGGCTGGTTTTAAATAGGTTTGAGCTTGGGTTTGGGGTTCGGGTCAAGAGGTCCAGATCCAATGGTCTGGGTCACATGGTTAAGACCTAAGGAGAATGATGCGAGTCAAGGGTCTGAACCTGAACTCGGGTTTGAATATGACCACTGTCCAACTATAATTCAGATTTAAGCAATAAACATGAAATATAGGAAAGACAATGCATATCACACACAATTATTAACTAAAATGAATGATTTCCATGATAGTAATCTTAGATTTTACCCTTTCTTTCGCTCCTCTAGTCTTGTATGTATCTGTTTGGGTGATCGACCTCAGTGCTCTGAATGTGAGGAGTGCCTTGGGTGTGCCATCTGCTTTTTGCTTCTCTGCTCTGGTCCTTCTTCTAGCTCCTTTGCTCTCTACCACTCTGCCTTTTTGCTCCCTGCAATTTGGCAGAACCTCTCCCTCTCTAATTCTTTCCCTCTCACTTTCTACAATATTTCTCTATGCTTTTTTGTGTGTCCAACTACAGTGTGAGTAGGGAGGCTGGGTAGCCCTTTTGGCGCCAATTCTTCCCCTCCAACAGAATTCCCTGTGCTAGTAGGGAATAATTCTTTCTAAAAAACTGCATCTGTACATGTGAATTTTGGATTTTCTTTTATTATTTGGAATTCCAATTAACTGATCTTGTTACATTCTGTGCTCAAGTGAATTGGAGGATCCAAGTGGCAGCTCTGGAGTGGAGGGCTTGGCATCATCATTTATTTTTTAGTATATTTTTTATTATTATTTTTTGCAATACATGTACCCCCGGGTTGCTTCCCTCTGCAACTATCCTTTGTACATACTTGCGTAGTCTTATTTTCCATGTATGCATGTACCCCTAGCCTTTCTTGTACTATGACTGTTCTTTGTACTGTCCTGTACCCCTATGTTCGTGTATTTGTAGTTTCACGTGTACACACATGCCTTTTTCTTAATAAAATCTCTGAGGAATGCATTTCAATTTTGACTTCAGAGTTGACCCATTATACTTAAACAGAACAAAATTAACCTCAAATCCTGACAAAGTACCTGATTGAAAAACAAGACACCTAAAACCTAAAAATCATTTAAAGGTTTGAATGACTTAATAAAACTCGATTGGATTATTATTATTGTTATTTATTTTAATAAAACAAAACTTTTAAAAATTTAAAGAATCCAACTTCATATAAGAACACTCAATTACAGGACTCTTAAGATTTTGAAAATCCAATAAAGAAGCAATCTTGAATTTAGCTAATGGTTAAGGAAAACCTAGTCTAGTAGGGACAGATTATTATATGACTCAAATTTTTAGAAATTATGGGGATTCGAAGGGTAATCATGAAAAACTGATTAAAATCAAAAGGACTTGGTCTAACAACTCTTTTTTTTTTTTCTTTTTTTTTTAAAATCCTGAGATTCTATCATGACTCGGTTTAAAAGCTTACAAGACTCAAACTTAAACTGAACTTTTTTGAAATATTTATTAGAAGAATTTAATTGGGGAATTAAGGTCTTAATTTTGAAGGAGGGTCCTTTCAGGACTTGAAGTCAACTTTGGGTTTCCTAGGGGAGGCCTTATTAAAATTGGGGTGTCAATAGTGGTGATGTTGGATAGAGTGGTCTCTCACCACTTGATCTCCGGTGAGAACGGTGTAACTTCACGCTAAGCAATCACAAGATTATACAAAGCTTCAAGCTTCAACAATGGAGTTTTTTTATTTTTTATTTTTATTTTTATTTATTTATTTATTTATTTTTTAAAATTTTCAAAACATAGGTTGCCCTTGAGGTCTTACAATGAGAAGAATATAAGGACTAGCATAGGAGACAAAACATTAAACATGCTCACAACTCCTACACAAGCATAGGAGACAAAACATTAAATACTCTCACTAAATCCTAACACAATTAATACTTTCCAACTTACTAGACACACACTCATGCTTAGTTGTCTTAAACTACTACAATTCAAATTGGAGACTCAAACATGTGCCAAAAGAAAGGCCAAAACTGTGTGGCCTATAAAGCATAAAACTCTGTGGGGCGTGTTGGCCTAACATGACTTTCGAATCTTGTTTTGATGATAACAAATAAATGTTAATTTAACAAGTTATTGTTTAAGTGATGATATTTCAGGAAAACTAGTATGATAAAGTTCAAAAGGTTCAAAGAAATGAAAGCCTAAGATCACATGTACCATAAAGTTATACTTCATCAACAAGGTGATCAAAAGAAAAGCTCAAGAGGACCAAGATGTTCAAAACATGTGGAAGCTTAAAGAATACTCAAGCTTAAGGCAAAGATAACTCAAAGCAAAGAAATACATGAAGATTTCAAACTTAGAGAGTTTTTAAGTCTTTAGGAAGTCTTATGTAAGTACTTCATTATAAATATAATTTTGAATGCTTTGAAGCTCATTAGGGGTTGATATGGACTTAGAGACGTTACTTTGAAAACCCCAGAAAATGCTTTTTAAATGTATCAAAGTAAGATGGCTAACGATTTTGGAAACAAACCTCAAAAATAGTTTTTACAACTGTTTAGGTGACTGAAGATTCTCTTGAACTAATTTTGAATAGACAGTGAAGGTTTAGGTGACTAACCCGTGGATCCTCAGGCACCTGACCCTATTTTAATTTTAAATTTTGCAGTATTCAAAAGGATCAGCCGACTGACCCCTGAATGGCAAGTTTTTAAAATAGCTTTTTAAATTCAAATTCAAAGTTTCTTGTGCCCCAAACTTCATATAAACTTGGGAAACACTCTAGGTAACTTGGGCAACACGAATTTAATACTTTTTGAGCTTATAAATACATGGTTTCTTAAATCAAACCTAGACCAAGAATTGAAAATCAGATTTCAAGCTATATTGCTCACTCTCTCTCAAAGCCCTTTTGCACACATACTTTTGCTGAGAATTTCCTGAGATAAATAGATCTTTGATCACTAATTTGAAAGCAAATCTTATAAGGCTTGATACAAATCAAAAGAAGAATCCCGGTGACATACTTCCTTGAGCTTCAATTCAATTCTCTTTGATATTTACTTTCAAGTATTAGTTGTGCTATATTTATACTAACCAGCTCTATCTGAGAGCATCTCTTTTGCACAAAAATATTTTCTTGTTTCCTTGTTTTATTTGACAGTTCAGGGTTATTGGATCGTTGTACCGAGCATGGGGTATCGCTTGGAAAGGGGGCTCCACCCTAATTGGAGGAGGGATTGTAACGGTTTGTTCTGCCTGTAAAGGAACGTTATAGTGAAATCCTTAGGTGGTCTTGCCTACGGTGAAGACGTAGGCTGGGTATAAGCCGAACCTTGTAAAAACTCGGTCTCACTCTCTACCCTTACTCTTTTATTTTTTTGCATATAGAAATTGTGTAGTTGTGTATCTAAGTGCAGGAAGCTTAAAGTTTGAGATTGAGAAAACTTTTAATTTAAGAGAGTACATTGATTGATCTTTAGTGGAAACTTCAAAAGGCGTACATTGATTAATCATTTGCGAAAATCTTGGTTAAAAGGAAGTGCGCCAATATTCATATATACATGGCTTTGTTTAGACTTTAACCTGAGTTTTGCAAATGCCAAATCAAAGTGTTGCAGCTCATATAATTGGTTAAGTCTCTTGTGATTGATTGGTTGATTGGTTTATTGATAAACATCATTGAAAGCATCTCATTAAGAATCATTGGCTTGTGCTAATATTGCGTGTGCATTGTAGTTGATATAATTAAGCATTAAAAAATCATTCTTGTATGTTTGCTAAATTTACAAAAGGTTGTGAATTTGTAAAATGATTTTAAAGAAACTTTAAAAGACCAATTAACCCCCCCTCTTGGGACTACACCTTAGTTTTCAATTGGTATCAAAGTGAGGTCATAAAAAATCTTAATTAGAAGCTATATAAAGATCTATATGGCACACCTAGGCGTAGCTCCCTTTGCCAAGGGTCAATCCTCAACTAGGCCTCCTATCTTTTGTGGAATTAACTATACTTTTTGGAAACAAAGAATGAGAATCTAACTTCAAACCATGGACTGGAAAACATGAAGGGTTGTCACACATGGTGATCTTATCCCTACCAAACTTGTCGATGGAAAAGAAATGCCCAAAGAAGAAAAAGACATGACTGAAAATGACCATAAGATGTTGCAAGTTAACTCAAGTGCTATAATGCTTTATATCGTGCTTTTGACATAAATGAATTCAATAGGGTCATGACATGCAAAATAGCAAAAGAAATATGGGACAAATTAGAGGTAACCAATGGAGGTACCATTGATGTGAGAGATAATAGAATTGACATGCTTACTAGTGAATATGAAGCTTTTAGGATGAATCCGGTTGAATCCATTACAAACATGTACACTAGGTTCACTCATATCATAAACTCCCTTAATGCTTTAGGGAAAACTTACTCTACTTATGAGATAATCCGAAAAATCCTTAGAGGTCTTCCACCCGTTTGGGAACCCAAAGCCACAGTTATATAAAAAAGGAAGAAACCTTAAAAATACTTCACTAGATGAACTGATTGGATCCCTTCTCACCTATGAGATGACTATGAATGAAAGGAAAGCTGAATATGAAAATAAGAAATCTATAGCCCTTAAGGCTGTGAAGGATAGCTCAAGTGAAGGAGAATGCAAGTGAATTAGATGATCAAGATTAGCCTTCATTACTAAAAGACTTGGTAATTTCTTTAAAATGAAAAAGAAGTTTTCTAGAAAGTTTAGAGGTGCAAAAAAAAAAAAAAAAAAAAAAAGGAGAAATAAGTAAAAAGGAAAATAAGAATAAGAATAAACCCCCTACGTGTTATAATTGCAAAAACGTTGGACATATTAAACCTGATTGTCCACAACTGAAGAAAGACAAGAAAAAGAAAAAGAAGGCAATGAAAGCTACATGGGATGATACAAGCTTAAGCGAATTGGAGAACAAATCAAGTGAACAAGAGATGGCCAACGTATGCTTCATGGCTTACAAGGATGAGGTAAATTCCTATTATAGTTCTTCCGAAGAATCATATAATGAATCATGTAGTGATTATGTGATAGTATGACGCCATACAAAGAACTTGAAACTGAATTATTTGTCGTACACAATAAATTCATAAAAGTAACTTAAAGGAACATTGATTTAAAGAAACAAAATGAATCACTTAAAAATCAACTAGATACATCAAAATCAGTTGAAAAAGAAAAAGACTCACATATTAATGAACTTATGAAGAAAATAAATGACATATATCCAAACTTAGTAAAATTACAAGTAAATGGTGAAAGCAAGAAAGACTTAGAAATAAAAGACCTTAACAGTAAAGTTGAAGACAAAGATAAAATCATTTACAATTTTACTCAAGGAAAGGAGAACTTTGAAAATTTGCTTGAAAAAAAAATGTCATTAGATAAAGAAGGAATATGATTTAATGGAATTGAGAACAAAAAGAAGAAGAATCTTTATATAGGATACTTTGTTAAAGAATCAAAGCATTATGCAAGCACATCTTCAACTAATATTTATCAATACACTATGTGCTTCTTTACAAGAAAAAAGGACACAAAATTTGATTGTCCATTAGAAGAAAGAATGTGAGAATCAAGAAAGTTTGGAGAATTAAAGAAAACAAATTTGAAAATAATGAACCTAAGAAGGTTTGGCTACCTAAGAGTAACATATTGAACCCTTTTTGTAGGTTGGCCTTAGGATAGCCACATCTAAAGACAAATGGTACATGGACAGTGGGTGTTCTAGGCACATGACTGGGGATAAATCCAAGTTCACCTCATTAAGGCTAAAAGATGGTGGATACGTTATATTCGGAGAAAATGCAAAATGAAAAATCATTGGAATTGGTAAGATAGGTAAAGAACCTTCCCTTACCATTGATGATGTGTTATTAGTAGATGGTTTAAAACATAACTTTTTAAGCATAAGCCAATTGAGTGACAAAGGATTTGATATAATTTTCAAACAAGACAAATGTATTATTGAAGATAGAGAAAAACAAAATATTCTATTCACCGTTAGTAGAATCGACAATGTATATTGCATAAATTTTGAAAAGTTAAAATCTCAAAACATTGCATGCTTAGCAACTATGAATAAGGCAAGTTGGTTATGGCATAGAAGGCTAGGTCAAGCTAGTATGGATTTATTATCAAAACTAGTTAAGAAGAACCTAGTTAAAAGACTACCTAGTACAAAGTTTGTTAAAGATAAAACTTGTGATGCTTGTCAATTAGGAAAACAAACTAAGACCAGCTTTAAGAAGAAGAAACACATCTCCACTAGCAAGCCCATAGAGCTTATACACTTAGACTTATTTGGTCCCACTAGAACTCAAAGTATAGGAGGAAAGTAATATGCTTTCGTCATTGTAGATGACTACTCTAGGTTTACCTAGGTACTATTCCTAGCCTCAAAAGATGAAGCATGTAATACCTTGATAATCTTCTATAAAAGACTTCAAAATGAAAAGGGCTATGGCGTCTTAAATATTAGAAGTGATCAAGGAAGATAATTTAATAATAAAGATGTTGAAAAATTTTGCAATGAACATGGAATTAGACATAACTTTTTAGCACCTAGAACTCCACAACAAAATGGAGTTGTTAAAAGAAATAATAGAACTCTTCAGGAAATGGCTAGGACAATGTTAAATGAAAACAAACTACCTAAGTACTTTTGGGTTGAAGCGGTTAACACCGCATGTTATGTAATAAATAGAGTGTCCATTAGATCAAGCCTAAATAAAAATCCTTATGAATTATGGAAAGGAAGAAGGCCTAGCATAGCTTACTTTCATGTTTTTGGATGTAAGTGTTTTGTACTTAATGACAAAGATGACTTAGAAAAATTTGATGCTAAGTCGGATGAGGGTATTTTTCTAGGATATGCAACAAATAATAAAGCTTTTAGAATCTATAGTAAGAGAACACTAACAATTATTGAACCAATCCATGTAACCTTTGATGAATCAAACCCTTTTACAAAAGAAATTGAGATTGAAGAAAAAGATGATACTTCACAAAAACTAGAAGATCTAGAAATCAAAGAAGAAAAAGAAGAGAAAAATGAAGAAACTCCAGATAATGATCCTATAGAAAATTCTAAGTTGCCAAAGGAATGGAAATATGTAAGAAATCACTTTAAAGATCAAATCAAAGGAGAAACTACTAGAGGAGTAACTACCAGATCATCATTAAAGAACTTATGTAATCACTACGCATTTCTATCATAAGAAGAACCTAAAAACATAGAAGAAGCTTTAAGTGATGATTCTTGGTTAATGGCTATGCAAGAAGAATTGAACCAATTTGAAAGAAATAAAGTATGGAAATTAGTTCTTAAACCTGATGACCACTTAATAATTGGAACTAAATGAGTATTTAGGAATAAAAAGGATGAAAATGGTATAGTTGTAAGAAATAAAGTAAGACTTGTAGCACAAGGATACAATCAAGAAGAAGGAATAGACTATGATGAGACTTTTGCTCTCGTAGCAAGAATGGAAGCTATTAGAATGTTGTTAGCATATGCATCACGTAAAGAATTTAAACCAGATCAAATGGATGTAAAAAGTGCTTTTCTAAACGGTTTTATAAATGAAGAAATTTATGTCGAACAACCTATAATGTATTTAGATTAACAAAAGCATTGTACGGGTTAAAACAATCTCCTAGAGCTTGGTATGAGAGATTGAGCAGATTCTTACTAGAGAATGGCTTCTCAAGAGGAAAGGTGGATAGCACCTTATTCATTAAAACCAAAAATAAAGACATGCTAATCATACAAATCTATATTGGTGATATTATATTTGGTGCTACAAATGATGAATTATGTAAGGAATTTGCAAAGTGTATGCAATATGAGTTTGAGATGAGTATATTGGGAGAATTAACTTACTTCTTAGGTTTACAAATCAAGCAAGCTAAAATGGAACATTTATAAATCAAACAAAATACATAAGAGAAATGCTTAAAAAGTTTGACATGGAAGGAAGTAAGCCCATAGCAACTCCCATGAGTACCTCTATAAGCCTAGATAAAGATGAAAAAGGAAAATCAGTAGATATGAAGTACTATAGAGGAATGATAGGAAGTTTGTTATATTTGACAATTAGTAGACCAGACATAATGTTTAGCGTATGTATGTGTGCTCGGTTTCAATCCGCTCCTAGGGAATCTCATCAAATAGCTGCTAAAAGAATCCTAAGATACTTATAGGAACAATTGATTTAGGACTTTGGTATCCTAAGGACACTAGATTAAAATGATCAGTTATTCAGATGCCGATTACGCGAGTTGTAAAATTGATAGAAAAAGTACAAGTGGGACTTGTCACTTTCTAGGACGGTCTCTTGTCTCTTGGTTTTCCAAGAAACAAAATTCCGTAACTTTATCGACCACTGAAGCTGAGTATGTGGCGGCTGGTAGT
Organism: Malania oleifera; assembly: GCF_029873635.1. Classification (NCBI taxonomy): domain Eukaryota; kingdom Viridiplantae; phylum Streptophyta; class Magnoliopsida; order Santalales; family Ximeniaceae; genus Malania; species Malania oleifera. Next base: position 28,576,022 of record NC_080425.1, read on the forward strand.
TGCTATGTACAAATACTCTACATGAAACAACAATTAAAAGACTTTCACTTAGAGTATTCAGCCATACCAATTAAGTGTGATAATACAAGTGCAATAAACATTTCCAAAAATCCAATATCACACTCAAGAACTAAATATATTGATATAAGACATCATTTCCGAAGAGATCACGTATAAAAAGAAGATATACTACTTGAATTTATAAATACAAATGACCAATGGCCGAAGATCTTCACAAAACCTCTTCCTAAAGAAAGATTTATATCAATTAGGAGAGAACTTGGGTTGTTACAAAGTAGGGAAGTGATTTAGGAAGAATTCATGTTGAGTGAAAAGGGAATTTTTAGAAAGTTGAGAGGGTCAAGTGACTGAGCCTAAAACCTTAGTCAACTGGGCAAAGAAAAATAAGGGGTCAGGTGCTTGAGCCTTAAGACCTAGGTGACTGATGTGCTACTTCTTGCTGAAAAATTAATTTTATAAATTGTCAGGCGCTTGACCTGATGGGTCTTATATATTTTAAGCACGAAAAACCTAAAATTTTCAGACTCCAAGCTACTGACCTCTGCTCCATAACTCACTTGAGCCTCCTTCTCTTGATCTCCCTTAATTCTTACCTCCAAATCCCACAAATTAAAGCCTCCCAATCACTCTCCTACACCTTTTCCCATGGTTTCTAGGGTTTCACTAGGCTGGTTCGTTTGATCCTCCAAAATCAAAGGTGTCTCGCACCTTCAGGAAGAGATGATAATAACATAGAACAATGGCTCGTAAATCCTCAATTGAAGCATCGATACCGATATCATCTTCATTCTACGGAACCAATTTTTGGTAAGGTCACAGATACCTCCTTCTTTGATTCAAAATTTCCAAAAGTCTTGCCAATGTTTCGGAATATTGGTTGGAAGAATTTTGTAGCTTATCAATCCAAAGGCTTGTATCCAAACCTAGTAAAAATCTTCTATGCAAATATGATACATGGAGAAAATGTACTAACCATTGAGGTTAGGGGAAAAAAAATAGTTTTATCTCCACAAACTTTAGCTCCTATTTTTCATATTAGCCTAGGAGAATTTGAGTGTCCAACATTTTCTCAAACATGGGGATTCTAGAGCAAGGTTTCACTCTTGAGGAATTCTTGCCACTAATTATGGTAGAGAAACTTGTTTACTTTAGCCATCCTCCAATGTACAAACAGCTGAATCTTCAAACTCAAATACTTTAGAAAATTATCACAAACAACATCCTACCAAAAGCTGGTTCATATGATCACCTCTCCTACGTTGATTGTTTTGTGTTATGATGTCTGTTGAAAGGGAAGAAATTCAATTTATCTAGTTTAATTCTAAAGTGGATGTGGGCAAAATTAGAAGCTAGTCAAGTCACTCTTTCGTATGGTGGTGTTCTCAACGTTCTCTTTCCTCACCTCAATGTTACTACCCCTCCTGAACTGTTCACAAAGCAAACATGGTACGACGTTTTCAATTCCACAACCCTGAAACAAATGGGATATGAAAAGCATAAGCAGGGTTGATTTTTGAAAGGAGGATGACCACAAAGGCCGGTAGTTGTACCTCCTCCACCTCCAGATTAGCAACAAGTACTTTCAACTTGCACTTCTTCTTAGTTTATACTCTTCCACCATGAGTTCACTACATTCAGCAGAGACATGCGTTCAGGCCTCCAATCACTTTAGGAGAACGTATCCTCACTTCACACTATGTGCTCCTCACTTGACCAGCGCCTCATTGACATAGAGCAGTATGGGGCTAGCTTATCTCGTAGTGTTGATCCCATGGATACTAGCTCTGCCCCTCATAGTGATGCTTCATCTAATGAAGAATCTGAAAAAGGAAGTGAGGAGGGTAATGAAGAAGAAGCTGAAGCTGATGATGACAATGATAATGATGTTGATGATGATTGATCTATTTTTTTATTTTTGGTGTATTGTATTACAGTACTATCTTTGTATTGGCTTTGCCCTTGTGTTGCTTTGTTTGTTTTTGTTTTATTTTGGTTTGTAACTCTCTATGATTATGATTTTTTGTACTCTTTGATGTCTATATAACTATGCATATTGGTGTGTTCTATCCTAAGCCTCCTTGTGATTATGCTAGTTATCTCTTTTTTATTGATGTCAAAGGGGGAGAGATATCTTAGAGAGCAAAAAATGAGAGCATGGCAAAGTATGGCAAAAATGTGAACACATAAGAAATATTTTGACAATATTAGATAGCAAGGGGGAGAATGCACAAATAAGTATATAAACAACCATATGAGCAAAAGAAACCATATGATGTGATGAGCTATAATATCAAATATTTGAGATAATACTTTAAATAATGACTTGACACATGATCTTAATACTAAGTATGTTGAAATGAGCTATAATACTATAATACTTGATTATGACTTATTGAGCTTTGAACTTATATTTGAATTCATCATTTTACATATTGTTAAAAAGTATGCTTATTGTAAGGGGGAGCCTTATCAAGGTTCTCTCATCTTTGCTCCTTATTTGTCATCATCAAAATGGGGGAGATTACTGGCCTAACATGACTTTCGAATCTTGTTTTGATGATGACAAATAAAGGTTAACTGAAATCTTGGTTAAAAAGAAGTGCACCAATATTCATATATACAGGGCTTTATTTAAACTCTAAGTTGAGTTTTGCAAACACCAAATCAAGGAAGTGTTGCAGCTCATATAATTGGTTAAGTATCTTGTGATTGATTGGTTGATTGATAAACATTGTTGAAAGCATCTCATTAAGAATCATTGGCTTGTGTTAATATTATGTGTGGATTGTAGTTGATATAATTAAGCATTAAAAAAATCATTCTTGTGTGTTTGCTAAATTTAAAAAAGGTTGTGAATTTGTAAAATGATTTTAAAGAAACTTTTAAAAACCCAATTCACCCCCCTCTTGGGACAACACCTTAGTTTTCAGGGCCTACATGGGTCTTAGGCTTGATTTTGCTTCAACATCTTCATTTGGGTCTTCATGCACCTAATAGACGTCAACACTAAATAACTAAGTCTTCATATCTTCAATCTATGACACCATAAAATATCCAAGTCCAAATTAAATGTCCATGCAAAATATAAAGTTCAACATAGAATATTATGTTCAAGAATGCATCCACAAATAATAAAGTCTTCAAAATTCTTCCATTAAAAGATAGATGATCTTCAAGTAATTTCATGTGTACCTAAAAAATAATTATGAAAAATAGTGGACATCGGACATGTCACCATATCGGCAAAGGAGATAGTCAAAGTGTGTTGATCCCCATCAATCACAATATAAATGGGCTTGTGATGTAGGTGGAGCTACAAACTCAGGGTAGAGATGACACTATTCATATTGCAGGGAGTTTCAGCTTGAGAGACAAGTAGGATCATGGTGGAACCATGTGCACTATCAGACCAACACTTAGGTATAAATTTTGCATTGAGGTGTTTTATGTATTCATTACTACCAGCAGCAAGGTTTCTACTATTTTTCAAGTTGTTGTGCACGACAAAGGGAAAAATAGATGGAGGAGTGCTATGGTGGAGGAGAAGAATTCTTTGAACCAAGAGTGGGAGTTGGTGAGTTTCCCAATAAGGAAGAGGGTGATAGGATGCAAGGAAGTGATGTATCCGTTGTGTGTGAATGTCATGTTATTGGCTGGGAAGGCTTTAATTGAGGCTGATCAGTTGGGAACTCTATTGAAAGGTTTTGATATGAATATGTTGGGTATAGCCAGGAAGTGTCTTGGTTTGATGATTCGCATGGACCAGGCTGCAAGAAGATTGGTGTTATCTCAGGGGTGGTTTTGTGGAGAGAACCGCAGGGAGACTTTGTTTGCCATCTCAAGGGGGTTATGTGGAGAATCGATGTGAAATGTCTACGACTCAGTACCCAAGGATGAACTGTGATATCCGGGATATGTCAATCATCCCCCATGATGGTCCAATGGGGTGTTTTGGCAGGATATAGAGTAGACCGTCAATTGTGAGATCTGTTGACGACTATGTAGGGGGCTTTGGTGGTAAAAAGGCTTGCACCGGCTTTTGTGTTTATTTTTTTGGGAAGGCCTTGTTGGAAGCTTAAGGCATAGTCTCAAGTTGTTGCATCTATAACTAAATCGAGGTTGATGTAAAAGCCGAAGCTACCATCGGCAAGTTTAAGCAGCGTTTCTTAGACTTGGTGTTTGTCTCTAGTTGCTAGACAGGAGATGGTCCCAACCTAACGTCCAAAGTTGAAGGTGGAGCAGCGGGTTCATGTTTTCGGTTTCTCCGAAGTGGCATATGTTCTCCAAGGTGGAGATTTTTGGGAATTATGGATCATATACTGAGTGGATGGCATACACAAAGGGAAAGCATGAAGGTAATCAAGAAGCAGTAGGGGAAACCATTGACGGTATGGCTCTAACCATCGACAATTTGGAGTAGGATTTAAAAAAAAATACATTCTGTTTGAAACCATTGATAGTTTGGCTCGGAACACCCATCGTAGATTTTAAATTTTGAATGGGGAATGTTCGTATGGTTGGGGTTTGGAGGGAAAACCTTTGGGAACTCTATATATATGTCATATCTGATATATTTAGAGTATTGGTTGATAGTTGTTGAAAGAATTAAAGGGGTTCTTGTATTGCTCCTTTAATTTACACAAGAAGATAGTGAATCCTTGTTTTTTTCTCCTATGCATGTAGGCATTGTCGAACCATGTAATTCCTTGTGTCAATTTTATTGTTATTAATTTCATTTACTTGTTGTGGTTGTGGATTGTTCTGTATATTCACCATTAAAGTGCTACATTGTGTGTTTGATTCTTTATATACAAATATATATTCCGCTATGCATATTTTTGGGGTTTTACAAAACATAGGATAAATAGAAATAAAACTGAATATATGAAATGCAATTTCAGTAATAATAGGAGGAATATTGGAGGCAAAATTAAACTTGATGATAAAGAAATAAATAATACTAGTAGATTTTGATACATTGGATCTATTGTCTAAGTTGAAGTAGAAATTGAGAAGGATGGTATGCACAAAATTAAAGCAAGTTGGGTAAAATGGAGTAGTGCTTTAAAGGATGATATCATTTTCCTTGCATGCATTTGACGGTGAATTTTAGGACAGCCTATGTCATTGTATTCCTTAGTTTGATGTCAATTTCTCCTCAATATATTCCATGGGATCTTTATCTCCAACTAATTGAATTTCTTCCTCGTTGGACTTTATTGACTTTGCCAATTCAACACTGGTTCCTTGCCTAATTATGTTGATGAATATTGGTTCTTGTGGAATGGGTTGTGCAGTGGAGGATTGAGCTTCATCATTAACAAGTGTATTTCATTTAATGAGTTGGATTAATTCTACCACTAATTTTTCCAAAGCTTTAATTTTTTTTTTTGTCCATTAGAGAATCTTCATGCTAACTAGATTTTGGTATCTCCATACTTTGTGACTGAGTTCTTGTAATGATTGGGTGACTGATTTCTTGATAATTTTTCTTCCTTCATGAAATTTTGATTAACCTTATTGAATATATGAAATAAATTAAAACATACACAAAGAAAAAGAATATAGTATAAGGCAACACAACACACATAGAATTAATTTGCTTAGTGCACACAATATGCCAAGTGAATCCTTGCTTTGGTGAGAGGCAAATGCCATTTAATTTTATCCTCTTTATACACATCACTAGGCGTTTTGAATAGGCTAGAACATGAATCATTGCATCATACATATTAGAAGACCTAGTCTGAATCATTCGATTAACCACATATTTGACTATGGGATATAAATCTTGAGATGATTTACTCCTTTATTGAAGAACAGGGTCTAAGGTAAGGAGCCTCTTCGACATGGTATGAAAATCTACAGCTTATCCCAAGATTCTTTCTTATAATGTTGACAACTATGATAACTATACTTTTCATGTAGTATGATCCACTCTAGCTCTTGAATGTTAATATGTTGAACTACCATCTCCTCTTGCTGCCCATGTACATATGTCTTAGACTCCCATAGCTTGTTTCCTAACTCTTGGTTCATGGCTAGGAGTTGGAAGATCTATTTTTTTGATTCTTCCAGCTTTGATTATTTCTTTGTCAGTTCATCATTCTCTGCCACCACTTAGTCTTCTATCTCTTCAACTCTTGATTGGCCTCAGTCATCTTGTTCACCTTTGCTTGAAGCTTCCTCTTGGCTACCTTATATTTCATCTTCTTTTCCATAGCTATCTCCTAGTCTTTCTCTAAACGATTGACTACCATATCCAGCTTGAAGACTCGAGCTCTTAAGGCATCTCTTTCTTCAACTTCACTCCTTAACATGTCAACTATCTTTCTTTTTTATTCTTTTAGCCAGGTCCCAGAACTCCTCATAGCTATCTATCTTAGAACTCCTCGTAGTAGTACTTCAACTCATTAGGATGAGGAATAGGTCTATCAAATCCCTAACCATGTGAAACCTTATAGCCTTTGTCTCTACATTACTACTTAGTAGGATATCCTGATGAAGTTTAGATGGTGGTTCCTTCCTTCTCCAAGATCTTAGGACTTAGCCAAGCCCTTTTGGACTGCTTAATAAATTGAGTTGATGTACTATCTTTGTATTGGTATTAGAATTGGTGAAGTCCCAGAGTCTAAGGTATGAACTGGAAATAGCCAAGCTAACATAGAGCTAAGGTGGGTCAAGCGACTGAACTCGCAAGTTCAGGCAACTAAATCGCTACTACCAATCCTCGAACGCATATTTTAAATGGTTCAGGTGACTAAACTTATGGTTCAGGTGACTGAAGTATGTGTTTTAAACTTACGAACTGCACTGATTTCTTTCCTAATTTACAAGATATGGTTTCCAAACTTGGGGAAAACAATAAGATTCTTTCCTAAGCAATATAAGGCTTATTATATGTGCATTAAGGCACCAATACACACTGAAATACATTCAATATACTTTGATTCATACTCTAAAAAGCTGTTGTGCGCATTCCTCAAGTCCTAAACCGATTTCTGATTTATACTATTGAATTTCTCATACCACAAATTAGAAAACCCTTTATTTCTTTGTGAGCTTCATTTCAAATTACTATTAAAAGTATATAGTGATTTTATCTCTGTACAAAATCTGCTCTACTATGAGAGTAATCTGTTTGTACACACAATTGTATTGCTATTTTTGCAAACTGACGATTTGGGGATAGAGTTGTTGCCTAGCGAGATAGTTGTTGTTGGAATTGTTGTGATCCCAAGAGGGGGGTGAGTTTGTTTTTAGAGCATTTTGGCTAAATTAAATATTTACGTTGATTCACCACATATCATATCCTATTCAATATAATAACGTGTATGAAAAATGATTAAGTTATAAGTGAACATACCCATGCAGCATAACTCATTTGAATAAAAGCGTGCATGCAAATAATTATAACCATAAATGAACAAGCATACACATGCTGAATTTAAAGGGCATAAATTAAATGAGATATGGAGAGAGCGAAATACGACATTTGTTATTGAGGTTCGACCAAACCATCCTACATCCCTGCCTTGGGCATACCCTTAAAGGATTCCACTAAGCCTGCTCACTTAAACGGGTGGAGCAGAAGCCGTTACAACTTCTCCTTACGGAGCAAGGTAAACTCCTGCTCAATTACAAGGCTGAGCTCAACTTGTCTCACTTACGGAACTGAAACTCTCCAGTTCAATTTTCTGCTCCCCCTCATTTATGTAGTCAAAGCATCACTATATTTTCAATTTTCACCTATAATGCTTTCAAATGTAAGCCAAGACCCCAAAAATTTTAATAATCAATATTTGGCATTTGAAGCTTAGACTTATTTGATCCTTTCTGATTGGGGATGAGCTTTGACAATGTTTAAGCATTTTAGCTTCATTATAAGTTTAGGGTAATAAGATCTATAGTGCTATAATAATACCCTAAGGCTCAATTTCATATGTTGGACAAAGATATGCTATATTTAAGATATTCATACTAAAGCATATATATATATAGCATTACAAATTTAGCAAATAAATATGAATTTGTCTAATAAACAAGGGATAGCCAATATATTCATATATTACCCAATCATAATAATATGTAGAAGTTAAATGAATAGATTGGATATTTTCATATAAAATTTTCATATTGGCTTGCTTTTCAAATAATTTTAGTATAATAATAGTGTATTCTAAAATTTAAACCTTTAAGCATAAAACACTATTTAAGCATTTTATCACCATTACCCCTTATTTATTTTATCCTAAAATCTTATGAGTATTAGCATAATTTTCTTCTTAAGTGCACCTCATAAGATGACATGTTATAATCACAGAATTATCATATGATTCACAAAAAAAATCTAACACAAAATATATCATGTGAATCATAACACGAATCATTCAATAAATTAGAAGGAGAATAGATATACCTTTATGTTTTACTCCTTTTTAGTCGTTAGAGCTCAAGGTGGCGCTCCTCTCTCTCTTGGTTTTTCCAAAAATCATAATGTATCTCCTTAGTACTAGTACTAAACATGATCTTATGAAAACCATTAGTAACTAAGACACAATATGAAATATGCATTTTCATAATTTGGGAAACATTTCATTTTAAAAGTCGTTTTCAATGGGATATGATCTCCCTTTCCAAACACTTTCCAAATCCTCCAATCATTTCATTTTACAAAAATTATTTTCAATATTCAAAAAGTAAAATCTACGCAATAAAACCAGGGGAAAATTTGCAAAGACTTGACTCTTAAAGCAGGGATACACCGAAATATGAGCCGTTGCAATCTTTATGCAAATAGTAATTAACCTTTTCACAATCGGATTTTGATACCAATTGTTGGAATTGGTGTGATCCCAAGAGGGGGGTGAATTGGGTTTTAAAGAATTTTTGCTAAATTAAATATTTATGCCGATTCACCACATATTATATCCCATTCAATATAATAATGTACATGAAAAATGATTAAGCTATAAGTGAACATTCACGTGCAACATATCTCATTTAAATAAAAGTGTGCATGCAAATAATTATAACCATAAATGAACAAGCATAAACATGCTGAATTTAAAGAGCATAATTAAAAGAGATAAGTAGAGAGCGACACACGATATTTGTTATCGAGGTTCGGCCAAATCAGCCTACATCCCCACCTTGGGCATACCCCCAAAGGATTCCACTAAACCTGCTCACTTAAACGGGCAGAGCAGAAGCCGTTACAACCTCTCCTTACAGGGCAAGGTAAATCCCAGCTCAATTACAAGACTGAGCCCAACTTGTCTCACTTACAGGTCTAATACTTCGTAATTCAATTTTTGGGTTGAATCGAACCGATCTCACTTATGAGGCTGAGACTCCCCATTTCAATTAATGGGATGAACCCAATCAATACAATAAAACATTTTTGTACATAATAATGCTTCTCAAAATACAAGCTGGGATGTACACATTTAAGCTCAAATATATGCACTCTCCAATGATATGCATTATGCTCAGTAGAGTAAGGGTGCTATCAAATAATTTTGTGCAAATAAAATGTATATGAAAAATGAGTATTATTGTTCTCCTATAAATATTTTTGAAAATAAAGAATATTTGAAGAATCTAGGAATTTAAGCTTGAGAAAATATTTTTTCTATAAATAATTTTCTCCTAAAAACATTAATCAAAGAAATAACCGGGAGAAAACCTAATCAATACTCTCAAACAAGTTTTTCAAAGATTAAGTGCTAAGTGAGAGTATATGCAAATAAAATGCCCTAAATAAGATACTCTCCTAAAAAATGATTTTGAAGTAAATGCATGAAAGAGAGTTTGAGAGATTTGTAAAAAATATTTCGCCCCAAAAGAATGTGTTAATTTAGGTGTAATCCCAAGAGGAGGGTCGAATTGGGTATTTAAGAATATTTTGGTATTTCAATCTTCAATTGAAAACCAAACATACAAGTACAAATTTGGATACACACCGATTTCAGTATTTTACAACTCACTTGATTTAATCCGTAGATATCTCAATTAATTCAGTATTACCCAATTATTCTCACGTAATTTAGATATTCATATATATATATATATATATATATATATCAATATTTAACACATGCACAATAGATATAATATGAATATAAGTGCGGAAATATAAAGAGAGATAGAGAGATAGAGCACAGACACCGAATTTTTAATGAGATTCGGCCAAACCCGGCCTATGTTTTCACCTTGTGCAAAATATCCAAGGATTGCACTAATCCGCACCTTTAACTGGGACAGAGCTTCCCGTTACAAAACCACTGCTTAAAGGAGGCACAACTTCCTCCTACTCTGCTATTTACAAGAGGCACAACTTTCTCCTACTCCGTTGCTTACACGAGACACAACTTCCTCCTTCCCGGTTCATAACCCGAACCTTCAATACAATAGATAAATGAAATTCTTGAACACTCGGATGCTTCTAAACAAGCTAATGAGTACAATAAAAATTCCTAACACATATTCATATGATAAAACTTGAAGCTCAGTATGTATGTAAAGTTCTTGCTATCAAATAATTTGTAAAGTTGAATCTTTGAATAAATAAAAGACTTTGAATATTACAAAGATGTAAACACTACTTGTCACAACAATATTTCTCACAAATATATATTGAGAACCTTTAGGCTTTTCAGTTAAGTAGATTTTGCATTAACAAAATATTGAGTCTTTGAATGAATAAACACTCGAATAAAAAATATTCAACCATTGGCAAAACTTTTCTCAAGTAGTGATTTTTTCAAAACAATATATATATATCAGTACACTCAAGATCAATCTCTCAAATAATATTCAATGTTAAAATTTTAAGATGAAAAACTCTTTGAGAATAAGTAGAAACAAATAGATCGATTTACCAAACCTCAATACCAAGTTGCATGCACAACAATCACTAGAATGTCTTTTGAAAATCAATGTAGCCTTAGCTCAGATTTGACGTATATGCTTTGAAATCCCAAGCAAGAATTCAGCAGTGTGTTTACTGATCTCCCAAGTTGTGCTAAACGTTCAAGACTCTCAATCTCATACCAAAAGTTGAGGCACTAGGGTTTAGAGGTTGATTATATAGGTAATCTCGGCCTTAGGATAAGTCCTGGCCATTGGATCAAATTTATCAAGTGTATAATTCGTGTGTTCTCTTGCTAAAGATCCAATTTTTAAAACTTCCCGTAGGTTCAGATGATAGAAGATTCGGGGTTAGAAGTCTGATGTTCCTTAAAGCACTGAAAATTATAGTCTGGATATAGGGTCAAATGTCTGAACTTGAGGTTTAGTATTCTAAATATCTTGACCAGACGTCTGAACTTACACTTCAAGCTTCTGAGGGTATACTGTCTGTTCTGTGTTTTGCAAATTAATTCTTTAGACTTATGAACTAATTCTTCAGTTGTCTAAGGAAATACTTCAGACATCTAAGTCAAATCTCCAGACTTGTAAGGTACCTCTTCAGACATCTGAGGATACTCCTCAGTTGTCTGGACAGACAATTCTCAGATTTTCAATTTGCTTTTTAACTATACCTTGCTCTCTTGCTTTATGTACTCATTAAAACATTTTTCGGGGTTTGGTAAATTAGGTTTCTAAGTAAATCTTTAACCCTAAAAGATTTTCATGAGATGCATGAGTCTTAAGGTCAGTTTAGGGTGTATTTTGAGTTTCGAATTAAATCATATGAAATATCTAAATACATTCAGTTCTAAATACCCATTCCCATGACAATCTTGAACATGAAGCTTGCATCTTCATTCTTCTACTCTTTTAGTTCCATGGATTATGTCAAGTTTGATGTCCTTTAATCCCCATGGCTTCCACGACTCAATGCACAGATCAAATACCAAGTGATTTTTCATTATCAAAATAGGATTGGACTCAGAGTCACAATCTCCCCATTTTGATGATGGCAAATACACGAACAAAAATATAAAATGGGTTACGCTTAACAAGACTCCCCCTCAAATAATGCACGATCAATTATTCGACAATATGAAATATGCTCATACACAATTGAAAATAGGCAATAGTTTTGCACATATAACTCATGTACTTATGTACTTCTTCCAACTATTTTTGCTATAACCTTATATTCTTCTCCCCCTTTTGAAATCAACAAAAAGGTATATAACAAAAATGTTCGAACATAATTAAATCTCAACTTTAAAAAATAAAAAATATGCAATTCAATTTACTTCTCCCCCTTGCTAATGCAAAAAAAGAAACTGTGTTGTTGAATTAAATTGCAATGTGAACATACACAGTGTGTCAATTTACATAGATAATAAAAAACAATCCCTAAAGTTCAAAGGGTTATGTGAGGATCAACATATGTCATTTAACATGCAATCATCATCTGACATTGGAATAGCTTCCCCAAGAAGGGAGTGAATTGGGATTTTTAAAATTTTATTTCCTTTTTTAAATACTTTTGTGTTATAACAATAATCAATGCTAAACCACAATCATAAAATTGAATCAGAGTAATTACAACCAAAACAAAATAATCAATCACTTAATAAAAGTCCTGTAGTAATGTGAAATGTTTGCTGAATTTGTGTAAGCCCTGTTATTAATTTCCACAAACAACCTTCTTCCTAATGTTTAGCTTTTAAATAAACTTTCAGTTTAATAAGTTAAGGATGACCAACCAATGCAGTCCCTTTCGGTTTCCGCAATAAATGTTGATCAAACTAAAACAAATTAACTTCCGGTCTATTTAACAACCAAACACATAGAATTTAGAGTTTGATAAAGCATTCACGCAGTTTATAAATTTTTCTGAAAAGTAAAGAGTAGGGAAGAAAGAAGAACACAAGATTTTACGAGGTTCGACTTCAACACAGCCTATGTTCTCGCCCTTGGCAAAACCACCAAAGGATTCACTATCACCGTTCTTTTACCAGGAGGAACAATACCGATTACAACACTGGTTAAGGCTAGAGCCCGCCTTCTCCAAACAATATCCCCTTGTTTGGTCCAACGATTCAAGACTTGAACTGTCTATCAATCTACTGCAAAGATTTAAAAAAAAAAATGTACAAGAATTGCTCCTCAAAAAGTTGATTAGTACAGATTGAAAACTATGTACTTCAATAAAATTCACAAAACGAAATTCAAGTTAAAGCTCTAGAGTTTTATCACCGTAGGAATCTTTCAATAGATGAAAAAATTAGTATTTGAAGCACAATCTCAATGAGAAAACTAGCAGAACTTTAGAGAATTTCGTGGATGTTAAGAGCAACAAAGAGCTTTCAGAATTTCAGAATGATTGAGAAAGAGTTTGATTGCTAATTTGAATTCTTGGTGTGTAAATCAATATATCTTGAGGGTATTTACAGATATAGAAAGGTTTCTTACTTGTTCCCCAAGTTTACTTGGAGTAGGGTCTAAGTTTTAAAATAATTTGGGCTTCAAGAAATTAAAATTTTAAAAATATGCCCGTTGAGTAATTTGAATTTTGCCGTGAGCCAAACAACTGTGGGATCTCTGGCAGTCGGCTGTCCAAGAATTTCATACACAATTTTCACAAACAGAAAGGTGGCATTCGTCTGTCACTGAACAACTTAGTTTTTAAAAAACATTCATAATAGTGGCAGTCGGTTGGCAAAACACACGCAGACGTCTCATTTGTCACTGGCAGTTGTCTGTCAAGAACTTGACAGTCGCCTGTCAGGCTTCTTGTAAAAACCCCAAAAAGATATATAAAAGATTAGCAGATTGATTTCCAAAAATAAAAAAAATAAATAAAAAAAATAAAAATAATAATAAATAATAATAAATAATAATAATAATAAAATATTATTAATTAATTAATCATATTTTAATAGAAAAAGAAAAAAAATATAATTAATTAAAATTTATTTTTATTTTATTAATAAAATATATTATTATTATTAATTAAATATATTATTATTATTATTATTATTATTATTAAATTACCTGAAGCTTCAAGCTTCAGGTAACTTCCTCCCCCCCCCACCTTTCTTCGTCTCTCTGTTCTTTTCTATTCTTTTTCTTTTCTCTACAACTCTCTCTCTCTCTCCTCTCTCGTCCATCCCAAAATCCTCTCTCCCTTCGCTATCGCCCTCCTCTCCCTCTCTCTTTCTCTCTACTCGCTCTCTCTCTCCTCTCTCCTCTTCTCTCTCTCCTCACGTTCTCTCTCCCTCTCTCTCCTCGATTACGTGACGGAGTTCGCCCAAGCGAAAATCCGAAGATATGCACTGGACTCCATGCGCTGCTGCCGTCATTTTCTAACCGAAGCGGAATCGGTGGTAGGAGCGGCGTAAGCGTATTCGCCTAGGGTAAGCTATTTTCTTCCCTTTTGCTTAATTCTTGCAAAATATAAGTCCAATTGACGAACGGACAACCATCACGAGAATCTAGGGAATGATTCTCATACAAGTCTAGTGGGACGGAATTCTCGTGGGGGTGTCGGGCCAAAACCCCAAGTTTGGGGTGCGGCGATTATTAAGGGGCTTATTTTTAATTAATTAGCATTAATTTAGAAATGTTAAAATATTAAGCATCTAGGATTGAAGTAGGATTTCTGGAATTTAGGGCCCAGGTGAGCGCCGCGGGTCTAATTTTGGGACCCGCAGGCAAAATTTGAAAAATTAATTATGGATATTAAATAATAGTTTAAATATTAATTTGAGGTATATGGAGCCTAAGGAAGGCTAGATGAGTATTATTTTGGAGAAATAGATTAATTAATTTGGGAAAAATGTAAATTTCAAGAATTAGATTTCGGGCGCCAAGGGCGTGAAATTTTGGGTCCTAAGGAATTTCTCAATAGTCAAGTAAGAGAATAAACTAAAGTAGTAATTTTCCATACAAATTATTATTGATTATGAGTAAATTTATTTTCAGAAAAACATATGTTATATTGTGTATTACGAATGAAATGTACGATTGGGAAAATATTGCTATAATGATTAAAATGTATATGTATGTATGAGATGTAAGGAATTCACGATTTTAAAATATGAAGTATGACTTTTAACAGCATATGTGTGGCATGAATATTATTTTATGTGAAATGTATTATGATGTGAAAGATTTTACGAACCAAGCATTAATGGAAATATGAGTTATGTTGTGATAAATGATGTATTTTCAGTATATATATACCTGAAACAATTTTGGCGCGAGGCCATATATTTATGTTATCGGCACGAGGCCGTATTTATGTTATTGGCGCGAGGCCATGTATTTATGTTATCGGCACGAGGCCATATTTATGCTATCGGCATGAGGCCGTAATTATATTATTGGCGCGAGGCCATATTTACTATGATTTTGGCGCGAGGCCATATGTATGATTTCGGCACGAGGCCGTATCTATGTTTTCGGCACGAGGCCGTAATGATGTTATGTATGATCATGTATTATATGTTTTCATAACCAGGATGTTAGTTTAGCTCAGACCAGGAGCTCGGTACTGTAGCTATGGGTTCATTTTGGCACGAGGCCTTATTAGTGCTTCCGTCCCACGAGGGGATGGGAGATGGATAGTCGATGTGGCTTTCAGTAGAGTGTGGACGTCTACCTGGCAGTCCGGACTAGGGTGTGGCGGGCTCATCGTACTTACAGACATATTTGATTCGACAGTGGTCGGCTAGCCATTGTCGGGTCCCGCCTTCGGGCTGCACAACCCGTCATGGGGGGTAATACATGACACCAGCTAGCTAGTCATCCTGGGTTTGTTTTCAGTACTACAGTTATAACAGATGATTTTATGTATGATATGATTTACTAACAGATGTGAAAATATATGTTTACCCAGTATGATATGATTATGTGTATAGAATTTTGAAATGTACTGTATACGTACAAATGCATTAAATATTCATGTTGCCACACAGCTGTATTTAGTTTATTTTCCCTTACTGAGAAGTGTTTCACCCCAAACTTAATTAATTTTTCAGGAGCCCCTGAGAGACTGGCGGGTCAGGGTCGCCGTTGAGCTAGTGGGATTACCCTGTGAGAAGGGTAAGATTTTGTAATAGCGTCAGAGTTATTTTGTGTTTGACCCTAGAGATATTTGGATGTTTGTGAGGATGTATAGAATGCTCTGGTATTATGTTTTATGATTGAATGTTTGAGATTTTATGTTTACTGGTGCTAGGTTTTCCGCTGTGTTTGACAGGTGTCCCCGCTACCCACGGGTTCGGGTTGACCATTTTTATTTATTATATGATATTTTATGTTAAGAAATTGAGGGACGTTACATTTGGTATCAGAGCCTAGGATACTAGGTTCTGTAGACTCTAGAATGCAACAGTAATAATACCAGAGTATAGGATAAGAGGATTTGAGGTCTGGTTTTGTAGTCTAGATGCAGGACTTCCGTGGTGGTTTTTATGATTTTCCTGGGGTGACGATTTCAGGAAATTCATTGTAAACTATCGTCGAGTTGGGTATCTAGATTTCAGGATTGAACCTTGAATTAAGATCAAGAGTGACAAGTTAATTAGAAAAAAAAAAAAATACCATATGAGTTGAGTGATATGTATAGAGAATGAGGTTTTGAGTTAAGTTATTTCTTCTTTCAGGATGGACCTTGGTGGCAATAGTGCCCACGCCAATGGGAGTGAGGGTGCTGGACCCTCAGGCGCTACGGGTAGTGATTCAGATGCAGTCTTACGCAGCGTTGCATAGCAGGTTATGGCAGAAATTGCCAGGAGTTCGAGAGAATAGGGTGGTCTGTCTGTAGGCCACGGTTGTACGATCGAGAAGTTCATAAAGATGAATCCTCCAGCTTTCTCAGGAGGAACGGATCCTGCAATCGCTGAGAATTGGGTGCAGGAGATGGAGAAAATATTTGCAGTACTGCAGTGTTCAGAGGAGCAGAAGGTGCTGTTTGCCACCTACAAACTGATTGGAGAGGCTGAGAGATGGTGGTCAGCAGTGAGATTATTAGAGCAGCAGAGGACTATACCTGTAGAGATGACTTGGGAGCGATTTAGAGAGATATTCTTCGACAGGTATTTTCCAGCCTCTTCCAGGGAGGCTAAGATTACGGAGTTCCTGAATCTGAAGCAGGGACAGCTGTCGGTACAGCAGTACGGGGTGAGGTTCATCGAGCTATCTCGCTTCGCCCCGTACATTATTCCAGATGAGGCGAAGAAGGTATGACAGTTTGAAAGAGGCTTAAGGAGAGAAATTTATAAGTAGGTATCGATTCTGAAGTTGCAGGATTTTACTGAACTAGTGGATAGAGCCACTATAGCAGAGACTGGAGAGCGATTGGAGGCTGAGGAGCAGAGGCAGAAGAAGAGATCCATACCTTCTAGTTTCTAGCAGGGAGTTGGCCGTGCCACGTGGAAGAGAGGTGGCTATTATAGGAACCAGAGACAGAAGACTGGGAATCATGGTTTCCAAGGTGCACAGCCATCTCCCGCTTGCCCATCTTGCGGGAAGAGACATCTGGGAGAGTGTCGTGCTGGGCGAGGTGTCTGCTACAGGTGCGGGGAGCCAGGACATATGATGAGGGAGTGTCCGACACAGATTGGTACTGTTCCTAGACCTGCACGAGGAGGTTACCAGGCACCACGAGGAGGCCAGCAGAGGAATACGGCCCCAGCCAGAGTTTTTGCTTTGACACCGGGCGATGCTGAGGCTGCAGGAGATGTGGTGATAGGTACTGTTTCAATACTGTCATTTAAAGCTACTATTTTGTTTGATTCTGGGGCGACGCATTCATTTATCACCTGGGATTATGTTAAATTGTGTGGGTTTGAGCCTCAGCAGTTAGAAATTAGTTTGTCTGTTGCTACGCCAACTGGGACCGTAGGGGTATGTAGGAAGGTACTCAGGGACTGTCCAGTGGATATTCAGGGGAGGTCTTTGTTAGCTAATCTGGTGGTTTTAGACATGCATGGGTTTGAGGTAATCTTGGGCATGGATTGGCTAGCTGCCCACTATGCTAGCATTGATTGCCGTCAGAGAGTGGTAGTGTTTAGACCTCCAGAGGGACAGGAGTTCAGATTCGTGGGATCATGTGTGCGCACCCCACCTCAGTTATTATTTGCTATTCAGGCATGTAGATTGCTATCAGAAGGTTGTCAGGGATATTTAGCCTATGTGAAGGCTATATCAGAAGGGGAACTGAGGGTGGAGGATATCCCAGTGGTGAGAGATTTTCCTGATGTATTTTCAGAGGATTTGCCGGGACTACCTCCTGATCGTGAGGTAGAGTTCATTATTGATCTGGTTCCGGGGATAGCACCGATTTCGAAGGCACCGTATAAAATGGCACTGGTAGAGCTGAAAGAATTGAAAGAGCAGTTGCAGGAGCTGTTAGATAAGGGGTTCATTCGGCCCAGTGTGTCACCCTGGGGAGCACCAGTTTTGTTTGTGAGGAAGAAGGATGGCTCGATGAGATTATGCATCGACTATCGAGAAATCAATAAAGTAACTATCAAGAATAAATACCCGCTCCCGCTTATTGATGATTTGTTTGACCAGTTACAGGGGACACAGATCTTTTCGAAGATAGATTTACGCTCCGGGTACCATCAGGTGAAAGTCAGGGACGAAGATGTTCTAAAGACGGCATTTAGAACACGGTATGGTCACTATGAATTTCTAGTTATGTCGTTTGGGTTGACGAATGCTCTTGCGGTGTTTATGGATCTTATGAACAGGGTTTTTCATTAGTACTTGGATCGGTTTGTGATAGTATTTATTGATGATATACTGGTGTATTCAAAGAGTCCAGAGGAGCATGAGGAGCATCTGAGTATAGTGTTGCAGGTATTGCGAGAGAAGAAGCTATATGCGAAGCTCAAGAAGTGTGAGTTTTGGTTGGAACAGGTTACCTTCCTTGGACACGTTATATCCAAGGGTGGTATTTCTGTTGATCCGAGTAAAATTGAGGCGGTAGTTGATTGGGTACAACCAAAGAACGTGCATGAGATCAGGAGTTTCCTGGGATTGGATGGGTACTACCGCAGGTTTGTTGAGGGCTTTTCTCGATTGTCAGGCCCATTGACCAGATTGACCAGGAAAGGAGCGAAGTTTGAGTGGTCTGATGAATGTGAACAGAGCTTCCAGGAGTTGAAGCAGCGACTCATCACTGCACCTGTGTTGACGATTCCTGGTTCATAATTTACAGTGATGCGTCCCATAAAGGGCTCGGATGCGTTTTGATGTAGCGGGGGAGAGTGATAGCCTATGCCTCACGACAGTTGAAAGAATATGAGAAGAACTACCCTACCCACGATCTGGAGTTGGTGGCAGTTGTTTACGCGCTGAAGATTTGGAGGCACTATCTATATGGGGGTAGGTATAAGATATTTACTAATCATAAGAGTTTAAAGTATTTCTTCACGTAGAAGGAATTGAATATGAGGCAGAGGAGATGGTTGGAGCTAATAAAGGATTACGACTGCACTATTAGCTACCACCCGGGAAAGGCTAATGTGGTTGCTGATGCTTTGAGTCGGAAATCAGTGGAATCATCTGTATCTGCAGTGGAGATTCAGCATCCGATTCAGATGGATCTGGAGAGGCTCGGTGTGGAGCTGGTAGAGGGCGATCACCAGGCATTCATTGCTGACTTGGTTTTGCAGCCGACTCTACAGGAGAGGATTAAAGCAACTCAGAGGAATGATGCAGAACTAGTAGAGCTTATGGGAAAGGTACAGGATGGTCAGGAACCAGAGTTCAGCATTTCAGATGATGGAGCCCTAAGGTTCCATACCAGGTTATGTGTTCCTGCCGATCCTGAGGTCAAGAAAGTCATTCTGGAGGAAGCACATCGATCCCTATATACTGTACATCTGGGTAGCACTAAAATGTACTGGGATCTCCGAGAGTCCTTCTGGTGGAGCAACGTGAAGAGGGCGATAGCTCAGTTTGTAGGTCAGTGTTTGACGTTCCAGCAAGTGAAGGCTGAGCATCAGAGACCGGTGGGATCGTTGCAGCCACTCCACATTCCTGAGTGGAAGTGGGAGCATATAGTGATGGATTTCGTCTCAGGATTACCGCCAGCATTGCATGGACAGGACGCTATTTGGGTAGTGGTGGATCAATTGATGAAAACTGCCCACTTTTTGCCGATTAGAGTTAGCTACTCCATGGACAGATTGGCTGAGTTATATATCCAGGAGATAGTTAGACTCCACGGCGTCCCAGCGTCCATAGTTTCAAATAGAGACCCACGGTTTACATCTCATTTTTGGAAGAGTTTGCAAGGGGCCATGGGTTCTCATTTGTCATTCAGCACAGCTTTTCATCCTCAGACAGATGGACAGACAGAGAGGACGATACAGATTTTGGAGGATATGCTACGAGCATGTGTGCTGGACTTTGGAGGTCATTGGATGCAGTATTTGCCACTGGTTGAATTTGCGTATAACAACAGCTACCAGGCCAGCATTGGGATGGCACCGTATGAGGCACTGTATGGCAGGAGGTGCCGGTCCCCGTTGTACTGGGATGAGGTTGGAGAGAGACAGGTATTGGGGCCAGAGCTGATACAGCAGACTCAGGATAAAGTCAGACTCATCAGAGACAGGATCAGGACAGCGCAGAGCCGGCAGAAGAGTTATGCTGATACTCGTCGGCGAGAATTGGAATTTGACATAGGAGATCACGTGTTCCTAAAGGTGGCACCGCTGAAGGGTGTTATGAGGTTCGGGAGGAAGGGTAAGCTGAGCCCTAGGTATATTGGACCATTCGAGATTCTTGAGAGAGTGGGCCCAGTTGCCTATCGTTTGGCATTACCACCGGTCCTATCTAGGATCCATGATGTATTCCATGTTTCTATGCTGAGGAAATACGTCCCAGACCCCTCTCATGTGATTAGATATGAAACACTGGAGTTGGGCGATACTTTAGGTTATGAGGAAGTGCCAGTGCAGATTCTTGACTGGAAGGAACAGGAGCTGCGCACGAAGAAGATTCCACTGGTTAAAGTTCTGTGGCGCAACCATGCCATTGAGGAGGCTTCTTGGGAACTAGAGGATCAGATGCGCCAGAAATATCCGCACTTATTCAGTGGAGTTTAGAGCTGAGCTAGTCATGTGAATGAAATAGTATTGTAGTTTTTATTTGTATAGTGTAACGTAAGATAGATAGAGTTTTCAGTTTTGAAACGTGAATGGTTTTGAGAGAATTTTGAATGGTTGTAATCTCTCAGAGCTCTCGTTGTAACCACGGTATTCCTCCTCCATAAGTGAGGGTAATCAATAAAAATAAAAAGTGTTTTCGCTTAGGAAGGGAAACAGAGGAAATGACAAATTTCGAGGACGAAATTTTTATAAGGAGGGGAGAATGTAAAAACCCCAAAAAGATATATAAAAGATTAGCAGATTGATTTCCAAAAATAAAAACTAAAAAATAAAAAAATAAAAAAATAAAAATAAAAAATAATAATAATAAAATATTATTAATTAATTAATCAGATTTTAAAAGAAAAAGAAAAAAAATATAATTAATTAAAATTTATTTTTATTTTATTAATAAAATATATTATTATTATTAATTAAATATATTATTATTATTATTATTATTAAATTACCTGAAGCTTCAAATTACCTGAAGCTTGAAGCTTCAGGTAACTTCCTTTCCCCCCCCCCCCACCTTTATTTTTCTTATTCTTCTTCTTCTTTTCTTTTCTTTTCTCTACAATCTCTCTCTCTCTCTATCTCTCTCTCTCTCTCTCTTCTCTCTCTCTCTCTCTCTCTCTCTCTCTCTCCTCTCTCTCTCTCTCTCTCTCTCTCTCTCTCTCTCTCGCTCCTCACGTTCTCTCTCCCTCTCTCCTCGATTACGTGACGGATTTTCGCCCAATCGAAAATCCGAAGATACCACTGGACTCCATTCGCTGCTGCCGTCATTTCTACCGAAGCGGATCGGTGGTAGGAGCGGCGTAAGCGTATTCCCTGGGGTAAGCCATTTTTCCCTTTTTCTTTAATTTCTTGCAAAATATAAGTCCAATTGACGAACGGACACCACCACGAGAATCTAGGGATGATTCTCTACAAGTCTAGTGAGACGGAATTCTCGTGGGGGTGTCGGGCCAAAACCCCAAATTTGGGGTGCGGCGATTATTAAGGGGCTTATTTTTAATTAATTAGCATTAATTTAGAAATGTTAAAATATTAAGCATCAAGGTTTGAAGTAGGATTTCTAGAATTTAGGGCCCAGGTGAGCGCCGCGGGTCTAATTTTGGGACCCGTAGGCAAAATTTAGAAAATTAAGTATGGACATTAAATAATAGTTTAAATATTAATTTGAGGTATATGGAGCCTAAGGAAGGCTAGATGAGTATTATTTTGGAGAAATAGATTAATTAATCTGGGGAAAATGTAAATTTCAAGAATTAGATTTCGGGCGCCAAGGGCGTGAAATTTTGGGTCCTAAGGAATTTCTCAATAGTCAAGTAAGAGAATAAACTAAAGTAGTAATTTTCCATACAAATTATTATTGATTATGAGTAAATTTATTTTCAGAAAACATATGTTATATTGTGTATTACGAATGAAATGTACGATTGGGAAAATACTGCTATGATGATTAAAATGTATATGTATGTATGAGATGTAAGGAATTCACGATTTTAGAATATGAAGTATGACTTTTAACAGCATATGTGTGGCATGAATATTATTTTATGTGAAATGTATTATGATGTGAAAGATTTTACGAACCAAGCATTAATGGAAATATGAGTTATGTTGTGATAAATGATGTATTTTCAGTATATATATACCTGAAACAATTTTGACGCGAGGCCATATATTTATGTTATCGGCACGAGGCCATATTTATGTTATTGGGGCTAGGCCATGTATTTATGTTATCGGCACGAGGCCATATTTATGTTATCGGCACGAGGCCGTAATTATATTATTGGCGCGAGGCCATATTTACTATGATTTTGGCGCGAGGCCATATGTATGATTTCGGCGCGAGGCCGTATCTATGTTTTCGGCACGAGGCCGTAATGATGTTATGTATGATCATGTATTATATGTTTTCATAACCAGGATGTTAGTTTAGTTTAGACCAGGAGCTCGGTACTGTAGCTATGGGTTCATTTTGGCACGAGGCCTTATTAGTGCTACCGTCCCACGAGGGGATGGGAGATGGATAGTCGAAGTGGCTTTCAGTAGAGTGTGGACGTCCACCTGGCAGTCTAGACCAGGGTGTGGCGGGCTCATCGTACTTACAGACATATTTGATTCGACAGTGGTCGGCTAGCCATTGTCGGGTCCCGCCTTCGGGCTGCACAACCCATCATGGGGGGTAATACATGACACCAGCTAGCTAGTCATCTTGGGTTTGTTTTCAGTACTACAATTATAACCGATGATTTTATGTATGATATGATTTACTAACAGATGTGAAAATATATGTTTACCCAGTATGATATGATTATGTGTATAGAATTTTGAAATGTACTGTATACGTACAAATGCATTAAATATTCATGTTGCCACACAGTTGTATTTAGTTTATTTTCCCTTACTGAGAAGTGTCTCACCCCCAAACTTAATTAATTTTTCAGGAGCCACTGAGAGACTGGCGGGTCAGGGCCGCCGTTGAGCTAGTGGGATTACCCTGTGAGAAGGGTAAGATTTTGTAATAGCGTCAGAGTTATTTTGTGTTTAACCCTAGAGATATTTGGATGTTTGTGAGGATGTATAGAATGCTCTGGTATTATGTTTTATGATTGGATGTTTAAGATTTTATGTTTACTGCTACTAGGTTTTCCGCTGTGTTTGACAGGTGTCCCCGCTACCCACAGGTTCGAGTTGACCATTTTTATTTATTATGTGATATTTTATGTTAAGAAATTGAGGGACATTACACTTCTTACTTCTTAATTTAAGTTCTTTAATATGTCATTCGTCTGTCCATAGACAGACAATCATCTGTCAAGAGGTTGCTTTTCATTTTAAGACAATTTTGATTTCTCTCTCTTTTGTTTATTTAGACTTAGATTCTTAGTTTGGTTTTCTAATAAAAATAAGTTCCAAGTCTTAAAACTAAGGTCTCTTAGTTTCTTTGCCTATTTGAGCTTCAAAATGAACATTCATACTTGAATCAACTTGAAGTACTTACAAAGATTTGTTCTAAAAACAAATTTGACACTTATTTGTTTTGAGTTCTTCTTGTCACTGCTCTTTGATCCTTTAGACTTCTTTGAGCTTTCATTTTGGATAACTTGTATTAATGTAAGGCTTTTCTTGATCCTTGATCCTTGTGAGCTTTCAAGATAGGGTATTTGAAGTTTGAGCAAATCATCTTTGCCTGAAATAGTATTACTTGGAAACACATTAGATAACCTTACTTTGTTATCATCAAAATCAAGAGTTGTAAGCCTATCTAGGCCAACAATCTCCCCCTTTTTGATGATGACAAAGAAAGAGTAAAGATAAAAATAATACTCCCTGTTAATAAGCATAGTTTGAAAACAATTTCATTAAGACATAAGTTCAGAAGGTTCAAAGTTTTAGATTTAATATTGAAGAAAGAAATACATAAAACTCATAGTTCATAGAACTCATAACACATCAAACTAGAAGCAAACGCATACATAGACTAGACTCATAGACTTTACTCACATACATACTCCCTGTTTTGACATTAGAGAAAAGGCATACTACATCTAGAAACTGAGCATGTGTAGCATACAAAGTAGCAAAAAGGTCAAACATCATCAAAAGTCTATAGTCAATTATCATAATCGATGTCACTTTCGTCAGCAATTCCTTTTCCTTTAGATTGTTGTGATCCTCCTCCTCCTCCTCCTTCTTCTTCTTCTCCTTCTTCTTCTTTAACTTCTTGTTCTTCTTTAGCTTCAGCAGTGTCTTCATTTATTTTTGCCTGAGAGTCTTCATCATCATTTTCATTACTCTCTTTATCTGAATCAATGTCATTTTGTGTGACACGTTGCTCCATTTTTCAAGATGTTTATCTAGTAAAGTATATTTATCATTAATATTTGTGATCTTGTCTTGAAGAGAAGCAAAACCATCCCTCATTTCAGAAGTGAATCTAGAATAATGCTAATAAAAAGGAAGAAACCATGTAGGCATATCAACTTCTTCAGGAGCTGGATTACGTTCTTCTGGTGCTGGTCATGCAGGTCTATTACCCCTAAACATTCATCCCTCGGTGTACTTCTTGTAACCCATCCTCTTTAAAGTAGTGGAGGAGAATATGTTGTAATGGGTTTGCTTCACTATTTTCGAAAATGGAGTGAGGACTTGAAAGTGAGCAAAAACTAAGGAAAGAATGCCACCATATGGAAGCCGAATTTCTAGGAGATTCGAGCTTCATGACCATCCATTTGAATACAAGGCTAGCTAAGTCCAATTTCTTTCCTTTTAGTATGCATCACATGATAAAGCAATCAAAGAGGGAGATATGATTAGAGGATCCTGATCTAGGAATTATATGATAAGCAATGATTTTGTGAAGAATTTGTGCTTGCTAATTGAGCTATTTGTATTGTGGAGGGTGTAGACACCCCATTTTTTCCCAGGCCCAATATAATAAAATTTTTATTATTATTAATATTACCATTATTATTATTATTATTATTATTATTATTACTATTATCACTATTTATTACTATTTTATTATTATTATTATAACTATTATTATTATTATTTTTTCCTATATTATGATTAGTACTATCATTATTACTATTTATTATTATTATTATTATTATTATTATTATTATTTATTTTATTATTATTATTATTATTTATTTATTTATTTTTGTTATTATTATTATTTTGCTATCATTATTATCTTTAGTATTTTTATTATCATTATTATTATTCTATTATTTTTATTACCTTATTATTATTATTATTATTTTAATTAGGAGCTAGGGTTTTGGGGAAAAAAAGTTATAAAAGTGATAGGGGGGCGCTGCACAGAACACAGCCGGGGGCGCACAGCAGCAGCGGCAACTCCAGCCGCTGCTCTTCATCTTCTTCCTCTAGCCATCCAGCCTCTCTTCATCTTCTCCCTCATCCGTCCGCATACACAGCCATAGCCATCACCCAGCCGAGTTACAACACCCGCACGACACCCCTCTGGCAAACATCCAGCCTCCCATAGCTCCAGCGACCCATCTGCGATCCACGATTTTCTCTTCACGGCAACTCCACAACAGCCGCGAGCCACCATCCAGCCGAGCCCAGCAAGCACGTCACTGGCGGACCTCCACAGACCACCAGCAGACCCACACCACTGGAAGATCAGTCTGCAACCATCTTCAAGTTCCTCCCCACTCTTGCAGCAGCCGTGAACCCCCACTGCAACTCCACGAACCATCACCGCCGGACCTCATCAACACCAACAAACTAGTGAAGCTCCGGAAACCACCATCCTTGGCTCCACATCAGCCATAGCCAGCCCTTCCCCAGCCACAGCAGCCTCCACTCTCGGCAACTCTCTGGTAAGTCCCCTGCCCCTCTGCAAATACACAGCACACACACACACACACGTATTGATTATTATTTTTAGGGATGTTTAAATCTTTGTTGTATTCATTATGTATATTAAATAATTAATATTATTATTGAAGGATTTCTAATGTTGTAATATTAATATTTAATACCCATGTCTATATATATACATATATATATATATATTATTTTTTTTACTAATTAGTTTGTTCTCATGGTTGTAGGGTTCCTTTTATTTGTAGTGGTAAGTATTCTATTACTTTGTATCTAAATGTGGTGATGTTTATTGTGTGTATGTAAGTACATAATATTCAAGTTGTATATCTAGCATTTAGAGCTATGATTATATTTGTAAAAATGTTAATATTCGCATGGTAAGGTTTATATTGATAGGGCATATAATTTGACGTTTAATATGTATTTTTAGGGCGTGTTTATTATCATAGTATTTATTTACTTAAGGGCGGTATTGTTTGATATTCATATGTTTATGTATGTTATACGCAAGGTTCACAATGGGGTTATTTCTAATATTAGGTTTTAGGATTTTTGTCATAATTAATGTCCACATGTAGGGTTATTATTATTCATATTTAGTGTTTATAATATGGTTATATTTTAATATGATATTATTTTTAGTATTCTATTCTATGTTACATATTATTGTAGGTAATCGTATATATGTTGACATCTAAGGTTCATGTTTAATCATAGTTATATCATATCATTAGTATTTTAAAGTTTTAATCACATTGAATAGCATGTTAAGACTTTAGTAGGTTAGATATTTTTAGTTGTATTATGTATAGCATCCTAGAATTATAATTGTATTTTAGCTATATTATATGTCTAGTATCTTAGTACTTTTGGTAATATTGTGTATTTAATATATTAGAACTTTCATTACATTATATTTGGTAAGTTAATAAGGTAGGGTTTATTATGGTATTTTTTCATAGTATATATGGTATTAGAGTATTTTATTACTATTATTGATATTCTTAGCATTTTAATAGAGGACTACTTATTGTGGTAACTTTTGTATATTAGCATGAATAATTGATTGGCGGTGACTTTTAGTATTTCAATATATAGGAGACTATTTATTATAGTATTTTTAGTGTATTAGCATATATATAACTTATTGGGATATTTTAAGTGTTTTAATATATAGGGTATTACTTCTTGTAGCATCTTAATATATATGGTATTTTATTACCTATTTTAACATTTGGAATATTTTAGTAGTTGCTAATTATCCTATGATCATATATTAAAACTTCCCATACTAGTACTTTCCTACTAAAAAATTTTTATACTATTTTCAAAATATGGGAATGTATTTTATTTAAATATTTTTGATTTTTTATCCCTATGATTTTATCACGGGGCTATGAGCCTTCAGGCATCACGTACCCTAAGTTCTGAGGGAATATATATGTATATATTATATTTATGTATTTATTTATTTTTTATGTGTATTTATAAATTCATAAAAGGAGTAATTTAAAGACTTATTAGATTAACTTAGGGATAATTTCAAATTAATTAGGTACCGTTCGTAAGAACAGGCGCGTAGGGGGTGCTTGTACCTTCTCCTTGCGTAACCGAACTCCCGAGCCTAACTCTGGTAATATAGACCTATTCTACCCCTAACGGGGTAGTAATCACATGTTCTAACCACACTAAAGGTTAGTGGCAACTCCGACATTCCAATTTTTCCTTGAAAATTAAAAATTGATTTTTATTTCGCCACCCGGGGCACTCGCGCTCCCAGGACGTCGCGACAGCGGGTTTCCAAAATAGATGGGTTGATCGTTCATCACAAAGGGCAGAATTCTTGTGGGGAAAAACTATGCTCCGTAGTCCATTTTTTTTTTCCATTGGATTGCACTCAAAATCACCATGCTTAATACAAAGTAATTTCCTTAGTGAGTGTGGAGTAAGTGTGATCTTTTGGCCAAATACTTCGATGGAAAATCCAACATCTTTCTTTACCAAGTTGGAATAAAAAAGTTTGATTTGATCAGGGTAATATCCCTTAACTTGGTGAAAAACAAACTTATCCCATCCTATATTTTTAAACAACTTAAGAATTTTAGGGAAATTTTCTTCAAAGAAAGAGACATCTAGCACCTTACAAAATATTGGATCGATTGTAGAGATGTGATTTTGGTACAAAGCTTTTGCATGAGATGAAACTAACCATTTTTCAATTTCGTTGTTGCTAAGAGGCCTTGAAGAAGAAGATTCCTTGTCCTTTTTCCCAACAGATTTGGTTCTTGGCATGATGATGAAGTAGAAATTTGAGGAACCCTAGATGTGAAGGATTTAGGGTTTTGATGGAGTGACGTTGGGAAGAGGTTTGGAGAGGAGAAATGTAGAAAGACTGGTTTCGTGAAGGGTAGACGAGTGGACAGGCGTCTGGGTCTATTAAAAAAGAGTGTTTTACATGTTAAGTAAATTTAAGCTGCCGCGAGACAGGCGTCTGTCATCAAGGTGACAGTCATCTGTCAACTGTCTTTCCAGATAGAAAATAGCCTATCAGATGCCTGCCTGGTGTCTGGCAGTCGTCTACCTTGAAGAAAAAATATTTTCTCTCTTAGTTAACCTCTCGTATATGTAACATTCCCAATTCCTGTCGAATAAATACAAATTGATCTTCAGCTAGTGGTTTTGTGAATATATCAGCTAATTAATAGCGAGTGTTAACTAATTCAAGAACTATTTCTTTCGTATCAACATTATCTCTTAAGAAATGATGTATGTTTGGTTCTTGAATGTGATACTAGATTTTTTATTATATTTGTTGCACTTGTATTGTCACATTTTATAGTGATTTTTTGATATTGAATTTTGAAGTCCCTTAGTTGTTATTTCATGTATAAAGTTTGAGCACAACAGCTCCCAGTTACTATGTATTCTGCTTCAGGTGTAGATAATGCTACAAAATTTTGTTTCTTTGAAAATCAAGAAACTAGTGAGTGTCCTAGAAAGTGACAAGTCCCACTAGTGCTTGTTCTATCTATTTTGCATCCTGCATAATCCGCATTTGAATAACTTATCATTTCGAAATCAGTTCCCTTTGGATACCATAAGCCTAGATCAAGTGTGCCTAGTAAATATCTTAGGATTCGTTTAACTGCGATTTGATGTGATTCCTTAGGAGCCGATTGAAACCTAGCACACATAGATACACTAAACATGATATCCGATCTACTTGTTGTTAGATATAGTAAGCTTCCTATAATTCCTTGGTAATATTTGATGTCTACTTGTTTTCCTTTTTCATCCTTGTCAAGACTTGTTGAGGTGCTTATGGGAGTTCCTATAGGTTTGCTTTCCTCCATATCAAACTTTTTTAACATGTCTTTGATATATTTAGTTTGATTTATGAATGTTCCATTTGTAGCTTGTTTAATTTGTAACCCTAGGAAGTAATTTAATTCTCCCATCATGCTCATTTCAAACTCTCTTTTCATAGTTGTAGCAAATTCGTTACATAAATCTTCATGAGTTGTTCCAACTATGATATCGTCAACATAAATTTGTACTATAAACATATCATTATTTTTGGTTTTTATAAATAGAGTGCTATCTATCTTTCCTCTTGAAAAATAGTTTTGGAGTAGGAACTTGCTTAGTCTTTCATACCAAGCTCTAGGAGCTTGTTTCAATCCATATAAGGCTTTAGTTAACTTGAATACATAATTTGGGTTTTTAGAGTTTTCAAATCTTGGAGGTTGTTTAACATAAACTTCTTCATTTATATAACCATTTAGGAATGCACTTTTTACATCCATTTGGTATAATTTAAAGTCTTTATTGGCTGCATAGGCAATAAGCATCCTTATAGCTTCCATTCTTGCTACTAAAGCAGAGGTTTCTTCATAATTGATACCTTATTCTTGATTATAACCTTGTGCTACTAGCCTAACTTTGTTTCTAATAACTACTCCATTTTCATCCTTTTTATTTCTAAATACCCATTTGGTTCCTATGATTGATATATCTTTGGATTTTGGTATAAGTTCCCATACTTGACTCCTTTCAAATTGATTTAGTTCCTCCTGCATAGTTATGATCCAAGAATCATCTTTTAAGGCTTCTTCTATATTCTTGGGTTCATCTTGAGACAAAAAAGCATAATGGTTACAAATATTTTTTAATAAGGCTTTGGTGGTTATTCCTTTTGATGGTTCACCAAGAATTTGATCTTTTGGGTGACTTTTAGCATATCTCCATTCTTTAGGTAGTTCTAGATTTTCTATGATGTTTCTGTAGACACCCTATTTTTGTCCTAACCAAATAGAACAAGAGGTTTCGTTTTATTATTTTATTATTATTAGTATTTTTATTATTGTTATTTTATTATTACTTTCTTATAATTATTTTTATTATTTATTATTATTATTATTTTACTATAATTATTCTGGATTATTATTACTATTATTTTTATTTATTTATTTATTTTTACCTTATTATTATTATTATTATTATTATTATTATTATTATTAGCATTAGTATCTTATTTTGGTTATTATTATTTTTATTATCTTTATTTTTATTAGTATTATTATTATTATTGTTATTTTACTGATAGTATCTTTATTATTTTTATTTTTACTATAATTATTTATTATTATTTACTATTAGTAGTAGTATTATTATTATTTATTATTATTATTACTTTATTGATGTTATTATTATTATTATCCTTATATTATTACTATAATAATAATTATTATTATTATTATTTCTATTTTCATTATTACCATAAGAATAAAAGCAGAAAAAGAAAAAGAAAAAGAAAAAGAAAATCAAAAAAGGAAGTTTTTTTAGGGTTTTAGAATTTTTCTTATAAAAGGAGGGGGTGGAGACCAAAGGAGAGGAACCCAAGTCTCCTCATTGCCTTCACGGGGCGCGCACAACACACGGCCAAGTAGAGGAGAAAAAGGGCAAGAAAAATAAAAAATTTCTTCTGCTCCGGCTTCTTCTTCTTCTTCTTCTTCTTCTTCTCCTTTTTCCGGAGCTCTACTCCATAGACCCGGAGCTCGCCCTTTAGCCTTCTGCAAAACCAGCAACAGCCACCAGCAACCGGCATCTCAGATCCCCTCGCCCGTCACCCACTGCCCTCTACGGCTTTGCCTGGTTCTGCTGTTGCACGTCGCCCGCACCCCAAGGCAGTTCCTCTTCCGGCAGCCCCACACGCCTTCACCACCGCCATCGCTCACTGCTCCAGCCTCTGCAATCACCAACTTCCAACGCTAGTCCCTCTAACGCCGTCGTTCGCAGCCGTCGTGCACTTCTCTGGCATCTCCATGGCAACTCCGGCGGTGCCCCTCCTCTCAGCAGCCGCAGCTCTTCGCCGTCGCCCCGTCTCCACCGTCATTGCTTCGCCGCCCATCTCTTCCGGCCTCCTGGCGGTACAGCCCCAGCGACCCCTTGTGACCTTCCTGCTGCTGCTCTCAGCTACACACAGCACACACTCACACAGCCAGTAAATACACACACACACACTCTCTCGCACACACACACCTGCAAATACACAAAACACACACACATACAGTATATAATTATATCTATATGTATATTGGTTTTATTTTAATTCTTAAAGTTTTTGTTTTTTTTCATGTGTGTATACTAATATAGTATTGGCTATGGTATGTATGTGTGTATATTAGTACATTGTTTGTTGTAGCATTTAATTAATATTTGTATATAGGCTATGTATATATGTATATTAATATATTATTTGTTGTAATATTTAGGTAATATTTATTTCTATGCTATGTATGTGTGTATATTAGTACATTGTTTGTTGTAGCATTTAATTAATAATTGTATCTATGTTATTGTTGTATATTATCCTGTGGTATATTATTTATGTATTTTGTATTTAGGGTTTAAATTATTACATTTTGTATTTAGGGTTTTAATGGTATATTTAGGGTTTTATTCATTATATGTTTTATTTAGGGTTCGATTGGTCTCTCATATTGTTATGATATATTAATGGTAAGGTTTTAAATTATTTCCATAATTATTGTCGCGTGTTTTACTTGTTAACTTTGGGGTTTAAATTGCTTCCCATAATATTACTTGTGTAACAGTTTCCATTATTATATATATTGCACGTGTATTATAGGGTTTAATTTGTTTCCACGTTGTTATTGTACATTAATTGTAAGGCTCTAATTATTTCCAAGCTATTATTATTATTATTATACATATTGCCTATTATATTTAGGGTCTTGATTGGTTTCCATGTTATTAATATTTTTAGGGTTTAATTGCCTCTATATAGATTGTTTATTAATTTTAGGGTTATGAGTGTTTCCATATTGTTATCACATTTCAACTTTAGGGTCTCATATGTTTCCAAATTATCAGTACATATTTTTTAGGATTTTTGACTCATTTCCATATTATGGCACGTTTGATTATTTTCATATTATTGTATATTATTGCGGGTTTGATTGACATCGTATATTTATTTTAGGGTTTGTCTAATTCCATAATTTCGTCTTATTTGTTTCCATGTTTGTTTATATTACCTTTAACTTTTAGGGTTTGATTTGTTGTCATATTCTTAAAATGTTTCCTTTATTGTTAACATTCGGGTTTTATTAGTGTTATGTTAAAGTTTTGATTATTTATAGTTAGGATTTTTGCATGTATTTGTTAAGATATATTCTTATCATATCGTATAGTTAGTAAAATTATGATATATGTATTATTAGTCTAGTAGTATTATTATGGTATAGTATTAATATTTACATGTTATGATATATATATATATATATATATATATATATATATTAAAGTGGTATTATAATATCGTATTGGTATTTATGTGTTATTAATATTATGAGATATATATGTGTTATTATTATAGTAGTATTATTATTATAGGTAATGTATTATCATTATAATATATTAGGGCTATTATTTTCACATATTTATGGAATTTTCAACTATATCCTTTGTTTATATTTTGTATGGAGATATCCATTATTTCTAATATTTTGGTATTATTTAAGTAAGTATTTTTGTGTGGGTATATCCCTATGATTTTAATGCAGGGGTATGAGCTTTCAGGCTTCACGTACCTTAAGTTCTGAGGGAATATATATGTATATATTATATTTATTTATTTATTTATTTTTCATGTGTATTTATAAACTCATAAAAGGAGTAACTTAAAGACTTTTTAAATTAATTTAGGGATAATTTTAAATTAATTAGGTACCGTTCGTAAGAACGGGCGCGTAGGGGGTGCTCATGCCTTCCCCTCACGTAATCGAACTCCCAACCCCAGCTCTGGTAACGTAGGCTTATTCTACCCCTAACGGGGTAGTAATCATGTGTTCTAACTACACTAAAAGGTTAGTGGCGACTCCGATATTCCCATTTTTTCTGAAAATATTAAAATTGATTTTTATTTCACTGCTCGGGGCACACACGCTCCCGGGACGTCGCGAAAGTTTCATTTGAAGCTTCATTATTATTTCTTCTTTTATTTCAAGATCTTCTTATTTTTGTGAGATATCTTCTTTATTTTCATAATTATTTGATTCATCAAATGTTATGTGTATTGATTCAATAATAGTAAGAATCCCTTTTATTAGAAACCCTATAAGCTTTACTATTTGTAGAATAACCTAAGAAGATACCTTCATCAGATTTTGCATCGAACTTTCCTAAATCATCTTTAGTATTAAGAATAAAGCATTTGCACCCAAATACATGAAAGTAGGAAATGTTGGGTTTTCTACCTTTCCATAGTTCATATGGTGTTTTGTCTATACTTGATCTTATGGATACCCTATTTATAATATAACAAGCTGTACTTACAGCTTCTACCCAAAAGTATTTACGTAGATTATTTTCATTTATCATGGTTCTAGCCATTTCTTGGAGGGTTCTATTTTTTATTTCCACAACTCCATTTTGTTGTAGAGTCCTAGGTGCTGAAAAATTATGGTTTATTCCATGTTCATTACAGAATTTATCAACATCTTTGTTTTTAAATTCCCTACCTTGATCACTTCTAAAATTAGTTATATTATAGCATTTTTCATTTTGTAATTTCTTGCATAAGGTGATTAGTAGGTCACAAGCTTCGTTTTGTTTGCTAAGAATAATACCCAAGTAAATCTTGAATAGTTATCTACTATTACAAAAGCATATCGTTTGCCTCCTAAGCGTAAGGTTCTAGTTGAACCAAATAAGTCTAGGTGCAAGAGTTTTAGGGGTCTTTTAGTAGATATGTATTTTTTTCTTTTTGAAGCTTGTTTTGACTTGCTTTCCCTTTTGGCAAGCGTCACACACCTTGTCTTTTATGAATTTAGTATTTGGTAATCCTTTTACAAGATTTTTCTTAGATAATTTAGATAAAAGATCCATACTAGCATGTCCTAGTTTCCTATGCCAAAGCCAACTCATTTTATTCATTGCAGCTAAATAAGTTACATTTTGATTTACTAAGTTCTCAAGGTTTATACAATATACATTATTTATTTTATGATCTATAAACAAGGTTTTATTGTTCTTGGGGTTTTGAATAACACATTTTTCTTTCTTAAAAGTTATTTTGAACCCTTTGTCACTTAATTGGCTTATGCTTAAAAGATTGTGTTTTAATCCTTCTACCAATAGCACATTATCAATAGTAAGAGAAAGTTCTTTACCTATTTTTCCAATGCCAATAATTTTACCTTTGGCATTGTCGCCAAAGGTGACGTATCCCCTATCCTTTTATTTTATTGTGGTGAACTTGGTTCTATCACCGATCATGTGCCTTGAACACCCGCTGTACAAGTACCATTTATCCGTTGATGGCGTTTTCCCAAAGCATACCTACAATGAGGGATTCATTGTATTAGTCTTTGGAACCCAAATTCTCTTAACCTTCTTTGAATTGTTTTTAGTTCCATTATTTACTTTCCATTCACCTTGTACTTTAACATATTTTCTTTTTAGTGGGCAATTGAACATTACATGACCCTTAGTCTTGCACATGTAGCAAGTAGTGTATTCATGTTTGTTGTTTGAAGAAGTACTAGGATAGTGCTTGGCTTCTTTGACGAAATATCTCATGTATAATTTTTTACTCCTTTTGTTTGTTTTTCCATTATAACCTATCCCTTCTTTGTTTCCATTTAGTCTTTGTTGTCCAATCATGCTTTCAAAATTTTATTTTCCTTTGGTAAAGTTATATAAAATTTTTTCTTTATCCTCTACTGATTTTTTAAGTTTGATTATCTCTAACTTTTTTTATTTAAATCATCTTCTTTAGTTTTTCCTATCTCTTGAGTAATTTCTTTTATTTCATCTTGTAATTTTTCAATACAAGAATCTTTCTCCTTTTCATTGGTTTTAGATGTTTCAAGTTGTTTCATTAATTCGTTGTTTTGATCTTTCAAAGTTATATTTCTCTTGGAAATTTTTATGAATCTTTTATGTAAAGAAAACAACTCAGCTTGTAACTCCTTATAGGAAGGCATGCTATCGCTAGACTCATCACAAGACTCATTGTAAGATTCTATTGAGGATTAGTAGGAATTTACCTCTTTGTGATTCGCCATGAGGCATATATTTGTCATCTCTTGTCCACTTGACTCGTTTTCCATTTCACTGGAGCTTGAATCATCCCAACTGGCCTTCATACCTTCCTTCTTTTTCTTCTTGTCTTTCTTGAGTAGTGGGTTGTCCGGCTTGATATGCCCTAGTTTCTGGCAATGATAGCATATAGGAGGTTTATTTTTACTTTTATTTTCTTTTTTATTTGTCTCTCCTTTTTAAGGTTTCTTTTTATTAAACTTTCTAGGAAACCGTTTATTTCTCCTATAGAATTTGCCTAATCTTTTAGTGATGAATGTTAATTCATCCTGATCTAAGTCGCTTGATTCACTTTCCTCTTCACTTGAGCTATTACTAGAAGCTTTGAATGCAATTGACTTTTTATGCTTGGGTTCAGGATTTCCTTCCTTTAAAGCTATTTCATAGATAAGTAGTGAACCTATGAGTTCATCTAGAGAGGTGGTCTTAAGGTTTCTACCTTCTGTGATAGAAGTAGTCTTTGGTTCCCATATGGAGGGAAGGCCTCTTAGAATTTTTCTAATCATTTCATAGGTAGTATAAGTCTTTCCTAAGGCACTTAAGGAGTTGATTATGTGGGTAAATCTGGTATACATACTAGAGATTGTTTCATCTGAATTCATTTTAAATGCTTCATACTCACTCGTTAACATATCTATCATGTTGTCTCTAACATCTATTGTTCCTTCATATGTTACTTCTAATTTGTCCCGTATTTCTTTAGCCGTCGTGCAGGCCATGACCCTATTGAACTCATAAGCATCTAAAGCACAGTATAGGGCATTTATAGCACTTGAATTTATTTGCAGCATCTTATAGTCTATATCGGTCATATCTTTTTTCTCTTTGGGAATTTGTTTTCCATCTACTATCTTAGTAGGGATTAGGTCTCCATCCATAACTACTTTCCAAGCTTTCCAATCCATGTGTTGGAGATATATTTGCATTCTCTTTTTCCAAAAGGTATAGTGTGTCCACAAAAGATTGGTGGACTGGTTGAGGATTGGCCCTCACCGAAGGGTGCTACTCCTATATTTGCCATTTGATCTTTTTATAGTTTCTTGCTAGGAATTACTATAACTAAGCTCTGATACCAATTGAAATTGGAATAACTTTCCCAAGAGGAGGTTGAATTGGAATTTTTAAAATTCATTTCCATTTTTTAATACTTTTGTGTTATAACAATAATCAATGCTTAACCACAATCACAAAATTGAATCAGAGTAATTACACCCAAAACAAAATAATCAATCATTTAATAAAAGCCCTGTAGTAATGTGAAAAGCTTGCTGAATTTGTATAAGCCCTGTTTTTAATTTTCACAAACAACATTCTTCCCAATGTTCAACTTTTAAATAAACTTTCAGTTTAATAAGTTAAGGATGATCAACCAACGTAGTCCCTTTCGGTTTCCGCAATCAATGTTGATCAAACCAAAACAAATTAACTTCTAGGCTATTTAACAACCAAACACTTAGAATTTAGAGTTTGATAAAGCATTCATGCAATTTATAAATTTTGTTGAAAAGTAAAAGTAGGGAAGAAAGAAGAACACAAGATTTTACGAGGTGTGGCTTCAACATAGCCTATGTCCTCGCCCTTGGTAAAGCCACCAAAGGATTCACTATCATCGTTCCTTTACCAGGAGGAATAATACCGATTACAACACTCCTTGGTTAAGGTTAGAGCTTGCCTTCTCCAAACCATATCCCCTTGTTTGGTCCAACGATTTAACACTCGAATCGTCTATCAATCTGTTGCAAAGATTTAAAACAAGATGTACAAGAATTGCTCCTCAAAGAGCTGATTAGTACAGATTGAAAACTATGTACTTCAATAAAATTCACCAAACGAAATTCAAATTGAAGCTCTAGAGTTTTATCACCGTAGGAATCTTTCAATAGATGAAAGAATTAGTATTTGAAGCACAATCTCAGTGAGAAAACTAGCAGAACTTTAGAGACTTTCATGGATGTTGAGAGCAACAAAGAGCTTTTAGAAATTCAGAATGCTTGAGAGAGAGTTTGATTGCTGATTTGAAATTTTGGTGTGTAAATCAATGTATCTTGAGGGTATTTATAGATGTAGAAAGGTTTCTTACTTGTTTCCCAAGTTTACTTGGAGTAGGGTCCAAGTTTTAAAATAATTTGGGCTTCAAGAAATTAAAATTTTAAAAATATCCCCGTTGAGTAATTTGAATTTTGCCACAAGCTAGACGACTGTGGGATCTTTGGCAGTCGGTTGTCCTCAAGGTGGCAGTCATCTATCACTAAACAACTTAGTTTTTAAAAAACATTCATAATAGTGGCAGTTGGCTGGAAAAACACACGGAGACGTCTCATTTGTCACTAGCAGTCGTCTGTCAAGAACTTGATAGTCATCTGTTAGGCTTCTGACTTCTTAATTTAAGTTCTTTAATATGTCAGTCATCTCTCCATAGACAGACAGTCGTCTTTCAAGAGGTTGTTTCTCATTTTAAGACAATTTTGATTTCTCTCTCTTTTGTTTATTTGGACTTAGATTCTTATTTTGGTTTTCTTTGAAAAATAAGTTCCAAGTCTTAAAACTAAGGTTTTTTAGTTTCTTTGCCTATTTGAGCTTCAAAATAAACATTCATACTTGAATCAACTTGAAGTACTTACAAAGCTTTGTTCTAGAAACAAATTTGACCCTTCTTTGCTTTGAGTTCTTTTTGTCGCTGCTCTTTGATCTTTCTGACTTCTCTGAGCTTTCATTTTGGATCACTTGTATTAATGTAAGGCTTTCCTTGTTCCATGATCCTTGTGAGCTTTCAAGATAGGGTATTTGAAGTTTGAGCAAATCATCTTTGCCTGAAATAGTATCACTTGGAAATACATTAGATAACCTTACTTTGTTATCATTAAAATCAAGAGCTGTAAGCCTAGCCAGGCCAACATCATGCTATGAGTTTAATACCAAATTTGAACAAATGTGATATCAAATGGGAACAAATGAGTTGAATTTGAAAATTTTTAACCAATTGTGAATATTAAGTGATGTTGCTCCCCCTAAATTATGTAATCTAATATAATTCTAGGCAACTATATTTATTTTAGCTCATAAAAGCTCTCCCCCATTTTATTTATTTAAGCTCATACACATTGTAGATTATGCAATTAAAAAATATCTCTTCTCCTTTTTATCTCAAAAAAATTTCTCTCTCCCTTTAGTTCTCATTAAAAATATACTATATCTCTAACCTTTTGGATCTTCAAAACAAATTGTGCTCTAGATTTTTGTTTTAAGTACATTCTGAAAAGAATTATAACCAAAAAGACTAATCATATTGATCCTAATTATATCAATGTATTTCAAAACAAGATCATATGGTTAACTCAAGGAATCGATGGCAAAGCAGTATATTTTTCATTTAGAGTATTCAATAGGATCATCATAATTGAGTGCATGCCACAGAAAGTTCACTGCACATCTAAGTAAAAGAAATTTTGGTAAGCATAATAAGATAGGAAATAATTTCCAGATGCTCCCCCTATGAATTTGTATACTTGCGTAGATGAAATGAAATGCTTATACTTATCAAATATTAATTTCACTACTAGTTCAAGGTCATATAAGCAATCATTGTAAAATATTTTAGACCAACTATAGCGATACTATGATGCACATGAGTTCTTTATGCTCTTTCTTTAGGAATGGAGCTCAGCTCCCCTAAATATTTTCAAGCATGCAATAAGTTTAGTTCAGTATAGTTTAAAAAAATTCATGTGGTTAACATGTTGCATCAAATATGCACAAAAGAATTTACACGTACAATTCATGATTTGATATCAGATATAAATACAACATATGATATTAAATGTGATTATGCTTATTTTTCAAAGCCATAGTATTTTCAAGTTAATTTGCTCCCCTTCAATTATACACTTATCATATTCTTATGTCTTTTTCTTTTAATCATTCTTCACCAGTTTAGCTGAGTGTTCTAAGATTTTCAATGATTTATACTTGGTTTTACCTGCTTTAGCTTAGAGGACCAAAAAGTCATAAACAATTCTACTTCAGGGTCACAAGCCTATATTGCTTCTTTTCTTATGGATCTCAACACATAGGTTTCCTAGTCATTTGCATTATCATATAGATGAAACGTATAGCACATCACTTAGCCATTTGACATATTCAAAATCTTCTACTAGATTTAACTTAAAGTTTGAGAGCTTGTGAAGTGAGATTTTGCAAATACTCTTAACAATTTAATTATCATTAAGTTCAGAAGAATATTCATTGTGTGCGGACAATATTCAAAATATTTTCGTGGAAGTGAATATATCCAACTACTTAGACAACAAGCAATTTGGGAGAATAATAATTTTTGAATACTGCTATTTGGGTATTTCTAATTATCCAATCATTGGACGGTACCTTATAAGTATGTCTTCAATTTTAAGCAAGGGTTCGAGCCTATAATAGATGATCTTTATCTGATATGATCATGGTGTAGACACTCTATTTTTGCCCTAGCCAAACAGAACAAGGGGTCTCTTATTATTATTATTATTATTATTTTATTAATATTATTTTCCTATATTATTAGTACTTTACTTATATTTTTATTATCATTATTATTATTATTTTCATTTTTATTACTAGTACTTTATTATCTTTATTTTATTTTTACTTTACTATACTTATTTTTATTTTTCATTTATTTTGTTGTTTTTGATATATCATTATTATTATTACTTTTTGTATTATTACTCTATTTTTGTTAATTTACTGATAATACTTTATTTTTATTTTTACCATAATTATTTATTATTATTTAATATTAATATAGTATTATTATTATTATTATTATCTTATGGATACTTATATTATTATGATACTTATTATTAATATTATTTCCTTTTTCATTATTACCATAAGAGTAAAAGCGTAAAAAAAGAAAAGAAATTCAAAAAAGGGAAGTTTGGTTTTAGGTTTTCAATTCTTTTTATATAAGGGCAATGAAGCACACACAGAGGGGGGCGCAGCGCACAGTCGGGGAGAAAAACACAAAAAAAAAAAAACCCTATTCTACACACAGCTGGTGCCCCCCTTTGTACCCTCTCATCCTCAGTTCTCCCTCTTCCATCCGGCCAAGCCTCCATCTTGCTGCAACCTCCGGAGCACACAGCATACCAGCTCCGAGAGGTTCCCCGGAGTCTCTCCCTGCCCCTTACTCCCGTAGACCCACCGAGCCACCATCTGGTCAGACCCGCCACGAGCTCCAGCAACGTGCACAGCCGAGCAAAATTCCCCTGCAGTAGTAGCAGAAGATCAGTCTGCAACTGGCCATCTCCGTCCCCATCCGACCATCATCTGCAACCAGCAACTGAGAACCGTCTCCACACCAAACCACCGCCACGAGGGCACAGCCGGGGGGCACAGGCCGGAGACCAAAAAAAATCAAGAAAGCTCATGTCCGCATCATCCCTACCGGCCTTACGCCTTGCCCTGTACCTCTGCCCGCCACAGTTCTCTAGCGGCTTCTCTAGACCAGCGGCCGGCAACCAAACTAGCCACCGTCTCACTCCAGCTCTGGCACCACTGCGGCATCACAGCAAACACCGGTAACGAACCAGACAGCCGCGGCCACACCAGTCTGTACAGACGGCAACCAGTTGCGACACAACTCCGGCCACCACCATACCGCCGGAATCTCTAGCCCGAAGACCCTCTGCACAGCCACGAACCAGAAGAACTCTTCGTCCGGCAGTACTCCCCGCAGTAAGTTCTCCTGTAGGTACACACACTAACCCGCACACAGCACATATACCTTATTTTATTTTATTTTATTAAATGTTGGTATACCTCTTGTGATAATCCATGATCTTTTTTTTTTATATTTTATTGTAGGTTTTATTTTATTTTTTTTTCCTGCAACATGTGTCTCAGAATTTAATGTCCATGTTCATATTTTGTGATATTTATTGCAATCTTGAGGTTTATATTGTTATCATATGAGTTTAAAGGTTTTAATGTTAATATCCATGTTAATTTTTTTTTTATTTTTATTTTTTCCTCTGCTGTATCACTGTTTATATAAAATAATTACCGTTATGTTGTAAAGTATTTATTGTT
The DNA here is from genome assembly GCF_029873635.1 of Malania oleifera. Classification (NCBI taxonomy): domain Eukaryota; kingdom Viridiplantae; phylum Streptophyta; class Magnoliopsida; order Santalales; family Ximeniaceae; genus Malania; species Malania oleifera. The sequence continues at coordinate 28,618,204 of NC_080425.1, forward strand.
AAGGTGTTTTTCACATTATATGTGTATTATTATTAGTAATGTTATTATATTGTTGACTTATTATTGTTAGTATTATTATTATATTGTTGGTATGTCCTTATTACTATTATTATATTATTGGAGTACTATTATTATTGTTGTCATTTAGTAGTTATTATCTAATGTGCATATATATTATTGTTATTGCCTTATATAATTATTTGCATATTCATGCACATTCTATTGTATATGGGCTTACATATTTTCATATTATTATTGTAGTGCTATAATATTCCAATTGTATATCTAATTTGCATGTATATATATTTACGTAATATTATTGTCTATTATGTATTCCCGTGATATTATTGTTTATTATTGTTGTAATTATCATGTTAATATTTAGTTGATCTTATTATATAGTTACTTTATGATTTTCATCATTGTCGTATTGATATTGTATATTTTGGGTTATCATTATTGTCATATTGAGATTGTATAATAGGGCAGTTATATTATTATAGGGTTTTCAATTATCATTATATATTATTTAGGATTGATTTGCTGCCTTAATTTCATTAATTGTTTTAAATATATATTGTTGTTTATTAACATGTTAATTTTTAGGTCGATTTGTTTCCATAATTTCAGTTATTTCCATATTTATTATTTTGCCTTTTGCATATTAGTTTTAGGGTAGATTTGCTTCCATAATTACATTAGTTGCTTCCATATTTATTATTACATTTTGTACATTTGTTTTAGGGTTGAAATTGTTTCCATAGGGATTAATTGTTTCCATATGTGTATATATCGAATATTAACTTTAAGGTTTTGATTATTTCCAGGTTGTTATTATTATATTTATCGGATGTTAATATCTTATTCTATGGTAGTGTATTATTGTCATTATTAGTATTATTGTTATTATTATTACGTATGATGTAGTATCATTATTATTATTATTCTAAGTTTAGTATTATTATGATATGAGTTACATTTTTTTTTTTTTTTTTTGGGTACGTCCCGGGTGTCCACCCGCCGTCAACGACGTCCGTTTTACGGTCCGTCGCACCGGCCTGGTGACTAATCCCACGTCCTGTGATGCAGCCCCATACACCACAAAAATGTTAATTTCAGGTGCCCAGGCGCAGAATCGAACCCGGGGTGCCAGGAATAGGCTCACCGTCAAGCAGAAACGCCCGAAGCTCGCTCTGCCACCTGAGCTCAGCCCTGGGGGCTATATGAGTTACATTATTGTTACTATTATGATGCGTGTATTATTACTATCTATTTGGTTGGTTTATTATTAGGATAAGTTATTAGGTGTTATAAACAATTTATTATTATATAGTATATATAGCATATATGTATCCCTATTATTATTACATGTATTATGGTAATTTAATTTCTTAGTTTATTATCTTATTAATATATATTAAAACCTCCCATACTAGTATTTTCCTATAAAAATTTTATATATAATTTCAAAATTTTGGGAGTGTATTTTCTTAATTATTATCCCTATGATTTTATTGCGGGGGTATGAGCCTTCGGGCATCACGTACCCTAAGCTCTGAGGGAATATATATGTATATATTATCTTTATTTATTTATTTTATTTATTTATTTATTTATTTTTCACGTGTAATTATAAAGTCATAAAAAGGAGTAATTTAAAGAATTATTAGATTAACTTAGGGATAATTTCAAATTAATTAGGTACCGTTCGTAAGAACGGGCGCGTAGGGGGTGCTCGTACCTTCCTCTCGCGTAACCGAACTCCCGACCCCAACTCTGGTAATGTAGACCGATTCTACCCCTAACGGGGTAGTAATCATGTGTTCTAACCGCACTAAAGGTTAGTGGCGACTCCGATATTCCATGATTTTTCCTGAAAATATCAAAATTAATTTTTATTTCGCCGCCCGGGGCACACGCGCCCCCGGAACGTCGTGACACATGGTATGGTAAAAATTTATTGTGGAGGACAATGCTTAATCACAAATCAAAATTAGGGATTTTTACATTTTAAACACAAAGGGAATATTTATTAAAAATGTCTTGGTAAACAATTTGATCCCTTAGAGAATTCCACTGATTTGATTATAACAGGATATCTTTTAATAAGCACTTGAAAGATATAGAGTTTATGATTTATCAGTGCTTGTGGCTAGAATGATGACTGATTTAATCATTTGAGGCTCCAAGAATGAGTTTAGGATTAGATGATTTTTAATATATGATTTATTCCTAAGGCTCAGTCTTATGCAATGGACATAATCTACTTAACTTAGGATTTTAATATTGAAGCATGTGTTAAGCAATAAGAATTATTCATTAAACAACAATGCTTTAATCCATTTGGAAGTGGATTTATTTTTCAATTTTATGATTTATGTTACTCATTGCAAGGATATAAGGTTCCTGATTTCACCTTTAACTTTTAACAAATCAAAGTTAGCATGCTTTAACCAATATTTTATATCTTATCCAATCATTATGATATATATATATATATATATATATATATATATATATATATATCTATTCATTAAGTAGTCAGATTGGATATATTACTTATAAAAAATCAAATTGGTTTGCTTTTCCAAGATTCTTAGTATTTAAAATTTAATATAGTAAGTGCATATACTAATTTTTGACTTTTTAGACACTAACCATTTCTAAGCTTTTAGTCATCACCTACCCTATAACTGGTCCTAAGGACAACGAAAGAATTAAATGATCATGTAATTCCAATTTGAACCTTTCTTGATTACCCATGCTATTTTCTTGTCTTTGTCTCGGACACCTCTTAATGGTAACTTATATCGGGTATGCCCTTTCATTTTACAAAATAAGCAAGTTTTGTATATTCGTGAGAAAGTATGCTTATTTCTTTTCTTCTTGCTTAATGAGGCAAAGCTATGGAATTTTTGAGATACATTCAAACCCTTTTTGGAAATATAATTTCTTTTAACTTTTAAGGGTTTATTTGAACTATCTTCACTTGTAACCCTGGAAATTATTTCTGCATGTTCATCTATTTTTCTATCTAAACAAGTGATCTTCAAAATTTTCATGATTTTCTTATTTTCTATAATAGCATTATAATCTTTTAATTCCTCTAATTGTCTAGCAATCCTTTGATTTTCATTTTTCAAACACATTTTCTTCTTAAGTATCCTAGCTAGAAGCTTATGCATTTTAACTAAAGCTTTTTTTAGATCTCCAAATGAAGGCATGCTTTCATTACACAATTCAACATGTCATTCAATACAAAATTTTTTACAATAAACATCACATGAATCATTGCTCGCATTATTAATGGAATTATCAACAGATGATTACACACATGATTCATTACAAGAATTGTCATAATATCCATCATTTGAATTATTGCATGCATCAATAGCAATATTGTCACAATGGACACTGCATGAATCCTTATTAGAATTATCAACATATGATTTAACACATGATTCATTACATAGTATAACGCATAATTCATCACATGATTTTTCATAAGATTTATCACAAAAATCATCACATGAATCAATAAATGAATCATTATATGAAATAGGCTAAGATACATATACCTCCTCCTCGAATAACTCATTTTGTTTAAAATTTACCACCTCTTGATCATTTGAACTTGACATTTCTGGAGTGGTGGTTTCTTTCTCCTAGGTTTCTCCATAATTCCTATCAAGTTTTTCCCAAATATCTCTTGCACATGTAAATGCCATAAATTCATGAAAAATATTAGAATCTAAAGCACGATAAAGCATATCCATGGCATTTGAATTTGCATGTATTAGACTAGTATTATTTTCATTTGAAGACACACAAATTCCTTTAACTATTACCTGTCAAGCCTTCCAGTCCATTGATTTTATAAAAACACTCATTTTTAGTTTCCAAATCGAAAAATTTTCACCGTAAAATATTGGAGGACTAAGATAAGGTTGTCCCTCACCGAATGAGGTTACACCAACGTAAGCCATCATGATCTTTTACAAAAACGTTTAAGTCTAGTGCAATGAGGTTCTGATACCAAATGTTAATTTAGGTGTAATCCCAAGAGGGGGGTGAATTGGATATTTAAAAATATTTTGGTATTTCAATCCTCAATTGAAAACCCAAACGTACAAGTATAAATTTGGATATACATTGATTTCAAGATTATACAACTCACTTGATTTTATTCATGGATATCTCAATTAATTCAGTATTACCCAATTATTCTCATGTCATTTAGATATTCATATATATATATATATATATATATATATATATATATATATATATCTCAATATTTAACACATGCACAACAGATACAATATGAATATAAGTGTGTAACTATGAAGAGAGATAAAGAGATAGAGCACAAACACCGAATTTTTAACGAGGTTCAGCCAAACCCAGCCTACGTCCTCACCTGGGGCAAAAGTCCCAAGGATTGCACTAATTCGCTCCTTTAACTGGGACAGAACTTTCCCTTACAAACCCGATGTTTACAAGAGGCACAACCTCATCCTACTCCGCTGCTTACAAGAGGCACAACTTCCTCCTACTCTGCTACTTACATGAGGCACAACTTCCTCCTTCCCGGTTTACAACCCGAACCGTCAATACAATAGATAAATGAAATTCATGAACACTCGGATGCTTCTGAACAAGCTAATGAGTACAATAAAAATTCCTAACACATATTCATATGATAAAACTTGAAGCTCTATATATATGTAACGATGTAATTGTTATATGAATGATATGCTTCACAAAATTTCCCTTTGATCAAATCTCCCAAAATAATTATATAAGTAAATGCTTTGGAGAACTTAGGATTTTAGTTCAACTCACTAGATGCAAGAATACCGAATGTGATCTTATTAAAAAATTGGTCTTGAATATTATGAAAATCTAAGTTCTTGCTATAAAATAATTTGTAAAGTTGAATTTTTGAATAAATAAAAGACTTTGAATATTGCAAAGATTTAAACACTACTTGTCACATCAATATTTCTCACAAATATATATTGAGAACCTTTAGACTTTTCAATCAAGTAGATTTTGCAGTAACAAAATATTGAGTCTTTGAATGAATAAACACTTGAATAAAAAATATTCAACCATTGGCAAAACTTTTCTCAAGTAGTGATTTTTTCAAAACAATCTATATATATATATATATATATATATATATATATATATATATATATATATATCAGTACACTCAAGATCAATCTCTCAAATAATATTCAATGATAAATTTTGGAGATGAAAAAGTCTTTGAGAATAAATAGTAACAACTAAATCGATTTACCAAACCTCAATACCAAGTTGAATGCACAACAATCGCTAGAATGTCTTTTGAAAATCAATGTAGCCTTAGCTTAGATTTGATGTATATGCTTTGAAATCCCAAGCAAGAATTCAGCAGTGTGTTCAATGCTCTCCCAAGTTGTGCTAAACATTCAAGACTCTCAATCTCATGCCAAAAGTTAAGGCACTAGGGTTTAGAGGTTGATTATATAGGTAATCTCAGCCTTAGGATAAGTCATGGCCGTTGGATCAATTTGATCAAGTGTATAACCCGCGTGTTCTCCCTCTAAAGATCATATTTTTAAAACTTCCCGTAGGTTCATATGACTAAAGATTCAGGGTTAAACGTCTGGTATTCCTTAAAGCACTGAAAATTATAGTCTAGATATAAGGTCAGACGTCTGAACTTGAGGTTCAGTATTTTGAATATCTTGATCAGACGTCTGAACTTACACTTCAGGCTTCTGAGGGTACATTGTCTGTTCTGTGTTTTGCAAATTGATTCTTTAGACTTCTGAACTAATTCTTCAGTCGTCTGAGGAAATACTTCAGACATCTGAGACAAATCTTCAGACTTCTGAGGTACCTCTTCAGACGTCTGAGGATGCTCCTCAGTTGTCTGGATAGACAATTCTCAGATTTTCAATTTTCTTTTTAATTATACCATGCTCTCTTGCTTTATGCACTCATTAAAGAATTTTTTGGGGTTTTGTAAATTAGGTTTCTAAGTCAATATTTAACCCTAGAAGATTTTCATGAGATGCATGAGTCCTAAGGTCAGTTTAGGGTATATTTTGAGCTTCGAATTAAATCATATGAAATATGTAAATACATTCAGTTCTAAATACCCATTCCCATGACAATCTTGAACTTGACGCTTGCATCTTCATTCTTCTACTCTTCTAGTTCCGTGGATTGTTTCAAGTTGTATATCCTTTAATCCTCATCTCATGGCTTCCATGACTTTCTAACCTTCTGTGCATGCTAAATGTTGTTTATGTTCACAATCTCAATGCATAGATCAAATACCAAGTGATTTGTCATTATCAAAATAGGATTCGACTCATAGTGTCAACAAAATGATTTTGACAATAAAAATAGTTTGGAGAAACTTTGATTAACAAAGGATTAGATAGAAATTTGGAGTTAATCAAAGTTCCTAATCTGAGTTATGGAGGGGGTATTTGCAGAGCTTTCAAAAATTATGACCGTTGGGGATACGCTCGGTATTTTTGAAAAGTTTAATTAAAAAAATAATGATGTTTTAGCCCTTAAAAAATTTCCAACCCGAGAGGTTTGTTCTACCATATTAAAGGTTCAGTCGACCGTGGATAATTTGAATTGTAAGTTTGGTCGACCATATCAGGGCAATTTTGAACCCTTCGTAGGTTCGGTTGACTAAGGCAAGGTTTGATTGACCATTCCTCTGGGTTCGGTCGATGGTGGCAAAAATGAACTACAAGTTTAGGTGGGCCAAGTAGTTGGGTGTTAGACACGTGTTGGTTCGGTTGACCAAGGGCGGTGAGTTCAAACTAAAATGGTCAATCGAGCGAAGTCAAATGTTGACTTTTGACCGTTTGGTCGACCGTAGCTTTTATACTGCTAGAGGTTCGGTCAACTGAGAAATTAAAACTTTGACTTTTGGGCCAATAGTGGTTTGGTCGACCAAGCTAGTTATTACTGGTTTTGTTTGGTCGACCGAGGGCATTAACAATGAATATTTTGTCCAATAAATCTGGCGTCGGTGGACTGAAAGCTTTGTTTTTGCCCCGATTTTGACCCTAAAGTTATACCAAACTCTTTGTATGATTTTAGTCTTTTTAGAAAAAGGCTTTTGGTGAAATGTGCTAGTCCCTAGGGTCTACGGTCAATCTGAGCATTTATCTATATCATGCAAATGCATGCATTATTACAGACCAAAATAATAAAAATTAAATGCAATACAAGTAGAATCAAAATGTCTTCCTCTTTCGCTCTTTAATCCATGGAATGCGCCAGTATAAGTAAGCTTTAAGTCTTTTGACTTCCATTCCCCTTTCTCCTTATGTGTGTGTTGAATAGTAAGTCTGTTCAAGCCCTTAAAAACACACATAAGAAACTAGTGCTTTGTCAGCATCAAAACAGGGATTGGACTCAAAAAGTCAACAGTTGTTCTTGCTAGAGAAGGGTCTCCACCTTCCAATGAAGAGAGAGACCTCCACATATTGAATGGAGAGAGTTAGGAAAATCCTCATAGCAAGTTGCTTGGGGGAAGGACGTAGGTAGGACTCCAAACCTTGTAAAATATATGTGTGTTCATCTTCTTTCCCTAACTTTCTTTAATTTATGCACTTAATACTTGCTTATTAACTACTGTGTATGTTTTAAATTAATTGGGAAAATTAGTTGAATGCGAAGATTAGATTGGGATCACTTTGAATAATTAAATCATTTTGTGAATGCTTTATATGATTTAATTTTTCGGCCGAAAATCAAACAATTGCTAAAACTCTGAATTAAATTTGATTGGCTGAGGTAAAGTTATTTTTCTTATTTGATTGTTCAAGTATAAGAAGGTTACTTGCTTGAGTTGTATATTTTGAATCTTGTTTTAAATAAATACTTGTTCATTGTTTAAATTCAGAGTGAATATTTCAATATGCTGAAGGTAAAATTTAGATTGTCTTTTCAATTTACGTATATACTTAGGATTGCTTATTGGTATAGTCGTTCACTGATTAGTTGTTGTGTGGTGATTACGATTGTTAAAAAGGTTTAAAAAAATTGAGCTAGCTTCCACGTAATAAAATTTTAAATACCCAATTCACCCCCCTCTTGGAACTACACCGTACTTTCAACCTTTATGCCGAGTTAAAGCATGATTTGCTTGCAATGTTGGCAATGAGGATGCTGGCCAATACGCCTCGTGACTAATCAGGTTAAATTTATGTCACATAGTGTTCAATAGTACTGTAACATGGGTGAACAAACCCGATAGCATTCAGTCATGTCTCAGCACATGTAGATAATAGCTGGGAGTAGGGAAAGTGTAAATCCTGCCACTTCCCACATGAGCATTTGCGTCCATTGATGCTCAAAGTTTGAACATTGTTCCTTTATGTGGCCCTTTTTTTTTTTTTTTTTATCAGTAATGGGTAAATAAATTGATCAAAATGGAATATGTACAACATATGCACCGTTCGAGGAAATAGAGTTCCCCCATCCAAATAACACAAGTTGCAAGGAATACATTAGAACCTGGGCATACCTAGGGGCGCGAGGCCATTTCATATAAAAACTCAATAAAAAATCAATACAATCAAACAAATGGTGACCTACTCAGCTAACATATTACAATCAAATCCTATGTAGGTCAAATTTATCAAACACAACTCTATAAATGTGTCTTTGAATAACCTCAGTAAACTCCTCAATTCCAATAGCCTTGTGTTCAAATCTCATCTTATTCCTGAAGCGCCATAGGAAAAAAATAGTAGTGGCAAGACCAACCCTTTTCCCTACCGTACCAATACCATTTCCTTTTACCTCTTTATGAAGCCACTTCACTATTGCTTTTAGTGTAGACATGGACCTCCCTATTCCCGGCCACTTCCTGATATCGTACCAAACCTGTGAAGAGAAGCTGCAACTGAAGAAAACATGGTCAATAGTTTCAGTTTCATTTTTACAAAAAACACTGTTACGATCATCATTTCTCAAACATATCTTATCACTCGTGAGTAGCTTCCCTTTAATCCCCAGCCATAGTGTGAAAACATGCTTTGGAGTACTTCCATTCTTCCAGACTTCTTTAACGCATGGAACTTTACCCCCTTCTGCCTCCAGAAGTTATAGCACTGTATGAACCCTTATTGTCCAAATCCCACTCTTCAACATTCTCTCAACATCTTCGATTTGATTCCTACATTTCAAGAGTATTTGGTTCTTGATATCAATCATTTTTTTAAAGAGAGGGGAGTCATCATGCTTCAAATTCAGCCCCCAAATGCTTGAACCTTTTAAGTAGAACTGGTTAACCCACCTGGACCATAATGCATCCTTTTTGGCCCGTATATTCCTAAGGGCTTTTATAAGGAGAGTCTTTTTCCATGTTCTGAAATCCAAGACACTCAAACCTCCTTCAAATTTTGGGAGGCGAACCTCCTTCCATACCACCAATGGTTTCCTCTTTCCACTCCATAGGAAAGCCCTGTAGAGCTTCACCACATGCTCAAGGACACTATATGGACTGGGAAATATAGCCAACCAAAAACATTCTATACCCTGGATAATAGAGTTTATTAATTCTAGTTTTCCTGCATAAGATATCGTATGTCCATGCCACTTCTTAAATAAATTTTTAATTTTGTTTACCAGTGGATGATAATGAGCTACAACAAGCTCGGAAGCAGCAAATGGGATACCAAGATATCGAAAAGGGAAAACACCTTCATTAAATCCAGTCAACTACTTGATTTCACCCAGATTATACTCCTTGATTCCTACACGATAAAGGTTAGACTTGAGACAATTTGCAGATAGGCCTGAGCATTCTGAGAACTTTCCAAGACACTCCATTAGTAGATTAACTGACTGACAGTCCCCTCTAGAGAAGAGTATTAAGTCATTTGCAAATGCCAAGTGTGTAATTCTCAACTTATCACATTTCGGGTGGAAGTTAAAGTCTAACTTTTTCTCCATATCCTTCTATAGCCTTGATAAATATTCCAAGCATATGACAAACAGTAAGGGGGATAAGGGGTCACCTTGTCTTAGGCCTTTCCTTCCCTTTAAAAAACCATGAAAGCTTCCATTCAGGGATAGGGAGAATGAGGTGGACGAAACGCACTCCATGATCCAATCAATCATGATATTTGGAAAGTTTAAGTGCATCAGCATCTCTTTTAAGAAGCTCCATAAGACTGAGTCATATGCCTTTTTCAAGTCTATTTTGAGCATGTACCTTGGAGATACCCTTTTCCTAGCATACTTCCTCACCAATTCTTGAACCAAATATATATTTCCCACCATAATCCTCTGATGTATGAAGGAAGATTGGGCTGAATTGATGATCCCTTCCAATCTTGGTTTAATTCTATCAGCTATAATTTTTGCAATCACCTTATACAAAACATTACAAAAGGATATAGGCCTATAGTCTGCAACTGATGCAGCATGATCGGATTTAGGAATCAGGGCAATAACAATGTGGTTGATTTGCTTGATTAATTTTCTAGTCACAAAAAACTCCTTGACAGCTCCAGTGAATTCCCTTCCCACTATATTCCAAGCATTCTTAAAGAAGCATGCTGAAAAACCATTGGGACCGGGTGATTTACCATCCCTAATACTGAATAGGGTCTTTTTAATTTCTTCATTTGCTATGGAGGCAGTCATTCTATCCTTTTGAAAATCATCCAACAAAGGGCCATTTTCAACAATTTTTCTAACTGAACTCACCTCCATTCCCAGCAACTGGTAATAAAATCCCAAAAATTCCTCAACCACCTGAGAATGGGAAGTGGTTTGTCCCCCATTGCTCTTTTATATGGCAGATATGGGGTTTCTACTTACATGTCTTTGCACTAGTCCATGGAAGAATGAAGTATTTCTATCACATTCCTTCAAATATTTGAATTTGGCAATTTGCGCTATAAACATCATGTTAGCCTCTACAAGTCTGGTAGCCACAACTTTTTTATCATTCAATTCCTTTTGTAGGTCTACATCCGTAGGAGAGTCATGAAGCCTCTATTATAACTCTAATACCTCCTCATTTGCTTTCTCAGCTCTAGTGGAAATATTGGAGATATGTGTTGTATTCAAGGATCTAAGAGGTCTCTCTAGTGCCTGGATTTTTTTAACAAAACAGAACTGTCTAGTGCCCTGAACATTCTGATTCCATCTCTCTTTTACCATCTCTTGGAAACTGTGGTGCAATTTCCACATGTTAAAAAATTTGAAGGGCTTCCTGACTTTTTCCTCCTCCTCAAATAGTGCTACAATACCCACTGAGTGATCAGATAGTATCCCTGGGAACTGAAACTTAGCATGTGCTTTTATTCCAGCCATATACCAGTAGTGATTAACAAGAATTCTATCTAGTTTGCACCAGATTGTGCCATTTGTCCACGTCAAGAAGCCTCCGGAGGTCTTCAGATATGATAATCATGTATCAAAAAAACATTCTCTCATATCCTTAGTTTCATAACTGGTGCACCATTTATCTTCTCTTTGGCTGACAGTACACAATTAACACTACAAAAAATAGGTTTTTAGTGACGAAAGTATTAGTGTTGGTTTTAAAACCATCACTAATAGTCTTGTATTAGTCACAGTTTTTCAAAATCGTCACTAATAGTGTACGCATTAGTGATGGTTTTAGCAGCCATCACTAATACTTTCGTCACTAAAAACTGCGCAGTAAAATATTTTCACGCAAAATTTTTTTCGGGAAAATATTAGCGACGATTTTATGGTATTAGTGACGGATTAAATTCGTCACTAAAAGTCACTTATTAGTGACGATTAACCAACTGTTACTACTAATTCAAAGAATTAGTGACGAATTACAAAATTTGTCACTATTGATCATTATTAGTGATGGATTTGACAATCGTTACTAATACTTCACTTTAAAAAAATTAAAAAATTTTGAGTTCAAAGTATTAGTGATGAATTTGTAAATTCGTCACTATTCGTCTATTATTAGTGATTGATTCGAGAACCGTTTCTAATACTTCCTGTTTTTAAAAAAAATAAAAATTTTAAGTTCAGAGTATTAGTGGCGAATTCATTAATTCATCACTATTGGTCCCTTATTAGTGACGGATTTGAAAACGTCACTAATAATGCATTTTTTTTAGAAAATTTAGAAAACGTCACTAATACTTCTTTTTTAAAATAAAAAATAAAAAATTTTATGTTCATAGTATTAATGACAAATTTACAAATTCGTCACCATTGGTCCCTTATTAGTGACAAATTTTTGTAGATTCGTCACTAATAGGCCTTTATTAGTGACGAATTATGGACCGTTACTAATGTTATGTCATTTTAAAAAAAAAATATTAGACGGAGAGTAGTAGTGATGGTTTTGAAACCGTCACTAATGCCCAAAACTCTTATCCCTTCCCGCAGGATATTTTCCCACACTTTCCCCTGCTCCTCGCTTTTCCCTTCTACTTCAGTTGGCTCCTACTCCCGCGAACCTCTCTCCCAATCTCCCACTGTTCTCGGCGTGGTACGTGCTATCCGCTAGACGTCTCAGGCTTGGTTGAAGCCCTAGCGGACTCGCGACCCCCGTCGAACCCCTTTCCCAGTCTCTCACTATTCCCAGCCGACTGACGGCCTTCTCACCAGACATCTTGGGTTTGGTCGGAGCCCTAGCCAACTTGCGACCATTGTTGAACCCCTCTCCCAGTCTCTTGCTACTCCCATGTTTCTCTTGAGACCTATATGCCTATTTTTTATTCCAGAAATATTTTGTATTTTGTTGGTGCTTTGGGATATCTATTTCTATCTTGTTTCTGCTTTAAAATTTTCTTCCTAAAATAATACAATATAAGTGATAAATTCTTATGGGGAACAATGATGGGAAAAGTGAAAGATTATTTCACTAATATAACAATTACTTATGTGTGTGTATGCTATAGATTGATTTCCAAAAATGTAAAAATACCTTCCCAACGAATGATGATTCTAGTGTGGAGCAAGGATGACCGCATGCTCTATCTTGATTTTTTAATAAAAGGTAATGCACCGAAGATGAATCACTAATTAATGGGGAAAGGACTAGTAATTGCATATGATTAAATTGAATAGGAGTAGAGGAGTCAACATCAATTCATCATTAAATACAATTTAAATGTTAGAGAATCAATATTTACATGGATAATAATAATCCAATTGAAATAGATAACAAAGGCACCTTTTGTTGAACAAATTAAAAGTGGTTCGGTTGGATTTGTTACTGAATGGAGGTGGTTGTGTGGTGGTGTGGGTAGTGAGGGGCTCATGGTGCTACCAAGAGTGGCAATTGGGAATGAGGGGCTTATAGCGCTACTAGTTTAGTGATCCTTTAGTTTGGCGTTCCTAAAGGAGCGCTTGTCCCTTTCTTTCTCATTTCTATCTTATTATATAACTATTTATTTTACTTTCATTTAGTGTGAAAACTTGTTGTTGCTAATGAGCAGAGGGGCTTAATTGTTGTATTTGTTTTTCTCTTATTGATCTTTTGTAGTGTAAGCCTCATCGTGAATCTTTCCGATGCTTATTAAAAGCGTAAATGTAATACCCCAACCTGGGTCTGTTAGGGAGCACTGCGTCTCTCCTCCTCCACTTGGACCAGACAACAAGGGGGCTGGCCTTATCGGACTAATGACTGGCCCCACAAACCAACACGTGTCCTTCTCAGTGTGTTTTTGTCCTCACTCACACACTTCCCGAGAAAACTTCCCAGGTGGTCACCTATCCCAAGATTGCTCCAAGCTAAGCAAGCTTAACTATGGAGTTCTTATGGGAAGACTCTTGAAAAGAAAGGTGCACATTGTTGATATGGGTAGTAACATCTAATCTTTTAAGCCTTTCATCCATAGGGTATCACAGTAAATGTAAATGTTTCATATACATGGATTTCCAAACAAAGCCTATAGATTTTCTGGGTAAAATGATACACTAAGCTAGGAGAAGTCATTTTCATAGATTTTCCAAGTGGAAAAGATGAATGTGCACTAGTGGGTTAAACTATGTCTAGGGATTCGAGAAATTGATGATTATTAGCATGATTACAAGGGCTTAATATCATATTTGTGTAGGCATTGTGTAATGTTAAATGAGAGTTATAATATGGCTATACAAGTGAGTGATTTGGAGATTCTCAATCAACTCCCTCTTTTGATTACACAAGCGTTGTAAGAATTTAGGTTTCTATTACTTTGTCTCATTGCTTTCTTCCTTTCATTGCTGAATCTATTTTAATGCACAATTGCTTAGGTTTTTGGGTATTTCTGGAGCTAGGAGATGTGGAATTCAAAATTCAGAATTATTTTTTAGGAGTTCTGGAGCAAAGAAAATTTGATACATTGTTGTAGTTTGAGTAATATTGTTTTGTTAGCAGATCTATCTGTTTGTGTAGTGTGAGAAAGAGTAGGTCACTTGCAGTCTTACCACACATTTTTGGAACCATTAAAATTATATTTGTTTAAATTTAGATTTGTCTATATTCTTGGTCCTTTTTTGGTATCACTTTATTTCTTTCTTAACTTTTATTTTACTTAATGGAATTTACTTGAATTTTTTACTCTCTATGTGATCATAACTTACCTTCTTTTAATGATTAAATGTAGTTTTCTATTTGTGGAGTGATTATTTAGTTTTAAGAAATCCTTGATATTTATTTATGCAAGATTTGGAATTAAAACATATTAAATAAAGTGCAGAAAGAAAAGGTTGGTCATTGGTGGTGTAGAATGTCCAATAATTATAGTACAATAACGTAAATAAACATATTAAATGTATTTTAAAATTTTAAAAAAGTTTAAATTTCAAATTTTTGATAAATTTTGTGTGATTCATGAAAAATTCAATGGGACATTTGAAATTGAGGGTTACCTCAACTTTCTTTTTTGTTTTCTATAGTCTGCTCATAATCTAAATTTAGTGTGGATAAAGTCTCAAATTCAATGGCTCTATGTGGGATGCAGCCTCACACAAACACCCTCATGAACAAATTTTTACAAACACAGCTGTATATATCGTTGAATTGAATTGTTGCTAATCTGCAACCAGTTCAAAACATTATGTTTCTATTTCCTTTGTACTAAATCAAATCATACTTCTTTTAAAGAAAATTTTAGTTTTCAATTTCTATGATCATCCTATTATTGGGTATTTATTTTTTCTCGATTGGTATGTTTATTCGTTTCACAAATTCTACTCAATTATTTTGATTCAAATGTCTTAATTAATTGTTATGGTTGTGTATGTCACTTTATTATTAGTATTAGTTATATATGGTCTGCAACATAAAATTTTTTTAAGGCACTTGTCCACTTGATATCAGGTAAGCCAAAGTTTCCTAATTTGCATAGCATTTATATGTAACATAAAGGAAAAAAAATCAAAACCAGTATGCTATTAGGCAAAATTTCAATTATCTCTACATGTTTTATGCATTGGTATAACGGACCAAATCCTCTACCATTTAAATATTAAGGTTTAATTTTAAGTTGAGACCATTAGACATGGACTACACAACAAGCAGTAGTCCATCTTCCATCCTACACTCACATCTATCTACAAGATTCTAATTCGAGGCCTCCAATATAACATTCTCAAAATTTAACAAATGGAATGCCTCTTTGAAGCCATAGATCGAATTACATATAATGCAGAGGAAGCATTAGTGTTTGAAATAAGATAACATCTAGCTATAACTTGTTATTTTGTTTTAGATCTACACCATTCTCTCCCAACATCTTGTTGCAATAATTTCTCTCTTGTACATTGGTCATTCTTTATCAATGGATAAAATGTCATAGCCATAAATCACCATTTTTCCCTTAGAGGAACTAATATTCATAATTTTCTTTTGCTATGGCTTGATTCTTTTGTGGTAAATTTGTCACGCACTCTAAATCATTTTTCTCTAGGCCTCTAGGGTGATACATGGTGAAAATTTTACTATTCCCAATATTCTAGAGTAATGGGAACTCATTTGAAAATTTTCAAGTATAACTCAAAGCTTCTTTAATTAGGCTATGCCTTTTACAGCAAATATTACTAGTTGAGCCCTTTAGGATTCTTGACTTTGTGTTCTCTATCTTTCTTGTTTGTTTACAAAGTTTGCCTTAAGTTGTTGGTCCAAAACCTCTTGCTAGGGATGCTACTATTTATTCAACAAATTTTTTATTAATCCCTCTATAGATCTTTTGGTATGCCATTGCCCCTACTCCCTAAGCTTTAAAATGTGAAGTGCAATCATGGAACTTAAATACTTGCATTCTCAGTCGTAAATTATATCATGAATTCATTATGATAGTGGAAAATCCTGTTTTTCTTCATTTGGTAAATACAATAGTTTGAGTGTTTTTAGGTTAAAGGGTTGGGAGTGGGAACTTCCATGCTGGTTTTAGGTTTGAATTATTGAAAGGGTGGGAATTTTTAACCATGCTATAATGGTAGAATAGAAAGTCTTAGGGCCTGTTTAGTTGTGAGAGATAATTTTTATTTTCATTTTTAGTTTTTTTTTTCAAATAATTAAAAAAAATCCAGATTATGAATTTTTATTTTCTAACATTTATATAAAAAATTTGAAAAACAATAAGTTTTGGCACTATTCCCTCATGGAGAATACTTTTATTTTTCATTTTTAAAAATTTTAAATAATTACAAAAAATACCATATTGTTTTTCAATTTTCTAAATTTGCATAGCAAAGTTGGAAAATATATTTTTCTTATTTTCTTGATTTCTGAATTTTTATATATGATTTTTGGAAATTTTAAAAAAATTATAATTTTCTATATTCTAATTATTTGGAAACCTAGAAATAAAAGAGTTAGCATTTTTTTTTAATTCTTTTAAGAAACTAAAAATGAAAAATAAAAACTATTGAATGGTTTTCTAGCATATTGAAGGCGATTTAATCTTTTAAAGACCTAAGCTGTGAATTCAAGCTAGAAGGTATGCATTAATAGGTTATGTCTCACATAGTAAATCAAATAGGTTCATAGACCTTGAAAACAACCTCGCGAGGTTTAAAAATTGCTTAAGAGGATATTTCTTGAATTTCAGGTTCAATGCTTGCAATTGAACGATAAACTTTCAAATTTATATAAATTTTAAAGTATCAAACTCAGTGCACATTATGAATAATTCTGATGATTTGTTGCCCAAAATAGTGTAGCTTATGAACAATCTTCAGATGGGGCACATCTACGTGCACAAAGTTGAGCAAGATTGCTTAGTACTGATCCAAATGAGTAGCAATTTGAACAGTAGACCTAGTTTGGTTACATCAGCTAGCTGGGTCAGCTGGAGAGAGTGGAATTTTTGGATTTTGTAATTTTAAGGTTTTTGAACATTGTGAATTGCATGCTGGTAGTGGAATTAGGTTCTCGCATGCTCAAACTCACTGGTATCTGCATGGTGCATATTATTGTGATTTGTTTGCTTGAATCTATCAAGTTATAGTGCAGAAATTTTTTCGAAATTGTTCAATTTACAGATGACACGCTACCGAAATTTCGTTAAATGGAATATGAAGTAAAATGCCAAATTAATTACTGCAATTTCATGTATTCATTGAAACCTAGACCCGTCCAAGAACGGTTACTATACATTCATTCCTAATCGTACATGTGAGACAAATCAATTGTTATATTTCAATTGATTGTTAGTCATACTATGTTGACTAATAATCACTTAAACATGTTAATTATTTGTTTCACTTACGATTAGTAATATTTGTATTTCAACCATTCTTGGATTGTCCAATGTAGACAGTTCAGGAAGTTGTATTTACATTGTTGTCATCATTCACACTTTGTCAACTGTCATTATATATTTCGAGCACATCTCTACTTATGTTCTCTGGGTGCATAGTGGGGTGTCGTAACAATTTGTTAGTGATGGAAAACTAGCAAAATTTTCACTTCCCCTATCTCGTGTACTTGGAGAGCCATAGGGAGATGCTGCTGAAATTTATAACGATTATGATGAAGGAATTTGAGCAATTGATTGCAATGTAAATGCAACATTCCTGAATGGGATAGGATCCGTACCCTTTAGAGTATGATGGTTGATTATAGGATTCACAA
The DNA here is from genome assembly GCF_029873635.1 of Malania oleifera. NCBI lineage: Eukaryota > Viridiplantae > Streptophyta > Magnoliopsida > Santalales > Ximeniaceae > Malania > Malania oleifera. The sequence goes on from NC_080425.1 coordinate 28,636,310, forward strand.
TGCATGCATGATAAACATTATTAGAATATAATGAACACCATTTACTTGAACATATTATAGGGTAATTAATGAACATGGATAAGAGTTGGATGAACGCTCGAGGTAGGTTTTTTCCAGAATATGTGAAAGGGGTACATGATTTCATAGAGTTCGCGCGTCCTCATGTAGACAAAGCCAGTAGAATAAGGTGTCCTTGCAAGAAATGCCAAAACATAACATTCCAATACATTGATCTGGTCCATTCACATTTGTTAGACTTTGGAATGGAGAAAAAGTACACAAGATGGGTGTTCCACGGTGAAGATTACAAAGTTCAGAGCGATAATGATGACGATGAAGACGAGGGGGCAAATATAGTAGGTGATGATACACATTTGGAAGGGTTAATCAAAATATTAGGTGAATTGCAAAGGGGGATTGCAGTGGACATGGGCGACATCAGTGTGTCGTGTATTGGTGATGAAATTACTTCAGCAGGTACCATACCTTGCGATTCTAGTACATTGAATCGACTCAGTAAACCATTTGCTAATCTCATGAGGGATGCACAGGTGCCCCTATATCTAAACTGTAAAAAGTTCTCCAAATTAGAGTTTCTGATAAAGTTGCTTCATGCAAGGACAATGCATAAGTTATCTCAGAGTGCATTCAACATGCATTTAAGCCTCATTAAGACAGCACTGCCTGATGGTGAAACACTTCTTAAGTCTTTTTATGAGGCGAAGATATACATGCGTGAATTGGGTCTCAGTTACACTCCAACACATGTGTGTAGGTATGATTGTGTACTATTTTATGGTGAGCATGAAAATGCGAATGGGTACCCAGAATGTGGTGAACCGAGGTATACAACTAATAAAAAAAAAGGTAAAAAGATTCCCAAAAAAGTTTTACAATATTGTCCATTTATCCTGCAGCTGACATGATTGTATATGTGCAAAAATACTGCTATAGATATGAGATGACATCAAGAGAAACGTCTTCAAGATGGAAACACCTTTAGCCATCCAGCGGACTCCAAAGCTTGGGCCGAATTTGATAAAATGCATCCGTCGTTTGCTAGTGATCCTCAGAACATCGGACTTGGCCTTGTTTCAGATGGGTTCAATCCTTTCAGTAACATGACCAACCCATATAGCATGTGGCCAATTATGATGATGTCATACAATATGCCGCCATGACGATGTATAAAAGAACCTTTCTTTTATATGTCTCTGCTGATTCTTGGACTGAGAGCACCTGGTAATGATATTGATGTTTACCTGTGTCCGTTAATTGACGAGTTGAAAGAATTATGGGAAAAAGGAGTGGAGACATTTGATGTGGAACCGGGACAACATTTCGGATGCATGCTGCAGTCTTGTGGACAATTAATAATTTCCTTGCATACGGCAACCTATCAGGTTGGAGCACAAAAGGTTACTTAGCATGCCCAGTATGTAATAAGGATGTTGGGTCCTTATCCTTGAAGCATGGCCGCAAGTTATGCTTTATGTGTCATCGTCATTTTCTACGAACTGGACATCCTTGGAGGATTCGTGGCGTTAGAAGCTTCAATGGAAAACCTGAACGAAGGTCGCCGCCAAAGCGGCTAAGTGGGGAAGAGATATTAAACCAGCTAAGGTTGATCGGAGATGTGAAATTCGGGAAACCACCGACTAGTAGAAAAAGAAAACGCGCTAAGTGGGAGTTGAATTGGAAAAAAAGAAGCATCTTCTTCGAGTTTCCATATTGGAAAGATCTTCTACTATGCCACAACTTGGATGTCATGCACATCGAAAAGAACATTTGTAAGAATGTCATTGGTACATTGCTTGATATAAATGGGAATACAAAGGACATTGCAAATGCTCGCTGAGATATGGAAGACATGGGAATACGACCTGAGCTGCACCTGTTTCGTGATGGGGACAAAATTCTCATGCCATCAGCTTGTTGCACATTTTCGAAGGATGAGAAGAATAAATTTAATTGTTGAAATCAGTGAAGTTCCCTGATGGATATGCATCGAACATAGCTCGATGCATAAACACGAAGGAAGGGAAGATGCTAGGAATGAAAAGTCATGACTATCACGTCCTTCTACAACGGGTTCTACCCATTTTCCTTCGTGGACACTTGACTGAAGATGTTCGCTTAGTGCTGATTGAGCTGGGATTCTTTTTTCCGCAGTTGTGCTCAAAAAAATTGAGCGTAAATGTACTTGAACGGTTAGAGGATGACATCGTGATCATACTATGCAAGCTGGAGAAAACTTTTTCGCCAGCATTCTTCAATGTGATGGTCCACCTAACTATCCATTTACCAAGGGAGGCCATAATTGGAGGACCAGTTCAATATCTTTGGATGTATCCTATTGAGAGGTAAAGTATAAAGTCCTTGTATAATGGTCACGTGATTTCCCTGTTTTTATTTTTATTTTCTTTATTGTGTCTACAAGTCTATAATTCTACGTAAAATGCACAGGTTCTTGTCCACTTTGAAGGGGTATGTGCGCAATAAGGCACGGCCGGAAGGTTCAATCATTGAGACGTACATTGGCAGTGAATGTCTTGCATTTTGCTCAATGTATCTACATGATATTGACACAATGTTCACTTGTGATGAGCGAAATGCAGACGTTCATGCTATTAATGCCAAAGAAGAAGAACCTAGGAGCTCTATATTTCAAGAAAATGTTCGGCCTCTCAGTGCACGAGTTTATGATTTCATTGATATAGACGACATTTTTACATCCTCAACAATTGTGATGAAATTGTTCCAAATATCAAGTACGTGGTTCCAAAATCATTACTTTGCATTGTATTTACATATGCATAATTATATACTTACTTGACATTAACATGTACTACTGTTGCATATAGTAAACATAAAGTTGAACTCCTGACCCAAAATGAACGGAATATTGACGAAAGACATAAGAAGGAATATATCAACTGGTTTGGGAGTCGTGTAAGTAACAAAAACTACTTGAGTCAAAAGCAATATGTGTTTTCACTATTGACGGTTTATTCTTCTAAACTCCTGTTTATTTAATAGATGAAAGTCATGTTTTATAATAAGGAACCAATGACAAGTAAAGATTTGTACGCGTTGGCATGTGTCCCCGATCAACGAGTTAACTGCTACAACGGTTGCATTGTTAACGGGTTATGATTTCAAACAAAGTCCCTCGAACTGCATAGAAGAACCCAAAATTGTGGGGTTGTAGTGCTAGGCACAGAAGGTGATGAAGAAATTGACTACTTTGGTGTGTTGGATGACATTATAGAGCTTAGCTATGGAGCAAACAGAGTCGTCCACCTGTTCAAGTGTACCTGGTGGAACATCGGTAATAAAAAGACTGGGATAAACACCAATGCCTACTTCACCAGTGTCAATTTTAGTAAGACCTGGTATCAAAATGACCCTTTCGTGCTTGCGACGCAGGCAGAACAAGTGTTTTACCTTAAAGACACCAAATTGAAGGGTGAATGGAATGTGGCCCAAAGATTCCTCCCTGAAGTTTGTACGCTATCGTAGAAGTTACAGATAGTGAGATGAGTGCCAGTAAGACTGCATTCCAAGAAAATGAGCCATCTATCCACGTAGCAAAGCAATCTGCTACAGATGTTGTCGAAGAAGGCGCTGATCCTTTACCATTGCATAGGGATGGTGCCATAGCAGAACACGTAGGGACTGTTGACATTACAATTGAACCTTCTATAGACGTTCATTTCATTGACGATGAGGAAACTGATGGGGAAGATGAAACAGGGGTCGAGTACTGTAGTGAAGAGGAAGACACTTTAGAAAGTGAGGATGATATCGATATTGAGAAAGTATAGGGGGTTAAGCATGTTATTTTTGTCACTATGTATATGATATGTGTAAATAACTTAAAAATAGATGTATGTTGCATCCATCTAATATTCATACTTCTTATATTTACTTGTCTATTAATTTGTAGATATGGCACCAGGAGGCCAACGTTGGATAAATCCTTTCAGGCACACGAGTACATCGCATGAGGATGATTTGACATCCTCTAGACCAGTGGACCCCATCGTCCTGATGCGGCAACACCTTTTTCTGAGCCATCGGAACCTCGGCCAGACATGGATACCACTTATACGACTGAAAAGCAGGGTGAGTTGCCAACCGTCATGAGCAATGTTGGTATGGATACGATTAATTTATTTACATGTCAACTGTTGATAATAGTTATTCACGTGTATGATTATAATGTTGTTCTTAAATTAACTCTACTTGCAGGATCTATGTCCACGGTCAGGTCAGGTCATGGTGCAAAAAAGAACATGTCGCTGAAGAAGCAACTGGATAGGACTAAACAGCAGATTCGGATCGACATTCCTCCAGGATACACTGCCCCGCTGAACGATTGGTGCACTACGTGGATGAGGGAGCTTAACATTATATGCCGATAGTATGCTCCAGTCACCTCATTCAGCTGGCCGCAGGTGACTCAAAAGCAGCGCATGGTTCTTTACATATGCATTTTAGTAAGTTCCCAAACCCTATAAAGTTGTTTTTAATTTAAATGTTTTTTTACTTTAATATACTAGCCAATTAACAACTGTCTAACATTGTAATTGTATTACCTATATATGTAGGAGGAGTTTGATATGGACATCCTCGAGGATGATCATGTGAGGAGGGCGGTCGACGTCCAATTGTGTAATAAATTTAAGAGCTATTGCTAAAAAATACGCTCCCATTTCAAGCGATGGGAGATGAAACAGAAGCGTGGCCATATGATAAGATATCCCAAGAAGATTGGGACGTGGTGTGTCGCCATTTTCGCGACCCGCACTATCAGGTGATGTGTTTGTATTATAATCACTAATTTTTCACAATGATGTCGCTAAGATGTCGTCATTACATCTTCCTTGTAGGCCATATGTGAAACAAATGTTGCAAACCGGAGCAAACTCCCTACGACGCATTGCGGTGGATCAAGGCTATTCATAAATCATCACTAGGTAATTACTATATATAAAATTATTCGACCATTACATGACATAATACTAATGATGTCTTATATGATAATGTAGCGTGATCCCAAGACTGGTGCAGAGGAGCTGCTGTCGGATCTGTATCAGAGAACATACCAACGACGATCGGGGGAGTGGTGCGAGGGTGCGCAGGACAAACATGTAAGTGAAGAAAAAGATTTAGTTTATTACTTTATTCAAAACATCAAAGTTGTAGTCTTACTTATTCCTTTTTATCATTTTCATGATTGAAATTAGGCACGGATGGTTAAGCTGAGGGATGCACCAGTTTCAGAGGGGAGTCAGCACATGATAGATTTCGAGATCACTTCCCAGGTGCTTGGGCAACGAGCGGGGGGCTAGGTGAAAGGTCTTGGAAGTGGTTGCATCGCCCCAACAACATCATCATCCATAGGTGCAGCGGCTTGTGCAGAGATGGAACGACAGCGTCAAGAGGCCGAGTATGATAAGCAGGAGATGGCTCGACAAATGCAGATGATCGCTATGTAGAACGCGGAATTGAGATCGGAGGTCTCCAGCTTTCGAGCCCAAATGCAAGCCATGATCGATAGACAAGCACAGTTAGAGGAAAGGATGCTCCAATTTGGACCAAACGATGTGGGTGGCTCCTCTGATTAATTATAATATTATAATCACAAATTGAGTTTCATGTTAAATCATGCTAGTCTAGAATGCCTCCTGCATGGCGGATGCAGTTGATGTGTATTGCATTAATAGGCAACATAAATTTGAAGGCTAATTCACCATTGTGAATGTTTTGGCTTCAATAGAAGATGGTTGGACTAAAATTCAAAGAGTTATGAGCCGAATAGATCGGGAGAGGAAGGGTCTCAAGGGAGTTAAAATGTAGGTTTTGAGACGTGAAATTTCTATTTAATATAAGGGTAAACTTAACATTACATATTTATCACTTTAAGGACTATCAAAGTTTTCTTTTATTCTTTAAGAAGTAGTTCAATGCTAGTTGGAAGGTCATATGTATTGCATGTAATTTTATGTAAATAATGTAAATAATAATGTGTAAAATATTTTTATAATTTCAATAAACTTTAGATATATTTTCAAGATGAGTTAATAATATATTGTCATAATTTAGTTTACCAATATTAAAGCGTGAATATTCAAAGTTATTTATAAAAATTAACACCTTGTTTAAAAATTATAAAATACAAACATTGATATGAGATATTATTATAACACCATATAAATATAGGACTCATGGACGTGAAAAATCTTAATAAAAAAGATTATGACACTAATGCTCTGATTAACCTTTTGAAAAAATTTGAAATTTTAATATTTACACAATAAGATGTTTTTTAATTGTTTTTTTTTTTTTAATAAAAATCTTGGTATATGAATTATTAGGGAAATATTAACAATTTATTATAATTTCTAAATTGCCATTTGTTATATAAAATCTTGATCAATTAGTGAGTTTTTTTTTTTTTGATTGTATACCTTTCCCTCTTCATCAACCCAGACAGCACCCAACACCTCTGGTGTCTTCAGTGAATACATGGGAGCTGAGTTCAAACATGTCACATTTTCAGACGTACCCATTAACCCACAAGTCTAATTCTACTTCATTCTCTCCTTCGTCATTGATTGCACTATCTTATCTTCTCCTCGTCCAACAAATAGAGTCTAATTCTACTTCATTCTCTCCTTCGTCATTGATTGCACTATCTTATCTTCTCCTCGTCCAACAAATAGAAACTTAAGCATCTTCTGGGATTCAGATGATCTCAGCCCCTCCCATGTTTCTTCCATCAAGGGTAAACATTCGAATGTCAAAGTAGCATTTTAAAGTTGATCCTAAAACTTTTGCTCAATGCATAGGGCAACTCATAGCGACCCTTAAGGAGAATGGGGTAATCTCTTTTGCTTCTATAGCTCCATTTGATGATAACGAAGTTCAGAAACATCACTTGGCTCTGTGGAAGAGTTATGGAAACCTCATAGACTATGTTAATTTTCAATTTTACGCATATGATAATAGAACATTTTTGTCTCAGTTCATTAGCTACTTCAATACCCAGATGATTCGGAGGTATGTTATTTTGTGTATAGTACGATAGTGGCAAAGCATATTTATGTCTATTTGGGTCTCACATCGATTTTTCAGGATATGTTTAAGTCATTTAAAATCTTTTTAACGAGCATATTGTCGGATGACTCGAGATAACAATTTTTATTTAAATTATGAATTTAAGATATGGTTACATGTATTACTGTCGTGAATATGCTACATGATTTCACGCTAGTCTAGAATGCTTCCTGCATAGCGGATGCAGTTGATGTGTATTGCATGCTGGTAGTGGATATAGGTTCTCGTGTGCCTTCAACTTCTTATAAATGATCTATTTGAACCTATCAAGTGCAAGTTTTGTGGGAAAACGTCCAATTTACAGACGACATGCTACCAAAATTGCGTTAAAATTTTTCTAAACAAAAAGAAAAGATAGACTTAGTTTAATGTTAAAATATTTTTGAAAGGATGAGTGAAACTTAAGAATCATAATAAATGAGGAAATGTAGACTAAGTTCATTTAGAACGGACATTTATTTATTTGTTTTTGGTTTGGTAAGCTTAAAGCATTCATTGTCGTGCTGAAATCATTGAAAATATTATATACACTTGGCTGAGGATTTGAAAATTTGAAAAAGGCATACATTAAATATATACATAACTCACAAGGAGCATTAGTTTCATAATTATTTAAATTAAATGCTCTCATCATCTCATAACGTTCATGCCCAAATGTCTGGATGAATAACAATATTACACTGAACCCAATACTATCCATTGTTCTCTGCTATTTATATTCTAAATTTAGATATGATTACATGTATTACTATCGCGAATATGCTACATGATTGCATACTAGTCTAGAATGCCTCCTACATGGCAGATGCAGTTGATGTGTATTGCATGTTGGTAGTGGATATAGGTTCTCGTGTGCCTTCAACTTTTTATGAATGATCTATTTGAACATATCAAGTACAGGTTTTATGGGAAAATGCCCAATTTACAGACGACATGCTGCCAAAATTGTATTAAAATTTTCCCAAACAAAAAGAAAAGATAGCCTTAGTTTAATGTTAAAATATTTTTGAAAGGATAAGTAAAAACATTTGCCATGTCCGAGCAAAAAAAAAATTGCCATGATCTAGTGGCTTTTCAGCTGTTGAGTGAACACTATAAATCCCTTGTAGTCATCTTTAGTTTACAGAATGCTTATTCCTAGGAATAGAGATAGTTGTAATAGAAGAATTTGATAATTTGTATTAAAAATGTATTATAATGCACAAATGAAAATTTATAATTTCTTATCAATCATAATTTCTTATCAAACATAATGAAATTGCGTTAAAATTTTCCTAAACAAAAAGAAAAGATAGGCTTAGTTTAATGTTAAAATGTTTTTGAAAGGATGAGTAAAAACATTTGCCATGTCCGAGCAAAAAAAAAAAAAATTGCCATGATCTAGTGGCTTTTCAGCTGTTGAGTGAATACTATAAATCCCTTGGACTATCTTTAGTTTGCAGAATGCTTATTCCTAGGAATGGAGATAGTCGTAATAGAAGAACTTGATAATTTGTATTAAAAATGTATTATAATGCACAAGTGAATTTATAATTTCTTATCAATCATAGTAAAGAGTAGACAAGTAATGGCCTTAATTTCATCAAAGATATACCTTCCATATTCCATGTTGAGTGGAAGAATGATGAATAAATATGAAATGACTATTATCTCTATTCCTAGATATCTTCTTATATTCCGTCCTATTCGTAGGAATAGCTGTTCAGTGAACCAACAAAACCTTAATGTATTTGGCAAACTTTTATGAGGCATCCCACTCATCATCTAATGTCAATTGTTCTCATGTGGTGAGGTGCCCTATTTTTGTTAGTTGTTTGTGGTCAGCTTGTGAAAGTAGCTTGGGCTTGTTCAGTTGTCAAAAATAAATTTTCATTTTTCATTTCTAGATTTAAAATGACCAAAATATAACCTGGTTTTGAATTAATATAGATGTCTTCAAAACAGGGAAATGTGCTGACATTTTTTATTTCATTATATTTTGAAAATAGAAAACAAAAATTATTTTCCAATACTAAACTAGTTGTTATATTTTCTGATACTCAACAATGAGGGGGGTATCTTTTGCATGGAAAATTTGTCAAGCATCAATTTATACTACTGAATATTGTTGTATTTGTTTTGATTTTTCTTTTATGTTGGGCATCTCGGCTAAATGCATTGGTTAAATGGTTTTGCAGATATATTTTGGAGGGGAAAGAGCTAGAATTCTACATGAAGAAGATCCAAAGGAAGAAGGGAAAGAAGGAAAAGGGAGCAGGTGCTGCCTAAAGTTTTGTTGCCTAGAGACCGTTTTCATTTTTCTCAATCCCATATCTCATTTCAGGCATTGGACTCTCAAAAGATTTATAGATGAATTTGTTTGTTTATCTAAACTTTGTTTCTTGTGTTACTGTTCAATGCCTCATTAGAATATATCAGACAACATTGTCTCTTATAGTTTTAATTATTATTTGAACAAATGGAATTTTTATATTTTAATTTGAATTTGTACTAGTATTTGTATTTGAATTTTGAATATTTTTAAATAATTTTTGTTATCTGAACATATGTTATTTCTTCATTTTAATTGAATTTGTATGAAATTTTGAATGGTTTCAGTTTATGTATTTGAAAATGTAATTATAGATTTTTATATAAGAATTCATGATTAAAAAAAATTAGTATTAAAAGCTTTTTTTATTTTTCTAATTATTAGTGAAGGATTCAAATTCGTCACTAATACCCTACTATTAGTGATGAATTTGAATCCTTAAAAAATAACTTACTTTTAGTAACGAATTTCGGATTCATCAATAATACAATGCTAGTAGTGACAAATTTTTAATTCATCACTAATACCGCTTCTATTAGTGACAAATTTTTAATTCGACACTAATACCATACTAGTAGTGACGAATTTCTAAGTCGTCACTAATACTCTTCTATTAGTGACGAATTTCTATTTCGTCACTAATACCCCTACTATTAGTGACGGTGTTAGGGTTTTAGTGACGGATTATATTCGTCACTAATATTCCATTATTAGTGACGAAAGTTATATTCGTCACTAAAAGTTTGTAGTAATGACACATATAGCAACTATTTTAAAACTGTCACTAATAATCATAAATTCGTCACTAATACTATTAGAAACGAATTTATGACTATTATTCGTCACTAAAAGTTACTAGTAATGACACATATAGCAACTATTTTAAAACTGTCACTAATAATCATAAATTCGTCACTAATACTATTAGTGACGAATTTATAACTATTAGTGATGGATTTGATCCGTCACTAATACCCTGATTTTTTGTAGTGTAAAATCCCCTACAAGCATCCATGGTCCCTGCGTAGTACTACCAACCTGGAAAATATCATCCCACAAAGTTATTCTTGCCACAATAAAGTTAGATCCATAAATAAAGCTAATAATCATTCTGTTGGCAATAATTAAGCATTTAAAAAAACAATGTATAGCTTGAGCATTCATATGACATACCTGGAGCTACACTTTCTAGGGATTCCAGTTTACAAGAATTCTCCCTTCCCTGTGGTGTTCAAAATTGTTCACTTGCTCTCACAAACAAAACTTTTTCCTTATCATAGCGTCTAAGTTTTCTATTGACAGCTTAGTTTCCAAAAACCCAAACATATCCACTTTATTTTTTCTAATGAGGTTATGAACCCCATTTTTCTTTAGGGGCTTGTTAAATCCCCTAATATTCCAACTAGAAACCTTCATCTTAATTTAGAAGGGGCTTTTAACCCCATTCCAAACACTAAAGGATTGAAGTGTGTAACCTTGCCTTTCTTCTTCTCGTTGCCTGGAATGAACTCATTCATCTTCTCCTTTCCTTTGTCTTTCAATTTGCTAACATCCTTTTCCCCAACCTCATCTCTGGAAAGCCCAGCTCCTACCCTCTTAGCTTCTTCTACCTTACCAAATTGGTTGTCAATCCTTTCTGGGGGTTGGCCAAATCCAATAGTCTCATTACCCTTACTGGAAACACCATTACTAACAGGATCTGAATTCAATGGAAGCCCATTTGTAACTGGAACTGTATTGTCCCAGATTACCTATAGCCACCTTCCTACTAAACAAAAGATCTCCCTGCAACTGGGAGGACGAAGACCTGTGCCATTGTTATGCTAAAGGTACCAGTGGACCTATTGAACGTCGTGACTCGACTCCAGTCACCTTAAGATTTTCTCCTTCCATGGCTAACAGTATATGTGAATTAAATGCATTTCCTCCAGCAATTACCTTACGAGCAGCCTCCCATCGACTATTGAAATAATGTGCAGCACGATAAAATGCTAGTTGTACAAGGGTCGTTATTAGGAGGCTACAAGCTCCTTTTAGGATGACATTGAAACACTCCACAAGGTTAGTGGTCATATTCTCAAACGTTCGTCCACCGTTGTGGCACTGAGTCCATACATGATGAAGGATCTGATTAAAAAATGCTTTTTCTGGTTCTCCGCCTTCAAAAATTATCCTCTCCGTCCACTTGTCAAATTTTCTTACTTGATGCTCCATTCTTGCTTGCTCTACCATACACTTAGAATTAACACTTGCTACATTAGTATTGAGGTTGCTTACCACATGCCGAAGGCAGAATCGATGGTGGGCACGTGGTAGTTGCCAATAACGATTTTGTTGCGTCGTAGCCAGAATGCTTGGATGCCTATCTGATATAAGGTAAATGTTGTCTCTATTGGTAACAGAACAAAGACAACATAGAAACCAATTCCATGTGTCGAAACTTTCCTTTTGGACAATGATAAATGCAAGGGGAAAAATTTACCAATTTGCATTTGGGGACGTAACAATAAGGAGTTTACCTTTATACTTACCATACAAGTGTGTCCCGTCTACACATATAACAGGATGGTAATGGCTAAAACTCTCAATGGATGCTGCAAATTATCAAAATGCAAATACCAACGTTGCGGTATTTTCTCATCCTGCAACAGAAGTCCACCTCCACTTGACTACAGTACCAGAATTGTACGCACACGTTGCTTCCATCAACTTCGACAATGTTTGATATGACATCTCCCAATCGCTGACAACTTGAGCAATGACCTTCTATTTGCCCAATCACACCTTCTTATACTAGATCAAATAGCCAAAGCAACGATCTATGAATTCAATCAATGTGGCGATTGATGTAGATGCATCTCCCCTAATCATACTAACTATCTCCCCAGCAATTAGGGATGATGTGATTTGGTTATTGTCCTGTGATAGTAGTTCATTCAAACACGTGTGTGGGCCACCATATTGAGTGATTTCGAATAAATTGTGTTTCTTTTGAAACATTACAGACAATCTACATCTCCAAAATAGAGTCCTTACACTTTGCAACCTACAACACTGGGTTAGACTATGCCACGTAGAAGTCATGGTGAGTTTGAGTGTGATAAATATGCATCACAACTATCAACTAATGATTTGACCTGAAGAGCATCCCCTTGCGCAACTTGGATGACTCATCCTAATGAGTCACTTGTATAGGAAGCTCCTTTTGGTGTGGCACATCTGCGGCATCTACATCAATTTGAGCGTACATCGAAGAATCGACCATAAACTGTGTGTTGTAGATGGCATCATTCTTTTCACGGGTGGGGGGGGGGGGGGTAGGTTCACATCATTGGTGAACTCATTTAACCCTTTAGAGGTTTCTTGCTCAAACATTTCTTCGTCTTCTAAATTAACATCGTTTGTAATGTTCATCCCCTTGTTTAACGTAATGTTCGCAATGGCGAACAAATCAACAAGGACTTCAGTGTGCCCTCTTTATTCATCTGTGTGATAAATAGGGATTTCATATGTCGGCGACTCGAACGACTATCTTGGACATTCATTCAAATCCATAGTATACGTCCCACCAAACTCCGCACTCTTGTACTCCTCATCCATACCACACGCAGTCATTTCATAATGATGTGTTTGTTGGGTGTCTTCTTCCACTTCAGCCACATGTTTGGCAGGCGTCTTCATCTACCTATCCTCGGCAACACCAATTTGAGGAATGGTCTCCACATATAATTGCACAGTTATATGTGTCGCTCCGGAGTTGTGTGCGTCCAACAAAATGCACAAACCATAGTCATCTATTATAGGAACAACCTCATAGAGTACTGTATCATTTAACCGCCAATATAAGGTATATTGCAGTCACTCGCAATGCATATTGGTTTGTATAAATATGCAAATATTTGTATATCTTCACATACAATTTATTTAATTTAGCCCTATTGTCAATTCAAATTGCTCGAACATCCTTAGTACTATAACTAACACCTTCTAATCTTGTGATAATTCTCTCCCATATACAACAACACAGTCACCGAAACACTGCTTGAGCTTCCTATCATTTAAACCGACCCTCAGGAAATAGTAAAAACCTACGAAAAATAAAAAATGTATATATAAGCACATGACAAAACACGAAGTTATTGTTTTTATTGGTGATTTTCTATTTTAATTGCAAATACACAGCACGAGTCTATCTCATTTTTTAATTCAAATTTTTACAAGAATGGATTTTATTTTTTTTTAGGAAAAGAGGGCGGCACCTCCATTTATTTATTAATAAACCCTCACTTTTGGTAGAGGAATACTATGGTTACAAGTTAAAACCAACCAACTAAACTAGGACAAACAAAATTAAACATAACTAACAAAGGAGATAAAAACATAAAAACTACCAAAAACAAAACGAAATACACCAAACAAAACTCTAGAGATGAACTAACGACGAATGAAAACAAGACCCCACCTATCAATCTGAAGGATACCTTTCAGATAACGTGGTAGAATGTGTTGTTTTTCGTAAATTACATTGTTTCCTCTTTCTCCTTCTTTAGTAAGAAAATCAGCCGCACTATTGCCTTCCCTATATTGATGCATCACCATAACATTCACTCCTTCTAACTTTACCACATTTGAGGTATCATTAATATTTATTTTTAAATTTTTAATTGTGTTTGAAAAAAAAATATTTTTCCTAATTTTTATCTAAAGATAAAATATAATAAATTTAATTTTTTTTTCGGACAAAATTGTAGATCCAACTAGACCCTTGTTAATTCATATTAGACTCAAAACAATTTTGCTATTGAGATTTGATTAGAATCATAGTCTCAAATTTATATTCTCTCAAACAAAACTTGATTTTTAATAGAAGATTAAGCATTATTTTTTTAAAACTATAAACAATAAATAAAGTGGATGGAACCAAATTACATGTGAATAAAGTATGATAGTCCAAAAAAATAAATTTTTTGTAATAGAGAACAAATCAACAACAAAAAAATCTAACTAACACCAAATTGTACAAGAACAATTACACATAAAAATAATAGCAAATTCAAATAATTAAATAAAAAAAGAATAAATCCTAACCTCAAATTGGGGGTTTTCAAATGATACTTTCAGTCACAAAATTTGGTTCAATACAACCAAATTGAATCTTTCAAATACTAGTTTATACTACAAACTAAAACAATTTTTGAATCAAACTAAAGAATTTTAATGAAATATCACAATGTTTGGTTCCTCCTTTAAGCTTTAGCAAAAGAAACATACATTATCTCCCCTTTATATACCTTTCTTCCCAACGTTCGGCTTCTCCTCCTCCTTCACAATGTTTGACTGCAACGGCAACGGTCACCTGCTGCGCAACGTCCAATTGTCCGGCTAGTCAGTTATGCACTCTGCACCCTATAATTTCGCGAGAAAAATGAAGGAAGACTTCAAAAACCCAATGAAAACTCGTTGAATGATCCAACTATTTTTGCTGTTACATGTCAAATGGTGTCTGGCTTTTTCAAGCAAAACTTGCTGGTTCGTACAGCGACTTTATTTCGTATTAAAGTGGGAAATAAAATTCTCATCAGATCGTTATTTAATATTTTAATATAAAATAAAAAATAAAAAATCGTCAAACAGGACCCATAAGTTACTTACAGCTTAACAAATTAGGTAAGAGGAGAGTGGGCAGGTGTAGTTCACTAGTTCCAGGATTCCTACATCAATGTCAAACCAAACCAAAAGCTGGGGTAACGTTGAAATGAGCAAAGACCAAAGACCAAAGGCCAACATATCTGACCCAACATGAAGACTAAGACCCATGCAAGTCTCTTTCTTTTCCTAACTAAATGCACAGTGCGGGCCACTAGGCCAGGCATGACCACTATCACCTTAGCGCCACTTTCTCCACCCACTCTCTTCCTCTCACATCATTTGTTTAGCCTCCACCAGTCCCACTCTCCATTTTTTGAGGAAAATTCTTAATTAATGGATAATGGTTGAAGGGGATTTTAAATTTATATTTGTATCGCACAATATAGAATTTTATTTAAATTTATTTATTTAAAATTTAAAATTTATGCTCTCAAATACACCACTGATGTTATAGATTCATGTCATTAATATTTGCTCACATTATTATATTAAAAAAGGAGAAACAGAATGAGACCCACTTATTCTATGTTTGGAGAAATCTTGAATTTGGAGTTGTATTGGATTATCTAAATCCACTCAAATCCGAATTTAAGATTTAAAATCTATGCTCCCAATAGCAACGTCATTATATTAATTATATTCGTGCCTCGTTGACCCTAATAGTCACAGGATGTGTATTTTTTTTTTTTTTTTGAAAAACCTTATTAGGTTTTTTCAAATTGAAGAAAATTCGAGAAATAAAAGAAAATATAGAACTTTTTAATGTTTAACTTACTATTTTTTTAAAAAAAAAAATTTATAATAAATTAATAAAAAAATATTTTTACATATAATTGAAATTTAATTTAAAATTTTTTAATTATACTCAATTTTTTATTTTTAATAATATTTTATATAAAATGAAATGTAATAAAAATAATTTATTTTTTGTTTTTATACTTTTATTTAAATAAAATCCTTAATCGAGACGTAGAATTAACCCTCACTGTCCCGTATTAGAAATAAATCCTCCCAAAAATCAAAGACACCCACAACAGAAAGTTGAGGGAAGCTAATAATAAGCCTACTTAAAATTAAAGAAAACATAAAAAGGAGTAGATATATGTCAGTCTCATATACGCAGTAACTTTTTTCTTCATTCTTTTGAGCATAAACATACTGGCATAACTTTCACAATCCATACAACTCAATCACACATATCTATATTGCGTTGGCTGTGGGGCTAGACAGCGTGGACGAGGAATTAGCTTAAGTACCTCGTGACGCCACCAGTTGTTAACTTTTTGAGTCCGTCTCCTGTTTTGATTATGACAAATTACAGTATCTCATTTATGTGCGAAGTGTATGAACATGTTTACTTTTCTAAGCATGAAAGACAGATAAGATATGAAAGCCGAGAAGCACTTAAACGAACACATCATTTGGCGCAATCCATGATATTACAAAGGAGTATACAACATGAAGTTCTTTTACTTTTCTTTCAAGTTGTATTGTAATTGTAATAAGTTCTTTTTTATGGTTTGTAATAATCTGCATATCATGCATAATAGGTTTAAATGCTCAAAATCGTAGAATGACTTTACGGATCACCTTGGTCGACCGATGTCAGATTTTTGGGGTTAACTCTCAAGACCATAGATTGACTTTAGCTCCCCATAAACACTTCATAAAAATCCCCTTTAACTTAAAAGTTATACTATGAGTAATAGGGGTGAATTCTAATAAGATTCAAAACCTAAATAAATAAATGAAAGTGACTCGGTCGACCGAACATAGTTAGTTATATTTAGCTCAGTCAACCAAACCACTTAGGGGTCAACAGTTTGACCAAGGCTCAACCGACCTAACGGTTTTGAACGTATCTTCCACAGTCGATCGAACTGGCTCATGTCTGACACCCAACTGTTCAACCGACCAAACCTATAGTTCATTTGTGATCGAGTCGATCAAACTATATGAATAGTAGACCGAACTTAAAATATAGTCGACCAAACCTCAAAACTTTCAAAATCGCCTTAATTCAGTCAACTATATCTGTAGTTCAAAAGTTCCTCGGTCAACCAAACTTGACAAATGGGTCAATCGAACTTAAAATATAGTCGACCAAAACTCTCGGGTTGTCACATTTTTAATTGCAGTAATTGGGGTTAATTTTTAATTAAACTTTTTGAAAATTCCCAATAGGTCCCCAACGGTCAAAATTTGATGGATATCTATATATACCCCCTCATTTGCCTTGATTAATAAAAGTAATTAGGAAAAATTCTTTCAAATCTTTTATACATCTTTTTCTATATACTCAATATTTTAAGCATATTTTTCATACTCTCTTGCATACTTATTAGAAAATATCATTTTGAAATAGAGAGTTTGTTTTTCTAGTTCTCCTCACTTGCAAATCAATTGTAAGGTGTATGAAGATTTGATTGTTTTATTGTGTGCATATTTCAAATCATTTCCTTGGAATTACTCCCTCACATTCATACATATTTGAAAAATCTTTTTAAGAGTTTTGCTTGATTGTTTATTCTCATAATATTTCGTATATAAATATTTGATTGAAAATAACTTGTTTTTAGTTTACTAGTCTTTGCATTCAAATTGCAAGACTTGAGAGCTTGCATACTTTATTTGATAAATCTTTTGCAAGCTTAAAACCCTAAGTATTTGTTGTGATTATATTTGATAAAATATTTGTGTGATACTTGATTAGGGTTTTGAGGTAACCTTGAATATTCACTCATTGAAAATATTAAATTTTCAAGATCTCACTTGAGCATAAATACTATTATCTATGAGTGCATCGATTATTGTTTGTGCATATTGGTACATATTTGCTTAGTTGAGAAGCATTTGAATTGTATGCAATTTTATATTCATTGCTGTAATTCTAGGCGTGGTCTGAAGAGGTGTTGATCTAGCCCATAGGATCGATTGTAATTCAGGCATGGCTTGAGGTGGGTCTTCTCCGCCCAGTTAAGGAGAGGTTGTAAAGGTTGAGGTCAGCCTTGGTAATTTGAGGGTATTATATCCGGTGCCGCTCCACCCGTTAAGTGAGCATTAGTGGAATTCTCCGGCTTGTTAGCTGAGGCGGGGACGTAGGCAGTATTGGCCGAACTCCGATAACATATCGTGTGTCTACTGTTAATTTCCACCACTTTATATTTCTGCACATTTATGTTATATTCCATATATTGTGAATGTTGAGCATTATTTTATTTCCACATATTACTTTTATCTTCCCGATTGGTATATGCTTAGAAAGACCCTAGGTTGTGGATCATTAATATCTGGTTTAACCTAGGCAAAAGTTTTAAAATTCCAATTCACCCCTTCTTGGGAATATACCAATTCCAACAATTGGTATCAGAGCCTCATTGCATAGACTTAAACGTTTTTACAAAAGATCGCAATAGCTCGAGTTGGTGTATCTCCATTTAGAGAGGGATGATCACCTTCCAATCCTCCATTATTTTGTAGTGTTGATTACACCGTCTGGAAATTTAGAATGAGCATATTTATAAAAGCAATGGACTAGAAGGCTTGGCAAGTGATTGCTAAAGGAAGTGGTGCACAAATTTTTGAAAATGATTTTAACTTGATTAATTATAATGCCGTGCATATGCTATACTGTGCCTTAGAGTCTAACATTTTCCTTGAGACTATGGCTTGTAAAAGTGCATAGGAAATATGGGATAAACTAGAAAAGAAATATGGAGTGTAAGGCCCCAACCTGGGTCTGCCAGGGAGTACTGCGTCTCTCCTCCTCCACCTGGACCAGACAATAAGGGGCAGGCCTTATCAGACTAATGATTGACCCCACATACCAACACGTGTACTTTTCAGTGTGTTTTGTCCTAATTCACACACTTTCTAAGAAAACTTCCCAGAAGGTCACCCATCCCAAGATTACTCTAAGTCAAGCACGCTTAACCGTGGAATTCTTATAAGAAGACTCCTGAAAAGAAAGGTGCACCTTGTTGATATGGATAGTAACATCTAATCTTTTTAAACCTTTCTTCCACGGGGTATCACATTAACATTTCATTTCATTTTACCATATCAACAAAGTGCACCTTTCTTTTCGGGAGTCTTCCCATAAGCACTTCACGGTTAAGCGTGCTTGACTTGGAGTAATCTTGGGATGGGTGACCTTCTGGGAAGTTTTCTCAGAAAGTGTGTGAGTGAGGACAAAACACACTGAAAAGTACACATGTTAGTCTGTGGGCCAGTCATTGGTCCGATAAAGTCCGCCCTCTGTTGTTTGATCTAGGTGGAGGAGGAGAGACATAGTGCTCCATGGCAGACCCAGGTTGGGGCATTACATGGAGAGACTAGGGAAAAAGAGATTGCCACTCCAAAAGTTCCAAAATCAAATGATCATGTTGTGGCAGATCATGAGCTAACCACAATAACCAACGAAGAGGTATGTATCTCTCCTTCTGGTTTAATTAATATTGCATGTGATGATTCATCTGTTGATTCCTACAACACATTATTTGATAAATCATCTATTGAATATTGTGATAATCCTGCTGATGATACATGTAATGATTCATATAATGATTGTGTTAAATTACAAGATGAATCATCTGATTGCACATCTTATAATCATGAGAATGATGCATGCAATGATTCATGTGAAAATGATTGTAATAATTTTTGTGATGAATCAAGTGGTAAAATGAATACTGAAAGCATGCCTTCTTACAAAAAGCAGCTAGAAAATGTTTCATTGAAAATGCATAAACTTCTAGTTAGAATATCTAAGAAAAAAGTGATCTTGAAGAAGAAAATAAAAGATTGGCAAAGCAATTAGGAGAGATAAAAAATTATTATGACATCCTAGAAAAGAGAAAGATTAAGAAGATATTGAAAATTATCTACTTAGAAGAAGAAATAGATGATTATTCTAAAGTTACACCCAAAGTTAAACTAAAAAGAATAATCATGTTAAACCCATTGGAGTAAAAAGAATTATTTCTTTCAAAAAGGGCTCATCTTTTAAAACTCATATTCGTTTACATGCCTTATTTAGAGTAAATAAGCAAAATTTTTCACATGCACATAAAGTATGCTTATACGGTAAAAGAAAAGGGCACATCATACACACTTGTCCATCTAGAAGTGCTAGAGGCTTAGACAAAGAAATGATGTGGGTAATTCTAAAGGCAAGTCTCTCGGGATCTAAGGAAAAATGGATTCAAATTGAAATTACCTAATCATTTAAATTCTTCCTTAGATCTTAGGATTGGGTGTAGAGACTATGATGATCAAAAGGCTAGGAAGTGGTCTAAGCTTAAAATATCAAATTTTAGTATATGCATTCACTATATAATATTGTTTTACTAAGAACCATCAGAGAATCACGCCAATGTGGAAATACATGTAATATATCCAATATGAACTTAATGCATACATATCATAATGATTGGTGAAAATGAGAAAACATTGGCTATAGTTTGCTAAAACGAAATCCACTTTCGAATGGACAAGGCAACTATGTCCGGTATATGGTTCTTATTACTTAACTCACACGTTACAATGAATATCTAAAGTTAAGAATACTATGTCCATTGCATAGAATTGAGCTTTAGGGAATTCACATCATTCTTCCCTAAAGAAATTCTTTGAAAATAAAGGCCTGGATCAAAACTTAGTCATCACTCTAGGTATAAACACTAATGATAATAAATTCCATACCTACTTAGTGCCGATCAAAATTAGAGGCATCGCTAAGGGATTCATGCTTTTGTTGATCAAATCAAATTATTCCTTTTGGGTTTAAAATATAAATCCTCTAGTTTTGATTCACGTATCCCCTTCATAGGAAATCCTTACCAAATCATGATCATATTTGGTAAGGTTTCACCTATTAAAATACTTGTATCCTTGCTCCAAATTATGATCATATTTAAAGGATACGTTCCAATCATCAAAGAGCCATGTTCAAGAAACTCTTATACTTTATATTGCTATTTCCTAAGATTGTTAGGACATATTCGCTCGCACTAAAATACTTTAAACAATGTCCTACTCATTCTAAATACTCTTCTAAACATAATAGAAATTTAATCTTTAAGAGTATTTGTTCTATACCTCGCTTCACAAGCTCTCAAACTTCAAGTCATATCATTAGAGCTTCAAATCCCTATAATGAAGTTGAATGGCTAAAAGGATTGCACTAGGTTTCAATTTAAAGAAAATTCAAATGTCTAAGAAACCTATGCACGAGCAGTTAAAATTAAAAGCCATTCAAACTTGGGCCTCGTACGTTTTGGGATTCATAAGAAAAGATGTAGACATAGGCTTGTCATCTTAACGGATATTCATTGTGACTTTTTGGTCTGATAAGCCTAATGCAATCAAAGTCAAGTTCAAGTCATTAAAAATCTGAAGAACTCTTGGCTAAGAATTTGAAGAATTGAAAAGGCATAAGATAGTAATTGTATACAACTCAGGGGGAGCACTTATCTTTCATGACTATATAAATTAAAATGCTCTCATTTTTATATGTGCATATATCATTTATGCCTAAATGTTTATGTGAATACTGCAATGAATTTATAACTATTCTCTATGGTTTATTGATAATGCTATCTTTAATGAATAGTTTATATTTTTGAATGAATTATTGATTGTACTATTGGTTTGCATGCTTGTAATTGAATGCCTCCTGCATGACGATTGTAATTGATGTAAATTGCATGCTAGTAGTGGATTATAGGTTCTTGCATGCTTAAACTAAATTATATATTTGCTTGAATATATTAGGTACATGTTTTATGGGAAAACGTCCAATTTACAGATGGCGTACTACCGAAGTTTCAGTAGACTTTTCGCAAAATAAAACCTTGTATAAAAATGATTATGATAAAATGAAAGTTAAAATATTTTTGAAATGATGAGTGAAAATCAATTGAATAACTAAAATTTCATCCTTACATAATCATTAGATATTTAGAGGAGTTGAGCTCCATCCCTATAGAAAGATCATAAAGGACTCACATGCATCACTTCGCCTTTTGAATATTGAGGTTTTTTTGAAATCCTTGAACATTATATCCTGTGTTTAAAGCTTTATGATTTGATATGGATTGTTCTTGGGTCATGAACTCTATAACATGCCTTAATATACATTTTTTGATGCATCTATAGTCTATAGGGAGACTATACTGGGCAGATGATAAAGACAGCATCAATCCATACTCAGTATAGTTGTGCTTTTGAAAAAAGGCTTATACAACTAGGCATAATGAAGTAAATCTCTATCTAGTATAAGCATTTTATTGCACCTAAACTAGGTTTCCAATCAAAAGGGTGAGCATCTAGAATTAAAATTCCTACCCTGTTATGCTCACCAACACTTTTTAGCTTAAATCTATTTTGAATCATGTGTGGCTTGTACTTAAATGTGAAAATTTTATCGAAAATCTTAATGTGAAATATATTGTTAGCCATTGTCACTCGTGTCACCATATGATCCTGTATTTGATTGTTAAATTCTTTAGATATATATGGTTGTCCTATTCTGGTTATCTTATGAAATTGTGCCTAAATGCTAAACTAGAAAATCGTTTGCTTGCTTACATGAACTTTAACATTTTTTTTTTGGTAAGCATTACCCTAAGTACTTCATTGATAATATCAAAAAGGGAAATTTATTTTAATACTTTATGGCAAGAATTAATTTTGAAACTAAAAATCTTTATCTCTTGCCTTATTGTTATTATATACATATATGTTTTGGAATTGCATGACTAGTTTGGTGACTTCACATGAAAATGTATACAAACTTGTTAGACTAAATTTATTTGCAAATCCACTCTTTGCTATCATATGCCGCATATTCTGAACTTCATTCTATTTGCGGGTTTTATGTATTGTTCAAACTACAATAATTTGTGAGTATTTCTAGTTTAACCTGGTTTTCTATGACTTTTTAAATTTAAATGACCAATTATACTGTTTTGGGTACTTTTGGCAAATGTTATATTAAAAAAGGGGAGATTTTTTTTTCACAAAATGAAAATCATTTTAGAAAGAGGGAGTGTTATTTTAAGCTAAGACTTCTTTTATAATAATCAATTTTTTCTTAACTTAACCCTTTTTCTCCCTGAACTTTTGTTACTCAAAATGGAAAATAATAGAGCTACACTTAAATGCACAACTTGAAAAATTCTGAAGTCTTCATGCTTGTATGTAAACTTTATTTGAATATCATTCTTTTAATGCATATTGTTAGGGGGAGTCTTCTCAAGCGAACCCAAATTTTACTCCTATGTTTGTCATCATCAAAAAGGGGGAGATTGTTGACTTTTTGTGTCTATCTCCTGTTTTGATTATGACAAACCACAGTATCTCATCTATGTGTTAAGTGTATGAACATGTTTACTTTTCTAAGAATGAATGACAAATGAGGTATGGAAGTTGAGAAACACTTAAACGAGCACATCATTCAGCACAATCCATGATATTATAAAGGGGCAGAGCATGGAATTCTTTTGTTTTTCTTTCAAAGTTGTATTGTAATTGTAATAAGTTCTTTTTTATGGTTTATAATAATATGCATATCATGCATAATAGGTTTAAATGCTCAAGACCGCATAATGACCCTAGGGATCACCTTCGGTCGACCGACATTGGATTTTCGGGGTTAACTCTCACAACCATAAATTGACCTTAGGTTCCTATAAACACTTCATAAAAATCCCCCTTTAACTTAAAAGTTATACTATGAGTAACAAGGGTGAATTATAATAAGAATCAGGACCTAAATATATAATTGAAAGTCACCCGATCGACCGAAGGCAGAATCGATGGTGGGCACATGGTGGTTGCAAATAACGATTTCGTTGCATCGCAACTAGAATGCTTGGATGCTTATCTGATATAACTTAAATGTTGTCCCTATTGGTAAGAGAATGAAGACAATATAGAAACCAATTCTATGTGTCGAAACTTTCCTCTTGAGCAATGATAAATGCAAGGGAAAAAATTTACCTATTTGCATTTGGGGACGTAACAATAAGGAGTTTACCTTTATGCTTACCATATAGGCATGTATCGTCTACACATATAGCAGGATGGTAATGCCGAAAACTCTCAATGAATGCTGCAAATGACCAAAATGTAGATACCAACGTTGTAGTGTTTTCGCATCCTGGAACAGAAGTCCACCACCACTTGACTACAATACCAGAATTGTAAGCACACATTGCTTCCGTCCACTTCGACAATAATTTATATGACATCTCCCAATCGTCGAAGACTTGAGCAATGACCTTCTGTTTGCCCAATCACACCTTCTTATACGAGATCGAATAGCCGAAGCAACGATCTATGAATTCCTTTAATGTGGTGATTGATGTAGACGCATCTCCCCTAATCATATTAACTATCTCCCCAACAATTAGGGACGATGTGATTTGGTTATTGTCCTGCAATAGTAGTTCATTCAAACACATGTGTGGACCACCATATTGAGTGATTTTGAATAAATTATGTTTCTTATGAAACATTGCACCCAATCTCCATCTACAAACAGAGTCCTTACAGTTTGCAATCCTTAACACTGGATTAGACTACGCCACGTAGAAGTTAAGGTGAGTTTGAGCATGATAAATCTACACTGTAACTATCAACTAATCCTTTGACCTGAAAAGTATCCCCTTACACAACTCAAATGACTCATCCTAACGAGTCACTCGTATAGGAAGCTCCTTTTGGCGTGACACATATGTGACATCTACATCAATTTGAGCGTACATTGGAGGTTCGTCCATAAACTTTGTGTTGTAGATGGCATCATTCTTTTCACCGGAACAGGGGTGGATTCACAACATTGGTGAACTCGTTTAACCCTTTAGTGGTTTCTTGCTCGTACATTTATTCGTCTTCTAAATTAACATCGTTTGTAATGTTCATCCTCTCATTTAACGTAATGTTCGCAATGGCGAACAAATTAGCGAGGACTTCAGCACCCCCTCTCTGTTCATCCATGTGATAAACAAGGATTTCATATTTTGGCGACTCGAACAACAATCTTGGACATTCATTCAAATCCATAGCAGATGTCCCACCAAACTCCACACTCTTGTACTGCTCATCCATACCACACGTAGTCATTTCATAATGACGTGTTTGTTGGGTGTCTTCTTCCACTTCAGCCATATGTTTGGCAGGCATCTTCATCTACCTATCCTTAGTGACACCAATTAGAGGAATGAACTCCACATATAGCTGCACAATTATATGTGTCACACCAGAGCTGGGTGCATCTAACAAAATGCACAAACCATAGTCATCTGTTATAGGAACAACCTCATAGAGTACTGTATCATTTAACCCCCAGTATAAGGTATATTGCAGTCACTCGCAATGCATATTGGTTTGTATAAATATGCAAATATTTGTATATCTTCGCATACAATTTGTTTGATTTAGCCCTATTGTCAATTCAAATTGCTCGAACATCCTTAGTACTATAACTAACACCTTCTAATCTTGTGATAATTCTCTCCCATATACAACAACATAGTCATTGAAACACTGCTTGAGCTTCCTATCATTTAAACCGACCCTCAGGAAATAGTAAAAACCTACGAAAAACAAAACAATGTATATATAAACACATGACATAACACGAAGTTATTGTTTTTATTGGTGATTTTCTATTTTAATTGCAAATACACAACACGAGTCTATCTCATTTTTTAATTCAAATTTTTACAAGAACGGATTTTTTTTTTTTTTTTTTGGAAAAGAGGGCGGCACCTCCATTTATTTATTAATAAACCCTCACTTTTGGCAAAGGAATATTATGGTTACAAGTTAAAACCAACCAACCAAATTAGGACAAACAAAATTAAACATAACTAACAAAAGAGATAAAAACATAAAAACTACCAAAAACAAAACGAAATACACCAAACAAAATTCTAGAAATGAATTAACGACGAATGGAAATAAGACCCCACCCATCCATCTGAATGATACCTTTCAGATAACGTGGTAGAATGTGTTATTTTTCGTAGATTGCATTATTTCCTATTTCTCTTTCTTTAGCAAGAAAATCAGCCGCACTATTGCCTTCCCTATATTGATGCATTACCATGACATTCACTCCTTCTAACTCTGCTACATTTGAGGTATCATTAATATTTATTTTTAAATTTTTAATTGTGTTTGAAAAAAAAATATTTTTCCTAATTTTTATCTAAAGATAAAATATAATAAATTTAATTTTTTTTTTCAGACAAAATTGTAGATCCAACTAGACCCTTGTTAATTCATATTGGACTCAAAACAATTTTACTATTGAGATTTGATTAGAATCATAGTCTCAAATTTATATTCTCTCAAACAAAAATTGATTTTTAATAGAAGATTAAGCATTATTTTTTTAAAACTATAAACAATAAATAAAGTGGATGGAACCAAATTACATGTGAATAAAGTATGATAGTCCAAAAAAATAAATTTTTTGTAATAGAGAACAAATCAACCACAAAAAAATCTAACACACACCAAATTGTACAAGAACAATTACACATAAAAATAATAGCAAATTCAAATAAATTAAATAAAAAAAGAATAAATCCTAACCTCAAATTGGGGGTTTCCAAATGATACTTTCAGTCACAAAATTTGGTTCAATACAACCAAATTGAATGTTTCAAATACTAGTTTATACTACAAGCTAAAACAATTTTTGAATCAAACTAACGAATTTTAATGAAATATCACAATGTTTGGTTCCTCCTTTAAGCTTTAGCAAAAGAAACATACATTACCTCCCCTTTATATACCTTTCTTCCCAACGTTCGGCTTCTCCTCCTCCTTCACAACGTTTGGCTGCAACAGCAACGGTCACCTGCTGCGCAACGTTCAATCGTCCGGCTGGTCAGTTTTGCACTCTGCACTCTACAATTTCACGAGAAAAATGAAGGAAGACTTCAAAAACCCGATCAAAACTCGTTGAATGATCCAACTATTTTTGCTGCTAAATGTCAAACGGTGTCCGATTTTTTCAAGTAAAACTCGCTGGATGGTCTAACGACTTTTATTTCGTATTAAAGTGAAAAATAAAATTCCCATCAAATCATTATTTAATATTTTAATTAAAAAAAAAACCAAAAAAAGGGGGGGAAGAAAACTCATCAAACAGGGCCCATATGTTTCTTACAGCTCAACAAATTAGGTAAGAGGAGAGTGGGCAGTTGTAGTTCGCCAGTTCCAGGCTTCCTAGGTCAATGTCAAACCAAACCAAAAGCTGGGGTAACGTTGAAATGAGCAAAGACCAAAGACCAAAGGCCAACATATCTGACCCAACATGAAGACTAAGACCCATGCAAGTCTCTTTCTTTTCCTAACTAAATGCACAGGCATGACCACTATCACCTGAGCGCCACTTTCTCCACCCACTCTCTTCCTCTCAACATCATTTGTTTAGCCTCCACCAGCCCCACTCTCCATTTTTTGAGGAAAATTCTTAATTAATGGATAATGGTTGAAGGGGATTTTAAATTTAGATTTGTATCGCCCAATATAAAATTTTACTTAAATTTATTTAATTTAAAATTTAAAATTTATGCTCTCAAATATGCCGTTGATGTTATAGATTCATGTCATTAATATTTTTTCATATTATTATATTAAAAAAGGAGAAACAGAATAAGACTCACTTATTCTGTGTTTGGAGAAATCTAGAATTTGGAGTTGTATTGGATTTGGATAATTGAATTAAAATTTATCTAAATCCACTCAAATCCGAATTTAAGATTCAAAATCTATACTCCCAATAGCAACGTCATTATATTAATTATATTCGTGCCTTGTTGACCCTAATAGTCACGAGATGTGTATTTTTTTTTTTTTTTTCCCAAAAACCTTATTAGGTTGTTTCAAATTGAAGAAAATTCGAGAAATAAAAGAAAATATAGAACTTTTTAATGTTTAACTTACTATTTTTTTAACAATATAAAATTTATAATAAATTAATAAAAAATTATTTTTACATACTCAAATTTTTTTATTTTTAATAATATTTTATATAAAATGAAATATAATAAAAATACTTTATTTTTTTGTTTTTTTTACTTTTATTTAAATAAAATCATTAATCGAGACTTAGAATTAACCCTCACTGTCCCGTATTAGAAATAAATCCTTCCAAAAATCAAAGACACCCACAAAAGAAAGTTGAGGGAAGCTAATGATAAGCCTACTTGAAATTAAAGAAGACATAAAAAGGAGTAGATATATGACAGTCTCACATACGCAGTAACTTTTTTCTTCATTTTTTTGAGCATAAACACACTGGCATAACTTTCACAATCCATACAACTCAATCACACATATCTATACTGCATTGGTTGTGGGGTCAGACAGCGTGAGCGAGGAATTAGTCGTACCTCGTGACGCCACCAGTGATTATATATCATGTAGTTGGATGATCCGAGGGCGCCACGACACTTGGCATAACCTAAAAAAAAAAAAAAAAGAAGTCATACTTATTTCAAAACCCTCAAACCTCAAATCTTTTTTTTTTTTTCAAATTTTTGAATTTTAAAATATAAAATTTAAATTTTGGTTGGCTTGTATCTTTCATCTTAGCATGCTATTGGCTAAAAAATCTAGTATTGATAATTTTGACCCATAAAAAACAAGTGGCATTTTAACCATGTATCAAAAATTTACCTTTCTTTTACTTTTCCATAAAACTCATAAGGAAAAAAAATTCATAAGGATGCGTGGCTGAGAAATTGTGTTGATTAGATTGGGATGAAGATGACACTCCATCACATGACCCTAAATTGCCCTTTCTTCAATGTCATTAGGCACGAGCTTTTTGATTTCTTTGTCCCTTTTTGACTGTCGCGACGTCCCTGACCCAACCCAGAGAACCAATCTCTGTTTAAAAAGAGGTTTGCTTGTGAATTGGGAAAAATGAATGTTTATTTTGAAAATGTAATTTTCCGTGGAAAACATGTGTGAAGGAATCGCCACTAACCTTTTGAAGTGTGGTTAGAACACTTGATTGCTACCCCATTAGGGGTAGAATCGGTCTGCGTCACCAGAGTCGAGTTTGGGAGTACGGTCACGCAAGGGGAAGGTATTAGCACCCCCAACGCATCCGTTCTTACGAACGGTACTAGATTAATAAAAAATTATCCCTGAAATAAACTTGATAAACCTTTCAAAACTACTTCCTTTCAAAAATCAAAAGAATGAAAATACCTCATAGATATTCCCTTAGAACCAGAGCAATCCAATACTCCAAAGAGTCAATGCCTTTGGTTGCAATCATCGAGAAGGAAAATCAAAAATATGATACAAAATACGCTCCCGGGGGTTTTGAAATCTATTGGTTTTTCTAAGTAGGAAAAATACTATTACGGGAGGTCTTTGAAATTTGTTTGGGATTGAAATGATTTTCTGTGCCTAAAAAGATATTTTTGTGATTTTTCCTAAGTGTGAAAATGATTTTTGTGATTTTTCCTGAACTTTCAAAATAACACAAATAAAATTAGTTGAAATCAAAATGTGAAAATATTTTTGGAATTTTTGAAAATTTTGTGATTTTTGTGAATTTTCTGGATATAATAATAGCATACAAGTGAAATGAAGAAAACCGGAATGAAACGGTCCGGGAATGGTGAATCGGTCAAACGTTGACCGATTTGGGGGAAAAACCAGTTTAAGGTCTTGGTCGAGACCATTGATTTTTTGGGATTTTCCAATGTTCTTCCGAATACAACAAAATTTGAGGTAACAACCATGAAAGTCATAGTTTTGAAGATATGACTTTAAAACGTATTTTTGAAATTTTTGAATGTAAGGAAACAAATCTAACCTTTGCAAAACACATTGGAAACTTTCTTTGATTTTCTTAAAAAATTTTCAAATGTAGACAAGTTTCAAAGCATTAAAAATTCTTTGAATTTTTTTGAGAATTTTTTTGAATTTTTGTGTCTTTTATGAAAAAAGTTTTTATGTTTTTTTTATGGATTAAAGGGAAGTTATAAAAACCGAAATAAAATCAAATAAACCGACAAACGCTAGTTCGGGAAGGGGGGGGGGGAGATGTAACATAGGAAAATAAAGTCCATTAGTTTTACCTTTCGTCTTCTTCTCCTTCGGTCTTCCTTTCCTGTTTGTGAATCTGCAGGGGTTAGTCTACAGCGTCTTCCCGAGGGTGGTTCATGAGTTCTAACTCGAGGCACTACGGAGCGCTTTCTTCAGATAAGGTGACCCGACCTGGTAGGAAACAGGATCGGCTGTCCGCTTGATCTTCTAAGAGAATGAAACGTAACCTCACTCCTTATCCGCAAAGAGAAAAAAAAACAAAATTTCACAAACTCACAATACAAGACTTTAATATTCGAAATCTTCTCCTACCATCAAGAAAAACCTCCTACTTGTGCTTGGAATGAGAAGACTATTTATAGACTTAGCTTGGGGCAAGCATAGGAAAGAAGACATAGGGGAGTGATGATGGGTGAAACAAAGTATAGTGTGAAGAATGATGAAGGGAGTATAGCATGAGAAGAATGATAAAGGGTGAACAAAGCATGTGGTAAGTGATGATGGGGGGAACAAAGTATGGGGTGAATAATGATGAAGGGAATATAGCATGAGATGAATGATAAAGAAAGGAACAAAGCATGTGGTGAGTGATGATAGAAGGAACAAAGTATGGGATGAAGAATTATGAAGGGAATATAGCATGGGAAGAATGATAAAGGGAGGAAACATGACATGTGGTGAGTGATGATGGGGGGAACAAAGTATGGGATGAAGAATGATAAAGGGAATATAACATGGGAAGAATGATAAAGGGAGGAAACATGACATGTGGTAAGTGATGATGGGGGGAACAAAGTATGGGATGAAGAATGATGAAAGGAATATAGCATGGGAAGAATGATAAAGGGAGGAAACATGACATATGGTGAGTGATGATGGGAGAACAAAGCATGCTTGCATTTGACAAATTAGATAAATAATAATAATAATAATAATAATAATAATAATAATAATAATAATAATAATAATATGAGGGTCCTAGAAGCTGTGCGAAGC
This sequence comes from Malania oleifera, assembly GCF_029873635.1. Taxonomy (NCBI): domain Eukaryota; kingdom Viridiplantae; phylum Streptophyta; class Magnoliopsida; order Santalales; family Ximeniaceae; genus Malania; species Malania oleifera. The sequence goes on from NC_080425.1 coordinate 28,667,481, forward strand.
CCAACGGAGATGTGTGGGGCCCACGCACCATGTAGGGTCCACGAGCCATTTTAGGGTTATAAGAATCCCAGTTAGCATACACCGGATATAGGGATCCGAGCTAGCATACTAAGAGGGGTAACATGCACCGGATGCAGGAATCCAAGCTAGTGTACCAAAAGATGTGGGGCCCACAAACCATGTAGGGTCCAATGGAGATATGTGGGGCCCACAAGCCATATGGGGTCCATAAGCCATTTGAGGGTTATAGGAACCCGAGTCAGCAGGCACAAGCATGCCAAAGGAGGTAACGTGCATTAGATGTAGGAATCCGAGCTAGCGTACCAGAGGGGGTAACGTGCACCGAATGTAGGAATCTGAACTAGCGTACCAAAAGATGTGAGGCCGACAAACCATGTGGAGCCCAATGGAGACATGTGGGGTCCACAAGTAGTGTGGGACCTACGAAGATGTGTGGGGTCCACAAGCAGCGTGGGACCTATAAGGATGTGGGGGTCCACAAGTAGCGTGGGACCTACAAGGATGTGTGGGGGTCCACAAAAAGTGTGGGACCTATAAAGATGTGTGAGGGTCCACAAACAGTGTGGGAAAGTTTGACATAAGGTCTCCTCGGAATGGCTTGGTTAAAATTGGGGTGTCTACATTGACCTTTCAGACCTATGACTACCTATCGTTTCCAAGATTTCTTATATGGCATTGACCTCATGCACAGCTAGATTCTACCATTTATGGATTTTTGGTCACATTCATATCTGTCTGCAATTGTCCAATTCTTTGGTTTTAGTAAAACATGACAGATCTTTAATTTTCTTTCAGCATTGGTAAAATATGAATTAAACTTTACTAATCTAGGAAGGTTATGGTGGACAACATACATTGAGCCAATAGAATTAAAATAGGGAAAGTACTGTTTTGGGACCTTTTTCCAGAGGACTGGAAGGATGGACAGGCTTCAGATTTTTATAAAGAAGAACCAAATTTGGATGATTTCTAGAAACATAAAAAGTTCTACGAGGTAGTTCGGAATCTATGGGAAATCTATCTCCTTGAAGCAAGGTCTGCTTTGGATTGTGTGTTCTTTGCAAATTTTGAAACCCTTATTGCTATTAAAGGAAAATATCTCCAGCGATTTGAAGCTGACATTACTCTTAAGAATCCCAACACGATTATTCGTAGTAAAGAGATCACTTACGTTGCGTGCTGTAATGACCATATTAGCTACAAATAAAACGCTGAATATAACTTTTATCTTTTTTCACTTTAATTATATTGGCTCAATGTATGCTGTCCATCATAACCTTCTTGGATTAGTGAAGTTACCATTAGTGGAAATTGAAAATCATGTTCATGAATGATAGACTTGCTCTCTCTCAATTATATACATATTTACACTCTTTTTTTCTTTTTTCTTTTAATATAGATAGTTTCATCATTTTATTTATTCTTTGTTTTGCATACATTCACCTAGGTGACTTATATATATATATATACACACACACACATATTAACTCTCTCTCTCTCTCTCTCTCTCTCTCTCACACACACACACACACAAATAATCTATTTTAATTAAAAAGTAGCCCCTCTTTCAACACATACTAATTCCCTTCTACCATTTCTCAAGATTTAAATGATTTAAATCGACAACTTTCAATATTAAAAGTTTCAAAGTCTAATAGTTAGAATAAAAACGGATAGTCTGGTGTATAAAACTCCCGCGTATGCAGGACGGAAAAGGAGCAGACCACAATAGGTATATAGTACGTAGTCTTACCTTACATTTTTGCTAGAAGTCATTTCCATGCCTTGAACCCATGACCTCTAGGTCACACAATGATAACCTTACCGTTGCGTCTAAACTCTCCTTCTAATAATTAGAATGTCTTATAAAATTCATAAAAAAAATAATATTTTAATATGATAGAAAGGTAGGGATTATAAGGCTATTAACTTCTTAAACAATTTATTATTAATATGTTACTCAATCATGATTACAACTTCTTATAAATATTTTCCTTTTGTTCTTTAGTAAAGAATATCCCAATGATCTGGATATGGAATTACTCACCTTAGAAGTATTTAATCGTAATATTGTGAAGAGGTGAGAAGAAAGAATAAGATGAAATAGATGCTCCACATAAAGCGTTTTGATTATTAAAGATATAATAGATTAATAGGATCATCCATTTTTCGCACAAACTAGAGCATTACATCATTTAAGTCATATTCAAAGAGTGGCCAAAGAGTGGACACCTATCCAGCAAAGTAATAAATAATAAAATATTTATTGCATTGTACTAAATTCAACCAAGAATTAAGTCAAATTTTTTGACAATTGAATGATGTAAGAATTAAGTAATTTTTAAAAAATTTAATATAACCATTATCTTTTCAAAAGTAAAGATTTGATATATTTAAATTTTAAAATTATTTTTTTTCTGGATAAAATTTTTTCTTTGATTTTATCAATTATTTATTATTGTATGTGTTCTAAAAATAATAATAAAATAATTACAACGATATAATGCTTTTGATCAATAATCAAGAAAATTTTGAAAATTGAGTAATACAAGAATTAATTGTAAATTTTAAAAATTAAATCAATCCTTGATCTTTCCCAAAACCAAATATTTTGAAATCTTTAAAAATTTAAGCTAAATTTTTGTTGGATGATTTTTTTTTTTTTTACTTTTGATTCCTTGGATTGCTTTATTATTTTATATGTTTTAAAAAAATAATCAAAATAATATGTGATTTGGAGACCCGAAAATTAAACTACTAAGATATATATATATATAAAAAAAAAATTGCTATGATACCAAACTGTAACATCCACAAAGTCAATCCAGACCCAAAGTAGGGTACCGATATATCTGTCATAAATACATACTATCTATGTAGCGGAAAATATAATGTACCTGAACATCATATACAATACCAGAGTTTTACTGTCTCCATAAATATACATGTATGCCTCCAAAAATTCATAAACATCCTTTGGATAACACAAAACATATCTCCCAACTCTACCACTTAGCCCGAAACTAGGACTATACCAACACCTCCTCTACCTTGGAACTCGCTCTGCTTGTCTATTTGGATTTCCTAAGATGTTTGAATTCTAGGGTGAGACACTTCTCAGTAAGTTGGGTTAGATTATCATCAGTGTGTGACAACATGAGTTATAGCGTGTTATAAACATATACTGCTAGTAATTTAACTGTAATATATTAAACTGTAACTGATAAATCAGGGAAATCGGTACTCATATAAGTTTGGTGAAATCATACCTTTCAACATAAGCATACTATATCATAATAAATTTCTATAAACATGTAAATCATCTGTTATATCTGTACAATACTGAAATTTTTCCCCTGGATGGATAGTTAGTTGAATATCATGTATTACTCCCACATGATTGGGTTGTGCAGCCCGTAGGTAGAACCTAACAATGGTTGGCCTACCACGTTAAATCAAAACTAACTCGTATGTAAGTACGATTGGCCTGCCCAACCTGACCCGGACTGCTAGGGGGGCACACTAATCTTCTCTGGGTTCAATCGACTATCTAATCACCAACACTCTATTTGAGACGTGTGGTGGCACTAATCTAACATAATAGTTACGGTACTATGCTCTGAGACTAAACTAATCCATCAGGGTTCTGCTATCATATAATATATTTCATAATATAACTGTAACATAACTCATTTTCATGTTTCAATGTAAAATCTGTCATATCATGATTTCTAAATAAAGTGTTTTATCATAATTTCTAAATAAATTGTTATATCATAGCTAATAATGGCATAAAGCCAACTGAACTATCATGACACTAGGCTGGCTAAACTGTCACGATACTGGGCCGGCTAAACTATCACGACACTGGGCCGGTTGAACTATCACGACACTAGGCCGACTGAACTAAAATAATATACTGTATAATATCATATTTTCTGTAATGTTTATATCATTTCTAAAAATCATTATCAAACTGCACCTGTACTGTATAATCATAAAATATTCTAGTCTGTATATACATTATGTAAAATATTCATACTCATACCATACAAGTGTGTGTTACACTATAATATACTAATTGTTTGAAGAAAACATATTTTACTGTAAAATAATATTAAATCTGCTTCTAGGGATTACTCAGTTCAAACAGCAGACTTCCCACAAACATACATTAATACAATGCTATAATCAAATTGGAGTGTTGAGTGAATTTATTTACCATATATACTATTAAATATTGTTTCACCTTACAAACATTAGGTAACTTGTCAATGTTGTAAGGCTTCCCTCACCATAAGAACCACATGAAGAATAACACATGTTCCTCGAGATCTGTCGTCAAATTAATTACATGTTTTTAAGGTTATCAAAATATTCAACACATGCTCATATAAGATGATAATCCAAATTCATCTCATGAAGAAGAAAATCATATCATAAAAATAGCACCCACATATATGTCAACAACATTATGCACGTATTCATCATCAGCACACACTTCAAAATGGGCATTCATGATATTTTCCTACTATATTTGACCTAAAGGAATCACCCAAAATTCATATGTTGACAATAGTGAACAAAACAAGGAACTAGGAGACCCAAGGCCCTAAATTTTGTATATTTCAAGCCTTCATATTTAAATTAAATTTCAAAACTACTTAAAACACTTAAAAATTCCTAAAAAAAAAAAAATTAGAATGGGAACATCTTTGGAAATTTTTGGTATTTTATAGGATTTTTCTACAGTTTTTATGTTTTTTTATAACTTATAAAGGAAGAAAAAAATAATTAAAAAAAAACATAGGAATACACAAGGAAATTAAATAAAACAAATTTGGAAAGGCTACAAATTAACCTAAAATCCCTACTTCTTTAATAGAGGCTCCCTTGAATTATTAGCTTAAAATTTGAAGGAAAAGACTAAAATAAGCATTTTTTAAAATTAAGAGTGGTTAAAATAAAGGGAAATTATGTAGTAAATAGTAAATAAACAAACAAAATTAAGTGAAAAAGGATTTTTTTTTTTTTTTTTGGGTTGGCTAGCTCCTATTTTTTGGTGATTTTTCGAAATTTAAAATTATTTTTCTTTAATTTTTAAAGTGAAAAAAAATTAAAGAAAATTTTTTTTTTAAAGTGGATCAATCAACTAGTCAACTTGGACCCGTTTTAAGTGACACACGCAATGTATGTGAAGTGCATAGAAATCGCCATAGTTGAAGACCAGCTGATTCTAACAACTGATTGTAGAGTTGATCATTTAGACCTTTCAAGCCATTTGTAGTTCCCAAAAAATATTTTTAATTTCCATGTTAAAAACATTTTTTTGGATTGTTTATTGAAATTTCTTGACTTCACATGATTTGGTTTCTTTGGGAGGAAAATCATAAAACTCAACCTTAAAACTCGTGTTTTATCTTTTAGAAAATAGGTCTTTCATCCATTCAACAACCATATCACGAATGGTTCATTAAAAAGTTAAATTTTCTAAAAAATATATTTTGGTTTCTTTGGAAGGAAAATCATAAAACTTATTTTGAAGTGTGGATTTTTTTAGGAAGAACCACAAACTTGCATTGACATTGTTAAAAAAATTTGAAAACATCCAAACACTGCATCATGAATGTATGACTTAAAAATATAATGAAAACTTTTGCAAAAGCATAGATTTTTTTTTTACGAAAACATCACAAATTCATTTTCTTGATGACAATGTTGGTTTTTTTTTTTTTTTGGTGTGGAGAAACCTTGAAAAATTCTAATAAAAGTCATTCAATCTCAATAAAATGAACTCTACCAAGTGTAAAGACTTAGAAATGCTTGAAAATTCAAAAATCATCATGAAAAAAGTGTAGAAGATAACATAGTCGGGTTTTGGTGGTTGACTACCTTTAACCAATGGTCTGCGTGCAATTATCCATAAACATGCTAAATTTAGATTTTCACACATGTTTTTTTTCTATGCAAACAAAGTAATTAAAAACATATTCTACTATTTTTAACATGTATTTTTGACATGGATTCATGGAGAGATTATGAAGCATTGGTCACAATATTCAAATAATTATCAACATGCTTCCACCTATCAAAATTCATGAAATGAGTAGAAATAAACAAAGTAAAGGGTTAGACACTGGTCTTATGGAAGAATAATCCTCTATAAATCAAGTGAAAGGACACCCTCCTTTCAAATAACACCCCAAATCCCTTTTCAAAACAAGAGATTTGTGGTTTTCCTATTTTTCTTCTTTCAATAAAAATACCCCTTTGACACCATGAAAGACCTTGAAAACCTCATGTTACCCCCACTTGGATGTGTTGGGAATAAAGAACAAATTCCCGAAACCTGTGAGAAACAAAATAGAGGAAAAATAATGCCAAAGAAAAATCAATCACACGCACAAGACAATATTTACGTGGTTCGGCAATTTTGCCTACGTCCACGGAGTTGCAGGGATTTCAATATTATCAGGAAGAAAACACAGAGAGTGCAGCGTTACAATGCTCTCCCTCTCGCTCTCTCGCAGGTACAACCACACCAACCCTAATCACCCAAAAGCAATCCTTTTTACATGTTGCGCCTAGGGTTCCGTTCCGAATGGGCTCCAAAAAATTTCCCAGGACCGTTGCCCCTGAACCCCCACTAGTACGGCTTGTGCCGTTACGGCCCAAGCCTTCACTCCATGAACTAAGCCTTAGGATAGAAATCTCTAATTAAATAGAGGTCGGGTTGTCATCCAAATTAAAACACAGCTAGGCTCCACAAAAGCCCAACAGGATGTGCCCTTGTGTCTCTCCCCAAGAGGTACTTTTATAAACCTCCAATGGAATGGAGGGAAATTTTTTTTTTAATTTGAATTTTAAAATTTTAATTTTAAGAACAAGTTCCAATAACTACCAACCACCAAATGCCAATGTTATAGATTTACATGTGGCATCATTGGGGTACATGACAAGCCCAAAATCCCCAACCAATCGTGTGCAAATAACTTAAAAATTCAAAAATTAGTGGGGTTGATCATCCACTTGAGGAAGTTGGTTGACTTGCCTATAGGTGGTGTCAAACACTATAATTGGAGGGCAAGCCAGTCGACCGCACTAAGTTTTTTATCGACCGCCTAATGAAAAATAAAATTATTTTCTCTCTATTTTTCATTGACTTTTGATGTGCTATTTTGGGTTTTTGTACAACAGCCAAGTTGTAGTTGTTACACAGAATATGCATGAAATTCATAATTGAGACAAGCCAATTTGAATATGTTACTTTCTATCACCTTAGCCTCAGAACCATTAATAAATTGATTTAGAAGAGTTTAAACTTTCTATGGAGAGGAAGTAATCAAACATGATATTTGCTTCTCTTTGCATTTTAGTTAATATACAATTGTTGAAATTGACACCTGATCTTTATTGCAGCCTCTCACAAATCAATCATATCCTCCGCTTCTCACCTTATTGGGCTTTCTTGGGATAGCTGTTGGTATTAACTGAGTTATTATTTTCTTTTTTTGGAGCAAAGATTAAATTAGATGGTGCGAATGCATTTGAATATTCCAAAACATAAATAAAAGCATATAGATTGGTGTGAATTTCACTATTTGATGGTGGAAAGCTCGGACATACTTCATTTTTTATGTTGTTGTCATTCCAATCTTGGGTGAAGCATTTTTCCACGTACAAATTAGTAAATTCATATTTTAATTGAGGAGTTCCGTTTTGGGGAAACAAGTACACAACATGATAATACAACTGATAGTTCTATAAAAATTATTCACAATTGTACAAGAACCACTTCTACTTGTCAAATGAAAGGCATGCTTCGTTTTGTGTTTTTTTTGTTTTTTTGTGTGTGTGTAATAAAGAACTTAATTCCATCATATCTCATAATTTTGTTGTAAATTCCACTTGCAACATCAAAATAAAGCTTTAGTATAGGTTGTATTAAGTCACGATTAGACTAGCACGAGATGGTTCACCAAGGTCAAATGAGTGCAAAGAAAACATAATTCCTTACTAATATCAGTTAGAGCAACCGAATATGCAGTATAATCTACATATATATTCAAGGTAACATTTTCATGTATAGGATTTCATTTATAATTCAACAATTCCTAACTTAAGTATTTAATATTTGCTTTGCTAAGGATCTTTGAACTAACTATGAGGTTTCAAAACCAGGTTTTGTACCTAAGCAAGACTTTGATGGCTTCATCTTGAGAAAAACTACATGATTTCGGTCAATTTTGTACTATGAAACAAAAATTTCAAACAATAAGATTTTATAGCTCTACGAAAAAGTGTAGTGGAGACTTGATTGTATTCTTCTTGCAAGTGAAAATTAATTATTTGATGAAAGGGTGAGTCAAATTAGAGACAATATGCAAACATTGTTCTTGAAATTTTATTTGTTCTACATATGATCGAATGGATAGTCTTAACTCAAGTAGTTGGATATAAAAATTAAAAAATAAAATAAAATAGCATTACTCGCAATACACGTGCACTACACTAGTATATTCCAATATATACTATATCAACCAATTTAAATGACTAAATGATATCTTAAACCAAAAAATACATATACAAATTAAAAACAAATGAAAGCAGTGGCCAACGATGCAATAAAATGAATAGAGTGAATCATTTAAGACATTTAGTTCTAAAAGATAATATTTTTAATTTTAATTTTAGTTTTTTAAAAATTATAAAACTGCTATTCTATTTTCATTGCTCTTACCTTATTATTATTTTTTTTTTATTTTAGGCAAAAAAAAATAAATTATGATGTATTTGGGAGTATAAGTTCTGAACCTTTGATTTGGATTTGAGTGAATTTGGATAAATTTCAATATAATTGTATATTACATCTTATTCAAATCCAACAAAAATCCAAATCCAAGGTCTCTCCAAACATAAGATTTGTCCCCCTTGAAATTTGAGAAAAATATATGGACCCACTTGATGTTTTAAAAATCTCATAATTAAATTTCTCTTAAAGTTTCCAATATTCCACAAATCTCACTCAACATTTGATTTTTGGGACACTTGCCCTATCTTTGGAGAGATCTTAGATTTGGATTTTTGTATTGGATTTAAATAAGATGTAATATAAAATCCTATTGAAATTTGTCCAAATCTACCCAAATTCAAACCCAAAGTCTGAAATCTATGTTGCCAAAAGCAGCATTATATCACTCAAAAGGTTTGTCTTTTGGTCGAATATAAGAGTAGTTATGTGTCTTTCTGATAAACCTAGAGAGAGGATTAGAGAAAGTCTTTGGAATTTTTAAAACTTAAAAAGAAGGTCCGTGACTTTTTGCCAAACCTCAAAGGAGATAAGTTTCTTTCACCCTGTTATATTTTTAATTTTTATATAAATATTTAAAATCCAAAAAATTTAAAATACATTTGTATAGTTCCTTAAAGATTAAAAATAAAAAAATAATAATTATTGTCCCTGCTTAAAATTATAAGCGCAATGCTTGGATGAATTTCTAAATTCCAACATACACACACACACACTTGTGTTAAAAACATTGCATGCATTTTATTTTATTTTTTCCAACTTATAGTTATTATTTTTCATTGTTTTATTAAATTTTACTCCATGCTTTGATTTCAGTTTTTGGATTGTATTTATATTAAATTTCATCAAATCCATTCCATTCAAATTTGTATTTTTTACAAAACAAGAAAAAAGCAGTGTCTTTGTTTTTGTTTTTATTTTTTTTCCTTCGGAAAGGTAATGAAAAAGCTACACACAGTGTCGTAGTTAGCAACGGGAAATGAGCAAGACTCTCCTTTCAGAAGAACCCACGTCCATACCCCAAATCATATGCATGCGGAGGCACCATGGGCGCGCCACCACCAAACCCACCAAAGCCACCGCTCTTCCCGTCAAACAAAGCTCCAAACAACGGCATCGGCACGTTTGGCGCCGGCAAAGGCACGTTTGGAGCCGGCACCGGCACCGGCACGTTTGGGGCCTGCACCGGCGGTTTGGTCGCCGCATCGACCGACATCCTGTCCACCTGCTTCGCCGCGTTCCTTTTGACCTCCTCCAACGCCCCCTTCAGCTGCTCCAGCTGCCGCAGATTGAGCTCCTCCACTGGCGCCTCCCACCAGCAGTGCTGCGTCGCCTTCCTCGCCTCCCCCAGAGCCTCCGCGCGCTTCTTCTCCGCCTCTAACTGGTTCTGCACCTGCGTGAGCTGCACGTTGAGTTCGCGCACGCTCGCGTTGCGGTGCGCCTCCACCAGCTGGAACGTGCCGCCGGCCACCGCGGACGGCGGGGCGCAGTTGACGAAGCGGTCCATGATGGATTCGACGGAAGGGTGGCCGAAGGAGAAGGCCTTGTTTCCCGGGGAGAAGACGATGATGGCGATCTCAGCGCCGCAGAGGGTGCAAAGCTCGCTGGCTTTCTTGAACAGACCTGCTCGGCGTTTTGAGAAGGTGACTTGGAGGTTGCTGTCGCTGGTCATCTTCGCCATGGGAACCTTTTGGCGACCTTTGCTCTTACGCACCACCATCCTCGATCACGAGCTACTTGGTACGCAGCAAGCACACTTGAAAATTTTCCAGTGGTACGTTTTTGCAGCACTGTGGAGTGGAGAAAGTGGCAAGGAAATTTAAAGGGCTCTTTGCGTTGATGATTATATAATTAGGGGCTGCTGTATTTTCTCTTCAAATTTTATTTAGTTCCTTTCTATGTTTGAATTTTTGCTGATTTGGATGATTTTGAATCGATTGTTTGTATATGATAAAGCAATATAATTGACATTAATTTTCATTAGGAGCTACTTGCAAAGCCTAAAAAGGACACAAAAATAGTTAATTAGGAAATGAACAATGAACATTTATGACTCCATTTATTTACCTTTTCTTTTTAAGAAGCTCCTAGGGTTTCTCTATTTGTGACAACAAGCTTTAAAAGTAAGACCTTTAAGTTTCACTGAAATGGAATGAAATCTAATAAATGATGGAGATTCGGAGAAAATGATCATATCTCTATCATGATAAATTTAATTATATTTCATACAAGTCTATCACATTATCATGTATCAAAAAAAACTAATGAAATATTTGGCGTATCAGAGTAGAACGAAATGAAAAGTGTAATTGGTGTGTTTGTGATACAACCTTTTTTTTAGTGCATTTCACTTTATATCATTTTATTTCTAACATAACAAACCTTATGTTAGTTTCTTATGTTATTATTTTAGAACCAACCAATCAAGCGTTTAAGAAAATTATTTATTTATTTGTTTGTTTGTTTGTGTGCCTATTTATTTATTTATTTACTTTGTCTATATTTGTTGATATATTGGAGTCTAAGGAGAATTCATTGTCAGCGATGATTATTATTATTATTATTATTTTGAAAGGCTGTCAATATTATTAATTGAACAACCATTTGTCTTAAATGCTAAAACCATGTTTAAGTGAAGTTCCAAAAAAAAAAAAAAATTATGATCTAGAACAGGTATTGTTCAAAATTTCATATACATTGAATTTGATAGTATGGGTGAAACAAATATCATAAACATAAATTTTAAATCATGAAAAATATATAAGTATTTTTGTTTTTCTTACTAAATTTTTTTATATTTAAATGCTCAATCTTCGTGGACCAATACTTACAAATGATTAATAAACACATCTAAGATTGCCTATGAGGCCTTAATTCCCAATTGTAATTAGGAAATGACAAAATTATTAAGGTTTTATCGCTCTCGCAAGTAAATTTAATTTACATTCATTCTTTTGACATCCATGATATTCTTTTTTTCTTTTATTATTTTTTTTTTCATCTGCAAGAAGCTAGGGATGATAATTTATAAAAATAAAAAAATAAAAAAGAAGCTAGACCACTCCATAGGTCCTCTCGTTGAGATAAAAAAATTATCAATATTTACATATTTGCTGAATTTAGAAACAATTAAGTAACTATTATTACGAATTTAATGAATATATTTTTTGGCATACATTGACACTGGACATAGTTTTTTTGTCTACATTGATATTTTGGACATACAACTGCATTTCATTTGAGAACTTGAAATTCAGAGACCATATTATGTTTTATGGTAGGTATTTTTATTTTAAAGTTGTCAAAACTAATAACCCATTATGCAAAAGTATTATTCATGTTTTAGGTTAAGCTATCACTTTGAATTTCGTTGAATTTCTCTTCATTGAATTTAAAAAAACCAAGTTAGTCCATTAGCTATAAAGGAAAAATCATTTGAGTTTAGGACCCAACAATTGTGTCAATTGAATCAAGATAGATCACTAAACTTGACTCATCGGCAGCGGCAGCCGCACCAACCAACCGCTTCTGTTGACAATGAAGATCGGCAGCCACCAACCTCACCAACCAGCCCCCCATCATTGATTATTCTAATTTAGAATTTTCTATAAATAGGTGTGTGTGTGTGTGTGTGTGTGTGTGTGTGTGTGTGTGTGTGTGTAAAGAAGTGTGGTGAAGTGAGGGAGAATAACCAATGAGAGATTTTGTTTTGAATTCCTCTGTATTTTTTTTCTAGATTGAAATTAATTGTTTTGCAATTGAGTGCAATACTCACTGAGTTTCAATCACAACCAGTGATTGAGTGAGTTCCCTCCACCCATTAGTGGTATCAGACCGTCCAGGTTCGCTGAAATTCGCCAAACAGAGGCGAACAAAGGGAAATTTGATTTTTTCCCCAAATTTAAAGTTGCTCAAAATCAAAAATTGAGCATACCATTATGAAATTCACGTCAAGAGGATTTCAATGGTGAAAATCGTGCTTCAAACGGAGTCTGAGAGCCCCCGCACACGCTCCCACGCACCAACAAACGACACAGCGTCTGCCACACGTGCCGCACACGCCGGCTAATATACAAACCATGGCTGCACGCCCCTCATGCGCCCGGCTAGTGAGATCCGACCTGGATACTTGATTTGCAACCTGGCCTAGCAACTTAGATCTAGACCCACATGAACAACTCAACCCGGCTAATAGACCCGCGTCCTATCGCTAACACGCGGCACGCCCAGAAGCCGCCACGTGGCCCTAACGGTAATCTCCAATGTCGTTTATCTCTATTAAATTAAACCAGTCTAGTTAAATCGGTTCAGAAGTTTTTTTGCCGGTTTCGTGCTTTTTAAATCGGTTCTTTGCAACCCAAAACTGGTTCTTAAGGTTTTTCATCCTTCTAAACACATTGGTGGCATCAGATTTTCTAAAATTAGTCTCTATCACTCTATTTTTTGATATATTAAACCCGATGGTTAATAATGCTACCCAAGCGGTCATTCCAAAGTTGACACAAGACAATTATGACAACTGGTCTATTTAAATGAGAGCCCTTCTAGGTGCTCAGGATGTCATGGACATCATTGAATATCGGTACATAGAAAGCCCATCAAAAGAAACTGAAGCAATTATGTTTGATGCTCAAAGAACGATCTTGCGAGCTAATCGAAATAAGGATTGCAAGGCGAAATTGTAATGACCCAAAGAATGATGGTATTTAAATAATAGACAAAAGCGAAAATGGAAACAGTAACAAAAGGAGGCAGTAGCCTTCATCTACGAACGCTTCGCGTTCGTCGACGACGTGGCAGTATAGACTCGTCTACGAAGATGTTCCTTGTTGACGAGAAGATACCGAGAGGACGTTTTGGGCGACTCTAAATTTCGTCGACGAAGGGGAAAGTTCGTTGACGAATTGCCTTTTGACCTCGTCGACGAGGTGACGTGGCTCGTCGACGAAGCTCATGGTATAAATAGTGAAAACCTCAAATTTTTAATGTAGACAAATCAAAAAACCTCACTCTCTCTCCTCCTTGTGGTTTCTCTCTCCTCTCTCTTCGATTTCGGCTTCGTCGTTCACCAAATTGACGATCTGAGGCCACCACAATGCTCCTGGTGAAATGTTCTCCAAGTCTACCAGAGCAGATCGTTGGTGGAGTTGAGTTGAAATTCATCCCTGGTATAAGGTAAAACTTTTTTTTTTTTCCAAATTTGGTCTTATTGTAGTTATAAGAAATGTTATTCACGAAAAAATACTGAAGTTTAGTTCTGAAAGTTGTCGTTTTCAGGGTGTTGAACGAGGAACCCTGTGAGTGCAGGACGAGCGCATTTTAGGGGTGTTGATTCTACGAGTCCAATCCTATTTTGATAATGACAAATCACTTGATATTTGATCTGTGCATTGAGTTTGTGCATAGGACTTACACTGAGCATGCACGGAAAAATAACAAGTCATGGACGCCATAAAGTAAAGCTTATACATTTTAGAAAGCACCATGGAACTCAAAGAGTATGAGAATCAAGATGCAAACGGCAAAGTTCAAGAATATTTTGGGAATGGGTATTTAGATCTCATGTACTTACATTTTCGTATGATTTAATTTGAGGCTCATAACTTAGAATGATTGTTAGGATTCATGCATTTCATGTACATCATTAGGGAATCTTCATGGACCTAGAAATGTTTGGAAAATCATGAAATATATGTTTTATAAAAGGCCCAAGAAAAATAGCAAAGCATTTTTTTTTAAATTAGAAAAAGAAAATAAAAAAAGGAGGGGACTTCGGTAGCCTAAAGTTAACCTCAGGCGCCTGAAGAATTTCTCAGTAGCCTAAAGATTAAGTTCAGTAGCTTGAATAATTAAATGGTAAAGACAGAACTTGGCAGAGGTACCTCAGTCGCCTGACCCTGGAACCTCAGGCGCCTGAAGTTGCCACTTCAGGAGCCTGAAGTCGAGTTCGGTTGCTTGAACTCAAGGGAAAGCCTAAAAATCAATTTTTTATTAAAAAGACTCGCGAGCTATCTTATTGATCCAACGGTTGAGATCAATCATAAAGGTAATATACTATATATTATGAATATCTAAACCATAGAACAGAAGTTAGACACACAAAAAAGAGAAGAACACACCTTGTTGCAAGATCATTGAAAAGTGTTATACGATTGCCTATACATCAATCTAAAATCTTCAAGCTTGGGCAAATCAAATCAGATTTTCAAAGGGAACTTGTTTACTCTACTGGACTTCAATCTAGTATTGAGGTTTGATCTTTCAAGTTATTGGTGTTGTGACTTTTCATCTCATCTCATTACTTGTTCTTGACTAAGTATTGAAAAGTTTTGATCTTGAGTGTGCCTATTCATATAAAATATATTTTTGAGAAGATCATTACTTGAGAAAACTTATTTAACTTGCTTGATTGATTTTTTTATTCAAGTGTGTATTTTCTAAAGGATATATATTTTAGTTATATTACTACTTGATTAAATATCCTTGGTACTTACAACTATACATTTAATTGAGGGATATTTTCTGAAAATTAATATTCTCAGTTTGTGATTGAATACATGAAATAAATCTTCGTGATTTTGATTGAGTTTGTATTCAAGACAAAGATTTTGCTAACGAGTTCACTTCAAACATACTTTTGCATCTTTACAAAGTGAACCAAAAACCCTAGTTAACTCCAAGGCATTTCAAATATATTTTTACTTAGGAGTTTTGGTTAAATACGAATTTGTGTGTTGACACATATCATACATCAAACGATTGTATCATTTTTCATACATTCATGAGCTTCAAGTTATATCATATGTTAATGTGTTAGGAATTTGAATTGTACTCAAAAGCTTTTGTTAGACGCATTGTTTTGAGTGTATTTTCCAGATTTTATTGTATACACAGTTCGGGGTGTGAACCGGTGTATGAGAGGAGAGTTGTATCTCTTGTAAACAGCGGAGTAGGAGGAAGTTGTGCCTCTTGTAAGCAGCGGATTGTACGGGAACCTCTATCCCACTTTAAGGAGCAGGGTTTAAGTGAATCCTTGAGTGGTTGCTTAAGGCGAGGACATAGGTCAAGTCAACTAAACCTCGTAAAACTGTGTTTATCTTCTCTCTTCCCTTCACTCTTTATTTTTAGCATTGCATTTAATTTGTGTATATTGCAAGCATAGATAGGATAGTCTTGCACTTAAGTAATTGAGTAACAAGAATTTATTGGTAAATTTATAAGAAGGGTGTAAGAGGTAACTAAGTGCCTTAGAATTTTTTAAATACCCAATTCACCCCTCCCCCCCCCCCCTCTCTTGGGATTACACCTTAATCAACAAGGGGGTTTCTTTTCAGTGTCAGGTAATGGAATAAATTAAAGTAGTTATTTTCCATGCAAACTATTATTATTTATCAGCAAATTAATTTTTAGGAAAACATGTATTATATTTGAATATTGTTTAGAAAATGCATATTTGGAAAAATACTGTTGTTATACAGGAAATATGATTTTAGAATAAAATATATGATTTTACTCAGTATTGTGTGGCATGAATATGGTTCTACATGATAAGTATTATGTTATGGCAAATTTTACGAATAAAGTATGTTTTCAGAAATTATGAAACAATATAGTACATTATGGTTTCAAATACATAATAAATGAATTATTTATTCAGAATGATATTTATGAAATGTTCGGCGCAAGGCTGTGATTGATATCCGGCACAAGGTTGTGTATGATATATGATTTCGGCACAATGTCGTATGTATGATTTTGGCACAAGGCCACAGATATGAAAGTAAACGGCCCAAGGTCATATGTTTTACGTTATTACAGAACATGCTATCAATCTATTTACATTAAGCAGTATATTATCATATATTATATGTTATCAGAACCCGAATGATAGTTCAGTTCAGTTATAGGAGCACGGTACCATTGCTATACAGATCAAATATCTATGTTCAGACTTGTGCTAACCACCCCATAAGGGGGTGGGAGATAGATAGTCGATGTGACTTTCAATGTAGAGTTGTAGACATCCACTTGGCAGTCTGGACCAGGGTGTGGTGGGCCATCGTACTTACAGACATTTTTTACTCGGCAGTGGTCAACCAGCCATTTTAGGGTCCCGCCTTCGGGCTGCGCAACCCGTCATAAGGGGTAATACATGATATCAGTTAACTATTCATCCTGGTTAAAATTTCAGTATTATAAGTTATATCAGATATTTCATGAATAGTATGATTTAGTAGAAAATATGAAAGTGTATGATAATTCACTATGCTATGATGTATGTTTTCAAGTATATGAAATGTATTGTATATGTATAATTGTATAAAATATTCATGTTATCATACAACTGTATTTAGTTAATTTTCCCTTACTAAGAAGTGTCTTACCCCCGAATATTAAATAATTTTTAAGAAACCCAGAAAGACCGGCGGATCGAGGCCGCCATTGAGTCAGTAGTACTACTCCGTTAGAAGGGTAAGTTTGAACTAGGATTAGAAAATTTTGATGTTGGATCCTAGAGATATTTTTGTATTTTTAGGAGATTGTATATAAACACCGTGTTTTTGGATTATAGTTGACTCTGGTATTTGTATTTTATGGTTATGAAAATGTGATTTATATTTACTGCTGCTTAGGTTTGTGCTGTGAATGTCAGATGTGTCCCTATTAACCATGGGTTTGGGTTGACCTTGTTATTAAGTATGTTTTATTATATGATAAGATAAGCAAGTCGTTACAGAAGTCTATAATCTACCAAGGCCTTTATAAGGCCACGTTTGAAATCATCGCCTCTGCCAAGACATCCAAATAAGTTTGGGACTCTCTCCATCAAACACACAAAGGTGCAAACAAAGTGAAGAAGATTCATCTTCAAACAATGCAAGGTGATTTCGAATATTTAAGAATGAAATCTACTAAATCTATTACTGATTATTATACACGAATTGTGGTAGTATCAAATCAATTGTGAAGAAACAGAGAGACTCTCAACAACGAGAGAATTTGTGAGAAAATTTTGCGATCTTTGGATCCAAAATATGATTATATAGTTGTGACCATGGAAGAAACAAAAGATTTGGAAACCATGTCCGTAGAAGAACTTGTGGGCTCTCTCCAAGCCCATAAGCAAAAAGTCAACAGAAGGAGTGATGATAAAGAATTGGAGCAAGCCCTCCAAACGAAGTTGTCCCTCACTACAGATAGATACAATAAAGAGTGGACGTCATAGCAAGGAAGAGGACAAGGTCGAGGATCTTGTGGAAGAAATTATGGAAATTTTGAATCCAAAGAAGGTAGTAGAGGCGAAAGAGGTTCTACTAGAGAAGGACGAAATCAACAGAACTATGTCCCACGAAGCAAAGGACAAAAAAGAAGAGGGGGATACAATAATAGTCCCAACATAGACAAGAGAAACGTTTAGTGCTACAACTACCACAAATACGGACACTACAGCAAAGAGTGCAGAGGTAATCCCCAAAGTCATGAAGTAAATGAAAATGCTAACTTTACAAAAAATGAGAAGGCCGAAGGAGAATCATTGATGCTGATGGCACATAATTCAACCCACCAGGACCAAAATTTTTGGTACCTTGACTCTGGAGCCAGCAATCACATGACTGGTTGCAAGAACCTATTTAATGAACTTGATGAGAAAGTTTAGGAAGAGATATTATTTAGTGATCTCTCTAAAGTCCCAGTTCAAGGAAGGGGAAATATCCTAATCAAGAGGAAGGATGGAGACCATACTTTTATCTCCAACTTGTACTATGTCCCAACCATGAAGACTAATATACTTAGTCTCGGACAACTTGTGGAGAAAGGCTACTGAATTAGCCTTAAAGATAAGCAAATGGTGATAACAGATGCTCAAGGTAAGCTCGTTACTCGAGTACAAATAGCAAAGAATCGAATGTTTCCGCTCGCCATTCAACATGATATGCCAAGGTGTTTGAGTGCTATCATCAAAGACAAAGACTGGCTATGACATCTTAGGTACGAACATCTAAATTTTGAAACTTTGAAACAGCTGGGAAGTAAGAAGATGGTGAAAGGCTTACCCAACATCCACCACCCAAATGTGATATGTGAAAGCTGTGTTATGAGCAAGCAACACAGAAGCAACTTTGGAAAGCAACTCAATTGGAGATCTACCATGCCGCTCTGGCTAGTACACACAGACGTGTATGGTCCATTGAGACCATTATCAAATGGATAAAATCGATATTTCCTCACCTTCATCGACAATTATAGCAGGAAGACTTGGGTCTATTTCTTGAAAAGGAAGTCAAAGGTGTTTGTTAGCTTTAGTGTATTCTCAAGAGGGGGGGTGAATTGGAATTTCTAAAACTTATTCCTAGGTTAAACTAGATGTTAGTAGAATATCACAACCTAAGGTCTATGCAATCCCAAATGCACCAATAAATATAATGCGGGAATCTAAATCATTTGCATCATTCACACTATAGCATACACGTGTGATAAATATAAATTACTGAAATATAAATAGACACACGATATATTATTGGGGTTCGGCCAACTGTGCCTACGTCCCCGCCTTTAGCTCGCAAGTCCGAGGATTTCACTAAAGCTCACTTAATGGGTGGAGTGGCATCGATTACAACCAGGTCAATTCACAGTGCTGACCTCAACTAACACGCCTTACTAGGATGGCACACCTAGCTTTCCTAATCGGGTTTAAGCCACTCTGAGACTATTCAATAGGGTTAGTCTCCCTCTTCAGGCCCACGCCTGGAATACAAATGATATAAAATTTTGCGTACAATCAAAGCGCTTCTAAACAAGCAGATTATGTACCAATTCAGCACATGTAATAATCAACACAGATCAACATATATGAACTATAAGCTCGGTGCTTTACGTGTGCTATCAACACTCAGTAAGGTATAATTACAATTATGCTCAAGAGTGTTCTAACAAGCTATTTCTTTGAAATTAGATATATTAAATCTCAATACTAGATTAGGGTTTCAAAGATGCTGCAAACAATAATCAAACCAACTCAAAAATATTTTGCTCAATAAAGTAGGCACAAGAGTTGTTTGAAAATTTATAGCTTGTAAAATCCTTTACACACAAAAAATATAGCTACAGGAATCTTGCAATGACAATGCAAAGATCCTTAGGCTAATAAGTTTTTCCCAACACTAGATTTATCAAATAAAATCTATGGGAAAACTTATGCTTAACTCTCAATATCAAAATTAATCAATAAACAATACAAATGAGAGTAATAAGCAATATGGAATGATGTATAAACACTCTAAGTACTCTCACTACACTTGGTTAATCAATAAAATCAAAGTTGTAGAGTGTATGGAGGTAGTATAAGCAAAAAGGGTTTGAAAAATTTGAGAGAGTTTTTGGTTTAATCCTATTTGCTAATCCACACTTAATCTTGACAAATGAACCCCTATATATAGAGAAAGGGTAAATTATGACCGTTAGGGGACACATAGGGTATTCTTAAATTTTTTAAAAAAAGTTTAGCAAAATTAACCCAGTTTAACTATTTTTAACTTCAGTAAAAATTAATTTAACCCGTGTGATTCGAGTACCCTGTCTAAGGTTCGGGTGCCCGAATAGACTCACTTAAAAAATCATTTTTTAATAGTTCGAGTGCCTGAAGTAAGGGTCAGTTGGCTAAACAAAAGGCATAATGATTTTGTCCTCAGTTTGGGTGCTCAAAGCTAAGTTCGGTTAACCGAACAGACCGATTTAGTCGCCTGAGGCCATAATGAACGTGAAGGTTCAAGTGCCCGAGTATTTGAAAAGGTTTCTAACATTAGTTTGGTTGCCTGAGGGCAATACATTCATTACAGGTTCGGTCGCCCGAAACGTGGTCAACCCGCGGACTTCTCAGCGGTTCAGGCACCCGAGGTGTTTTGAACACCTAGGGTTCGGTTGCCCAACCTCTCACAAATTTTGCCTATTTAGTTCATTTTTAAACCAATTGATTCCCCTGATTATGTAAGTGATATGGGGACTGTTTGTACATTTGTTTAGGGACCTAAGGTCTCTCTAAGGTCCTTTTAAGAACGCCAAAAAATATAGCATCGCTCGACCATCCCTAAGGTCAAACTACGGTCTTGAGCTTTAGTTCCTACATGCATGTCATGCATTAAACTTAATATACAATTACAACAAGTAAATCTTTTGGGTCTTCTTTTGCCTTTGAGTTATCATGTGCCATCAAACCATCTTGCAAATGAAAACCTGCACACGCACTCGGTAACCATTAAATACCGAAGTATTTATCATAATCAAAAAAGGGTATGACCCATCCCTTTTTTTAAAGATGACAAATACTTGCCTACTTCTCTCCTTTTTTGCAACAGCAAAAAGAGCTTAGATAAAAATTTAAGTATATATAGGCAAATAAGAGGAGAATATCATTTATATACAAGATGTGGTTTAGAAAAATTTTAAGAAAATTCGGCAGTATGCCATTTGAAAGAGAGCATTTTCCTAAAAATACTTGTATATAAATGACCCGATTGAGTTCAAATTTACAAATATCCAAAATAACTAACTCAAACAGTCCAGTATAATCAATAAACATAAGTATAATCTTTTAAGAGCCAAGAGATATAATAATCATACAGGGAAAAATGAGTAACACAAACAATCTTACACAGCATGAAGTATAGGGATTAAGAACATAAATAATATAACTGGTTATTTAAAGATTTAAATGACATGAAAACAGAATTAGACCATAAATATGTATAAACCATTGCAATCGAAACATATCATAAGACTTGTGAAAGATTTGAGTTTAAAGCACACGGCATATAATAGTAAATAGTTGGTTTGAACACAAACACAGTCTAACTAGTTCACATGCATTTTCATATGAAGTTACCAAACCAGTTATGCAGTTTAAATATATATATATATATATATATATATATATATATATATATATATATATATAATGATATGGCAAGAGATAAAGAGTTTAGTTTTGAAATTTGATCTCTCCAAAAAGTATATGTTTATATATATATATATATGTATATATATAAATATATATCCCCCTTGATATTTGCAAAAAGTGTTGGGGGCATATGCTTGCTGAAAAAGAAACTTTAATTCAAAACAGGTAAACATAAATTTTCTGGTTTGTTAATGAAGCACATACTACAATATAACGAGAAAATCACAACTATAATGATCCTAAAAATTTAACAATCACATGCAAGATCATATGGAAAATCAAATGACTATGGCAAATCAACATGCTTCAAATTATGATTTTCAATAAAAACATTTCATTCAATCACATGCCACAATGAGTTCACAATAGATCTAAGTTAAAAATATTTGTAAGCAAAACAAAATAGGAATTTATGCTTATATGCTCCACCTATCAATTTGAGTACGTGCTTAGATTCTTTAACTACTTATACTAACCAAAGATTAATTTCATTATGCTTAGTAGTATAAGCCATTCATTTTAAAACCTTTAACCCAACCATACTAATAATTTATTAACAATATTCCGACTAGTATGGTCATCCCTATAGGCAAAAAATGCATCAGAAAATATATATTAAGGCATGCAATAATGTTCATGACCCAAGAATATTCGATATCAAATCATAAGCCTTTAAGCATTAGATATAATGCTCAGGGATTTCAGAAGAGCCTCAACATTTTAAAAAATGAAAGTGATGCATGTGAGTCATTTATGATCTTTCTATAGGAATGGAGCTGAGCTCCTCTAACTGTTCTTGATGATTATGCAATGATGAAATTTAATATTCAATTAGTTTTCACTTATCCTTTCAAAAAAAATTTAATATTAATTTTATCATAATCATCCATGTACAAGGTTTTACTTGGGAAAATTCTTGTTGAAATTTTGGCAGCATGCCGTCTATAAATCAGACATTTTCCCATAACACTTGTACTTGATAGGTTTAAATAAGCAATTTATATTTCAGTTCAAGGCACACGAGAACCCATATCCACTACCAGCATGCAATTCTCATCAACTGCATCCGCCATGCAGGAGTCATTCTAGACTAAGCATGCATTCCAGTAGTATAATCAACAGTCCATATAAAATGTAAATCATCCAACTAGATACCATAAACCATAAATAACCATGGATAGTTAGGAATTCAGTGCAGTACTCATATGGACACTTAGGCATGAAATAAAAAATATGAGACCATTTTAATTTATATAACCATGAAAGAATATATGCTTCCTCTGAATTATACGCTCAACTCATTTTATGCCTTTTCCTATTTTTCAGGTTCTTTAGCCAAGTGTAATAAGAATTTCAATGATTCAATCTTGGCGATGATTGCATTAGGCTTATCAGACCAAAAGGTCACAATGATTATTTCTTTGAGTGTTATAAACCTATAATGTCTCTTCTCTTATGATTTTAAATACGTACGAGGACCAAGTCGGAGTGGCTTTTAATTTTAATTGCTCGTGCATAGGTTTCTTGAATTATATGCATTCATCTAGATTAAGACCTAGTATAACCCATTTAGCCATTCAACTCATTTTAAAGGATATGAAGATCTAAATTATTTGATTTAAATTTTGAGAGCTGGTGAAGATCATTTAAATACTCTTAACAATAAAATTATTATTGAGTTCAAAAGAGTGTTTATTATGAGTTGACATTATTCAAAATATTTTCATGGAGGTGGATATGTCCAAACAAAATTGTCAAAGAGCACTCAAAATATATTAGTCATTTATGATCAATAGTGCTATAAGCCTAGAATGATGACTTGATTTTGATTTAGGCTTTTAAGACAAACAAGTGAGTTTAGGATTAAATGATATATATGTATTAGGTTCAGATTGGGTATATTACATGTATCTCCACATTGGCGTGATTCTCTAATGATTCTTAGTAAAGAAGTATTATATAATAAATGCATGTACCAAAATTTGATATTTTAAGCATAGACCACTTCCTAAACCTACAGTCATCACAACCCCTAAACCTAGAAACTAAGGAAAAATTGACTAGAAGATAATTTCAATTTTAATCTATTTTTCCTTAAGTCCTACAAGGCTTACTTTGATGATTATCCATTTCATTTTCTTTTTTTAAGCCTCTAGCACTACTAAGTAAGCAATTAAACCATACGTACCACATAGTTTTGCAGAATAAGCAGGTATCGAATATACATAAAAGATTGTGCTTACTTATTCTATTTTTCCTCAGTGAGGCTAGACTATTGGTTTTATGCAAACAACCTAAATCCTTTTTGAAAATAATTTTCTTTTTAAGTCCAAAGGGGTTGTTTAGGTTATCTTTCTCACTTGAGGATTTAAAAGACATTTTAGAATAATTTTCAAGTTTTCTTTCTAAGCAAATGATTTTCAAAACCTTCTCAATTTTTCTCCTTTCCAGAGTGGCTTGAAATTCTTTCAAATCATTTAAGTGCTTTGCCACCTTTTCATTTTCACTTTTAAAAAATGTTTTCTTCTTTGATATCTCAACTAGAATTCTATGCATTTTGAATGAAATCTTTTCTAGTTTTTCACATGAAGGCATCTCATCAAGTGATTCATCATAGGATTTAACAAATTGAATAACACATGAATCATTGCATGCAACAATGGCAATATTCTCACAAAGTTCAACAGATGATTCAACACAAGATATTTCATAAGCTTCAGTATAAGAATCATCACATGAATTATTAACAGAATTATCATGAAATTCAACAGATGATTCAACATTTGACATATCACAACATTTAATGTAAGAATCATCAATTGAGTTTGAGTTAGAATCATATACCTCTTCTTTTGGTAATGTCATTTCCTTATCACTTACCACTCCTTGAGTTGTGGTCTCATTCCCCTAAGATTCTCCATATTTTCTTTCAAGTTTATCCCAGATTTCCTGTGCACTTCTACATGCCATGATCTCATGAAAAATATCAGTATCTAAAGCATAGTACAATAAATCCATGGCATATGAATTTGCACGCATCAAAGTAATATCATCTTCTATGGGCATACAAATTCCCTTATCAATCACCTGTCAGACCCTCAAATTCATAGATTTTACAAATATGCACATTCTAATTTTTCAGGCTGTGTAATCAACACCAAAAAATAACGGAGGAATGAAAGGTGATCGTCCCTCTCTGAATGGGGATACACCAATTTGAACCATCCTAATCTTTAGCAAAAAAGCTTAAGTCAATGCTACAGCGCTGATACCAATTGTTAGCTTTGGTGTATTCCCAAGAGGGGGGGGGTGAATTGGAATTTCTAAAACTTATTCCTGGGTTAAACCAAATGTTAGCAGAATATCACAACCTAAGGTCATTCTATGCAATCCCAAGTGCACCGATAAATATAATATGCAGAAATTTAAATCATGCACATCATTCAAACTATAACACACATGTGCGATAAATATAAAGTTCTAAAATATAAACAGACACACGATATGTTATCAGGGTTCGGCCAACTATGCCTACGTCCATGCCTTTAGCTCGCAAGCCCGAGGATTCCACTAAAGCTCACTTAATGGGTGGAGCGACACCGATTACAACCAAGTCAATTCTTAAGGCTGACCTCAACCAACACGCCTTACCAGGATGGCGCGCCTAACTTTCCTAACTGGGTCTGAACCACTCCGGGACTATTCAACAGGGCTAGTCTCCCTCTTCAGGCCCACGCCAGGAATACAAATAATATAAAATTTTGCATACAATCAAAGCACTGCTAAACAAGCAGATTATGTACCAATTCAGCACATGTAATAATCAACGCACATAAACATGTATGCACTATAAGCTCGGTGCTATATGTGTGTTATCAACACTCAATAAGGTATAATTACAAGTATGCTCAAGAATGTTCTAACAAGCTATTTCTTTGAAACTAGATATATCAAATCTCAATACTAGATTAGGGTTTCAAAGATGCTGCAAACAATAATCAAACCAACTCAAAAATATTTTCCTCAATAAAATAGGCACAAGAGTTGTTTGAAAAATTATAGCTATAGGAATCTTGCAATGACAATTTAAAGATCTTTAAGCTAATAAGTTTTTCCCAACACTAGATTTATCAAATAAAATATGTGGGAAAACTTATGCTTAACTTTCAATATCAAAATCAATCAATAAAGAATACAAATGAGAGTTATAAGCAATATGGAATGATGTAAAAACACTCTGAGCACTCTTACTACACTTGGTTAATCAATAAAATCAAAGTTGTAAAGTGTATGGAGGTAGTATGAGTAAGAAGGGTTTGAAAAATTTGAAAGATTTTTTTGGCTTAATCCTATTTGATAGTCCACACTTAATCTTGACAAATGAACCCCTACATATAAAGAAAGGGTAAATTATGACTGTTGGGGGACACACAGGGTATTCTTAAATTTGTTTAAAAAAGTTTAGCAAAATTAATCCTATTTAACTATTTTTAACTTCAGTAAAAATTAACTTAACCCGCATGATTCGGGTGCCCGGTCTGAAATTCGCGTGCCCAAGTAGACTAAAAAAAATCGATTTTTTAATAGTTCGGGTACTCAAAGTAAGGGTTAGTTGGTTGAACAAAAGACAAAATGTTTCTGTTTGCAGTTCGGGTGCCCGAAGCTAAGTTCGGTTAACAAAACTAACCAATTCGGTCGCCCGAGGCCATAATGAACATGAAGGTTCGGGTGCCCAGGTAGATAAAAAGGTTTCTGACATTGTTTCGATCGCCTGAGGGCGATACGTTCATTACAGGTTCGGTCGCCTAAAACCTGGTCAATCCACAGACTTCTTAACGATTCAGGCGCCCAAGGTGTTTTGAACACCTGGGGTTCGGTCGCCCGACCTCTCACAAATTTTTCCTATTTAGTCCATTTTTAAACCAATTGATTCCCTTGATTATGTAAGTGATATGGGGACTGTTTGTGCATTTGTTTAAGGACTTAGGATCTCTCTAAGGCCCTTTAAAGAACGCCAAAAAATCTGGCGTTGGTCGACCATCCCTAAGGTCAAACTATGGTCTTGAGCTTTAGTTCCTACATGCATGTCATGCATTAATTATTACAGACCATTCACATATTACTATTACAGACCCAAATTAAACTTAATATACAATTACAACAAGTAAATCTTCTAGGTCTTCTTTTGCCTTTGAGTCATCATGTGCCATCATACGATCTTGTCAATGAAAACATGCACACTCGGCAACCATTAAATACCAGAGTATTTGTCATAATCAAAATAGAGTATGACCCATAGGGTCAACAATGTTTGACAAGTTTAAAGAGATCAAATATCTTGTGGAGAAACAGAGTGGCTATCTCATCAAGTCACTCCGATCAAACCAAGGAGGAAAGTACAGGGACGAAGCTTTCCTAGAATTCCTTAAGCAGCAAGGGACTCAAAAACATTTCGCACCAACCTACACTCCCTAGTTGAACAGTGTAGCTGAGAGGAAGAACTGCACGATCCTTAACATGGCAAGAAGCATGTTAAAGAATAAGAATGTGCCCAAGAGTTTTTGGGCAGAAGCAGTATCATGTGCAGTTTATCTTCTTCACTGGTGTCCTACGAAGAGTCATGATACAAAGACACCACATGAAGTCTAGAGTACTTACAAGCCTAGTGTGAGTCATCTTAGGGTGTTTGGCTCCATAGCCTAAGCCAAGATCCCAGAGGCAAAAAGAACAAAATTAGAAGATAAATGAGAGAAATATATCCTTGTTGGATATGGCGACAGCACCATGGGATATCAACTCTATAATCCCATCAACAAGAAAGACATTCACGATCAGGATGCAATTTTTGAAGAAAATGAATCCTGGAAATGGGACTAGGTTGAATCTTCCAAAGATGCGGAATTAACGCTTGAAGGAGAAGAACCCACATAAACAAGAGAAGTGGTTATTGAGTCACAAGTTCTTGAGCTGCAGACACCTCCACATGGTTCACCATAGAGGAATGAATCTTCATCACCAATTGAGCGTGAAATCTCGATAGCCACATAGTTCAGATTTGTGAGTATGTTTTGTATTGTGATTTATAGGTTTTGGGAACTCGGTACGCTCTTTAGGAGGCGTAAAGTTCGGGTTTGATTATTTGGGGAAAGGTAAGGGGATTTTGTTTATATTGGTTATTTTCTAAATTGGATTCGGTAAAACTGTGGTTCACGGTCCTCTGTGTGTTTTGTTTACTCATTTGGAAAAATCTAACTGGTAAAATTATGGGTTTTGCATATTATAGTTTTGGGAAAAAGGGGGCATTGGGTTGCATCTCTAGTTTCATTGGAAAACCATGAATATATTGTGATATATATTATGTTATAGGGATGGCCATGTCTTAACTTGTTTAAATTGTATTTTTGGAAAATTATGATTTTTAGATTATTAAATGAGTGTGGATTGAATTGTTATATGAACATGCATGAGTTGTGTTTTAATGAAATGAAATAGGAACGAGGTTCCGAATTGTTCTAGGTTTTGATGTCCGACTTTTGCTGAAGAGTGCGCAATACCACTAGATCGGTTAGTTTTTACAGAAGGGTGTGAAAACACCAGATGTACACCAGTTCAACGTTGTGGGCTTATGTTATTCTTGGTTACTAGGGGCACTGGCTTTTGCTGAAGGGTGTGAAATACCACCAAACAGCTGGCCTTTTTCGAAGGGCGTGAAATACCACTAAATAGTTCGGCTTAAGCCGAAGGGTGTGACGACACCATATCGTATTGCTTTGTTTGTGAAAATACTAGAACTATATTGAATTGTGTATGTTTTATGTCATGATAACACTAATATGCCACACACCGATATAACCTGAATATACCTTACTAAGAGGTGTCTCACCTTGATCGTACGTACATGTTTTTCAGGTCCTTCGAGTAACCAAAACTAGCGTCCTTGTGTTGGGAGTGTAGTGGTCGGTGTACTGTGCGGTAAGTACTTGTGTAATTACTAGGACTTTATGAGGTTGACATTTTGGGTTTTGTATTATGGAGCTTAGACTCCTTTTGTGCAGACTCTGGTATGGTACAAAGTATGTATAGAAAGAACAGTTTTCGCTGCCTATTTGTCATATATGTGGATGTGTATAGGGTGTACGGGTACCCCACAGGGTCGGACCCTCATTCACTATGATGTATCATTGGTGTTTTGTATGATACATTTACAGGTTAGATTACTAATTCACCCCTGGGTCCCATTTTTAGGTTTGGGGCATGATAGCTTGGTATCAGAGCTAACCAGGTTGTTAGGTCTTGTAGACTTGGTTAGGCATAGCTATGTGTATAGACCAGATTACAGGAAGTAGGAAATGGGTAGAGTAGGTCGAGGGTTGTTTTTTTGTTAGACAGGGACTCGGTAGTGTTCTGTGTTTTTTCCTAGAATGACGATTTCAGTAAAATCATGGCAAACCATTGATGATTTTCATGTCGGTATGATAAGACAGACCGAGGCCTGTGAGATGGTAGTCAACATAGTTAGTTGTAAATAATTGTGTTTACAGTACATGACGTAGGAATGCTAATAGATTCCTATTGTATTTTCAGAATGGAGCCCAAGGATAACAACTTGGAAAGTGACTCCGAGGAGACTACGAGCGACGAGTCTCCTTTTGTGCCTTGAGGGTTGATGAGGTAAGTTATGCAGGAGATCGGGTGGAGTGTTAGGAGACGTGAACGCTCTTTGGAGGTCCTACACTGCACAGATAAGTTGAGAGTCCTCTACGCTACCTTCCAGTTGTCTAGAGAGGCGAGATGATGGTGGACTGCGGTGAGTCTACTGGAGAAGCAGAGAGCTGGTCCTATAAAGATAACTTGGAGCCGTTTTAAGGAATTGTTCTTTAAGAGATACTTCTTGGTCTCCATATGCGATGCAAAGGCGATGAGTTCTCTGCTCTGACTCAGGGAGATATAACGGTGTAGGGGTATGCTGCTCGGTATATAGAACTATCCTGTTTCGCGTCGTGTTTGATCTCAAATGAGTACGAGAAGACTCAAAGGTTTGAGAAGGGACTAAGGAAGGACATCCGCAAATTAGTGGGTATGCTTCAGATCTGCGAGCTTTTGGTTTTAGTGGATAAGGTCCTTATGATCGAGATCGGAATCCAGGAGGATGAGGTGGATCAAGAACTGAAGAAGAGGCTAGTACCTTCTGGTTTTTAGTCTAGATCTCACCAGGGATCATGGAAAAAGAATAACAAGGGCTCAGGTTACCGTTTGGGGGTAACTGCTACAACTGTGGATGCCAACCATTTAGGGGTAACTACTACAACTGTTGCCAGTCAGGTCACATGGCTTGGGATTGTCATGCACCAAAGAGGGGTACGCCCGCTTCGAATCAGAATCGGGGAAGTAATCAAGTATCCTAAGAAACTTATCAGGCGAACACAGCTTCGGCAAGGGTATACTCGCTTACTCCAGCGAATGTTGAGCATGCGGGGAATGTGGTGACAGGTACTATGATGTTACCTTTAAATAGAGTTGTAGTTTTATTTGATTCGGGTGTGACCCATTCCTTTATATCTTCTAATTTTGTAAAACTGTGTGGGGTTGAGACTTGATTCATGAATGAAGAATTGTTTGTGTCTACACCATCTGGGAGTGTATCGTTCTGTAGGAGGATGTTAGAAAACTTCCCAATGGTAATTCAGGGAAGATTGCTACCGGCTAGTCTTGTGATATACGAAATGTGTGGGTTCGATGTCATACTGGGGATGGATTTGTTATCCTCCAGATATGTTGTGATCGAATGTCATGGAAAGGTGGTAGTGTTCAGACCTCCTGGGGAGCAAGAGTACGAGTTTGTAGGATCATGTGTGTGATCGATGCCATAGGTTCTATCGGCATTACAAGTGAGGAGGTTACTCTTGGACGGATGTCAAGGGTACCTAACTTGCATGAGGGAACCTCCGCGGGATGAGTTAAAGCTTGAGGATATTCGAGTGGTTAGCGAGTTCCCAGATGTGTTTCCCAAAGACTTACCCGATTTACCTCTGATTCGTGAGGTGGAGTTTGTGATAGATTGATTGTCTAGCAAGGCACCAATCTATAAAGCTTCGTACCAAATGGCTCTAGTGGAACTTCCGGAGTTGAAGAAGCAGTCGTAGGAATTAATGGATAAGGGCTTTATCCAACTAAGCGTTTCGCCCTGGGGAGCTCCATTTTTGTTTGTGAAGAAGAAGAACGGGTCGATGCGTATTTACATTGATTACCATGAGATTAATAAGGTGACTATGAAGAATCATTACCTATTGCTTCATATTGATGATCTCTTTAACCAACTATTGGGAACTCAGGTCTTTTCGAAGATCGACCTACGATCAGGGTACCATCAGGTGAGGGTTTGATTTGAAGATGTTGCGAAGACTGCTTTCCAAACCAAATATGGCCACTACAAGTTCTTAGTCATGCCTTTTGGGTTGACAAATGCCCTGGCAATGTTCATGGATTTGATGAATAGAGTTTTCCATGAGTACTTGGATCATTTTGTAGTGGTATTTATTAATGACATTCAGGTATGCTCGAAGAGTTCAAAAAAGCATGAAAACCATTTGAGGTTGGTGCTACAGAATTTATGGGAGAGGAAGTTGTTTGCCAAGCTGAATAAGTGTGAGTTCTGGCTGAATCATGTCGCATTTTTAGGCCATATGGTGTCTAAAGGTGGTATCTCAATTGATCCTAGCAAGATCGAAGTTGTGGTCGACTGGGTGAGACCAAAGAGTGTGCAAGAGGTTCGAAGTTTTTTAGAACTGGCGGGTTATTATCGTTAGTTCGTGAAGCGATTCTCTAAATTGTTTGGGCCTCTGACACGATTGACTAGGAAGGGGGTGAAATTTGATTGGACCGAGGATTGCGAGCAGTGTTTCCAGGAGCTGAAACAGCGATTGGTTACTACTCCGATTTTGACCATTCCTTCGGGGGATGATAGTTTTGTGATCTATAGCGATGTGTCTTTGAAGGGTTTGGGATGTGTGCTTATGCAACAAGGTAAGGTAATAGCTTATGCTTCTCGAAAACTTAAGGAATATGAGAAGAATTACCCTATGCATGATTTGGAAATGGTTGTTGTAGTTTATCCACTGAAGATCTGGCGACACTACCTTTATGGTGTTTAGTGCGAGATTTTCACTGATCACAAAAGCTTCAGGTACTTTTTCAAGCAGAAGGAGTTGAACATGAGGCAATGGAGGTGGCTTGAGCTAATCAAAGACTATGATTGCACCATTAGTTATCACCCGAGGAAAGCTAACATGGTAGCTGATGCGTTGAGTTGGAAGTTGAAGCATGCGTTAGTATTTGAAGTTGTAATTCAGCATCATATCAGATGGGATCTGGAAAGCCTTGCTATAGAGTTAGTGTTCAGTGTTCATCAAGCTTTCATTACTAGTTTAGTGATCTAGCCGACTTTGTTTCAGCGTATTAAGGCCGCGCGGGCTAGTGATGCAAAGTTGACTGAGATTATGGAGAAAGTATAGCAGGGGTTGGCTGCAGAATTTAACATCTCTGAGGGAGGTGTGTTAAGGTTTGGAACCAGGCTGTGTGTTCCAAACGATGACAAGATCAAAAGGACGATTCTGGAGGAAGTGCATCGTTCATTGTAACAGTACATCTTGGAAGTACGAAGATGTATTGGGATTTGCGCGAGACCTTCTGGTGGAGTGGTATAAAAAAGTAAATTGTCTCAGTTCGTAGAGCGGTGTCTAAGATGTCAGTAGGTGAAAGTTGAATATCAGAGGCCAGCAATGCTGTTACAGCCCTTAGCTATTCCAGAGGGAAAATGGGAGCATATTTCCATGGATTTTGTGACCAGACTACCGCCAACACTTCACGAGCAGAATGCCATTTGGGTGATTGTGGACAGGTTGATGAAATCTACTCACTTTTTACCGATGAAGGTTAGCTACCCTTTGAGTAGGCTAGCAGGCTTGTACGTGGAGGAGATAGTTAGAATGCATGGGATACCAATGTTCATTGTGTCAGATCGTGACCCGAGGTTTACCTCTCATTTCTGGAAGAGCTTAAAGGAAGCATTAGGGATGAAGCCTACTTTCAGCACAACATTCGACCCCCAGACTGATGGACAGTCAGTGAGAACAATACAGATCTTGGAGGATATGTTACGAGCTTGCGTGTTAGATTTTGGTGGTGGTTAGATACAGTTTCTACCACTAGTGGAGTTTGCCTATAACAATAGCTTCCGGGTTAGTATTGGGATGGCACCGTTTGAGGCTCTGTATGGTCGGAGGTGTTGGTCTCCTTTGTATTGGAGTGAGGTTGGTGAACGTCAGGTGTTAGGACCTGAACTCGTGCAGCAGGCATCTTAGAATGTGGGTTTGATCAGGGATAGGATTAAATTGGCTCAGAGTCTATAGAAGAGTTACGCAGATGTTCGCCGCCGTGAGTTGGAATTCGAGGTGGGGGTAAGGTATTCTATGGATGACTCTGATGAAAGGGGTGATGAGATTTGGAAAGAAGGGCAAGCTGAGCCCGAGGTATATTGGACCATTCGAGGTTCTAGAACGAGTGGGTTCGGTATCCTACAGGATTGCACTATCCCCAGAGCTCTCGAGGATCTATGATGTGTTTCACGTATCCATGTTAAGGAGGTACGTGTTAGATCCTTCACATGTTATTAGTTACAAGAACTTTGAAATTGGGGATACTTTATCATACGAGGAAATAGCTGTTCAGATTCTGGACCATAAGGTTCAGAAGCTACGTACCAAGGATATACCGTTAGTGAAGGTATTGTGGCAGAATCAAGAAGTTGAGGAGTTTCTTGGGAATTGGAAGCAGAGATACGGCGGATGTCATGTCCTGAACCCGAAAATGGGACCTAAGGGTGAAAATGTAATCTAACCTATCCTTGTATCCAACAAATCATCCAAAGATACAGTACAATGAATGAGGGTCTGATCCCGTGGGGTTCCTAAGCACCTAATACACATCCACATACAATCACATACACAGTGGAAAAAGGTTTTTCAATATATATACGTACAGTACCATACCAGAGTCTATACAAGAGGAGTCCAAGATCCATAGCACAAAACATAAACCCGGTTATCAACCATACCCCAAAATGACAACCTAAGAACAAGAGTCCTAGCACTTACCCAAACGCTATTCGCGGTACACCGACCACTACGCTCCTATACCAAGAAGCTAGCTCCGGTTACCCGAAGGACTTGAAAATATGTACGTACAGCAGGGGTGAGACACCTCTCAGTAAGGAAGAATACAGGTTATATCAGTGTGTGGCATTCGAGTGTTATCATGATACACAACACATACACAATTAAATGCAGTTCCAGTACTAATTTCATAATAGTGCATACAAGCACACACACATATGATCAAGCAACCCGATGTTGTCACACCCTTCGACCCGAAGCCAGCCTGTGATACCCTGCGTCAGCCCACAGCCGACCCACAATACACAGCATCCTCGGCACATGGCTAGTCCCAGACTCCCATGGCATCGTACCAGTACAAACTGGTGGATCCATCGATGATTAGCTGGTAAGGCTCACACCATTGGATATAGAGCCGGACACTCTTGCCAAACATGGCCTAGCGATTTCATACGCCCATGGATATAGAGTCAGACACTCTCAGTACTTGGAACAACTTAGAACCTAGTTCCAATTGCATTCCAAAAACACAACCATGCATGCTCATATAACCAAACATACCACACCCATTTGGTAATCTTAAATCATGGCTTTCCAAACATAAACAATTTAAATAAAGTCAAGGCACAACCATCCCTATTACACAGTATAAATCATCATATACGTACAATTTTTCCAACAAAACTAGGGATGCAACCCAATACCCTCTTTTTCCCAAAACTATAATCATGAAAACCCCATAGTTTTAACCGTTAGATCCCCCAAAATGAGTAACCAAAACGCACACAGGACCGTGGACCACAGTCCCACTGAGTCCGATTTCAAAAATAACCGATATAAACTGAATCCCCTTACCTTTTCCCCAAATGGCAAATCCCAAACTCCAAGGCCCATAAATAGCGAACCAAGTTCCAAAACCTACAACCCACAGTACAGAATATACTCACAACTCCATTCTTTACAAAACTATTGGAACGAAAATGAAAACGGAGCCTTACCTCGATTTTATGCCAAAAACCGAAAGTGCCCGAACTAAAAATTCAATCCATAGAACTTGTAGAGAATCCTTTCACGATCCTCGTGATAACATTGGATCAACGATTCCCATGATGAATGACGAAAAAATATAGAGAGATGGAGAGTAGGTTGAGTTTCTAGAGAGATAAAGAGAAAAAATAAGATTTTTAAGCTAAGAAGTAACTTAAATATATATATATATATATATATATTTATAGTACCTTTGATTCAGCCATCCTCATCAATGAATGTCGCCCTCGTCGACGAGCCCATGTAGACACCTCGTTGACGAAGTAGTGACCTCATCGACGAGCCTAAGATTCTCGGTTTCCCGAAACCTCTCGGCTTCTCCTCGTCGATGAGCACCTGAAATTTGTTACCAAGAACTACAAAGCCTTCGTCGACAAACTCTGACTTCGTCGACGAAGCCTACTTAAATTCCAATTTTACCCTTCTCTTAATTATTTAAACCCATATACCTCGGTTCGGGTTCTTACACCGAAAGTATCCACAGTTGTTCTGAGTTGTGGTTTTGATAGTAGCATCGATGAGTATGTATGTATTACCCTACTTCTGTTTTGGAATAGGGGGTTAGTCGTTGGGAGTGTGGATTATTGTAAACTCCTGAGACGGTTTATGTATGTGACCATGGTATTCCTCCACCATAAGTAAGGGTGTGTATGTATTGTGACGGGGCTTCGATGTAAATGGCCGCCGGTCCTTTCTAAAGTTGAATGTGTGTTTGGTTGTGTGAATGAGTTCATGAATGAGAGATTTCAAATTTCAAGGACAAAATTTTTGTAAGGAGGGGAGGTTGTAAGAACTCGAACCGTGATATATGGAATAAATAAATAAGAGAAGAGTAAAACGGTAAATTGAGAAGGCTTTATTGACGAAGCTTGAATTCTTCGATAAGAGCCCTTTTGTTGTTCGGCGACGAAATGCAGGTGCTCGTCGACGAGGAGAAGCCAAGGGTTTTTTGGAAATTCAAAAATCTCAGGCTCGTTGACGAGGCCACCGCTTCGTCAACGAACTCCCTTCGTTGACTCGTCGACAAAGACACCGCCTCATCGACGAGTTTGGTCGAGTCAAAGGTGCTATAAATATCCATTTGGGTTGCTTCTTAGATAAGTTAGCTAATTTCTCTCTCTCTCTCTCTCTCTCTCTCTCTCTCTCTCTCTCTCTCTCTCTCTCTCTCTCTCTCTCTCTCTAGATTTATTTGTTATGCATTGTTAGAATTGGCGATCCGATGTTACTACAAGGATCAGGGAAGGATTCTCTTCGAGATTTGTGGAACGAATCTTCGTTTCGAGCATTTCGGGGATTTGACCCAAAATCGAAGTAAGGCTCGATTTTCATTTATGTTCTGGTAGTTTTGTAGGGAATGGAATTGTGAGTATGTTTTGTACTATGATTTATAGGTTTTGGGAACTTGGTTCACTGTTTAGGAGCTGTAGAGTTTGGGTTTGGTCATTTGGGGAAAGGTAAGGGGATTCTATTTATATCGGTTATTTTCTAAATCGGATTCGGTAGAACTGTGGTTCATGATCCTATGTGTGTTTTGGTTACTCATTTGGGAAAATCTAACAGGTAAAATTATAGGTTTTTCATATTACAGTTTTGGAAAAAAATGGGGCATTGGGTTGCATCTCTGGTTTCGTTGGAAAACCGTGGATATATTGTGATATATATTGTGTTATGGGGATGGTCGTGTCTTGACTTGTTTAAACTGTATTTTTGGAAAATCATGATTTTTGGATTACCAAATGAGCATGGATTGAATTGTTATATGAAATGAAATAGGAACGGGGTTCCGAATTGTTCAAGGTTTTTATGTCCGGCTTTTGCTGAAGAGTGCGCAATACCACTAGATCGGCCAGTTTTTACCGAAGGGTGTGAAAACACCATATCTGCACCAGTTCAACGCTATGGGCTTATGCTATGCCAGATTACTGGGGGCACCTACTTTTTCCGAAGGGTGTGAAATACCACCAAACAGTCGGCTTTTGCCAAAGGGTGTGAAATACCACCAAATAGTCCGGCTTAGGCCGAAAGGTGTCACGACACCATATCGTATTACTTTGTTTGTGAAAATACCGATACTGTATTGAACTTTGTATGTTTTATGTCATGATAACACTCATATGCCTCACACCGATATAACCTGGATTTGCCTTACTGAGAGGTGTCTCACCTTATCGTACGTACATGTTTTTCAGGTCCTTTGAGTAACCGGAACTAGCGTCCTTGTGTTGGGAGCGTAGTGGTTGGTGTACTGCGTGAAGTACTTGTGTAAGTTCTAGGACTTTATCAGGTTGTCATTTTGGGTTTTTTCTGATGCCTGAGTTTATATTTTGTATTATGGAACTTAGACTCCTTTTGTGTAGACTCTAGCATGGCACAAAGTATGTATAGAAAGAACAGTTTCCACTGCCTATTTTTCATATATATGGATGTGTATAGGGTGTACGGGTACCCCATGGGGTCTGACCTTCATTCACTATGATGTATCATTTTTGTTTTTCATGATACAGGGACATGTTAGACTACTAATTCACCCCTAGGTCCCATTTCCGGGTTCGGGGCGTGACAACTTGGTATCAAAGCTAACCAGATTGTTAGGTCTTGTAGACTTGGTTAAGTGTAGCTATGTGTACATACTAGAGTATAAGAGGTAGGAAATGGGTAGAGTAGGTCAAGGGTTGTTTTCTTGTTAGACAGTGACTCGTTGGCGGTGTTTTGTGTTTTTTCCTAGAATGACGATTTCAGTAAAATCATGACAAACCATTGATGATTTTCTTGTCAATGTGATAAGACAAACCTGGAACCATGAGATGGTAGTTAACATGATTAGTTGTAAATAATTGTGTTAACAAGTTTTTCTTGAAAGCCATGAGACATCCCTAAGTTTGTCTTGAAAGTTGTTCGCTAGGCCCAAAGTGCATCAACAAGTTTTTTGGACCAATCCTTTCAATTAGGATGCACGGTTTTCTCAAGTATAATTTTGATCTCTTTATTGGCCAACTCAGCTTGACCATTAGTCTGAGGGCGGTAGGGAGTAGAGACTTTACGGGTCACTCCATACTTTTGCATGAGTTTTTCAAAAGGTTTGATACAAAAATGCAACCCTCCATCACTAATGATTGCCATGGGCATGCCAAAGCATGCAAATAATTCCTTAAGAAAACGGATGATGAGCCTGTTGTCATTAGTTCTATAAGGTATAGCTTCCACCCTTTTTGAAACATAGTCCACAGCAACTAAAATGTAGGAATACCCAAAAGATCTTGGAAATTGTCCCATAAAGTCAATTCCTCAACAGTCAAAAATTTCAAAAGTCAAAATGGGGGACATAGGCATTTCATTCTTTGCAGTGATTTTTCCTAACTTTTGAGAGGCCTCACATGTTTTGCAAAAATTCTCAACGTCTTTGAATATAGTAGACCAGTAGAGTCCACTTTGCAAAATTTTTGAAATGGTTTTCTTTGCAGCAAAGTGGCCTCCACATGCCCCACTATGACAAAAATGCATCGCAGAAGTGAATTCATCATCAGGAACACATCTTCCCACCAACTGATCAGAGCAGTGTTTAAACAGGTATAGATTATCAAAATAATAATGTCTTACCTTGGCAAGGAACTTACGTTTATCCTGATTTAACCAATGTTCTGGCATTCGATTGGTGACAAGGTAGTTCACAATATCAGCAAACCACGGAGCGCGTGACACTGCAAAAACACTCTTATCAGGAAAATCATCATTTAAGAGAGAGGGAGATACAGGCACCTCAAGTAGCTGCAAATGAGAGAGATGGTCAACAACAACATTTTCCATGCCCCTTTTATCTCAAATAGTGATGTCAAATTCCTGAAGAAGTGGAATCCATCTGATCAACCTAGGTTTAGCATCCTTCTTTGCTAACAAATATTTCAGAGCAGAGTGATCAGTAAAAATAATAGCAGGCGATCTAATGACATAAGAACGAAATTTTTCTAAGTCAAATACAGCAGTTATGTAGAGACCCAAAGAAATTATAATAATTAAATAATAAGAGGAGAGGAAATAAACCGAATTTGGAATTCAAACAGGGTCTCATTGAAGAACACAGCACGTTCGTCGACAAACACGCTTGAGGGGATCATTGATGGAGACACATGTCTCGTCGACAAGAAGTTACCAAAAGGTTATTTTTAATTCTAAATTTCATCGACAATGAATGAGCATTTGTCGATGAATGAGCATTCATCGACGAACTTCCTTTGTGGCCTCGTCAATGAAGTGATGTGGCTCGTCGACGAGTGCAAGTGTATAAATAGCCTAAACTCGATTTTTTTGTAGAAATTACGCAAAGAATCACTCACTCACTCACTCTCTCTCTCTCTCTCTCTCTCTCTCTCTCTCTCTCTCTCTCTCTCTCTCCTATTCATCCCCTCTCCCTTCTCTCTAGTATTCTAGGTCCATTCTTCGCCGAATCGATGATCCGAGGCCACCACGATACTCCTGGAAGTTTCTCTCCAAGTCTGCCGAAGTGGATCATTGGTGGGGCTAACTTGGACTCCATCCCAAATTTAGGGTAAGGCTTTTTATTTAGTATTTGGTTTTCCTACAATTGTAGAAAATATAGTAGTCGAAGAAATACTAAAGTTTTGTTTAGGGAGATGTTGTTTTTAGGGTGTTGAACGAGGAACCCTGCGGGAGTAAGACTAAACATTGTAAGAACTTCTCAGAAATCAGGTAAGGGGATAAACTAAGTCTGGATTTTATGAAAATATATTTATTATTTTAAAGCATTCAATTTCAGATAAATATGTATATTGTAGAATTATGTTGGAAATAATGCTATTGATCTAAAATATGGGTTTCATGTATAATGTCAGAAATAAGATTATTACCTCTTTTGTATGGCAGGAGTAATATTTACCATGGAAATTATGATAATAAAATATTATGTTTACAAAATAAGTATGTTATTATTGCTTTCAGAAAAATGTTAAAATGATATAAAGATTTTTCAAACTAAGGAATTTATATGATATGTCGGCATAAGGGCCGAGGATTTTATATGATATGCTGGCATAAGGGCCGAGGTTTTATATGAAATACTGACATAAGGGCTGAAGGTTTTTATGACATGCTATACCGGTGTAAGGGCCGTAATTTATAAAATACAAAATGCTGGCACAAGGGCCGTACATTTTACATGATATGTTATGCAAGTTTTAAGAAGATATTGACATGACAGATATTATTATTATGAAATAGCCATGTATCATTATTTGAAAATATATTATATATTATCAGAACCTGGTTGGTTTGGTTTAGGCTTACACGAAGCACGGTATCGTATATATATGATCCCGATCATGTTTATGTAAGTGCTACCGCTTGCCATAAGGGGCAGTGGGAGATCAGCAATCGATGTGGTTTATTATAGCCCAGGCATCCCTCTGGTGTTCAGACTATGAGGGTCAGACCCATTGTACTTATAGACTTATGTTGATCTAACATGATTGGCCAGCCATTGTTGAATCCCACCTTCGGGCCGCACAACCCAGTCATGTGGGGGTAAGACATGACACCAAATAGCTATCTACCCAGGGTGTTTTCTATGTAAAGTTATATGAGATGAATTACATGTATATAAATTCAGTATGTTATATCATCTTATGATAAAAATATGCTTTTCCTGATCTAATGTAGATAGTTTATCAAATATGAATTTTGTACTGTTATATGTATAACACGAAAATACTCATGTTGCCACACATTGATATTAGTTTATTTCCCTTACTGAGAGGTGTCTCACCCCAGTTATATAAACATTTCAAGAACCTTACATAGGAGAGCGGATAAAGCTCTGCAGCGCTAGAGTTCGATTGTTCTACCCTATCTGAAGAGTAAGTCTTTTGCTAGGGTTAGACAAATTTTTGGGTGGCGACCCTAGGATACTCTTTTTGGATATTTTGGGTTATGTGTGTTCATATGATGGTTGTAGTAAATTCAGGTATTGTGTTACTGGTAATTTGATATGAATATGATTTTACATTTCCCCATGCTTAGGTATCAGTATTGTATATCAGGTATACCCCTGGTACCATTGGGTCCAAGTGGGTTATGATTTATCAGGTTGATTATGATTTGCTAGGATTATTATATGGGATATTATTATGGAAAAAATTTTTGGTAAAATAAGCAGGTTGTTACAGTTTGGTATTATAGCCTAGGTTGCTAGGTTCTGTAGACTTTAGAGTGCAACGAAAACGATACAGAGTATAGGAAAAGATTAAAGGTTTTATTCTACAGTCTAGAAGTAGGACTTCCGTGTGTAACTCTGAGAAATCTGTTGCGGCTGATACTACGATTGAGTAGTTGCAACTGGGTGATATGTCAGTTGGAGAAGCAGTGAATAAGGTTGAGGAACTTGTTGATACCACGAGGATGATGGACCGGGCTGATCATTCTTCCACGAGAGGTTCGGATGATTCCTACATCCTGGGTTATAAGTGTTCGAGTTGATTCTGCGTTTTGTTGACCCAAATCGCCAATGGCACCCGATCAAATCTACTCTCTTGCCATACTGGTAGTAATTGACATTCCTGAATTTTGTGGTCTGAGGTCTCACAGATAAAACAATCCTCAGCTTTCGCTTTTTCTGATTCCATAATCTCCAATTTCTTAGACAACGCAGCAATAAGAGCTTGTAAGCAAGTTTCCTCTTTGACCTCATATATGCCTCCACCACTAATCGCTCTGAGAGGT
Organism: Malania oleifera; assembly: GCF_029873635.1. Taxonomy (NCBI): domain Eukaryota; kingdom Viridiplantae; phylum Streptophyta; class Magnoliopsida; order Santalales; family Ximeniaceae; genus Malania; species Malania oleifera. The sequence goes on from NC_080425.1 coordinate 28,709,212, forward strand.
TGTGCTGCTATTGGTGCCTGTTCATGACATGTGTTCCATTGTTGGGCTAGGCACTCTCAGCTAAATAATTGAAGAATGATAAAGCCTCATCTGGTTCCTTGTGGAAGAACTCCCTATTACACATAGTCTGAACAAATTGTTTACACGCAGGGGTTAGAGCAGTATAAAAGTAATTCACTAACCTCCAATATTTGAATCCTTGTGTGGACATATGTTCATCAGGTCCTTGAATCTCTCCCAACAAGCTTGGAATGTCTCATCAGCTTTTTGCATAAACTAGCTGATTTGCTCTTGTAGGTACTGAGTCATCTGAAAAGGAAAGAACTTATATAAGAACTCTCGCTACATTTCAGACCAGCTAGTAATAGCGTTAGGTCACAGAGAATTAAACTAGATTTTTGCCTTATCTTTCAAAGAAAAGGGAAACAAGCGAAGTTTGATATATTTATTAGCTCCAGCCCTATTAATGAAAGTGGTGCAGACTAACTCAAAACCTGTCAAGTGTTGGTATGGACTCTCAGAATCCATCCGGTGAAACTGGGGTATCACAGATAACATGTCATGCTTAATGTTGAAGTTTGGTGCATATTGTGGCAACACAATGCATGAAGGTGTATATATGCGTGTGAGTTGTAGAAAGTCCTGAAGTGTACGTGGTGCAAGTGCAGCCATGACTTCCTCAAAGAATTGGTCAAGCATATTGCTCAAATCAATTTCAAAATCACTCATAAAAGTAACAGAAGAACAATCAGATTCTATGTTCTATGTGTCCCCATTGGTGCTAGGTGAAATTCTACATAATCTATTCAAATTATCTTGAACCTAGGGCATCAAACATCAATGCAAGCAGCATAAATCCACTAACACGGCAACAAACAAACATGATCAATTTTTTTCAAATTTTTTAATTTTTAATTTTTTGATTTTTATGATTTTTTTATTTTTATTTATTTTTTATATTATTTTATTTAATGAAAATAAAAAATAATTGGAAAAATATAAAATTTGAAATTAAAACTGGCACTCCTCGACAACGGCCCCAAAAACTTAACTCACTCTAAAAATGAGCAGCTCAAAAGCTATCTCAAGTATAGGAGTTCTATCATGTAATACTTAACTCAAAGGCCAGATCGTCCCCTTAGGGAATGCATTTTAATTACAAACTCGTGTAATTCCAAAAGAAATTAAGAAAAGAAAAGTTTACTAAACATAATTCAGATTCAGTTTCTTGGGATTTTTTAGGTTTTTGCAATAGAATTTAAATTCTAACTAAAAATTAAATATGTATGAAATAACTTAAATAAATACCAGATTCAATGCTAGAATAATGAAAGAGCTAAACCTTACAATCATTCAACTAAATAAAAATATTAACTGTAAACGTAAACCCAAGAAAGAATATACTCTAAGTAAAAACACCAACTTTAATAATAAAACACTCAAAGAAAATAATTAAATCACTATAAAAACTTTAAATAAGAAGCAAATTGAAATTAACAATAATAATGCTCAAACAAGAATTTAAATGCGAGAGAGAGAGAGAGAGAGAGAGAGAGAGAGAGAGAGAGAGAGAGATTTAAACAAAAATTTATCTAGTAAAAAGAAAGTTCTTAAATAAAACAAACTATTTTAAACAAAAATTAATCCAAACATTGAATAAATTAAAAACTTAACAATAAAATTAATTTTAACAAAATTGAGTTCAAAGAAAGAGAGAGATGAGAGAGTACGGGAGAAGAGAGAACAGAGAATAGAAAGAGAGATAACCGAAAATCTGAGAGAGACCAAGAGTCTTCTGCTTTCCTATGCACTGCCACCTCTCGCTACTCCCTTTTCCCCCATAAACCATCTTCCTCCATAAAATATCCTATTTTCCCTCTAATATATTGCCCTAACCATGTCTCCTCTTGAGATATGCGCATGGGCCATTTTTTTGGTGGCCCAAAACTTCTTTTTTCCTTAAACACTGCACACGGCCCAACGCAACAGCTTTACTTTCAAACCCAATTGTGACCCAATAAACATTCGAATTAGCAAAAGACTATTTCATAATGAATTATAGATATCTTAGTACGATTTCTAATGCCACTTGAATCACACCAATCGGACATTAGATGAAAGAGTTATGATTAAAATACTGAAATACGTTTAGGTTATCTTCTAGCGAATTTCGGATTTGGATTGTTGCCCACTTTTCATTGCATGATACGGATTCATGTGCATGAAACCCACGTAATTTTCTCACATGGCACCCGGTTCTCTTTTATGTCTCCTTTAATTTTGAAAATTATCACATTGCATGGCACGGATTCTTCAATTTTTACACACGCACACTACTTCAAACAACTGCGTGCATGGCTCATCATTTGCAGTGATATGGCTCACGGTCCGGTCTTCGGTATTTGGCTTCATGCACATGACCTTGATTTCAATTCTAGCTCACGTACACACACGTACATTATTAATCTCGACTTTAATGTTCAAAAATTATTCTGCAATAATAAGTTACCAAAAATTCATAAATTATCGAGTAATGATCCAAATATTGTAATTCAAGCTCAATGTTAAATTATTGAACATAATTAAGCGTTTAACTAAAAAATATAATCTTTAATGCATAATTTTAAACACCTAATTATGCAATTTAAATGCGTAATCAAAACTTACTGGCTATTCAGATAACGATTGGGGAAGAGATCTTGGTGAAAGAAAAAGCACGACCAGGTTCACATTTTTCATGGGAGATACAATGTTTACATAGTCATCGAAGAAGCAACCCATCGTAACACTGTCATCATGTGAAGCTGAGAATATTGCTGCCAACTCAGCTGATTATCATGGTATATGGATTAGGAATGTACTGAAGTATTTGGGATTTCTTCAAGATAACTCCACAGAAGTCTACATCGACAACCGATCAACAATTGCACTTGCGAAAAATCGAATTTATTATGAAAGAAGCAAACATATTGATACTTGGTATCATTTTATCAAGGAGCATGTCAAGAATAAAGAAGTGGAGTTGATATCTTATAGAACGTATGATCAAATTGCTGACATTTTCACAAAGCCACTCAGGCATGATTTTTTTGCAAGTCTGAAGAGAATGCTTGGGATGACAAAATTAGGACAGTCAAGTTTAAGGAGGGATGTTGAAAATTAAACTTGACTCGTCGGCAGCCGCACCAACCAGCCGCTTCTGTTGACATTGAAGATCGGCGGTCACCAACCTCACCAACCAGCCCACCATCGTTGATTATTCTGATTTAGAATTTGCTATAAATAGATATGTATGTGTGTGTGTGTAATGAAGTGTGGTGAAGTGAGGGTGAATAACTAGTGAGAGATTTTGTTTTGAATTCCTCTGTATTTTTTTTTCTATATCGAAATTAATTGTTTTGTAATTGAGTGCTATACTCATTGAGTTTTAATCACAATTAGTGATTGAGTGAGTCCCCTCCACCCATCACACTGGACATAGTTTTTGGTCTACATTGATATTTTGGACATACAACTGCATTTCATTTGAGAACTTGAAATTCAGAGACCATATTATGTTTTATAGTAGGTATTTTCATTTTAAAGTTGTTAAAACTAATAACCCATTATGTAAAAATATTATTCAGATTTTAGGTTAAGCAATCACTTTGAATTTTGTTGAACTTCTCTTCACTGAATTAAAAAATAGCAAGTTAGTCCATTAGCTATAAAGGAAAAATCATTTGAGTTTATGACCCAATGTCAATTGAATCAAGATAGATCACTAATTTAATTCCGCAACTTAATTATTAATTATTTTGGTTAAGTTCATAACTGCTATTAGACAAAACAATGATGTTCATGAATCATAAGACCACGTTTGTTTCATTAACATATTACAAAACAAGGAGTATAAGCATATAATATGATTAATATAGTATTATATAATATATATATATATATATATATATCTTAATGTAAGTATGTGATATGGCATTATATTTTATAATCAAATACTATAATATAGTATTTAATATAATACTATATATGCGGTAAAATATTAAAGTCCACTATTATTTTAAATTGTAATAATTTGTTTTATATGGAATACAATATGAGATTAATTACACAATTACAAAAAATATAAAACTTTTAATATTCAATCAGATGGACGCCTCATATGTAGATAGGAAATTCTAATATTCTTTTCCTTTGACTTTTTCACCCGAGTGATGTATATGGGCTGTGTTAACACGTACTCACTGACCTATTTAAAAATATTAAAAAATAATTGGCCATTTCGCATATTACTATTCTTAATACGACAATAATAATGATGATGATTTCTTACCACAGAAGATGGTCTTGATATTTACTTATAATAATGTAAAGTAAGGTCAATGTAAAACAATATATTTTCAATATAGTAACACTGCATTGTATTGTATTGTCATAAGCTCAGTTTGTTTAAGGAATTATACTTGCTTGTGATCACTTGCCTTGTATGCATGTGATGAGTTACCATCATATAAATATTGGCATATGTTTTATTGTTTTGAGAGTATTTATGTCCTAGTGTAAAATGGGAGAATGACTCCTTCACTATTTGATGTCTCCCACTATCAAAGCTAAAATAGCATAGAAAGCACTTTAGGGAGGGTGAGTATTCATCAATTTTACAAAACTCACTAGCATTATTAAACGTGTTTAGCCTACTTGCCTTCCTCACTAAACACATGTTGCTTATGGAGGTGTTAATGAATTATATTACCTTAATGTTTACCACTTGCTTGCCATTTACTTCCATGAATTGCTTATTACTTATGCTTGCAATTCATATAACTACTATGAATGTGCTCTGTTGGTAAACTAAGGTAATCTTTGGTTGAGTAGTTAAACAATAGTGCTTTAACTAGTGTTGCACGACCCTTCACAAGGTTTGAAATACTTGGCTTATAACAGTTGGTATTAGAGTTTGGTTACTTGCTACAATGAATAGAAGATCTTCCACCATATGGTGGAAGCTTTATAGGCTTAGATGGTAAATCTGATTGCAGAGGTGAACTTGATGGTTTTTGTTATGAGACATTCTAGTGCTCTAAAGTATAAAGGAACTAGAGCGCCAAAATACAGAATTTTGGGGGTGCCCGTGACGCTAAAGAATTGGAGAATTTTTCATTTGATATGGAGAGTACTTTTGTGTGATAAGGATCGACTCAAAACAGGTGAAAGCAACCATTGCAACAATGTATTTGGTTGGTGAAGCTAAATTGTGGTGGTGTACCAAGTAGAATGGAATTGAGAATGGATGTTGTGCAATTGATTGTTAAGCAGACTTGACGAGTGAGCTCAAGGCCCAATTTTTTCCCTAAGAATGTTGAGTATAATGCTCCACATACCCTAAGAGAACTTAAGCATAGTGGGCCAATTAGGGAGTATGTGAAATAATTTTTTGCTTTAATGTTGGATATTTTCAGACATGTCAAAGAAAAACAAGCTATTCTACTTTCTTAAGGGGTAGAAACTATAGGTAGGGATAGAAATTCATGGACAAAGAGTTCGTGACTTGCCTAGTGTGCAAGCAGTCATGGAATGCTTGATTGAGAGAGTTCCATAACATCCAAAAAGAGTAGTGGAGGTGGAAACAATGGAAGTCTTTTAAGAAAGGCAAACCCAAAAATTAGGGAGCTAACACCAAGGCATCAACTTCCAAAGAAACTTCCTCGCATCAATCATTAAACACACCGACTGATAAACGTAAAATGAACATGCTTCTTATGTTATGTTTGCACAAGTCATTTTTTAATTCTTTATAAGCTTCCATTACAGAGGAGGCACTGCAAGATAATGAGGATGAGAAGGAAACTATCAGGATGGATGCAATGCGGTGAATGAGTTGAAGAAGCGGATGAAGGAGACTAAATTGCCTAGGCTAAAGGTTTGATGTTTGTTGATTTATAGATCACTAGGAAAAACATCCATGTTATGGTTGACATTGGGGCTTCCTATAATTTTGTTCACATCCTTAGAGAAGGATTTAGGATTTGGATAGTGGGTTAGACTTGTGAATTTCATAGTTGTGTTGTTGGATGACTTCCAAGTGATTCTTGGAATGGAATTCTTGAGGGAGACCAAGTTGTTGCTAATGTCATTTTCTAGTTCCCTTTTTCTTATGGAAGACCAGCCTTGGATGGAGCAAGTTGTTATGAAAAAAAGGGATGATAAGAAGTTTCATCATGCCAAGAAACTCAATAAAGGATTGAGGAGGTGCGAACAAACATATCTTGCTATGCTAGTTGTAAATAAAGACATATGCAAAAAGCAGGTTCCTACTACTATCCAAGATGTATCAGATGAGTACAAAGTTGTGATGCCAGACAAGCTACCTAACCACTTTCCTTCACGATGGAGCGCAGAGCATGAGATCAAGGTGTTACGATGTCTAAAGCGATAAAGGTCCATGTTGGACAATGCCTTTAAAACTAGTAGAATTAAGAAAACAACTTGATTCGTTATTGAAAGCGGGATATATACATCCTTCCTAAGCAACATTCAAAGAACTAGTGTTGGTTCAAAGGAAACATGATGGGAGCAAGTGGATCTATATTGACTATCTCGCGCTTAACAAGGTGACTATGCATAACAAATACCCTATTCACTAATTGCTAATTTGTTTGATTAGTTAAGATATGCAAAATACTTCACTAAACTTGATTTAAGACTAGACTAAACTATCAGGTGAGGATAGCATATGGGGATGTACCGAATATAACTTATGTGACATGGTGTTGACAGTAACTTTTTGACCAAATAGACAATAACTCAAATGAAGATATAAAAAATCAAAGTAAAAGGAAGAGAAGGAAAAATTTTATCACAAGGTGGTCAACTGACCTTCCCTCCATTTCCTTTGTTTGGTGCCACCCACAGACGATTGACCGACTCTCTCAAGCGGTCAACTAGCCCTACCAAATTTTAAATTTTTATATTGGCTAGGGAATTTGGGATTATCACATACCCCAATAATACCACATGTCAACCTCTGACCTTGGCAGTTGGTGGTTAGTAGTTGTTGGAAATTATTTTTGAATTTGAATTTTCAAAATTCAAAATCAAAGATATCTTTCCCTACCTTCCATTGGAGGTCTATAAAAGGCCCTTTTGGAGAGAAATTGAGGCATGCCCATGCAACAAGGGGCAAGGTAAGGTTTCTTAGGATTCTAGTGGGGTCAAAAGGGGATTTTTTTGTCGAAAGTATAGAAAGAGAGAAAACCGTACATCTCTTCCTTTGTTTGAGGCATTTGGGGTGCGAGTTGAAGTAAGGATGTCTTTCACTTGATTTGCAAGTGATTATTCTTCAATAATATCACTGTCTAACCCTTTACTTAGTTCATTGTCATTCGTATTTTGAGTTTCAGTATGTTGAAGCATATTGATGATTCTTTAAATATAATGTTTGACATGTCATGATTTCTCCATTAATTCATGTAAAAAATGTATGCCTAGATTAGTAGAGTATGTTATTTTCTTGATTGCACAGAAAAAATCATGTTTGAAGTTCTAAATTTGGCATGTTTGTGGAAGTATAATTGTAGGTGGTCGTCGATCCATTCAGGCCATCGACTAGCCCCTTTTCATTTTGTAAAAGTAGTCATTGACTGCCAAGTGGTCGACTAACTCCTACAAGTGGTCAACCACCAAATCTCAAGAGTTCTATTTTTGACGCTATCCTTCATTTTCTTTGGAATCTCAAGTGTTTTTGGGTCTCTGCACTTGGTAAAGTATATTTATTTTAATATGAATGCAATATTACTTCAAATTTTCATGGTTTACCTACAAAAAACTAATTTTTTTTTTTATTAAAAATGAATTTGTACAAAATTTTACAAAAGCTTTCATATTTTTACAAAATTTTTCTAAAGATATTTGGAGTTATACATCTATGATGTGGTGTTTGGATGTTTGATCTCCAACGTTTTTCAAACAATTTCAAGGTGGGCATGTGATACTCTCTCCAAAAATCCACACTTTATAAAATACGTTTTATGGTTTCCCTTCTAAAGAAACCAAATCTTTTTGGGAAATTCAAATTTTTAATGAACCATGCATGGTGTGGCTATTGAATGGATTAGAAAGCCTATTTTCTAAAAAGGTAAATCAAGTTATTCCTCCCAAGAAACAAATTATGCGAATTCAAGAATTTTCAATTAAATAACCCAAAAAATAATTTTTTAGGAACTGCAAATGGTTTGATTCCTCTTTTAAGGATATGTAGTCAATCTACTTTGTAGATCCTACCATACCAAACAAAAAAAATAAATAGAATTTTTCCTTCTTTTCTTTATTTTCCAATATTTTCATATTTGTATGTTCATTTTGAATAGTCATTAAGTAGTAGGATTTTCATGAGGTTAAGTTCTTTGTACGAATTTTATGAAAGCCTTTTCAAAGAAGGTTAAGGGCTATGAGATTTCTGAAACAAAAGAATAATAGAGAAAGAACTTGTAGAGGGTGAAAGGACTTGCGGAACAGCCCTAAGATCCTGTTGTAGTGCATACGGATAAAAAAAATAATCTAATCATGCAAACCCTAATTATGTGATTAGGATTATACCTGCGAGATTTGTCCAATTTGATCCTGAATCTGCAAGTACGAAAACGAGCTCTTGAAGATGACCAGGAATCTTCTACTGTATTCCTTGAACACGCCTTGCTCCTGAGAGAGTGGGCTCGTAAGCGGCTGCTAGGGTTTTCTTCTCTCACCAAAAATGTCTACCTCTGTGAGAGTTCGCTTATCTCACCCTAGCTTCTGAATGGAGCACGTGTATATAGGCTACAGCAAGGACCTATGAGCAAATATGATTAAAGCTTCTCACGTAATTAAGAATTTCTAATCTGACCCGAATTCATCCTTAATTACGTTAATTATAATTCATACCACTAAATAATTACAATTGCACTCTCTGTCATATTCGAAATTAAATTTTGAGCTCCTATTATTAAATACTTATTTATATCCCCACGTAAAGGTTACAGATACCTGTCTATTCAATTAAATTACTGACAATTTAATTAATTGACATATTAATTCCCTAAGACCTTCCAGTACTTAACTTATTTGATGTGTCGGATTCAAAATCTACCTACAAGGTTTGACACAATCAAAACTTATAAGATTCCTCAAGAGGGTATCATCAATCTCGATACTGGGACATGGATTCCATCAATAATTAATGTTCACCATACACATAATTTCATCACACTCACTAAGGTTTTTTTTTTAACCCATAAAGAATCTCACTTTTCTATGAATCAAAGTAATAAACATTATATGCACGTTTCTAATAATCATATCAAGATTAAGAGCATAAGCACTCATAATAACCATGAGGTATTAATTGTTTTATATAGTCAATATAAAAATAATTACCCCAAGATGATCATGTTCAATACACACAAAGTGTACTAGCACAAGGAGTTGGAATTGTACCATTCCCAATAGTCAAGACAAACCTATTAAAACCTTGTGCTACAATCCTACCAATGGTGTGTCCGATTTCATTTAAGACTGTGAACAATAAACTTATATTCTATAAGAACTGATGATCTAATCTTCTATGTATAAGTTGTACTCTACTCCTTGAGTTGGCGAGAAGCATATGCAATAACTTTTCCCTATTGCATTAAAACACACCCAAGTCCCTTCTTAGATGCGTCACTGTAGATCACAAATCCACCTTCTCCTGATGGAATAGTTAACACTAGGGCAGTAACTAGACGCTGCTTCACTTCTTGAAAACTTTGCTCGCACTCATCATACCATTCAAATTTCATATTCTTCCTCGTGAGTTGTGTCAACGGACCTGATAGTTTATAAAAACCAACTACGAACCAGCGGTAATATCTAGCCAGACCCAAGAAACTTCTAATCTCATGCACGTTCTTTGGTCTTACCCAACCAACTACCACTTCAATCTTACTCGGGTCCACTGAAACGCCTTCCCTCGACACTACATGTCCCAGAAATTCCACTTGCTTTAACCAAAATTCGCATTTCTTGAACTTTGCAAATAATTTCTTTTCTCTAAGTACCAAGAGTACCAACCTCAAATGAATTGCATGCTCCTCAGGACTCCTCGAATAAACTAGGATGTCATCGATGAATACCACCATGAACCGATCTAGGTACTTGCGAAATACCCTGTTCATTAGGTTCATGAATGTCGTATGAGCATTAGTCAACCAAAACGGCATAACCAAAAACTTGTAGTGGCCATACCTAGTACGGAAAGTCGTATTTGGTACATCCTCTAATTTGACTCTTACCTGATGATACCCAGATTGCAGATCAATCTTGGAGAATACCTGTGTGCCGTGTAACTGGTCAAAAAATCATCAATTCGGGGTAACGGGTATTTATTATTTACTATAATTTTATTAATCTCCTTATAGTCGATGCACATCCTCATCGACCCATCCTTCTTCTTTGCAAACAACACCGGTGCACCCCAGGGTGATACACTCAGTCTGATAAACCCCTTATCTAGAAGTTCCTGCAGCTACTCCTTTAACTCCTTTAGTTCAACTGGAGTCATTCTGTATGGAGCTTTAGAAATAAACACTATCCCTAGAGTCAACTCGATGGCAAACTCCACCTCGCGATCAGGAAGCAATCCTGATAAGTCCTCTGGAAAAACATCTAAGAACTCCCTTACCATGGGGATATCCTCCAGTTTAAGTTTTTTTCTCGGTGCCTCTTTCATAAATGCTAGGTATCCATGACATCCCTCTAGGAGTAACCTCCTCGTCTGTATAGCTAAAAGGATCCGTGGTGCAAAGTGCACACATGACCCAACAAATACAAATTCTAGCTCCCCGAGAGGTCTGAACACTACCTCCTTCCTATGGCAATCAATAATCGCATAACTGGCCACTAACCAATCCATCCCTAGAATAAGATCAAAGTTATGCATGTCAAATATAATCATATTAGCAGATATCAATCTCCCTTGAATTTCCACTAGGCAGTCTTGGATTACTTTACTACACACTACCACTGCCCCTGTCAGTGTGACCACCTCTAACTCAACATCTAACGATTGTGGTTCTAACCCACACAATTTGATGAATTCCTGAGAAATAAAATAATGCATCGCACCTGAGTCAAACAATACAATGGCACTATTTAACAAAATGGAGATAGTACCTATCAACACGTCATCGACGTTCTCAACATTGCTAGGTGTCAAGAAATACACTCTCGCCTGAGTCATACTCCTCTGGTAGTTTCCACGTGGTGCTTGGCTACCGCCCCGATACTATTGTTGAGGAGGTGGGAAATTCAACGTCTCACGGCATTTTCGCTCCATATGTCCGGGCTTACCACACCAATAACAGTCACCCGATCTGCCCCTGCATTTGCCCGAATGCTACCTGCCACACTTAGGGCAAACAAGGTGTGATGAGGCACCCTGAAATGCCCTAGCACCTATATCCTGTCACTAGCCTCTGCCATGACCATACCTCCTCCAAGGACCCTACCTCGCACCTGAATACAAACTAGAAGGCATTGGCCTCTTCTTTGGGTTCTAAGCCTCCACATCACCCTGTAGACTCATCTCTGCTACAGTGGCCTTATCCACCAGTGTAGCAAACTCTTGGACCTACAATACAGCTACCTGCTTTTTAATCTCCTACTTCAAGTCCATATCAAACTTCCAAGCCTTCATGGCCTCATCTGCTACCATGTAGGGAGCAAACCATGATAGCTCCACGAATTGGGTGGCGTATTGCTGAACTGACAGCTATCCCTAAGTCAGGTTCAAGAACTTCTCTACCTTTGCTTTTCTGACAGAGACTAGAAAATACTAATCAAAGAATACCTCTCTGAAATGGCTCCACGTCGTCGCCACTGGTACCAGTCTCTGCTCCTCTAGTAGTTTTACTACTTCCCATCATCTCTCGATCTCTCCGGTCAACTTAAACACAGGATATAGCACCTTCTGCTCATCGGTGAACTGCAGTACAACCAAGATCATTTCGATCTCCCGAATCTAGTTCTCTGCAAGGATCGGGTTGGTACTTCCCACGAAGGTAGGAGGCTTTAGGCGAGTGAACTTCTCAATAGAATCTCCTAGCTCAACAGTGGAACGATCCTGCCCCCGAGAACTCCGCATAACCTCAACCATAAACAGCTAGGCAAAATCCTGAAATGCCACTATAGAATCGATGCCACCCTCATGTGCAGCTCCCTCACTACTACTTCCTCCGATGATAGCATTACTGTCCCTAGGATCCATCCTGAAGAAAGAACCAATTGTGTTAGAATTCCCATATCCTATCATGTCTAGTGCAATTATAACACAAAATACTCACTTAAATAAATTCCACTCCTGACCTAAATCTTCTTCCCTAAATTATGACATACTCTAGTAGTTTTCTATTCCCGTTCAAATTTTCAAGTTTCTTCCCCTCCTCTTGGAAATAAAACCATCAATGGATTGTCATTGTTTTCTGGACCTGTCGACTGATCCAGAAAAACACAGAAGTCCATCAAGTTATATCTCCCGGCTTACAAAGCAAAACTCGAAATTCCTATTCTATCCATTCCTATCCTTGTCCTACTTAAGTCTATACTCTATTAAAATCATCCAACTTAGTCTACAGAACCTAGCAACCTAGGCACTCCAATACCACCTATAGCACCCCGACCCACCACGTGGGCTCGGGGTGCTAGAAAAATAAATAAACATTCTCTAATACCACACATACATATATATATATATATATATATATATATATATATATATAATAATGCAATCCGCCCTAACCAGGGAATCCTGAGTGCACCTGCCACTACTGGAAATAAAACCATATAGCGGAAGATTACTAAAACATCAACATTCTTTACCAGAGTTCTAGTTGTTCCCTAAATATATACATACCACTATTCGTCTACATATTAAAATCCTCAAAACAATAAAATAGGATAACTGGTATCTCACCTGCACTACTCCCACAAATCTAATTCCTACCCCAAGACAAGTTAGGAATGGTTCTCTAAAGGACCTAAAAAATCATTTGTATAATGGGGTGAGACACTTCTCAGTAAGACAGATTATATTAAGATCAGTGTGTGACTAGCATGGGTTCTCGTGTGAAATAAAATTCCATCATTTACCTATACATAAAAATGACATTTTTAAAGAAAACTGTACTATATTGTATATTAGAAGATACATAATTTACCAGTAATAATGGTCGACTCAATATAGCCCAGTTATAGTAAATCTACCCATATATAAATAAAAGATGCAACCTGGACTGCCAAAGTAGCGTCATCACGCTATCACATACTCATACGACATGCGTCCCCCCATGACGGGTGTGTGTCCCGAAGGCTGGACTCAACTCGCAGCCAGCAATTCCCCAGTTGAGTCAACTATCATCACAAGTACGATTGTGCCTACCTATGGTCACCCAGTATACCACGGATGGGGCCCCCTGTAGAAACCTCAGAGTAGTACTACGGTCCAGGTCTCCAATCAACTTATCATACTACCATGCCCATGTGATTGCACTCACTACCACATATAGCTATGATTGTGCTCAATTCACAAGGTTCTAGAATCATATATGGCAATTTACGTAATAAAACCTGTATTATAACTCATTTCATATAAAATTGTAATTCAATAAAAATCTGGCCCCCGACCATCATATCAAACTCGGCCCCTGGCCGTTATATCAAAACTCAGCCCCTGGCCATCATATCATATATAGTATAAAAACCAATTAAAACCTTTTGTTCACATATGCCATTTAAAACTGTTCCCATGCCACACAATTTTCCTTTTTAACCATAAATAAAATAACCTGACTGGGAAAAACATAAGTTGCTGAAAATAGGGTATGAGCATCTCTAGGGTTTTATTTAACTCAAACTACATATTTAATAGAAAATAAGAGATGATCCAACCAACCATAATAATTTTCCCCAAAAACATATATTGTATTTTAATTAGTCCATATTTCACAAAAAGATGACATAATATAATCCCATTACCTGCCTTACAAGAAAGCCCACTAAAACCCCCAAAATCTACGCCCTATGGTGTTTGCAACTCAAAATCCTGAAACCACATTTCCCCTAGATAAATCAACACAAACCCCATAATATTCCTCAATTAGAATTTCCTAGGCTCCCTATACTCCAAAACAACTATAAAGCCTTGAAATATCTTACTGACCCTGATTTTGGAGTAATGCTTGAAAAGCTTAGATCAAAAATCCGCTCCGCTAAGCTTGTAGAGAATCTCCCCTAAATCATCGTAGTAACTTCTGATTGTTGAATCTGACAACGAACATCGAGAAATCATAGACAAAGAGAGAGAGAGAGAGAGAGAGAGAGAGAGAGAGAGAGAGAGAGAGAGAGAGAGAAATTTTGTTTTTTAATGATTAAGCAACCAAAAAATCAATTTATAACCCTTTGACCGGGTCACCTTCTTTGACGAAATGACGTCATCATCGACAAAATGATGTCTTTGTCGACGAATTATAGAAGGGAGTTCGTCAACAAAAGAAGGAGCTTCATCAACAAACCCTAAGCCTTAACTTTCAATCTTTCGGGATCTCTTCATTGACGACACCCTAAACTTCGTCGACGAATCACAGAAATGCATTCATCGATGAAAACAGGGGATTCGTTGATGAAGCCTACTAAAATTCCCTTTTCTTCTTTTCTTGTTTCTTTCTTTATTTTCCAGGTTCAGGTTTCTATAATTTTTCCTTGTGATGTTTGCCCCTTTTTATTTTTGGAATGTCACACCTTTCCTTTTCAAAAGCTATACTTTCTTCTTTCTTTCATATATTGGATACCTCGATACTGCCCTAGTGTAACGAGTGATCCTTCGACAAGATATTCAAGAAATGAATAATCATGAGCTCAAAAGGATTTTTTTATCTATTTTTTGAGTTTGTAGAATGATAACCTACCTTCATTTTGACATTGTCTCATACCTCAATTTTATTGGTGCATGTAAAAGTCATCCTAACACCCAAGGTTAATTCTAGTTAAGTGACTTGAGAAAAACATGGCTTAGTCGTTCATTCAAAGCTAAACTGGCTAGCAAATGATACATCAGTATATTAATGGACATTTGGATATATTGATTAGCCAAGGAGAGCCACCTATCCTGTAATCAAGATTTCGCCATTTTTTGTTCCCAGTTAAAATGATGGAAAAGAGATGGGGGCTCTTTTGGATCGTCAGATCTAGAGAAAATGTGAGAGATTTTGTTGACCTTATAGGTCACACCTAGTTTTGATAATGACAAATACTTGTTGTATTTGATGGGTGTTTGAGGATATATGCAGGTATACAGTTGGCAGGTCAAAATGATGGCACAAAAAGTATAAGTTGAAGGCCCTGAAGATCCTACTTATATGGTCTTTAATTTATATATTCATTATGGGTCTGTAATAGTAAATAGGGTCTATATTGTAATAATTACATGCATCACCTGCATGGTATGATAGGTAAGCTCAAAACGAAAAAGGCCTAGAACGACCCAAGGACACCCACATATGCATATATATATATTTGGTTAAATGGAATAGGTGATCACATGATTAAACAGAACCGAAATGCACTTAATTTGCATGTTTGGTCGACTGTACTGCACAACCACAATATCACCTGGTCGATCGAACTAGGACCAGGTCAACTATTTGACCACTGCCTGGTCGACCGTGACATGCCAGTTCATTCTCACCTAGTCGATCGAACTCCCTCAGAGTCAACTCTTTGACCTTACGGTCAACCGAGCCCAAAACATAGGCCAACGCATTGGTCAACCAAGTTCCCACGTGTGAGAACTCAACGCTCCATTCGACCGAACTACTCAGTTCAAAAGCTCCTGGTCAATTGAATCACAAAGAAAAGAAAAATCGCCTTTGGGACGTCATATCTGATCGATCGAACTTCTAGTTCAATTTATGCCTAGTCCATCAAACGTGCACAACTCGGTCAACCGAACCTTGCTTCGGTCGATCGGTGCTCTCGGGTTGCCTCAATATTTTTACCGTGGTTAAAATAATAAAACTTGGTTATTTTGGTTAAAATGATTAAAACATTTATAATAATTCCATATGTGTCCTGAACGGTTATAATGTTGGGGAAGTCTATATATACCCCCTCATTTAGAATAAGATTAGTGATTTTTCTCTGAATTTCAAAATCATTCTCTCTTACTTCCAGGTTTCTTACACTTATACTTACCTTGCCATATTGCCAATAATCCGTTTATAAGTTTGAATTGAGTGTTCTTGTCCTATAGGTTTGCTCTCTCAAATTTGTGATTGTTTGATATCATTTTATTTTAGAGCAAGACCTCAAGTTTTCTTAGGAGACTTTGTTGATAAGTCTTTCCTAAGAAGACTTCACTCGAGCTTCTGAGTATTGCACTATCATTGCAATATCTTAAGAAGTTTTCGTTTAATTTTGGTTGCTAAAAATATTTTCAAATCATCTTCAAATATTTCATGTGTTTCATTTTTGAGAAAATTTCTTGGAGAGATAATTGCTTATGTTCTAAAGATCTTTGTTGCAATATTCTTTGAGTAATATTATCTTTTGAAAACAAAGATCAAATCCTTTTGCAAACAAAATCTATACATATTTTGAGTCTTGTATATTGAGAAAAGTCATTTGTTGAGATATCTGAAGTGTGGCTAATATCTTTGTTTGAATATTTTGATTGAATATATTGTGTGATACAAAGATCATATTATTTGCACTCTCACGCATTGATTGCAACACTTGAATAAATATTTGAGAGTAGACATCTAAGACCACATTAAGCTTACTTCATTATATCATTTGGTGATGTATGTGATTGATTATATTGGGTACATATCTGCTTTACATGAAAGCATAATCACAATACCGTTTTTTTGTGAACACACTGTTGTGTTTCCAGGCATGGCCTGAGGGGGTGATAATCCAACCCTGTAAGGATTGGTTGTAAAGGTTGAGGTCAGTCTTATACTAATTGACCTGGTTTGTTTAGGTGCCGCTCCACCCGTTTAAGTGAGCATTATAGTGGTAATTCTTGTGCTTGTTAGCCAAGGCGGGGACGTAGGCAATTTGTCGAACCTCGATAACACTTCTGCGTGTCACTTCTCTTTACTGCTTTCTAGTGCATCCATAGTTAATTAAATTGCGTTATTTAATTTTTGGTACATATTATACTTGATATACTTTACTTGCACTAGATTGATCATAGGGTTGTGAATATACTGCTATTAGGATATTGACCTAGGGGATTAATTTTAAAAGTACCAATTCACCCCCCCCCCCTTTTGGGCTCATGGTAAAGCTAATAATTGGTATCATAGCCACATAACATAAACTAGTAGTTATTTGCAAAAGATCTTATATGGCTCATAGCTCCGTGACCCCTTTCTCTGAGGGACCATCTTCCACACGACCTCCAATTTTCAGTGTTGTTAATTACACCTTCTAGAAACAGAGGATGTGCATCTATCTCCAAAATACTGATTGGAAGGTGTGGAGGACTGTCTCTAAGGGAAATTATATTCCAATGAAAACATAGGGTACAACTAGAGTTCCTAAAACTGAGGAAGAATATGTTGATGGGGATATGAAAGCTGTTAGTTTGAATGCCACTACTGTGAACATTCTGTATTGTAGTCTTGATGTAAATGAATTTAATAAAATTATGGCATGTGCTACTGCAAAAGAAATCTAGGATAAGTTAGAAGTCACATATGAGGGTACTAGGGATGTGAAAGACAGTAGGATAGATATGTTGACTAGTGAATATGAGGCCTTTAGGATGAATGTAGGTGAGTCCATTCAAAGCATGTACCCTAGATTCACACACATCATAAACTAACTGCATGCATTAGGGAAGACTTATCCCACATATGAGATGATTAGGAAGATCCTTAGAGGCTTGCCTCCTATTTAGGAAGCCAAGGCTATGGCCATTTCTGAGGGTAGAGACCTTAAGGCCATGACTTTAGATGAATTGATAGGTTCCTTGATCACCTATGAATTGGCTATAAATGAGAGAGTTAATGAAAAAATAGAGCGAAGAAAGTGATTGCATTGAAAACCTCCACTAACACATCTAGTGAATGTAGGGAACCTGACACTGATGATGATATAGCCACACTAACTAGAAAAATTAGTAGATTCTTCAAGAAGAATAGAAAGTCATACAAAAGATATAGGGAGTCTACATCTGAGAAGGGAGGGTCCAGCAAAATAAAAGAAAAATCAAATGCTACCACGTGTTACAATTGCAACAAAGTTGGGCACATCAAGCCGAACTGCCTACTACTGAAAAAAGAGACCAATAAAAATAAGCAGCAGTGACTCAGAATCAGACCACAGCAACTTAGAGCTCGCTAATATGTGCTTGATGGCACACGGTGATGAGGTATCGTCCTCTTGTTCATTATCTTCATATTATTCATCTGATGATTGTGATTCTGATTGCATGTCTATGTTTAGAGAATTAAAATGTGAATATATTCGTGTATCTAAACTATTGAGTAAAATGACCAAAGAAAATGATGATTTGAAAAAGAAATGTGAAAATTGGTCAAAATTGTTTAGCATTGCAAAAACCTCTCATGCTTCGATCTTAAAATAAAAAAAATGTGACTATTGCTGAGCTTGAGAGGAAATTGGAGGATAACTCCAAAATTATTTTTAAATTCACCAAGAGCAAACGCAATTTTTAAAAACTACTTGGTGCCCAAAGAAATTTTTTAAGTAAAGAGGGTCTAGGTTTTAATGGCATTGAAAATGTTAGACGACCTAATCTTTACTTGGGACATTTCACGTGTGAATCAAAATCTCAAGTCCCTCCTAAAGATCCTAAGTGTAGAATGAAATGTGTTAAATGCAAACAAATTGGGCATATTCAATTTGATTGTCCACTTAGGAATAAGCATGCGAAAATTAGAAAAGTATGGGTTGTTAAGGGTGATCCAGCTACTAACCCCCGTGGACCCAACAAAATTTGGGGACCAGCATCAGTTACTTAGTCTATTTTGCAGGTGTGTTTGAGATCATCCTCCTCCAAGGAAAGGTGGTACCTGGATAGTGGGTGCTCACGGCACATGACTGGCGACAAGGGAAAATTTGTATCAATCATTCCCAATGATGGAGGATATGTGACATTCGGCGACAATGCAAAAGGACGCATCATTGGCGTAGGTAAGGTTGGTAAGGATCCTTCCCTTATTATTGATAATTTTTTATCAGTTGATGGACTGAAGCATAATTTGTTGAGCATAAGTCAATTGTGTGATAAAGGATATAAGGTATCATTTGAAAATGATAAATGCATTGAAAATAAATTAGATCACAAAGTGCTTTTTACTGCAGATTGCGATGAAAATGTTTATATTACCACTTTTGATAACTTAGTTTCACAACAAGTAACTTGTTTTTCTGCAATAAATGAAGCTAGTTGGTTATGGCATAGGCGCTTATGACATACTAGCATGGATTTATTGTCAAAACTTGTAAAAAAAGAATTAGTGAAAGGCTTGCCTAAAATGTCATTTGTAAAAGACAAAATCTGTGATGCTTAAGAAAAAGAAATTTAGTTTAAGAAAATCTAGTTTTAAGAAAAAGAAATTTATATCCACCACTAGACCACTTGAAATGCTTCACTTGGATTTTTTTGATCCTAATTCTATCCAAAGTCTTAGTGGTAAATCATATGCTTTTATCATTGTTGATGACTTTTCTAGATTCATATGGTTGTTGTTTCTTTCACATAAAAATGAATCATGTGAATAGTTTACCAAGTTTTGTAGGAGAATTCAAAATGAAAAAGGCTATAAGATAACTCACATAAGAAGTGATAGAGGAACTGAATTTAATAATGAATGCATAGAAAATTATTGTGACCTAGAAGCCATATCACATAACTTCTCTGCACCTAGGACCCCTCAACAAAACGGTGTAGTAGAAAGAGAAAATAGGTCATTACAAGAAATGGGTAGAACTATGCTAAATAAACATAACTTACCTAAATATTTTTGGGTCGAGACCATAAATACTGCTTGTTATGTCATAAACAGGGTGTTGATTAAACCTTCAATTAATAAAATCCCTTATGAATTGTGGAACAACCATAAACCTAATATTTCCTATTTTCATGTTTTTGGTTGTAAATGCTTTGTGCTTAGGGATAATGAACATCTAGGGAAATTTGACTCTAAATCTGATGAAGGCATTTTCCTAGACTATGCTCTTAATAGTAAAGCATATAGGGTTTTTAATAAAAGAACATCGACTATCATTGAATCTATCCATGTTGTGTTTGATGAATCTAATCCATTTTCTAAGAAAGATGATGAAGAAGATATTGATATTAGAAAATGTTTAGATAAATTATCTATTGAAAACAATACATGTGAAAATTCATAAGTAAATGATAAATCATCTGAAGATAATAATAATGAAAATGAAATTCAGGAGTTGCCTAGAGATTGGAAATTTATTAAGAACCATCCTATAGATCAAATCATAGGTGAACCATCCCATGGTATAGCCACAATATCCTCCTTGAAAAACATAGTGAGTCATTCTACTTTCTTGTCCCAAGAAGAACCTAAAAGTATTAAAGAAGTAATAGAAGATGAGTCTTGGGTGATGTCCATGTAAGAAGAACTTAATCAATTTGAAAGAAGCAAAGTGTGGACCCTAGTTCCTAGACCTAATGATCATAAAATTATTGGAACCAAATGGGTATATAGAAATAAGAAAGATGAGAATGGGGCAGTGACTAAAAATAAGGCTAAACTAGTTGCCCAAGGTTAAAATCAGGAGGAAAGGATCGACTTTGATGAAACATATGCTCCTGTTGCTAGGTTTGAAGTCATTCGTATGTTGCTTGCTTATGCTGCTTTTAAAAACTTTAAATTGTTTCAAATGGATGTTAAAAGCGCTTTTCTAAATGGCTATATTAATGAAAAAATATATGTAGAACAACCACCTAGTTTTTAAAATCATAAATATCCAAATCATATGTACCGGTTGTCTAAGGCCTTGTATGGATTGAAACAAGATCCTAGAACTTGGTATGAGAGGCTTAGTGGTTTTCTACTAGAAATGGGTTTACCAGTGACAAAATTGACACTACACTCTTCATCAAATCCAAAAATGATAATATGCTCCTTGTTCAAATTTATGTGGACGATATCATTTTTGGAGCAACTAATGATGAGTTGTGTAATGAGTTTGTCAAATGCATGCAAAGTGAATTTGAAATGAGCATGATGGGTGAACTTAGTTTCTTCTTAAGGCTGCAAATTAAACAAGTTGAATATGAAACTTTCATGTGCCAATCTAACTATGTCAAGGACTTACTAAAGAAATTTAATATGGAAGATTATAAAATTCTTGGTACCTCTATGAGTTCTTCCATTAAACTTGATAAAGATGAGTAAGGAATCCCTATTGACGTGAAATTGTATCGTGGCATGATTGGGAGTCTTCTATATCTCACTGCTAGGAGGCCTGATATTATGTTTAGTGTGTGTACGTGTACTAGGTTTCAGGCTGCTCCTAAGGAATCTCATCTATTAATTGTTAAACGAATCCTTAGGTATCTAAGTGGAACTATAAAGTTAGGCTTATGGTACCCTAAGCATACTACCTTTGAGATTGTGAGTTATACCGATGCTAACTTTGCCGATAATAAGATTGATAGAAAGAGTACAAGCGGTACTTGTCGCTATTTAGGACAATATCTCGTTTCTTGGTTATCCAAGAAACAAAACTCAGTTGCCTTGTCCAAGGTCGAAGTAGAATATATTGCGGCTGGAAGTTGTTGTGCTCAAATTCTTTATATAAAACAACAACTTATGGATTTTGGGTTGCACTATGCTACAGTACCGATTAAATGTGATAATACTAGTGCAATCAACATCTCTAAAAATCCTATCTCACATTCATAAACTAAACACATTGAAATTAGACATCACTTTCTTCGTCATCATGTGCAGAAAGGGGATATTGCTCTTGAGTTTGTATGCACCAATGAGCAGTGGGCGAACATCTTCACTAAAGCACTTCCCGAAGATAGGTTTATACAAATTAGACGTGAATTAGGGTTCATGCATAGTAGAGATGCTTCCTAGATATTTCATAGTTTGCATAAATTCAGGGGGAGCCTTCAAATAAATTTTACAAGTCTAACAACTAATCTACCGTTGACATTTTTCATTGGCTTAGACTTTGTGAAAATTGATTAATGTTTGCGATGCATAATTCTCATATTTACTGCATGATGATAATGGTATTTGTGTTTTATTGCAATGATCATATTGGACCAAAACTGTTTAAGTTTCCAAGTTGTGGATAAATTACTAAGTCTTATAAACTCAAAACAGGTCATTTTTATACAGGATTTTTTTTAGAATGTCCTATTTTCAAACGGTGTGTTGCCGAAATTTTTCAAAAATTTTCCAAACTTATTGCGTATAAAAATGGTTTTTACCCATTGCCTAAAGTTATAATTTTTATGGCGCTTTTTGCGGTTTCCAAAATGGGGAGATGAAGAGGCAAAAAATTGGGTTGAAATTGGATTGCACTTAATGCATATTGTTGGGGGGAGCCTTCTAAGGCTATACCCATATTTTTTGCATGACGTATATGTCATCATCAAAAAGGAGGAAAATGTTGACCTTATAGGTCACACCTAGTTTTGATAATGACAAATACTTGTTGTATTTTATAGGTGTTTAAGGATATGTGCAAATATACAGTTGGTAGGTCAAAATGATGGCACAAGAAGTATAAGTTGAAGGCCCTGAAGATCCTACTTATGTTGTATTTAATTTCTATATTCATTATGGGTCTGTAATAGTAAATAAGGTCTATACTGTAATAATTACATGCATTACCTGCATGGTATGATAGGTAACCTCAAAACAAAAAAGGCCTAGAATATCACCTGGTCGACTGAACTGGGATTAGGTCAACTATTTGACCACTGCCTGGTCGACCATGACATGCCAATTCATTCTCACCTAGTCAACCAAACTCCCTCAGAGTCAACTCTTTGACCTTACGGTCGACCGAGCCCAAAATGTAATCCAATGCCCTGGTCGACCGAGTTCCCACGTGTGAGAACTCAACGCTCCAGTCGACCAAACTACTCAGTTCAAAAGCTCTCGGTCGACCGAACAACGAAGAAAAGAAAATTTGCCTTTGGGACACCGTATCCGATTGACCAAACTTCTAGTTCAATTTATGTCCGGTAGACTGAACGTGCACAACTCGGTCAATCAAACCTTGCTTCAGTCGACCGGTGTTCTCGGGTTGCCCCAATATTTTTACCGTGGTTAAAATAATAAAACGGGGTTATTTTGGTTAAAATGTATTGAAACGTTTATAATAATTCCATATGTGTCCTAAACAGTTATATTTTTAGGGAAGTCTATATATACCCCATCATTTGGAATAATTAGCACACGATTAGCAAACTTGATTAGTGATTTTTCTCTGAATTTCAAAATCATTCTCTCTTACTTCCAAGTTTCCTATACTCATACTTACCTTGCCATATTGCCAATAATCCATTTGTAAGTTTGAATTGAGTGTTCTTGTCCTATAGGTTTGCTCTCTCAAATTTGTGATTGTTTGATATTATTTTGTTTGAAAGTAAGACCTCAAGTTTTCTTAGGAGACTTTGTTGATAAGTCTTTCCTAAGAAGACTTCACTTAAGCTTTTGAGTATTACACTATCATTATATCTTAAGAAGTTCTCATTTGATTTTGGTTACTAAAAATATTTTCAAATCATCTTCAAATATTTTGTGTGTTTCATTTTTGAGAAAATTTCTTGGAGAGATATTTGTTTATGTTCTAAAGATCTTTGTTGCAATATTCCTTGAGTAATATTATCTTTTGAAAACAAAGATCAAATCCTTTTGCAAACAAAATCTATACATCTTTTGAGGCTTGTATATTGAGAAAAATCATTTGTTGAGATATCTGAAGTGTGGCTAGTATCTTTGTTTGAGCATTGTGATTGAATATATTGTGTGATACAAAGATCATATTATTTGCACTCTCATGCACTGATTGCAACGCTTGAATAAATATTTGAGAGTAGACATCTAAGACCACATTGAGCTTACTTTATTATATCATTTGGTGGTATATGTGATTGATTACATTGGGTACATATCTGCTTTACATGAAAACATAATCATTGTATCATTTTATTGTGAACATACTATTGTGTTTCCAAGTGTGGTCTGAAGAGGCGATAATCCAGCCCGATAAAGATTGGTTATAAAGGTTGAGGTCAGCCCTGTACTAATTGACTTGATTTATTTAGGTGCCGCTCCACCCATTTAAGTGAGCATTATAGTGGTAATCCTTGTACTTATTAGTCAAGGCGGGAACATAGGCAATTTGTCAAACCTCGATAACACTTCTGCGTGTCACTTCTCTTTACTGCTTTCTGGTGCATGCTTAGTTAATTAAATTGCATTATTTAATTTTTGATACATATTATACTTGATTAATTGCACTAAATTGACCATAGGGTTGTGAATATACTGTTGTTAGGATATTGACCTTAGGAATTAATTTTAAAAGTACCAATTTATCCCTTCCCCCTCTTGGGATCACGGTAAAGCTAACAGATTTGATCCTTATATTGAAGTGAGATGAAAAGGAAAAAGGGTTTCATTATGGAAGAATAGGAGAAAATGAGTCATTTTTCATCTTTTAAAACACCCCTTGACGACAAACTAGTTAACTGCTTGCAGGGGATCAATTGATTGCCTATCCCTACTGCCAAGACTAGTCTACCGAGTTAAAAATGACCGGTCAACCACTTCCCATGTCAATTGACTGCGCCGCCTTGACTTGTCAACAACCCTTCTCGCAATTTGAAAAATAAATAAATAAATAAAGCCAAAGAAGATTCAAGGGAGGAGGGAGGCATAAATAAATGAAGAAAATTGCACTAAAAAGATCAACCAATCAAAAATAAGTACAAGTCACGTTCAAAATGTTCATTTTCAGTAAGGCATTTTGAAACATGTTTCCAAGTTTATCTCAAATTCTTTATCACCTTCCCTAAAAAAAAAAAAAAAAAACTCATTTGTCACAAGTTCCAAATTTTCAACAAAAGAGCATATGATCAAGATGGCAAACTTCCAATGATTTATTCATTCAAATGTCATTAATTTAAGATAATTTTAAACAATGTAGCATATGACAAAAAATTTCATTTTGATGAAACCTTGGCTAACAATTATTCTAATTTTATTTTCAATGCCCAAAAACTATCATCAAAGTCAAGTTTTTGATGATTTTCAATGAGCTTAATCGTTTAAAGTAAGAAGATATACAATATGCTCAATTCTCCTATTTATGAGTTCATTAATAGCATGCTTACAATATATTCTTAAGAAAATCAATAAGCTCACTATTTACAAATTTTCTACATCAAAAAGATTTGAAAAATTCTATGTGCTCAATTTTCCACAAAGATATGCTCAAAATCTTCAGTATTCAAAGTCAATATGATTACCATAGAATTTCATATACTTAATAAAGACATGATATTCATTCAAGCATGCTTTGCACATGTCAAAAGTTGTACCCATCAAAATTTGGTCATCATATTGAAATTCATGTATCTCATCTCAAATTTTAAATGATAACAATAGTTATGCACAAAAGATCATACAAAAGAATATGTCATATATACACAATTTAAGAGGAAACAATGCAATACAAGTTAAATATTTTACCTTTTGAGGGATGAAACTTTGAGCAAAATAATTATTTTTTAAAACAACAAGTTCAAAGTTCAAAAAAGGCTCAATCTAAAATAATTATTTTTTAAAACAACAAGTTCAAAGTTCAAAAAAGGCTCAATCTTTGGCTCCTTTTGGTGCTCATATTTTCTTGACATTAAAATTTATTTTGTGTGAATAATGCCTCTTTTTAGGTTTTTCAAAAACATAATTTTGATTGGCAAGAATTTTGTAAAACTTTTGAGTACTTATGCAATTTTTAAAAGAGTGTGATTGAGATTTTCAACTTTCTTTTTCAAATTTTCATTTTCCAATCTCAATTCATTTGTGGTAGAACTAGATACTACCCTAACTTTCAGTTCATTCTTTTCCTTTTTCAAAATCTCATTTTATTTGCCACAATATTTAGCTTATCTTTGAACTCTTTGTATTTGGTACCGATACACTTTAAGTCATCATTGATTTCAATTAAAGCACTATATAACTCATCATAAGTGGGTTTTTCATTAAGAATACATTCACATAACCTTTCTTTTTCCTTAGTTATCGTGAGGCAAAGACTAGTTATAAAGATTAGCTTTTGTGTTGTCAACGTTAGAGCTTTACACTTGGATTTTTCTTCTTGATTTTCCTTTTGTTCTTTGCCTCTTCTTTGACTTCAAAGGCTATGAAGCAATGATCTTCAATTTCATCTTCTTACAAGATGAACAATTAAGTTAGCAATTTTATCATGTCTATCATCATCATATAACATTTTAAGAGCATGTCAAATACCATTAGTTGTATCATAAATAGAGATATTATCAAATTCATTACGATCTAAGGTACTATATAAAAGTGCATTGCCTTTCTATCGAGATATACAAATGCATCTCATCGGTTTCTCACCTATTTATAGGTTTTGGTATGGTCTTACCATCTTCTAGTAGGAGTATGTCCAGTGTCAATAATAGTCCAAATTTCACAATAAATGGATTGAATAGAATTTATCATGTCAATTTTCCAAAAACAAATATATTTGTTTTCATCAAAAAAATGGTAATCTAGTGGTGGAAGTCCCCTCAAATCCAAGAGGAGAGGGGTGTTGGTCACCATGGATCCTCTTGAAAGTTTAAGACAAAAATATTAAAGCCCTTATTTTATTACCAATTGTTGGCGCAAAGGCAACCCGAGAGGGAAGCTAAATTGGGTTTAATAAAAATTAAGTGCTTGATTACTTGATTCAATATAAATTAAATCAATCAAGCAACTACACAAATATTAAAACGATAAAGTAAACAGAATAGGAAAAGAGAGATGAAAACAAATTTATAGTGGTTCAGCAATCCAGCCTACATTCGCTCTCTCAAGGTCAACCACCCTGAGATTCCACTACTCCTCCTTGCTTTAACTGCAACAAGGTCTCCAATTACAATCTCTTTGTTTTCATGGAGGCAAGGTCCCCAACTTACAATAGATATTTGAATACACTTGAAATTTACCTCACAATGAAAGATTTACAATTTGAAACACAAAATAAAACTCTCAAAGAATAAACAAAGAGATGACACTTGAATTTTCTAGACTTTCTCCCAAGGATGAGCAAATTTGAGCAAAAATAGAATTTTAGAGAGAGAAAAGAGTTTTAACACGGTAAAATAGTTTAGAATGTTTGGCTAACGTTCCTTAGGCTTAAATGGGCATATTTTTATAAAGTTTACAACAAATTATCCATTTTTTGTTGTTAGAATTTGTTCTCTATTCAAATCAATCGACCTAGGTCACAAGCTAATTAGCTTAGCACTAGCTGTTAAAGAAAAAAACTAATCATTGGAGTTACAGAATAACTAAACCAATCGACTGCCCACTTGTGCTGGTCAACCTCCTGGCCATTCTACCTTGGCTAGTTGACCACTCCATTGAGGCTAATCGACTACCCCTGGTAGTAGCTTGGAACAGTCTCTATTTTTGATTTGCATTTTTTTATTTTTAGTTCATTAAAAAATCACATTACAATTAAGAGAAAATAGTATAAATAAATGGAAAAAGGAGTCCTCAAATCTTCTCTCATATGTAGTTGGACTCATAAATACCTTCCTATGCAAGGTGGCTCCAATTAATCTAAAATATTCTCCACTCATAGCTATTGGATTGGAGCCATCTTCTTGCCAAAAGCAATTTACATTAAAATCAAAACAAGTCTTAAAGGCCTTTTTTTTTTTGGAAGGCAACGATTGGAATATATATATATATATATATACGAATGGCAAGTCAAAAGGAAAAATATTTGCAAAGATTTTGAGGAAGTAGGCCCAACCCTTAAAATTCTTATAGATTGGAGCGATGTCATTGCAATCAAGCTTTATGGTACATCTGCAGCTCAAAATAGTTTTCTTTGGGTCATCTGGATTCACTCATACACATTTAAATGATAACCTTTGGTCACTTAAGATCACTAGACAAAATACCTAGTCTTGGAACAAAACTCTAAAAGTAAAAAAGCAAAGTCTACCCTCTTATTAAATGCAGATTAGACAATGGAAAATCCATCTCCTTCTTTCATGATAATCAACACGCTCCCCTCCTAAAGAATTACGGACCTCACTTTCATTCAGAATTAGTATCTTTTAAAGCAAGTCTATCAGATATTATCAAGGACCATAACTGGTGTTGGCCTAGAAGACCACCAAAGTCTATTTTTTCATTGCTGCCACTTGTTTTACCCCGACAGCTACGGAAAATGATCATGCCTATTAGACTCCCAACCCTGTGGGAAAATTCTCCACCCATTCAGCAGCTTGGGAAACAATTAGAGAGAAAACTAACAATGTATGTTAGACCAACATCCTTGGGAATACACAGCATAACCCAAAGCAATCTTTCATTGCCTAGATGGCCATCCTTACTGTTTAAACACCTTGGAAACACATATCTTGGGGCATTGCTAATGACGCTTCAAATTTTGTTGTTTCAACTTTGAATGCAGAGAGCATATCTTCTTCGAATGTCCCACTCTTCTGCTAATCTAATCACTTGGTACTCAACACCTCCTGATGCCAAAGCCTTAGCCAAACTGGGAAAAAAGACTTGAAAACCCTCTCCTGCCTTGGAATCTCCTCCAGAAAATTGCTCCACAAGCTCACTTGGCTCTCCTCCATCTACCCTATTTGGAAAGCAAAGAACCAACTCCTGTTTGAGAATAGTATTCCCCAACCAAACCAACATGGATGTGAAGATTAAATTATATGAGGCCAGGAACTTAAATAATTTGGTTTTGTTAATTTTTAACCATTATCTTCTTCATTTATACTATCCTTCTTGCATCTCATTGCAAGTTTTTTGTATTTTTTTCCTATAATCAAGTCGTGGATCATCATTAACATATGCTATGTGGCCCTTACTCGGCCTATATTATTGTTTTTTATGGATTTTAAAATTAGAAAGTGCTTAATAATTTCTTTATTTGTTTTTTTATGTGGAACAGGAGACCAAACAAAGGAAGTTTTTAAGGCAAAGGAATCCACTTTATTAAGATAGTAGATGACGACAAACTTATCTAGCATACCAAGCCGATGCAAAGTTATCTTCTTTAAACCAAAGCAGCCACATATTAGTTAGTGGACAATCTCTCCTTTTTGTAATGTGCTATCTATAACAAAACCTCAATCTTATCCATGATTTAACGGTTTTAAGTCCACGCTTCCAAAATTCTATGGAAGGAAGGTTGTGTAGAAATATTGTCAAAAAAACTAAATCCATCTCTTCTTCTAGTATGCATTTAAGTCTCTCTAAGTTTGTACCAATATTTAAGGTAAACCTATGTGAATGTTTTATCGAGTGTTATTTAGTATTCTTGCTTTCCATAGTCTTATCAATTGGTATCAAAGCAAAAGGGGTGTCATTGTATAAATGTATGAATTTTTGAATAAAGAGTTATCATTACAATATTGCATGTTAAATTAAATTGTCTGCTTTTTGCAAGTATGCATTATTAAGAAAAGTCTTATGTTATTAGGCTCCTTTTAAAAGTAATAAGTACTTTTTTAACTGTATTAAAAAGAAAGTACTAATTATAACTACTTCTAAAATTAGAATTAGCTATTGGGATTTATAATAAGCAATGAGATTTTTCAAATAAAACACATTGCATCATTTAACGAATTGTGGTGGTACGAGTACTTTTTTGAGCATCGTAAAATGAGACCAAAAATTATTTGAAGTAAGCTTCAAAATGAGATTTAAGACTACTTAAACTGCCCCCTAGAGTAACCCTAGGCATATACAAATAGAGAAACTAACTGGATGGCCAGGCCATCATGCTAACCTAAGAAGGAACATTTGTTTTCTTAAGCCTAATAAAAGTGTTATAAAATTTCTTATTCAGTTATCCTACATTTGAACACTTGAAATTCAAGCCTTTAAATTTTTTATAAATTTATACAGTACAAAATTATATTAAAATTCATTTAAATTTACACAAATCCAAATTCAAAATTCAAAATTCATGTTTTTAAATATTAACGTACTTCTATGATTTTTTATTTTTTTTTCAATATGCTGAAGGGGAACCATTGTTTTTGGAATTATCGTTTCCAAATTTTTTACTAGCTTTTAAACAAAAGATTTCCCACCTGTTTTACCCTTAGTGGCATTATATATGCAAATTAGTATTTAATCCCACAAAGAGTCGATCCAATGATATATGCGCACCAATCATTTTAATTACTTGGTCAAATGTCTATCAAACAATAAATAAATAAACAGGTTTCAAGAACTGGTAAACCTCCATAGTCTCAGTTTCTTGGTGAAAAAGAACTGCATAAATAAAGGAACAGGAATGGAATGTGAAGGTAAACGTGCTTTTAATACTACAATGTTCATAATTGACCATTCCAAAGAAATTGCAAGTCGCGTCTTGTACACATAATTGCTGTTCCAAAATACACGGCATTACTAAGAGACCAAAACTATGCTTTGCAACAGGCACAACCTCTTAACATACCCAGAGGGGAATGGTATTACAACAAAAACATTTCTTAGGATTGGGTAGTGTTATGAAATGAGGCGCAAATGTAATGAATCCAAACTTTGAATGGAGAACATGTAAGCATCAAATCATAAATTTGACTTCATTCCATTATATTTCACTCCATTCCTATGAAAGAAACAAGCTTTTAAATTCACAGTAAAATTTAAAGAACGCAATGAAATGGTATTGATCTTTATAATTGAATAAATTCACGGTAAGCTTTTTCATTCCATTCCATGCCCAGTTCATTCCATTCCCACATACCAAACATTGTGTTAAGGTTATAACTGCCGAGTCCCAATAGAAAGATCTTTCAGCTGCTGGGGATCCACCTCTGACGGTGCCTTTGTAAGGGCACACTGGGCGGCAGTAGTTTTTGGGAAAGCAATGACATCCCTGATGGAATTGGCACCGGCCAACATCATCACCAGTCTATCCAACCCATAAGCAATTCCCCCTGCGCCCAGAACAAAGCATTAGTTTATAAATAAAACTCTAAAATTCAAAATAGAAAAATAATACAATATTTATTGGGTGCTGGGACATGAGACACTATTTGCCACCAATAACATGAGTCAATCGGTCTAATTCAAATTATATCTGCACATGGTTAAGAACAAAGTTACACTGGTAATAAGTCCCATGTATGCCCCTCAAACTCCAAAGAAACATCACAATCCATTCAAGCCTTTGGGAAGACATTTACCCAATGTTTGATACATAGGAATGTAATGGATTGGAAGTGGAATAGAATGAAAAATTGTATGTTTGATTTATAAAATTAAAATGACATACTCCATTCTCGCCTGCCAAACAATTCATCTTCCTTAAGATGAAGGCACCTTGGGGTAGCTGATGTAGAAAAGGCGCAGAGGAAGCTGGGTTAGAAAAGGTTATGTCTCTTCAAAGGTGGAAGGGTGGCTTTAGTTAAAACCCTTTCAAGCCTCAATTTTTAAATCAATTAAGGGTAAAAAAAATTAAAAAAAATTGGTTTGATGTCATCCTTCCGACAAAAGCATCCATATTTGTATAGTTTTCAGCAGAAAAAGGAGGCCTGTGGAAGATTGTGTTTTAGAAGGGCAAGGATCACACGAAACCCTACTCGTCTGCACCACTTTCAACATGGAGTGGAAGTGGTTTTTCTTTTATCAAAAAGGTAATATATTTTCTTGAATAGAGAAATCGAAGGCAACAAACAATGGAAATGGCCTCTAAATGACAATTTCACATGAAGTCACATGTTCAACTCAGTAATAGAAGCTTCTCGGTGAAGCTGGTTTCGGGTTCATGTGCTAGAGACGTGTAATGATTGACAATCCAATTACAGAGGAGTTTATTTTGGTACATGGAAAGAGAGCAGCAGAGGGGTTTCGACAACAAAAGAACTCACTCTCTACTGTGAAGCATATAACTTCCTCTAGGGACAAATATTATATGCGATTGCTTTTTTGAACAACTGACCATATAAATAAAATCTCTGACAATTTCTCTTTTGACCACCTCAAGACGATTTTTTTGACACTCGTGCAAAAACTCTCTTCCGGAGTTTCTCTTTGTACTCATTTGGCCCCCTCAACATAAAATCCTGGCTTCATCCATCTTCCTCGAGTCTCCATATTGGGTTTCATCATCATCATTCAAGGATTTTTCCTTCTATACATTTCTTTAGATGCAAATATTACAAAGGAATTTTTAGAAGGGAAGGGGGAACTGATGTTTTTCTTCTCTTCAAAAAAATATACCATTACTAAATTCACCCCCCAACCCCAAAATAAATAAATAAATAAAAATGAAAAGCAAGACTTCTACATCGTCACTGGATTAATACATGCTACAACACTTAGATATTAAATAAAGATTATTGCAACAAGAATGAGTGATAGCTTACTTAAGCCTTTGAAATTTCATGCAAAGATTGAACTTAGATATTGTTAAACAATCACTTTACTTAAAAGCTTGTGGGCCAACAATGCATGTCAAGCCTTAACACTCTCAAGCACGTGCAGCCTAATAGCAAGTGAAGAGGTCAACACTGAATAACGCCCATATTGTGAATACAATAATTTTTTAAAAAAAATAACATTATAGGCACGTTGGATCGTGACACTTGGTATCAGAGTCAAGGCTCAGTTGTTACAAGAATTCAGTTACCTTCCTTATGGGATTTGGCAAGCTTTGGTAAGTAACCATGGCACCAAACATTGTTGGGAGGATCAGCGTGCTGGAAGCACAAGCTAAGATAACAGCTAACACTGTGGTCGTGGAGGTGGCCCAGATGAGGGAACTTGTTGATAAAGTGATGGGATCACAAAAGCAACAAGCAAGTTTGTTAGGTGAGATGCCAGAGGACTTTCGCCATACAATGGAAACTTTGCAATCGTGGATGGTTGATCTGGATGCAAAGATGAATTTGATGGTTAGCAAGACCAAGGTACCAAAACCCAGGACATATGAGGGTGCTTGTGATGTCAAGGAGTTAGAGAACTTCTTGTTTGATGTGGAGCAGTACTTTCGCACAGTGAGGGTGGCCTCAGAACAAGCAAAGGTGAACACTGCGACCATGTACTTGGTGACGCCAAACTGTGGTGTCGTACCAAGTACAAAGAATTGAAAATGGAAGTTGTGTAATCGATAGTTGGGCAGACTTGAAGAGAGAGCTCAAGACCCAATTCTTTCCTGAGAATGTTGAGTACAATGCAAGGAAAAAGCTGAGAGACCTCAAGCAGAGTGGGTCAATCAGGGAATATGTGAAACAATTTTCTACTTTAATGTTGGATATCCAAGACATGTCAGAGAAGGACAAGTTGTTCCATTTTCTAGAGAGGATGAAATCATGGGCAAAAACTGAACTTCATAGGCAAAGGGTTCGAGACTTGTCAACTGCACAAGCTACTACATAACGCTTGACTGACTACACTGGTGATGATACCGTTTCGTCCAAACAGTTTGGCGGAGAGGGAAACAGTAGAAAGTCTTTCAAGAAAGGCAAACCCAAGAGTGGGGGAGCCTAATATAAAGTATCAACCTCAAAGGAAGCTTCGTCATCTAAAGCAATCAACACACCCAATGGAAAGGGGAAGAGTAAAATTTCGTGAAGACTAAAATTTCATGCTACTTGTGTGGAGGACCTCATAGAGTGAGCAAGTGTCAACACAAAGGATTACTCAATGCCTTACAAGCTTCCACTTCGGGACAAGTGGTGGAAAGCGATGAGGAAGAGGATGATGCCCCGAGGGTAGGTGCAATGCGGCAGGTGAACGTATTGGAAAAGCAGGCGAAAGCACCGAAAGTTACACGAGCAAAAGGGTTAATGTTTGTAGCCTTGAGGATAAATGGGAAGAGTACCCGCGCTATGGTGGATACGGGGGCTACTCATAATTTTGTTTCGTAATTGGAAGCATGGAGACTCAACTTATCCTTAGAGAAGGATACAGGACACATGAAAGCAGTTGATTCTGTAGCCCAGCCTACTCTGGGAGTAGTCAAGCAAGTGACTGTGAAGCGTGGACAATGGGAAGGTCATGTGAATTTCACAGCGGTGTCATTGGATGACTTTCCAGTCATTCTAGGAATTGAATTCCTAAGGGGGACGAGGGCAGTGCTGATACCTTCGGCCGGTTCCCTGTGTCTAATGGGAGATCACTCGTGCATGGTGCAAGTCGTTGCAACGAAAGGAGACAACAGGAAGTCACTTTCAGCCATACAACTCAATGAGGAATTGAGAAAGGGTGAGCAAACACATCTAGCCATGGTGGTGGTAGATGAACAAGTAGGCCAAGAGCTGGTGCCTACGACCATCCAAGCGGCGTTAGATGAGTACAAAGAGGTGTTTCCAGATAAGCTACCTCATAAACGGTTTCTAAAGTTCCATTAAAAGATTATATGTTACATTGCTAATTTCAAACATTTTTTTAAATTGAAATCAACATAAAATTTTCCATCAAAATTTTCTGCATCTTTGCAAGCTCAAAATTTTAGTTAAAACCATTTAAAACCTTCAACAGTTGTAAGGGTGCAATTCCCCAATCTCTAGAAACTCTGATTGTTTCTATCCCCACCCCCCCTCACAGTATCCAGGTAAAGGAACTCATGCATACTCAGATTAACTTTAAGCAGTTGCCAAATGGACCCACCCCAAGATTTCCTCAGTTAATTTACAATATAATAGAATGTGGCTTAGGATCTCTCCCTCCTCTTTGCACAGAAGAGGCACCACACCTCTTAGATACCTACTAGAATTGTATTCCAAAAGGCTTCACAAGCAAACAAAAAAAACAAAACAAAACAGAACTCTCCTGACTTTGGGTTTCCACAGCTTTCCCGAGGGGATTCCCTTCTTTTTCATACGATGAGTGAGATGATGGTACCATATGACAGGAAGTTTTCAACATAAATCGGTCCATGAGAAAACTGTTTCAAGGCCATTTTACAAGTGATGCAATACTTTATCAATTAAGAGTGAATTGTAATGACTTACAAACCTCTTACTAAAATAGTATTATTTCTTAGCTTAAACATTAATGCATGAATCAATATACCATTTCCCCATGCACAAGGAACATGACAAACAAACCTAATCCTTCACCATTTAACCAAGGCCTGAATATAACCAATACATTGCTAACATTTTTCCTAATAGATTACACAAGGATCAATCAACTTGTCCTCTCCACAAACAAGCATGGGTTTGAATTCAAAATCATAGCCCGTTAGCCCAGTTAATGCCTGCAAATCAAATTAACTACTTCTCTTTTGGCAATACGCAATGCTATATGATCTAAGAAGCACAGAAACTTCAAAACCCATCTGGTGTTCGTATCCAATACGCCCAAGACACCACACTACACCAGCACACTGGGTCATATATCCAGCACATGTCAAGAAATAAAAAATAATTTTTATTTTATGAAATTCATTAAAAAAAATCAGACACCTTGTTGACACACCAAAGTAGGTTGCATATTTTAGCAACACAATGCATTTCCTCATTTGGAAGGAGGAGGGCTGGGGGTAGGGAGGGGTGTTTATTCAACAGATAAACCTAACCCCTTGTCTTGATCATTTTGGTTTGGCCCCAAAATATAGAGTTTGACAGAAGACAAAATTCATTGGACCAAGCACAGCACATCTAACCTAATGTGTGTGTGTGTGCATGCACACTCACAAATAGAAGAAAACCAGCAATATAAACAGGAATCATCATCTTCTTCTAGAATGATTGAAATTTTTTTATCAAAATATGAATCTATAATATTATTTAGATTATTAAAGTGCGTAATGAAAATTAACTTGTTGAATGGATAGGAGTGTCATGCATATAGATTATATACACATACAAATGTTGCCCTTCCCAGACCCCTGATGTCGGCTGAGCCGTGTGCAGTAGTTGTCAAATTTTTGCACACCCACGCACACAAGTACACTTATTACATGCAAAACGAAATAAATCTAGAAAAATGTTCTTAAATATATATTTTCAAACTAATTAATTGATGTGTCTCTGTAGTGTGTGAAGGTTTTTTGAGAAGAAGAATAACCATTCTAAATAAATTCCAAGAGGCACGATTACAAGATAAATATTAGAGGAAGGCCACCAAATTAGGAAAGCCACAAAATCAGCAAATTAAATCACCACAAAATCAGCAAATCAAATTAGTAGATCTCTAGGCTATAAAACAGGAAACAGAAATTACTAGAATCTGAAATAGTAATTTCAAATTTTATTTGCAAAAAATAGAATTTCCTAATTTATTCCCTTGAAATCCGACACCCCCTCTCAAGTTGGAGCATAGATATCTATCATGCCCAACTTGCTTACAAAGAGCTCAAAACTAGGTCTGAAATGTCCTTTGGTGAAGATATTAGCTATTTGTTTAATAGGAACAAAAGGCATGCAAACAGCTCCACTATCAATCTTCTCTTTTATGAAGTGTCTGTCAATCTCTACATGCTTCGTGTGATCATGTTGTACTAGATTTTGAGCAATACTTATGGCAGCTTTGTTGTCACAATACAACTTCATTGGCATGTTCACCGGCATTCGCAGCTCTTCAAGAATTTTTTTTCAGCCATAGCATCTCACAAACTCCGTTAGCCATAGCCCTATATTCTGCCTCGGCACTACTTCTTGCAACCACATTATGTTTCTTGCTTCGCCATGTGACAATATTTCCCTTGACATAACTACAATATCCTGACGTGGATCTCCTGTCAATAACTGAGCCTACCCAATCTGCATCAATGTATGCCTCTATGTTCTGCTGTGTGGTCTTCTAGAAGAGTAAACCCTTGCCTGGTGTACTTTTCAAGTATCTGAGAATCCGATAAACTACTTCAAGATGTTTCTCATAGGGTGAATGCATAAATTGGCTTACCAAACTCAAAGAAAAAGCAATATCGAGCTGTGTATGTGATAAGTAAATTAACTTTCCCCCCAACTTTCCATACTGAGTTGTATTCACTGGATCACCTTCCTTGTCATCTCCAAGTTTCTGATTGGGATCTGTTGGAGTGTCTGCTGGCCTACAACCGCTTATCTCAGTCTCCTTAAGGAGGTCAAGGACATACTTTCGTTGGGAGACAACAATCCCTTTCTTCGACCGAGCAACCTCCATTCCAAGGAAATACCTTAGAGATCCTAAGTCCTTGACCTCAAATGTTGATGAGAGGGAAGTCTTCAATCGGTTCATCTCAAGTATGTCATCGCCAGTGAGAATTATATCGTCTACATACACAATCAGTATCGCTATCTTCCCATCCTGTGAATGTCTTATAAACATCGTATGATCACCTTGCCCTTGAGTATACCCCTAACTTTTAACAAATTGAGTGAATTTCTCAAACCAGGATCTTGATGACTGTTTTAACCCATACAAGGGCTTCTTCAGTTTACACACCTTTGTGCCAAACTTTTCACCAAATCCTGGAAGTGCATCCATGTACACTTCTCCCTCCAAGGAAATGCACTTTTTACGTCCATTGTTGCAGAAGCCAGTCACGATTAGCTGCAAGTGACAAAAGAACTCTTACAAAGTTTAGCTTTGCGACTAGGGCGAATGTCTCCAAGTAATCAATGCCATAGGTGTGAGTGAATCCCTTGGCAACCAATCAAGCTTTACACCGTTCAAAAGAACCATTAGATTTATACTTGACTGTAAACACCCATTTGCACCCTACAGTTGTCTTTCCTCTTGGTAGATCAACTAACTCCCACGTGCCAATTTTTTCTAGAGCTTTCATCTCCTTGAAGATGGCCTCCTTCCACTCAAGAACTTTTAGAGCATCCTGCAAAGTATTAGGAATCTCCATACAAGACAATTTTGAGGTAAAAGCATGAAAAACAGGTGAGAGATTTTCATATGACACATAATTGGACAATGGTTGTTGGGTGCAAGACCTCACACTCTTCCAGACAGCAATGGGAAGTTCAGAATCATTGAACTAGTATTGGAACCAGACTCAAGTTCAAAACTAGAGGACTCAAAACTCGAAGATGAAATGGACTGAGCATGAGGTAAAGGCTCAGTGAGGACTTTACCAAGAGGGTTTACGAATTCTAGACAGTGTAAAGGATTGGAAGATCCTTTCTTTCGAGTTGTCCTCTGTCGCGAGTAGACAATGTCAAATGGTACCAATGCTGGGGTGTTTTTTTTTGTTTCTCCTTTGTTAGTCATTATAGGATCATGAACATCATGAGATGGCACTGTAGGAAGACCTACCTTTTCAATATCTAAAAAACTCAACTCACTTTCTCCTGGTATAATACTTTCTCCTAGTGTAATTAAGCTTGGGTTTTTAGGTTGAATAATCGAAGTTGGAGAAGGATCATTTTGCGAGTCTTCGGTTTGAAAAAAATCATGAAACACAGCCAAATCTTTGTTTTGGTTCCCCCATCCTGAAGATGAGGCATAAAATAGGGAAGTAATTCAAAGAATGTAACATCCATGGTAAAACATTTTTTTGGAAATGGGTTCAAAACATTTATACCCCATTTGAGTGGGAGCATAACCAATAAACACACATTTTGTGGCTCAGGGTTCAAGTTTTCCTCGATTATGACTATGAATATGAACAAAAGTGGTACAACCAAGTATCTTTAGTGGTAAAGAATAAGCTAAAACTTATGGAAAACATCAAAAGATGTTTCAAAGCTTAAAACGTTATTAGGCGTTCTATTTATGAGATATGTAGCAGTAAGGACGGCTTCACACCAAAGATATTTAGGTACCTAATTGGTAAAAAACAATGCCCGAACTACTTCCAACAAGTGTTTGTTTTTTCTTTCAGCCAAACCATTTTGTTGCGGAGTGTCGACACAAGAGCTTTGATGAACAAATCCTTTTTCAAGAAAAAATTGGCCCAAAATGTTTTTGAAATATTCTCGACCATTATCACTCCGCAATATTTGAATATTTTTTTGAAATTGTGTTTGTACCGTGGTGTAAAAATTTTTGAAAATTGTTTCCACTTCATATTTTTCCTTCATCAAATAAACCCAACTTAATCTCGTGTGATCATCAATAAAGGTCACAAACCATTTTTTTCCAGATTACATAGATGTTCTACACAAGCCCCCAAATATCACTATAAATCATAGTAAATGGTGTGGTTGGTTTGTAGGGTTGGGTGGAAAAGGATGCACGATGATGTTTAGCAAACTGACAAACTACACATTGAAAAGAAGATGGACTTTTATTCCGAAAAAAATTGGGAAACAAGTATTTTAAATATTGAAAACTAGGATGGCCTAACCCATAATGGCATAACATGATAACAGTATCTTTGAAAACAAAAATAGAATTTAAACAAGTACTTTGACATTGTCTACTCGAGTTAGGTCCATCATCAATAATAGAGTCCATCTTTTTCCTTAGCACTGCCAATCATCCTCCCCGTGGTCAATTGCTGAAACTCATAATAAGAAGAGTAGAAATTAGCTTGACATTGATGATCAGATGGACAACAAATTGTAAGACAAATTGGGAACATGGAGCATATCATGGAGAGTTAACAATGAAGTGAGTTTGATAGTTCCTATCCCGACAATTACTGAGAGTGAACCATCTACAATTTTGACCTTTTTATTGCCTGCACACAGACTATAGGAAGAGAACAATTTGGAGCAACCAATCATATGATTAGTTGCGCCAGAATCAATTTTACAAGAATGAACAGAGTTAGGAATAACATCTAAAAATGCAATAGCTAGAGAGTTACCCTTCTGTACCAAAGAACAAGACAGAGTTAAGGATAGTTTTGGAGATTGAAACAATTTGTACAGGTGATCTAATTGCTCCTTGATAAAAGCGACCGCATCCGAGTTGGTAGAAGGTTCCCAAGCCTCTTCACCAGTGGCTTGGTAGGTGTGATTGTCACGTTGGATTTTGGCTTCCAATTTGCTAGTTTTCCATGAAGCTTCCAATACATCTCCTTCGTATGCCATGGTTTTTTTCAATGCTCGCACCACAGTTTCTTACGCCCGTTGTCGTCAGAATCAACACCTCTTGATACAAGAGCAGAGCTCTCAGGTTCCAGGTTGAAACCAGGTTCGGTGTTGCGCAATATGATTTTTCTCCTTGACTCCTCACATCTAACTTCAAAAAAAAAAATCTCGAATAGAGGGCAATGGCTTCTTGCCGAGAATGCGGCATCGAACCTCATCCAAACTCCGATTAAGGCCGGCTAAAAACATGTAAACCCTGTCATTTTCCTCTCTCTTCTTGTGGCGAGCGTGGTCGTTCGAATTCTCCCAAACATCATCATTACACTGATTAAGTTCCAGCTATAACGCTACCAATTTGTCGTAATAAGTAGTAACATTGCGATCATTCTGCTTGGATCTCGAGAGTCAAGTTTTCAACTCAAATATTTGAGAAGAATTCTCCAGGTCCAAATAAAGATCTCAAACGGCCTCCCAAACGTCTTTAACGGTGGGAAGAAATAGGTGAGGTTTTCCAATGGCAGGTTCCATGGTATTGATGAGCCAAGCAATAATAAGAGAATTTTCGAACTGCCATTTTTTTATATTAGGGTCACCAGCAGCAGGTTTCGATATTTCGCCAGTCAAATGCCCCATTTTGCCTCTGCCATCGATCGCCAATTTTACATACTAAACCCACTCGAGATAGTTGTGCCCATTGAGTTTTGTAAACGTGAAATAAAGGGCTGAATTCTGAGAATAGTAATCGGCAGATACAGGCTTGGGAGGAATAGTGGGATTGGGCTGGATGGTTAAGGAAGTACCGGAAGAGCCGGTAGGATTTCTTTGGGCGCCGGTCATCACCGACTTATACGACATCAAAAGAAAGAACAAAATAGAAAAAGAGCACAAGGCTCTAATAACATGAAGGTTTTTTGAAAAGAATAACCATTCTTATTAAATTTCAAGAGACACAATTACAAGATAAATATTAAAGGAAGGCCACCAAATTAGGAAGGCCACAAAATCAGCAAATCAAATCAGCAGATCTCTAGGCTAGAAAACAGGAAACAGAAACTACTAGAATCTGAATTTCAGATTTTATTTGCAAAAAATAAATCCAACAGTGTGGAATCGTAATTATTTTGAAACTGTATCCCCATTATTGAATCATGTCTGCTCAGTGCTGCATGTCATCAATAGTACTTCTAAGATAATGACTTCATTCCTCTTATCCTTGTAGCCTTTGAGAATTTACTTATGAGAATGAAGGAACCAATGTATGTTAAAACTAAATGAAATGGATACTTACACCAAACACAATTGCGGCAGTAAACTTCACCACTTACACAAAGGCACAGATCAGGTTCTTAAATTTTGCAATTTCGCCAAACTTCCAGTCGGAATTTTGGATTTCAAGAGCATTCAAAAGAAAATCCACATTCAATTTCCTTTTTGAGAAATTTCTACAAAAATAAATTCAGATATATCATCTGAAATTCCAGGAAATTGAAATCAAAAAATGAAAAGAAATCATCAAATTTTCGAATATTTTATTTTATTTCTAAATTTTTCAGAAACACCCATTTTAATATTTCCAAAACTTTCACTCATATTTTTCCTAATTTATTATAAGTTTCCTGTGTTTCTTTAAATTGAAATGGAAATTTCCATCAAAATAAAAAACTTCCATATATTAGGACCCTTGAAATTTCCATTGAACTCAAAATTTAGTCCTTGGCATAGATATAATGATATATCATAGCTGCATGCCAAAATGTCTTTGCTAAGCTAATAATAGACAACACAAGAACAACTAATCACTTTTTCTCCTACACAGAAAAATGATGGATTTAATTCAAAATAATAGCCATGATCATGCCTTTATAGCAATTTAATAACTTTATCCTTTTTTTTTTTTGTCTTTTTTTAAAGCATCAAATGACTTCATAGTCTCTTTATTCTGGTGGCTTTATCATAATCATGATCACTTCTAACTTGAATGAGATGGATATTTCACATAGATGTGAATGAGATACCCATAGGTGTGAATAACTGTGATTAGTCGGGCATCAGAATGAACAAAGGTGGTATTTCATACCGTGCGGAGGAGCACCCATATCCAAGGCATCCAGAAGATATCCAAACTTTGCCTCAGCCTGTTGACAAAACACAGAAAAACCAGAATCTCAATCTTCAACTCAGAAATTTTTGCACAAAGAAAAAATTAACTTCTGGAAAAATAAAGGCACTGTAATTCAGGATTTAAATTGAAAAAAGTAATCCTCTAGTATACCATTCCTTGTGTGTTGCCTCATAAAATAAATAATTATAAATAAGCAGTAGTATATGGCTAGGCTACAGAAGATAAAATAATGGTAGCAGTACCACTACACTGCAAAATTGAAACACAATCTGAAACATGGCACAATCCTTTTCCTTTTTACTGAAAGGAAGGATTGATACAATGAACTGAAACATAAATAATGAAATTTGCATATAAATTATCAGATACAAAGATAGCAATCCTACATTTAACAAGTAAATGGGTTCCAATCACATGCCAAAGTTGCATACCACGTGCATTCCTGTTCAACAAAATAGATTATCTATCTTCCACTTTAGACTGGTCAAAAGTATGATGATGTCAAGACAAACTCATAACAGGGATGGAATGGAAGATTCAAGACCCCTATACTGTCTTTCAAAGTCAGGTTTAACTATTTCCCATGACAACATCAGATGTTCAGTATTGTTGTTTTATAACTGATGCAATCACAGGAAAAGAAGCAAAAATGGCAAATTCACCAGCTTAAATATTTGAACTGGTCAGATGATGGTGGAGGATTAACCTAGGAGTTAAATTGAATTTTCAGGTTGAGCAAAGTTCACGGTACTGTAGAGACACTGCTCAGAATAACAAGAAAGCTGTTCAGAAGCATAGTAGATATAGTAACCACAATTTTGTGTGGGGTATTTTTATTTTTCTGTGGGCCTTAGTTGAGGGGTATTTGGTGTATTTATTTTGACTCATTTTGAGTCTAAGCTATTTGGTGAGTTAAATATACGCTTTATATTGATTTTATCTGCAGTATTGAATGAAGTGTTATCATTATCTTGCTGCAAACTGATTGATTTAAACCCTAAAAATTCTGAGGTTTTCTTCTTATGCCTCCTTATCTTCTTTATTTTGTTCAATTGCGTATAAACCAGATTTGAATCCCTAATGATCCAGCCCTACAAACCACCTAGTTTTCAAAAATGATTTTTGGACATTTTTCCAAAATTTAATTGTTTTCTTTCAAAAATTTATTTTAAAAAATGGGAGATATACAAACACAAAGGTAAGCACGGTAACCATTCAACAGAATGGGTGCTTTAGGGTGCTAATGTTTTGAATCCCAAATAAAAGAATTCAAAGCATTACCTTCCCTATTGACAAATGTACTCCCAAACCTAATCTCTTTTCAAAAGGCCTTCTTTTACTTTGCCATTTCAAAAATTAAAATAAAGTAGCAACTCTGTTTTCTTAAATAAAAAGGACAAGTTAGAGAACCAATGTTTTGGTTTTCAATATTGTTTGGTTTGTAAACGGTCACCAAAATGTTGGCAACCCAAACGAGTCCTCAAAACTAGATGTCAACATGGACCAACAAACGAATTAAACAAAGCTGGGGAAGAGAAACTTTGAGATCCAACAAGCCACCTGATGGGGATCAGCATTCGTTGCCCATGTCATTTTCAGACATTATGACATGTGGATGGCCTCCAGTCAACATTTCTTTTGCAGATGTTATGACACGTGCATGACCTCTGGAAGTCCACATTTCCTTCGCCGACATGTTCACATGGAAGACCTCCAGATGCCCCTTTCGTTCGTTGCTTCGCAGGAACTTATGGAGTATCTAGAAGATGTTCCAATGTAAGAAAGACCCAAGTAGAGATGCCGAAGGAAGTCCGAGTTCAAGACCCATGTGGGCCCCACACGGCTCCATTGGGCCCACACAAATTGGGCCTCCCCTTGACTTTTGTTTGTATTTAATTTGTAAACATGCAAGACAACTTGCTTGTATGTGTATGTTAGGAATTTGTGTGAGTATGTCTAGTGAATTGGAGTGTTAGTAAGTTGCGCTTAGTATTTATTGTGTCTAGAAAG
This sequence comes from Malania oleifera, assembly GCF_029873635.1. Classification (NCBI taxonomy): domain Eukaryota; kingdom Viridiplantae; phylum Streptophyta; class Magnoliopsida; order Santalales; family Ximeniaceae; genus Malania; species Malania oleifera. The sequence continues at coordinate 28,753,605 of NC_080425.1, forward strand.
CTGGAGCATTTATTTTGTTAGTAATTGGTAAGAGTAATTAATGTGTCTAGCAAGTTGGTGTCTTTATTATTTGTGTCTCCCATGCTTGTATGGGAATTGTTAGTCGTTTAATGTCTTTGTCCCCCCATACTAGCTAAGCTTATTAATGCCTTGTCCCCCCATGCTAGCAATATATATACCCCTTCATTGTAAGAACTATGTAGAGAGAGAGAGAGAGAGAAAGTATTGATATTGAATTAAAGGGTATTTCCTTTGTGAAGCTTGTTAAGCTTTGTCCAATCCTTGTGATTGTGTAGTGAGAGGCTACGTCCTCAGAGATCAGGTGGTGAGAGACCACTATTCTATCCAGCGACTCCATCCCTATCCCACTCTCACGACCTCCACCCAAATACACCCACATGGCCAGCACCTTCATATCCCCACACGGCCACCATCACTCCATTGCATTGCTGCATTCGTTGGTATTTCAAAGCTTGTACGAAGAACTTAAGGCGTGAACTAACTTGTGTAAAATATCATCAAGTCATCCATTGTATTATTGGTAAATTCAGCACTTATTTGAACCCTCATTTTATATTGAAGCCTTTGCTGGAAATCTGAAATTTTATATTTATTAAGCCTTTGCATCCATAGACTTCAATATTTCAGCTTGCTAGCTTGAAATCAATTGGGGAATATTGCTGTGCTAAGCTTAGAATTTAATTCCTGGAACATTGAAATTGCATCTTTCCGCATTTAACTTAATATCTTTTTGAAAGAATCAATTGGGACACCTTTTAAAAATCCTAGAACATGTGAAATGTCCTCTGATTTAATGTGATTAATGGAATACTTAATTTCAAGCGTCTTGAGTGTGTATGCTTGCTTGTGAGGGTTGAAATTGGTAGGACTAGGTCACCCCATCCCGTCCTACATCACCACCACTATTGAAACACCAATGCACTAATTTACTAAAGGATTTAACTTTAACACAAAAATATAATTTTTGTGACGACCATCTCCAATCTAAGATTGAAGGACTTGCCTCCAATTTGGACTGATTTTCAAAGAAGACCCTCCCTGATAATGATTGGAAAACATCACCATGATTTGGAGAGAGAGAGAGAGAGAGAGAGAGAGAGAGTTCTAGAGCTACACATTCATTTTTCCATGGCCCTTACCAACTAATTTTGGACCATAATTTGATAACTAAATCCAACGAAAAGCTTAAGTTGAGAAGAAAAAATAAATAACAAAAATCTAGCATACCTCCTAATATTGAACCATGATTCGACAACCTAAGCCTATGCGCAAGGTTTAAGTCAAGCAAACTATGGGGATTCAACTCATACATAATTAAACAAAATAAAACTAGAACTGTTAGATTACCACTTTACCTAAAAGCTTAAATTGTTAGGTTGTAGGACAACAATGTATATCAAGATTTAACACACCCCTACACATGCAGCCTGATAGCACGTGGAGAGATAAACACACGACAAATAGCACCCATGATAAGGAACACAATAATTTTTTTAACTACCACACAGTAAACGCGGGCAACAAGACTAGAACTCAAGACCTCCTGGCAACCAGCTCTGATACCATGATAGATTACCACTTTATCTAAAAGCTTAAGCTGTTAGGTTGTGGGCCAACAATGTATATCAAGTTTTAACAAAAACATTAGTCCTAAAAAAACTCAACAAAAGCCTAGGTTTCTAATATCCCTTTTCCAATTCATAGTTCAAAAGCCTATGTTAAGAAAGAGCCAAAATCATCCATGGAATCACATGCATCAACCAAAAAATATTTCCATCATACACTACGTCATGCAAAATAAGAACTTTCCTCAAAAAATAAATTCTAACACAAAAGTATGGATTAGTGCTGGTGGATTGCATTAGGAATAATCATCTTAACTAGAGGATTAAACCCATGGTAATCCACAATCTCAATGAGGAAGATCACCAATCCACTGCAATCGATAGCAGCACAAACAGCAATGATGTAATCATAACAAACTAAATTAATTCCTAGAGCATGTTCCACCCATTATCAAAAGAAATTACCCAAACCCCATTAAACACATGTAGCAAATTAATTTATGAACATAATCAAAATAATAAATCCATTTGAGTTACTATTCTTATAGTTGTACGAATGACCTCGTAATTGTGGTAGTAGCACTTGGTTAGAGAACTAGGCAATTGTTGGCTAAGATTTGAGATCCCGCTAAAAGGAATGCCATAACTGTCTTTCTTATAGGCATTTGGGGGTGCAAACCAAGAACCGAGATTAAACCTTGCAGTCTTTCTAATAACTAATATTTGAGGTTAAGCCTTGATTCAATGCTAAGGGTGTTCCACCTAAACGTGATTAAAATAAGGAAATATTCTCTCCAAGCATGGAGGTAAAACTAAGTGTATCTTGCCCTTCCCAAACTCCAGCATGGGAACCTTGGGCACTCAGTGTTACATCCTATTCTAATAACTCATAAGAAAAACTGTCAAAAAGTATTAATTCATAGGGTTAAGCGACCACCTGATCTAAAAGCGTACGCTTCTAGGTTGTAGGCCAACAACATATATCTAGCCTTCCCAATGCACCATTTATGCAACCTGATTAGATGTGGAGAGGTAAACAAATTGTAGGATGAAGCAATTTATGAGTCTATGACTAAAATTTAAAATTCATTCTAATTATGGTCAACTATAAGAATAGAAATAATGTGGATTGGAATCCATTAAATAGGATTAATAAAATAAATTCATCTCTTTTTGCAATGTTTCCAAATAGGTTTGGGCATAATCATTCCTAACACTGCTTTTGGGAGCATGGATTTTAAAGTTTGGATTTAGACTAGGATGTTTGGACAAATTTCAATACAATTTTATATTGCATCTTATCCAAATTTAATACAAGTCCAAATCCAAGGCTTCTCGGGTAAGTGTCAATAACCATCAGCCTGTTTCCAAAGGGAGGTCATCCTGTCTCCAAACATATGATCTGAACGATTATTCAGAACAGAAAGTTAATTTACCCTATTACACTATTAAACCCAAAAAAAGGGATTGATTTACTTCAGAAGAGTCAACACCCAAAAAAAGATGTTAAACGTTCTGTTACAAAGGATGTGATATAGAGACTAGTTAAAATTTAAGGAAGCATGCAACACCCAGACAGTAGCCATAACAACATTCCAAAGCAAGCAAACATAATCAGAACCCATCCATATCATCCCATTATTTCCAATGCCAAGAATATTCTTGATCCATAAAAGCCATGAAAATCCAGACAACATTATTCATAAGAGGAAGATCAGTTAACTTCACAACCTAAAAACAAGGTAAATATAAACCACAATAACTAGACACCAACATGATACTCTCCAAGTTAAAAATTAAGCATGCAACACCCAAAAGAATAGCCATAACAGCATCACAAAGCAAGCCTAAACAGTATGCAATAGGTTAAGGAGCTTCTCACCTCAACAGGAGATATGCCCACAAGTTCCAAAACCTTTTCTTGGACCTCACGCTTATAAATTCTCAAACTTCCTCCACCAATCTGCTAGCGCCACAGAATAGATGCACACTCTCCTTATAAGTGGATATTAGAAGAAGTTTTAGAATTCCAGATACCAGAAATAAAACATAAAATACCTCAATTCCGTTGTAAACCAAGTCATAAGCTAGAGCACGAGCAGAGGAAAGATCTCCCATATCTTCAGGGTTGGGAGCAGTGAATGGGTGATGCAAGGCCTGCAAAACAACTGCGACTTCAAAACCATGAAATAAAACTTAGATTTGTTTTCTACAGCTAGGTGAGAAAAAATCCTCATCTAGTGACTGAAAAACAATCATGCTATAACCATAGACTGCTGCTTGAACTTCAAAACTAGTTATCAAATTATAATTAGTTACAATTATGCAAAACATTCTTCAAGGCCCTTGTCTTTTTTACAAACCTTGGGGGAGGTGAGTGTCTTTTGCCCTAAAAAAAATGACTTGGTTTTCCCAGGAATAAATTAAAAAAAAAAAAAAATACAAAACTACAGTTGTAACAAACATGAAACATGAGAGAAAACCACCAGCACTTTCCATCCATGCAAACAGAGGCATAATAGTTAATAGGACAATTTCGGAAAATGTGATAATGGTAAAATATCTATCCTTAGCAGAGTCAATGGAATAGTTCAACTTAACAACACTAAAATTTTGACAATACAACACTGCACCTGGCCACCCCACCCCCACACCCTAAAAAACTGTACATGTGTGTGTGAACACAAATGAAAAGTAAAGAAAAATTACAATCAAATGTAATTCCATTAAAATAAGATGACTACTTAAGTGTTTTCCATGAAATAAATGATCCTTTTTTAACTTGAACTACAAGAGGCATAGGACATGAGACACACCTCAAGCCTCTGCTCGGAACTGTTCCACTCAAACATTGGAAAATCAGTTACCCATAGAACTGAATGCCTGGACTAAATATCCAACATTTAGAACCAAATGATATTAGAGAGTTTAGGAGACAATTACTATAAATGATTTGAAACTAAAAATTGGCTTACAAACTTACATGGTCAACCAAATCCAGATCATGGGCTACAAATACCCTAAGTCGATCCAAAGTTCTATTAACCAAAGTATGGTGACCCACTCCAAATAAGATAAGATCACCCGGTCCCGCAAAGCACCGTCTCAGCAACAGATCTTTCTTTGTTGCATCAATACTTGATACTAATGCAGGAATCCCTTCAATTTCCTCTAAAAAAAAAAAATCTAAAATGATCAGCATTCACCTGTGTACGCATAAAAAAACGTTCACAAGATTCTTTATATTGTCAATTTTACCATTGTCTAAGACCTTCAGGAAAGGCAACCCCTTTGCACCAGACTTAATTGCTTCATTGTAAATATCTCCTTTCTTGAGCGCCGTGTTCGAATATCTTTTTGCACCTGAAGGCACACATAAAGCTTTAATTATTCCCCCATTTGCCAAGGCATCTGCAAAAACCTTGAAAGGGGACTCTTGAAAAACATCAGATACCTGCAGTTCCATTGAATATATTTCAAAACAATGCCTAGGAAAAAATATATATACATATATATACACATATATAGATATATATATATATACACACGTATATCAAAAATAATAATAAATAATAAATAAATAAGAAAAATGAAAAAAGTAGAAAAGAAAAAAAGGAAAATCAAATTACTCTAGTAGAAAAGAAAAAAAGGAAAATCAAATTACTCTCTTCATTAGGTAATTGTACATTAGTTCAGACAACGAATGAAACTTGCTGTTTGAGAAAAGCTGGATCAAGAGAGCAACCTCACATTCAAGAATGAGTGCATCAACCATTTGAACTACAGGATATAGATAAAGCCCCACTAACATGAACTTTCTTTTACAAAAGAAATATATTAGGAAGAGTAAAGTTACAGCCTAGGAGAGGACAATAGATCCTCTAAAAAAAAAAAAAAAAAGATACAATAGAAGCCTAACAAATACTAAATAAGTAAAACCCTCTTCAAACCCTTCCCATTGTAGTCAACAGAGCACTGTGAATTTGCTAATTCACAATGATCTTTTTTCCAATTTACATTTACCGCTATCCAAATGAACTTCATTCCCTCCAGGATCAGCCAACCAGAATCCCATTTTATCCATTAGCTGTAAACCTTCAACATCCTTTGCACTAACCTCCCTCACAGGGGTGTGTAAAATCCCATCCGCACATTGATTACTCATCAGCAACTCTTCACCCAAACTATCCTCCTAAAAAATCAGAACACCCTCCAAACCATCAGCAGAATCACATGAGAAATACCACCAAGTCAGAAGAATCAGAGACATTTCCAAAATGTTCGCAGCTGTACCTCTTTTTAAGTGCTTACTCACCCACATATTAGAATTCATTTGATAACTAACAAGAGTTCTTACATAGCCGCTCCTGACTTGGTGTGTGTCTGATGTGTATACACCTTGGTATCACTGGCCTAGGACGCACGAACATTCCTGGAGGGGCTGAGTGTCAATACACATGTAAGCAACTCTTCACCCAAACTATCCTCCTAAAAAATCAGAACACCCTCCAAACCATCAGCAGAGGAATCACATGAGAAATATCCCCAAGTCAGAAGAATCACAGACATTTCCAAAATGTTCGCAACTGTACCTCTTTTTAAGTGCTTACTCACCCACATATTAGAATTCATTTTATAACTAACAAGAGTTCTTATTAGAATTCATTTGATAACTAACCAGAGCCATTTGAGTGTTGGGCCTGTTCTAAACTGGACTGTCTGGCAACTAAACAACTCCTTTCAAATCCAATAGCTGGCCCAGACCAAAACAGTCGTCAAACACCCACCACGCCCACTCCACCTTAGCCAACTATATTGCACTTGCAGCACCAAACAAAACCCTAGCTGCCTCTTCTGCACTTGCAGCCACAAACAAAACCCTAGCCACCTCTGTCATATAGCCTCCATACAAGGATGATTAGCTGCCACATAATTGTGGGCAATCAAAACAGATGTGCAGAAAATAAGTACACAACCTGGCAACAGCCAGAAGCATATGCAGGCACAAACACGGAATAGGATATTGGGTGATCAAACATCAAACCAGCAACTGATACAAGATTTCCGGAAATCAATCATGAACAAACCCAGCATCATAACAGCAACATCCCACCACAGCCAATTAGATAAAACAACTTAATAGCACCAGCAGCCTACCAGAAACAGTATGCAACTCCTTTCAAATCAGCAGATCACCATGAACCAATTCACACACAAGATGCACACAGCTGAGAAAAGAAGGGTAAGAAACGCAAACAACTCTCAAACCATAAAAGAAATTTCTAATTTAAGAGTAGGTGAAGGAGAGGAAGGCAGAGAAGAAAATAAAAGGCTACAATGAAGTCAGATTAATATGTTTAGAGAAGTGTAGTGCTCTGTTACCATAGCATAAATCAGAGAGGAGAAGAAGTACTAAGGGAGAAAGTCATACATGAGAGAGATGGAGAGAGAATATTAGCCAAAGAAGAATCACTCTCCCTGTCTGAGACCAGCTGCAGTCCTATATATATATAGATAGGACAACAATGCCCCCGAACATATAATAGAAATACAATCCTATGCTAAAACTAACACTGCTCTAGCATTATTTTCTATCAATGACACAGAAACGTGACCAGTAGCATTCAATATTACAAGCAGGAAGGATAACAAAATACATAACAAGCTCAGATTTCACGAGGATTTTTTTTTTTTGGATAAGAAAATTTTTTATTAAAGAACAAGCAAGGTACAAAAAGAGGACAACTTGTCATTCAAAAAGCAAAGACAACAACCAAAAAATTACAAAAGAGCTGCCTTCCAAACCCTTCGAAGGTCAAACATAGACAAACCCCATATAAATCTGAGCAAATGGGCCCATAGAGATGCCAATAAGACAACAATATCCCATAACAGGCTAGGAGGGGTTGTGCAATCCTGGAAGGTTCTCGCATTCCTCTCTATCCAGATCAACACCATAAAATACAACCCTTCATCCCTGTTCCAAAATCCCAATGGTTCGTAAGCAAGAAATCTCCCACATTCCAAGGTGAAGTTCATTTCATTGGACTTGAGCCCATATCGGGACTGAGAGATGTGTAGGATTTTCTTTGATTTCACAAAGGATTTTAAAATCCTTCTGACCAATTTCACAAGAAAGCAGGATTTCCACAGCTACTATCATTGGCACTACCCCACTACTATGACCATCATTGTCTACCCATTACAGTCACCACGGCCATCACCCCACCAGCACCAGCTACTCCATCACCCCACTTTTGTCAATGACACAAAAATGACCAGTAATAATATTGCAAGCAGAAGGATAACCAAATACATAGCAAGCAGAGTTTCCACCAGGGATATTAAAATCCTTCTAGCCAATTTTAGCAGAAAACGGGATTCCTACAGTCACTACCTTTGCCATTACCCCCCACTACAATGACCATCATTGTCTGCTTTTCACAATCACAATCTCCATACCTCGTCAGCACCAGCAACACCATCACCACACCAGCACCAGCAACTCCATCACCCCAACATAAGCATCATCTGACCCTGCCATAATCAACATTTCCACCCATGGTTTTAAATAATAGCCGCGACCGTTATGTAACACCGTTACATAACGATTTTATACTGATACTGTTACACACCAAAAACTAGGTGGGAAGAAAAATCAAGATTGTAGCGGCCATTACAGATTGTGACTGTTACATAAAGGCTGCTACAGCCATTATGTAACCGCTACAGGACTGTTACACCAAAAAATTATTTTATTTTTTACTTTTTCTTCTCTCCCCCCCCCCCCTTTCATAAATCATTCTCAATATACTATGTGGCGAGAGGGGAAAAAAGATTATACTGAGGATGATAACGACACAAAATTTACTATTTCTTAAAATACTCACAAGAGATGCATTAATTAACAATTTGAAAATGCTAACTTGTTAGGAAAATATTTTCTTTTGATAATATTAGTAATTTAATATTTATGTTCTATATTTTTCAACTTCAACCTTCTTTCTTTTCTAGTTAATATATATTTGTATTAGTTGTATGTCTTGTGTGTCTAATAGATTAATGGAGTGTATAATTTATTTTGTTTTCTTAATTATTTTAGCACAAAGAAGAATTTTTCACACATTAGAACAATGAGAACTATAAATACGCACATACATGTAATTGTTCTATCAATGGTGGTTTAAAACAAATGTAAACTTCTTGCCCTTACAAACAACTTAGTTGAACTAAAGGACACAAAATACACTAAAACTCTTTCGAAGAAGGGTTAAAAGCATAAAATATGCAAGTACATTAATATGCACAAGGTTGTGCGTGCCTGAAAAAAATTCACAGCCTTTACACCCGCTTCCCGTTATGTAACATCCGCTACTCCCGCCTCCCATTACACCCATTACCGTTACGTTATGCTACCCTCTACCGCAATTTAAAACCATGTTTCCACCACTTTACGTCTTTACCAGCCCAAATACTGTGCCACCACTGCGACCACCATTAATACCTTACACCCACCGCCACCATTTGTCTCCTTTATAACAACCATCTTCACCAATTTAGTACCTCCAATCACCACCTCCACCATCATATCAACAAGGCAACGACATTATATTACCATCACCACCACCACCACCTTGTCGCTACTACTGCCAAATCCACCATTAGCATGTTGTTGCCATCACCACCACTGCCCTTTCATCAGCACACTATCCTAACCTCCATCATTCTCATAACACCAAAATATTGCTGCAACTATCACCCTTACCACCACTATTAGCTCATCACTCCTGCCTCCACTCCATGACCACAAACAGATTTGAAATCTCAAGTTATTCAGAATTATATCCAAACAAAAGACTTCAATTAATAAGCAACAGAAAAAAATTCACTAAGAGGACCAAGAGGGTCCAAGTGCAAACCAAAGATAAGGAATTTACATGGAAAAAGCATCAACAAAATCAATGCCAGTCAGGCTACTGACAAAATGCCGCCCACAGTACCAAAAATGCAAAAGTTTAAACCATGCCTCTTTTCCAGCATTAAGAGGAATATATACACCTTCAAAAGCCCCACAGTTCCTTTTCCCTCCATATTAATCAAAAATTAGTAAGAGGGATCAACTCTACAACTCCTCCAGCCCACAGCTCCCCCAAGCAAGACCCTGCTGCCATCTATTGCATACCAACACAGCCAAAGAAGAGTCTCACAGATTTCTTGTCCAGTTGCAACCAACCAGAAGGTAATGGACTGTCTCCACCTTATTCTTGTGCCAGATGTATCTATTGCAAGCACTATTTTCCTCCTTTGGCAGCTTCTCAAGCATCAAAATCTTATTCCTAACAGCTTCCCAAGCAAAGAAAGAGACCTTATCCAGACCACTAATCTTCCAAGTGGCCCTTCAAGGAAACAGATTTCTTTCGTAGTCACAGTACCCTTAATTAATGATCCTAAAAAAATATTAACTTCAAAATAGCCATTTTTTTAATATTTTTCCATTTCACTCCATCAACCCCCCTGCAACATCAATAATATCACATATAAACATTCAAAGAATTTTAAAAATAAAAATCCAGCTCCCAATTGTGGGCCCTCTTCAAGAAGGAAACATCCCATATTACCCTTTTTGAAACATACATACAGGAACTCACCAGAGCATTCATTAGTTTAGCCAACATAAACATTTCCCTGGGAATCAACAGGCCAGACATCATGCCAAAGAAACCAACCCCCAAAAAAATGCTTCTTACATCCTGCTCCTGGAATTTTAAGGTGCCTTATTGTAAAATATTTCAAACTTTTTAAATCAGACATCCAACTGTAAATTATCATGCCATCCTGCATAAGATTGGCCCTTCAATATATGGTTTTAAATTCCATAATATTGATTTAAATTGCATAACTTGAAAAACATATTATAGCAGTTCAACTATGGTGTGCCTTGATGAAATCCTTTAGGTTGTGAAGTAACTACAGAAATATCAACGAAAAGAATTGCTTTTGGGATCATAAAATTACTACACTTATAGAGCATGAAATTCCTGCCGAAGGAAATAGAAAATGAAGAAGTAAAAGAGATTAGTACATCTTTTAACTCAAGATCAAATCGAACATCTGGCCTGTCTGAACCATATCTGCTCATTGCTTCAGCATAAGTCAGTCTTGGGAAAGGGATTGGCAGCTGAATACCTTTGATTTCTAGAAAAACCTAAAAAATAAATATATAGCGATCAATTTTTGAAAGATGCAGATACTATGATAAGTGTCAAATCAAGTTAATAACCTAAGGCATTGATATCATGTAAGTATGTAACTAAATAACCATTCACCTAGAGTAACTTATGGAGCCCACATAGTGCATCGCTGTTAAAGATGCAAGATGCACTGAGCTGTACATGGAGCCTAGCCATGAGGCAAGAGATGAAGGTGCGTGCCTCGCAAAGATGAGGTGCACATTTATCAAAATTGCTCCTTAAATTCCCTGTGTAATGGATTCTTGACTTGTAAAAACATCGGAATTTAATATTTGAATTTTAAAAACCAAAATATTCAATACTAGAACACAAATGCATAGAAACTACTACCTAGTAATTTCCAAGCATAGTTCAACGTAATACACAAGTTACTGTTAGCCAAGCCTTCAGAATCTGTTTAAATCCCAAAATTCAAGGAACATTCAACCATGGATACAACAGGGCAAAATTTTATTTGAAAAAAAAAAAACATCAAAAAAATAGGATAAAGAGATGGCTGTGAAAATAAACAAGAAAATAAACCGAAGAAATTGGGATTAACGCAGCCCTGACAAAGAGCAGCAGTGTCTAAAGAAGAAATTGAAGAAGAATAAGAAGGGGAGAAGATAGGCCCACACTGGAACTACATTAAAAATAAGTACTTATTTCAAAACCTACTTTAAATAAGCACCTACATAAAAAAAATACTGTTTGGCCCGCACCCAGTAAGTACTCATTGCAAAAAGTACTCTTTCAAAACTACATTTTTTTTAGCAAAAACAAGTACTTTTTGAGAAGTAACCAGGTCTAACTTCTCGCTACTAATAAACAGTTACTGTTCATAGGTGGTGCAAACTTGTGTATTTAAACCATTGAAGGCAATGATGATCATTTTATTAATCAATAATTAATGATAATTTATAAAACAATATTAAATAATAACATTATATATATAAATTGATAACAATACTATTTTGTAAATAACAATCATACACTCTTTTTTAATCGAAAATATTAAATGTGCGATTTAAAAATGTTAAATTAAGATACGTTCTACTTAGTTTGTGTTGAATAATAGGGTAAAATGGAAGACCTTGCCTCAATGATAGGTCTCTCCCTCTAATAATGTATGTCAAGTATAATACCAATGACCATAATACCCTTACTAACTCACACTTATTAAAATAACTCTAATACATAATAATAATGCTTTTTTAATGACTAAATAACCACTAACACTCCCCCTCAATCTAGAGCATATATATCATATGCTCCTAGCTTGTTACAAATGGATTTCACACGAGCACCTCCCAAGGTTTTAGTGAATAAATCAGCAAGCTGAAACTCAGACTTCACATAAGTGGTTGTAATGAGCTTCTGTACAAGTCTCCAAATAAAGTGGCAATCAACTTCAATGTGTTTTGTCTGCTCATGGAAGACCAATTTGGAGGCAATATGAATAGCAGTCCGATTGTTACACATTAACTCCATAGGCTGAGAATGTGGAAAACCTAGTTCTTTCAACATGTTCTTCAACCAAACAAGTTCACATGTAGTATGCGCCATAGCCCTATACTCTAACTCAACACTTGAGTTGGCCACCACAGTTTGTTTCAAACTTTTCCAAGACACAAATTACCACCAATAAAGATACTGTAGCTGATTGTGGATCTTCGGTCGGAAGGTGACCCAACCCACTCTACATCTATATATCCCTAAATGTGAGTGTGGCCCCAATCCTAATATAAGAAACCTCTCCCTAGTGCACCTTTGAGATATCTCACACTGCATCTCAGTGACTTGTTCTCAAGGAATCGAGAAACTGACTCACAACACTGGTTGTGAAGGGTATATCTAATCAAGTGGCTGTAAGATAATTCAACTTTCCAACAAGTCTCCAATACCATCCTTGGTAAGGCAACAAATCACCCATATCTGGTAGTAACTTACTGTATTAACAAGTCTTGTGAAGGATTCATGGATGTATTAACAAGTTTGGATCCTAATAGCCATGTCTCATCTAAAAGATCAAGAACATACTTCCTCTGAGACAAGATAGTTCCTATACAAAATCTCGATACTTCTATACCCAAGTCGTACTTCAATGGTCCCAAATCCTTTGTCTAAAACTTTGTCTGCAGGAAATGATTTAGGCTTTGAATACCTTGATCATCATCACAAGTAATCACAATATCATCCACATACACTATAAGCATAATCCTTCCGAATGGAGTAAGGCGATAAAATATACTGCACATAATTAAAGGTCAAACTCAAGTATTACAGTACTGAAGCAACCAAATCATGCCCTTGGTGACTGTTTTAAACCATATAGTGACTTCTTGAATCGACACGCTAAGCCTAACTCCCCCTAAGCAACTAACCCAGCTCGTTGCTCCATACAGACCTCCTCCTGAAGATCACCATGCAGGAAAGCATTCTTCACATCTAACTAGTGTACAGGCCAAAGATAAGTGATGGCTAAGGAGATGAACAAACGTACTAAGGGGAGTTTGGCTACAGCGGAGAACGTGTCTAAATAATCTAGGCTATACACCTTAGTGTATCCCTTAGCAACAAGGTAGGCCTTCAATCGAGCCAAGGAACCATTTGGATTAACCTTCACAGTGTACACCCAATGACAACCAACCATTGACTTATCAGGAAGAAGACATATTAAATCCCAAGTATCATTATCTTGGAAAGCAAGCATCTCTTTTATCATTGTTTTCCTCAAAACCAAAACGGGACAAGCTTTATAAATAAATATTGGTAGAGCAATAGAAGACAAAGTACTAACAAGGCAATAATATGAGAGTGACAAGAATCATAACAAACAGAATTAGAGAATGGATGTTCGGTAAAACTACGTCTACCTTTTCGAACAACAATATGCGGATCAACATCTTGGGAAATAGGATCATCCGATGAGGGAAATAAAGGCATAGAAGTGGAAAGCTTGAGGAGGCTCTCCTCCCGTGAGTCGCCGTGTGCATGCCTACAAATTGGGATGATCCAAGCGACGAGAAGGACTCAAACTAGATGAAATTGTTAAGAGGATTGGGCCCAGATATAAAGTTAAGATCTTGAAGACAAGGCAAAGGAAGGGACTCATTAAGTTCAATAGAACTCGAAAGAAATCATAGTATGGTGTAGACTCAAAAAAGGTGACATTAGTGGAGACAAAGAATCGATTTAAAGTAGGGCTATAACATCAAAATCCCTTGTGAGTATAGGAACACACTAGAAAAAATGCATTTATTAGTGGATCCAACTTATCCGTTCTTGGAGTTAACTGATGGACAAAAGACAACCAAATATGTGAGAAGGAAGTGAGAACAAAGGAGCCTTAAGGAAGATAACTAAATATAGTATTTTACCACCAAGGACAGAGGATGGTATTTTACTAATGGGAGAGCAAGCAGTGAGAGCATGGCATCACTTCAAAAACCTTTGACGACATTCATTTGATACAATAGGGTACGAGTAAATTAGAGAATATGTCTGTTTTTCCGTTCTGCAACTCCATTTTGTTGTGGAGTGTGGGCACAAGACTGATTGATCATACAAGAATTAGTCATATAGATACTAAATTGGGTCTAAAGTACTCCTTAGGATTTTCACTATGAAGTATCTTGACTGCCATATCAACCTAAGTCTTTATTTAAGATCAGAAGACACAAAAGATATTAAACAACTCAAAACTATCTTTCATTAAATACAACCAAGTCATTATAGAATAGTCGTTGACAAATGTAACTAAGTACCGAAACCCCAATTTTGACATGACACGACTCGGATCCCAAACATCAGATGGACGAGCATGAAAGGACTATCTACCCGTTTGTTGACTCGAGAATCAAAGGGAACATGATGATGTTTTGCCAACTAACAAGACACGCACTCAAGACCAAGGTCTAAAATTTTGATTTTGACTCAAATTTTGAAGCTCCAAAAGCATGGAAATTTTGACAAAAATTGATGTCAATTACAATTTCAATTTGGAAAAACAATGGAATAAGTAGTAAAACATGAAATTCTTTTATGACACTATAGAAATGACTAATAGACGTAATAATATAAGTTTTAGGACAAATGTATTACAACGTAAATGCATCTATGTTGTGTATAAGGTGGGAAATTTGTAATATAATTTGTTGATCAAACATATTTGTAAGATAATGAACATTACACATATTTAGTTTATACAAATTAAATTCTTAAATCATTTAAATATTATTTATTATACAAATAATGATAATTTAGACATGAATGGTTAGATAAAAAAAAAATTGTTGCAAGTTTTTTTTTTCATACAATTTCAAAAGCCCTTCTAATGATCTATTGGTTTCAATGACAAAATAAAATAAATAAATAAATAATTTCACTTCGTTCCTAAATCACTTAATTAAATTCCAAAGAAGTTTCATTCTATAGTTGAAATTTCAACAAGTTTCAATATAGTTTTGAGATTTCAAAAAATTTTGAATGATTTATTAAAATTTCAACAAAAAATATGTAAAAAAAAAATCGAGTGCCATTTCAATTTTGAAGTTGCGAAAATCGGAAATTTCGACCGAAATTTCGACAATTTCATGGAAATTTAAGACCATGCTCAAGACTAGACACATATTTCAAGGTAGGAACTAGCAATTTAATTTGTCCAAGGACGGATGGCCAAGGCAACAATGAAATTTCAAGCAGTGTAGCAGCAGTTGTGCAGGCAATGGGAGAAGAAAGAGACTCAAAGTAGTGGAGTCCACAAGCCTCACGTCCTGTACCAATTGTCTTCCTCGTCTTCGGATCCTGAATAATCACAAAATCAGGGAAGAACGTTATAGTGCAATTTAGTGCCTTTGCAAGCTTACTAACATAAGATTAAAAGGAGACTTGGGAATGTATAAAACAGAAGAAAGAGAGATGGAAGGAGTAAGATTTATTGTTCCTATCCCTTTAACTGTAGTTGTGGACCCATTAGCAAGGGTAACTTGAGGTAGACTTTTAGGATATTGGAGGGCAGAAAAGAAGTTGGTTACACCTGGAACATGGTTAGTAGCAGTAGAGTTGATAATCCAAGGACTAGTGGGAGAGATACCAAATGACATACAAACTATAGGATTACCTTTCTAAGCAAAAGGTGCAATGTAATGAGATGCTTGTTGGGATGTTTGATATTGTAGGAACCTTGAATACTCTTCCTCTGAGATAGTTATAGTACGTTGTTCACTTGAACAAATGCTTGACGATGGAAGCACACTTTTGGGTTTGAGGACGCCATCCCAACACACAGACAACCTTGATGCAGCAGCAATCAGAAATACACAGCAAACAAAATGCTCTTATGATTCCAAAAAGTGAACTTCTGTCTAAAACAACCACAAGTGAACTTTCAAACCAACGAACCAAACACAAACGAGTCAACCGTTGATTCAACCACGAACGAGTCACCAAAAATTGGACATAGCACTGCCACAACCCTACAAAATCAATGTACAAATGCTGCCACTGCACCAAGAGACTTAAACAACTGGACATAGCACTACCACAACCCTCTAAAATCAATGTATAAATGCTGCCCCTGCTCCAAGAGACTTAAACACATCCCAATAAACCAACATTCAGCTCTAACAATACCAAACAGCCTCTACACAGTAGTACATCTGAAGTACACAGTGAACAACATCCACCGGGAATTCATGGACACCATCCCAACACACAACATTCGACAACCGGAGCAAACCACAAGCACACAACGAACAAGAAAGATAAAAAACAAATCAAGAACACAGAAATATCACTGTTTCAGGCCTCAATGAACTCTATAATTATTGACCAACAGCTTCAGGCATTAGCAAGCAATCATTCCCGGAATGTCACACATGAACAACTAAAAAAGGTTGTACCTTTGGACAAACAAATGACAAACTTGGTATTATGGTGTGGGGAAGGATTCAAAGCATTGGGGAGGAAATTGGAGGAAAATGGCTGCTCCAAACTGTCACGCACTGGCATGTAGGGTTGGCACTGCCGGGTTTCTGCTGGTGTGTGGGGGCACATTGAGGATCTTCTGGCTATGAAATTTTGAGAGCTGGCAGATCAGCAGGTTTTGTGGCTTGCTATGGAGTTAGTTTTGCAAAATATGAGGTATATCTTGATGTGTCGAATAGGACAGCAGCACCCAGGATTTTTCTGGCAACTGCTGAAGCTGCTCCTGGACTTTGGTGATGCTGATGACCCTTCTACTGCAGCAGGTTGCATGGTATTATGATGTTTAGGGTTTGATTTAGCAGCGGTCATGCAATTAGGTTTTAGGCTGGATTTTTGTTAACCAGAAAATATTTAAAATGTTAATTAACAATGTTAATTCTAAAATTTTAATTAAAAGGTTAATCAATTTGTTAGTGAGACTATATTTACAGTTTTAAGTAAAAAAATAATTAAAATAAATATTAATTAGAAATTTTAATTAAAATAAATATTAATTAGAAATTCTAATTAAAATTTTAATATTAGACATAGGCTAAATTTTTATTAAAAATTGCTAACTAAAAAAAATAATTAGTTTTATAATTAGATAACATTATAATCTCAATTAAAAATGTTAATTAACAAATATATTAATTAATCTGTTAATTAGAAAATATTAATTAAAATTGTTAACACGATAATTAGAAAACATTTAAAATTTAAATTAGAATTTTTAATTAAAAATTTTAATTGAAAATGTCAATTACTTTGTTAATTAGACAACATTGAAAATGTCAATTAAAGATGTTACTTAACATAAGTATTAATTATTTTTTTATTTTAAAATATTTACAGAATCAATTATAAATATTAAATAGAAAATATTAATCAAAAATGTTAACATCATTTAATAATTACATATTATTTCTTATATGTCATAATATATTTATTAGATGTTGAAATGTAATAGTATTATTCACATGATAATAGTATATATTCACACAATACTGATAATAAAAGTGAGTATCTAAACAATACTTATAATCACTACTTTTTTATACACAACCAAACAGTACTCATAACTTTCAGCATTTTTTTAATTCAGTACATCTAATAAATACTTTTCCAGGTAAGTACTTTTTTTCAGAAAAGGAGTTTTTCATAAGTGGTTCCAAACAATCCCTCAGGATTTTGGTCAATTAAAAAGAAGATGGACAGACCCGATTTCATGAGAAGAGACCTGATCTGATCCATAATTTGGTCGGTGATTTCATAACCTCATGACGGCTATCAATCAAGAGAGAAGAACCTCAAGAGATGTTGCACTTTACTAAAAGCTCTTACTCATGATGACATTTTTTATAACGTATAACAAAGCAGAAGGCTCAGATTAAAAGAATACAAAGAAAAAGTCAAGAACGAATGACAGTTGCCCCAGAGTGGCTCTTGCGTATTGCAATGCCTCAACCCATATGAGGCACAGAGGAAATCACCTCTGTGTGCCTCACGCCTAGGCACGCCTGAAGCACACCCTCTCACTTCAATGACATGGGGAAAATTTTTCTCTCTCAAACTGTCATTTGAACAAAGCCAGTCTGCTTCACAGGAAAATTCATTATAACACCATAATTAGAAACCTGAGAAGCCAAACCATAGCCAGCTCGACAAGCCTCGAGCAACTGCGTTGCACTCTGCTTAAGTAAACTTTACAACACATTTATAATCAACATAAAAACCACCAATTGATATACTAAGCATACTAATTCAAACTGCAATAGGGCATTGTCAATTTTGACTACAAAAAATTTTTAATATCAACATAAAAACCACCAATTGACTATGAAAAATTTTAAAACCTTAATCCAGTCCTATCCAGCAACATTTTAACAATTAACCTTGACAAGACAAGCCAAACCCAAACCCAAAATTACAATTCAAACTGAGTTTGATCTATCAGGCATACAATTGACTCAAACAAAGCCTGAACCTAACTTATGTCACAAGCCTGAGCTGAGCTATGCAAAACATTTGTTTGTCCTGGGAAATAAAGCAATTAATCAATAAGAGACTTGTAAGGGGGCTGAGGAATAATCAACACTTCATAGCTTCACATGAATTGATTAATAACGCATTGGCATTGTAGAATTGTTGGCATGAATAACAACGAGAAGCCTTAAGTCCAACTACATGAGGTCAGCTACATGAATACTTTTCAGGCAATTCACCCAAGCAAGAGCATCTTCCTCTGCTGAGAGCTATTGAATCCTTGCTCACTATCTCATTCCAAGTTATTTTAGGTCTACCACTACCTCTTTTCATGCCAAAAACAATAACTCACTCCTCACAGGTGCCCTATTAGGCATGTGTTTCAAATGCCCAAACCATCTAAGTCACCCCCATGGTCTTAAATTTCCACAAAATTGTCGAAATTTCCAATTTTCGTCTTCAAAATTGAAATGGTAGTCGATTTCTGTCTTACATAATTTCCATCAAAATCTCAACAAATCATCCAAAAAATTATCGAAATCTCAAAATTTTGACACTTGCCGAAATTTTAACTATAGAATGACACAAGGGTTTTTTTGGGATTCTTAGTGGGATAGTTGGAGGGGTCTGCAGGATCAAGTCATAGAATCGGATAGAGAATCGTAAGATTCAACTTTCAATGTAAAATAAATATTAAAAATTTATATATGTGGATCTTTATGACAAGTCTTGGGACTAAAAACTTGGTTAGTAACTTAGTAAGTTAAAAATACAATAAAAAGTTCAAACAATAAAAAGAAGAAAAAGAAGAAGAGCAAGAAAAGGAGATGAAGAAGGAGAAAAACAGTGCTCGCTATTGAGTCTTTTCAAGAAGCAAAAAATTTGCTTCAAAGCATACCTCTGCAGCTCTGCTGGGCCAGCTGGCTTGGCTCTTTTCTTGGCTGCTGCTGATCAAACAAGAACTCTGTGTTGAAGAGGACTGATGTGCTCTTGTCGAACACCAAAGAAGGAAGAGGGCTGAGGACTGAGGACTGAGTTTTTGTTGAACCCCAGGAATTCTGGTTGTTGAACACCAAAGAACTGCTGGTCAAACAGCAAGACTGCTAGCAGCTGCTGATCAAATAGCAGTCACCAGATGGAGGGCTCTCTGGCCATCAAACAGGAGATAAATTCAGGTGCTGGTTGCTGAATTTCAATGAGTGGAGGGCTGAGGTATCGAACTACAGGGAAGTCAGGTGCAGATTCCTCTGAATCTGTTCACTGATGGGAGGCTGGGAGCCATTTTGCCCCAGCTTTCGAAGACTTTGAACCAAACATAAACCTTTTGGGGCCTTTGAAGGAATAAAAACATGTATTGGGCCACATTATTGAAGCCCAAAAAGGAAAAAAAAAATCCCAATCCAGGTAACAGAGTAGGATCTGTACAATTCTACATATGATTCTACAATTCCGATTCTACGATTCTACTTGATTCCGATTTTTGTTGCGGCTTGGATCGTTTGGGTGAATCTAGGTCGTAGAATCATACAATCCTACAATCCATATCACTATTTTAATAACCATAGAATGAAATTTTCTCATAATTCAAATGAGAGATTTAGGAGTGAAGTGAAATTTCTCTCTTAAAATATTGTATTCTCTTATCAAAACAAAAGATTATTACGAGAGCTTTTGAAATCATATGAAAAAATAAACTTACAACAACATTTTATTTAACCATTCATGTCTAAATTATCATCATTTTTATAATAAATAATATTTAAATTCATATAAACTTACAACAACATTTTATTTAACAATTCATATCTAAATTATCATTATTTGTATAATAAATAATATTTAAATGATTTATGAATTTCTTGTATTAACTGAATATTTTTAATGCACATTATCTTACAAATATGTTTGATACACATTATATTACAACTGTTCCACCTCATACACAACATAGATGTATTTAACTTGTAATATATTAGTCCTAGAACTTACATTAATAAGTCTATTAATCATTTCTAAGGTTTCATAAAAGAATTCCATCTTGTCTTCTACTGGAGCTGTGCCTAGTTTATTGTGTATATGCTCGTTCTTAATTTACTTTTTAATGTTATAACACTCAACCACCTTAACATTCCATTTCGACAACTTTTACTTTTTGTACAAAAGTTGGCATTAACATGCATGAATGCATACATGTCTACAATTACACAATGGCGTCAAGGTTTAGGACATCCCAAGGATCATGCAAGCACTTTTACGTATTCTTCTTTGAAAATAATATTGTTAAATTATTATTGTACATATCATCATATATGGAACACTTCTTATACTTCGTTATTCATTTTTAAGTCTCATTAATCACCTCCTTAGTGATGATTACACTTGATCAAGCATTACCCAAAACTCCATCTTCTCAAGAGCAAACAGATTGTGTTTCAACGGATTGGGAGAAGCACTTTGATAATGCCTCCTTGTTGGTGCTCTGCCACCCTATTTTGATTTTTTGCAATGGTTTGAGAAGTGGAAAGAGATCATTTTGTTTTTAAACATCTGGTTAAGGTAGAAGATTTCTCCAGCCAAAATGGCCGGTGGAATGAGTCAAATATAAAAGGCTCCACAAGTTTTTTCCATTGGCTGAAATCTTCAAGAATGATTGAAAGTCCAGAACAGAGCAGGTTGGCAACACTTGGACCAAAAGAGTTCTTTCTTCTTTAACCAAATCATCTCTTTTGTTATCCCAAAAAAGAAAACACTTAGACCAAAAGAGAGGCTCACTCTCAAGATTTATTTGACCTGGACGCCAAAGAGATCCATTGAGGTCTTTCTAAGACAGACAATGAAAGGAGGCTATGATACAGATGCAGAACAAGGTTCTGCAGCCAACGAGAAATTAGAATAGAGGAAGGAAGGGAAAGAGAGCTCTACACATGAAATTACACATATATCCCTAAAAAAGCATGAATTACAAACAAGCCCCTACACTACACAAGTATTACAAACAACCCCAAATACACATAATCCTGTACTAATTAATACTGAACACATAATAAAATACTAACTAAACCAAAAAATTCTCAATCCAATTCTTCTTAATTACTCTCCAAGAAGGATCTTCCCAAGGCCTGGCTTCCTGCCCTACATCAAGTTAGCCCTCATGTCTCAACCCTGTGCCACAGTCAATTGTTCTAGAGAAGACATAGTTTTGGCATCGCTTTTAGTTATAGGTGCCCACTGGGGTCTAGAATAATTTGATTGTCACCTTGGATATCTCCATGAAGCCATGATCAGAAAGGGAGAGGATGATTGGGGTGGTTCCAAAACATACTAAGAATGGTGATTTTGATATTTCATCCAACTATATTGTTAATCATGATGGCCCTAAGCAGTCTTTCCTATAGTATTTGAGAGGCTTCCAGACAACAGACTTTGCCAATTGAAAACTCATTGAGAGAAAATATTAGTGCACAGATGTTTCCTCTGTAAGAGGCTGTGCAGTCTGTTAGCTCTGTTGAACATCTTCTTTTGCATTTTCCCTCTCACAGATCCCTTCGGGAACTGGCCTATGCTGTTTGATATCATTTGGGAACAAGCTGGTTCAGTCCATAATGAGTTTAGTGCTTGGAGAGAGGAAGAAGTAGCTAAGCAGCGGATATTTGATTGGGTGCCTTGTGCCATTATGTGATCCCTCGGCAGGAAAGGAACATTGGAGCTTTTGAAGGGATGGAATCTTCCTCTAACAAGATGAAAGAAGGTTAGTTCAAGACTTTACATTCTTTGTAGAAGCAAATCAAATGGAATCTTTAGATAATTTCTTGGATTTTTTTTTTTATGCGTTTTCATCTCAATTTCCTCTTTCTTCTATTGTGTTTCCATTGAATATGCCATGTGTACACAGGATGCACCCCTTGATGTCTTTTCAGAATAGCAATGTGGGACATAATCCTCTTTCATACTCATTTTAATAACCCCCTGATGTGGGATTCCATCCCAGGTTGTCAATTCACTTAAATCAAGAAATTTGTTAAAAACAGGGCATACAGCATAAAACATTAAATGTCACATTAGGGAATACGAATTTTGAGTAAGAATTTAGAGTATGAGTAGCAGTTTCCTTTCTGAATATGTCTCTTCATACTTGTCATCATAAATTGATTATTATACACAATCTCTTGGCTATCTTCATTTACTTCTATCCTGGTTATTTTGCTTATGTAAGGCATCATCCAAGCTTGCAGCCATTCATTTTCTTCTAACCAGGCACCAGATGTACTAACCTGTCTAATTAAATCTTCATTGAGCCTCAACATGTTATCCAGAGGAGTGAAAGCCAGCTCCATATCTAGCTGCGTGAACTCAGGTTGTCTATCTGCTCTTAGATCTTCATCTCGGAAACATCTGCAAACAAAGAAACACGAATTCAAACTTGTATCGTGACTTTGGTCATATCTCTTCTTGCAAAATGAAAATAGAAACTACAGTCATCACGTCTCACTTGCATTGTCTTGTTGAGTTGTTTATTTTTTTCCCTTTTTTTGTATTTTAGGATTAAATCATGTGAGTTTTATTTTATCAAAAAAAAAATCAAAACATGGCAGAAGTCAGCGCCCTAAATCTCAAACAGCTCATAGTCAGCAGCAAACCTTGCAATTTGATAATACTTATCAAAACCAGAGACCATCAGCATTTGCTTAAACAGTTGGGGACTTTGGGGCAAAGCGTAGAATGTTCCTGGCTTCAAAATAAACATTAGAGTGAATCAAAAAAGAAAGTATCATCAATTAACAAGTAGCTATAAAAAAAAATGAATAATAACAAAACTAAATAAATAAAAAATAAAAGCAATCGAGTGAATCAAAGTTGTCAGTCAATAAAGAAATTCACAAAGTATCCCCAATCAACAGTAGCTATACGAGATTAAAATCATGCTTCCTGCCAAAAAAATTTGCACATCCCTCCATCGTTGAGAAATAAACCCAACAGAAAAAGGCCAAACGGATAAATATAAATGCAACACACCTCAATCTCTTTAGTTATTCCATATCTCCTATAATTTGCCCTAATAGCACATATTCCTTATAATAGCCAACGTTTATAAACAAGTAAGATATCCACGCAAGGAAAGGGGACTGCTCAAACATCAGGCTGGGGATGCCCGTACGCATGCAATTTTGTATACATAAATATTAAGTGTTTCACATGTATGAATGTCTAATTGATTTGCTTATTTTTTGACCTATCATGATATGAAACATATGATTTGGACATGGTCAATGTAGCTGTGCACTGAAAAGGGAATTCTTATTCAGAGTATCAGAAAAAAAAAGCCAAGTTTTGAATTTCAGATGAAAAATAATTTTTTCATGGATTTTTTTTAGACAATAAAAGAAAATGTGCTGAGAAAGAAACAACAGCAATTACAACATAGTAGAGGATAAGAAATACTCGAAAAGAGAAAATGCTAAAAAAACAAAAACAAAACAAAAAAAAGAGGGGGGGGGGGGGGGGGGGGAGAAAACTCATCACTTCTAAACAAGAAAACCCATTTTCAGTCCCTTGCCCTCATAATCTGTTCTTGTTGCAATTCAAAGAACACTGTAAATTTGCTAATTCAGGCTGGCCTTGCGTCACCTTACTAATACCACCATCCAAGTGAACTTTTCCTGCAGGATAAGACAACCACATTTCCATCTTATCCATCAACTGTTAAGTTTCAATATTCTTCTCACTGACCTCCCCCACTGGGGTGGGTAAAAATTCCATCCCCACATTGATTCCTCAGCAAATCTTCACCGAATCCATCCTCATCAAAAATAGAAACTCCCTCCAAACCTTCAGGCGAATATCATGGCACATAATGAATATCCCCAAGTAAATCAAAAGAAAAAGAAACATAATGGTTCATGAACCTTATCCAATTATAGACCACCATCACAGAAAAATCACTATCAAACTCACTCTCATTGTCCAATACATTACGTCATTTTTTTTTCTCCTCAATATTATTTGCTTTTTTACCTTTTTTATCTGCACCAAACCTAACTCTGAATAGTCCTTCCTTTATGCTATATGTTTTCATAAAAAACAAATCTATTAATGAAATAAATAATTGCAACAGACGGTGGATAAGAAATCCTCTCAATTAAAACATAGAACTAAAAGACTAAAATCTATTTGCTTCCCTTTACACAATATAAAAGTTTCCATTCATATTTCTTAACTTACCCACAAGTCAGAAGTCATTTAATTATTAACAAGAGAATTTTCCTTCTCCAGTCTCTTCCTACACTGCAGGTCGATGAGTATACACCTGAGTAAAATTGGCCTTTCTTACATGCCTTACCAGCATTTCTCACATCACAGCCCCATGATTTGCAATCCACATCCATACACATGCTCTTACAGACTCAAACCACACCCGGGTCACTAGTAGATTGACACTCCTGCTCCTTCCAGAACTTCCCACCACCAACAACCTCCAAGGGTACTTCTCTAGAGACCTCATTGGTACTATGCCCACTTCTTTTCCTGCTCCATTTGACCCACCAGAAAAAGATTTAGCATACCAGTTGACCCACAAGAATCCACCACCCCCCCCCCCCCCAAGGGAGTGATTTTGCTCCAGCATCTATGCATTCTCAAATTCCATTGCATGAACTTCACCAAAAGTCCAACTCTCAAATGGATAACAGTGGCAGTTACAAGAACTCTTCTTTGCAGCTGCATGCCAGCTCTTTGAGGCTCACCACAACTTGAAGCCACATGCAGACATCCTAGCTTTTATGCAAAGTTCTTTTTGGTCAAGAGCATCGGCCTTCAATACAACATCCTATTCACAATTAAAACATTTTGAATAGGGGCTGTTTAGTATCACTATCAAAAATTATGAAAATGAAAACCTGAAATGGAGACTGATACGAGAAAATAAAAACTAAAAATCTTGCAACCTATTTGGTTAATACTACCAAAATTATAACAAAATTAAAAACCTAATAGAACTCATGTTCATTTTTGTCCTTGAATCAAATAACAATTAAAAAATATGATTAATATCATAAAAAAAATGCAAAAGAATATGACTTGTAAAATATTATAATAAAATAGAAAATAATTATAATTGTTTTATTTGACTATTATATTTTCTAAACTCATTTTTCCGTGCTCAAGGAAGAGTCATGAGAAATGGTATAAATGATTTTTTGAATAATTTTTATCATTTTTTAAAATTTATAGAAATTTTATATATTTTGTATTAGTTATATTGTAAATTCACACGGTCATTACATTTTAATTTTAATTTAAAAATGTGCAAATAATGAAAATTTTAATCCACAAAATTTAATTCTGGATTTTGAAGTATTGAAAATCATAAAACTTGGTTTTCAGTTTTTACAAAAACATAATAGAAAACCAGTAATAATAACAAACGAAGTTTATAACTCATTATCTTCACTATACAGCAATACGGGTTTTCACCGGTGTTTTTAAAGGCTCGATCGAGGTGAGCCTCAAGGCAAGGCGTGCCTAAAACGCCTTGAGGCTCAATCTAAAATACCAAATTCCAAAAATGCTAACGCATTACATGATAAGGGTTACACATTTGTACAAAAGGCGTGCCTTTTGCACCTTTTTAGTTGAGGCTTACGCATTTTGGGTGTGTGATTCTCATGTAAGAATTGGCTAGAAAATTTTAACTACATGTTTGTATGAAAAGAATGTCATAATATGAGTTGATTTCTAAAACTCTTGAACCTCAACCTTTCCAAAATAACTGAGAGTTATATCTTAGATCACAAAAATAGTTTGAACTTTTTAATTGTATAGCTATCTCTTGTCATGATTTATGTCTTGAATTCAAGTTAGCATTTTTAAATGGCCTACAAGTAGTTTGCAAAGTATATCTATTTTTTAACACTATATTTGTGATTTTCTTATTTTTATTATTTTTAAAATATATATAATTTATGTACACATTTTTATCTAAAAATAAAATTCTCAAAAGGCTTACATTCCAACACCTTAAGGTTTACGCCTCACTTCTTAAGGGTTAAAATACCTCGCCTTATGCTTTCACATTTTAAAACATGAGTTTTCCCAATGTAAAATTGACATAGCAAATGGAAAAAAGAAATGACACCCAGCAGCCCCTAAGCCAGGCCATCTCAAATCCTTTACTACCCAAAAATCTGGCCCCAAGCCTGCAATCGCCAAACAACCCCAACCCTCTCCACCCCATCTTCGATGCATTCAGCATTCTCAGCCCCCATAACAAACTTCTGTCATGGGTGCCATAGCCCACATACAAAGAAGCTTTTCTCTCTGGTAGCAATGGAAGAACAGGCTACTGTTGCACCTATATCACACAAACACATCATGCACAGATCTCATCATTTTCTTTCGTCACTACCTAGCTCCATGAACAAACACCCTGCTGTAGCCCTTCATCTATGCCACTGAGACCAGCGGGAAAATCCCCAACCTGGGCACAGAATTCTTGTATGAATCCTCACCATCCATCCCCACCAAGAACCAACAATGAAAATCATTTCCCCTTTCATCCATCCCTAGTTTCGTTGGTCGAATCACCAATCAGTATCTCATGCTAACAAATCTAACACTTTGCAATCCCCTTCCCAACCTGCCAAAGATCAACTTGAATCCATCTGAGAACTACTTTGCAACCATTAAAGAGAACCTCGGCCACTAATTATGAGTCGGGTTAAGTACAAGCAAAAAATCACCCTTTTCCCACTTCGTCCAGTCTCAACACAAAGGATCTTCCCTTCAATCCAAACTGATCATATACGATCTCTTCCTTTCATGCATTACATTAACCATGATAATGTAGAGCAGCTACAGAAGAAGAGAGAGGAACGTCACAAGAGAGAGATAATGTAATAATTGACAGTACTATCATTCAAAATGAAATTCTTAGAGCACAAGCTCGATGCATCAAATGCAACAACAGTGAGTTTTTTTTTTTTTTGTAATAAAAGAAGAATTCATTAATAGAATAAGAATATATATCAAGAAAAATAAGACATCTCCTTAACAAGATCTGGAAAATCCAGATAAAAAACACAAAAGAACAACCTGCACACTAAGAAACAAAAGAGAAAAACCATCACAAACAGTCCCAACACATAACGCCAATCGTGCTGAATATCAGAAAAGCTCAAATTCCCTTATCCCACACACCAAAGAGAAGCCAAATAATGTGTCCTTTCCCAAACCAGAAACTGAGCCGACTTCTTCCCTAGAAAAATGCGCCCATTACCCTCCATCCACAACCCTCCAAAAACTGCCCAAAAAAAAAAAAAATCCAAAGCACTGCCCTTTCCTTTTTCCTTCCAAATCCAGCAAAAGACACTGCTGAAAAATCCTCCATTGTCTTCGAACTCACCCAACATTCGCCTAAAATACCAAATAACTTATTCCAAACACTCCAAGCGTAGCCACAATGAATGAACAAATGCGATGAAGATTCTGAACAATTAAAGCAGAGAACACATATGTCCAGAGATATAGCCTTCAAAGGTCCCCTAACCTGCAGCAAGTTATTGGTAATATATCTATCAAGTGCAACCAACCAGAAAAAAGCCTTTAAAGGGGACTTTTGCCTTCCAAATGGAACTATAGAGAGAAAAAGATAAATTCGACCTATTCAAAAAATCACAAAAATATTTGCACAAACAAAGCCCTGAAGGATCCAGCGACCAAGACTGCCTATCCTCCTCTAAAGAAAAATTATAGTTATTCAACAAGGCAAGCA
Source organism: Malania oleifera (assembly GCF_029873635.1). Lineage (NCBI taxonomy): Eukaryota > Viridiplantae > Streptophyta > Magnoliopsida > Santalales > Ximeniaceae > Malania > Malania oleifera. Next base: position 28,782,140 of record NC_080425.1, read on the forward strand.
AAGAGGATAGCTCTCCTATCTCCCTGTCATTTAACGATCTACAGAAGTGGAATCCCAAGAAGGCAAAGAGCCACCTGGATCAACAACAAAAGAAAAATAGACTCATCCAACCCTGAACTTATGCAAAAAAGCGTGGAAAAGAGGTGGACAAAACTACATTCCCCAATCAAGGATCTTTCCAAAACCGAATATTACTACCTCTACCCACCAGGAATTTATTATGGTGAATCAAAAGGGGATAACTCTGAGAGATAATTTTCCATAGACTCTCCGAGGAACATCTAAATCTCAAACTAGTATCCCACCCATTCTCATCGAATCCATACTTGATTTTAACAACCAAATGCCACACGAAAAAATTCTCTAGTGGAAACCGCCAAAGCCATTTAGCCAAAAGGGCCGTGTTTTTAGACACTGGATTTCCAATACCCAAACCACCCTCCTGTTTAGACCTACCCACCACTCCCCAACTAACCAAATGATCCCTACTACCCCCATCCCTGACCGTAAGAAATCCCTCATTATCTTCTCAATATTAGTAGCAACCCCCGCCAGAATCTTGAAAATCGGAAGAAAAAATAAAGGGACACCAGAAAGTCAAGCCTGCATAAGAGTAGTTCCACTGTCCAATCTCTTAAAAACCCTTTACACAATAGAATCCCAAAAACTAGCAGATCTAGGGTCACCTTCCAAGGGAACCCCAATATAGGGCAGTGCCATTCCAAAACACTACACCCACCTCCATAGATAGCACCCTAACATTCTCAAAAAAAACAAATTGACAGCCACGATACTGCTCTTACACATATTAATCTTAATCCCAGAAACCTTTTCAAAAACATGAACAAGACCCAAAATATTCTTGAAGGATGGTTTATTGTCCTCTAGAAAAAAAATAGTATCATCAGCAAACTGAAGGAGTGAAACCTTGAACCCCTCTCTCCCCACTTCCAAGCCTTTCCCTAAACCTCAATCCACTGGCCTATCCACCATCCTACTCAAAGAATCAGCCACTTAAACAAATAAAAACAGGGAAAGAGGGTCACCTTGCCTAATCCTTCTTGTAGCCTTTAACCAAGATTTAGACTAATCATTTACTAATACCGAGCAGCTCACATTATGCAAACAGCCTCAACTACAGCACCATCATCTCTCGCCAAACCTCTTCCTCACAAAGATCTTATCCAGAAATTTCTAATTCATTCTATCAGTCTATAATAAGCTTTCTCAAAATCCAACTTAAAGATGATACCTTCTTTTTCCTTCTCTGAACATCCTCCACAACCTCATTAGCAACCAAAATAGCATCCACAATTTGCTTACCCCCCCCCCCCCCACAAATGCACTTTGAGCGTTAGAAATAGTCCTATCAAGCACCATACTCAACCTATTAGCTAACACTTTAGTGATGATCTTATAAACACTGAAAACTAAGTTAAATAGGTCAATAGTCTAAAATCTTAATAGATTTTATTCTTCTTCGGCATGAGAGTTATGAAAGTGGGATTGATACTCTTGCTCAAAATCCTATTCCTGTAAAATTCATTAAAGACCTTAAGCAAACCATCCTTAACCACCTTCCAACAATCTTGGTAGAAAGCCATATTAAAGTTGTCAGGTCCTAGAGCTTTATCCCTCTCCATCCCAAAAGCCATGGGCCCTCACTTCCTTTTCCTCAAAAGGTCTCTCCAACCAACCCACCTCTTCACCAAATAAACAGTCCCAATCTAATCCGTCAATCATGGGACTACTAACATCCTCCTCAAAATACAAATTAGGATAAAACCCAGTGATTGCAATTTGACTCTGATCGGTTATAATGACCCCCCTATCCATTTCCACCTCCCTGATCAAATTCTTCCTCATTTCCCTTATCACCATCCTATGAAAAAATCTAGAATTACAATCCCCATCTCTTATCCATTTAAACTTTTGTCTCCTGCCTCCAACTTCTCATTTCCTTGAAAATCACCTCTTTCAATTCATTCTTCAAAGATACTCTTCGCATCTCTTACTCAATTGATAGAGCATTATCTTCTTCCTTCCCAACTAACTCAACCAACTCTCCTAAGATACTAACCTCTCTAAACCTTAAGTCTTTGAACACCTCCTGACCTCCCTATTCCATTCTTTTAACTTCTCTTTTAACCTATCATGAATCTAAAGTCTTCCCAACCCCCCTCAACATCCTCATTCCAAGAATTCCTAACTAAGGGCTGAAAGGAATCATGATCCAACCACATGTTTTCAAACCTAAAAGGAGTAGGTCCCTAGGCAACCTTCCTCAATTCCAACAAGATTGGAAAGTAGTTAGAAGTGGGCCTAGGTAAAAAAGATTGAGAGAGGTTAGGGAACTTGTCCACCCATTCTGTACAAAAAAGGAATCTATCAAAAGCCAACTCGCCACTGCGCTATCCCCACCCACCGACCACGTAACATTAGCATTATGAGGAAGGTCTCTCGAACCACACTCCCTAACAACGGAGTCATAACTCGGCAAAGCAGCAATAACTCTATCACCTCCTTTCTTCTCTCGAGGAAACCTCAATGCATTAAAATCACCTCCCACAATCCACTTAGGAGCACAAAAGTCGTACACATAACCAAGTTCATCCCAAAAAGAGCTCTTAAGGGTTGATCTAGAAGGACCATAGACCAGCAAAACCCACCACTGACCTTGGCCTCTCACATCTACTAAAACAAAAGGAGAGAAAAAACCTACTAGACCATCCACTTTAACAAAGCAAGTATCCCACATTACCAATATACCAACCGCTAACCCTCAAGAAGGTATAAAGGCCCAATCCTTATTGCAACCTTCCCAAATTCCTTTAACAAACCCCCCATCAACATTCTCAAAAACATAACAAGGGAGTATCTAAGAAGGACCTTTTTAATTAACTCCCTCTTTCTAAAATCTCCTAGCCCTTTAACATTCCAGCTAATGATTTTCACAATTGCATATGTTTACCTCCCTTCCCAATTCCCTTCCCTCCCCCATAATTAATAGAAGAAACCAAATTCTTAAGTTCTTTCTGCACCTACCTTTTTTTCACTTATAAGTTCTAGGAATCGATGGCAATTTCACCTCAACCCCTACTAGACTAACTAATTTCAAACCCAAGTCCTCAAGGAATTATTTGGATATGAAATGTCTCTCTCACTGCCCCTCAAGCCAATACCAGATGTGTTATCCCCAGAAGAACCCTCCGTATGGCATAAAGTGTCAGAAGAAACAACAAATTGAATAGGAAGGGGAAGAACACCTTTTCCAAATTTGGGCGAGTTCATAATAGCATAGAAAAAGTTGCCTCTTCATCAATACCCCTTTTTTTACCAAAGGAATATCAACAAAGTCCACCGTCTCATAATTAGACTTAGGGATAGAGGACAAAGACCCCTTATCAATTCTTTCATCTAGTTTAAATTGTGCTTAATATCATTAATACCCCCTTGCGCAGTTTTTTAGAACAATTGAATACACTCTTCCCCAAACAATTTTGTGCTTTCTGTAAGTTACTCTATCCTAAAGATTCCACTTCCTCTACTATGGAGTTTTCGTCTATTAGCTGAGCCAAGGCTTCCTCTACATATAAGGCTAAATCAGCTCTCAATTGATCCACCAAAAACTCCTTCTCAAATTGACAAAAGTTGCTCAAGTCATCTTCCATATCGGATACCTCCTCTATCCCCCACTCTCAGGAATCTCTGACTCCCTTTCTAATGTCCCACCGGTTGGATCGAAAGATGGATCAATATTGAGCAGTGCATTTCTCAAATTCTCCTCCATCACCTTCGAGTCTTCCAAACACTATACTTTTAATACCTCTCCATTCAACGTTCCTTAAGAGCTTTGCCCACCCTCCCTTTCTAACTTTCGCCCCAACTCCAATCCACCTAGTTTACTCATTTGATCGCTAGAAGGGGTACTCGCTTCATAAGTCTCATATTCTTAGAGCTGGAAAAGGTATTGGATCCTCCTCCTAAATCGCTGTCAATACCACATTAATTTTACCCTTTTCAACCCATCTACGAACGGCCCTTCTGAGACCATTATTTAAATGCCCATGTTTGCGGTCCTCATTACCATCATTAATGGAGAAATTACTCCTTAATTGCCCAATTCTTCTTTGCTTTATCGGGTGCTCTTTGACAACTTCAAAGAATGATTAGTTATCCAAGAGCCTCTAAAAAACGTTCTATTTCTCCAAGGTCTGCTCTAGATTAACTACATTCTTGGAGACACAAACTGCACATCTCATAATGTGGTATTCCTTAAAGCCAAAAGATAACTTCATCAAGGCTTCTAAAAATTTGTACCTTTTCTCACTCTAATTCCCTTCTAGGACACGGAGTACCTACCTTTGTCCTCCAAGAGGCTACTTCTCAATACAAACAAACCTACCCCTCTCGTTGCTCCTTAGTTTTATACGAATCCTACCTCTCTCTCTATGGAAAAAGCATCCCCTGCTCACCCATTTGCTAATTTTAATAGGCCCAAACAAAACACCCCCAGGGATCTCAAGATCCATAAGAACTCCTTTTTCAGTAAGATATAAGAGAAGAATCTCCCTACAAATTTAGATAGCCTGAAAGCTTAACTATTCAAGCGGTTTGCGCTGAATTTTTCTCTCAATTTTCACAATAGCAAGTCCAACCATCCCCTTCCCTCCTCCCATGCCCCCAAGCAATTAGGCAACCAGAAAAGCAAACAATGTACCACTAGGCGAGAGAGCACAAACAACCAACAAGTTACTAAAGCAGAACACATTAGGCGAGATGTACAAAAGCCTCCCAAAGTCAAGGTAGGAAGCTCATGAAGCCCTACTAATGATTAGAAAGAAATCTAGTGGGGTTGCAATACCATCTCTAACGCTAAAAAGCTCCAAACAAATACTCTCGAAGGCAGGACCATCTTTAACTTTGAATGTTGAAGAAGAAGACCAAGCAAGAGTCACTGAGACTAGAACATTGGAATCGCTGAGATTGACTGCTCCTGCTCGATTCTAACAGCCAAGGAGGATTTGCTGCAATGATATGCTAGAGTTCAGTAGAGGCAAATCTCTGGAAGGAGTCAAGATAAGAAGACGATGCAAGGTTTTAGAAAGCAACCCCTCTGATTGACGAAAATGGAACTACAGGTCACTAGCTTTCACGAAATAAAATTTCGTGAGTTTTGCGACCTCAAAGGACGGCAGGGATGCAGTGATGACCACCATGATGTCCTCTACGATCGTTTCTAGGTTTTTTAAGTATCGACCTTATTCCCCCGATAAAGGAGGACAATCACAGAGGATTGGGCACTAGGTGGAGCTTGGGTTCAAGTTGATACTGACGATGAGGATGGAAGAACGACTACAATGGAGGAGAATTGACTGTGCTTTGGAAAGGTGAGCTAGGATATACTTAGAGGAAGGATATGTCATTCTCGAGGACTCGAGGGCTCCGAAATTTCTCCCTAATGCTCGAATTTTCTTATGGCTAAAATGCAACAACAGAGAGTGACACTTGATAAAGATTTTTTGGCTAAATGTGAGTTGCTATTCTTGAGTTGTTTGAAAATCCAAATTTTTGTTATTGAACTTGATTTTTGGATTATCATTATTTTAAAATTTTGACTTTAATTATTTATATTGAATCCAACTAGGGGATATTTACTTATTTACATGTATATATTAAGCAAATGGGGATAAATACTTTAACAACATTTACTCAAAAAGGTATTAATGGTAATACAAAAATAAGTACCTATGTGTTAAAATGTGTGTTAAATGCTGCTCTTTTCTGCTATAGTGCATGCACATTGCAGTCAGGTATGACTAGACCACCCACCCTATGGTGATAGCTCAACCAATCAAGATAAAGGACTAAGTTTTCTAAAGACTAGTCAGGTGACCACTCCAAAACTATAGGTGCCACCTCCTACTTGCTTTATCACTAGTTCAGCAACTCCTTGTTTAAAATTCCAATTCAAACATTAAAATTTGTCAATTGATACTTAGGTACCAAGTGAGAATTAAAAGGGGGGCAAAGAAATTTGAAAGAATTCTCTGCTAATAAATCAGTAAATTGATACTCAAGTACAAGTGAGTGATTCTGATAAGCTTTTACAAAAGCTTTTCTCGAACAAGGTGACAATCAACTTTAACGTGCTTAGTTCTCTCATATAAAAACTAGGTTCTAGTATAAGCCATGGCCCTACTTAACTATAAACATGACCTTGCATATATAATATATTTCTTATTCTTCCAAGACACCAAGTTTTCACCAACAATAGAGACTACCTAGTTATGGATCTTCTATCAAAAGGAGACCATGCTTGGTCTACATTTATACATCCGTAAAGAAAAAACACGAGTATGACCATGATCTTGTTACAGAACACTACTACTAATTGCACCATTGAGATATCTCAAAATGTCGATAACAACATTTCATTGACTAATTTCAGGAGAGTCTAGGAACTGACTAACAAAAGTAGTTGCAAAAGAAATATATGGCTAGTGATCATAAGATAATTCAACTTTCCAACTATTCTCCATGTGTTCAGCAAACAATTCACCTGCATTTGTCATTAATTTATTTTTAGGATCCATGAGAGTATTTAGTACAATTTCAATAACTTACAATCCCACAAAATTATGGATATATTTCCTTGACCTAACAACTACGAAGGTCTAACTACCTTAATTACCAAGAAATACTGCAATGGTCCAAAATCTTTAGTTTGGAACATTTTTAGCAAGACTTCCTTTAGATGATCAATCCCATGATAATCATCACCTATGATTACAATATAACAACAACAACAAACCAAGTTTCAAGTCCCACTAAGTGGGGTCAGCTACATGAATCCTTTTCCATCAATTTACACAACCATGGGCACTTTTCCTCCAAAAAATTCAGAGTTATTATTAAATCCTTACTCACTAACTCATTCCAAGTTATTTTAGGTCTACCCCTACGCCTTCTACTAGCCCTCACAATAACTAGCTCACTCCTCCTCACTAGTGCAATATTCAGTAGCCCTCCCTTATCTTATCTTCTACATAAGCTACGCTTAACTTACCGCAAATATGTTCATTCCTTAATTTATCTTTTAACATTATACCACTCATTCACCTTAGCATTCTCATTTCGTCAACTTTCACTTCTTGGATTTGTTGTTTTTCAATTATCCAACATTCTAATCCATATTAGCATAGCTAGTCTTACAACCATCCTCTAGAAGTTCCCTTCGAACTTTAAGGGTACTCTACAATCACACAACATGCCCAAAGCACTTCTCCATTTTTCCTAACCCCGCTTTAACTTTGTCTATTACATTTTCTTCAACTTATGATTATAGTATCATCCACATAAAAAAAATCAATAAACTTCCAACCAGTAATATGATAGTAGAATATAGAATGATCTACCTCATGTCTCCAACTTCAATAAGTCTCTCAAACCACAATGTAGAAAAAAAATTTAAGCCATATAAATACTTTCCAAATGGCACCAACTCGGACTCTCCCTGAGCAACGAATTCTTTTGCTCCATGAACTTCCTCATGACGATCATGAAGGCATTCTTTTGCTCCAACACATGTAGAGACCAATGAAAACTAGCAGCAAAAAAGAGAATCAAACACACATGTGATTTTAGCCATTAATGAATGAGTTGCATTGTTGGACTAATCAATCCTTCAACTTGTCAGCAAAACCATCACGCAGGAAGCATGACAAGTCACAAGTATCAATGGCCTGCAAAGCATACATCTTCATCCACTGTAAGTTTGTAACTCCATTCATAATAAAACAAAGCTTTAAATATAAACCTTAGAAGAGAGATGGATGACAATGTTGTAACAAAAGTATAGTAGAAAGGGGGCAAAGAATCATAAGACTCAAAGTTAGAGATATCATGTTGAGTACAAGTGTGTTTTCCTTTCTGAACAGCAATAGGAAGGCATGTATTAGGATGGAGAGGATTTGAAGAGGAGGGTGAAGCACTGAAAATGGTTGCTTCTCATTTGCTATTGCCATGTATGTACCTGCAAAGAATGATGATTCACACAACAAGAAAGATGAAGCAAAACAGAAGAGTCAAAGGAATGAGAGTTAGGCAAAGATAGCAACCCCAAGTCAGGAAGTGAAACAATATTAGGCTAGGGAAAGGAGTCAACAAGGTATTTTGCATTCAAAGACCCTAAGTAACGTGGAGTGGACTAAAACAAAGTCACGCCAAAGAGACAGACGAAGCAAAGTAGGATAGTAATATCTATACCCTTTTTAAGAACGAGAATACCCCACGAAAGGGACACAAACAAACATGCAAGGAGGTAAAGACAACAGAGGTTCATGAGGAAAAAGACTCAATATGATATTTTTCCGCTAAGAACAAATAAAAGCTTTCTATTGATAAGATAGAAAGTTTTAAGGATTGCATCACCTCAAAAAAACTTTGGCCACATTCATTTGAAATAAGTAGGTACAACAGATGCCAAAAATATGTTTGTTCTGTCTTTCAACAACTCCATTTTTTTGTGGAGTTTGAGCACAAGATGACTAGTAAAGTATGCTTGAGTTTCCCTTATAGGTAGTGAATTGAGTAAAATATTCTTTTGCAATATATGTCACTGTAAAGAACGCGAATAGGTACATTAGATGGAGTTTCAATCTTAGAACAAAGGCACAAAATATAATGACCTAGAACAATCTTTCATTAAGTGAAGCCAAGATCCTTGAAAGGTCATCAACAAAGGTAACAAAGTAACAAAAACCGCACATAGAAAGAACACAATTATGACCCCAAATATCTGAACAAACTAACAAAATAGTTTTTGATTCAAGAAGCCAAAAAGACACAACGATGATTTCCCAACTAACATGACTCATACTCTAGATCAGACAAATGACTTAAACTAGAAGAAATGACTCGAAGAAGTAGCTATTTCAACTTTTCCAAGGAGGGATCACCAAGCTGAAAATGAATCTAAAGATGTATAACTATAGCAAAAGATGAAGTAGAAGATGAGTTAGAAGACAACAAATTAAAGTAGTATAGACCTTGAGCTTCATTCCTCTCCTATTGAGACAAACAAGCCCCTCTCTACAGTTGGCTTCAGGCAACACTATAGTGGAACGTAGGATTGTGCTACGTCTTATTATTGAAATATATCTTACCATATTTCTTATGGGATATGATAGATTTAAGCATGCTTAGATATTACTTTATAGAAGAATAGTGTTCATGCTTTTACATTTGCAATTAGAAATTGATACTAAACTATTCTTGCATGTCATCTTCATAATACATGAGTGGAATTGGCAAACACAAAATCATTCATATTATCATGTACAAATTACATGTGTATGTGTGACCCAGCTCTAGTTCTTCTTGATGATCTGGAGGAGTGGAATTGCTGCAGCATGAATTTCTAAAGGCATCTCGTGTTAGGGAGTGGCATTGTGGCTAGATGAATATGCACTCCACAGCCAGCTTAACAATATCACATGATCTGGCCAAATCGCATGTCATGGTAAGGAAATCAGCACCACATATTCTAGGGATGGGCCACCTCTCGTCCTATCACAAGAGGGGTGTTGAGGGAGTATTTGTACGTATAAGGACGCATGTTGGCATGTGCTTCTAATACATGTTATTGCATCCGGCGACAAGTCAAAGACAAGGCAAGATTTTGCCCACTTATGACTACTTCCTTTTATTATTGTGGAAGCTACACATCATATTCCCTAGTATCATTTCCCTCAAGGTTGAAATTTTCATGTCATGTTTCCTATCATGCCATACTACAACATGAAATGTTTGTTTTGTTCACAATGAACATGGGCATTTCTAAATATAGTAGAGGAAATTCTTCCTGAGCTAATGTGCTAACCCATTCTTAGAATAGCAACATTTTAGGTACTGTTCAACAAGAGCATGAGACAAAGTAAATAGATACGATGTGGTTTTGGGAAGTCTTCCTAGCATAATGATTTTCTGTTGTGTTGTAATCACTTGTGTATAGTAAGTGAAATTATATATTTGGCATTTTCCGAGTGATGCATGCAACAACCACAATGTGGATTCTAATGTTCATATAAGCACTTGTACTTTAACTTCATTAAAAATTAGTGCCTAAACCCTTAATTTTGAAATTATGGACGATTGCATCCATGTTGTCCGGTGTCAAAATCCACGACTTGACACCCTAGACACAACCCATGTTTGAGTGTACCATAAGATAGTGTTGTAATTATGAAAAACTGGTAATAATAAGATTACAAACAGGGCGTGTTCAGTGTAGGGACATGCTAAGATGCACCTGAGTTAACATATGTTATCCATATCTGACGTAACCCCAATTTTAACCCAAATCAAAAAATAAAAATAAATAAATAAAATCCATCAAAAACAAGAATAGAGCAGTGCAGAACCCATTGGGTTCAGGTGAAGGCGGTATCCCTATATTCACCCAACTCAATTAAATCTCTCAATTTCTTTGAAGGATTGAGAATTGAAGAGAAATTTAGTAGAAAAAGACATTTCCAAGAAGTTTAAAAAAAAAAATGTACGGAGTAAATCTATTTATCGTAACTATGCTGCATTCCAGTTTCCATTGTGAAGATACTCTTTCACCAGCTCATAAAATGCAGCAATTATAACTAGATGGAAGATGACAATTACAAGGAAGGAAGTTCATAACAAAAACAGAAAGGAGTAAAAGGTGAAACGAAACAAAGCAATGCAAAAAATATGAATCATGTTCAGACTGGCTAAAAAAAAAGAGTAAAATAAAAATTTACATTGATTATTGACATATTACTTATAAAAATTTTATTTAAACTCACACTTCTGTCAACAAAATAGATGCACTCACACTTTTTCCAACAAATGCTTTTGCCCAGTTTTAAAATCTTAATCAAAATGCAAAGATTTGAGATAAACTATGTACTCCTAATGATTTTATTTCAATCCACATTTTTTTCCAACATAATGCATATTCATGATAAGGGAAACTATTTAATCCTAATGCAAATCATTACCTGACTAGGCTCTAGGAATTTAGGGTAAGCATAAATATTTTCTACCAATGGTATGAAAAAATTTTACATTTTTTTCCCTTCAAATCACACAAGACAACACCTTAAAAAAGAGAACATTGATCAAGACCAGATTATCAAGCAAAAATTTCCCAAACAAATTTACATCAGGGAAAATGGCCTCAAAGCAACTATGAAGGGAATGTAAAAATGTATAAGATGTGTACTTGAACTCTGGAGGGCACCAAATAATCTCGGGCACCTTCTGGTGTAGATCTGGAGAGTATTGGAGTTTCAATCTACCTTACAACCATGAAAAAGACACAATCAAGTCAATGTATGAACAACATAATACAATCAGAATCAAGATGAAGTATGAACAACATAATGTAACCAAACTAAAACCAATCTTTTAAAGTTAAAATCGAATACTTAAAACTTCACAGGATAGTACCTCCACAAACCCATGTACATCCTCCAGGTATCGTCGAATGAGCTTCACCACCTTATGCCGCAACATTATGTTGGAATTCATTTGCTGCCGGCGTAAATCAAGACACCTATATCTAAGAACATGTATCCCAGTTCTCTTAATCATTTGAGACTGCATGAGTGTACTCCAATTGAAAGACCCACAGACAATCTAAATCAGAAAAGAAATTTACAAGCTTTATGAGCAATAAAAGTTTTATTTTTATATATAATATATATGCTACATCCATCTACCCAATGGCCTACACCAGTGGCAGCCAAAAATACGTTCTAATCAATCAAATATGATAAGGGGCTAAGGGCAATAACAATCCAAAGAAAATATCATCCTGCGGTAAAACAAGGGAGGAGCAACGAATTTAGACATTAGGAAGATTTAAGGGTAAGGGCTTGTATTAAATAATGATGCTTAAGTTGCTTGCCATGGCCACCACTGGCTGCCCTACCTCTACTCTAGGCTGAAAATGGTTCCACAAAATATAAAAAAGCCCCTAGAAACCATAAAATCCTTCAATTATCAACACACATGCGGAAAAGGGCAAGAAAAACTTCTTTTAATTTCCAGACCAAACATTGAGCCAAAAATCTATCCTGTTACCGTTAACAACCACAAAGCCAATGAACTTTGAAAAAACATCCAAGTCTTGCGTAATAGCCTCCCAAAGGCCAACCCAATGAAAATTTCATACCTCTTTGGGGCACCAAACCCTTCAGCCTAAATATTTTTATCAAAAACCATCCTCTTCCAAAGACACTCATTTTACACAGAATTAAACACACCTTAAATTTCTAAGCAGATGTTCATCTGTCTCACAAAAAAATGGCATCAACAGCTTGGAACAAGTTACCCTATTCCAGATTAGCATATGCTCCCAGTCCCACTTTAAAGTCTTTAATAAAGCAATTTCCACAATTCCTTCCAAAATTCGAGTAAATGCATCATGATAATAATGAGCAAATAAGGCAATAAGGAAGGACCCCTTAAATTAACCCTCTTCAACTTTCAACAAAGCCTTTGGAGTTCTATTCACCAAAACTGATAATCTTATGGTAGATATGAAGTATTTGATTCACTCTCTTCACCTATTGCAAAATCCTCATCCTTATAATAAGAAATCCCAATTAACACAGTAAAAAGTTTTTTCAACATCCATTTTGCACAATGAACCAGGTTCTTTTCTTCTATGTCTAGAATCCATGCTCTCATTTACCAGTTGCTGCCAATGCTGCAGCCAAAATCCATCTAGCAGCGGCAAAATCATTCTGGGGCTCTGGTATCACTCTCCTAAACACCATTTTCAAGTCTCAAAGCAAGAACCTTGGCTAAGAGTTGACGCACACTGCCCACCAGGCAATTGCACCTAAAATCTCCAATCCTTTCACCCCCCCCCCTCTTTTGGAATTTAGGCAATAATATTGCATTCCAAAATATTTTCAAAACTGCCCTGTTCAAAGAATTCCTAAAAAGTAGCCTAACCCCTTTCACGATGTACGCTAACTCCTGAAGAAGGCCATGGACATACCCTCCAGCCCAGGATCTTTGTCCCTAGTGCAAGTGTTGAACAACCTCATCTTCATTAAAACACCTTTCCATCCAAGAGTTATCCTCCTCACTGATTGAGTCAAAATCTAACCATCAAGTTTGGGCCTCCAACCAGCAGAGTCTTTGTCCAAGGAATCAAAGAACTTCAGAATCCCTTAACAATATTCTCATCCTTGCTGAAGTTCAGCCCCTCAATGCCAGCTCTGATGACATGGTTGATCCTTCTATGTGAGTTTGCAACTTCATGAAAAAATTTGGTGCTATTTAACACCAGCTGATGGCTAAAGAGATCTAGATTTCTGACCCCAAAAAAATATTCTTTAATTAACAAATTTTTATACCTCTTCTTTGAGTATGTCCCTAACGCCTTTGTCTTCAAACAAGATGATACCATCCCTCTGGCTGTCTTTTACGCCCAGCTCCTTCACCTCCTGTAAGATCTGAGACAGCCTATATCCACCCTAACAAACACCTCCTAATTCCATATCTTCAAGTCAACCTTCAACTGTTCAGATTTCAGGGGCTATTTTCAATCATAATATGGAAAAGAAAAACAAAGGAAAACTGAGAATCATAAGAAAAAACTAAAAATTGAAAATCAACAACCTACTTGGTTAATATTCTCAAAACCAAAACAAATTTGAAATATAATTGGACACATGTTCACTTTTTGTCTTCGGATTAAATAACATTAAAAAATATGACTAGAATGAAGAAATGTGAAATAGTACAAATTAAAATATAACAATAAAAATTTGAAATTAACTACAATTGTTCTACTTGATTATTTTATTCTTAAACTCACTTCTTAGTGCTCCAATAACAATCTTTCTGTATATAAAATTGAAAATTAATGACAAATGCTCCACTTTCACTTCTTTCTATCCAAAAAATACGACTTCCCAATTCCACCACCGAAGATCTGCAAGCTTCTCTGACATTGTGCACAGCCAATCTGGTCCTCTCTCTCATTCAAAGCAACTTGAGAATGCCATTGGTCGTGAAAAGGAAATCTTTTGACTTGGTTCTTGACGGAGAACAAGTCGGTTTGCTCAGGATCACCGAATGCCATAAGGCCAAAATGTTTTCCATCTTCCTCGAGTTGAGAGAGACGAAGTGGTTACTCACTTCCTGGGTTGACATCTAGGCCAGTAACAAAACCCTACCTTGGTTTCAAATGAAGAGGAATGAGGAGAAAATCTAATGCTCCAACACAAAAAGAATGAGTTTGGCAGGTGTTACATAACGGGAAGCGGGTGTAACGACCGTGAATTTTTTTGAAGCACGCACAACCTTGTGCATACTAGTGTACTTGCATTTTTTAAGCTTTTTGCCCTTCTTAGAAAGAGTTTTAGTGTATTTTGGATCATTTAGTTCGAGTAAATAAGTTCTTTGGTAAGGGCAACAAGTTTGCATTTGTTTTAAACCACCATTGATAGAAAACTTAGGTGTGTGCGCATTTATGCTTCTCATTGTTCTTATCTGTGATAAATTCTTATGTGTGCTAAATTAATTAATAGAACAAAATACATTCTACACTCCATTAATCTATTAGACACATAAGACATACAAACAATACAAATATAAAATAGCTAGAAATGAAAGATGGTTGAAGTTGAAAAATATAGAACATAAATATCACATTACATTATCATCAAAATAAAATATTTACCAAACTACTATTTTCAAATTGTTAATTAATGCATCTATTGTGTAAGTATTTAAAGAAATAGTAAGTTTTGTATCATTGTCATCTTCATTATAATCTTTTCTCCCTCTCACCACATGGTATATTGAAAATGATTTATGAAAGAGAAGGAAAAGTGAGAAGAAAAAGTAAAAAATAAAATAAATTTTTTGGTGTAACAGTCCTGTAGCGGTTACGTAACGACCATAGCGGCCTTTATGTAACGATCGCGGTTCGTAACGGCCTCTAGGACCGTGATTTTTCTTCACACTGATTTCGCGGTGTGTAACAATATCGACAACCCAAAAAACCGTTACGTAACGGCGTTACATAACGGTCGCAACCTTTATTTAAAACCATGGTGGGGAGCCACAATGATGCCCTTATTTTCCTTCTTTGTAACTTCTTTATCCTCGCTATTCTCTCCATCTATTGTTTGAGATTCATCCACAATTGCATTGCTTCCTTCTCAAATACTGCATTAGAAGCCCCTAAGGACCTCCCAAAGCCCTAGAATATTTTCTTTACCCATCTAGAAGCCTCCTTTTGTCTGCACTAGATGACATTACCGCACTTCCTCCCATCTCACAAGAAGTAGGACTAATTTGGCTATAGGAGTGCAGGACAAGGGATCCTCCACACTTTTTTTTTTAATCTCCATTAGCACTTTGTTAATATCTCCTTCAGTTAGATCGCCTAATCCTGTTCTGCTTTAGTTTACCAAAATTAAACAATCCCTATGCTGGATACTCTTCAGCCCTATGTTCTACAAGCCTCCCAGCCCCATAGAAAAAAGGCTCAAAGAATCTTCTAGCATTTGAGAACCTCCAATTGCACTGAATCTTCTATCCTCAGCCAATTCCGCTTTTCCTACCACATGCAATGTCCCTTCTATAGAGGTTCAATTTCCTCAACTAAGCCCCTAGCCCTAGAATAAGAAACACAAGCTACTTTTTGAGTCCTATCTAAATCAGGCTTCATAAATCTCCTTATTCGCCTGACACAATACTGTTAGCAGTGGTGTAAGGAAGACATGATCACATGATAGATCTCCCTCTTTATTTATAATTGTGTCGTGTACATTGAAATGACCATCATACCATGCCGAAATAATTGAGAAAAAATTACTAATAACCGGAAACACTTCCCCTCAAGTTGAAGCGTAGATATCATATGGTCCTACCTTGTTACAAATGGGTTTAACCCGAGCTCGCCCCCCCCCCCCCCCCCCCCCGCGCGCCCGTCCACCCCCAGTTGGACCGTTAGTGAGTAAATCAGCACGTCAGAATTCAAACTTCACACAAGTGATAATAATGAGCTTTTGCCCATGTTTCTATGGGATAAAGTGACATTTCATCCACTCATGAAAATCTAGGTTGGAGGCAATATGAGTAGCAGCTTAATTATCACACATAACTCCATAGACTGAAAACGTGTAAAACCAAGTTCTTCCAACATGTTCTTTAGAAAAACCAGTTTTTCACATGTAGCGTCTGCCATGGCTCCTTATTCTGAATCAGCACTTCATTTAGCCACAATATTTTGTTTCTTACTCTTCCACATTATTAAGTTACCACCAAAAAATACACAATATCCAGTTGTAGATCTCAGGGTGACCCAACTCAATCAGCATCATATAACCTTGAATAGCAATGTGGACCCCTAATACAAGAGGCATCTTCCCTGCACCTTTTGAGGTACACAACATAGAATGACAGCATCCCAATGGATCTTTCGAAGAGATTCAAAAAACTGGCTGACAACACTTGTTGCAAGAGATATGTCTAGTCATGTGGGATTTCAACTTCCTAACAACTCCAATATCATCTAAGGTCAGCCAACAAATCACCCATATCAAGTAATAATTGTTGTTAGGATCCATATGTGTACATGCGGGTTTGGATCCCCAAAACCCAGTCTCATCTAAAAGATCAAGAACATGCTTCCTCTGTGACATGACAGTCCCATATGAGATCTGGAGACTTCTTAGTATTTTAACAAACCAAAATCTTTAGCCTAAACATTATCTAGATAGACCACTTCAGACTCTAGATGTTGTCATTAGCATCACCTAAAATGTCTGACTCCATATTAGCCTAGCAGGCCTCACCACTTCACCATCTTGGGTCTATTCCCCCTTCATGCATCCAGCTGCCCTATTAGCCCTTCCATTGATGTCCTTTGAAATATGAAAATGACATCTCCCTTCCTTAACCACCCTG
Source organism: Malania oleifera (assembly GCF_029873635.1). Classification (NCBI taxonomy): domain Eukaryota; kingdom Viridiplantae; phylum Streptophyta; class Magnoliopsida; order Santalales; family Ximeniaceae; genus Malania; species Malania oleifera. The sequence continues at coordinate 28,799,114 of NC_080425.1, forward strand.
TATCCAATCAGCTTTCAGTAATTGGGTGCATAAAGACCAACCTTTTCACCCTCTCACCCATCGCCGCATTCATCATCACCAATGCCAACTCTGACCACAATGGGGCTACCACCTTCCAGATTCCTAGCTCAAGCTCCACCATCACTAGAGCCCAAAAAAATCATGGGCTTTAACCAATTGTTTTGCCCAATTCAAATGTGTCTCCAGTCTAGATGCCTCATCTGCTCCCATATACCCCCCCCTCGACAAATATATTTGAAGATATCTTCATTTGACAACAAACCAGTAATCCATCACAAACATCCACATAGTTTTTTATTGAGCATTCACCTACCCACATCCTATTATGGGATACCACCAATCAAGCAGCAACCCCATCTTCGCTCTCTGTTATTTACACTCCTCTAGAATCCTCTTTTTTGCTACTGCTTCTGGAGATAACTGAAACATAAAGGCTGTCCATCATCTCAGAAGCCCTAAGTCCAGTCACCACTCGCCACACTCTGTTAGCCTATTCTTCAAAATCTTTCCTCAAAGGAACAGCATCAATGGCACCTACAAACTTCCCCAACTAGAGCCTTGCCCAAAAATCTTACCCTTGAAAAGCAACATTTGAGATTTATTTTTATGGACTCCGCCCCATTCTTCAAGTGAACTTCCAACTTATCACTGGGCCACTCTCCCTCTAAGCTACTTAATCATATGATTATCCTCCACAAAAACTGTGGTCACCTCTCCCTTCTTTGATGAAATCTTGAAAAACCAATTCAGAGGCTTCCACAGCCTCTTCTTCTCCTCACACAACAAATAGACACCTCATTTCCCTCTTCACAACTTTCCATCTCTAAGAAGCTGCTTCCCATCAAAAATCTTCCCAAGAACTCCAAAGATGTTATCTCCATCTCTACTCACATCCTCGAAGCCCTCAACATCTTTTAGCCTAGAAATCTTTGACAATATATGCAAATCCACCAAAAAAGTTTAAAAAAAAACCCCCCCTCCTATATAAAATCTGGCTGAAATACCCATATCCTCACTCCACAGTCCAAACTCTTCTTCTCTCAACACCGTTGATGTCAATGAAATTCATTGTTCTTTCATCAATCAAGACAAGAACCCATCCTTCAGCTCATCCATCCTTCCTCACATGTGAATGAAATCACAGATGTTAAACATATCATCAGGCAATCAGCAAGATTAAAAAACAATTAAGTACTTCACTTTTCATCAATGATTCAGATCCCAAAAGGATTTTGCTTTTGCCGCTCATCTGAGGTGCGAACCAAATGAAAAATCTAAATACAACATTTTTACTCTGTGAATGATGGATTAAATCAGTTAAACAGGAGCAGTAAACAGGTTAGAACACGTGACCATGTGAGTTTAGATCTCACAAACAATGCTAGCAAAAAAACACGCACACAAACAATCTCCAGAAAACTACCTCAAACGGATATCCTCTTTAACAAAATCTTTTGCATCATCTGCAACAGTAACCAAGAATGGGAGCTTAGATCTCACAGCATTCAAAACTTGAACATGTTCTGCAGCAACCTGTTGCACATATCCAGAATAACAGGTCATAATTCAGGAAAGACCATACTGAATCATTTGAACCATATATAGACATGATAAATTTATTTTAAAAAAATACACACAACAACAACAAACAACACAACAAAACCAAGCCTTAGTCCCACTAAGTGGGGTCGGCTATATGAATTATTTTCCTCCAATTTATGCGATCATGGACCATTTCTTTTGATAGATTCAAGGATATTAAATCCTTACTCACTATCTCCTCCCAAGTTATTTTAGGTCTACCCCTACCCCTTCTATTGCCCCTCACAGTAATTAAGTCACTCTTCCTCACAGGTGCACTATGCGGCCTACGTTGCAAGTGTCCATACCATCTAAGTCGTCTCTTCCTTATCTTATCTTCTATAGGAGCTACACCTAACTTATCACGAATATGTTCATTCCTTAATTTATCTTTCAATGTTATACCACTCATCCATCTAAGCATTCTCATCTCTGCAACTTTTACTCTTTTTTTTTTTTTTTGGATTACGCATCGGGTTTCCACGTGTCCGTTTTATAGTCCACGTGACTAATCCCATGCCCCTTAAAGCCGACCCCACAACTCCAAAGGGAGGTAAATTTCAGGAATTCAGGAGCGGAAACAAACTCGGGAGGGTTTGAACACCTGACCTCGTGAGAAGCACTCCCGCAACCGGCACTACCACCTGAACCACACCCTGGGGGTTGCAACTTTTACTTTTTGGATATTATGTTTCTTCCTCGCCCAACATTCTGATCCATATAGCATAGCTAGTCTTATAGTTGTCCTATAAAACTTCCCCTTCAATTTTAAGGGTATTCTACGATCACATAGCACACTTGAAGCACTTCTCCATTTTACCCAACGTGCTTTAACTCTATGCATTACATCATCTTTAATTTCTCCTTTAACTTGCATAATAGATCCAAGGTATCGAAATCTACAAGTGTTATTTATTTCTTCATCATCAAGTTTAACTTTGTCTCCACTATTTCTCCTATCATTACTAAAATTACATTTCATATATTCTGTTCTATTTCTACTTATCCTAAAACCTCTAGATTCCAAAACTTCTCTCCATAATTCTAGCTCAGTCTCTACTTCGTCTCTAGTTTCGTCAATTAATACAATATCATCTGCAAACAACATACACCATGGAACCTCCTTTTGAATACTCTTAGTCAATTGGTCCATCACTAAAGCAAAAAGATAAGGACTCAAAGCAGATCCTTGATGTACACCTATGGTGATTGGAAATTCTCTAGTTTCTCCATCTATAGTCCTTACACTAGTCATTACTCCATCGTACATATCCTTAATGACATCGGTATACCTACAACATACACCCTTTTTTTCTAAAACCCACCATAGAACTTCCCTAGGTATCCTATCATATGCTTTCTCAAGGTCAATAAATATCATATGCAAGTCCCTCTTCTTTTCTCTAAACTTTTCCATTAATCTTCTTAAAAGATAAATGGCCTCTGTGATAGATCTCCCAGGCATAAAACCAAATTGATTTTCCAAGATCTTCGTTTCTAGCCTTAATCTTTGTTCAACTATCATTTCCCATAGTTTCATCGTGTGACTCATAAGTTTAATTCCACGATAGTTATTACAATTTTGAATATCTCCTTTATTTTTGTATATAGGTATTAAAGTATTTTTCCTCCGTTCATCTGGCATTTTCTTAGTTTTTACAATTATATTAAATAAATTAGTTAACCATATAATTCCGTTATCACCCAAGCATTTCCAAACTTCAATTGGGATGTCATCTGGTCCCATAGCTTTCACATTTTTCATCTTTTTTAGTGCAAACTTAACTTCTTGAACTCTAATGTTGCGAATAAATCTTATATTTTTGGTCTTTTCCTCATTTGACAATTCTAAGTTTAAGCCTTCTATTTAGTTTTCATTAAACAACTTACTAAAGTAACTTCGCCATTTTCTTTAATATTTCGTCCTTAACCAAGACAATATCATCCTCACTTTTTAAACATTTTACATTTCCCAAGTCCTTGCTCTTCCTTTCTTTAGCTTTAGCAAGTTTAAATATATCTCTTTCCCCTTCTTTTGTACCTAATCTATCATACAAACTATTAAAAGATCTATATTTAGCTTCACTAACGATCTTTTTTGCATCTTTTCTTGCCTCCTTAAATTTTTCAAAGTTATCTTTGTTTCTACATTTTTGCCACGTTTTATACCAAATTCTTTTTGTCTTTATGATTTTTTGTACATCTTTATCCCACCACCAACTCTATTTGCTATTCGAGAATCTTCCCCTCGATTCACCTAAAATCGCTTTTGCTATCTTTTTAATAGAGCTAGCTAATCTTTTCCAATGAGTATTTGTATCTATCTCATCCTCTATGGTCCAATCCCAATCTTTGATCATTTTATCTTTAAATTTTATTATATTTTCTCCTTTTAGGTTCCACCATTTAGTTTTCTTACACTGGTTTATTTTATCCTTTTTCTTCCATTTTTTAATACTCTATGTTGTGTGGTTAGGTTTTCACCTGGAATAACTTTACAATCCTTGCATGATAAACGATCTACCCTCCTAGTTAAAAAAAATCTATTTGACTTCTATTTTGTCCACTTTTAAAGGTTATTAAGTGTTCTTCTCTCTTCTTAAAGCAAGTATTCATTATTCTAAAATCATATGATATAACAAAGTCTAAGATCATCTCCCCAGACTCATTTTTGTCTCCATATCCTCTACGTATCCTCTCATAATTATTATCATCTCTTCCAACGTGTCCATTCAAATCTCCTCCTATAAATATTTTCTCAGTCCCTGGTATGTCTTGTATAATACTATCTATATCTTCCCAAAATTCTCTTAAGATTTTTTGCTAAGCCAACTTGAGGAGCATAAGCACTAATGATATTTATTATCTCTTGTCCTAATACCATCTTGATTTTTATAATTCTATTCCTTACTCTAGTTACATCCACAATGCTACCTTTTAAATTTTTGTCTATAATAATGCTTAGTCCATTCTTATATTTTTATTTTCCAGTGTACTAAAGTTTAAATCCTGATTTATCAATTTCTCTAGCTTTTTCCCTCACCCACTTAGTTTCTTGAAGGCAAATTATATTAATTCTTCTTCTAATCATTGTATCAGCAATTTCCATGCTTTTACCCGTAAGTGCCCCTATATTCCAAGTTGTTAATCTAATCCTAGTTTCCTAATGATAATAATACTGATGATAATTAATACCCGACTCTCTTTATATTGGAGGGTTGTTGTCCCAAGCATTCAATATTTTTTTTTTTCACATGAAGCTCAAAGTTTTTGGTAGGTGTGCTATGCTTGCCATATTGAAGTGCATTTGGTTGAAGAGAAACCAAAAATCAAAGAGAACAAAACAGAAAAACCAGCACGCCCTAACAAGTCAACAAAAAATGCCAATGGCGCTAAATATCCGAGAAGCACACCCCCTTGAAATTCCCATGAAGCCAAATAATCAAATCTTCTCCCAAACCAGCAGAAACGACATCGCCTTCCCTGAGAAAATACACACATTACATTCCATCAACAATCCCCAAAATACAGCAAAGAAAGCACATTTCCATAACGATGCCTTTCCTTTTTCCTACCAAAACTGACAAAAGAAACTGCCAAAAACTCCTCCATTGTCTCTGGAAAAACCCAACATTCTCCAAAACAATAGATTAACTTGTTCCATAGCCTCCAAAGCAGCAATGCAAGAAAAGACGCGGAGCAAATTCTGAACAGTTAAAAGCACACAAACATCTGGAGATAGGGCCTTCAAAGGCCTCCTAATCTACAACAAGTTATTGTTATTGACTCTATTAAGCGCAACCAACCAAATAAAAGCTTTAATTTTAGGAGGAAATTTGGCCTTTAAAAGACTTCTGTAGAGAGGAAAGGAAGAATAGAGTACTCGTCAAAAAAACAGAATAAGACTTGCAGTAATAAATCCCCAAGGATTCCAAAGACCAGGATCAACTATCAGCCCCCAAAGAGATCGGACAACTACGCAACAAGACTAACAAAGAGGATTACTCTTTTGTCTCCCTATCATTCAAGGACCTCCAAAATTGAAAATCCCAAGAAGGTAAAGGACCGCCCAAATCTACAATAAATGAAGAAATGGAGCCTATTAGCCCCAAGCTCAAAATGAAAGCGACAAGGAAAAACGGTGGACAAAACAACATTCCCCATCCAAAGATCTTGCCAAAAACATATATTACAGCCCCTACCTACCCAACAAGAATTTAGTATGGGGAATAAAGAGGGAATAAATCTAAGAAATAGCTTTCCACGAATTTCCAAAGAACACCTAAAACCAAAATTAGTATTCCAACCATTCTCATCAAGCCCAAACTTGTTGTTAAAAGCTCTACACCACAATGAAGAATTCTCTAGCAAGAACCGCCAAAGCCACTTGACCAGGAGAGTCGAGCTTTTAGATGCTAAATTTCCAAGACCTAATCCACCCTCCCATTTAGACCAACAAACCACCTCCCACCTCACCAAATGATCCCTAAAGCCCCCTACCCTTGACCAGAGGAAATATTTCATAATTCTCTCAATCTTGTTAGCAAACCCCACAAGAATTATAAAAATAGAAAGAAAATTCAATTGGATAGTAGAAAGACAAACCTTCATAAGAGTAATTTTGCATCCGAAAGGGGGGAAAAAAAAGGCACTCATCCACCCATCTAAACACTAGACACCCTCTCCACAACCGGATCCCAATAACTAGAAAATAACCCCAAAGGAACACTTGAAAAGGGAAAAGAAGGAGACTTCATTAAAGGATCAGGAATGTACAAAAAAGAGAATAAGAAGTCTTCCTAAACATAAACGGAAAAAAACAAAAAAAACAAAAACAAAAACAAAAAACAAAAAAAGTAAAAAATAATAAAGGAAAAGAAACACCAATCAAACCATCAAAGAAAGTCAATCATGTTGTATATTTGAGAAGCTCACTCGTTTAAAGCACCAAGAACCAACACACCATCACAAAGTCAAATAATGAATCTTGTCCCAAAACGACAAGATATTCAGCTTCTTCTCAAAAAAAAAAAATATGCACGTTAGGTTCCAACATAAACCCCATAACACTGCAAGCACATCCCCATAATACTACCAAATTCTTTTTCCTACGAAACCATGAAAGGAAATTGCCAGTAACTTCACCACCATATCCAAACAAACCCAACTTCCTCCCAATAAACCAAAAAGCTTATTCCACACTTTCGAAGCAAAATCTTAGTGCAAAAACAAATGAGACAATATTTTCCGAATTGTTAAAGCAAAGAACACATACATCTAGGGAAAGTTCCATCCCCTACTTTGCAACGAGTTCTTGGTGTTGACATTATGAAGCACAAGCAAAGAAGCCTTAACTTTTGGGGGAACTTTAACCTTCTAGATTTTTTTATGGTGCGGAAAATAAAATTTTGAACGGATCAAAATATTGCAAGAAGATTTGCAAGAATAAACCTCCAAAGAATCCAAGGACCAAGAACGACTATCCACTCCAAAGGAAAGACGACAATCATAACATCAGCAACAAAGAAGAAAGCTCATCTACCTCCATAAGAGACCAATAATTTTTTACATATTAGTATCATCTTTTGCATTTATTCTAGAAAATATTCGTATATCTAGCCTAATTCTGCAGCTCTATTTCAAGAGCCATCAAGAGAACATCAATCTCTAGCGAGAATTGGAGGATATTTTACATTGATATCCTTTTATTTTTTCTCTTTTTTCATTCATTTTTCTCATTTGTCTTCCTCTTTTGGTAGGGTGTTTTATACTTCTTCTCTTTGTAATTTTCCCTTCCTTCTCCCTTTGTTAAATTCTTCTTTAAGAGGAAAAAATATTTTTTGCGTGGACAGGAAATCATTAAACATGCAACAAAGAATGCCACATCTTGCAGTTTTTATAATACTCATCTAAGTTGGAATAGTCTTGTTTACTATTCAAATTTTCACATGAGAGCGATTAGTTTCTTCTGGTGCAACTTCTTTGTTGATCAAAATCATCCCCCATCGGAATTTGTAGTTCATTATAAAATTTTAAACATCACCTTGATCAGATCAGTTCAAGAATTAATATTGAACAGAGAAACATACCTCTATCATCCCAGTCTTCATTTTTTGATTAACAGATTCAGTTGGCCGGGATCGAACAACACCTTCCACAGCAATCACATACTCAAGCCTCAACTCATTAACAGTGGAATGCGCATCAGGAAACTCATTAGGAAGGGTTGCAACCTGCAAAAGACCAACATCAATACACAAAATCAAGAATAACAACTGTAGAACAAAATCTTCACAAAAGCATCACTAAAATCTATGAATGAAGACCAATGCATCGTGGCAAATTTGCATTCTGCCATTTTCAGCATTGATAAAATTAAATTTTAAAAGAATAAATAAACAAGTAGAACAAAGAAAAACATAAATATATTCATTAAACTACTTTCAAAATAAGTTGGCATTGGGCACGGCTGGCGTAGGTGGGAATTAGTCTGGTGCGTAACACCCAGCCATATCAAAAAAAAAAAAAAGGTTGGCATTGAATAATTCATAATCCCGTCCTCAGGAATTATTCAATATTTGAACAACTAATGATTCAAGGGACACTCCTCATGGCACTTAAAACACTCGTTGCCATTGAAATAACATATATATGAAGTGGCATTTCCACATACACCCGTGAATTGGAATTAAATAATTCATAATCAGGGATACAGAAATTCAGCTTTCAAGTAATTCACACTCAGGTATAGAAAAAAACACTAACTTTAGAGTAAACTCGTATATATACATATATGCATACACTAAATAAAAATTAAAATTAAAAATATTAAAAAAAAAAAAAGGGTGGGGGGGGGGGTAAGTAGAAGAAACACTAAAATTCACAACCGGAGGTTAGCTGAGAAAATACAACGAAAACCCCAAAAAAAAAAAAAAAAGAACGAGTAGTACATTTACCTGAACGATACCAGTATGATCTCGAAGATTAAGAAAAGTGAGACCTCCGTGAACCCGATGCAGAGCAACCCAGCCGCAGAGACGAACCCGTTTACCCATATCATTGACAGATAAGTTACCGCAATGCGCAGTTCTACTGAGCCATTGAAAAGAGTCCTTGACGGCAGAATTAAATTTAGAGTCAGTTATCTGGGTTTCAGCAGAAGAAGGCGGGGTGAGAGAAGCAGAAACAGAGGAAATGCTTTTTGGAAGTGTTTTAAGATTGAAGGTGCGGGAGGTAGGGAGGGGTGCGAGGAAGAGTGGTTTGGAGCGAAAGGCAAGTAGAGGGAGTGCTCTGATAAGCGCGGACATGGCCCTTCCGAAGGTGCGGCGTGGGGGGTTGGGGAAGGGTTGGGGTTGAACGGGGTTTTGTCTGGAGAGCGTCGTACGATAATCGTGTAGAGATGTTTGGTCAGATCGCGAGGACCGAAGGGCCTCGCTGTAGTTCTGTAGCTGAGTAAGGCACAGAGATATTGGTAGTTTTAGAAGAGAATAGTTTCGAAGATTTTTTTTTTTTTTTTTGGGTTACGCGGAGTGTGGGATCATTGGAAGCCCTAGTCCCACGCCTACCTCTACACGTAAAGAAGTAAATCGCGGATATGCACTCAAAATGGTAAGATTCGAACTCCCATTTGACCGTCAACCGGCCCTCAATCATCTTTCGTTACCACCTGAGCTTACACAACTGGAGGCTTTTTAGTTTTTACCTTCATAGAATTCAATTCAAATATAAGACATTTATCATTAAGTTTGGAATTTTAAACACTTACATATTTTTAAGAGATAATATTTTGATAAAATTTGGTGTGCCTATATTTGCATCGAGTTTGTAGAGGTTATTTTGGATTAACATTGAAAATTTTTTAAATTATTGAATTAAATTGTAATAATTAAATTGTATAGTTATTGAGTGTGTACATTATTTGATTTCAAATATTTTTCAATATTATGTAACTTTTAGTAATTTTAAGAGGCTATAAATGTTGGTGAGTGATTTTGGATGTGTTTTATGAGAGAGAGAGAGAGAGAGAGGGTAGCATGCAACGATATGAAATATATAGATTGACAAAATTAACAAAAAAAATAGTAACAAACATTCAAGAAAATTAAAAACTAGGTAAGGATATTACCTCAAACTACGGGTTAAAAAAATTGAATGGCAGCGTTAAAATTTATCAGGAGGTTCTAAATAGTAATTACTTAATTTATGACAAGGTTTTAAAAGTTAATCACTATATTTATTGTTTCATAAAATAGTTTAAGAATAAAAGAAAGTTACAAAAATTATTAATTCAACAATTATTAGAGATTATAAAAATATTAGGTCAATCAATAAATGAAATATTTAAATTAAATAGAATTATAAATAACTAAAAATGAATAGCTATAAGATCAATAGTTTATTGAATTCCTATGCATGTACAATTTACGTTTAGTGAGTCTACTTAGGTCAGAGGCTAGAGCATCGCATTTGTAATGCGATGGTCATCTGTTCGATTCCGATAGCCGGTTTTTTTTACAAAAATTAATTTATAAATTTATGATGGCATTTTAAACTATGGATCACCTTATTTGTTGAGGGTTTTTAAAATATTTGTCTTTGTTGTGTCATAAACTAATTCATTTATTGGGAATGGTTATACAAATAATGAATACATTATTAATAACAGTTAAAAATTTAAATAACGAAATTATAAGGATATTTTAATTTATGTGCTAAATTATTCAATGAACTTAATGAAGATTTTGATTTTATAATATTCCTTTATTATAGTTAAATTTATTGAATACTTGAAATATAAAAGGGATAATATCAAATTTTTATATTTTACACATAACTAAAGTCAATATTGAATTTTGTGTTTTTTTTTAACATTCATGTTATTTTCTAAATTATGCAATTAATATCAATTCTTGTGGCTTAAAATATTATAAAATTTTTATTGTCGGGATTTTGACAATACTTAGTTACATGGCTAAAATTTTGTAGTTGGACAACATTTTTTGGTTTATTTTATTTTGTTTTTTAAAATCCTTCCCATACATAGCATGTTTTTCTGCTGGTTTTTACTTATTTGATGTTATAATATGCTCTAAAATTTCAAAAAGGTCTTTAATTTGTTAAATATACAAGATGGTAAGTACATAAAAGAACTTGAAAAATTATTAGTATGCTTATAGGTGAAGATTGAAACCATACTAGATCTATTACCTTTTCTAAAATTTTCTATATTGCTACATTGAGATTGTTAAGCTCAAATTTTGTAACAAAACAAATGTCCATATGTCAAAGATTTATAATATTGAGATGTTTCTAGGAATTTTTTTTTTTTTTTTGGATATCATCGGGGTGTCCTGGGCTTATGCACCAGACTAATTCCACACCTACGTCAGTTGTGCCCTCAACCAACATGTAGGAGGTAAATCATGGATGTGCGCTACAAGCGGTAGAATTCAAATTTCAGACTTCACCTTTGTCCAAGGTCGTCTGTCGCTCATCCTTACCATCTGAGCTTATACCCGGGGGCATTTCTAGGAGATATTTAATTGATGACATAAGTGTGTGCTTAATGGTTCCAAAGGGTGAACAAGAAGTATGATAAGTATATTGGGGCAACAATGATCATGTGAATATCATTTGTTCTTTACCACTATACTTGACTTGTGCCGAAAGTTGCAATATGTGAGTTTATAAATGATCCAATCTTAAAAACAAAGTGAGCTAGAATATGATAGTATTTAAAATATTATGATTTTATGAATATATATATATATATATATATATATATATGTTGCGGGATAAAAAGTTGAAGAACCTCTGGTGGACCTTCCAATCTCGATCCCCCGAAAAGGACAGAAAAAGAAGCAAGGCTTAGTGGACATGGGGTGTACTGTGGGGGATCACTCTGATGCCTAATTCAGGGATTGGCTTTGAGAGGTATAAAGTAATAGTAAAGTTTGGTTATGAATGAGATACATTGGCATGTCCACCCGAGTCATTATTTATAGCGCAGGAATTTAACCCGAGGATGTAATGTCATTTATTGGTGACCCGAGTCCCTATTTATAGCGCAGGAATTTAACCCGAGGATGTAATGTCATTTATTGGTGAGTTATGGTGCAAGAGTGAATCACTCTGGCCTTTATGGAGTTGACACCAACTATTTATGGTGCAGGTCTGAGTCACTCTGGCCTTTATGGTATTTGACCCATTATGAGTAGCTATCTTTGAGTGTTGATGACCTTGATTGGTGCTGCATCTTAATTCTCCCATATGGCAAGTTAACCCTTTGACTTTGGTATATTTAGGGTATATCAGTTGTCCCTTCTTCAGTTTCGAATTTGTGGAGCTTGCTTCTAAAATTCGAAAGTTTTTTTTTACCTGCTCCTCGTGGGCAATTCTTGTCGTGCTAATCTCACTGAACCATTTTTGCCGACCTGTTCTTGCTGACCTGTTCCTGCCTACCTGTTCCTTTCGACCTGCCCTTCGTGGGGCATTCTTGCCTACCTGTTCTTGCTGACCTGCCCTTCGTGGGCCATTCTTTCCTACCTATTTTTGTCGACCTGTGCTAGCTGACCTATTCCTGCCGACCTGCCCTTCTTGGGGCATTCTTGTCGACCTGTTCTTGCTGACCTGCCCTTCGTGGGCATTCTTGTTGACCTGTTCTTGCCGACCTGCCCTTCATGGGGCATTCTTACCGACCTGTTTTTGCCGACCTATTCCTACTGACCTGCCCTTCGTAAGGCATTCTTGCCGAGCTGTTCTTTCCAACCTGCCCTTCATAGGGCATTTTTGTCGACCTGATCCTGACAACCTGCCCTTCGTGGGGCATTCTTGTCGACCTGTTCTTGCCGACCTATTCTTGCTGACCTGTTCTTGTCGACCTGCCCTTCGTTGGGCATTCTTGCCAACCTATTCTTGTTGAGCTATTTTTGCCGAGCTGCTCTTCGTCGCAATTCTTGTCGAGCTATTTTTGCCAAGCTGCTCTTCGTGGCAATTCTTGCCGAGCTATTCTTACCGAGCTGCTCTTCGTAGCAATTCTCGTCAAGCTGTTTTTGCCGAGCTGCTCTTCATGGCAATTCTTGCCGAGTTGTTCCTACCGATTGCTCTTCGTGGCAATTCTTACCAAGCTATTTTTACCGAACTGCTCTTCGTGGCAATTCTATCGGCCTTATGAGTTTTACTTGTCGGTTGGGCCTTTTTTGCCTAATGATTTGTGCTCATTCGACAGTCATTCGTGTGGCCTCACGAGCTTTACTCGTCAATTGAGTCATTTTTACCTAATGAGCTATGCTCATTTGTTGGGCATTCTTGTGGCTTCACGAGCTTTGCTCGTCAGCTGGGCTGCTTTTGCCTAATGAGTTGTACTCATTCTTTGGGCATTCTTGTGGCCTTACGAGCTTTGCTCGTCATTTGGGCCACTTTTGCCTAATGAGTTGTGCTCATTCTTTGGGAATTCATGTGGCCTCATGAGCTTTGCTCATCAGTTAGGCCATTTTTGCCTAATGGGTTGTGCTCATTCTTTAGGCATTCTTGTGGCTTCACAAGCTTTGTTCTTTAGTTGGGCCATTTCAAGGTCCTTTTTTATGTTCTTTCGCACCTGCATAGTTTCAAGATTTGTTGTTATTTGTGTCATACCCTGAGAGATTCAAGATTTCTCTTGATTCGTGATCACTCCTATTGGATGTTACATTAGCTTGGGATGCGTGTGACAGCTTTTGTGTGTAGTAAGATATGCATCCTTCTTAGATAATGTGCTTGTACGGGGGCTCAAGTGCTTCCTTGAGATGCGAATGAATTTATATTTTCCTGCCTTCTCCAGATGCACGCTTTCTTGGGATTTGGGCAAGCTTTTCGCTATAAAGGGTGTTCACTTGCCCATTTGCTCCTTGTCCCGATCGAGAGTTTCCCCTTTCCTCTGCTAGCTATGTTTTTCCTTTACTTTTTTCTTTGTCTCTTTTCACTGTTTTTATTTGTTTATGTTTGGTTGTATGTTGGTTTGTGCTTTATTCTTCGTATGTTCTTGGTGTTCTTCGTACGTTCTTGGTGTTTTTCGTATGTTCTTCATATGTTCTTGAGATGTTCTTCGTATGTTCTTAGTGATTTTATAGAAAGTTATGCTGTTGATCCAAATAATCAAGTAATTAAAGTTGTTTGTTGTGTTTACCTTTGATCATCATGAGGTCGTCGGAGGCTCAGTCCAAGCCTCCAATTACTGTGAGGACTACCCGGTGTAGCCTTTCCCTAGTAGATATACGCAATATACGTCGTTTATTCACTGTTCCTAATAATATCAATATTAGGTTGCCGACCAATTCCGAGTCTACTCTAGAGCTAGGGCCTAATAAGCTATTTCTATACTCCGACTTCCTTGACCTAGTCCTAGGTTGCCCTTTGATCCTTCCTTCACCAACGTGTTCCGTTTTTATAATATTGCCCCCTCACAGCTCGTGCCCAACTCTTACTTATCATTGGTATCTTTTTCCATTGCCCTCCTAAAACGAGGTCATCAACCTATAGTACCTCTGTTTCGGAGTTGCTTTTAGATGAGATCACATTCCATAGATAAGGAACTATATTACTTCAACTCTCTTCCTGAATATGAATTGTTTGCTCCTGGTAGCTCTTCCATTCACAATAGGAAGTTCGGATTCTTTTTTGCTTCTGGTGAGCTAAACTATCACGACCCCCGCGTCTGGTATACTCCTCTTGATGGCGATGGTGATGTTCCTTCCTCTCTCTTTTAGAGTTTGCATATATACTTTGCATCTAACTTTACTCTCTTCTTCAGTGCTGCTGCGGCACCTGGCTCTTACACTATCCCCATCAGAGCAGGTCATCCTTAAAAATCTGCGAGAAGGTTGTCGGTAGGGGATTGTTCCTCACGGCGAGCTGCTTAAGGAACGGGTCCTTGTGCAGTACAAGCTTAGTCCCATCTCTCCAAGTGTGTCCTATCCATGATTGTATATACCATGTGGTTGTTGTTCTTTGTTTTATTCATTTTCCCTCTTCCTTTTGCAGATATGGATTTCAATAAATATGAGACGATGATGGTTGAGGCGAAAAGGCAAAGGTTGAGCAAGAAGAAGAAGAAAAGAGATTTTCAGGGCGAGTCAAACAGATGGTGGATAAGTTGGTAGTGGAGTGCAAGCCCTTAACTCAGGTGGATCCGCCCATGTCTGCTCCATCGGGAGGGCCCATCTTTCATGAGCCCACACTTACTAGCCTCGCCTTGCGCTGTATAGTGCATTCGAAGGACCTTGTGGAGGCTAAGTTGTTGCTTCCTGATTATTTGTCTACCACCATGCGACATACTACCTAGCAGATACCCTTGTTAGTTTTGTCTATGATCTCTCACTTTCAGTACTTGTAATTCGTGGTAATCTTGTATTGTTTGCAGATGGCAACTATGGTTTTGGCCCAAGAGGAGAAGGTAACTGAGATGTACCAGCAGAGCCTTGATGCGAGGGAGAAATATGTTGTTGCACAGAATAAGTTGCATGAGGCCCAAGCTAATGCTGATCGCCACGAGAGGGCTCTCTAAGAGGAGATAGCAAGGATTCGACGCGAAGAAATCCCTGCTGCTGCCAGTGTCGCAGTGTCAGAGTACTAGAATTCCAATAAGTTCATCCTCAACTCTTCTAAAATTTATCGCACTGGTTTCTGGAGGTACCAAGAGCAAGTCAGGACGATGCATCCTGAGTTCCTGACCTTTCTTCGACTGGTGTGTGCTCGTACGGTTATAGCAATGAGACCCCGAAATCAGGGGAGGAGATGGACGAGACTGAAGAGCTTGGGAAGGAAGAGGTTGGAGAGGGAAGCAAAGCTAACGACTATAAAGTTCAGCTTATTATTTTATTATTTTTGATAGTGTACTCTTGTTGTTGAAGCCTCTAAAGCTTAATTGTACAACTTTTTGAGTAATAGAAATTTAAGAGTAGTACTTCTTTAAGATATAAGAATTTCACATTTTTTTTCATCTCCCTTCACTCTATGTCTTTTAGAGTGTACGTCTCTGGCTTGATTTCTGACGCGATTTGGTATGGTCCCTCCTAATTGGGCTTCAATTTGTTTGAACCGGGCTCTGCAAGGTTGTTTCACACCTTCTTGAGGACCAGGTCTCTTGGGTTAAATGTTTGCGCATTAACCCGAGCATTGTAATACCTAGCCACCTTTTGTTGGTATGTCGTGATTCTCAAATGTGTTTGATCCTTTCTTTCCTCTAGGAGATCTAATTCCGCTCTTAACTCTTTGTTGTTGCTCTCCTCGTCAAAGTGTTGCCTTCGCTAGGAGGGGATTCCGACTTCTATAGGGATGATTGCCTCTGCTCCAAAGGCGAGCATGAAAGGGGTTTCACATATAGCTGCTCATCGGGTTGTGTGGTACGCCTAGATAATTGACGAAAGTTCTTCTACCTATTTGCCGTGTGAGGTGTTGGAATTGGTGAATTCCTAAGAGGGGGGTGAATTGGAATTTTAAAACTTTTTCCTAAGTCAATTCAGATTCCTCAGCCAGTATTACACAAACGTAGGGTCTTTCTATATAATTATAAACTCAATCAAATATTAAAACAATTAAACGCAAACATTCAAGTGCTGAAATTTAAATGCGGAAATTAAAAGCAAGCACAATAAATGTTATTAGGGTTCGGTTAATACTACCTACGTCCCTGCCTTAACTCGCAAGCTCAAGGATTACCACTATTACTCACTTAACGGGTGGAGCGGTACTAGTTACAACCAAGTCAAATTATCGGGGCTGGCCTCAACCTTCACACACTGTCCTTACGGGGCGGAGAATTCCCACATCAGGCCACGCCTGGATTACAATCAAATAACCTTTTTCGTACAAGTAAAGGTGTTTCCAACACAAGCAGATTTGTACAACAATATGCTCAATACAATTACAAATTGCACTTTTGTATGATATGAAAGTATAAGCTCAGTGAAGTCTAAAAGCCAACTCTCAGTTATACACAACAATAATAGTTTATGTCTGAGAGTGGTGTGAATATATCTTTGAGTTCAAATATGTACATCAATCACAAGCAATAACCTCAAAGATCTCAAGTGCACACTCAAATATCTCTAGAACAAATATCAAGTATAAAGTATAGGAGATATTTGAAATCAAACTTGTTTGAAAAGTATTTTACAAAAGCACACAAAAGTAAGCCTTTGAATACTTGCAACAATAATGCAAGACTCTCAAGCTCTAGAGAGTATTCCCACTAAAGACTTATGAATTAAATCACAAGGGAAATCTCAAGCTCACTCTCAATCAAATCAATATCAAACACATACAATGAGAGTATAAGCTAATATAAACAATCTCAATAATACTCTTACCAAAGGATTTTAGCAAGTAGGATGAGTAAGAGAGGGATTTTTGGCTTGTATATAAGAAAATAAGGATTTGGAAATTCAGAGAATTTTTTGGCTAATGATATTTTCTAATCCCACTTAATCTTTCAAAATGAACTAGTATATATAGACATACACAAAAATATAAGCGTTGAGAGACATAAGAGTCTTTTTAGAAAAGATAAATGAAGGTTAAATAAAATTAACCATGTTTTACTGCTATTAAAAATGTTCAACCTAAAGTTTTCGGTCGACTATATTTTAAGTTCGATCAACCCAATTGCCAAGTTCGGTCGACCAAGAAGATTTTGAACTGAAAGCTTGATTGACTGACACAGGGCAATTTCCGAACCCTTCGAGGTTCGATCGACTACATCTGAACTTTGATATGCTATTCTTATGATTCGGTCGACTCAATAAAAAATGAACTGGAAGTTTGGTCGACTGAGCTGTTGAGGGGCAGACATGTGTGAGTTCAGTCTACTGAGAAAAATACGTTAAAAAAGAATACATCCAACCAAGTGAAGTAAAATTGTTGACTTCCACCCGGTTTAGTTGACTGAGGCAATTTACACTGCCTAGGTTTGGTCGACTGAATTTGTCGTCAATCCTAAATTTAGCCCAAATAAAGACATAAGTTAAATCCCTATAAATGTGAGTTATTAACCTAAATTCTTGAGAGATTCCTACAATCATTCTATGGTCTTTTTGAGCTTATGCAATCTATCATGCAAGACATGCAATTATAATATAAACCAAATTTAAAAACCAAAAACAATACAATGAAAAACTTCTTCTTCTTTCTTTTGCTCTTCAGATTTCCATAGATTATGCTAGGAGTATGTGTTCGTTAAGGTCTTTTTGGCAGCCACATCACTTTCATGTGTGTGTTCTGAATGATTAACCTATTCAAGTACTTAGGCACACACATTAGTAATATGCAGTTTGTTATTATCAAAATCGATGATCGGACTCAAAAAGTCAATATGAAGCCTCAAGCTGCGTTTTTAGACCGTGCAGTATTGTCCGGTTGATGTTCTCCACCTGTCCGTTACTTTGTAGATGTGCAACAAATGTGAATGAAAGTTTTATGCTCAGGTCGGCATAAAAATTCTTGAAGTGGTCATTGTCGAACTGCCACTCGTGGTCTGTAACTATAGCCGCAGGGATGCCGAACTTGCAGACTACTGAAGCCCATATAAACTTGGTAATGTTACGCTCTGTTATGTAGGCCAAGACTTCTACTTCTACCCACTTAGTGAAATAGTCTGTAGTCACTAATAAGAATTTTCATTGCCCTATCACTCGTGGTAGTGGTCCGAGGATATCCAGTCCCCATTGGGCAAAGGGACAAGGACTCGTCAAGGGGGAGAGAACACTAGCCAGTAGGTGTGGTATGCTCGCGCACCTCTAGCATCTGTCTCATCGTTTGACCATCTTGATCGCTTCTTTCCTCATAGTGGGCCAATAGAATCCTTGTTGCAGAGCCTTGTGAGCTAAGGCTCTACCCAGGTGATTCCCACATACCCCTTCATGTATCTTTTTTAACACATACTCTCATTCTTTGTTGCATAGGCATCGCAGGTATGGCAATGTCAAGGATCGTCTGTACAACTTCTAATTTATGAGTATGTACCTGTTCAAATACATTCTGTCTGAGGCCCTCCTCAAACTTTCTCGCCTTCTTCTCCTTATCTGGTGCTAAATATGGGGCAAACCATGATAGCTTAATAAACCGGGCTGCGTACTGCTGCACCATCATCTGCCCTTGAGTCAGGTGTAGGAACTCTGCTGCCTTCGCGCTTCGTACAATAGTAGGGAAATATCACTTGAAAACCAATTCCTTTAACGTACCCCACGTCACCGGCATAGGATCCGGTCTCTGCTCCTCAATCAACCTCGCTGATCTCCACCAGCGTTTTGCTTTTCCGATCAGCTTGAATGTTGCAAATGACACCTTCTGTTCATCTGTACATGGGAGCACTACTTGTATGTCCTCAACGTCCTGACCCAATTCTCAGCCACTATCGGGTCTACTCTTCCAGCAAAGGATGGGGGTGTCATACGCGTAAATTGCTCGATTATGCAATTCCACTCCCCCAAACTGCTGGCCATCTCAGCCATTACCTGCTAAGTGACACTGTGCAATACTGCGTCGGAATCTCTGCCTCCCATACTAGAAAGTCCTACTCCATCACCCCTAACATTCGTGTCACTACTCCCAAGGTCCATATTGAAAAGGAAACAATCAATCTCAGAATTCCGTCATTATCACACAATTGATATATTCATCAGACTATAACTTATAAAACATCTTTCTAAAATCATCTATTTTATTATTCTCAGTTCTCATTTAGAATTCAGTCCTACCACCCAAAACAAAACCCAGTGATAGTATCCATGGTTTTCCTGGAATCGTCACCCCAGGAAAAACACAAAAACAACCACGGAACCCCTGTTTGCAGGTCGCAAGACAGAACCCTAAATACTAATCTCATCCTCTAACAACAACTAGCTTATATCTCATCAATATTCATTCCTATACTCTAGTATGGTATGACCGTTATATTCGGTACCCACCCCAAGCCGGGTCATGCTTAAATGGTGTCAAGGAGGTGATGTGGCCGATATGTTATGTATGCTAATATGTGGAAAATAAATGGTAATAAAAATCGGGGTGTCACAATACTGCGTTGGAATCTCTGCCTCCCATACTAGAAGGTCCTACTCCATCACCCCTAGCATTCGTGTCATTGCTCCCAAGGTCCATACTGAAAAGGACACAGTCAATCTCAGAATTCCATCATTATCACACAATTAATATATTCATCAGACTATAACTTATAAAACATCTTTCTAAAATCATTTAATTTTATTATTCTCAATTCTCATTTAGAAGTCAATCCTACCACCCAAAACAAAACCCAGTGATAGTATCCATGGTTTTCCTGGAATCGTCACCCTAGGAAAAACACAAAAACAACCACAGAACCCCTATTTGCAGGTCACAAGACAAAACCCTAAATACTAATCAATATGCATTCCTATACTCTAGTATTATATTTCGTTGTTTACTAAAGTCTGCAGAACCTAGCAAACCTAGACTCTGATACCAAATTGTGACACCCCGATTTTTATTACCATTTATTTTCCATATATTAGCATACATAACATATCGGCCACATCACCTCCCTGACACCATTTAAGCATGACCCGACCCGGGGTGGGTACCGGACAAAATGGTCATACCAGTATTCCTATCAGCGAAAGTCACAAAATATATATATACATCACACTGAATACACATACTAGAGTGTCAACCATCCAGAACTTTATACATCAACATACATCCCAAAATAACAAAACTCTGGGGGAATCATTCATCCTTAGTTTACACACTCACCTTGTATGTCAGGATACCAGCTCTATTCTTATTTGGGAGCTCTATCACCGGCTCGATCTCAATTTTTTGAAATATTTAAATGATTGGGTGAGACACATCTCAGTAAGACAGAATAAATTATTTATAGTGTGTGGCAATATGAGATTCATTGTTTCATAGCATATAACATATCAGTGATAGTATCTTCTGAGAAAATATATCATTTCCATAATCATAATCATATAGATATAAAACACAAGCTTTCATAAGCTTTTACTTCCATTTCCAAAATCATTCATTCATAATCCAAGTTTACCTACGAAGTTCCTAAGAATAGGGAAACTCACTTGCCCATACAAATAGCTTCCCTCTGCCCTGAAATCGTTTACAACCTAACCCAATTAACCTAGGTTCAGCTACAACTGATACTTATCAGAGCACTCACCTTACTCAGTAAGCCCTCAGGCGATGTGTCTTACTTCGCTTTAATTATTTATTAAATCACACAATATCATTTCTTGTTTTCATTTCATTTCCATATTCCCACTTCTTTTCCATTTCCATATTTAGCACATGAGTATCCTCGATAATCCATACACCCATGTCTGTAACTCACGACTGCCCTGAGGATTTTCCTACACATCATGCCTCCTCCCATGGTCAAGGTTGTGTGACTCGAAGGCTGGATCTAATCGCAGTTGGCTGACTTGATTAGATTAAGTAATACCATATACTTGTCTATAGTAACAAATGGCTTGCCTTATATCCTGGTCCGAAATCCAGGGGGCAATATACAACCCTGCTCTGGTCCATTCGTACTGCCTTGCCATATGCTCCACGAGTTTGTGTGGTTGCACTTTTTATTCGCTAGCATCAGTACTGTGCTCGATATCATAACCCATCGCTGGGGTTTACATATTCATTCCATCAAGGTTCTCTTTTCCACTATTTCATTTTTCTCATATTAGCATTTTCAAATTTAATATTCATTGTAGTTGTTAGTTGCAATGTTCACATTTCAATATTCCTAGTAAATTCACACTTCTCTACTAATAAATTCTCAGTATTTCAATACCAGTTTCCTTTCATAACAATATGCATATATATGAAAATATATTACATATCACATGTTTCATCATTTCCAGTATGCACATATCAATATTTCATACTTTTAATGTTTTCATAAAAATCATTTCCATACATCCTTTTATCCCATTTCATTATTATCCAAAAATCGCAATTAACATTTCATCATTTTCATATGATCATATGCCACAAAAATTTTATTTATTAATCATATCATAATAATTTTAGGGAAAATACCATAATTCATTTCACATATAATTCACCCAGTATTTCATAAAAACACCTACTATAATTTATTCCCCTTACTTGTCTTACTGAGATACTCACAACAACACTCAATTCTGACAATCCTCGGTATTCCCAACTCAAAAGCCTAAAAATCATATTTTTACCAAATCTATCAACTCATTTCCCACAACATTCAATGAGACCCCAAAATAATTTTCATAAAACACTTCCTAGGTCCCTAATAATCCAAATAAATCATTAAACTCCAAAATATTCAACTTACCCTAGTTTTGGGATGGTTCCCAAGTTGGCCTAACCAACAAACTACTCCAACAGACTTGAAGAGAATCTTCCCAGGAGTAGCGTGGCGGCTTCCGATTGTTGATTCAGGCTTTAACAAAGCCGGAATTCTAGAGAGAAGGTGAGAGGGGCGAATTTCTTGAGAGAGAGAGAGAGAGAAAGAGAGTTGCATGCGCTTTATTTCTCGCTAAAAATGTGGTTTGAGCCTATTTATAGAGTGTTGTCCATGTGGCCTCGTCGACGAGCCACGACTCCTCATGAGTCTAGGAAGGTAGTTCGTTGACGAGCCTGAATGTCCTGAAATCACCCCTCTCGGTAACTCTTCGTCGACGAGCATTATGCGTTCGTCGATGAGAACTTGCTGAGCCCCTTAGGAAAAATCATTTTTCTCTCTTTTCCTTTATTATTTATTTGCTATAATCATTCGAGTCTCTACACTTTATCTGAAAGTGTGGCTGCACTACTATAACTGTATAACAATGGTAACGTGCTCTCTGTGAATCTCTGGTTCATCAAGGTTCTGATACTATATCATACTATTTATAAATACTACCTTGTTACCATGATTTTGTATAAACTATAATACCATGATTCTGTATAAATCTGTAATATCATGGTTCTATATAAATCTATAATATCATGGTTTTGTAAAATCTGTAATACTATGAATCTGTATAAAATTGTATATCATGGTTCTGAATAAACTGTAATTCCATGGCTCTGTAAAATATTGTATATAAACTCTATATTTAAAACTATCATTTCTCATGCCACACAATTTAAGTGTTATTCATAATATAATTGAGAAAAAAATGTATTTTCCCTGTTGTTTGGGATAAACTATAATTCTCTACTGTAAAATAACAATATGCTCATCTCTAGGGTTTATCAGAATCCCAAATACCAGGCTTTTCCCAAAATACATACATATACGTAAAACTATAATTTTCATACCCATAACTTCTATACTATATAATCCTATAATCGCATGCTATACTTTAATCAATGCAATTTTCTAAAATAACTGATGTCACTTATTCCGCTTACTTGTTTCTTGGAGCTATGACTGCAGGGAACTCAAAACCGTGCCTGCGGCGCTCACACAAATCCTGTATCCAAATATACTAATTTAATCAACTCAACCCCAAAATATTTACCTTTTTAATACTCTTAAGCCCATGTTCTTTAAATCATTAATTAAACATGAAAAACAACTTCCTTGCCTCAGGTTTGGAGTGATGCGTGAGAAGTTTGAACAGCGAAATCTCTCCGGCTAAACAGCGGAGAATCGTAGCAGGGAACCCAAAATCATGTTAATCCTTCCATTCGGGCTGAATCCGGGCAAAAATTGAAGAGAGGGAGTATGGAGGCCGCAACCCTAAGAGAGAGAGAAAGGGGAGAGTTTAATTTTAACAATTAAAAATGACTTAAATCCCTTTATATAAGGTTGCTGGCGTAGGGGAAATCGTTGACGATTTCCTTGGAATCGTCGACGGTTTGGTTTTTTAAGTAAACCATTTCTATTGTTTTACCTTTACCTGACCACAATAACTCAAAACCGTTGATGATTTTCCTCGGCTTGATGAAACCATTGACGGTTTGGTACTTAAAATACTCTCGGTAGTTGTAACCGTCGACGGTTTTCTGAGATAGCATCAAATCGTTGACGGTTTGGACCCTGTGCCAAACCAACTCTTTTATTTCCTTTATTATTTCATTAATTACTATTTTTTGGGTCTCTACACCAGGGTTCAAAATGAAGTTGTTTTGTCAAAAATTTTAATTTGAAAATGCTTAAGTGGAATGGCATTATTTCAGCGCAACAAAAAATAGTAGGGGAGAGAGAAAAACCCTAAAATATATGAGTTTTCTTGATTTTTGTTCAAAAACTTAAATCCTCTTGAAAATATCTGAACCATTTTAGACCACCCTAAACCACTAAAATGGATAAAATAGGGCAAAAAAATGCCTCGACATGGAAAGAATTGGGTGGAACGAGGGGGATAACTAAGGTTTGTTTTTGGACACACTATCTAGAATTAGCTTGAATAGAATTTAGTATTGATATTTAATTTTTTCAAATGAGCATCTAATTCTATTTCTTGTTTGATTTCTACTAGGCTGACCATGTTAGTTTTGATTTATTAGAAAGAAAAATTACCCAAGATGTTAGGGCAAGTTGCCCTACCTTACACTTTTTGCTTTTGGATAAAAGACATTGACCTCCCTTGAGGTTTGACAGCAAGACACTGACCTCCCATGATATTTCAAATATTCTAGGGACCTCTCTTGAGGTTTTGAGAAATCCAGGAACCTCCCCTTGAGGTTTGCCAAAAGGATATAAATCTCCCCTTGTATTTTGTAAAAAAACAAGTCTTTTAAGGGCGATTTATGTCTTTTTGACAAGGATCCCTTTATCATTCTATATAAATAGGTTCAAGGGAGGTTTATGGTGTTGAAACCATAGGGGAGGTTAATGGAATTTTTGAAACCTCAGGGGAGGTTCTTGTCTTTTTGCCAAACCTTAGGGGAGATCAGTGTAAATCCTTTGTTTTATGGCCATAGTTTTTAGTCTTTTATATTTCTACATGATGTTATATATGTTGATCTTTCTTCAAAAAGAAAAAAAGAAGTTTTTTTGAAGAGATAGGTTTTTGTGTTATTTTGCAAGCTAAAGGAGAAATTGAAAAAGATGTAACACATAAAGTTAAAACAAGTTGGCCAAAAGGAGAAGTCCTTGGATTAGTTGTGTGATCATAGAGTGCTCTTACAATTAAATAGAAAGTTGTAGAGTACAACTATAAGACTAGTTATGTTATATAAATCAATATGTTGGGTAAGTAAGAAACAATATTTCCAAAAGTAAAAGAAATTAAAATAGGAATGTTAAGATGAATGAACAATTAATGCTAAAGGAGAGTGAACATATTCATAATAAGTTAAGCATACCATTTGTTAAAGACAAGGGAAGGTGGTTGAGATGGTTTGGAACCCACAATACGTACCAAATAATACATCAATGAGGAGAAGGGATGCAAGTCAACATAAAATAATTTGCAATGAGATCGTAAATAAAGATTTGAGATCGAAAGAGATCACTCAAGATTGTATAAATTGATAGATGAGGATTCATGTAATTGGTCCCACTTAGTGGGATTTAAGGTTTGGTTTATTCGTGCTAAGTTTTTTTTTTTTTTTTCCTCGTGTAGTTATTATTATTGTTATTATAAAAAATACAAAAAATACATATAAAAAAAAGTAGAAATCAAAATGATAACTACTATAAAACCAAAAACCAAAATCAAAATATAATAATAAATTAAAAAAATTGAAATTCAAAAAAAGAAGCAGGAATTAAACAAAAAAGCAGAAAAATGTAGAGAAAGGAAACTTCTCCATAAGGGAAAAAGAAAAGTTAAAAGAAAATATTAGAGATGAAGAAATAAACAGGATCAAGAGCAATGATATTCAAGGAATAAATTTAGAAAAATAATAAAAATAGATTTAATTTTTGTCTTCTTTTGCATCTGCAAGATGCAGATTGTATGCGGGCTCCGTTCGCTGCGTTTTGAAGCATCGGATTAATCTATTTTTGTAAATCATGCTAAAAATCCATTTAAAAGGGAAAAAATGGGATGCATAAAGAATGGACGCCAGCGTCAACGCCACGTTTTGAGCCACTGGTGAATAAAGTAAAAGATCCTCTAACGGCTACAATGTATAGACCTTTTTAAACAGGAGGGGATGATCCAACGGCTCTACTGTTCCTCATTAATTATTATCATTTTTTCAGTCTCTTTATACCAACGGTCAAAAACCAGCCATTTAAATTTCCAAATCCATTCTTCGTTCTGATTTGAAACTAGCCGTTACAACCAGAAGACAAGAAATCTCCCAGATCTTCCAAGTCTGGCGAAAATCTTCTCTCAAGTCTCAAAATCTCCCAATTCCCTCATTAAATATTTCAAGATTCTTTTGCGACCCCAGTCATCTCCCCCGATTCTCTTTCCCTTTTCGTATTCCCACCAAGCCACGAATTCTTCTGAGAAATCCATGGCTACATCTTCACACAGGTCTCCTTCCCCGCATGTAGGTAGACCAAACCCTAATTCAAGAACCCAAGAAAATAGCAGCGACGCTAGAAAGAGTTTCTCCGGAAACCCAGCTACAAGGCCTTCTTCGATTGTTGCACACCCAAGAGGCTTCAACCCCACCACTCCCGCTAACAGTCCTTCAGGTTCGACAATCTTTCACGTATTCCTCTTCATTTTTAAGATTTCCCCACTTGATTGGTTGCTACAGGAATTTTAGAGTTTTACTGAAACTATATGCATAAGATATGGCCTCCCAGTTTATTCTTTTATTTTATTTAAATTTCTTAGCCACTAGATGGAGCATTGAATTTTTGCCCCGCCTCTGGGTTTTTAATATTTGTTGTTTCTCTTTGCAGATTTTGGGCGAAAAAATCCCGTTTACAAGGAAAGCCTGGCATCGTTACGGGATTATGAGCAGAAAGAGAACGAGAAAGATTCGAATCTGAAACCTGCGCGTCTAAAGCCACCTGCTGCTTTGAAGGGCACAAAGAATTTTATGTCTCCAACAATTTCTGCGGCTTCCAAGTTTACCCCATCGCCGAGAAAGAAAATCTTGACGGAGAGAAACGAGCCTGTTCGAACGCCTGTTTCATTCTCTGATGGAAAGAGCCCATTTAGTTCCACTAACCTGTTGAATGTTGCAGACGATTCTGATCCGATGGCATACCCGAGTTTGAATCAAATGAAGAATGAAGCTTCATCTGACTCCACAGCTACAGAGTCTTTGAATCAAATGAAGAATGAAGCTTCATCTGACTCCACAGTTACAGAGTCTGGCCACTGGGAAGCATCCATATCGGAAGGCTCAAAACAACAAATAATCCTCAATTCCAAGATACCACTGAGTTCCCAAAATGCCTCTGAATCCTTGACTAAGACTATAACTATCGAATCTAACAGCGTTGATGCTAGTCCGATGTCTGTACTTCCTTGTTCACCATCAACACCATCCCTTGCTGTATTAGCCCCTCTTGATGCCGATCCTTCTCTTCCTCCTTATGATCCCAAGACTAACTACCTTTCACCAAGGCCTCGGTTCCTTCACTATAGACCTAACCCACGGATTGAGGCTTATCTCAACAAGGAAAGAGAGGTTGGCATGGGAGAAGGGGGCCAGCTCGGGGATCACCTCACTTCTTTTGAATGCTTTTCAGATACAGAAAACAGTGAAGAGACTGAATCTGATGATTCCCAGAAAGAATATGAGGATGTAGTTTCTCCTGTGGAAGCAACCAAAGAAGAAGAAGAAGAAGAAGAAGACGACGACGTTCATTTGCCTAAAGATGTTTCTGAACCAAGGTCCATGGCAACCCCCAAATCTGAGGATGTTTCTGAACTGAAGTCCATTCCAACCAACCCGTCACCCGTCAAGAGGATTATTGAAGCAAAATGCACACCTAAGCCTAAGCCATACTTCCTTGTGGGATCAAAATCCATTGGTCTGCTTTTAATCCTTGTAATTGCTTGTTTATCCGTCTCAAACACTGATTCTCCTGTCATCAGCTACTCCACTTATAGAGCTCAGACATCTGAAGTGTATCGCTCATCAGTTGCCAAATTCGCAGAAGCAAATTTTGTTGGGTTAGCACAGACTTTCCAGGTTTGGTTAGCTCAAAATGTTCGGTTCTTGTCAGCCTACTCTGTATCTTACGTCTCCAAGTTCATTCTTATTTTGAGCCATGCAGACAAATTGGGTCCTCTGCATTACGGTAATTTGACTGCCTTGCACAAGGATTTTTCGGTTGATGATTTCATTGTTGTTGATAATAGTCACAATAGAGGGATGGATGACGAGGGTGAGCAAAGTGAGTTGCGAGCTATAGAGGAGGTAGAGGTTGGAATAGGTCCACATAATAAGTTGGGACCTGTAAAGAAAGTGGTAGGGGTTGGAATGGGGGGGCAAAATGAGTTGAGGCCTGTAAGGGAGAACAAGTTTGAAATGGGTTTAATGGAAGAGCAAGACCATCAAGTGATTGATGATGTCAATACTGAAGAGGCTTCAGCACATGGCAACCTGGAAAAACACTGCACTTTGGGATTTGATGAAGTGCATTCAATTCTACATGACGAAGTAAGCAAACCTGATTATCCAGAAGCAGAACAGACTGAAGAAGATAATGCAATTATGTGGTTCGTTGATTTTCACATGGATAAGGAGCTGCAAAATAACATTGACTTCGTGAATGAGCCAGTTCTGGCATCAGAGGCTTTAAAAATCAGCTCTGAAATGTCCGAGGCAGCAGAAGTCCAGGGTGGAAGTGATCTCAATCCTGGGGCTAAAATAGAGCCCATCAAAGAAGAGGCCGGTGCTGAAATTGCAAAATCAGATGATGTTTCGTTTGGTGGCTCTCAAAGCTCTGAAATGTTCGAGGCAGCAGAAATTCAGGGTGAAAATGATCTCATATCTGGAGCTAAAACCGAGTCCATTGCAAAAGATGCTGATTATGAAATCTCAAAATTAGATTATGTTTCATTTGGTGGCTCTCAAAGCTCTGAAATGTTCGAGGCAGCAAAAGTCCAGGGTGAAAATGATCTCAATTCTGCAACTAAAACAAAGTCCATTGCAGAAGATTATCTTTCATTTGGTGGCTCTCAAAGCTTAGTAACAGTAGATGCTACCATGGATGGGTCAGAAGATAGACATTCGAACGTGCAGAACATGTTTGGAATCTTTCTCGTTATCCTGACTCTTGCGGTGGCTTCAGCCATGTTGCATACGAAAAAAGCAAAAAAGTCTACCACAAATGCTCCCATCCCGATGGATCAACAACTGGCTAAGAAATCGATATCAAGCTCAGTATCACCCGAAGTCGAGCAAACAAATCAAGAGAGGCGTTCTTCTGAAAATTGGCCTACTGAAGTTGATATTGTTGCAGAGTCATGTCCCTCAGATGAGATGAGTTCTTTTCAGAAGAGCTCATCCCATAGCATAAGAGATGAGGCTCAAAGCTGGCATGATAGGAAGCCTGGGAGGAACTATAAAAGAGAATCCCTTGCTTCTTCAGACTACTCATTAGATTCACTTTCCTATGGCAGTTTTACCACGTATGAGAAAATTCCCTACAAGCATGTGAGTATCTGACATCTGTTCTACCTTTTATTAGAAAATTTTTTTGAAGTGCTAATTTACATGGCATTTTTTCTTATATTTCCTGAATTGGGTTGTTTGTTTTTTCAGGGTGAAGAGGAAACAGTAACTCCAGTTAGGCGTTCTAGCAGAATTAGAAAGCAGGTCACCTCTCCGTGACAAAGACTGTCTGTCTTTGTCTTCAGTCACTCTCGGCTGTGGCTCTACATTTCCATGATGTGACTGGCAGCTTGTGTTTGGACAGTTCACAATTCCATTAGTTGGAATTTGACACCTTGTTTTTAGGTCTTTGTCTTCAGCGTTCAGCCACTCTCGGCTGTGGCTCTACATTTCCATGATGTGACTGGCAGCTGTGTTTGGACAGTTCAACTCCATTAGTTGGAATTTGAACACCTTGTTTTTTTAGACAGTTGTAGTTTTTTGAACAGCTTGTTTTAGGCAGTTCAGTTTCAATTGGCAGTAATTTGAACAGAATTGTTTAGGCATTCCATTGATTATAACCAATCTCCATTGCTATGTGACTTGCAGATTATTGCCATCCAAAGCATGCTCTTTCTGACATTTTCTGAATCTTTTAATTTTACATAGTAGTCCATCCTGATTTTTCATACAATTTTTTTTTTTTATAAACAATAATCAATAAATCAATCATTTACCACTTCGCAAACTCTGATACCGTATCAACATAACTCGACCCGAAATAGGGTACCGGGTAATGAGTCTATCTTATACAAACAAACCTAACAGTGCAAGTCAATATTTTACAAACCATCCAAGATACAAATAACCATCCATACACATCCCAAAAATCCATAACATACTCTAGGGGATTACGTAAACATCCCCAACACAAAATGCTTACCCTGTCTATCAGGGTATTATTAGCTCCCCTCTATCTTGGAACTCTGATCTATTACGACTCCCTAAAATATTTAAATATTTAGGTGATGTCACGCCCTCAACCCGCGGATGAGTCCCAGGTGTGAATATAACCTAACCTGTCTCTGTATCAATTAAAACATACTACACTGAATGAGGGTCCGACCCCGTGGGGTACACCACGTACACCCTATACACAATCGCGTACATATCCATACTAATCAAATACGCAGCGAAATTGTTCTTTCTATACATACATCATGTCATACCAGAGTCTATACATAACAGGAAATATATATCCCAAAATACAAAACATACTCCGGGTGTCTACAAAACCCCACACTAACAATCCGGTTACAAAACTCGTACCTACTCAGGCACCAAACGTAGCTAAATGACACCCCTGCTTCCGGACGCTAGGATGCTAGTTTCGGCTACTCGAAAGACCTGAAAAACAATTGCATATTCGGGGTGAGACACCTCTCAGTAAGGACTAAAGCAGGTTATATCAGTGTGTGGCATACGAGTGTTATTTCAGTGTAAAACATAACACAATATAATACAGTACAATACAGCTCAATACAATTCCAGTATTTTTTACAAATCCATTCCAGTACATACGATACCAAACATACGGTCAGTGTCATCACACTCAAGCACCTGATACCCTGCAATAACCGAAGCCTCACAGCGATATCATTGCCAGTATGGTGTAGCTCACACCCATCGGTGACTAGCCAGAAAGAACAGGCGATATTTCACACCCTCGGATACAGAGTCGGACACTCTAGGCCACGGTAATTAGCCGAGACGTAGCGTCAACGTACGGTAATTAGCCGCCTCTAACTGATTCAGCATACGGTAATTAGCTGCCCCTAGTTGATTTACAAAATGTGGAACAATTTTGGAACTGTCCTTATACTCATCAGCGTACGGTAATTAGCTACCTCTAACTGTTTTTATAAAACCTGAAACATTTTACATACAACAATTCATTCCTCACAATTTGGTATACAGCAAATCCTATCATTTTCAGTTCAAGAATACAGTTTAATACAAATATGGATACGATCATCTCAATACTACATTTTCAATACAACATATGGTTTTTCTAACAAAATAGAGATGATACCCGAAACTCCCAAATTTTCCCAAAAACTGTAACCCGAAAATCCCGCTTTTTCACCCGATAGATTTTCCCAAATAAGTAATCAAAACGTACATACGATCATAAACTATAGGTTTACCAATCCCGGTTTCAAAAATACTTAATATAAACAGAATCTCCTTACCTTTTCCCTAATACCAAAATACGAACTCTACGGCTCCAAAACTAAGAACCGAGACACCAAAACCTAAACATCCAAGAACTATACTTCACTATAATTCTTACTACTACATATAAATCGAAACAAAACTGAAATTGGACCCTTACCTCGATTTTGGTGTCAAAACCCGAAAATCCCCGAAATGAAGATTTGGTCCACTATTCTCGAAGAGATTCCTCTCCTAATCCACGCAGCAACGTTGGATTGTTGAATAAGGCAATGAACAATGAAGAATCGAAGAGAGAGAGAGAGATCCCGCTGGTGTGTGTGTGTGTGTGTGTGTGTGTGAGAGAGAGAGAGAGAGAGAGAGAGAGAGAGAGAGAGAGAGAGAGAGAATTGTAGCTTACTTAGCTATGAAGTAATAAAATAGGATATTTATAGCCCCTTTGACCTGGCCAACCTCGTCGACGAGATGGCGCCTTCGTCGACGAATCATCCATACATTTTGTCGACGAACCGGCTCATTTGGCGACGAACCTTATTTCGATATTTTACAACACATTCAGTATCTCTTCATCGACGAGGCTCTGAATTTCGGCGATGAAGAGTACGAGGGCCTTCGTCGATGAAGCCTACAAAATTTACCCTTTTACCCTTTCGCCATTTAGTCAATCTACATATCTCGAGTCAAGTTCTTATAAGTGAGACACCTCTCAGTAAGGCGGAATGAATCATTTACAGTGTGTGGCACATGAGTTTAGTTATATCATAACACACTCATTTTAATGATTATATCTTTTGATAAAGTATAGTATAGACCCAAAAAATATATTAATATTAATAATAAAATAAAAGAAATAAGGAAAAGTGGAAGATGGTTTGGGTATAACCCAAACTGTCGACGGTTTTGTGAGGAAGCAAGGAAACCGTCGATGATTTTCTTTTTACCGTGGACCGGTGCAAGGGAATGAGTGAAACCCAAACCATCGACGATTTTGTGTGAGGAATAGAAAATCATCAACGGTTTTCTTGGCAGAATTGTTTTTAAATAAGGAACCCGAGAGCATTTTGTAAGTTTAGAAAAAAAAACTCTCTCTTACTTCCTCTCTCAAACCCTATGGCTCTATCCCTTTCTTCCTTCGATTCCCACTCCGTTAAACCCCGTTTTGACGATTAGGAACCACCATGAGGTTCGTGGGAAGGTTCTCTACAACTTCACTGGAGCAGATTTTCAGTTTGGGGTTCTAGGGCGTCACTCCAAAACTGAGGTAAGGAGGGTGTTTATTGGTGATTTATCTAGTTTATTCCATAGGCTTAGAAATGTGAATATGATAATTGTTCTGGGAATTCAGTTGATTGACTAGGGAGTATATGTGTAATTTCAGGGTGTTGAAATCATGAACGCCATAGGCGTGAGATAGAAAAAAATAGTAAACAGGTCTCAGTTAGTCAGGTAAGGTAAATATGTTATGCCAGATGTTTAGAAATTTTACCAGTAATTTATAGTATATATAAATAATTATGTGCTTTCATAATATAATTTCAGGAAAAAATTAGAATATGAAATTGTGGGTAAGAAAGTATGTATTTTCAGAAAAATTCAAGAATTTGAATTTCAGGAAAATTCTATAGATTATAAGTTCTTTTTATATAATAGAAAAAAAATGCAAATCATAGTATATGAGTTTTATTTATTTAATTGTGTGGCATAAGAAATGTCAGTTTAGTACATAATTTTACTCAATTTCTACATTATTATGATTTACAGTTGAAACAGAAACATGAATTTCAAATATTTTTAGAAATATGATTTCAGCTATTACAAAGTTATAATTTATAGTTATACAGAATCATGATTTTATAGTTTTTACAATACCATGATATACAGAAAATACAAAACCATGATATACAGGTAATGCAGAATCATGGTATTACAGTCAGTACAGTTGTTTCATATAATACAGAATCATGGTTATTTCAATTATGCAGAATTATGGTAAACAGTAAGATACATATATATATATATATATATATATATATATATATATATATATATATATATACATACGGTATTATATAGTATTAGATCCCTGATGGACCAGATCAAATTACAGAGTACGGTACCATAGCTAATACAGAATACAGAGTGCAGCCACACATCTCAGATAAAGTGTGGAAATTGATCGATTGATTGTGCCCAGAGGAGAGACGAAGACTCCCCGGTAGTTTGAATTGAGGGGGTCAATCAGACCACAGAGGTTTCAGTTTGACTTACCCTGGTAGGTCAGCTAGAGTTAAGTCCCACCCACGGGCTGCACAACCCGGCATGCGGGGTTAATTCATGCATACAGTTATCCATTTAGGGGAGATTTTTCACACACACACGCACGCGCGCGCGCACACACACACACACACACACACATATATATATATATATATATATGGATTTATAGTAAACAAAAATTATATATATTGTAGATGAAAGTATGATTAGATAGAAAATTCAGAAATGCTTGTATTTTAAGTGACCTAGGTGTGAGTTATGATATGATTTATATTATTATGTTATTTCAGATACAGTTTGACAGATAAATATATTATTCTTGAAAACTCTTATGCCACACACTGGTACTAACATATTTCATCTTACTGAGATGTGTCTCATCCCAGAATTCCAACATTTTAGGTGATCATGTTAGACGAGCAGAGCAGGCTAGGAGATAGAGAAGACAATTGATATTTCCCTAATTGGAGGGTAAGTAGTAGGAAGGATATTTTTGGGTGGAATTTTGGGGATATGTTCCTAGGTTGTTTATGGTCTTTTGGGGGATGCAGTAGACTCTGGTATTGTATTGGTTTGTATTGTATATGTATATATGATCATACATATTATGTTTCCTCTATCTTGGTAACATGTAATATAAACAGGAACATCCCCGGTACCTATAGGTTTGGGTCGACTCAGGTTATGATTTAAGGGTATCAGAGTAATTATGTAAAAAAAGTGGTATAAAAATTAGGGCGTTACAAGATATGTACTCATAATCATATAATTATAAAACATAATTTTGTTAGCTTTGATACCATTTGTCATACTCATACATTTACAAACAATATTTATCGGCGAGAGTTCCCGGGGATAGGGGAGTTTACACACCCATACATGTAACGCTCCTCTGCTCTGATTTCGTCTGTAACCTTACTCGATTAATTCAGGTGCGACTACAACTGATACTCATCAAGACACTTACCTTACTCAGTAAGCCCTCAAGTAGAGAGTTTTGCTTCGCCCTAATTATTCATACTATTAAATACACACTCTTTCATATCTCATTTCATATTCAATAACTTTCATAAGCTTTCATTTCTCAAATTCATATTCAAATAGCTTTCATTCTCAAGAACATGCTCTAACTTAATAAATATTCATGTATATGTAAATCCACATATATGTACTTTACACAACAGATCACATAATTTTAATTCTCAACACTTACTTACTTTCCATACTGAGCATCCCTCCCCAATGGCATCAGTAGGAATTTCACAATATGGTTCCCATACTAAGCATACCTCCCCAACGACATCAGTAGGAACATCACACACACAATTTTCATACTGAGCATACCTCCTTATCGACATCAGTAGGAACTACACACACAATTTCCATACTGAGTATATACCTCCCCATCGGCATCAGTAGGAACTACACACACAATTTTCATATTGAGCATACCTCCCCATCGGCATCAATAGGAACTCCACACACAATTTCCATACTGAACATGCCTTCCTATCGGCATCAGTAGGAACTACACACACAATTTCCATACTGAGCATACCTCCCCATCAACATTAGTAGGAACTCCACACACAATTTCCATACTGAGCATACCTCTTCATCGGCATCAGTAGGAACTACAAGCACAATTTCCATACTGAGCATACCTCCCCATTAGCATCAGTAGGAACTACACACACAATTTTCATATTGAGCATACCTCCCCATCGACATCAGTAGGAACTCCACACACAATTTCCATACTGAGCATAGCTCTCCATCGGCATCAGTAGGAACTAAACACACAATTTCCATACTGAGCATACCTCCCCATCAGCATCAGTAGGAACTCATTTTCACAGTTCAGTATTCGCATTTCAGTATGCTGGTAGATTTCATCACATCAGTAATAATCTCATCATTTTCCGTATCATTTTCATCATTTCAGTACATATTTCATCTTATATCAGTATACAACTCAATTCATTATTTCTATATAAAACATTTCGGTACCAACATATCTTTCTTTCACATATTCTACCTTTCAATAAAAACACATCTGTATCTTATATTTTATCGTATCACTGTAAACATATATGTATATCATATTTCATCATTTCCTAGTAAAAACATATCTATGTTTCACTTTTCATCAATTCTGTATATAAATCTCGTATCATCATACTTATATATATGCAAACATTATTGGGTTTCCATTTCTTCATATTTGTATAAAAATTTTTAATATAATCATATCATCGTCTCATTTCTCAGTACAATTCACATATTTCAATTTCAATCACATTCCCAATATTAAACAATCATTTTATATTTCTCATGCCACACCATTTTACACCATTACTCATAATATAATAATATTCACAAAAAATATTCATGTCATAATTTCTAAAACTATATACCATATTTGCATTTCACATACTCTAATCAATCCTTTAATTTCCAAAAAAATTACTGTTATAATTTATTCTCCTTACCTGCCTTACTAAGAGGCTTGCTAACAACACGCCCCACTACGTTCGAAGTTTAAAACCCTAAAATTATATTTTCCCCAATTTAATCAACTCAACCCCCAGAATATTTCTCATTTAGCATTTCCTAGGCCCCATATACTCCAAATTAACAATTAAATCCTAAAATACCTTATTTACCCTAGTTTTGGAGTGGTGCCTCGAAGCCCCAAATCACGATTTTGCTTCGATTAAGTTGAAGAGAATCCTCCCCAAATCCTTGTGATAGTTCCCGATCGTCAATTCGGCCTATAATTGGAGCAAAAATGAAGAGAGAATGGGGTTAGGGCTGTAGGGTTTAGAGAGAGAGAGAGAGAGAGAGGATTTAATTTTTATAAACAAAATTAGCTGTAGGACTTCCTTATAATCAATACTACAGACGAAACCGTTGATGGTTTTCTGCACCTCTCACAAAATCGTCGATGGTTTGAGCTTTTAACCCGCCATTTTTTACCATTTTACCTATAACCGGTCCGCAGTAAATACAAAACCATCGACGATTTTCTGCGCCCCTCTCCAAATTGTCGACGGTTTGGTCTTCACCAAACCGAATTTCCTCCTTTTCCTTATTTTTCTTATTATTTGAATTTCCCGGGTCTCTACACATAGATTTCAATTTTGAGTAAAAATTTCAAGGCTTAAAAGATGTGGAATTTTTTATGTCGATGTCAATTTCAACTTTGTGAAAAAAAATGCACATTTTATTTGACCATTCCGTAATGATACTTATACTATAGGCATTTTGTGTATAATGTGATAGAAAATAGTAAGTAAAACAATTACATATTATTTATCATGCAATTAGAAGGATTTAAACATAAATGGTCATATAAAATGTGCATTATGTGTATAACCGTGACAGAAAATGGTCAATATAAATCAATGACATATCATTTGTTACATAAACAAGGAGTCATTTGTTACCTTTGATTTATTGTAGAGTATGTTTTGAATTTTAGAATTCAAGGGCTCAAATGGATTAGGAAATCACAAGGAGTCATTTGTTATTTGACTGCATCTTCACCTAGTAGATTCATATACTAGGTGAAGGACTCAAATGAATTGGGAAACCAATATTATTTGGTTGCCCCAAGTCATGGAAATGCTAAGCCTAATTTGCTAAGAATTCAAGTGCTCGAATGAATTAGGAAACCACAAGGAGTCATTTGTTATTTGACTACATCTTCACCTAGTAGATTTATACTAGGTGAAGAACTCAAATGAATTGGGAAACCATTCCTATTTGGTTGTCATGTCAAGTCATGGAAATGCTAAACCTAATTTGCTAAGATGACTCAGTCTATTGCACTACATCAACAATGATGACAAACCTTAAGTTCCATTAGGCAGGGTTTACATGAATCCTTTTTCCCAAATTCATCTAATCGAGAGCATTTTTTTTTCCTCCCATAACTAACTTAAGAGCTATTAAAAACCCTTCCTCACTACCTCATTACAGGCCATTTTATGTCTACCCTATCCCTTTTAATACCAGAAACAATAACTGATTCACTACTTTTCACAGGTGCGATATTAGACCCACGTCTTGAATGCCCAAACCATCTAAGTCATCCCTACCTTATCTTGTTTGACCTTTTTTTTGTTATTTATGATGTTCTTTTATTATTTTGCAGTAATAAATTATTAGTTGTTATTATTGTTGTAATTATTAATAGATGTTATTGTTTTTATAATAATAATAAAAATTGGTATTATTGTAATTTATTATTGTTTTCCTTTGATTATTTTTTTTTATTTTCATAATAGTTATTATTATTAGTGTAATTATTATTTTTATTATTGTTATTACTATTTTTATAGCAATTATTATCCTTTAAATAATAATTATTACTTTTTACTTTTTTTATTATTATTGCCTTTGTTGCTGTTGTTGTTGTTATTATTATTATTATTATTATTATTATTATTATTATTTTACAATAATGATTATTAATTTTATTGTAGTTATTATTAGTTGCTATTATTATTTATTATTTTTATAGTAATTATTATCATTAAAATAATAATTATTATTTTGGTCTTTTTTATTGTTAATATTTCTTGTTATTATTTTTTATAATAATGAATATTTTTGTTAGCCTGAGTGATTGCAAGATCCTAATTGTTGTATTTTGATGATAACACCCCATTAGTAATTATAAGTTAAGCTAATCTTTGCATACTAAACTGTAGCAAGTATAAGTGGCGAAATCACACAGATATGGGTTTTAGTGCAAAGATCAAGCGAACATTCTCATAGGCAAAGATCGAGTGGACATTAAAGAAGGAAAGATCAAAGTGAACAATCACTCGGAAGAATTCAAGCACATCCAATGAAGAACATGTAGAAACATATGTATAATGGGAAGTGTTTGAAGTAGTGTTTATTGTAACTCTTCTAGTATTGTTTCACACATGTTTATTGGAACAAAAATTTGGAAGAAAAATTGTCAAAGTGCAAACAAAAGAAACCTTGTCTCTGTTCCATCTTGAAAGAAGAAAATAGTACCTTTACGAGGAAAAATGAGGAGCTTATTGCAAATGCTGAAGATTTAAAAATTCAAATTGAAAATACCTTAAAAGAAAATATCCTCTTGAAAAAGAAAAATGAAGATTATGGGAAAATCATTTATAAATTCACAAGAGGAAAAAGAAAACTTCAATAAGCCCTTGGGGACCCAAAGAAATATATTTCACAAAAAGGGTTTGAGTTATGTTCTCTCTTATAATTCCCATGGTCACATTGACATCTTATCAAATAGGGCAAGTAAGTCAAATCCTTCACATGAAAACAAGACTTACTTGTATTGTGAATGGAAAGGTCAAATCTGCTACACTTGCCCCTTTAGAGGTGCTAGAGGCAAAGAAAGAAAGCTAGAATGGGTAGTTAGGAAGACAAACCCCTTGAAACCCAAAGAAGAATGGGTAATAATCGAACTACCTAAATTTTAGACTATTGCCTCCTTAGAACCTAGGATTAGTTGAATGATAGACATTAGGTAAACCATCCCTAGGTAAAAAAGGATTGTGATGACTAAGTAAGTTTATGTAGTACAAAATTAGAAGCATTTGCCACAATTTCTGTAAATAGCCCTCAAGGTATAAAATCCCAGTTTATGCATAATAATTGCTTGATTACTACGCTGGGGACTTTAGAAGTTGAAGCCAATATTGATGAGTTCAAATGTTAACACCAATATGATCTTTAAACTGTACATATCCTCATTGATTGGTCACTATTTATAAATGAAAGTATTGGTTATAATTTCATCCACTTTTGATTAAAATCTCAGAAGCATGCCCAAGAAACCTACCTCTTATAGACAAGAGATGTCTTCCTTAGTAGTATGAACATACGATGGTAAAACTAATGAATATGCATAGTCAGCATATTTCTTGCATAATATTAAGTCTTAGGGAAATTAATCATAACAACATGAATACTATGTACCATCCAACCCCTAACTCATTTTGGAACATTTTAAGCCAAAAGAATAGTTCCTTTCTTTTTGATGATTATTTTTTATGATGATCAAAGGGTGAGAAGTAAGTAGGTTAGTGTTGTAGGTTGGGTGCTATAGGTGAGTGTATTAAGTACAAATCTGTAGTGTTGCTTAAAATGATTTTAATGGAAGTTCAGATTTGTTACTTAATCTGTTTTAACGAAAGTTTAGTTTATTTTTTAATTTGTCTTAATATAAAATGAACTTTCTAGTTTTTATAATTGTATGATGTAGCTTAAATAGATATAAAATATCTAGTTCAATGTTTTAATTATGCCTTATATGCATATAGTAAGAGGGAGAAAATTTTCATCTTATTCAACAATATGCATAAATTAAGGGGGAGCTTACAATTATATCCTATGAGAACACCATTGGTTTGCCATCATAAAAAAGGGGGAGATTGTTAGTCTAAGTGGTTACATGATTCTAATTGTCGTATTTTGATGATAACAACTCATTAGTGGTTCTAAGTTCAACTAATCTTTACATACTAAGTTGTGGTAGATATAAGTGGCGAAATCACACAAATGCAAGTTTTAGTGCAAAGATTAAGTGAACATTCTCATAGGCAAAGATCGAGTGGACATTCAAGAAGGAAATATCAAAGTGAACAATTACTCGAACGAACTCAAGCACTTCCAATGAAGAACATGCAGAAACATATGTATAATGGCGAGTGTTTGAGGTAGAATTTAATGTAACTTTTGCAGTATTGTTTAACGCATGTTTATTGAGCATGAGTTAAGAAAATTGCATGTACATACTAGTTCATAAGAGAATATAGGATTTCACTAAGTCATAAGTTTAATACTTATGATTTTCATAAACAAAATAAAGACTTTGCTAAAAATATCCTATAATCAAATGTATATTAAGCACCTAACTGTCAAGTTTTAAAAGAAACAGGGCAAACCATTGACGATTTGGCCCAGGTATATCGACGATTTCAAGCAAGGAGTTTAATGGTTTTTGGCCTGAATGAAATCATCTACTATTTAAGGGGAAACCGTCAACGGTTTGGGGATAGGTAGGTTATATGTTTTCTCTTTGGTAGTTAAGGACCCAAGTCTTGGCGAAGCTATCAAATTTTAGCACTATTTCTGGGGACTCACTTACGGTAGTGAGCCGAAATTAGTGTAGTTTACTGTGTGATTTTTATTTTCTTTGTTCTTTCATTTTTATCTATTATTTGAAGTCTTGATTATCTATGCTAAATTGTTTTATGTAGGGTTTGAGATCTCTGGAACCTAAATTAGTGCCTATCGACCCTAAGATTGAGAGATCTCACAGGTCAGTTAGGAAATCCACTTCGAGTCTAAAGTTAGTTGAGTCCTCCAATTTTAAATTCATGGCTAAATTCCAACAGGTTTTGGTTCCCAATAACGTAAATCAAAATTTGGACCCTCATGCACTCCATCGATCTGCAGCGATGGAGCAACCTCTTCGGCCTTTGTGGGACTATTTCACTCCAAATGCATACAGATCACCATCTTGAATTTGGTTCTCAGATGTTGAGGTTGCACAATTTGAAATCAAGACCTCGATCATCTCAATGCTTCCCAACTTCTATGAGAAATCCTCTGAAAGTCATTATAAGCGTTTTGATGAATTCCTTGAAATTTGCTCAACCATCTGCATATCCAATTTTGGTGATAATGCCCACCGCTTTAGGTTATTTCTATTTTCTCTTAAGGACAAAACCAAGTATTGGAAAAATTATTTAGAACCAAACTCGGTGACCACTTGGGCCACCATGCAACATGAATTTCTTAAAAAGTACTTCCCCATCGGGATGACTAATCAACTTAGGATGGCTTCCACTTGTTTTTATCAGATAGACGGTA
Source organism: Malania oleifera (assembly GCF_029873635.1). Lineage (NCBI taxonomy): Eukaryota > Viridiplantae > Streptophyta > Magnoliopsida > Santalales > Ximeniaceae > Malania > Malania oleifera. The sequence continues at coordinate 28,840,559 of NC_080425.1, forward strand.
AGCAATTTTTCGAGACTTGGGAGCATTTTAGGGACCTTCTATTTAAATGTCCTCATCATCAAGTCCTCAGGTGGTAACTAGTCAAAACATTCTATGTGGGGTTAGCTGAGCGTGATCGATCTATCGTCAATGCATCATATGGAGATACTTTCCTCACAAAGCATGAGAATGAGGCTTGGACTCTCTTTGAGACCCTCACTGAGAATTCTCAACAACACATCGTTGCAACTCATTAAACTTCCCAACCTTCTTCTTCCTATTCTAAGGGAATTTACGAGTTAGCATCTGACCATGAGCTCACACCCACTCTGCACACCATCATCAAGAAACTTGATCAAGTCTTTTCCTTAGGACAACCATCTCAGCCGGTAACGTGTGCGGAGTTGTGTGCCATATGATTACACTTGCCCCCATGCGCCTCTCACGCTTGAGTTTGTGCAAGAGGAAGTTAAGTCCACTCACATATGGTACGACACACAGGCCAATGACCCATATTCCACTAAGTACAATCCTAGGTAAGGTCAACATCCTAACTTCTCTTGGAGACTACAAGCTCCAGTATTTCCAGTCTCAATACCTCAACAATCACCAAAATTCTCTCCCTACTCACTCATTTCAAAATCCAAATTAGTGAAATCCTCCCATGCCTACTCCTCGTCACCAAGCTTATCAACCACCACCTACTCAACACCCTCAATATGATGGTTCCTTTTAGGAGACAGTGTTGAAAGCCCTTAAGGGTACTGAGGCAGATCATTAGGTCAATTGACAAGATCTCCATTCCCACTCCCAGTCCATAGCAAAGCTAGAGGCCACCTTGGGCCAACTAGCTACATTCGTGAGTAGGCGGGAAGATGGTAAGTTGCCGAGTCAGCCCCTTTTCAACCCAAAAGATCAATATGGGATAGAGTGTGATCCTTCTGCTAGTCATTTGACTTATCATGAGCAAGCCCAAGTCGTGACCATTCTTATAAGTGGCAAGGAGGTAGACAACAAGATTGAAGGGAAAACAGAATTAGGTAAGGCCAAGTAGAAGATGAGGGTCGACCCCATAGTTGAACCATGTAACCCTTCTTCCTCTAATCTGGTGAGTGATCCCATGATTCTTGCCTTTTCCAACTGCACATTGACCCACTATATCCTTACAGTGCCATTTCCTGCAGCTCTTCAGTCAAACTCTAAGTATAAGAAGGAAGCCAATGAAGAGTCCATGATGGACACATTTAAGCAAGTAAAGGTCAAACTTCCTCTTTTAGATGCAATTAAGGAAGTTCCCACTTATGCAAAATTCCTCAAGGACCTATACACCCAAAAGTGCAAATATCAGGTGCACATTAACAAAAAGTCCGGTTAACCGAGTATGTAAGCTCCATTATGTTAGGTCACATCCCCCCAAATCTTAAGGACCCCGGCGTTGCCACCATCTCATGTGTGATTGGCGATTACACCATCGATAAGGCCCTTTTTGGATTTGGGAGCAAGCGTGAATCTACTTCCTTACTCGGTCTACCAACAATTTCGTCTAGGAGAGCTTAAGCCTACCTTGGTCACTTTGAGCTTCGTTGACCGATCCATTAAAAGGCCCAAGGTGTTGTTGAGGATGTCCTAATAAAGATCAATAAGTTCTATTTCTCAGTTTACTTCATTGTATTAGACATAGGACCAACCAACCCGACAAAAAATCATATCCCTGTTCTCCTAGGTCGACTATTCTTAGCCACCGCTAATGCATGTATCCAGTAGGACCGGCATCATGGATATATCCTTTGGCAACATTAAGCTTCGGCTAAATATTTTTTGTGCCTCCCAACACCCATCCTATGACATCCAATGTGTAGATGTAGATATGATCGAAGAGTGTGTTGAGGAAGTTACCCCCTCGATTCTTTTGAAGGATCCCGTTGAGGCTATGCTTCAGCTTGATCGCCCTTCCATATTCGGTCTAGAGGACCTGTATGAGTGTTTATGCCCCAGCCTCTGGACTAGAGAGAAGAGCTTGAAAAGCTAAGTTCAAAACTCTTCCTTTTCTTTCTAGCATTCCAATGCGATCTTCCATCGAGGCCCCACCATTGCTTGAGTTTAAGCCATGTATGAAGCGGGTGTGCATCGAACCCGACTGATTCTGATGTAAGCATTCATTACATTTGGCTGAAGACGGTAAACTTAGTGCTTCTGGGAGGTAACCCAAGTGTTTTTCTTGGTCTTTGTTTCTTTAGGTTATATATTGTAGGATGTGTTAGAGTCTAGAGTTGTTAGATTAGGTTTTAGTTTAGTGTCTCAGTTGACCTAAGTGCGACTAGGGCTTCCCTAGGTGCGACTAGGTCCACCTCTCATGGCCCTTAATTAGGGAAATATGGCTTTCTTCACAGAATAGGTTGACCAAGGCTCAACCATTAAGCATATCAGGTGCGACTAGGTCGACCATTCTAGCCCCTGAAGCCTCAAAATTCCAAACTTTTACAAAATAAGTCGACACTTGTGCGACTATCACTCCTACCTGGTGCGACCTGGTTGAGTATGTGTGTTCATATTGTTTGCAATGGTGTAGTCCCAAGAGGGAGGGAAAATTAGGTATTTAAAAATTTTAGGAAAATACTTAAACAATTTTAACAACGGTTTGAGCAAGTGATTTAAATATGCACATGCAATCAATATTCACAATAAATATAAACAAATAAAATTATGGTCAAATTAAAGAGATTAGGGATGAGAGAATAAAACCCAAATTTTGCAAGGTTCGTGTAACGCTCCAGAAAAGACTTGTGTTCCATAAGTTGGTTAAACAAGTCATCTGTACAGAGTATTGGGTACTTGTTCATAATTGTCACCTTACTTATTTCTCGATAATTGATATACATCCTCAACATCCCGTTTTCTTTTAACAAACAAAACCAGTGCTCTTCATGGTGACACATTGGGTCTAAGAATTCTTTATGCATTGACTCCTATAACTGATCCTTTAAATCTTTCCAATTTTATTGGAGTCTTAGAGATTGGTGCCGGGATATCTTCCAACTTTAGTTCCTCCTTCTAACACTTCCTTCACATAGGTTAGGTACCATTGAAATCTCTCTAGAGGTAGCCTCCTCGCTTGATCAGCTAACAACATCTGTGGCGAGGGCGCATGTACGACCCAAAAATCTATACTCCTACTCCCCTGGTGGTCTCAACACCACTTCCTTCTTATAACAGTCAATACTGGCATAACTGAAAGTTAGCCAGTCCCTCCTCAAAATCATGTAAAACTCATGCATATAAAAAACCGTTAGATTAGCAGGTAGCATCCTCCTTAGAATACTAATTGGATAATCTTTGAGAATCCTTCTACAACCTACCATAATACTTGTCGGTGTGACCACAAATAAATCTGTATTTAACAGCTAAGCTTCTATCATACGCAATTCGATATATTCTCAAGATATAGATGAGTGTGTTGCCCTGAAATCAAATAATACAACAACTTTATTTGACAACAATAATAAAATATTACCTGTCACCACATCATTTGTATTTTTTGCTTCTCCTAGTGTAAGATAATAGGCCCGCACAGGGCAGTGTTCCTCTGATGGCCATCTCGGGATGCCTGACTATCCCCCTGAAATTTTCTAATAGAGATTGCATTAATCGGGTGCGCACGACAGTCATGTGCAATGTGGTTGGGCCAACCACACAAATAACATACATTCGTCCCAGCCCAACATTCCCCCATATGTCTCCTTTTACACTTGGGACAAAGAGGGCGTAACGGATTACCCTGACTTGCTCGATTCCCCATCTAAGATCTTTGGCCCATATTATTTCCGTTCCTTTTCCATGAACTCTAATTTGTATTGGCTTGGAAACCAAAAGGCACGGGCCTCTTCCCCTGTCTCTGTACTCTTGTGCCCATCTGTTGACTTGCCTCTGCTATAGTGGCTTTATCCACCAGCTCTGAGAAATCCCGCACCTGCAAAACTGTCACCTGGTCATATATTTCTTGTCTAAGCCCCCTCTCAAACCTCTGCTCCTTTCTAAATTCATTAGGAATCATATATGGAGTGAAACAAGATAGCCCCGAGTCAAATTCAGAAGCTCCTCCATCTTAGCATCCTTGACGGAGGTGGGAAAGTATCAGTCAAATAAAATCTCTTTAAAACGGCCCCAAGTCAATGCTACGGGTACTGGCCTTTGTTCCTTCAAAAGTTTTACCACTAACCACCATCGCTCGACTTCACTCGTCATTTTGAATATAGGATAAAGAACTTTCTATTCATCAATTCAGCGTAGCACTGTCAGTATCTTCTCAATCTCTTGTACCCAATTGTCTGCAATAATTGCGTTGGCACTTTCTAAAAAAGCTAGGGTATTCATCTAAGTAAACTGCTCTATAGTTTAGCCTTTATCAGCAGGTGGGAAACCTTATCCCCTAAAGTTCTGTGCAATTTCCACCATGACCTACTGCACAACCCTACGCAGTACTAAATTTGAATCACTGCCACTCTTGCTAAATGCCTGCACATTACCACTACTACCAACATTTGCTTCGTTATTCCTTGGGTCCATCTTGAAAATAGGACAAAAAGCAATCTTAGAATTTCAATACCTTAATGTAACTGACCCAATTATCCAACTAAGAAAATAGTTAAACATCCATGTTTCCAAGGTAAGCCTTAACACATAACTCAGTCACAAAACCGTCGATGGTTTGTACCTATCACATTAAATCGTCAATGGTTTGGCCCAAATACCTTTACTATCCTCTTTCTCATATACCCTTAGTCATTTTAAGGACCAAACCCTGAATCCACATGAATTATGACCTATCCAACCAACTAACATCTCAAGTTCTAGTCCCTCTGCCTAGAAACAAAAACTGTTAAGGGTTTGCCATAATTTTCTTGAAACTGTCCTCTCAGGAAAATCTCAGAAGACCGTAAATGGATTTCTGCCTCCAAACTCAAAACCTAAAATTTCAACTTACTTTGAATACTCCATTTCACTATATATCCTTTTCCAAATCCACCATACAACACACAACCTATCCCATTTCCACTATCATCACCACTCATTCCTAGACTCTGGTAGTACTATCCATTTAAAGTCTACAGAACCTAGCAACCTAGGCTTTGATACCACAATTGTAACACCCCAAAAAATATCCGCTGATATAATAATAATTGTAATGCCCCAAAAATTTTGGCTATTTTTTTCCTTTTATTTAATAAACTCTGATACCACAGACTGTAAACAAAGTTAACCCAGACCCAAAAGGGGGTACCAGGGATAAACCTATCATAAATACATTCTAACTACGCAGTGGAAAACATTACACACCAAAATTTTATATGCAGTTCTAGAGTCTCTTAAATATACATATGAACTTCCCAAAATCCATCAGAAATCCCAGGGATTTTCAAACATAACCTAGACCCCAAAATAAATACATACCCTGTATTCCTAAAATTACTCCTCCACTATCTCGGAGCCCGCTCCGTGTGGCTAGCTAGATTACCTGAAATGTTTAAGATCCCTGGGGTGAGACACCTCTTAGTAAGACAAAATAAGTTATACCAGTGTGTGGCAGATGAGTTTTACACAAATAACATAACTGTTAATTTAATCTGTAACAAAAATAACAATTTAATACAAACACGTAGTACAACTCGCACCCACGCCATTTAAAATACACATTTTCTATTCGAACATACTTCTAGTTGTACTTCATTGTTTTTATTTCTAAAAATCTATGTATGTATATATATAATCATGAAAACTTCCCTGGATGGATAATTGTAATCATTAATTAACCCAGCATGATTAGGTTGTGCGGCCCGAGGGCTGGACTTAACCATGACTGACCTACCAGATTAAGTCAAACTATAACTCATTTGTAGTACAATTGGCTTGCTCAACCTGGTCCGGACTGCTAGGGAGCTACTCTACTCTTCATTGAGGCACAATCGACTGCCATCACCACACTCTATCTGAGATGTGTGGTTGCACTATCTACACTAAATTAGCTACGATACCGTGCTCTATGCTCTGTTCTTGCCCATCAGGGTTCTGATACGAAATAATATTATTTATGTATATTATTGTCTTACCATGATTCTGTATGAATGAAATACCATGATTCTGTAATAACTGTAATATCATGATTCTGTAATAACTATAGTATCATGGTTGTGTAATAACTGTAATACCATGATTCTGTAATAACTGTAATATCATGGTTCTGTAATAACTGTAATATCATGGTTCTGTAAATGCTATAAAATTCTGTATAAAAATTTTGTACTAAATCTAGTATTTCTCATGCCACACAATTTGAATAATGCTTATAATATTATATTCTGTATGGGAAAACTATATTTTACTACTGTATGGAAAAATTACATTTCTGTTGTATGAAAGTAATATATCATCTATAGGGTTTTTCATGCAACCCAAATTTTTGAATTTTCCCGAATATGCATATCATTTGAAAAATCATAAATTTCCCTACCCATAATTTCATATCCTGTAATACCCAAAAAATCATATACTAATATCTCATAATTTATACTATACTTTAACTAGTAAAATTGCTAAAATTAACTAGCATAACTTACTCCCCTTTCCTGTTTCGTGGAACTATGCCTGCAGGGAATTGAATACTATGTGGCGCCCGCACAAAGCCTATATCCATAAATCCTAATTCAATCAACTTAACCCTAGAATTAAAATCATATTCACATTTCCCCAGGCCAACACACTCCAAAACTAGCTAAACTGCAAAAATAACTAAAAATTCATCTCCTTTACCTTCGTCTTGGATTGGTGCCTGGAATGCCTAAATCGAAAATCTACTCTGATTAACTTGATGAGGGTCATTCCTAGGACCCTATAGTGGTGTCTGATTGTCGAGTCATGGCTAACTTCGAAGAGAAATCAAAGAGAGGAGAAGAGGGTTCCACTGCTGAGAGTGAAAGAGAGAGATATTTGATTTTTGGATTACAAAAATGGCTTGCAAGATTTGTTTTATTAAGCACTACTAGACAAAACCGTCGACGATTTTCTTAGGAGTCTATGAAACCATCGATGGTTTGGTCTTTAACCAAACCATTATTAAATGTTTTACCTTTTACCCAGCCACAGTAACTTGAAATCGTCGATGGTTTTCTGAGCTCCCACAAAACTGTCGATGGTTTGGTCTTTACCAAACCAAATTCCTCTTTTCTATAATTATTTTATTAATATTATTTCCCAGGTCTCTACAATAATATTCATAATAATAAATCATCATGACGTCTCTGATACCATACTTTTACATTCCCATCTCTTTATACCTCTTTTTTTTTTTTTTTTTTTTCCATTTCAATCATAACACATATATTTACGATAATATAAATACTACACTTGCCCATTCACTACCTGTGGAAGCAAAGATAAACCTATCCACAACTGTACATACCAGAGTACTCCCTCTCAACCATTACTATACCATTTCCTCAAACAGAACTATAACCCAAAGCTTAAAACATTATATACACAAATCCAGATTAACACTTACTTTATTTGTAATATCTACACCCCGTCACTGAGCTCCTAGGCCCGGTTACCTGGTGACCTTGAAATGTTGAAATATTAATAGGGTGAGACACCTCTTAGTAAAATGGAATAAATTAGTGCCAATGTGTGGCAATGAGTATATATATGTACGTATGATTCATTTATTAATTAACTTAAATGAAATAGAAATTTAAACTACACTCATACCTATACAATTTCATAGCACATATTCTTTTTCAGTTTATAACTCGGCTCAAAAGCCCTATTCATATAAATTGTAAGTTACATGATTTGTACACATATAAATCATTTGCTGAGATTGAGACATTTTGAATTTGTACCGCCGTCCCTCAATCTAGCCATTCATAATCAGTTCACAATTCGGCTTAACAACCTTATACATATAAAACCACAAGTTACATGATATATATACACATATAATTCATTCGCTGAGATTGAGGCATTTCGTACCACCATCCCCCCATCCAGCCATTTAAAATTAGTTCATAATTTGGCTCATAAGCCGTATGCATAAATCCACAAGTTGCATAATCTACACACATATTAACATTCACTGCATGATTGAGGCATTTCGTACCGCCGTCCCTCAATAAGCTATTCATACATTACACTTGCTAAGTTTGAGGAGCTTCATACCGCCGTCCCTCAAACCAGTCATTCATATCCATAACTTAACAAACGACAATATGTTTTGGTGAGCGTTTTCGTTGTGTGGTTTCATTCGCAAGTTTCGGTTATCCTAAGCGTAATTTGTGCATTATCGTTAAATATATATTTCATGGTTTAAGATTATATGTTTCATGTTTTATAATTTGTGTGATTTATGTTTTATAATTTGCGTATAAGGTGAGCGTTTCTAAATGTATTTGTAAGTGGTAGTAGTACATTGTCCAATCATTCACATGAATACATCACACTATCATACTCCAGCTTTTAATAAACTACTATCATTCCATTGTTCTGTATAGAATAATATCATACTGTAACTCTGTCATACAACTACTCTGCGTTAAACACTATCAAATCATTATTCTATATCCAACCCTGTCATATCATTTTGTTGTAATAAACATTGTCAAAACATTATTCTATATTAAACATTTTCATTTTATATCTCTATATAAAAACACGGTGATATCATTATTCTGCTTTAAACACCATCATATCATATCATATCAAGCTACCATATCTACCATACTCCCTACGTTCCCTGAGTTCGATATAAAACATACTTTGCCTTATATCATCATAAAATGACCTAACAGGCTTATTTATGCAATAACACAGTTATTTCTCATGTCACACAAAATAGATGATTATTTATATTATAATTTATGCACTGCCATATTTACATTCTGTGTTAATCTCATTGCCACACAATATGGGTATTACTTTACAATATAATATTCTGCCTGGGAAAAACATATTTTATTCACCTATTAATTAAATTCCATTATATCCCAAAAATTATGATATAATCAATTCCTTGTAGTTTAACTTAATTTCAAAATATTCCCAAAAATCTAATTTAATCAAATCCCTACAATTTGATTTAATTCCAAAATATTTCTAAAAATCTAATTTAATCAAATCCCTGCAGTTTAACTTAATTCCAAAATATTCCCAAAAATCTAAATTAATCAAATACCTGCAGTTTAACTTAGTTCCAAAATATTCCTAAAAATCTAATTTAATCAAATACCTGTGGTTTAACTTAATTCCAAAATATTCCCAAAAATCTAACTTAATCAAATACTTGCAGTTTAACTTAATTCCAAAATATTTTCAAAAATCTAATTTAATCAAATACATGCAGTTTAACTTGATTTCAAAATATTCCTAAAAATCTAATATGATCAAATCCCTACAATTTGATTTAATTCCAAAATATTTCCAAAATCATATACTCAAATTTAAACGGTTAAATTTCAAAAATAGACTGACCTAATTTATTCCCCTTACCTTAGCCTTGGAGTGGTGCCTAGGAAGCTCAAACCTAAAATTTGTTTCATTTAACTTGCTAAGGATCGAAGTCGGGACCTCGTGGTGGTGTTCGTTTTTCGATTCGATTTACGGGTGAGGAGAGATCTTAGAGAGAGAGAGAGAGAGAGAGAGAGAGAGAGAGAGAGAGAGAGAGAGTGATGGTGAGGAGAGAGAGGGTGTGGAGAGAACTGAGAGAGAGAGTTGCGTGAGAAATAATTGAGGGGTCTTCTGGATTCTTTGATTTCATTTGAAATCAATTTCTTAGGAAATGAATCTTTAACTTCCTGAGTAAGTATCTATATACATATATAATATGTATAATATCATTATTACATTATATATATATATATATCATATTATTTACTTAATTAATTCAATTTAATAATATTTAATTAATTAATAAATTAATTATTTTTTTTATTTTTCTTTTACTCTCCCATGCATATCATTTTTCGGGGTGTTATTGTAACGCCCCGACCCTTTAAGTGGGCCCGGAGTGCGACTAATCCATTTATTTACTTGCTAACCGATATTCTAATATCACTTATGCGGCGGAAAACATAAATATAATCTTCCAACAAACATAATAGCAGAGTTTTCTACTCATATCTATACACCATAATAAACCATGCATCCACTTGTATTCACATATATACATATCTCCAAAACATAATCTACACTTCCAGTATTAACAACCACCCATTTCTCAGAAGACTTAAAATATAAAACATAAAATATAAAATTTATACATTCCCAAAAGTATCATCAGAAATTATAACCTTTTTATTACTATATTCCAAAATGATATAACAACCTCGAGCCCTCAAAGCTCGATCTCGTGTAGGTCCTGGAAAATATAAGTTCATAGTCGAGTGAGACACATCTCAGTAAAGGAAGAAACAATATATAAAATAGTGTGTGACCAACATGAGGTTTGCATATAACATATTATTTATCATTTGCTAATCATTATCATAATTTTTGAAATCATTTTATAATCTTATTCAAATATATGCAAAGCATTTTACCCACGAGATTACTTAAGGATAGGGTTGATTACCCGCCCATACAAGTAACACCCCTCTGCTCTAATACATTAGACAACCCAAAGGTCACAGTTGAAGCATACCAAGGCACTCACCTTACTCAGTAAGCCCTCAAGTGATAGATTAATATCGTATTCACACAGTTCATACAAAGGTTTACTGGCGAAGGCTCCCAAGAATAGGGAAATCTATTCGCTCATACAAGTAGTTTCCCTTTGCCCTAACACATTATGCGGTTACTGCTACACCTGATACAACCAGGGTACTTGCCTTTCTCAACAAGCCCTCAGGTGAAGAATTTGCCTCACCCAAATGTAACATGTTCTACTAGCATAAATACTGATAATACCATAATACGTTATTCTATTTGTCATTATTCTATAATTCACATCTGTTCATGTTCTCAGCTTTGTCATTTTGTAACGTTTTGACTTTACGTGACTCTTTCCCATTTTACATTGTTCACATTTCACATTTCATTTCCGTTTCATTCATTTTCATTTTCATTTCATTTCATAACATACCCAGCATCTTTCAGCTATTTTACCCAGCATCTTTCAGCTGTTTTACCTAGCATCTTTCATCTGTTTTACCCAACATCTTTCAGCTGTTTTACCCAGTATCTTTTAGCTGTTTTACCCAGCATCTTTTAGTTATTTTACCTAACATCTTTCAGCTATTTTACCCAATATTTTTCAGCTGTTTTACCCAGCATCTTTCAACTATTTTTACTTAGCATCTTTCAACTGTTTTACCCAACATCTTTCAGCTGTTTTACCCAGTATCTTTCAGCTATTTTACATGGTTGCATTAACACTCACATGCAGCATATTTCATATAACATTTTCATACTCAGTTCATTTCCTGTATATCCTGCATCTTACACATATAACATATTTCCACACAAAATTCCTATTAACTCATGCCACACTATTTTGCAGTAAAATTCATACATATTTCCTGTAAAATAAACCAACCTACATTTAACATTTATATGCTAAAAAAATACCTTTCATTTCTTACATAATTTTCCTGAAAATATCTCTCACTTTTATTAGTTCAATTTCACATATACGTATCTAATAAAACAACCCTAAGCTCAAAAAACATAATTTAAATGGTTGGCATTTTAAACTCATACCGAAACACATACGCGTATATATAACACAATTCATTTTTCATTAAATTCATAAAAAATTTGGTTTAATATATATTTTTTCTCTTACCTAATTTCTTGAACTACACCAACAGGGACCTCGAAAAGATATCTGCGGTGCTCACCCGAGCCCTAAAATAAAAATCCTAGTTCCATTAAATCAACCCTAAATAAATACTATTTTAATATTTCATAAGCCCATAAATTCCAAATAAATAATTATACCTTCAAATATAACCAATTTACTTATTTTCCTAAATTCCACTCTCGCTTTGGAGTGGGGCTTAGGAAACCCAAATTGGAAATTTACTCCAGCCAAAATGACGACAATCGCGACTAGGACCCTATGGTGGTGCTCGATCATCGATTTAACGGTAGATTTAAAGAGAAATTAAGAAAATAGGAAAAAATTGCCTTACCCCAAGAATGGTGCTTACGCTGTTTCCACGACAAATCCGCTCCAATAGAAATGTCGGTGGCAGAGTTAGGAACCCAACATACCTTCCATTTCCCAATCGCCAAATATCCGTTGAGAAATGAAGAGAGAAAGAGATGGAGATAGAGGAAGACGTTTAAAGTTCAGTGGGGGGGGGAAGCGGCCTTCTCAGGTTCTGCAATTAAAATCTAATTGATCCTAAAGCTTCCAACTTCAGGATCCTTTACTTAATTTTATATTATAATAATATATTATTATGTTATATTATATAATTTAATTAATGATTACTATTATTATTTAAGTAATTATTTAATTTAATATATTTTAATTTTAAATTTTATTTTATTATTTATTTTTTTTATCTTTATTTTTTTTTGGAATCACTACAGTTGTTGTTCGACTATACCCGCCTATGTCCTTGTCTCAAGAAAACCATTTGAGGATTTCACTATCCACTCCTTTCAATAGGGGAAGTCACCTCCCTCCTTCACTCGACGGAGAAGCCTTTACAATTCCTCTTTGTAGACGGAGATACGTCTCCAAGCAATATCCCCCTACTTGGCATGATTCACACTCAAATCATCGTTTGTAGAAAGAAAAAATAGAAGTTATACAATGAATGCTCCTTTATTGAGTGAATGAGTACACTTGAAACAAAAATATAATACACTCCCAAATGAATATGAATGAAACTCAAAGGAGACTCTAGAAGGTGAGCACTTGAACGATGAACAAAAAAATTGCAAAGTACTTGTGAAATATTTTCAACTAAAGATAAAAAACTTGGATTTTTATGATGGATATTTCTCTTCTTCTTCTTATGAAAACAAGTTAAAGACCTTGTATTTATAGCCAAGAGATCTACTAGCCATTTTATGACCATTGGGGGTTGAAAATAATTCTTTATTTTGAAAACCAGTCTTTTTTGGCCGTTACGTTGCTTTTCCCGAGAGGTCCAGTCGACTAGGCAAAGGGTTTGGACGACTCGATTCTAGGTTTTCTGCTACGGAAACCCTTCAATATTTTGGGTCTAACATTTTCTAGAAAACTCCAAATGGGGCGTTCTTGGTATCAAAAGAAATATGCTCATCAATGCACCGACAGAAACATGAAGGGAATTTTGAAAAACCTATTTTGGGGATTTTCATTCCAAAAATGATTTTTACACTTGAAATAATTTTTCCACATTTGTAAAATGATTTTCAACACTTTAAAACAATTTTTGCACATCTTAAAAATGATTTTCCATGAAATATAGAGTACCTAGGGTCCAATTAAGGTCATCTATGAGTTTCTTTACATAATCAATGAAAGTGTACTTACATAGGTCTTATTTGCAAAATACATGAAATAAGTTATTTAAATTCTTCAAGCTTGGACTTCATGAGCTCCATGAATATCTTCATAATTTTCAAGCTTGATCTTAATATACTCTGTGTTTATAGCCAGATATCATCGTCTTGTACACTTCATGGCTTTACAATTTGCATCTTTTATTGACTTTAGTACCTTATTACCTATGTACATAGTAGTACAATTAGATGCTTTGGTTTGTCATTATCAAAACGAGATGAGACCAAGAAAAGCTAACAATCTCCCTCTTTTTGATGATGACAAAAAAAGAGCAAAATGAGGTAGCCTTGACAAGGCTCCCCCTGTAGTGACCCAGAGGAATTATAATATTTTGAAAAAAAAAAGGAAGGGAGAAAAGGAAATTAAAAAGGGGGTAACAGGTCTTCACGTTTGTCGACGACGCGACGTATTGGGCTCGTCAACGAGTGTACTCTTCGTCAACGAGAAAATACCGAGAGGGGTTTTGGGTGATTCTGAATCTTGTCAACGAGGGGAGAGTTCGTCGACGAGTTGTCTTCATGACCTCATCGATGAGGTGACATGGCTCGACGACAAAGGCTAGTGTATAAATAGTGATTAACGTGATTTTTAGCTTAATTTGGCCGCAGAATCTCTCTCTCTCACACTCTCTTCGATTCCCCTCACTTCTCTTTAGCTTTCTGGGTCCGTTCTTTGCCGAATCAACTATCTGAAGCCACCATGACAGTCTTGGGGAAGTTTTCTGCATATCTGTTGGAGTGGATCGTTGGTGGGGCTAGTTCGGAATCCGTCTCAAATCTAGGGTAAGACTTTCTACTCAGTATTTGACTGCTTAACAGTTGTAAAAAGCGTAGTGCGCCTAGAAATACCGAAGTTTAGTTTTGGGGAATTTCATTTTTAGGGTGTTGAATGGGAAACCCTGCGGGTGCAGGACTGCTTATTTTAGGGGCTTTTTTCAGGAATCAAGTAAGGGGATAAACTAAACTAGTTATTTTATGAAAATGTATGTATGTTATTACAACATCTAATTTCAGGAAAATAAATATATTTATATATGTTTATGTTTGGAAAATATTATTGTAAAAGATGATATATTTAAATATGTATGAAACCTATTTCGTGTGGCCTGAGTAGAATTTATAATGAAATACTCTTTTCTGGGAATATGATAAAGATATGGATTTTTATACTGAAAAATCGGCATACGGGCCGTGCTATGGATATGATTTTTCGGTGTACGAGTCGTGCTATGTATATGATTTGCCAGCGTATGGGCTGTGCTATGTATATGATTTGCCGGCGTATGGGCGGTGCTATGGATATGATTTGTGGGTGAACGGGCCGAGCTATGAATATGATGTGCCGGCGTACAGGCCGAGCTATAGATAAGATATGCCAGTGTACGGGCCGAGCTATGGTAAAATTTGAAATGTCGGCGTACGAGCCGATAATTTTCATGATGTATATAAATATGCAAAATGATGTGATGATTAAATTGGTAAATATTAGTATGAAATATCTACGTATCACAGTTTGATTATATGCTATATGGTATCAGAACATGGTTGACTTGGTCTACGCTAGCACTTGCACGGTACCGCTGCTATGTGTTCATGATTCATTATGATATTTGTGTTAACGCTGTTGTACGGAGTAGCGTGAGGTTGGATGGTTGATGTGGTTTTAAGAAGTGTGAGCGCCCTTGGTGTACGGACCAAGTCTGGCAGACCCATCGAACTTACAGACTGTACTTTTGACTTGGTAGTGGTCGGCCAACCATTGTCAGGTCCCGCCTTTGGGCCACACAACCCAGTCATGTGGGGGTAATACATGACAACAGCCAACTAACCTACCAGGGTTGTTTTCGTATTATATTTATATGAGATGAATTATGCTATGAGAATCGTGTATGTTCTGCTATGCATTGATTATACATGTTTTTCCCAGAAATGAGATATACAGTTTTATTGGTTATGTTTATGTAAATGATTATATATACATACATACATACATATATATATCATTGAAATGCTCATGTTGTCACGCACTAGTATTAGTTTATTTCCTTTACTGAGAGGTGTCTTACCCCGAATTTCATAAACATTTCAGGAGCTTCTGATATAAGAGCGGATAAAGCTCCGCTGAGATAGTACTGTTGATTTGCCTTCTCTGAAGGGTAAGTTTTGGTGGGGACGGTTGGATTTGGGGGGAAATGTCCCTAGGACTTTCTTTTTGGGATGTGTATATAAATATTATGGATGTAGTAACTCTGGTATTATGATGGATCGTATTGTGTATGGTGTTATGAGTTATTATGATTTTTGTGTTTCCTGCTACTTAGACTTCCGTTTGTGTTTCTATTATATCTCTGGTACCCAAAGGTTCAGGTTGATTATGATCTACTAGATTTATTATACAAATTTTGTATTATTTTTAAGGAAAAGGAAAAAAAATGTGGAAATTAAGCAGGTCGTTACAGTTTCGTATCAGAGCCTAGGTTGCTAGGTTCTGTAGACTTTAGAATGCAGCAGAAACAATACCAGAGTATAAGAAAAGATTTAAGGATTTGTTCTACTGGCTAGAGACAAGACTTCCGTGGTGGTTTCCGTGTTTTTCAGGAAAATCATAGTAAACTATTGATTGGTTCTGTTCCTAGAATGTAGGACTGGGGTTAGAAATAAGCTGAGAGTGTTGAGATAAAAGGTTAAGGTAAGTGGGTAAATTATAAGGATAGGATTATTGAGTTGCAATTGTTATTTTTCAGGATGGATCCAGGAGGAGGTAGTGCCCATGTGAGTGGCAGTGATGGAGCAGGGCCATTAGGTGCAGGCGAGATAGACTCTGACGCGGTATTACGTAGCGTGGCTCAGTAGGTTATGGTTGAGATTGCTAGGAGCTTGAGGGAGCAAGGTGGTCCATCGGTGGGCCATAGGTGCACTATCGAGAAGTTTACGAAGATGAATCCTCTGCCTTTTCGGGAGGAGTCGATCCTGCAGCCGTTGAGAGCTGGATGTAGGAGATTGATAAAGTCTTGGTCGTATTGTAGTGTACTGAAGAACAAAGGGTTCTCTTCACCATCTATAGACTGATAGGAGAGGTCGAGGGATGGTGGACTGCTGTGAGGCTTTTGGAGCAGTAGAGGACTATGCTGATAGCCATGACTTGGGATCGGTTTAGGGAATTGTTCTTTGATAGATATTTTTTAACTACTGTTAGGGAGGCTAAAGTGGAGGAGTTCCTGAGTCTGAAGCAGGGATAGTTATTAGTCTAGCAGTATGCGGTGAATTTATTAAGCTTTCTCACTTCACTTCGTATATTGTACCTGATGAAGTGAAAAAGGTGAGGCAGTTTGAGAGAGGATTGAGGCGGAGTGTATTCAAGCAGGTGGTAGTGCTATAGATCTAGGATTTGGTTAAGCTAGTCGATAGAGCAGCCTTGGCAGAGGTTGGTGAGCGTTTGGATGTAGAGGAGCAAGGATAAAGGAAGAGATCTGCATCTTTGGTCTAGCAGCAGGGTCCTAGATAAGGTCAGTGGAGGAGAGGAAACCATGGAAGAAGACGAAGCTAGGAGACTGGAGGTCGCGAGGTGGTGCAGGGTCCTCCAGTTTGTTATACTTGTGGTAGAAGACATAGGGGAAAGTGTCGAGCAGGTGGTGTGGTCTACTATCATTATAGTAAACCGGGACATATGGTGGAAGACTGCACTATACCACCAGATGCAACTCCAGCTCCCAGACTATACTAGAGAGGTTATCAGACGCCACGTGGGGGCTAGCAGAGGAATACGGTTCTAGCCAGAGTGTTCGCTCTAACGCCGGGTGATGCTAAGACGGCAGACGACGTGGTGACAGGTATGGTTAGTATGCTTTCTTTTAAAGTTATTGCATTGTTTGATTCAGGAGCCACACACTCGTTTGTGTCTTTGGGGTGCGTTAGACTATGTGGGGTAGAAATACATTTGTTGAATACTGAACTGTTGGTATCTACATCAACTGGGTCGGCAATGAGGTGTAGTAGGGTGCTCTGGGGTTGGTCAGTTGATATTCAAGAGGAAATTCTGTCTATTGATCTGATAGTGTTAGACATACGATGTAATCTTTGGCATGGATTGGCTAGTAGCTAATTTTTCCAACATAGCTTGCTATTCACGATAAGTGATATTCAGACCTTCGGGACGAGTGGAATTCAAGTTCGTAGGGTCGCGACTGCAATCCCTGCCTCAGTTAGTTTCAGCTACCCAGGCCAAGACACTTCTGCTGAGTGGTTGTCAAGGGTTTGTGGCAGTTGTAAAGGAAATGTCAGAGAATGAATTGAAACTTGCTAGCATGCCTATAGTAAAAGAATTTACATATGTTTTCCCAGATCGTGAGGTAGATTTCCATATTGATCTATTTTCAGGTACAACACCGATTTCTAAAGTACCTTACCGGATGACGCCAGCGATGTTAGCAGAATTGAAGAATCAGTTGCAGTATTTACTTAATAAGGGTTTTATACGACCTAGTGTATCTATGTGAGGAGCTCCAGTTCTATTTGTGAAGAAGAAAGATGGGTCTATGAGGATGTGTATAGATTATAGGGAGATTAATAAAGTGACAATCAAGAATAAATATCCTCTACCCAATATAGATGATTTGTTTGACTAGCTCCAGGATATACGGGTGTATTCGAAGATTGACCTTAGATATGGTTATCATCAAGTGAAAGTGAAAGCAGAAGACGACTCGAAGACGGCCTTTAGGACCAGGTACGGGGATTACGAGTTCCTTGTTATGTCATTTGGTCTGACGAATGCTCCTACTATATTTATGGATTTGATGAATAGGATTTTTCATCCATATTTAGATCAGTTTGTTGTTGTTTTTATTAATGATGTATTGGTCTATTCGAGGAGCTATGAGGAGCATGAGACACACTTGAGGCAGGTTCTACAGACACTATGGGAAAAGAAGTTGTACGCCAAGTTCAGTAAATGTGAATTCTGGCTTGAGAAGGCTGTGTTCTTGGGGCATGTTATATCTGGAGATGCTATTTCTGTGGATCCTAGTAAGATTGAGGTGATAGTGAATTGGGCTAGACCAAGGAACATCCAGGAGATCAAGAGTTTCTTGGGGTTAGCTGGTTATTATCGTCGTTTCGTTGAGAGATTCTCAGCTTTATCAGGGCCTCTTACACGATTGACTAGGAAGAATGCTAGATTTGAATGGGACGATAGCTGCGAGCAGAGTTTTCAAGAGTTAAAGCAAAGGCTAGTCACAACGCTGGTGCTGATCATCTAGTCAGGGGGTGAGGGTTATACAATCTACAGTGATGCATCTTTGAAGGGACTTGGCTGTGTATTGATGCAACATGGCGGGGTGGTGGCGTATACGTCCAGATAGTTGAAAGAGTATGAAAATAATTACCTTACCCATGATCTTGAATTAGCTGCAGTAGTACACACATTGAAGATTTGGAGGCATTACCTGTATGGCGAGCGGTGTGAGATTTTCTCCAACCATAAAAGTTTAAAGTACTTTTTCACTAAGAGGGAACTGAATATAAGGCAAAGAAGGTGGTTGGAGCTTATTATAGATTTTGATTGCACTATCAATTACCACCCAGGGAAGACTAACGTGGTAGCTGATGCGTTGAGCAGGAAATCTAGGGAATCAGTGTTTGCGGCTATGGAGATCCAGTATCTGATCATAATGGATCTGGAAAGACTTGACATTTAATTAGTTGACAATGGTTCTCAAGCTCACATTTCCAGCTTAGTAGTGCAACCTACTTTACAGGATAGGATTAAAGCTGCTCAGAGAGAAGACCCAGAATTTGTAGAGGTGATGGATAGAGTGTATAGTGGTCAGGAGGAGGAATTCAATGTTGCAGATGACAGAGCTTTGCGGTTCCATTCCAAGTTATGTGTTCCTACCGATGCTGACATTAGAAAGACAATTTGAAAGGAAGCTCACAGATCTTTGTATACAGTTCATCCTAGAAGTATGAAGATGTATAGGGATCTGCGAGAGTCGTACTGGTGGAGTGGTATGAAGAAAAAGATCACTGAGTATGTAGTGCAATGTTTGGCATGCCAGCAGGTAAGGGCTGAGCACCAGAGGCCGGCAGGTCAGTTGCAGCCATTATTTATCCCAGAGTGAAAGTGGGATCATATATCCATGGATTTCATGTTAGGATTGCCGATGGCGTTACATGGCCATAATGCGATTTGGGTGATTGTAGATGATTGACTAAGACTACCCACTTTTTACCTATCAAGATCAGCTACTCCCTCAACCGTTTAGCGGAGATCTACATTTAGGAGATAGTTCGTTCTCATGGGGTGTTAGTATCGATTGTGTCAGATCGAGACCCGCATTTTACGTCACATTTCTAGAGGAGCTTACAGGAAGCTCTAGGGTCTCAATTATCATTTAGCACGACATTCCATCCTTAGTCAGATTAGCAAAATGAGAGGACGATACAGATATTAGAGGATATGCTCCAAGCGTGCGTATTGGATTTTGGGGGTTGTTGGAATCAGTTCATGCAGTTGGTAGAGTTTGTGTTTAATAACAGTTATCAGACCATTATTGGCATAGCTCCGTTTGAGGCTCTTTATGGTAGAAAATGTCGTTCTCATTTATTTTGAGATGAAGTGGGTGAGCAGCGACTTATGGGACTAGAGCTTGTGCAGTAGGCGTACAATAAGGTTCGACTCATTAGAGAGAGAATCAGTGCAGTTCAGAGCCGACTGAAGAGTTATGCTGATAATTGTCGCAGGAATCTGAAGTTTAATGTTGGTAATCATGTATTTTTGAAAATAGCTCCGTTGTAAGGGGTTATGCGATTTGGAAAGAAGGGTAAACGTAGCCCTAGGTTTGTTGGTCCATTTGAGATTCTAGATAAAGTGGGACCGGTGGCCTATAGGCTAGCTTTGTCACCTACATTATCCAGGATGCACGACGTATTCCACATTTTTATGTTGAGAAAATACGTCCCAGATCCTTCTCATATCATCAGTTATGGTGAATTAGAACTCAGTGATTCACTAGTGTATGAGGAGGTACCAGTACAAATTATGGATAGGAAAGTATAGAAGTTACGTAATAAGAAGATTCCTTTAGTAAGAGTTTTGTGTGGGAATCATGCAGTGGAAGAGGCTTCTTGGGAGTCCAAGGAGCAGATGGAACATAAGTATTTGCATTTATTCTAAGAGATTTGACAAATAAATGTAAGTAAATAAATAATATTTCTTTTGCAGGTACATGTAAAGTTTAGTTAGTAAGTAGTCTTTTAGTTTTGGAAGAATTTTATTTTGTTTATATAATCGCACAGGACTCGGAATGTAACCACGGTATTCCTCCACCATGAAGGTAAGTAATAAAATAAGTAGACCCCTTTTCTTGTAATGCATGATGAGTTACGTGAAAATTAATTTCGAGGACAAAATTTTATAAAGAGGGGAGAATGTAGTGACCGAGAGGAATTATAATATTTTGATAATAAAAGGAAGGGAGAAAAGGAAATTAAAAAGGGGGTAACAGGCGAAGCATTCGTCGACGCGACGTATTGGGGTCATCGATGAGTGTACTCTTCATCGATGAGAAAATACTGAGAGGGGTTTTGGGTGATTCTGAATTTCATCGACGAGGGGAGAGTTAGTTGATGAGTTGTCTTCATGACCTCGTCGACAAGATGACGTGGCTCGTCGACGAAGACCAGTGTATAAATAGTGATTAACGTGATTTTTCAGCTTAATTTGGCCTTAGAATCTCTATCTCTCTCTCTCTCACTCTCTTCGATTCCCCTCTCTCTAGCTTTCTGGGTCCGTTCTTCGCCAAATCAATGATTCGAAGCCACCACGACACTCCTGGGGAAGTTCTTTGTATATCTTCTGGAGTGGATCGTTGGTGGGGCTTGTTCATAATCCATCACAAATCTAGGGTAAGACTTTCTACTCAATATTTGACTTCTTAATAGTTGTAGAAAGCGTAGTACGCGTAGAAATACTGAAGTTTCGTTCTGGGGAATGTCATTTTTAGGGTGTTGAACGGGAAACCTTACGGGTGCATGACTGCTTATTTTAGGGGCTTTTTTCAGGAATTAGGTAAGGGGATAGACTAAGCTAATTATTTTATGAAAATGTATGTATGTTATTATAGCATCTAATTTCAGGAAAATAAATATATTTATATATGTTTATGTTTGGGAAATACTACTGTAAAAGATGATATGTTTAAATATGTATGAAACTTATTTCGTGTGGCATGAGTATAATTTATAATGAAATACTGTTTTCCGGGAATATAATAAAGATATGGATTTTTATACTGAAAAATCAGTGTACGAACTGTGCTATGAATATGATTTGCCGGCGTACTGGCTGTGCTATTGATATGATTTTTTGGCGTACAGGCCGAATTATGGATATGATGTGCCAACGTACAGGTCGAGCTATGGATATGATGTGCTAGCATACGGGCTGAGCTATGGAAAAATATGAAATGCCGGCGTATGGGCTGATGATTTTCACGATGTATATAAATATGCAAAATGATGTGATGATTAACTTGGCGAATAATAGTATGAAATATCCATGTATCACAGTTTGATTATATGCTATGTGGTATCAAAACCTGGTTGGCTTGGTCTAGGCTAGCACTTACACGGTACCACTACTATGTGTTTGTGATTCATTATGATATTTGTGTTAACGCTGCTGTACGGAGTAGCGTGAGGTTGGATGATCGATGTGGTTTTATAAAGTGTGAGCGCCCCTGGTGTACGGACCATGTCTAGTAGACCCATCGGACTTACAGACTGTATTTTTGACTTGGTAGTGGTCGGCCAACCATTGTCAAGTCCAGCCTTCGGGCCACACAACCCAGTCATGTGGGGGTAATACATGACAACAGCCAGCTAACCTACCAAGATTGTTTTCGTATTATATTTATATGAGATGAATTATGCTATGAGAATCCTGTATGTTTTGTTATGCTTTGATTATACATGTTTTTCCCAGAAATGAGATATGTAGTTTTACTGGTTATGTTTATGTAAATGATTATATATATATATATGTCATTGAAATGCTCATGTTGCCACACACTAGTATTAGTTTATTTCCCTTACTGAGAGGTGTCTCACCCCGAATTTCATAAACATTTCAGGAGCCCCTAATAGGAGAGTAGATAAAGCTCCTCTGAGATAGTATTGTTGATCTGCCCTCTTTGAAGGGTAAGTTTTGGTGGGGATGGTTGGATTTGGTGGGAAATATCCCTAGGACTTTCCTTTTATGATGTGTATATAAATATAATGGATGTAGTAACTCTGGTGGTGTTATGAGTTATTATGATTTTTGTGTTTCCTACTGCTTAGGCTTTGGTTTGTGTTTCTGTTATATCCCTAGTACCCACGGGTTCAGGTTGATTATGATCTACTAGATTTATTATATAGATTTGGTATTATTTTGAAGGAAAAGGGAAAAAAAAGTGGAAATTAAGCAAGTCGTTACACCCCCTCACAATATACATAAACATAAAGATAAACAATATAAAACATGTTAGGCATATTGAGATAAAGATTTAGAATTCAAGTTATAGTTGTTTAAGCTCAAATTTAACCAGCTTTCAAAATGTATTTTGCTTATTAATTTCCCCAAATTTAACCATCATAGTTTTCCGCTTTTGATTTAGAATTCAAAAGTATCTTGGACTAAGTTTTGCATTTTGATAAAAAATGCTCCCTCCTTTGACATCAGCAAATGGTTCAACTGAAATCAGCATACAAGTATATTTTTACATTTTGCTCAAAAAATTCTACCACTTTTGTCACCGACAAAAGGTGTTATCTAAACATAATATCTTCAAAAATTACAGTATGACTTTAGAAGAATTTTCAAATATATCTTGTATATTTAGACAATTGATTTTCCATCTTTCGGCTAGAATTTTCCTTCTTTTGATATTATTAATAGATAAGAATTTTTTTTTTTTGTTCTAATGACTTTTCTTGCCATAAAAATTCCCATTTTATTATAAACTTTGCTCCTTTTGACATCATCAAAAGGTGCTAGAAACTACGCTTGCTATATACTTTAAAAATCTCCTCCTTCTAACATTAAGGCTAGCTTATATGAAATGAATTCATTTTCCTTGTAAGCATTTAAAATTAATATAGATCGAGTCTTTTTTACACTTCAACCAGAATAAGCAACCATATAGATCATAAACGACTCAGAAAACTCAATATTTAGTCATATATGGTGTCCATGAATTCTTAAAATCAATTCACATCTAGTCTTTAATCCATAGAAAATAGATATGATGTGCATGATTTTCAGAAGAGGCTTAACACACAAGAAAAAATATATATGATGCATATGAATCCACAAGAAAGTCAATTTAAACTTTTTCTCCTAAGATTGAGCTTATGCTCCCCTGTATGTTCTTTGCACACATATATGCATTTTTTTTTATCAAGGATGAAGTTCATGTATTCATCCATCATTCAGCATCGTGCATAATAAAATTCAACCAATATGCAGCATCCTATTCAACTATTCAGCATACAACTCCCATCATGACAATATCCATTCGTATATTGCCCAACCAACATGCAATAGTTTTTATATCATTGTCATCCAGCATATAGTCACCTGCATATAACATGCTAACCAGCATGCAATAGCCAGAAAAACCATACTCAATCAGCATGCAATAATTATGTAGTAACCAACATTAACTATCCAACATGCAATATTATTCATAAAAATGATCTGCATCCAGCATATAGGAGCTATAAGTATTCAATAGTGATAGTACATACACAATGTTTTGCATCCAACATACAGAAGCTTTTCATATCAATATTCAATAGTGACAATAAACATGCAATAGTATGCATCCACCATGCAGAAGCTATGAGTATTCAACATTCATATATCAAGCATGCAGAAGCTTTCCTATTCCTATCTAACCAGCATGCAGAGGCTTACATTAACCATTTAATCAGCATGCAGTACTCAATAGGCAGTATCCATCAACATGCGTCATCCATGAAATTAAAATTCAATTATCATGCAAAAATTCTTCCACCAACCATATTTCATCAGCGTTACCATTCTCAAAGTTCATTCACAAAGCATAATATATATATATATGCACACACACACACACACAATAATAGCAAATTGTTTTTGAAAAACATTCAAATGATATATATATATATATATATATATATACACACACACACACACACACAATAATAGCAAATTGTTTTTGAAAAACATTCAAATGATAAGCTCTCCCCCTCAATATTAGCTGGTTCTTAATCAGCATAACATTCCCAGTATACAAAACATAATTTTGTCAATATAAGTATCAACTAGCATCACATCAACACAACCATTCACATGATTATAATAAACTATGTATATTAAAAACTGAAGTTATATATGATTAAACAGAATGTTTTCAGAACGAAATATATTCATAAGTTCTCCCCTAAACTTAATTTATCCTTCAATCTAGTCTTTATAGGCTGCAGCTTCTCCTTAAGATTAAGTTCTCATTCTTTTTGCATTTTGCTTTACTATCTCCCCCCTTTTGATCTTAGATCATTCATTCTGCATTTTTGTTTAAAATTATCCCCCTTTTTATCTCAAAATAAGATTTCTATTTTTCAAAATTTCATATAAGAACTCTATTTAGCATAACTCACTTTTGCTTTAAGTTCTCCCCTATCATTAACAAAGAGTTTAATTCTCCCAGCTCATTTGCCTAATTTCGTCAATTAAAAATTTGAATGTTCACACAAGTAAGAAATTTTACCACTTGAGTAGCATCCATTTGATAAAACTTAAAATCCTTATAGGATGCGAAGACAATATCACATGCAAATGACTTTTCAATTTAGCTACTGGTGCATAGGTTTCTTTGGAATTGATACATTCTTCTCGATTGAAACCTAGTGTAACCAACTTAACTTGGTTGTGGACAACAATGCCATTTTAATAATGCAAAACTCTAATAGATTGAATATGGGTTAAGAGCTTATAAGGGAATATGAATAAATACTCTTATATAAAGAATAACTTAATAATTAAATCAATAAGAGTATTCAGAAGAGATTTTTCTTTTAAACTCAATCATATGTTGTGAAAGCTAAAATCCAAATTGCATTTCACAAACACTTTGAAGTTCATGGTAGAGTAGGTGTTTCTTAGATAAGCATGGATTTTCATTTAGAGATCCTAACATTGCATTTTTATAATATATATATATATAAAGATTTTTCTTGTGATATGAGAGTAGGATGATTACATATGCTTTTTCATAGAAGAGTAAGGATCTACCCTATGTAAATATTTACTAAGTATTTGATCCTTAGGGTGGTCCTATGTTAAGATAACCTCTTTCTGAATTGCTTTGGTATTGCTTTCCTGATTAGCGTCCAAATGATGAGTTATGTATTCCTTGGTAGAGGATGCTCATTAGGTCGAGTATAGCCTAAGAGCTATTTTTCAATTTAGACGTAATTCCAAAGTAATGATAAGTAGAAATTTTCAAAATAAGCATAATATTTTCATGCTTGTGGATTAAGCATGATAAGTATGTTCTAACTATTTTGGTAATGAGCATTTAAGAGTATACGAATCTTTCTTAAACAATGCTCTTGGTGAGAGGTGACTTTTTCTCTTGATTTACTGCTATTGGACGGTACCCTTTAAATATGTTCACAATTTTGCGCAAGGATACGAAATTATGAAAGGATAATTCTTTACTAAATATGATCGATGTTTTGTAAAGTGTTCCTATGGAAGAGAAGGTTTTGCAATAAATAGGGAATTTTTCACAGATTAAGCACAGAGGGAATATTTTATTTTGACTTGAATCCCTTTTTGGATGCTTCTAATTTGATCATTTAAATAAGCACTAGTAGATTAAAAATTGATGATAATCAGTGCTTATGACTAGGTTTGAGAAGGTTTCACTAATAGAGTTTGACAACCTGAATTATAAGTGATGACCGATTTTTCATTTTTAAATTTTGATTAAACATTAAAGTTCCAAAATGAGTTTAGGGTTGGATGGTATACAGTACTTATGATGTTATGATTAACTTCCCTAAATCTCAATTCTATTTGATGGACAAAATATGCTATACTATATATATTCATATTTAAGCATATATAGAGCATTAAGAATTATCTAACTAAGAAAGACACATGTGTCTATCAGAAGTGGATTTTCTAGAGCATGCTTCTAAGATTTTATTTAATTGTAGATGATCTATGTTTTCATTTCAGAAATACAAGATAAAAAAAAAATATTTCTATTATAATCCTTAAATAGGCTAGTGAAGGATCCATCGAAAGCTTAAAATCCCAAGAAGGATGATCAAATGAAACTTAAGGCATTGATTCCAAGAGGATCTATGAAAGCTTGAAGAATATGAGAGCATGGATATTAAAGAGAAAGCTCAAAGTATATTAAAGCTTGAAGACAAGATGGAGCCAAAGGAAGCGTGAAGACTTAAGTGTTTAGAATGTCAAATATCCTAAGAAGTCTTAATGTAAGTGCTTCATGTTTAAATATCTTATGAAATATGTTGAAACTCTTTAGGATGCAATTAAGACTTAGAGATTAGTTTTTGAAAACTTTGGAAAATGATTTTGAAAAGTTAAAATTGAGTTTTTAAAATAACAAGGATTTAAAATCTTTTTTAAAAAAATGAAAGGTTTGGAAAAATGGACTACTCAACCGACTGACCAGATTGCACTATGGTTCCTCAGCTGTCTGACCTTCCATAACATTTTAAAATCTTTAACTGAACTTTTCAGCCGACTGACAAGATTGAAGTATGTTCAGTTAGCCGACTAACATGGGGACTGTCCAGCTGACTGACTTGCACAAAAAAAACCCAGTCGAGTGACTCTGCTGACTGACCTACGGAGATTTGAAATTTGAACTTCAATGGGAAAATTTTGAAAAATTAGGTTTTCAAAGTTAAATGTTGGGGGACACACCAAGCAACTAGGGCAACAAGGAAAGACACTCAAAAAACTCTATAAATTCTCCTTTAACCCATTGAATTAGTAAACCAAGCATTATAATCAACATTCAAGCCTTCAAGTTAAAATCTCTTCAAAAGCTCTCTCTTGCTCATCTATTTTGCTGAAGAATACTGAAGTGCTGATCCATCCTAATATGTTTTTACTGCTGATCCTTATCCTAAGAAGGAATCTTGGTGAATTCTATACTTGAGCTTCATCTTATTTCATCTTGATATTTAAATTTTGAAGAATACAATGCTGAAATTGTACTAATCTACTCTTTGAGAGAGTGTTCTTGTATGCAACGATTATCTTGTATTCTTACAGTGTTTTTGACGATTCCACGTTGTTGCATCGTTGCCCAAGCATGGGGTATCGCTTGGAGAGGCTTTGTTCTAGCTTAGTGAAGAAGTATTTGAGCGTGGGATTTGCTTGTAACGGTTTTGTTTCGCCCGGAAAGGAACAGGTATAGTGAAATCCTTAGGTGGTTTGCCTAAGGTGAGGACGTAGACTAGGGATAAGCCGAACCTCGTAAAAACCCTGGTCTCCTTCTCTTTCCCTTACTCTCTTTATTTTTTAGCATACCTATAAACTGCGTGGATAATTTAGTTTCTTAATCATAAAAACTACGTGGATTGGATTTTAAATAAACTAAAGATTAATTTGGTTTTGGGATTGCGGAAATTGAAAGGGAGTACGTTGGTTGATTAATACCTTTGTGAAAACCTCAAAGGGAGTACGTTGATTGGTTAACACCCAAAGACAAATTAACTAGAAGTTTATTTAAATTTTGAGTGAATTGAGAATTTGAGCTGTGGTTTGCTTTGAATCAAATTTATTGTTTACAGGGCTTATAAAAATACACAAGGCTGTAAAAGCTGAAACTTGTATAAGAGCTGAATCTTATATCTTGGTTGAATATATTGTGGTTGATTGGTTTGGTGATTTATTGGTTAATTAAGTTTTTGTTTAATTGTGTGGTTGAGGATTAAATAAAAAGAACTAAGTTTTTGAGTGATTGCTAAATCAACAAAAAATTAAGAATTCATTGAAAGAATTAAAAGAGTTTAAGAATTCATAAAAAGATTTAAAAGAAAATTTTTAAACCCAATTCACCTCCCTATTGGGACTACACCTTGGTTTTCAACCCATACCATCTTCCTTTCTATTACTCTAGCCCCTCTAAATGGGCAAGTGTAACGAATGTGCTCTTTCCTTTCACAATGCAAGCATGTTTTGTTCGAAGGATTTTTCTTGTTAGTCCTTATTTTATAAAAAAAATTATAACCATAGGATTTAGAGGAGGAACCCAAATCATTTTAGAAAAAGCTATTTCTTTTAACTCTTGAGGATTTATTTGAGTTATCCTTTTCATTTTTAAATTTGAAGATTATCATAGAATAATCTTCCCCCTTCCCTTTAAACTAGTGATTTTCAATCCCTTTCCTTTTTCTAAGGTAGCATGGGATTCTTTTAAATTTTCTAATTATTTTTTCAAACTTTTATTTTCATTTTTCAAAGTTATGTTCCTTTTTGACATCTATATTAGAATCTTATGAGCCTTAAATAACTCCTTTTGTAGTTGCTCATAAGATGACAAGCTTTCATCATTAGATTCATCACATGATTCATCACAAGATTTATCACAAAATTCATCACAAGAATCATTACATGAATCATTAAATGAGGTAGAAGGAGAAACGTGTACCTCTTCATCGGTTAATGCTATCAAGCAACAATTTGATATTTCTTCATCACTTGAATCAGAGTCATCCACAGTGATAGCCTTCTTCGCTTCGGTTCCTCCATATGTATTTTATAATTCTTCCCAAATTTCCTTTGCACTTTGACATGCCATGATTCTATTAAATTCATTCGTATCTAAAGCACAATATAATATATTCATGACACTAAAATTAAGTTGCATTAATTCAATGTCATTTTCATTCATTTCATTTTCTAGTTTAGGAATTTCTATATTATTAGTAATTTTCATAGGAACATAGTTCCCTTGAACAATTACTCTCCAAGCTCTTTAATCCATTGTTTTGATAAAAATAGTCATTCTTTGTTTCCAAGTGGTGTAATTTGCACCACAAAATATTGGAGGTCTTGTGGAGGTTTGTCCTTCACAAAATAGGGATACACTAGCATGAGCCATAAGATCTTTATACAAATACGATTAAGTTTATTGTTACCGGGCTCTGATACCAATTGTTAGAAATTGTGTAGTCCCAAGAGGGGGGTGAATTGGGTATTTAAAAAAGTTAGGCAAATACTTAAACAATTTTAACAACAATTTGAGCAAGTGATTTAAATACGCACATGCAATAAGTATTCATAATAAATATGAACAAATTCAAATATGCTCAAATTAAAAAGATTAGGGATGAGAGAATAAAACTCGAATTTTTTAAGGTTCGGCTATACCCGCCTACGTCCTTGCCTCAAGAAAACCACTAAAGGATTTCATTATCCACTCCTTTCAATAGGCAAGACCACCTTCCTTCTTCACTCGGTGCAGAAGCCTTTACAAACCCTCGTTACAGGTAGAGAGGCTTGGTTTGTCATTATCAAAACGTGATGAAACATTAAAAAGCCAACACCTATTGACCATTGATTTCCAAAATTGGTAGACCATCGCACGACCATCACTCCAATCTGGCGACACTTGGTCGACCGTCTATTTTCCACATAAAGTTGGGGGTTAACCACGGGGTCAACCAGCTCCACTCTAGTGCGAACTAGTCAAGACTTTTATGAAAATGATTTAAATTCCCGTTTCTCTTGAGAAGCCCTAATTCGTCCATTGTTTGCTTCTTTTCGCACCTTCATTGCTCCACATATTCATCGTCGCCCCTCCTTCTCCAACTACCTCCGGCGAGCCTCGCTGGCACCTCTCCCACTTCCGGTAACCCCCTACGCAACGAGTGTTCTTTCAAGTGAAGCTTCGTCTCTTCATCTTCTTCCCTCGTTGCACCCTTGTCTCTTCTTTTGGGGGGCTTTGCTATCAAGACACGCCACACCGATGCTCGTGCTACTTCTAAGGAGCCCCAGTATTCTAATGTCGTATCCAAGCAAAAGAGGGTTGAGGAACGACCCGTGGATGAGTCCACCTCTGAATTTGGTCGGATTCCACCAGTACAACCTAAGAAAAGGGGTTGGGCTGCTCAGATTGAGTAGGAAAAGAAGGGCTGGGGCAAGAGGGTTTAGCATTTGACCCTAGAGGATTATGACTTCAAGCCTATGTACACATACTGGCTTGATGAGATTCAGGCCCATTCGCAAAGTAAATGTTGTATTGAGGTACTGGAGAAACAAATATTTGATCATTACATTACGCTACCGACCAATTCCTATCATCCATAGTTAGTTCGAGACTCTACACGAACAGGCAGCATAAGCCCTCCATTGGCATCTAGACCACTGAGGTGTAGGGTATTTGTTTCAAGCTAACGGATGCAGTTATCGATATGGCGTGGCCATATGACTATATCGTTGACATCCCATGGCTGCCAATCGACTCCACCAACGTGCACCATATCATCGGTCAGATGTTTCATGGCTCGTACTATGACAGTGTCGATTATCAGAGGGTGACGTGCATGGCCCAAAACCGCTTGCTCAATTATTTGGTGTTGCTCGATATAATTCTGCAGCACAACATTTGTGCTTCTAGGCACCATTTGGAGAGACGGGGCGTCCATCTCTAGGTTTTGTATGCAATGCATTGGGATATGGACATCAATATCCCCAAATTGATATTGGAGGATATGCTCATGTTCTACGAGAAGAATGTGAAGCATCCCAAGTTGAAGAAGTCGCCGCCAAAGCTTGTGTGAGGCCAGCCCGCCAAGGAGCCCAAGAGGTCCTTCATCTCCTATGCCCAGCTCACCATAGCCATCCTGCGGCCAAAGAGAATCAATCTGGGCAACCCCAATGCACATATTCCAATTGGCAAGGTCACCAATGAGAAGACTTGGAATCATAGTCTAAATCTGGTCACCATAATGCGGTTGTGGGTGGACAGGTGGGCACCATTTGAGGGCGATCCGAGGACAGACTTTCTTGCGCCCCACTTTTTCCCTGGGCTCGAGAAGAGATTGCATCCTTTGGTTCCCCCACCACCTCGAGCCCCAAAGAAGAATAAGAGAGTGGATGATGTGCACTCCTTATCTACTACTGTCCTGTTAGAGACGGCGACCCCTCCTCCAACTTCCCCCACTACTGTGCCTCAGGTAGGGGATAGCTTGGGTTGGCTCTGTCAGTATTTCCAGAGCTTCACCTCATAGTTGCAGCGAGAGCTTTCAGAGTCTCAAACCGAGATGAGGTAAGGATTTCAAGCTCATTTTACCTTCCTCTGCATCTGCTTCCCGCACGCGGCCGAGACGTTTATCTTTTTCGAGTTTTATAGACCCGCCATTTCAACTTGTGACCAATAAGGCCCTAGCTGCTGCCACTAACCCTGGGCCCTCATCGTTTCTAGCCCTTCCATCTCTAGTTCCATGGCCTACCCCTCCGGTAAGTGCTGTTGTCATGGTCGATATCGACACCTCTAGTGCGAGCGATACAACCGTTCATCATGAGGAGACTGCCACACCCGCTGCCTTTTTTCCGAAAGGAACTGAGTCATCCATGAGTCCTCCTGTGCTTGCTGTTGCATGTCCCATAGAGGAGTTTTATCCTTCATCGTCCCCAGTTGTGGCCACTATGCCTCTAGAGGTGGAGCGTGTCATCTTAGACCCTCCTCCGACAGTGCTGCTGACAACTGCTCTTATTATTCCGACTGATGTCGCAAAAAAATCCTCTGTGTCACTCCTCGAAACCCACTAGGTGGGGCCTAGGGTGTGATGAGACCAATCACCGTCTCTGATGCCATTCATGCAGCAGAAAATAATAAACAACCACAAATAAAAATACCAGAGTACTATATACAATCCAAAAGGAGTATCCATCCACATATGTTACATAACTAGAAATTTTAAAACATAATTATACAGATTTTAGTTCTTACTACCACCCAAAAATTTACCCAAAATTCTTAGCCCTGCCCCTAAGCCTTCTAAGCTCGATCACCTGAAAGGACTTGAAAAGTCAATTATTCCTAGGCGTGAGACACCCCTCAGTAAGAATGAAATAAACTATAGTTGTGTGTGGGAGAAGAGTTTTAATATGTATATAAAATATAAACTCATTAATTAATCAGAAATAACTGGCAAGACACTTACAAACTGTAGTCACACAAACAAAATCAATATTTCTAGTGAAAGTTCCCGAGGATTGGGAAGATTACATGCCCATACATGTATCTTCCCTCTGCTCCAATACCATTACAACTACCAGGGCACTCACCTTACTTAGTAAGCCCTCGGGGTTATATTTATAAGCAAATTCTCCGAGAATAGGGAATATTACATGCCCATACATGTAACTTCCCTCTGTTGTGGTACCATTACAACTATTAGGGCACTCGCCTTTCTTAGCAAGCCCTCGAGCGAAGATATTTACTTCGCCATAAATATTTATACATTTAAGTTCACATACCAGTATATGCACGCATTCACATCAATCATTCCACATAGTCTGCAAACATATAAACCACAGTTCATTCACACAGGATACAATACAATCTATTGAACTCAGTTCGTGGCCCACCTAGGGCAACTGCATACCACGCAGTACACGGCCCACATAAGGCTACTGCGTACAACCCAATATGTGGCTCACATAGGACAGCTGCGTACTACCCTATATGTAATAATTTGAAGAAAATTTTTTTTAAAAAAAATTAATTAATTAATTAATTGTTAAATTAATGTATTAAATAAACAAATAAAGGGAATAGTAAAAAAAAGATTAAATTAAAATTATTTTTTACTAATTAATTAATTAATTAAACATTATTAAATTGAATTGATTTAGTTATATATAAATATATAAGGATAAGATATATATATATATATATATATATATATATATAAGTATATAATATAATATGATATTACTTTACTGAATAAAAGTAAAAGAAAAAAAAGAGATAAAGGAAGTTAAAAGGAGAAGCTTACCTGAGAAGAATTAAAATCTCTCTAAATTACAGAGAGCCTTTAGCGCCAGTGTCTCTTTCAGTCTCTCTCTCACTTCTTGTTGCTCCTCCATTCCTCCTCCTCTCTCTCCTCAATTTCTCAGCATATATTTGGTTGATTGGGAAATGGAAGGTGTTGTTGGATTTCTAACTCTACCACAAACATTTCTATTGGAGCGGATTTGTTGTGGGAGCAGCGTAAGCACCACTCCTGAGAAAAGGTATATTCTCTAAATCCTTAATTTCTCATTAAATTTGTCATTAAATCGATGATCAGACACCATTACGGGGTCCTAGTCGCGATCGTCGTCATTTTAGTATGAGTAAATTTCCAATTGGGGTTTTCTAGGTCCCACTCCAAAGTGAGAGTGGAATTTCGAAAATTGGGTAAATTGGTTATATTTGAGGGTATAATTATTTATTTAGAATTTATGGACCTAGAAAATATTAAAATAGTAAAGGAATAAATGAAGTCAGAATTTTCATGGAAATACTTATTATTCTATAACATTTTATTTCAAAAATTATGTATGATATAAAATTATGTTTGGAAAAATTACTGCTGTTTATAGGGAATGTTTATATATATATATATATATATATATATATATATATATATATATTATGAGGGAAAATGGTTTAATTTTTGTTGCATGAGTATAAAATTTTATGATTTATGTGATGGCTTATGTTTTCAGAACCTTTATGCTATTATTGTTTTCAAGAAATGGTTAAAACAGTATAGGAATTATATTTTTCGTAATTTATGTGAAACGACACAAGAGCCTTAATTTATAAAAAGGTGTAAGGGCTGTAATTTATGAAATGATGTAAGGGCCGTAATTTATGTAAAATGGCGCAAGGGCCATAGTTATATAAAATGGCGTAAGGGCTATTAATTTATATGGTATGATATGAAATGTTGGCACAAGGGTCGTAATGAAAGATATGTTATTTTTATGAAAATATTATTATGTTAGATATTATGGTGAAACGGTTATATTCAGCATATGAAATACAGTATATGATATCAGTACCTGGATGGTTTAGTTTAGTTCAGTTCAGCAGCACGGTACCGTAGCTACATATGTATTCAGATTATGTTAGTGCTACCACATGCCGCAAGGAACTATGGGAGATTGGGAGTCGATGTGGCTTCAGTGCAGAGTTGTAGACGTCCCCCTGGCAGTCTGGACTAGGGGGGTGGGTCCATCGTACTTACAGACTTATATTGATCTAGCATGGTTGGCCAGCCAGTGTTTGGTCCCGTCTTCGGGCTGCACAACCTAGTCATGTGGCGGTAATACATGGCATCAGCTACCTATCCATCTGGAGATTTATTTCACGTATTATATAGTTGTATAAGATGATTTACACATATAGAGATATAACATAACATGTATGTTACTTTTAAATATGGTTATTTAGTAAATTATCAGAAAGTTTTCACATATACGATTTATATACAATATATGCTTATGACACATGAAAATACTCATGTTGCCACACACCAATATTAGTTTATTTCCTTTACTAAGAGTGTCTCCCCCCAGCTCTAAAACATTTCAGGGAATCCAGGTAGAGGAGCGAATAGAACTCTGCAACGATATGGTCGCCTGATCTACCCTGCCAGAAGGGTAAGTCATTCCATTGGGGTTAGATGGATTTTGGGGTAGTGATCCTAGGGAACTTTATGTTCATATTGGGATGTTCGTATTTGAATATGATAGATTTTCGTATAACTTTGGTATTGTGTTTGTTGGACTATTTGTTATGTATATGTTGTAGCCTTCCATTGCTAGGGCATCGGGTTCATATGACAGGTTTATTTCCCAGCATCCACAAGTCTGGGTGGATTATGTATATGGTTGTTATGATTATTGGCAGGCTAATATGTGGAAATATATATATATATACTCCACTATATGTGGTCCACGTAAGGCAGCTACGTATCTCACTACACGTTTATGTTCACAACAGAAAGTATTCACAATCAACCCATACTTACCATCAA
This sequence comes from Malania oleifera, assembly GCF_029873635.1. Classification (NCBI taxonomy): domain Eukaryota; kingdom Viridiplantae; phylum Streptophyta; class Magnoliopsida; order Santalales; family Ximeniaceae; genus Malania; species Malania oleifera. Next base: position 28,876,196 of record NC_080425.1, read on the forward strand.
ACAATGTTCACAGCCAAGCAGAATTCACAAGCAGACAACATCCATAACCAATTAGTATTCACAACTAGGCAATACTCACATCCAGACAGCACTAGCAAGCAGACGGTATTCACATCCGTACCATATTTACAACAAGGTAATTAGGAAGGAATAATTTCATGCCACACGGTTTTTTCCATTTATGATTTATAATCAAAATCATTATTTTCATTTGCCTAGACTGTTTAGAAAAACATACTATAATTATATGGTTCCTATACTCGAAAATAACCAATTCAATTTAATAAAATCCTAGTATAATTTTATTCCCTTTACCTGTTCCTCGAAGTTCTGCCTAAAACGAATAAGAAACCGAACCTTGTATTCCAATAATCCTAACTTAATCAGTTCAACCCAAGAATATTTATCATTCATTTAACATCTCGTAGGCCCGCACACTTTATAATGCCCCAAACCTCTAAGTTGGCCTGGAGTGCTACTAATCCATTCATTTACTTGATAATGCACATTTTAATATCAAGTACGCAGTGAAAAACATAAATATAATCTCCACAAATATAACACTAGAGTTTACCATTTCTATCTATAATCCAAAATAACTATTCATCACCTGTATTCTCATATATACATATATCTCCAAAAACATTCAGTATTCACAAACACCAGTATATTTCTCAACCATCCATATCTCAGAAGACTTAAAACATAAAACCTAAAACATAAAATATTTACATCCCAAAATATTATCAAAATTATACCTTCTTTCTCAAAAATGCTAAAACAGCTCGAGATCTCTAAGCTTGATCTCGTGGAGGTCCTGAAAAAGATAAGTTCATATTCGGGTGAGACACATCTCAATAAGGGAAGAAACAATATATTAAAACAGTGTGTGGCCTACATGAGGTTTTTATATAACATATTATTCATCATTTGCAAATCATTAACATAATTTTTGAAATCATTTTCTGATCCTATTCAAACACATGCATGCAATATATTTTACCCACGAGATTACCTAAGGATAGGGGTGGTTACCCGCCGATACAAGTAGTACCTCTCTACTCTAATACATTAGGTAACATAAAAGTCACAATAGAAGCATACTAGAGCACTCACCTTACTCAATAAGCCCCTAGGTAGTGATGTAATCTTGTACTCACACAATTCATACAAAGGTTTACCAGCGAAGGCCCCAAGAATAAGAAAATCTACCCGCCCATGCAAGTAATTTTCCTCCACCCTAGCACGTTATGCAGCCAACTACTACACCTGATACAACCAGGGTACTCGCCTTTCTTAGTAAGCCCTCGGGCGAAGATCTTGCCTCGCCCAAACGTAACATGTTCTACTAGCATAAATACTGATAATACCATAATACATTTTTTTTTTTTGTCATTATTTTGCATTTCTCAATTGTTCATATTTTCATATTTTACATTTCATTTCATTCCGCTTTACGTGACTCTTTCCCATTTTACATTGTTCACATTTCACATTTCATTTCCATTTCATTCATTTCTATTTTCATTTCATTTCATACCTAACATCTTTAAGTTGTTTTACCCAGCATCTTTCAGCTGTTTTACATGGTTGCATTAACACTTAGCACCCCTATGCTTTGATACATTAGGTAACCCAAAGGTCACATTGAAGCATACCAGAGCACTCACCTTACTTAGTAAACCCTTAGGAAGTGATGTAATCTCGTACTCACACAATTTATACAATGGTTTACCAGAGAAGGCCCCGAGAATAAGGAAATCTACCCCCTCATACAAGTAATTTCCCTCTGCCCTAGCACGTTATGCACCCTACTGTTACACTTGATACAATCAGGGCACTTGCCTTTCTCAGCAAGCCCTCGGGCGAAGAGTTTGTCTTGCCCAAACGTAACATGTTCTACTAGCATAAATACTGATAATACCATAATACATTATTTTATTTGCCATTATTCTGCATTTCTCAACTGTTCATGTTTTCATATTTAACATTTCATTTCATTCCACTTTACGTGGCTGTTTCCAATTTTACATTGTTCACATTTCACATTTCATTTCCATTTCATTCATTTCATACCCAGCATCTTTCAACTATTTTACTCAGCATCTTTCAGCTGTTTTATCCAGCATTTTTTAGCTGTTTACCCAGCATCTTTCAGCTGTTTTACCTAAGATTTTTCAACTGTTTTACATGGTTGCATTAACACATAGCACCTCTCTACTCTGATACATTAGATAACCTAAAGGTCACAACTGAAGCATACCAGAGCACTCACCTTACTCAGTAAGCCCCTAGGTAGTGATGTAATCTTGTACTCTCACAATTCATACAAAGGTTTACCAGCGAAGGCCCCAAAATAAGGAAATCTACCCGCTCATACAAGTAGTTTCCCTTTACCCTAAAACATTATGCAGCTTACTGCTACACTTGATACAACTAGGGCACTTGCCTTTCTCAGCTAGCCCTCGGGCGAAGAGTTTGTCTCGCCCAAACATAAGATGTTCTACTAGCATAAATATTGATAATATCATAATACATTATTTTGTTTGCCATTATTCTGCATTTCTCAATTGTTCATGTTTCCATCATTTACATTTCATTTCGTTCCACTTTACGTGACTCTTTCCCATTTTACATTGTTCACATTTCACATTTTATTTCCCTTTTATTCATTTCCATTTTCATTTCATTTCATTTCATACCCAGCATCTTTCAGCTATTTTACCTAACATCTTTCACCTGTTTTACCCATAATTTTCTAATTATTTTACTCAGCATCTTTCAGCTGTTTTACCCAACATCTTTCAGTTGTTTTACTCAGCATCTTTCAATTATTTTACCCAACATTTTTCAGCTGTTTTACATGGTTGCATTAACACTCACATGCAGCATATTTCATATAACATTTTCATACTCAGTTCATTTCCTGTACATTTTGCATCTCATACATATAACATATTTCCACACAGAATTTCTATTAACTTATGTCACACTATTTAACAGTAAAATTCATATATATTTTTTATAAAATAAGCCAACCTACATTTAACATTCATATACTCAGAATATACCTTTCTTATCTTACATAATTATCTTGAATATATCTTTCACTTTCATCAGTTCATTTTCACATATACGTATCTAATAAACAACCCTAAGCTCGGAAAAACATAATTTAAATGGTTGACATTTTAAATCTATACTGAAACATATACACATATATAAAACATAATTCATTTTCCATTAAATTCATAAAAATTCTGGCGCTTACCCGAACCCTCAAATTAAAAATCCTAGTTCCATTAAATCAATCATAAATAAAATACTATTTTAATATTTCTTAAACCCAAAAATTCCAAAAAAATAATTATACCCTCAAATATAACCAATTTACTTATTTTCCCAAATCTCACTCTTGCTTTGGAGTGGGGCCTAGGAAACCTAAATTGAAAATTTACTCTAACCAAAATGACGATGATCGCGACTAGGACACGGTGGCGGTGCCCAATCGTCGATTTAGTGGCAGATTTAAGGAAAATTTGAGAAAATAGGAAAAAGTTACCTTTTCCCATGAATGGTGCCTATGCCGCTCCCACAACAAATCTGCTCTGGTAGAAATATCGGTGGCGGAGTTAGGAATCCAACAGTATCTTCCATTTCCTGATCGGCCGAATATCCGCCGAGAAATGAGGGGAGAGAGAGACGGGAACGTAGGAGAGAGACGTCGCAGGAGAGAGAGAGCGCAGAGCTCTCTATCAAAATTTTTTCAATTCCCACCTATAGAAGCTTATAGGTTAAGCTTCTTCATATATTTATATATATAAAATACTTTAACTATATTATTATAATAACCTTACGTATATACATAAAACTTATATTATATTATTCTTATATATATATATATATACCTTTATTCCAATTAGTTTTTTTTTTCTTTCATACTATTCCTTTTTATTTGTTTATTTAATACATTAATTTAATAGTATTTAATTATATAATTGATTAATAATAATAATTTTTATTTATTTTTTTATTTTTTTAAATCACTACACACTCCCAATAATTAATTTAATATTAAAAATATCTTACTTACCCTAGTTTTGGAGTGCTGCCCAAGAACTCAAAATCAAGTTTCTACTCCAACTAACTTAAAGAGAATCAACCCAAGAACCTCGTGGTGGTTTTCGATCGTTGAATCGAGCTAAATTTGGGCCTAAATCAAAGAGAGAATGTGGTAGGTATGAACCCTAGAGAGAGAGAGAGAGAGAGAGAGAGAGAGAGGGAGAGAGAAAGCAAGATGAGAGAGAAATTTCACGCTAAAAATGGATCTAGGCCTCTTTATAATCTGGCGTTCGTTGATGAGTCTAAAAGGTTTGTCGACGAACCAAAGAAGGACATTCGTCAATGAGAACATCGGGTTCGTTGATAAAGCGTTTAAAAATCTAAATATTCCTTGCTCTCGGTAATTCCTCATCAATGAGACACGTGTAATCATCGACGAAACCAAGAAGGATGTTCGTTGACGAAGAAAACAAGTTTGTCGATGAGTCCTTGCTTGATGCCCTTTTAAAATTTATTTCTCTTTATTTATTTCCCCTTTTTATTTTATTTATTTTTATTTTCTTGATTCAGGTTATTACACTCTAGTACCCCTTGCTATAGCAAGGCACCACCTACTCCTTCCATATGACGCATGGTAAAGCGCATGGTCAGCGACATGGCGGAACAGTCATCCACTATTTCTACCGACAGCGAGCCTAAGGGCGGCGTGGCCTTTGATAGCACACCTTCTGATGATTCTGGGGATTTGGGGATCAGTGATTCTAATGATGGAGCTGGCGGGTCTACCAAGGATGAGTTTTGACTGCGCCACGGCTCCCTGTTTCGTCATTCATTGTATTTGTGTTGTTTTGTATTACATTGTGATTTTTGTGATTTTCCCTGCTTGTTTTTAGTCTCAATTACTATATTTTTTGTTGTACTTTTGCTTCTTTGTATTTTTGTATCTCCTCGAACCCTTAAACTCGGGTCCGGCACGTTATACCTGATAAAATCCCTGATAATCCATAATTAACATAACATACGCAGCGGAAAACATAATCATAATCTCCATATAACAATATACCAGAGTTTAATAATTCTAACTATAATCCATATTATCCATTCATCACCTGCATTTCCATGAATACATACATCTCCAAAAGCATTTCAGTACTTTCACAACCATTCCGTTCTCAACGGGCTTAAAACATAAAAACTTAAAATATAAATATTTACATCCCCCAAAGGATTATAAAAATATACCCTTCTTTAAGTTCCTAAAAATGCTCAATACCCTTGAGCTCCCTAAGCTTGAACTCGAGGATGTCCTGAAAAAGAAATAATCATATTCGGGTGAGACACATCTCAATAAGGGAAGAAACATACATATTAAATTAGTATGTGGCCAACAAGAGATAAATAGATATCATTTTTATTTCATTTGCAAATCATCATATAACATTGAAATCGTTTTCTGAACCAAAACAATCACATGCAAATATTTAACCCACGAGATTACCTAAGGATAGGGATAATTACCCGCCCATACAAGTAGCACCTCTCTGCTCTGATACTTAGGTAACCCTAAGGTCACAATTAAAACATACCAGAGCACTCACCTTACTCAGTAAGCCCTCAACTGGTAGATTAATCTCGTATTCACATAGTTCAACAATAGTTTACCGGCAAAGGCCCTAAGGACAGGGAATTCTACCCGCCCATACAAGTAGGTTCCCTCTGCCCTAGTACGTTATGCAGCTACTAGTGCACTCGCCTTACTCAGCAAGCCCTCAAGCGAAGAGTGCGCCCCGCCCAAACGTAACATGATATACATACATAAATACTTCCAATATCATAATACATTCTTTCCATCAATATTCAATCATTCACATTCTTTCATGTTCATAACTTAACATTTCCTTGTGTTTTACTTTAAGTGACTCTTTCCCATTTGTATCTTTCACATTTCACATTTCATTTCATTACATTGTCATTCCTTGTCATTTCATTTCATAACATTTTCATTTCATTCCTTTGTACTACAGCCGCTCTTTAGCCGTCATTTGTTAGTCCACATAGAAATGCGCTAGAATCTACTACAGTTAATCCATATAGAAATGCGCTAGAATCTACTAACCCGGCTTTCAGCTGTTGTACCTTTACATGGTTGTATTTAACATACACAGGCAACATTCTCCATATCATATTTTATTCTCATTACTTTACTTACTTAGCCTGCATCTCATACATTTAACATATATTTGTACAGAATCTCATGCCACACAATTTAACAGTAAAATTCATACATATTTCTCATAAAATAAGCCAACCCACATTTAACATTTATATGCTCAAAATGCATTTCATTTCTTATTTAATTCATCAGAAAATTCTTTTCACTTTCATTCGTTCACTTTCACATATACATAACTATATCGACAATCCTAAGCTCAGAAAACATAAATTTCATGGCTGGCATTTTAAATCCACATAAAATTATATATACATAAATAATACATAATCATTTTTAATTTATGAAAAACTTGATTTAATATATAAATTTCCCCTGTACCTTGAAGTCTCGAACTACATCGACAGGAATCCCACACCGATGCCTGCGGCGCTCACCCGGACCTTGATTCAAAAATCCTAATTCCATTTAAATTATTCCTAAATAAAATACTATTTAAATATTTTCTAGGGTCATACTTTTTAAATTAACAGTTATAATAAAAAATTTAACTAATTTGCCAAATTTCCTAAATCTCACTCTCGCTTTGAAGTGGGGCCTAGAAAACCCCAATTAGAAAATTGCCTACGCCAAAATGACAACGACGACGACTAGGACCCCGTGGTGGTGTCCGATCGTCGATTTAGCAGCATATTTATAGAGAAATTAAGAAAATGGGGAAAAGTTACCTTTTCCCAGGAGTAGGACCTAAGTCATTCCCACGACAAATCTGCTCCAGTAGAAATGTCAGCAGCGGAACTAGGAATCCAACGGTACCTTTCATTTCCTGATCCGACGCAAACCTGTTAAGAAATTAAGAGAACGAGAGAGACGGAGATGGAGCGGCCGTAGGAGAATTCACAGAATGGGGGGGGGGCCTTTAAGAGATCAAAATATCAATCTGGATGCGTCTGGCATCTAGATTTCAATTGCATATATGATAAAATGTATAATATTATATTATAATATTATAATATTATACCTTATTACATAAACATATATATATATATATATATATAATCTTATACTTAATTTAATTAATTCAATTAAATAACGTTTAATTAATTTATTAATTCAATTAAATAATATTTAATTAATTAGTTAATTAACAATTAATTTTATTTTATTTTATTTATTTTATTATTATTTTGTTTTCATACTATTCTCTTTATCTGTTCATTTATTATTTTATTTATTTATTTTTTATTTTTTTATTTTTTTATTTCAATCATTTTAATTTTTTGGGTCTTTACAATTTCTTACCAGGATGTATTGCCTGATGACTATGCAAGTAATGGTGATTTTCTTTTTGTCTTCGTGCCCCACGTACTGTTATTTCTTTACTATCTTCTGGTTTTATGCTAGGTGCATTCATGTGCAGGTAAACTTTTTTTTCTCTGGTCACCATGCAATGCTTCCCTATCTTGCCTTCCAGGTGTTTTCTTTCTTTACTTCATTAGGGACACTGAAGTCTTAAGTTGAGGATTGTCAAGTTAGGAAGGCACTATACGTTGCATATAGGGCACATACATGACATATTTTTGAAATTTTAGTGTACACTATATGAGGTAACTCATGTTAACACAACATATGCCTTTACATAGTTCTATATAGCATTCTTGTTAAAAATTCATGTTGTATCTGTTAATGGCTTTATTATAATTACTAACGGTGAAGTGAGTTGTTCATGCATACTTTCATGAGGTGTAGTTAGTATTCATTTTTGGAAAGTCGATGAGAATTAAGTGTAGGTTCATAAGTTTTAATGTCGTTATATAAGTTTTGGTATTTACATGGTGTATTGCAAGGCTTAGTACAGATGATTTGTTTCATTTAGATTTCCTTGTGAACACTGATAGAACAACTGTGGCGACTATGACACCTTGTGATGATTTTGTTGAGCCTTTCATTATATATATAATTATTTACATAAACTCTAAGTTCACGAAACTAAACTTTTCTTTGCAAGATACTCTTTGAATGCTAGTCTCTGTATTTGCATTTGCTAACCTAGAGGTGATGTCCAGTGGAAAGATATAAACCTAGGTCTTGTAGTATACTCAAGATGTGAATATTAATCCAACTGTAGATATGAAAATAATACATGAACTCTATTTCCGAGTTTATTTCTCTACCGGTAGCACGAAGACAATATAAAGTTGTATTATTTGTCCCTGCTGGCCATGAAAAAAAAAAAAGAAAAGAAGAAAAGAAAAGAAAACTGATGAGCATAAAAGAAATAAAAAAATAAAATGATGAAAAAAATTATAGATGCCTCCTCCAAATACAAAATAAATAATGGAAAGTTAATGAAAACAGAATGACCAAGCTAGGGACAACACTCTGGCATGTATCAAGTTTCTTCGGGTATTCCGATGCACAGGAATGGATCTATGCGTGCTTTATGATATATGAATGGATATATCTTATTAAGGCATGTATAAGTGATTTTCTTTGTAGTTGTCTTTATAATAGAGGTATTGGTAGAGAGGCATGTTTATAATGATGCTATATGTTTGCATGTGAAGTGGTATAACTGTGTTACTTGTTTAAGCTTGATTGTTATTCAATAGGATAGGTGTTTGTCGGAATCGCCCTAGAAACCCTCACGAGACTATAACTTGTCCACTAGGGCCACCTAGGGGTTTAAATTCTTATTGCATAGGGTAAATGCAATTGTGTTTCCCACGAAAGAGGAGGTAGTTAGGAATTTATTTCTCCTTTCTAGGTTTTTCTTAGCTTTCTTTGCTCGAGGACTAGAAAAGTGTAAGTTGGGGGTTGTGATGTGTTCCTCCATTTACCTATGTGATGTTCTTATTTTCAGAGTTACACGTGGTATGTTCGATGTTTTAGGAAATTAGAGCTTAAATCGAAGAGTTAAGCAGTGCAAGGAGTCAATGCAGCAACTTGGAAGCACAAGGCTCGACCAAGTTCTTAACTAGGTCTCCATGGCCTTGATTCAACTACAATAGAATATCCCTGATCGACCATGTGGTACAACCAAGGAGTCACAAGTGGCGACCGGGTCGAGCTAGAAGACTCTAGAGTACTAATTAATAGCAATTTCATAAAGACCCTTAGCCAAGGCGTGACTATGAGACCTTGGAAGTGCAACCTGGTCGACGATGCCATCAACTGACCATAGAACTAATTGAAGATTTTATACAATGTGTCGACCAGGGCGCGATGAGGAGGCCTTGGCAGTGCGACCAGGTCGACTTCGGTTGACTTCAAAAATTTACTTCGCGAGATTGTTGTATATTGTTTCCTGACTTGAATTCAAGCGTGTGTAAACCCTAAGGGGTATAAAATTAAACTTCAAAGAGATAATTAGGGGTTCCCTATAGAGTAGTTTAGGTTGTCAAGCATTGTATTGATTTTGTTTTACGTTTTAAATTGCAGAGTTTAATTGTAGTTTCGTTCTTGCTTTGTTTTGATTCTGAATTTCAATTAAAGTTATGTTTACAATTTCATTTTTCATCTTGCCCTTACATTTGATTGCTTGCATGATGAGTAGCTAATTTATCCAATTCTCCGGTTATGATGAAACCCTAAGTTAAATTCGCATAGTTAGTGTTAGTGGGTTGTTCATAAGAGGGTTTGGTTGCATGATGCTATTTAGAAAGGAATTTGTGTTCGCTAGATCATGTATGCCCAGTTCTCTCGATCATGCCCCGGAATATTGGTCCAAACCCAAATACACTATGATATTTGAGTGGATTATTTGTCTTTGCTTAGTGTTCTTCCGATGCATTCGTATTAGGATGAACCGTTGAAACCCCATTACGGATAATTGACCAAACCTAGTCATTGCGAATTAATGGTTTAGGGTGGATTCATAACTGGGAAATTACTTTTCCATAAGGAATTCAATTTAATTAATTTGCTTTCGTAGTTAAAATAAAAAAACCTCAACTTCATTGATTTATTATTGTTCCAACATAGTAAATTAGATTAATTTGGTACACCACTGCACGGAGTCCCTGAGGATCGACACCCGACTTACTCACTATTCTACCAAATTTGGGAGTAGTTAGGTTATAAATTCTATCTTATGCATGATTTATGTTCTATGTATTGTGATATAATCATTTGTATCTTTCCAAGATTGTTATTTTATATAGAAAAGTGAAAATAAGCAAAAGAGTCTATTCACCCTCCTCTAGAGCTGACTCTTGGGCCAAAATTTGGCATCATAGCAAGGCACTTACATTAATGGAGTAACTTCTGGAGCAAAAAGATTAACGGAGTATATGGTGAATAATTTTTCCCAAGGACAATCCATAGACAAACCACCAAGGTTCAATGGCACCAACTATTTAGAATGGAAGAATAAAATGATCATCTTCATTCAATCACATAATCTTGAGATGTGGCAGTTCATCACAAATGGAGACTTTATCTTCACCAAGAACAATGATAAAGACAAAGAGATAACAAAATCAATTGAAGAGTTGTCAACCACAGAAACAAGGTTAGTACAACTTAATTTTAAGATAGAATTTTCTTTATTGTGCACTAAGCCATGATGAGTACAATCGCATTTGCTGATGCGAAACTGCAAAAGAAATATGGGATAAGCTCAAGGTCATATATAAAGGTACGTCTCAAGTTAAAAAGTCAAAAATTTACATGTTAGTTAAAGGATATGAAATGTTTATAATGGAGGAAGGAGAATCAATCACATCCATGTTCACTCAGTTCACACACATCACAAATGGAGAATAATGAGCAAAAAGTTCTCCGATATTTACCCGAGTCATGGCATGCTAAATCAATTGCCATTGAGGAAGCAAAGGATCTAACCAAAGTCTCACTCGATGAGTTAATTGGATCACTTATGACCTATGAAATTAAAAAAAAAAAAAAAAACACGACTTTGGATCCTGAGAAGCCTAGGAAGGATATCGATATTGCATTAAAATCATCAAGTTCAAAATACAAAGAAACGCTAGAAGAAGATGAGGATAGTCAGGATGATATAGAATCACTCACAAGAAAAATTAGGAAATTCCTAGTAAAGATATGACAGTTTGGTAAGCAAATTGGAAGAGAGGAAACAGGCAAAAATGATAGCATTAGGTGCTACAATTGATAGAAGGTTGGGCATATAATAGAGTAAAAAGAACATTCTTGCTTCATGGCTAACAAACAAGAGGAGGTAACTTCCGATGACGATGAACTTACCTATGATAAATTAAAGATCACATGTACTAAATTATTCGAAGAAGTAGTTGTGATCAAAAGAAGGAACAAAAATTTGGAAAAAAAATTATCAAAATGCAAGCAAAAGGAACCTTGTCTCTATTCCATGTTGAAACAAGAAAATAGTTCCTTTTAGGCAAAATGAGGAGCTTATTGCAAATACTAAAGATTTAAAAAGTCAAACTGAAAATACCTTAAAAGAAAATATCCTCTTGAAAAAGGAAAATGAGGATTATGGGAAAATCATTTATAAATTTACAAGAGGAAAAGAAAACTTTAATAAGCCCTTAGGGATCCAAAGAAATAGATTTCACAAAAAAGGTTTGAGTTATGGTCTCTCTTATAATTCTCATGGTCACAGTAATGTCTCATCTAATAGGGCAAATAAGTCAAATCCTTCACATGAAAACAAGACTTGCTTGTATTGTGAAAGGAAAGGTCACATCCGTTACACTTGTCCCTTTAGAGGTGCTAGAGGCAAAGAAAGAAAGGTAGAATAGGTATGTAAGAAGACCAACCCTTTGGGACCCAAAGAAGAATGGGTACCAAATTGAATTACCTAAATTTTAGACTATTGCCTCCTTAGAACCTAGGATTAGTTGAATGATAGACATTAGGTAAACCATGCCCATGTAAAAAGGGATTATGATGATTAAGTACGTGTATATAGTACAAAATTAAAAACATTTGCCACAATTTTTGTAAATAGACCTTAAGGTATAAAATACAAGTTTACCAATGGAAAGGAGAATTTTTAAAAATTACTTGGGGCTCAACATTTTGGGATTTTCAAAGAAGATTTAGGTTACGGTTTCACATCGTCTAAATCTATTGGCTTTACTAATCTATGCGTTGAAAGAAACTCACTACCAAGCAAAAATCCAGCACCCAAACCAAACCTTTGCATGCTAATAAAACTTGCCTATACTGTGAAAGAAAGGGTCATGTACGCTTCACTTGTCGTTTAGAGGAAATAGAGGAAAAGGAAAGAAGTAAGTATGGGTGATAAAGAACACTAACCCCATAGGACCCAAGGAAAATTGGGTCCCAAAAAAATCACCTAATTCTATTAGCAGGTTTGCTTGAAGACCTCTTCGATGAAGAACAAGTGGGTCCTTGACAACGGGTGTTCAAGGCATATGATGGGAGACACCAGAAAATTTACTTCTCTTTCCCACAAGAAATAAGGGCTTGTGATGTTAGGAGACAACGCTAAGGGAAGAATCATTGACAAAGGTAAAATAGGTAATTCATCGCCGTCTATTAATAATGTTGCACTTGTTGATACACTTAAGCATAACTTGTTAAGTGTAAGTCAGCTATGCGACAAAGGACTAAATGTTTTATTTCAATCCACACAATGCTTATTAACTGACTTAAATAGAAATACTATCTTAGTAGGCAAACGTGAATCAAACTTCTAAACCATTGAATTTCATGATATTGATTCTTGTGATGTTAGTTGTTTGGGCGTAACAAGTGAAACTAGTTGGCTATGGCATAGGAGGTTAGGTCACGCTAGCATGGTTCTCTTGCGTAGATTATCCTCTAAAGAACTAGTGAATGTCTTACCTAAGGACAACTATAATAAAGACAAAGTATGTGATACTTGCCAAGATGGAAAACAAAGTAAATCGTCTTTCAAAACTAAGAAAATTACTTCCACATCAAGACCTTTAGAATTAATACACCTTGATCAATTTGGGCCAAATGATGTTGCAAGCAAAACTGAAAAATTGTATGCGTTTATTATTGTTGATGATTTCTCAAGATTTTCCTCGATTATTTTTCTTGCAAACAAAAGTGAGACTTGCAATGCTTTTATTCATTTTTGTGGAAAAGTTCAAAATGAAAAAAGAATGCCAATTGTTCACATTAGAAATGATAGGGGAAGAGAATTTAGAAACAATGAACTTGAAGACTTTTGCAATGAAAATGGTTATTCACACAACTTCTCTGCACCAAAAACCCCCCACAACAGAATAGAGTTGTTGAAAGAAAGAACCGAACACTCCAAGAAATGGTTAGAACAATGCTAAATGAACATAAACTTCAAAAATATTTTTGGGCTAAAGTCGTTAGTACAGCTTGCTATGTTAGTAACCAAGTGATTATTAGATCCAAAATAGACAAAACCCCATATGAGATATGGAAGGGTAGAAAACCAAACATCTCACACTTTAAGGTCTTTGGATGCAAATACTTTATTTTAAATGATAGAGACCACTTAGCAAAATTGGACTCAAAATCCGATAAAGGAATTTTTTTAGGGTATTCAATGAATAGTAAAGCTTATAGAGTGTTTAATAAAAGAACCCAAACTGTTCAAGAGTCAACACATGTTGTTGATGAAACTAACCCATATGCACCCAAAACAGCAATTGACTTAGATGATCAAGTGACTACCATGAGAGTTAAAAGGGAACTTCAGCAACTTAAGATAAATGATGAACAAAATGAAAATTCCCAAGAAATAAAAAATTATTATCAAGAGTCATCACCTCAAGAAGAGTCTATGAGACCTGAAGAATAAAATTACAAACTCCCTAGAGCCTAGAAATGAAAAGTAAGGTGTACTCCCAAGAAGGGGGGGAGGTGAATTGAGATTTAAAAAAATTCCTTTCACAAATTCTTTTAATAAGTTTCTTTAGTTAGTTTTGAATCCCAGTTTATCTTTCCATTCAGCTGTCACACACAAACACAATGATTAAGAAATCTTTTGAACTTTAACCAATCTCAATCACACAAGTAAAATTGATTTGCAATTATCAATACTCAATCCAATCAATAAGGTAAACTTGTTTTCACAATAAAGTAAAACCTTCAATTAGCTTCCAAAATTTAGATTTTGATATCAAACAAGTTACTTGAGTTTAAGTTGGTTAATGAACTTTGATATTTATCAACATACTTCCTTTAATCAAGATTTCCGCAATCAACGTACTTTCTTTAATCAAGGTTTCCGCAATTATCAAAGTCAAATTAATTTTCAGCAATTAACTAAGCATTCACGCAATTTTTATGTGCAGAAAATTAATGAGAGTAGAGTAAGGAGAGTGACACCATATTTTTACAAGGTTTGGTTCAAGACCTACGTCTTTGCCCCAAGCAAACCGCTATGAGGATTTTTGTTTACAAATTTTTTATTAGGCCAAAGTTACAACCTCTTTAACAAGAATCCCCTCTTGTTAGTATAACGATCCAATCCCTGAACTGTCAACAAATCTCCCTAGCAAGAATCCCCTCTCGCTAGTCCTATGATTCAACAACCTAAACCATCAAAAACAAAAAGATACAATTTGTGTACAATGACACTCTCAAAATAGCTCATTAGTACAATTGAATGCACAACAAAATATATTTCAATTAAAAATCAATATAGAAAGAATTGAAGCTCATAAATTTAGCACCGGGTTCTCTTTTAGATTTAAATTTCTTAGTAAATGAGCAAAGAACCGTGTGATTTTATCAGCAAGGATTTCAGCAAGAAAACTTCAGCAGAGTGTATGCAGTGAGAGTTTGAAGAGTATGAACAATATGGCTTCAATATTGTTTGCAATTTCTTGGTGTCTAAAATCCTTTCGTTTCCCATGCATTTATAGATGAAAAAAGCTTCTATTTCATGTTCCCTAAGTTGTTTTGAGTATTTCCCAAGTTTTCATAAATATTGGGGTCTAAGAAATTAAATTTGGAAACTTTTCTTTGCTGTTTAAATTTGATCGTTACAAAGTACAGTCGACTGCACTATCAGGGTTAGTTGCCTGTGCTTTTAAAAAATAGCGAAATTTCAAAGTCAGAATGGGATTAATCGCCTATACTCATGGGGTCAGTTGACTGTGCCTGTTCTATGTTCCCAATTTATTTCAGCATAAGGTATAGTTGCCTGCCCAGACAAGGTCAATCGCCTGAACTTACCGCAACATATGCTTTTTCAAATTTGTTTCCAAAAACTTTTGTTGACTTTTATACTTGCCATATTGCTTTGAGACTTTCAAAAATAGTTTACAAAATTTGGTCTCTAGGTCAATAATGAAACCTAAGAGCTTCAAGGCATCCATATTAACATCAAATGAATTACTTGCATAAGACTCTTTAAAAACTTAAACGTTTTAAGCACTAAATCTTCATGCTTGTCTTTCTTGAGTCCATCTTGTCTTCAAGCTTTAATATGCTTTAAGCTTCATTATATTTTTCTATCTTTGAGTCCATGCTTTAAGTATGCTTTAAGCTTTCTTTTGACCACTTGTCTTTGGAGTATAGTCTTTCAACAAAACTTGTGAGCACTTTGATCTTGAACTCAAATGCTTGATTTCTGAAACATCATCACTTAACCGTAATATGTTAAGTTCCCTTGATTTGTTATCATCAAAATAGGATTTGTAAGCCTTGGTAGGCCAACAATCTCCCCCTTTTTTATGATGACAAATAAGGAGCAAAAATTGAATTGAACCTTAATAAGGCTCCCCCTTACAATAAGCATAGTCTTAACAATATTTGGAAAGTACGACAATCATTCTTATGATGCTATAGCAGAGAGTATCATATTCAGTTTCAGATTCCCCATGTAAGTTCATTTGTCAAGATCTAAGGTCAAACAACAATATATGTCTCAACTGTCCCATATTTCAGTTGTATATTTTTATATCTTTAGGTTTGTCGCAGTTTTGCTCAAAAAGTTCTCCCTCTTTTGAAATCAATCAAAAAGCAATAAGTGCATACATACAAAAACAGAGAATACCAGATATCATGTGATAAGCAATAAGTCCAAACATTCTTAAAAGAGATAAGCAATACAAACAAAAAGCATATAAAAAAAAAAGTGCATACAGCTATTTTTAATACAAAGTTAGAATAGTCAAATAACAAATAGATCTAAGCATCTCTAGCGTCATTATCAGACTCATCATCTTCTCTTTCTTCTTCATCTCCTTCTTCACTTCCATCAGACTCCGCGTCCATTGGAGCCTTTCCACGTGAAGAGGACGTGTCGGTCATATGTTGCTCAATTCGGCCAAGTATCTGGTCTTGAGAAGTATAGTTTGCCTGAAGAGTGTTGTAGTTAGCACACATTTCTGTACTAAAGTCCATGAACTGCTGATGAAAAGACATAAACCATGAATGTGCATCAAGCAGAGCTACTGGATGTTGATCATAAGGTGGAGCTAGTTCAGCTGCTTCTCTTGGTCGTCCTCTGCCCATTTGAAGCCATCCTTGCTCATGTTTTTCATATCCCATTTGTCTAAGAGTTGTGAAAGAGAAAAATCATATCTAGTACGGTTGACAAACAACTTAGTGGGAGAGGTGACATTGAGACGAGCAAAGAGAAGGTTAAGAACTCCACCATAAGGCAGAGTGATACAAGGAGCTTCTAATCATGAGAGCATCCATTTAAGAATTACACTTGATAAATCAAGTCTATTTTCTTTTAACAAACACCACATAAAAAAGCAATCTAAATAGGTCATGTGGTCATGAGAACCAGTGTGAGGCAAAATGTTATATGTGATAATTTTTTGAAGATTCTGTGCCTCGAGGTTCACTTGCTTGTATAATGGAGGATTGCCAGAGTATACTGGAGCTTCAATTATGATGAGTGGTAGGAATTCTTCGGGAGTAAACCTTTCTTCCATAATCCAGGATTGCCCGAAATTAGGACATTCAAATTCTCCTTGGTGAATACGAAAAATAGGAGCCAAGGTTTCTAAAGTAAGGGCTATAGATTTCCCCATCACGTCGGTAGAATTTACTGACTGACCTTGAACAAAATTGGCGTAAAAAATTTTAACCAAGTTTGGAAAAACACCCTTAGCTCGATAAGTAACCAATTGCTTCCATCCAAGGGCTCAAACATAGGTATATGGCAGGAAATTCAGTGTTGAAGAAGGTAGCATCCAGAATCTTACCAAGGATAAGTT
Source organism: Malania oleifera (assembly GCF_029873635.1). Taxonomy (NCBI): domain Eukaryota; kingdom Viridiplantae; phylum Streptophyta; class Magnoliopsida; order Santalales; family Ximeniaceae; genus Malania; species Malania oleifera. The sequence goes on from NC_080425.1 coordinate 28,893,587, forward strand.
CCATATTTCGAAGGTGATTGCGATACCGTTGCTTGGCATGAAGAGCAACAAGCCACTTCTCGATGTTGTCGTCATCTTTTCCTAAAGTAGCATTACAACATGCAGTGTTTTTCGTTCGTGGCATTTTGATTTCAGAAGAAATAAATGGTGAAAACCCCTAGAAATAGTGAGAGAAGGATATGGGAAGATGATATTGTTTAAGTGTCAAAAATAGGGTAATTCGGCATTTAAATTCATGCATTAAAGGTTATAATTTTAATTAAATACTCGATTATGTCCATTATTTTAATCAATGAGTTCATTCGATAATTATCCTATTTTGTTGAGGAAATTTATAGTCATTCGTGTTTTAATATTGCAGGACAATTTATGGAAAACAAGATTGAAATTAAAAAAAATGTACATGAAGCCATGCATATACTTGAATGTTGTCATGTTTGGAAAGAGCCGCGTATGTGAGCCGGAGTCCAAATCGAGTTCGTGAGCAAGGTCGTGAGCAAGTTGTGCGCTGGAGTCTTTTAAAATGAAAAAAGAGAGCAGCCCGTAGTGTCTTGTGTGGGCTCTGCACTGAAATTAGATGGGTTGGCTTTGTGTGCTGGATGAACCAAAAGAAAACAAAAGCAAACAAAAAGAAGAAAAAAAGGGAGTGTGGGCTAGGTCCTTGATGTGACCCGGTCATGCAAACTAAAAGAAACCCATGTGTGTGTGTGTGCAAATTGAGGGCTGGCGGTGTGAAGAATGCGCTGGGCAGGGAGCAAATTGGGAGTAATTCACGGTTGGCAGGGGGGCAGGAAGGGAAAGAAAAAAAAAGGCTAAAGAAAAGGATGTGAGGAGTAGGGTTTAGAAAGGAGGGGGCAGTCGTAGACTTTTGGGGGGAACAGAGAGGCTTTTGGGAAAAAAGGGCAGTTGGGGTTTTCTCTCCTAGGGTCTCGCGCCGCACAGAGGGCAGCAGCAAGCTGCTACGTGAAATACTCGAGCACCAGTGGGAAGGGGCTGACCTTACGGCCATCTCTCTCTCATCTTTCTCTTTCCCTTGTTACTATTTACTTGTATTTTTTTTTTTTTGCTTTAATTTCAATTTAAATACCTTGCTGTTATTTAGTTATATTATTTTACTTTAATGTCATTTTAAATACCCCGTTGAAACTTTTTTGCTTATTAATCTTCTTTAATGCCATCTTGGTCATCTTGTTGGAATTCTTCATTAGTTTTAGCTTAGTAATTTTTTAAGACTTTGTTTGTGTTTATTTATTGTTAAGATTAGTATATTTATTTAATTGAGCCATTGTTAAGTTCAGTTTATTTTTAGATATTGTGGATCAATTTATTTTACTCAAGTTATTTTTGTGTTGAGTCAGCTTATTACTCTTACGTCATAGTTGAGGTTTAGGTTTAGTTTGTCTTTATTTAAATCTGATTAGGGAGGTTCTTGCTTTTGGTTACTATTTGAGTATTTAATTAGTGAGTTGTTAATCGGTTTATGTGTGTTATATTCATATTTTAGGTTTTTCATCATTTAATTTCATCAGAAAATCTCAAAAACTTCAAGATTTTGAATCTGAACCAAGTTCAGTATAATTTGTTTTCTTATTTTCTTTTTTTGTTTTGCACTAGTTTAGAACTAATCCGCGTTCCCCGTGGAGATGATCTGGCCTATTTGGGCTAATTATTACATGATGTAACTCCTGTACTTGATATCGGGGTTCGGTCAATACTGCCTGCGTCCCCGCCATGAGCCACAACTCAAGGATTCCACTAGTCGCTCACTTTACGGATGGAGCAACACTGTTTACAACACCTTACCAGGATGGTGCACCTAGTTCTCTTAACCGGGTCTGAACCAATCAGGGACTTTTCATAGGGCAAATCCCCCTCTTTTGATCGCACGTCAAGGGTACATAGATATTCAAATGAAATATTTTGTACAACCAGATTGCTTCTAATACAAGCATGTGTACAACAACAAGTATAAATACGCTCACGTATGATATGCAAACAAGCTTAATGTGAGAATGTGATTTTCACAAAAAAAATCTTTGAATAAATATGTGTATGATGAGTGCTCAAAAATTTTATGTCAAAATAAGGAATTTCTCAAAAAATATTTCTCTAAATAAAGTGCTGGAGAATCTAGGGTTTATGACTCAAAATATTTTTCACAAGCACAAGCCAATGAGCCTTTGAATCTTGCAATGGATGTGCAAGATTCACAAGCAAATAATATTAGCTCCCAAGAATATATATCAAATGAAATATGTAGGAGAAACTAAGATATTACTCTCAAAATAAGGTATAAAAGATATGTGCAAGATGAGAGTAAAAATGAATTTGATTTGTAAAACGAATGCCCAAGCCAAGGTTTAAAAATATGCTCTCTTGAAATATTTATCAAAGAAATTGTTGGTCTTACGTGGCTTTTCAATCTTGTTTTGATGATAACAACTAAAGGATAATTTAATATGAGTTAGATTGAGTGGTGATGTTTTAGGATTGAGTATAAGACAAAGTTCAAAAGGAAAAGAATGGAAAGCTCAAGGAATCACAAAGTCTTATTCACATGAAGAAAAGATTCAAAAAGAGAGCACAAAGCAACTTCAATATGAGCAAAATATGTAGACACTTAAAGCTGACTCAGAGTTCAATTCAAAAAGATCTTAAAGTGAAATACCATGGAAGGCTTGAAGAAAAGAGTTTTAAGCTTTACAACCATGTTGTAAGTACTTCATGTTTGAATATATTTTGAAATATTTTTGAAGCTCTTCTACAGTTAATTATGGACTTAAAGACCTTATTTCAAAATCTCGGAAAAAGTTTTATAAATACTCAAAGCAAAAGAGCAAATAAACTTTTGAAAACTTGTAACGCCCCGACCCCCTACGTGGGCCCGGAGTGCTACTAATCCATTTATTTATATGATAATTCACATTCTAATATCATTTAAGCAGTGCAAAACATACCTATAATCTTTCAACAAATATAACACCAGAGTTTTCTATATCCATCTACATTCTAACGTACATCATACATCCACATGTATTCACATAAATACATATCTCCAAAACATAACCTACACTTCCATATTCACAAACACCAGTATGTTTCACAACCATCCATCACTCAGAAGACTTAAAAAATAAAACATAAAACGTAAAATATCTACTTCCCAAAATATTATCAAAATTATACCCTTTTTCCTCAAAAGTGCTATAACAGCTCGAGCTCTCTACGCTCGATCTTGTGGAGGTCCTGAAAAAAAAAATTAGGTCATATTCGGGTGAGACACATCTCAGTGAGGGAAGTAACAATATATTAAAATAGTGTGTGGCTAACATGAATTTATATATAACATATTATTTAACATTTGAAAATTGTTAACATAATTTCTGAAATCATTCTCTGATCCTAACCAAATACATGCAAAAGATTTAACCCACGAAATTACCCGAGGATAGAGGTGATTACCCTCTCATACAAGTAGCACCCCTCTACTCTGATACTTAGGCAACCCTAGGATCGCTACTGAAGCATACCAGGGCACTCACCTTACTCAGTAAGCTCTCAAGTATTAGATTGATCTTGTACTCACACAGTTCATACAAAAGTTGATCGGCGAAGGCTCCCAAGAATAGGGAAATCTACCAGCCCATACAGGTAGTTCCCCTCTGCCCTAGCATGTTAAGCGACCTACTACTATACCTGATACAACCAAGACACTCGCCTTACTCAGCAAGCCCTCAGACGAAGAGTTTGCCTCGCCCAAAAGTAACATGTGCTACTAGCATAAATATTGCTAATACCATAATACATTATTTTGTTTGCCATTATTCTGCATTTCTCTACTGTTCATGTTTTCATCTTTTACTTTTCATTTCATTTCACTTTACGTGGCTCTTTCTCATTTTACATTGTTCACATTTCACATTTCATTTCTATTTCATTCATTTCCATTTTCATTTCATACCGAGCATTTTTTAGCTGTTTTACCTAACATCTTTTAGCTGTTTTACCCAGAATTTTTTAGTTGCCATACATTTACCCAGCATCTTTCAACTGTTCTACCCAGCATCTTTCAACTGTTTTACCCAACATTTTTCAGCTGTCATACATTTACCCAGTATCTTTCAGCTATTTTACCCAATATTTTTCAGCTGTTTACATGGTTTCATTAACACACAAAAGTAGCATAATTCATATCATATTTCATTCTCAATGGATTACTTACTTAACATGCATATTATACATTTAACATATATTTCCACACAACATTCCTATTTATTCACGCCACACAATTTAGTAATAAAATTCACACACTGTCTGTAAAATAAGCCAATCAATATTTAATGTTTATATACTGAAAATACCTTTCATTTCTTACATAATTACCCTGAAAATATTTTTCCACTTTCATGAGCTCATTTTCGCATATACGTATATAATAAATAGCCCTAAACTCGAAAAAACATAATTCAAACATTTGGCATTTTAAACCCATACCGAAACATATACACATACATATAACATAATTTATTTTTCATTAAATTCATAAAAATTTTGATTTAATATTTATTTTTCCCCTTACCTGATTTATTGCACTATGCCAATAGGGACCCCGAAAAGATGCCTGCAGCGCTCACCCGAACCCTGATTCAAAAACCCTAGTTCCATTAAATTATTCATAAATAAAATACTATTTAAATATTTCCTAGGGCCATAATTTCGAAACAAATAGTAATACCCGCAAATATAACCAATTTGCCAAATTTTTCAAATCCCACTCTCGCTTTGGAGTGGAGCCTAGAAAACCCAAATTGAAAATTTACCTACGTCAAAATGACGACAATCGCGACTAGGACCACATGGTGGTGCCCGATCGTCGATTTAACGGCATATTTAAAGCGAAATTGAGAAATTAGGAAAAAATTGTCTTACCCCAAGAATGATGCCTACGCTACTCTCACGACAAATATGCTCTAGAAGAAATGTCGACAGTGGAACTAGAAATCCAACAGCACCTTCCGTTTCCCAATCTACCACAAATCCGCTGAGAAATTGAGAGGGACGGAGGCAGAGGGCGAGCTGGCGCAGAGAAATTTCACATGGGGGGCGGCGCTCCACTCTGTGAAAGACAAAAACTCTTCCTTCTTCAGCTTCTTCAGTTATCTTTAAACATATATATATATATATATATATATATATATATATATATATATATTGAATTTTAACTTATACATATTACATATATATCTCTTATTTAAATTATTTTTTTCTTTTTATTTATTTATTTAATACATCAATTTAATAATATTTAACTAACTAATTGATTAATAATTCTAATTAATAAATTAATTTTATTTAATATTTTTTCTAATTATTTTAATTTTTCGGGTCTTTACAAAACTAAAGTGGAAAACTGGATTTTAGCCTACCTAGTCGTCTGAGGTGTACCCTCAGAAGACTGAAGGTGTACTTTAGAAGCCTAAAGTTTAACTTCAGACGCCTGAAGAAATTCCTCAAAAGACTGAAGATTTAGTTCAGCCGTCTAAAAATTTATCTGTTGAAACACAAAACAGACAGAACACCCTTAGAAGGATAAACCTTAAGTTCAGTCATCTGAGCTGAGATTTCAGAAGTTTGAATCTCAGTTCAGTCGTTTGACCTTGTGTCCAGTTCAAATTTTTCAAAATATTAAGGAACATCAAAAAACTGAACCCGAAAGTTCAGTCGTCTGAACACTGTTAATGGCAAAAAATTTTAAATTTTTAAAATTCAAATAATGGTGTCTTGTACCCTAAATTTTCTAAAAACTTGGAAGATACCCCAAGTAAACTTGGGCAACACGAAATTACTTTCGCAAGTCTATAAATACATGGTTTTACAAATCAAAACTCACAAAAAATTGAAAAATCTGCTGAAAGCTATCTTGCAAACACAAGTTATCTCTTGCTTTACCGCTTTTTCAACTGAATTGCTAATATTCTAAATTGCTGATCACTACTCTCTGAGTTCCTCTTACTGATTTCTCATCTGGAGAAAGGAACTTGGTGAATTCTAAACTTGAGCTTCAATTTTATATCAATTTTGTATTTAAATATTGAAGTATCTAGTATTTGAATTGTACTAATCTGCTCTTTATGAAAGTATTCTTGTACGCAGAAGTAATATCTTGTTTCTTGTAGTTCCTTGGACGATTCAGGTTGTTGGATCATTGGCCGAGTCTGGGGAATCACTAGGAGAGGTTTTGTGTAATGACCTGCCTATTTTATCATAATTTTTTTATTAAAAAAAAAACATAATAAATCTGATAAAATATAATCAACCTAGATCCATGGGTACCAAGGATATACCCCAAAATACAACTCAGATACCTAAGTAGCAGAAAACGTAAAATCATATACATACCAACTCATTCAACCAGCACAATACCAGAGTTTTACTACAACTTTCATATACATACATACATCCCAAAATATCCAAAAGTGCAAAAGGGTCACCACCCAAAAATTCGTCAAACCCTAGCAAAACGACTTACCTTTCAAATAGGGTAGAATAGTCAAATATCCTCTCTTCTCTCTGGGGCTCCTGAAATGTTTATATAACTGGGGTGAGACACTTATCAGTAAGGGAAATAAACTAATACCAGTGTGTGACAACATGAGTATTTTCGTGTTATACGTATAATAGTACATAAATTATATTTAATAAAACTATCTGTAACATATTTGGGAAAAAGATAATTTATCATAACAGGATATAATATACTGAGTTTCTATACATGAAATCATCATATATAATTGTACATGAAATAACACCCTGGATGGCTAGCTGGCTGGTGTCATGTCTTACCCCCACATAACTAGGTTGTGTCGCCTGAAGGTGAGACCTAGCAATGCCTAGCTGACCACATTAGATCAACATAATTCTGTAAGTAGGATGGGTCTACCCCTCCTGGTCTAGACACCAAAGGGACACCTATACTACCATAAAACCACATCGACTGTCGATCTCCCACTGCCCCTTATGACAAGTGGTAGCACTAACATATACATGATCGTGATCATATAGCTACGGTACTGTGCTTCATGAAAGCCTAAACCAAGCTATCTAGGTTTTGATAACGTATAGTAAATCTCAAATAATGATACATAGTTGTTTCATAATAATATCAGTCAAGATAATATTTTCATGAATTTTTACATATCATAACATATATACCACGGCCCTTATGCTGGCAATTTGTGTCTTATAAATCATGGCCCTTAAGCCAGCATAGCATATCATATGAAAATCACGGCCCTTATGCCAACATATATTTTAACACACAAAGTTCGAAATATCTGTAATGTTTCAATACCATATTTTAAACATAGTTCCCATATTGTTTCTAATATCTTCCTGAAAACAGTAATAACATGCTGATTCTGAAACATAATATTGTGATATTACGTAAAATCATAGAATTTCATACTCATGCCACACAAAATAAATATTGCTCATTTCATAAAATTTGCACAAAATTTTATCTCTTGTTGAACTGTATTAAAATCATTTTCCTGTTAACAGCAGTACTTCCAAACTCAGTTCTATAGCATACATAATTTCCTTGAAAATAAAAGCTGAATATTAATAAATAATTTCATGGAAATACAGACTTAGTTTATCCCCTTACCTGACTTATGGAAAAGCCCACAAATTACTCCAAAATTACTCTCGCGTGTTCCCCAACCCAACACCCTGAAATTCCATTTCCCCTAACAAAACTTCAGTATAAACTCATCTAATACCTTTCCTTAACCCAGAAATACCAAATACCTTAATAGATATTAAAATAATCAACTTACCCAAATTTTGGCATGGTTCCGAAGTTAGCCTAACCAACAAATCACTCCTGCAGATTTGTAGAGAATCTTCCCAGCAGTGACGTGGCGGCTCCCGATCGTCGAATCGACAGAGAACGGGGTCGGATTTCTAGAGAGAAGGGGGAGAGAGTCGTAGGAGAGAGAGAGAGAGAGAGAGAGAGAGAGGTTATGTAAATTTTTCACAACAAAAATGGGTTCTTGAGCTTATATAAAAAGCTTGTCCACGTGGCCTCATTGATGAGTCACATTTCCTCATCGACGAGTCAATGAAGGGAGCTCATCGATGAACACCTTCCCCTTGTCGATGAGTTTCAGAATCTAAAGCAATCATTTTGGTAACTTCCCATCAATGAGATGCAAGTCCCCGTCGATGAGCCTAAGAATCCTGCTCGTCGATGAGCAATTCTTCACTTGTCAAGGTGACCTTATTGAAATCTTTTAAGAAAATTCATTTTTCTCTCTTTTTTTTATTATTTAATTACTATAATTCTTTGGGTTTCTACATTCTCCCCTCCTTATAAGAATTTTGTCCTCAAAATTTACTATCTGTATTCAACACCATCCTTGGGCTACTTATTTTATTACTTACCCTCACTTATGGCAGAGGAATACCGTGGTTACATTCAGGGTTCTGGGAGATTACAATACACATAAAATAAAATTCTCCCACAACTAAAATACTATCTACTACCAAAAATTTATTACATCTAACTAACCTGCACAAAATAAATTTTACATATTCACCAGTAACTTTTCCTGATTACTACTGATTCCCGTTAAAAAGATACGGGTACTTATGTCGTATTTGCTCCTCGAGTTCCCATGAAGCCTCCTCCATCGCATGATTTCTCCACAAGACTTTTACTAAAGGAATCTTCTTATTGTGCAATTCCTATTTTTCCTATCCAGAATCTGCACTGGTATCTCCTCATATGCCAAAGTATCCCCGAGCGCTATCTCACCATAACTGATCACATGGGATGGGTATGAGACGTATTTCCTCAACATGGAGACATAGAATACGTCATGTATTCCAGAAAAAATAGGTGGTAAGGCTAGCCTATAGGCAACTGACCCCACTCTCTCAAGGATCTCAAAATTAGCCAATAAACCTAAGGTTGAACTTACCCTTCCTTCCAAATCTCATAATTCCCTTTAATGGAGCTATTTTCGAAAACACGTGATCTCCATTATCAAACTCCAGTTTCCTGCGATGAGTATCAGCGTAACTCTTCTGTTGACTCTGAGCTGCACTGATCCTATCTTTGATGAGTCAAACTTTATCATATGCCTATTGCACTAGCTCTGGCCCTACAATTCGCCGCTCGCCTATCTCATCCTAGTATAGAGGAGAACAACATCTCTAACCATAGAGCATCTCATAACATGGCATGTCGATGTTGGCCTGATAGCTATTATTATATGCAAATTCTACCAGCGGCATATACTAGGTCCAACTACCCCCAAAATATAACACGCACGCCCGCAACATATCTTCTAGTATCTAAATCACCCTCTCAGCCTAACCGTCCGTCTGAGGTTGAAACGCCGTGTTGAAGGATAACTGAGACCCTAGAGCCTTCTCAAAGCTCCTCCAAAACTGTGATGTGAAATGTGGGTCTCGATCTGACACAACAGACACTGGAACACCATGAGAAAGGACTGTCTCCTAAACATAAATCTCTTCCAATCTGTCCATGGAGCACTTGATTTTAACAAGAACAAAGTGAGCGGTCTTCTTCAATCTATCAACGACTACCCTAATAACATTCTGACCATGTAGTGTTAGTGGAAAACTGGTCACAAAGTCCATAAATACATGATCCCACTTCCACTCTAGGATGTAAAGTGGTTGTAACTGAATCGTCGGCCTCTGGTGCTCAACCTTTACCTTCTAGCATGTTAGACACTACTATACAAACTCAGAAATTTCCCTCTTCATGCCACTCCACAAATAAGACTCTTGCAGATCCCTATACATTTTAGTACTACCTGGATGAACTGTGCACAAGGACTTGTGAGCCTCCTCTAAAATCGTCCTTCTGATATCAGCATCTATAGGCACGCATAACCTGGAATGGAACCTCAGGGCCCCGTCATTAGAAATACTGAATTCCTCTCCTTGTCCATCCTGCACCTTAGCTATCAACTCTGTTAATTCTGAATCATCTCTCTGAGCTGTTTTAATTCTTTCCTATAAAGTAAGCTGCACTACCAGACTGGCAATAAATGTCTGAGGATCACTCTCTACCAACTCTACACCGAGTCTCTCCAAATCCATCTGGATCAAATACCGAACCTCCATAACTGCCAGTGCTAGTCCCACTGATTTTCTACTCAAAGCAGCAGCTACCACATTTGTTTTCCCTAAGTGGTAACTAATAGTGCAGTTATAGTTTTTTAACAAGTTCCAACCACCTCCTCTATCTCATGTTCAGCTCCTTTTGAATGAAAAACTACTTCAAACTTTTGTGATCGGAGAATATCTCACGCATCTTTCACCGTACAAGTAATGCCTCCAAATCTTTAATGTGTGCACCACTAATGCCAATTCTAGATCATGGGTAGGGTAGTTCTTCTCATACTCTTTCAACTATCGGGAGGCATAAGTTACAATCCTACCTTATTGCATCAATACACAACTGAGCCCTTTCAAAGACGCGCCACTGTAAATGACATAACCATCACCCCCTGACAGAATGATCAGCAGCACTGGTGCCAATGCATGAGAGGTCTTGATAATGCTGAAAACCCCTCTACAAATTGGTGGTAGTAACTAGTCAGTCCCAAGAAACTCCAAATTTCCTCAACATTCTTCGGCCTTTCCCAATTCAACATTGCCTCAATCTTGCTAGGATCCACTGAAATACTATCACCTTAAATAATATGCCCCAGAAATGACACTTTTTCTAGCCAAAATTCACATTTACTAAACTTGCCATACAACTTATTTTCCCTGAGCATCTGAAGTATCAGCCGTAAATGCATCTCATGCTCCTCAAAATTCCTCGAGTAGACCAATATATCATCAATGAAAACTACAACGAACTGGTCCAAATATTGGCGAAAGACTATATTCATCAAGTCCATGAACACAGCAGGAGCATTCGTCAGACCAAATGACATAACTAGAAATTCATAATGTCCATACCTGGTCTTGAAAGTTGTCTTCAAGACATCTTCTGCTTTTACTTTCATCTGGTGATAACCTTATCTAAGGTTAATCTTGGAATAGACCCACGTACCCTAAAGCTAATCAAATTAATCATCTATACGGCGTAAAGGATACCTGTTTTTGATAGTCACCTTATTAATTTCCTTGTAATCTATACACATCCTCATAGACTCGTCTTTCTTCTTTACAAATAACACTAGAGCTCCCCACGGTGATACACTGGGCTGAAAAAAACCCTTATCTAGAAAGTCTTGTAACTGATCCTTTAGCTCTCCCAACTCTGTTGGAGCCATTTTGTAAGGGGCTTTAGAGATCGGTGACATCCCGAGAAGTAGACCAAAAGCAAAATCTACCTCGCAGTCAAGAGGTAACCCAGGTAGAACTTCTGGAAAAATGTTTGGAAACTCCTTAACCAGTGGTGTATTGCCCAGCTTCAATTTATTCTTTGACACCTCCTTTACATAGGCCATAATCCCTTGACAACCATCTAGGATTAGTCTCCTTGCTTGTATGGCTGATCCTAACAGAGGCAGGGATTACACACGCAACCCTATGAACCTGAATTCTGGTCTTCCTGGAGGTCTGAATATTACTTCTTTCAAACGACAATCTATACTGGCATAATTGACTACCAACCAGTCCATACCAAAAATTACAATGAACTATGCATATCCAATACTATAAAATAAGCTAGCAAGACTTTCCCCTAAATATCAACTGGACAGCCTCGAAGCACTCTACTACCCCTTATTACTAACCCTGTTGGTGTAATTACTAAACAATTTGGTGTCTAACAACTGTGTTTCTACCCACATAATCTAATACACCCCATAGACACGAACGAGGGTGTTGCTCCTGAATCAAATAATACAATAACTTTAAATAAAAGCATGTTAATCATACCTGTTACCACATTGCCGGCTGTCTTAGCATCTCCAGGTGTCAAAGTATAGACCCTCGCTGGCGCTACGTTCCTCTGCTGGCCTCCACGGGCGTCTGATAGCCTCCTCGGTACGGTCTGGGAGTAGAAGCGGTACCAAGTGGTCTAGGGCAGCCTCGCACCAGATGTCCCTGCCTACCACAGCGATAGTAGACGGCTCTCCCCACTCGACACTCCCCTAAGTGTCTCTTTCCACAAGTCTGACAAACAGAAAAATTCTGCACTATCCGCAATTCACGACCTCCAGTCTCCTTCCTCTATCCTCTACCATAGTTTCCTCTCCTCCATTGACCCTGCCTAGCTCCCTGCTGGAAGCCTGAAGGTGTAGATCTCTTCTTTTGTCCATGCTCCTCTGCATCCATGTGCTCACTAGCCTCGGCCATAGCTGCTTTGTCAACTAACTCAGCAAAATCTTGTTTCTTCAGCACTACCACCTACTTATATATATTCCTTACCTCAATCCTTATTCAAAATTCCTTACTTTCATTACCTCATCGGGAACAATATAAGGGGCGAAGCGGGATAGCTCTATAAACTGCGCTGCATAATGCTGGACTGACTGCTGTCCCTGTTTCAAATTCAAGAACTCTTCCACTCTAACTTTCCTAACAGTGGCTAGGAAATATCTATCAAAGAATACTTTTTTAAATTGGTCCCATGACATAACTATCAGCGTCTTCCTCTACTGCTCAAAAAAGTCTCATAGAAATCCGCCACCTCTCAACCTCCTCTGTTAGTTAATAAATGGAGAAGAGGACCCTTTAGTCCTCCATACACTACAAAACTACCAAAACTTCCTTGATCTCCTACATCCAATTCTCAACAGCTACAGGATCAACTCCTCCTAATAATGCCAGAGGATTCATCTTAGTAAATTTCTCTATCATGCACCCATGGCCTGCAGACAAGCCTCCTTACTCTTTGGAGCTCCTAGAGATCTTAGCAATAACCTGCTGAGCCGTGCTGCGTAATACCACATCAAAATAATCCTCGCCTGCACTTGAGGGCCTTGCACCGTCACTACCGCTCGCATGGGCACTACCTCCTCCAAGGTCCATCCTAAAAGGACAATAAACATGACTTAGGGACCCTATCCTTATAACTTACACATCTAACCAAAATCCCCTATCTTGACATCCTTATCTTATTTCAAGATTCAATCTTACACTTTAGAAACACAACCCGACAATAGTTTACTATGATTTTCCTGAAATCGTCAGCCCAAAAAAAACATAGAAACCATCACGGAAGTCCTGCCTCTAAACTGTAGAACAAAACCTTAAATTCTTTTCCTATACTCTAGTATCCATTCCGCTGCACTCTAAAGTCTAGAGAACCTAACAACCTAGGCTTTGATACCAAACTATAACGACCTGCCTATTTTACCATAAAATTTTTTATAAAAAAAAACATAATAAACCAAATAAAACATAATCAATCTGGATCCATGGGTACCAAGGATATACCCCAAAATACAACTTAGATACCTAAGCAGCAGGAAACGTAAAATCACATGCATACCAAATCATTCAACCAACACAATACCAAAGTTTTACTACAACTTTCATATACATACACACATCCAAAAATATCCAAAAGTGCCTTAGGGTCACCACCCAAAAATCTATCAGACCCTAACAAAATGACCTACCCTTCAAACAGGGCAGAACAGTCGAACTCTAACGCTATGGAGCTCTATCCGCTTTTCTATCTAGGGCTCCTCAAATGCTTATATAGCTCGAGTGAGACACCTCTTAGTAAGGGAAATGAACTAATATCAATGTGTGACAATACGAGTATTTTCGTGTTGTACGTATAACAGTACATAGATTATATTTGATAAAATTATCTATAACATATCTAGGAAAAACATTATATAATGTACTGAGTTTCTATACATGAAATCATCATATATAATTGTACATGAAATAACACCCTGGATGGATAGTTGGCCGGTGTCATGTCTTACCCCCGCATAACTAGGTTGTGCAGCCTGAAGGTAGGACCTAGCAATGGCTAGCCAACCACATTAGATCAACATAAGTCTGTAAGTACGATGGGTCTAACCCTCCTGGTCCAAACACCAGAGGGACACCTACACTACCATAAAACCACATCGACTACCAATCTCCCACTGCCCCGTACGACAAGTGGTAGCACTAACATATACATGATCATGATCATATAGCTACGGTACCGTCCTTTGTGAAAGCCTAAACCAAGCCATCTGGGTTCTGATAACATATAGTAAATCTCAAATAATGATACATAGTTGTTTCATAATAACATCAATCAAGATAATATTTTCATGAATTTTTACATATCATAACATATAAACCACAACCCTTATGCCACCAATTTGTATCTTATAAATCACGGCCCTTACGCCGGCATAGTAAAACATGAAATCCATAGCCCTTACGCTAGCATAGCATATCATATGAAAATCATGGCCCTTACGCCAGCATGTCATATCAAGTAAAATCACGGCCCTTACGCCAGCATATATTTTAACCTACATAGTTCGAAATATTTGTATTGTTTCAATACCATATTTTAAACATAGTTCCCATACTGTTTCTAATATCTTCCTGAAAACAGTAATAACATGCTGATTATGAAACATAATATTATGATATTATGTAAAATTATAGAATTTCATACTCATGCCACACAAAATAAATATTGTTCATTTCATAAAATCTACACAAAATCTTATTCCTTGTTGAACTGTATTAAAATCATTTTCTTGTTAACAGTAGTATTTCCAAACTCAGTTCTATAACATACATAATTTATTTGAAAATAAAAGCTAAATAATAATAAATAATTTCATGAAGATATTGACTTAGTTTATCCCCTTACCTGACTTATGGAAAATCCCACAAATTACTCCAAAATTACTCCTGCGTGTTCCTCAGCTCAACACCCTGAAATTGCATTTCCCTTAGCAAAACTTCAGTATAAACTCATCTAATACCTTTCCTTAACCCAAAAATACCAAATACCTTAATAAATATTAAAATAATCAACTTACGCAAATTTTGGGATGGTTCCCAAGTTAGCCTAACTAATAAATCACTCTTGCAGATTTGTAGAGAATCTTCGCAGGAGTGACACGGCAGCTCCCGATCGTCAAACCGACAAAAAACGGGGCCGAATTTCTAAAGAGAAGGGGGAGAGAGTCGTAGGAGAGAGAGAGAGAGAGAGAGAGAGAGAGAGAGAGAGAGAGAGAGAGAGAGAGAGAGAGAGAGAGAGAGAGAGAGATTCTGTAAATTTTACACAACAAAAATGGGTTCTTGAGCTTATATAGAAAGCTTGTCCACATGGCCGCGCCAACAAGTCACATTTCCTCGTTGATGAGTTAATGAAGGGAGCTCGTCGACAAAAATCTTACCCTCGTCGATAAGTTTTAGAGTCTAAAATAGTTCTCTTGATAACTTCTCATCGATGAGACGCAAGCCCCCGTCGGCAAGCCCAAGAATCTTGCTCGTCGATGAGCACTTCTTCACTCGTCGACGAGACCCTGTCGAAATCCTTTAAGAAAATTCTTTTTTTCTCTCATTCTTTTATTATTTAATTACTATAATTCTTTGGGTCTCTACATTTTTCTCTAGCCTAGTGAAGGGGCAATTGAGTGTGGGAATCACTTGTAAACAGTTTACTCCACCCGAAAAGGAGTACAATAGTGGAATCCTTTGGTGGTATTGACTAAAGGCGAGGACGTAGGCTGGGGATAAGCCAAACCTCGTAAAAATTTTGGTGTTGTTCTCTACCCTTTTCTCTTTATTTTTCAGCAAACATATATTGTGGTGTGTACAAAATTGCAGGTTGCTGAAAGTACAAAACCAAGATTAAAAGAAGACTCTTCAACAAAGAAAGTATGTTTTGATTGAACATTTGCGGAAACCTAAAAAGGGAGTACGTTGTCTAATCGTTTGCGAAAGTATTTATTTAGAGATTCTAAACTAATTTCATTCAAATACAGGGCTTACACTTATTCAGAGAGTTACATTCAAAAGCAGAAATTATCAAAGGTTGCAAATTTCATATTGGTTTTGTTTCTTTGGTTGTTTACTTCAAAGTGTTTGATTGGTTATTTTGTTAATCAAAGTTTTGATTGCATGTGTTGTGTTGTGGATTGATTAAGTGAATAAACTTTTGTTGTGTTTAAAATTCTTGAAAAAATTCATTAAAATTTTTAATAATCCAATTCACCCCCCCCCCTCTTGGGACTATATTTCTACTTTCAGAAATAATAAAAGAGAGTATGAGTAGTATGAAAAAATTGAAAGAATTTGAGCAATAAAAGGAGTATGAAAATTTCAGTGAATTTTTCTTAATTATTTTTGCTAATCTGATACCATCAAAAGAAATGGTCCACGATCGTATAAATTGGTGGAAAAGGATTCATATAACTGACCCCACTTAGTGGGACTAAGGCTTGGTTTTGTTGTTGTGTATTTTTGCTAATCTGATACAAAATTAAAACAAATGAAAGGGTATATATAGACTTGGGGAAAAATATGACTGTTGGGGACGCGGAGGTCATTTTGGAAAAAGATTATTGATGTTTAGTTTAAAAATAACGTCATTTACTACGGTAAAAAATTTTCCAACCCGAGAAGTTCGGTTGACCAGATTTAAGGATCGGTCGACCAGATTGCCAAGTTTGGTTGACTAGGGCATTTTTGAACTGAGGTTTTGGTCGATCATATCTGAGGCGATTTTGAACCCCCGAGGTTCGGTCGACCAGGCCAAGTTCGATTGACTAGATTCATAGGTTCGCTCGACTACGTTATTTTGTAACTAGAGCTTTGGTTGACCAGGGCGTTGGGAATTCCCATGTGTTAGTTCGGTCAACCAGACAACTGGAGTTCATTTTTAGATTGGGCGACCATATGGTCAACAATTAACCCTGGGAGGTTCGGTCGACCGAAGGTCTATGTGTGTTCAGGTTTGGTTGACCGAACACACTAAACTTGTGTATTCAAGTCCAAATTTCCATTTAAAGTCACCCCTTCTCACATAATTCTTCTTTCTAAGTTTATGGGGGACTTTTCATGTGATATTTTGGGACCTAAAGTCAATCTATGGTTTTTGAACTTTTAAATTAGTCCCAAAAATCCGGCGTCGGTCGACCGAAGGGTGACCCCAAGGTCTTGTGGTTCCCTATGGTCAGTCTATGGTCATTCTGTGCTTATCATCCACATCATGCATGCCATGCAATTATTATAGACCAAAATATAAAATCAAATGCAATTACAATTGAAAGTGTATGTCTTCTTCTATCTTGCTCTTCAATTCCATGGAATGTGCCTGATTGATGTGAGCTTTAAGTTCTTGCTAGCATCTATTTTCTGGTATCTTATGTCTGTGCTGAAATGAAAACATGTTTACGCACTAATTGCACATATAAAACATTGGTGGTTTGTCAGCATCAAAACAGATATCGGACTCAAAAAGTCAACATTCTTTTATTTCTAAGTCCTCTAACTTTTGTGTTATTTCAGCTTCTTTAACATTTATTGTTTTAGTGAATGGATTTTCCTCATCAAAAGTTATATGGATTGATTCTATAATTGTGAGAGTTCTTTTATTGTAAATTCGTAATGCCTTGCTTTTAAATGCATATCCTAAGAATATTCCTTCATTTGATTTTTCATCGAATTTTTCTAAGTCAACTTTATCATTTAATACAAAACATTTGCACCCAAATACATGAAAATAAGATATATCAGGTCTTCTTCCTTTCCATAGTTTATACGGGGTTTTATTTAAGCTTGATCTTATGAAAACTCTATTCATTATATAGCATGCAATATTTACCGCTTCAGCCCAAAATTACTTAGGTAGCTTATGTTTATTGAGCATGGTCCTAGCCATTTCTTGAAGATATCTATTCTTTCTTTCTAAAACTCCATTTTGTTGAGGAGTTCAAGGTGCTGAAGAGTTGTGATTTATTCCATGTTCATTACAAAAAATTTTCAACTTATTTATTGTTAAATTTTCTTCCTTGATCACTTCTTATATTTAAAATACCATATCCTTTTTCATTTTGAAGTTTTTTGCACAAGTTAATTAACATTTTACAAGCCTCATCTTTGGAGGCTAAGAAGAGTACCTAGGTAAACCTGGAGTAGTCATCAACTATGACAAAAACATATTGCCTTCCTTCTATACTTTGTATTCTAGTAGGGCCAAATAAGTCTAAATGGACAAGTTCTAAAGGTTTACTAGTTGAAATATGTTTCTTCTTTTTCAAGCTTGTTTTGGTTTGCTTCCCAAGTTGGCAAGCATCACAGATTTTTTCTTTTATGAATTTTGTGCCAGGTAGACCTTTGACTAACTTCTTCTTAGATAATTTTGATAACAGATCCATACTTGCGTGTCCTAATCTTCCGTGTCATAGCCAACTAGCTTCACTCATGGCTGCTAAGCATGTGACCTCTTGAGAAACTAGATTTTCAAAGTTTATACAATATACATTATTAACTCTATTAGCAGTGAATATAACATCATGTTTTTCTGGTTTTTCAACTATGCATGTGTTGTTTAAAGATTATGTCAAATCATTTATCACTTAACTAACTTATACTTCATAAATTGTGTTCTAATCCTTCTACTAACAACACATTATCAATGGTTAAGGAAGGTTCCTTACCTGTTTTTCTAATTCCACTAATTTCACCTTTAGCGTTGTTGCTGTAGATGACATACCTTGTAATAACCCAAACCCAGAAAATAAAATAAAAATAAATAGAAGGAAAAAGGTAAATAATAAAGAGAGAAGAAATTTTAAAAGCGCATCAAGCAGGGACTCATCGACGAACTTGTTTTCTTCGTCAACGAATGTCCTTCTGGGTCTCATTGATGAGTACACGTGTCTCGTCAATGAGTAATTATCGAGAGCAAAGAATATTCAGGTTTTTAAACGATTCGTCGATGAGCCCAATGTTCTCATCAACAAATGTTCTTCTTTGGTTTGTCGATGAACCTTTTAGACTCATCGATGAACGCCAAATTATAAGAGACCCTGGATCCATTTTAGAGTGAAACTTCTCTCTCCTCTCGCTCTCTCTCTCTCTCTTGGGTTCGGCCCTACCACCTTCTCTCTTCGATGTTGGTCTGGATTTAACCCAATTCAATGATCGGAAACCACAACGAGGTTCCTGGGGTGATTCTCTTCAAGTTAGCCAGAGCAAAAACTTGATTTGGAGTTCTTGGGCACAACTCCAAAATTAGGGTAAGTAGGATATTTTTAATATTAAATTAATTATTGGGAGTGTGTGAGCCTAGGAGATGCTAAATGATAAATATTATGGGGTTAAACTGATTAAGTTAGGATTTTTGGAATCTAGGATTCCGTTTCCCGTTCGTTTTAGGCTGAACTTCAAGGAATAGGTAAGGGGAAATAAAATATACCAGACTTTTTATTAAATTTGAATCGGTTATTTTTGAGTTCCTCTATAACTATAGTATGATTTTCTAAATAGTTTAGGCAGTTGAAATTAATGATTTCGATTATAAATCATAATTGGGAAAAACCGTATGGCATGAAAATAACCCTTCTTAATTAACTAGTTGTTAATACTGTATGCTTGTGAATACCGTTTACTTGTTAGTGTAGTATGGATATGAGTACTGCCTGGTTGTGAATACTGATTGGTTGTGGATACTGTCTGGTTGTGAATACTGCTTGGCTGTGAACATTGTATAATGGTGAATATAGGTTGATTATGAAACTGTATGTTGTGAACATAAACGTGCAAAGAGATACGTAGCTGTCCTACGTGGGCCACTTATAGTGAAGTACGCAGTTGTCCTATGTCGACCATGTACTGGGTAGTACGTAGTAGTCTTATGTGGACCACATACTGAAATGGTACGCAGTAGTCCTACGTGGGCCACGTACATAAACGTATAGTGAAATACATGCCTTACATGGGCTACGTATAGTGTAGTACACAGTTGTCCTATGTGGGCCACATACTGGGTTGTGCGCAGTAGCACTATGTGGGCCACGTACTACGAGGTATGCAGTTGCCCTAAGTGGGCCACGTACTGAGTTCAATGGATTGTATTCTATCCTGT
Organism: Malania oleifera; assembly: GCF_029873635.1. Lineage (NCBI taxonomy): Eukaryota > Viridiplantae > Streptophyta > Magnoliopsida > Santalales > Ximeniaceae > Malania > Malania oleifera. The sequence goes on from NC_080425.1 coordinate 28,913,652, forward strand.
GTGAATGAACTGTGCCTTACATGTTTGTAGACTATATGGAATGTTTGATGTGAATGTGTGTGAATACTAGTATGAGAATATTTATGACAAAGTAAATCTCTCCACCCTAGGGGCTTATTGTGAAAGGTGAGCGCCTTGATCAGTATCAGTTGTAGTCGCACCCGAATCAAAGGGTACGGTTACAAACAGTATCAGTGGAGAGGGAAGGTACATGTATGGACGTGTAATCTTCTCTATCCCCAGGAACTTTCACCGATAAATACTTATGTTTGTGTGCTTGGATATGTATGTGTATGCTCTGTTGTGATGGATTAAGAAATGGCTATATTTTATATATTAATTAAAACTATTCTACCACACATTGTTATAGATTATTTCTTCCTTATTGAGAGGTGTCTCACCCAAGCGAATTATTATCTTTTCAAGACCTTCTGGTGATCTAGCTTAGAAAGCTCTAGGGCAGCAATTAGAATTTTTGTGACTTGTGAGTGGTAGTAAGAACTGAAATATGTTTAATTATGTTTTAGAATTTCTGGTTATGTAATATATATGTGGATGGATACTCTTTTTTTGGGGATTCTATAAATTAGAACTCTCGTATTTTATTTGAGATTGTTCATTATTTTTCCGCTGCGTGAATGGTATCAAAGACAGTGAAGGGTCTTCATCACACCCCAGGCCCCACCTAGCGAGTCTGGGGCATGACATAACCTCCATCTTTTTGCATTAGGGTGGTGAATTTTGTTTTATCCCCAGTTATGTGTCTTGAACACCCGTTGTCCAAGTACCACTTGTCCTTTGATGGAGTGGTCCTAAAGCACACCTATAAGAATAATTCAAGGTGTTACTTTTGGTACCCAAACCTTCTTAATCCTTTTTAAGTCATGTTTATTTTTAGTGTTGATTTTCCATTGATTTTTTATTTTGACATTTTTCTTTTTAAGTGTACATTCAAATTTTATATGTCCTTTTTTCTTATACAAGAAGCATGTAGTGTGTTCATAAGCATTTGTAGAAGATGTGCTTGCATAGTGTTTTGATTCCTTTACGAAATATCCGATGTATAAGTTCTTTTTATTTTTGCTTTCAATTTCATTGAATCCAATTCCTTCTTTATCACAAGTCATCTTTTGATGTCCAACCATTTTCTCAAAATTTTCTTTTCCTCTAGTAAAATTGTAGATTATTTTTTCTTGATCCTCAACTTTACTTTTAACCTTACTTATTTCTAAGTCCTTCTTGCTTTCACCATTTACTTGTAATTTTTCTAAATCTTGAGACATCTCATTAATTTTTTCATAAGATTATCAATATGTGAGTCTTTTTCTTTTTCAGCAAACATTGAGGTTTCTAGTTGGTTTTTTAGTCTTTCATTTTGTTCTTTCAAGGCTATATTCCTTTTAGTTACTTTTATGAACCTATTATGTAAGGAAAATAGTTTAACTTGAATTTCTTTATATGAAGGCATGCTATCACACGAATCAGTACAAGATTCATCACTAGATCCTTCAGATGAACTAGTGTAGGAGTTTACCTTAGCTTCTCTAGTCATAAAGCAGATGTTTACCACTTCTTCATCACTTGATTCATCCTCTTATTCACTTGAGCTTGTATCATCCCATGTAGCTTTCATTGCCTTCTTCTTCTTCTTCTTCTTCTTCTTCTTCTTCTTCTTCTTTTTCTTCTTCTTCTTCTTCTTGTCTTTCTTCAATGGTGGACAATCTGGCTTAATATGCCCAACTTTCTTACAATTATAACAAGTAGGGGGTTCATTTTTAGTTTCCTTTTTACTTGTTTCCCCTTTGTTAGATTTAGAACTTTTAAATTTTCGAGGGAACTTCTTATTCTTTTTGAAAAACTTTCCAAGTCTTTTAGTAATGAAGGCTATATCATCATCATTTAATTCATTGTCTTCTTCATCTTCACTAGAGCTTTCCTTAGCAACTTTAAGGGCTATTGATTTCTTGTTCTTGTTATTTTCAGATATTCTTTCATTTATAGTCATCTCATATGTAAAGAGCAAACCTATAAATTCATCTAGGGAAGTATTCTTCTATTATAGTAGTGGCCTTAGGTTCCCATATTGAAGGAAGTCCTTTGAGGATTTTTCGAATCATTTCATAGGTTGAGTAATTTTTTCCTAAAGCAATGAGGGAGTTTATTACATGGGTGAATCTAGTGTACATACTAGTAATAGTTTCATTTAGATTCATCCTAAAGACCTCATACTCGCTTGTGAGCATGTTAATTCTACTATCTCTAACATCAATCATTCCTTCATAGGTTACCTCTAATTTATCCCATATTTCTTTGGCTGATTTACATGTCATGACCCTATTGAATTCATTTATATCAAGAGAACAATATAATGCATTCATAGCACTTGAATTTACTTGCAACATCTTATGGTCATTGTCGGCCATCTCTTTTTCCTCTTTAGGTATTTCTTTACCATCCACAATTTTAGTGGGAATAAGGTCACCTTGTGTGACAACTTTCCATGTTTTCCTATCCACGGTTTGTAAGTAAATTCTCATTCTTTGTTTCCAAAAGGTGTAGTTTACACAGCAGAAAATAGGTGGTTTAGATGAGGATTCACCATCAACAAAGCGAGATACACCTAGGTGTGCCATATAGATCTTTATGTAGCTTCTAATTTAAAATTTACTACAACCCCGCTCTGATACCAATTGAAAAGTAAGGTGTACTCCCAAGAGGGGGTGAATTGGATTTTTTTTAAAAAAAATTACAAATTCTTTTAATAAGTTTCTTTAATTAGTTTTGAATCCCAGTTTATCTTTATTTTCAGCTATCACCCACAAGCACAATGATTGAGAAATCCTTTGCACTTTAACCAATCTCAATCACACAAGTATAATTGATTTGCAATGATCAATACTCAATCCAATCAATAAGGTAAACTTGTTTTCACAATAAAGTAAATTTTTCAGCAAGCTTCTGAAATTCTAATTTCGATATCAAACAAGTTACTTGAGTTTAAGTTGGTTAATGAACTTTGATGTTTATCAACGTACTTTATTTAGTAATTAACTAAGCATCCACACAATTTTAATCAAGGTTTCCACAATCAACGTACTTTATTTAATCAAGGTTTCCGCAATTATCAAAGTCAAATGAATTTTTAGCAATTAACTAAGCATCCACGCAATTTTTATGTGCAGAAAATTAAAGAGAGTATAGTAAGGAGAGTGACATCGTATTTTCACAAGGTTCGCTCCAAGACCTACGTCCTTGCCCCAAGCAAAACGCTATGAGGATTTTCCTTTCCAACTTTTTTATTTGGCCAAATTTACAACATCTCTAACAAGAATTCCCTCTCAGTAGTACAACAATCCAATCCCTAAACCGTCAACAAATCTCCCTAGCAATAATCTCCTCTCACTAGTCCAACGATTAAACAACCTGAATCGTAAAAAAAAAAAGAACAAGATACAATTTGTGTAAAATGACACTCTCAAAAGAGCTGATTAGTACAATTGAATGTACAACAAAAAATACTTCAATTAAATATTAATATAGAAAGAATTGATGCTCATAAATTTATCACCGAATTCTCTTTTAGATTTAAATTTCTGAGTAAGTGAGCAAAGAACCGTGTGATTTTATCAGCAAGAAAACTTCAGCAGAGTGTATGTAGTGAGAGTTTGAAGAGTATGAACAATATGGCTTAAATGTTGTTTGCAATTTCTTGGTGTCTAAAATCCTTTGGTTTCCCATGCATTTATAGATGAAAAAAGCTTTTATTTCATGTTTCCCAAGTTGCTTTGAGTATTTCCCAAGTTTTCATAAAGTTTGGGGTCCAAGAAATTAAATTTGGAAACTTTTCTTCGCTGTTTAAATTTGATCGTTACGAGTATAGTCGACTACACTATCCGGGTTAGTCGCATGTGCTTTTAAAAAACAACGAAATTTCAAAGTCAGAATGGGTTCAGTCACCTATACTCATGGGGTCAATCGAATGTGCATGTTCAGTGTTCCCAATTTATTTCAACATAAAGTATAGTCGCTTGCCCAAACAAGGTCAATCGCCTGAACTTACCACAACATATGCTTTTTCAAATTTGTTTCCAAAAACTTTTGTTAACTTTTATACTTGCCATATTGCTTTGAGACTTTTGAAAATATTTTTTAGGGTTTGCAAAATTTGGTCTCTAAGTCAATAATGAAACCTAAGAGCTTCAATGCATCCATATTAACATTAAATGAATTACTTACATTAGACTCTTTAAAAACTTAAATGTTCTAAGCGCTAAGTCTTCATGCCTGTCTTTCTTGAGTCCATCTTGTCTTCAAGCTTTAATATTCTTTAAGCTTCATCAAATTTTTCTATCTTTGAGTCCATGCTTTAAGTATGCTTAAGCTTTCTTTTGACCACTTGTCTTTGGAGTATAGTCTTTCAACAAAGCTTGTGAGCACTTTGATCTTGAACTCAAATGCTTGATTCCTGAAACACCTTCACTTAACCATAATATGTTAAGTTCCCTTGATTTATTAACATCAAAATAAGATTTGTAAGTCTTGGTAGGCCAATAGGAAATTCGTTAAGAATCACCCAAATGATCTCATCATAGGTAATCCATCCCAAGGAGTTAGTACTAGGTCTCACTTAAGAAGTGAGTGTAATCATATAGCCTTCGTGTCCCAAATATAGCCTAAAAACTTTGAGGAGGCTGAGAATGACAAGAATTGGATCATCGCCATGCAAGAAGAACTTGATCAATTCGAAAGAAACAAAGTATGGGAATTGGTTCCTAAACCCAAGAACACAACGATAGTAGGCACAAAATGGGTGTTTAGAAATAAGAAAGATGAAGATGGTAACATTGTGAGAAACAAAGCAAGTTTGTTGCACAAGGGTATAACCAACAAGAAGGAATGGACTATGATGAAACAAATGCCCCTGTAGCAAGACTTGAAGCCACTAGGATGCTACTTGCTTTTGCTTGCTATAAAAACTTCAAATTATTTCAAATGGATGTAAAGAGTGCCTTTATAATGGATTCTTAAATGAAGAAGTCTATGTTAGGCAACCTCGAGGATTTGAGAGCCATACACACCATGAATATGTATTTAAATTCTCAAAAGCTCTTTATGGACTTAAGCAAGCGCCAAGAGCATGGTATGAACGACTAAGTAAGTTTCTCTTGGATGATTGTTTCATAAGAGGACACTTTGATACTACCATGTTTGTCAAACATTAACGAAATGATATGCTTATTGTACAAATCTATGTAGACGATATCATTTTTGGGGCCACAAGTGAAATCATGTGCAAAGATTTTTCCAGGTTTATGCAAGAGATTTTTGAAATGAGTATGATGGGAGAATTGACATTCCTCCTAGGCTTGCAAATAAAACAAATGAAAAATGGGATTTTTATTAATCAAGCCAAGTATGTAAGGGACATGCTCAAGAAATTTGGACTTGAAATATGAAAAGCCAAAGCAACCCCTATGAGCACAACAACAAAGCTTGATAGTGATGAAAAAGGGAAGAATGTTGACCAAAAAGTATATAGAGGAATGATTAGTAGTTTACTGTACCTCACTTCTAGCAGACCAGACATTATGTTCAGTGTTTTCTTGTGTGCTAGATTCCAACCATGTCCCAAAGAGTCACATCTTAATGTCGTTAAAAGAATATATAGGTACCTAATAGGAACACATGACTTTAGGCTCTTTTACCCTAAGAATGCTCCTGATCTCACTTGCTATCCGAATTTTGACTATACGAGTTGCAAAACCAATAGAAAAAGTAGTAGTGGAACGTGTCGCTTCCTTGGACACTCTCTTGTATCATGGTTTTGTAAGAAAAAAACCTCTTTTGCACTCTCAATCACCGAGGCTAAATATATTACTACTTGCAGTTGTTGTGCTCAAGCATTATATATGAAGCAGGAACTTGAAGACTTTAAAATTTTGATAAAGGGTACACCAATCCATTGTGACAATACTAGTACAATCAACATCTCAAAAAACCCATGCTTACACTTTAAGACCGAGCATATTGAAATTCGGCACCATTTTATTCAAGATCACGTACAAAAGGGGGACGTTGAGTTAGTATATGTAAACAGTAAAAATCAATTAGCCAATATTTTGACCAAACCCCTAAACGAAGAAGGATTTAGTAAAATTAGACATGAGTTGGGTATGTGCACTCCAAAGGACTTATGATAACTCTCCCAAATATTTTTTTTTGTCTTAAATGACTCAAAACTCCTGAAATCACAAAGCTGCAGTTTCAACTGCAGTCATCGATGAGCCAGAGGCTATCGTCGACAATCTATAAAGAGAAACTCATCAACATGCGTACGTCACTCATCGACGACTCCTGGAACTTAAATTCAGAACGCATCGAGCAAACGTTCATCTCTCAAAGCCCTAATTTCTTTTCGAGCCCTAACTCCTCTCCTCCCCTTCGCAACACCTCTCCTCCATTCCCTCAATGCTTAATCCATCTCGTCCCATTCAAACCCTAAGGTTTTAAGGATCTCATGGCACCACACTCTAAGAAAAGAGTCGTTGATCTTTCCCAACAAACTGAGACCAACGAGGGTTCTTCTCAGAACCCTACTTACGAGCAACCAGGAAAAAGGGCTGAAGACACAAATAAGAGATTTGTATCCTCAAAAGCTGCATTCCGCAATAGAAACAACATCTCAAAGCGCACTATCATTCACAGTAAGACAGTTGCTTCAAAGTTTCTTGAAGAAAATTTCCCCACTATATTGGAAAAATTCCAAGTTGTTGGGTGGGATACTTTGTTCTCTCTAAATGAGCCTGTTTACGTTGATTTAGTTAAGGAATTTTAAGCAAATTTTGTTCCATCTACTCGTGGTTGTGCAGTGTACTCTACTGTTAAAGGGAAAACGAATTGGTTGACCGATCAGCTTTTTTCTAAGGTCTCGTTGTGTAACTTTTATCCTATCCAAAGCTTTCCTAAGGCAATATGGCCTATGAGCTACAACTGGTTTAATCCTCATGAGGCATTGAAATTGATAACCAGAAACCCTGACATTCTAGAAGTGACAAAACCCAAATCCATAGACTTAACGATTGAATTCAAGGTGTTACACCATATGATTACGTATAATCTCTCGCCACTAAAGGGCGGGCGAGACTGGATATCTTTAGGACATATATTTGCTATGTTTTGCCTGTGGAATGGCAAGGGAATCTATTTATTGACGGTCATTATTCAGCATATGGAAGAAAACTTAAAAAGGCAAAGAGGGTGTTTTCCGTATGGTCAATTGCTTACCAAATTTTTTGACCATTTTAATATTGTTTATGCTGGCATACCTAGTGTGGTACCCACTGAGCATGATTTCTACATAGAGGCCACTCTTCATCATATGCACTTTGAGAAGGATGAGCAGACCAACACCTGGACGAAACTTGAAGAGCTGGATAAGGAGCCGGTAGATGAAACGGAAGCCGCTATGGAAGAGGACACGGGAGCTAAGGAACAGCCAGTTGATCCCGTCACAGAGCACCTGGATGGGATTCAGTTGGCCATGGCACAAATGGATCAAATAAATCGTGCTAGTTTTAATTCCATCGACGCTCAACTCGCCGCCATCCTTGACCATGTGCACCACCAACAGTAGGAGCCCCTTATTCTTTTTTATTATGGCAAAAGGGGATAAAGATGTGGTGTTGTTAGATTATGTTTATTCTTTTGAACTAGCTTGAAAGTTGTGTTAGCTAGTTTGAAAGTTGTGTTAACTAGTTTGAAAGTTGTGTTAGGATGGGTTGGAAGTAAGTTGGGATGGGAGAACAAATTTTTTTTTTTGTTGGAAAAGGAACTCTTATTGTTAACTAGCTAACACTTTTGCTTGCACATGCTCTTGTTTAAATGACTATATAAGAACAACTTTTTGTTTTCAATGATTATACAATGAACAACAACCTTTTGTGAGGTCTATTTTGCTTAACTGATGAGTTATTTCTTATTTATTGGATGTGATACCTCGTGGAAGAAAGGCTTAAAAAGGATTTGATGTTACTACCAATATCAACAAGGTGCACCTTTCTTTTCGGGAGCCTTCCCATAAGAACTCCACGGTTAAGCGTGCTTGGCTCGGAATAATCTTGGGATAGGTGACCTTCTGGGAAGTTTTCTCAAGAAGTTTGTGAGTGAGGACAAAACACACTAAAAATGACATGTGTTGGTCTACGCGGCCAATTATTAGTCTGATAAGGCCCGCCCCCCTGTTGCCTAGTCCAGGTGGAGGAGGAGAGACGTAGTGCTCCATGATAGACTCAGGTTGGGGTGTTACAAAATGGTATTAGAGCAATTACCCAACCAGAAGTGCGATGAGATTCACAGTGCCTGGGTTTGGAAATGTGGGTTCGCAACAAGGACATTGCGTTCTGTAAGTTGGGGAGAATGTGATACCCCATGGAAGAAAGGTGTTGGCTTTTTGAGTCCGATCCCTGGTTTTAATAATGACAAACCGCAAGTTTCTTATGTGTGTGTTTTAGTGCATGAATAGGTATTATTCAGGTCACACATAAGATTAACAGAACATGGAAGCCAAGGTAGGTTTTAAAGCACAAATTTGGCGTATTCCATGGAATCAAAGAGTAAAGTAGGAAGAAGAAGATATAACGTTTCAGTTGTATATGCAATTATTTTTCTATATGGTCTGTTATATTGCATGTCCATGCATGATATGAATGTATGCTTTTGGCCGACGAACGCCAGGTTTTTTAGGGTAAATTAAAAATGCCTAGACCTTAGAGTTACCCTAGGTTCTTGCACTGGCACTTAGGAAAGTCACCATTATCATATATGCTATTAGGGGAAATTAATATTCAAAAAGAGAACTTAAATGAACAAATTTAGTGTGTTCGGTCGACCAAACCAAAACACACTTGGACCTTCGGTCGACCGACCCTCCCCAGGGTCAACATATTGACTATTTGGTCGACCATTTTGAAATGTACTTCAACGCCCTAGTTGACCGAAATGGCACGTGGGAATCTCCCATTGCCTTGGTCGACCGAACCTCTAGCTACAAAATGGCCTGGTTGACCAAACATGCAAGTTTGGTCAACCGAACTTGGCCTAGTCGACTGAACCACGGAGGCCCAAAAATCGCCTCAAGTCTGGTCAACCATCATTGTAGTTCACAAACGCCCTAGTCGACCGAACTGAGCAACCTGGTCGATCGAACCTCTCGGTTTGGGGTATTTTTAAATGCTATAACTGGTTTAAAATTTAATTAAACTTTTCTAATAATACCTAGCGTGTCTCCAACGGTCAAAAATTTCTCAGACTCTATATATACCCCTTTCATAACTTAGATTAGTAACTTTGATTAACTCCCAAATCCTCTCAAATTATTTTGTTAATTAAAGTTCCCCCAAACTATTTTTAATGCAAAAATATTTTCTTTGGGGCAAAATGATTTAATCTCTCCAAATCTCTTTGATTCTTTCTTTGAAAATCATTTTTACAAGAGAGTGTTTATTTGGGCATTTAGTTTACATTCAAAGCATCTATACTCTCATTTACTCTTTACTTTGAAAATCTCCTCGAGAGTAAGCTTTAAGATTTCTCCACATATTTCAATGGTAAATATGTCGTTGGAGAAATATATTTTTGCATCCATGCTTTCATTGAAAAAAAAAATATTTATAGTGCAAAAATCATTTTGAGAAACACACCCCTTTCTCTACTGAGCATTAATTTCATATCATATTAGAGAGCGCATGTTTTATTGAGCTTTATTTTGTACATATCTGCTTGTATTAAGAAGCATGTTTATATGAACGAAAAATATTTTTATTGTATCAGTTGGGTTCAGCCCATAATTGAACTGGGGAGTCTCAGCCCTGTAAGTAAGACCGATTCAGTTCAACCCAGAAATTGAATTGAGGAGTCTCGACCCCGTAAGTGAGACTGGTTCGATTCAGCCTGAAAATTGAACTAAGGTTTTCCTCGCCTCGTAAGGAGAGGATGTAACGGCTTCTACTCCACCCATTTAAGTGAACAGGTATAGTGGAATCCTTAGGGGTATGCCCAAGGTGGGGACGTAGGCTAATTTGGCCAAACCTCGATAACAAATATAGTATGTTGCTCTCTCCCTATCTCATTTGATTACTATGCTTCAATTTTCGCACTTTAATTTCCATATGTGCATGTTTGTTCATTTATAGTTATAATCATTTACATACACATTTATTTTTGAATGAGATACGCGTGTATATTTGCACTAATAACTTAATTATTTTACATACACGCTTTCAATATTGAACGAGTTATGAATTGTGGTGAATCGGTGAAATGTTTTAAATTAGCCGAAAAGTTTTAAATGTCCAATTCACCCCCCCCCCCCTCTTGAGATCACACCAATTCCAACAAAAGGCTTAAAAAGGATTTGATGTTACTACTCATATCAACAAGGTGCACATTTCTTTTCGGGAGCCTTCCCATAATAACTACATGGTTAAGCATGATTGGCTTGAAGTAATCTTAGGATGGGTGACCTTCTGGGAAGTTTTCTCAGGAAGTGTGTGAGTAAGGACAAAACACACTGAAAAGATACATATTGGTCTGTGGAGGCAGTCATTAGTCCGATAAGGTCTGCCACCCCCATTACCTAGGCCAGGTGGAGGAGGAGAGATGCAGTGCTCCATAACAAATCTAGGTTAGGGCGTTACATTGGACATACTAAATTGCTTGCATGATAGACAAGCGAACCACTATGAAATTATGCTTGTGTATTGACATATTGATCATCATTGCAAATACTATTGAACTATTGGATTTATTGACATTGGGAATACTGCTGAAATGTTGGGTTCACTGAACTACATAAATTAATCAGGTTTGCATACATGATGTATATGGAAATTTCGTTTGATTAAAAATGATATAATGGTCTTTTTGTGCATACATTAAGGGTAAAGAACGATTCAAATCTTTTAAACATATATGCATATGTTGAGGGGGAGCATTTTTTAGAAAAATCTTTCAAAAGAACACCAATGATTTGCCATCATAAAAAAGGAGGAGAATGTTAGCCCTAGTGGCTAAGGTTCTTCTTTCCAGCTTGTTTTGATGATAACAACCCATTAGTGGGTCTTAGGCTAGCTAATATTTTTCCTCAAGTTCAGTTCAGATAAACAGGAAAATACCAATGCAAGCATAAGGGTCAGACGTTTATCAAAGAAGCAATGAGCAAAGAGTCATAACCAAGGCACATACATAGAAAACACAACCAACCGGAGCATTTATGAAAGCTTGTATTCTTTATATACTTGTTGTGTTGTGTGTTAGGTAGGATTTATGTTGTAACTCGTGCATATGATGTGTATAAGAATATCCTGCAAAGAGCTAAGCAAATTGCATGTAGTTCATATTAGATTAGAACATTAACCGAGTTAACACATGCATGCCAAGTCACACACTGCATTAAGATGTCCAAATGAGTTTCAAAATGAGTTTTATTAACAAGACATCTTACATTGGGTGAAAACTACACTTGGACTAGGTTGGAACATAATTAGAAGTACATATGTCATTTGAATCTGTCCTAGTTCATCTAGGTATTTCTTTAAGTAGTTAAACAAAATGATTCATCGAAAAATACAGGGGACTCATCAACGATAACAGGGGATTCGTCAACAAAGAGATATCGAGACATGTCTGAGACTGCAGAGGTTACTCATCGACGAATACACGGAATTCATCGACTAGTGTATGAAGGTGACTCATCGATGTTAACAGGGGAATCATCGACAAAAAGATACCGAGACCTGTCTGAGATCTGCAGTGAAGACTCATCGACAATAGCAGGGCATTCATCGACGAGTGCATGCATGTGACTCGTTGACTAGTCCATTAACCTGTCGATGAGTGGGCTTGAGCTGACTGTAATAAATGTGTGATAATATCTAGTTTTGGCCTTTTCTTTTCTCCATTAATGCCCAACGGATACCCAGCAACATGCTCATCTCTTTGGCCATAAATATAAGCCTTCAGCATTCATTGAAAATTGATTAAGCATTTTTCAGTTGTTGAGAATATTCATTGAGAATTCATATTAGGTTTTCACATTTGCTCTCAAGCTTTCTTGCTCCTTATCTCTTGTTCACACATCATTTGTAGAAGAGAGTAGTGTGAGGTTTAAACTTGTATTATCAGCTCAAGAAGGAGCACCTTGTATTGTATCCACTTACCTGGTTTCATTGTATTGGAAGGTTGTTTGTGAACCATTGAAAGGTGCTTCTTGATGAACACCTTCGTGTAGCTCTTGGTGAGTAGTTGGGTTGTGTACCCTTGTTGTAAAGGCTTCTCCGACTTGAAAGGAGATTCATAGTGGATTTGGGAATCCTTATCTTGGTGCTAAGGCATGGATTTAGGCTTGGAGCCAAACCACGTTAAATCATTGTGTGGTGTATTGGCTTTTTGAGTCTGATCTCGGTTTTGATATTGACAAGCACAAGTGTCTTATGTGTGTGTCTAGTATTTTGAACAGGTTCATTATTTGGAATGCACACACGAAAGAGGAGGATGGAAGCCATAAAAGAGTTAAAGCTCACCTTATCCTGGATGTTCCACGCAAACCTAAAGAGCAGAAGAAGAAGAAGAAGAAGAAGAAGAAGAAGAAGAAGAAGAAGAAGAAGAAGACATAACAGTTCTATTTGTATTGCATTAAATTTTTATCTTTGGTATGTGATAATGCATGCATCTGCATGATATGGATTGATTGGTCATACGACCTTAGATTGACCCAAGAGACCAACACTTTTCACAGAAGAACTTTTTCTCAAATAACTAATTGGTTAGGGTCAAAGATTAGAGCTAAAATGAAGTTTGCAAAAACTTCGGTTGACTGATGCCAAATTTTTGGGTTTAATTAAAAATCTTAGGCCATAGTTTGACCTTAGGTTCCCAAACATTTCATGAAAAAATCCCTTGTACTAAAATGTCTTACCTATATGAATAAGGGAAACTTTTAATCAAAATCTGGACCTAAATTTACTTTGAAAGAGCTTCAGGCGACCGAACCTAGGAGGTTATAAATGCCTCGGTCGACCGAACTAGTAAGAAGTAAACAAGTTGAATGAGACTTGAGCGACCAAATCATATTTGAACTAACCATCCATGGTCGACCGAACCTTATAGTTAACTTTTCCCACTATCCTCGAGCGACCAAACTTGTAGTTCAAAATAGGCCCGGGCAACCAAATAGTGAAGTTTGGCAACCTGAACCATGGACCAAGCACCCGAAGTCACGAATGAATGGAAAATTTCCCTAGGTTCAGCCACCCGAACTTGCATTCAATCACTCGAACCCAAGAAATAGATTTGTGTTTATTCAAGATTAACTTGTTTTAACCGCAGTAATTAGGGTAAAAATTTAATTAAACAATTTCAAAAATCTCTAATATGTCCCTAACGGTCATAATTCTCAGAAAATCTATAAATACCCCCTCATAACTTCAAATTGGTAGCTTTGATTAACTCCAAATTCTCTCTAAACCATTTATTAATCAAAGTTCCTCCAACCCATTTTTATGGTAAAAATCTTTTCTTTGGGGCAAATCTTTTCATACTCTCCAAACTCTCTTTGATTCTTTCATTGAAAATATATATTTTTTTAAGAGAATATTTCAATTGGGCATTTATTTTTAGAATGTGTTTATTGCAAAAACATTTTGAACATAAATCCTATCTTCTCCAAACAATATTATTGCAAATCTTCATTGGAGAAAATATTTGTTTTACATTTGATCTTTGAAGCTTTTATTACATGTTTCATATAACATCAAAGATCTTATATATTAGTTTTTGCAAAAATATTTTTAAAGCAAACCTTAGGTTCTCCGGTGTATTTGAAAAATATTTTTAGGAGAATATTGTATTAGGGTTCAAATCCTTGAAGCATTTTATTATATATATCTTTCTTCAAAGATTAGAATATTTATTTTGAAAAACACCCTTACTTTACTGAGCATTATTGCATATCATATTAGAGTGCATGTATTTAGAGTTTAAACGTGTACATTTTTGCTTGTATGTTTCAAAAGTATTTTTATGTACAAAAAAATTTTATGTATCGATTGGGTTTAGCATGGAATTGAATTGGGGAGTCTCAGCCCTATAAGTGAGACCGGTTCAGTTCGGCTCAAGAATTGAACTAGGGAGTCTCAGCCCCGTAAGTGAGACAAGTTGGGGTCAGCCTTGTAATTGAGCTGGGGTTTACCTTGCCCCATAATGAAATGTTGTAACGACTTCTGCTTCGCCTATTTAAGTAAGCAAGGATAGTGGAATCCGTGGGGGGTATGCCCAAGGCGGGGACGTAGCTTGGTTTGGCCGAACCTCGATAACGAATATCATGTGTCGCTCTCTCCTTATCTCATTTAATTTATGCCCTTTAAATTCAGCATGTGCATGCTTGTTCATTTATGGCTATAATTATTAATTTGCGTATACACTTTTATTTAAATGAGATATGCTGCATGTGTATGTTCACACTTATAATTTAATCATTTTCATACACGTTATTATATTGAATAGGATATGATATGTGGTGAATCACTGTAAATGTTTAATTTAGCTAAAATATTTTTAAAACTCAATTCACCCCCCTATTGCGATCACACCAATTCCAACATAGAGCTTCTCTCTCCCTCATCCTTTTATTTATTGTGATTATTTTCTTTGCCCTTTATTGTGGTATTTTTCATTTGTTGCTTGCCAAAGTTTTTATTTTGTAGCAATCCTTATCGTCCGTGAAAAACGTCTATTCACCCCCCTCTAGACGCACACTAGGGCCAACAGTTTATATCCTCTTTCTATGAAAATGTATATTTGTTGAAATCTAATATAATTTTTCATAAATAAAATATGACTTCACACCAAAGACATCTTAGATGACCTCTCTCTTTAGCAAACTCATGATTTCATACAAGAACAACCATTTAAACACCCAACACTGTCACATATATGATTTCAAACAAAAACTGAAAAAAAAAAAAAAACACACACACACACACACACGCACATGAAATGCAAAAGATGAATATATATGGACTAACCTTATGTTGTTATAGCAATTGTAGATCAAGTGGGGATGCACTTAAAAACAACCATGCACCCTAAAGATTTCTCCAACAGGAAAATACAAAACAAAGTTCTCTTCAAACCCAAAACATAAACTCCTTCCCAAAAACCTAAAGTACTCTTCAAAACTCCCTTAAATCTCTTCACAAATCTCTCCCTTACCCCTACTTGGACGTGCTCAAAATGTTCTCCAAAAGAGTACCTTTGTAGACCGCCCAAGAGATGGAGGGAAACAACCGTTTGAATTTGAATCTAAAAATTTCAAATTCAAACTAACCACCACCAACCAAAGACTACTAATTGTTATAGTTGTTGCTTGACACATGTTAACTTCTAAGACACTTGACATGCTCAAATCCATCAACTAATAAAATGTATACAATTCAAATTTGAAAAAACATGAGGTCGGTTGACCCCTTATAGAAGGTTGTTTGACCATTATCAAGTGTCACCAAGGCTATAAAATGTAGGCAAGGCCAGTTGACCGCCCCATGTTGCAAGTTTCCTCTTTGTTTTAAGCTTAGTTAGGCATATATTCATCTTGATGATGTTATTAAGTTGACGTAAACAATGACTATTGAAAATATGAAATTCACAAGATACCTTGCAATTATGCCACTTTGAAGCTAGATGTGTAGTCAATGGCACTGGAATGATATTACCTTGGGAAACTAATTAGTATTATAATTCCTTCAACGGTAGGGTAAGTGTGTTGAATTCTCTTCTTTGTTTGAAGGCTTTGTTAATTGATGTTATGTAACGACCCAATAGTTACACCACTTTTTTCCATAAAATAAAAACACAAAACTATTATGATATTCCTGTAATAGCATCTCAGACCTCAGATGGGCATTGAGGTATTCCAGTACATAAGAGACATACCTATGCAACGGAAACATAAGTCATACAACTATAGGTAAACATACAATACCAGAATCCAATGTTATCAAACCATAATTACATTTTTACATCTCTCACTACCGTATCATCATCCCCAAAAATACAACCCTCTGTACACACTTACCCTATAAACAGGGCAATCAATGGGTCACTCTACCTGCGAGCCTAATCTGCTCGCCTAACTGGCTCACCTGAAAAATGTTAAAGTAATGGGGTGAGACAACACTATGTAAGTAAAATATGCAATTACTAGTATGTGGCAACCAAGCTGTATAACTATTATAATAACATCTAAACTTGTATAAAACAATAAATCTGTACAAAGTATGTCATTACATTCATCGTAGTTTAAAATATAACTGTATCATCTTATTAGCTATTTTTCATACTTCAAATATCATACTATATTATCAAATGTTGTAAAATTGTATACGTATACATAATTGTGCTTTATCCTTGGAAATTTGTATGTTATGATTTGACCCTTCATGAAAGGGTTGTGCGGCCCGTAGGTGGGACTTAACTCTGGTTGGCCCTCCAGGTAAGTCATTGTACTCTACCCTTCCTCAATCCAGCCAAACTGCATCCTCTCCGAGACACAGAATTGAACTACTACCTCGTCAAATCGGCCCCCTCAACCCAGCGAACTAGGGAGCTGCATCCACTCCGAGTGCGGTTGATGGTACCCACACACTATTTGAGATATGTGGTTGCACTCTATCTGTAATAGCAACGGTACCGTGCTCTGTTATCTGTATATGTTTGTAATATTTTCATAGGGATTTGAAACCATATATATATATATATATATATATATATATATATAATATTATAATCTTTCTAATGTTTTGATCATGTTTCCAAAATAACCATAACACTATAATTCTGTACTAGAAATACTATAATAGCTTAATAATACAATTGTAGCATCTGGATGCTATATTTGTATATCTAACTATATAATCAGTCTGTATAATCTGAGTGTTATGGTATTAGGAAACATGGCAACTGTAATGTACTGTTTTGAATAAAAACTGTAATATACTGATCTGAATAAAAACTGTAATATACTGATCTGGTAAATATCTATGTATATCAGTCTATATCTGTATATGTTGTATAACAAGATATGCTGGAGAAAGTTGTATAAGTTCTATATCAAATAAATATCTACTCAGGCCACACAAATATTAAAAACTCTTATTCTGTAAAAACTGGATAATGAACTGGTATATATATAAAATCTCTCATTACATTGTTAAAACTCCTAACATAGCATATTTCCCTTACCTAGTTTCTGAAAAGCCCCTTTTTATATATCTGGCCCTACACCTGCACGGTTCCCCACTCAACATCCTAAAAACCACATCTCTTAGAACAAAATATCAGTATTTCTTCGTATACCACATTTCTTATAACTGTGAAAAAGGCAAATGCCAAATAAAACGTCTTACCATGAGATTGGGATGAAATTCAAACCAGCCCCACCTACGATGCGCTCCAGCAGACTTGTAGAGAACCTTCTTAGGAGCGTCATGGTGGCCTCAGATCATCGATCTGGCGAGAAATGGGGTTGGAATCGAAGAGAGAAGGGGAAAGGAAAGTTTAGAGAGAAAAAAGAAGAATTCCTGCACCAACATCTGCTGGAAAACCCGGGTTTTAGCTATTTATAGTCCCGGATTTGTAGACAAGATACATCTCGTCGACGAATTTCAAACTGCCAAAATCCCACTCTCGGTATCTTCTCATCGACGATACCCTCATGTATTCTCATCGACGAATCCCCTGTGTTTATCGACAAGGCCTTGTTTAATTCTCTGGGTTATTACATTCTCCCCTCCTTATAAAATTTCGTCCTTAAATTTTGCTATCTGTGTTGAACACCATTTACTAAGGAAAAAATAGTCTACTTATTTTATTACTTACCCTTACTTATGGCAGAGGAATACCGTGGTTACATCCAAAGTTTTGGGAGATTAAAAATATATTCAAAAAGAAATTCCCCCCAAACCAAAATACTACCTATCCTATAACCTAAGCTACAACATCTATACCACTCTATACTAAACAAATTCTAACTTTATCTAAGCACATTGACCAATACTATAATTCATTAAACAACTGCTTAATTTCTTCTTCAAGCTCCCATGAAACTTCTTCCATAGCATGGTTTTTCCACTAGACCTTTACTAGCTGAATTTCTTTGGTGCGCAATACTTGTGTCTTTCTGTCCAAGATCTGTACGTGTGCTTCTTCATAAGCTAATGAATCTTTAAGTTCTATTTCTCCATAACTGATAATATGGGATGGGTCTAGGACATATTTTATCAGCATGAAAACATGGAATACGTCATGTATCATGGCTAAAGCTGGTGGTAGAGCTAGCCTATAGGCTACTGACCTCATTTTCTCTAGTATCTCAAAAGAGCCAATAAATCTAGGGCTTAGCTTGCCCTTCTTCCCAAATCTCATAACCCCTATCAAAGGAGCTACTTTCAAGATTACCCAATCCCCCACATAGAACTCTAATCCCTGGCGGCGTGTGTCTGCGTAGTATCTCTACCGACTCTGCATTGTACTGATTCTTTCTTTAATCAGCTAGACCTTATCATATGCTTGTTGTACTATCTCTAGACCCAAAACTAGCCTCTTTCCTACTTCATCCTAGAAAAGAGGAGAACGAAACCTTCTACCATACAGTGCTTCGTAAGGTGTCATGCTGATGCTAGCCTAATAACTGTTATTGTAAGCAAACTCAACTAGCGGCATAAATTAGGTCTAGCTACCCCTAAATCTAACACGCACGCCCAAGGCATATCTTCCAATGTTTGAATTGCTCTCTCAGTATGACCATCTGTCTGGAGGTGGAAAGCAGTGCTAAACCCTACCTGTGTACCCATATCCTCCTAAAAACTTTTCCAAAATCGCAAAGTAAACCGAGGGTCTCAATCTGAAACTATGGATACTAGTACACCATGGATGCGAACTATCTCCTGAACATATATTTCTGCTAATCTGTCCATGCAGTAACCAACTTTAATCGAGATGAAATGAGCAGTTTTCGTCAGACGATCGACAACCACCCAGATTGCATTTATCCCCCATCCCACTGGTGGTAACCCACTAATGAAATCCATAGAGACGTGACCCCATTTCCACTTTGGAATGAACAGTGGATGCAACTGCCTTGCTGGTCTCTGGTGCTCAGTTGTAACCTGCTGGCATGTCAAATATTACTGTATAAATTTGGCAATTTCCTTTTTCATTCCACTCCACCCAAAATATTCTCGCAAATCCCTATACATTTTAGTACTGCTAGGATGGATAGTGTATAGTGATCTGTGAGCCTTTTCTAGTATCACGAACTGCTGACACACACAACCTAGTGTGAAACCTCAGAGCTCCATCATTAGAGATACTAAATTCCTCTCCCTGACCTTCCCGCACTCTAGTCATAACCTCTGCTAATTCTATGTCATCACCCTAAGCAGCTTTAATCTTTTCATATAATGTCAGCTGGATAACCAGGTTGGCAATCAAAGCCTAAGGATTATCCTCTACAAACTCTATGCCAAGTCTTTCCAAATCCATCAAGATCAGATGCTGAACTCCCATAGCTATTAGTGCTGGTCCCACTGATTTCCTGCTCAGAGCATCTGCTATCACATTCGCCTTCCGTAAGTGGTAACTAATGGTACAATCATAGTCTTTAATAAGTTCCAACCACCTTCTTTGCTTTACGTTCAGTTCTTTCTAGGTAAAGAAATATTTTAAACTTTTATGATCCGTGAAAAATTCACACTTCCCACCATATAAATAATGCCTCCAGATCTTAAAAGTGTACACCACTGCAGCTAATTCCAAATCATGGATATGATAGTTTTTCATGTATTAAGCTGTCAAGAAGCATACACAATAACCTTGTTGTGCTACATTAATACACATCTGAGACCCTTCAACGATGCATCACTATATATTACAAATCCGTCCTCCCCTGATGGAATAGCTAGTATCGAAGTTGAAACTAACCGCTGCTTTGACTTCTAAAAACTCTACTCACAATCATTGGTCCAATCAAACTTAACATTTTTCCTTATAAGTCGTGTTACTGAACCCGATAATCTAAAGAAACCATCTACGAAGCGTCGGTAATAGCCTACCAAGCCCAAAAAACTCCTAACCTCCTGGACATTTCTTGGCCTTTCCTAACTCACCACTACTTCTATCTTACTTGAATCAACTGATACACTTGCCTCAGAAATCACATGGCCAAAAAAAGAAATCTGCCTTAACCAGAACTCACATTTTTTAAATTTTGCGTACAATTTTCTTTCCCTCAATATCTGTAACACCAGCCTCAAATAATGCTTGTGCCCCTCGAAACTCCTCGAGTATACCAGTATATCATCAATAAATACAACCATAAATTGGTCCAAATACTAATGGAACACCCAATTCATTAAGTCCATAAATACTGCTGGTGTGTTAGTTAACCCAAATGGCATCATTAGGAACTCGTAATGTCCATATCTCGTTCGAAATGTTGTTTTCAAAATATCTTTCGCTCGAACTTTCACCTAGTGATAACTCGACCGTAGGTTAATTTTAGAATAAACCTGGGTCCCCTAGAGCTAATCAAACAAATCATCAATCCTAGGGAGAGGATATTTATTCTTAACTGTTAGTTTGTTTATCTCCTTATGATCGATACATAACCTCCTGGTCTCATCTTTCTTCTTCACAAATAGAACTGGTGCACCCCAGGGCAACACGCTGGGCCTGATAAATCCCTTGTCCAGTAATTCCTATAACTGATCTTTCATTTCCTTCAGTTCAAATGGAGTCATACGGTATGGTGCTCTAGATACCGGTGCTGACCCCACAACAGATCTATAGTAAACTCAATCTCTCGGTCTGGTGGTATGCCAGATAACTTATCTAGAAAAACATTTGGAAATTCACGCACTACTAATATATCAACTTGTTTTAGTTCTTCTTTTGGCTTTTCCTTTATGTATGCAACAAACCCCTGACAATCATTATGTAGCAGTCTCCTCACCTGAATGGCCGACACAAACTGTGGTGAGGCACGTACGGGTGAACCCACAAATTTATATTCTTGCTCACCCGAGGGTCTGAAAACCACTTCTTTTTTATTGCAATCTATGCTGGTGTGATGAGTTGCTAGCCAATCCATACCAAGTATCACATCAAACCCTTAGATATCTAGGACCACGAGATCATCTGGTAGTACTCTCTTCTGAATACTTACTGGAAATTCCGAAGCACCTTCTTACATCTTACCATAGATCCCGTCGGTGTACCCATGGACAGCTCTACATCTAATAGCTATGTCTCTACCCTAGTTACTCTGACATACCCAGTCGATATAAAGGAATGGGTGGCACCTGTATCAAACAAAACAATAACTTTATATGGTAAAGCAATAAAGGTACCTGTGACCACGTTTCCGATCGTCTCAGCGTCACCTGGGGTCAACGCATAGACCCTCGCCAGCGCAGTGTTCCTCTGCTGACCTCCGTGGGGCACCTGGTATCCACCCTGAAATGGTCTGGAGCTGATGCATAACTCGACGACAACTGGCATGATCGATTCATATGGTCGAGTCTTCTGCAGCGATAGCAAACATACTCTCCCCGCTGGCACTCCCCTGGATGTCTCCGTCCACATCTGGGGTAACTAGTAGGAGGCTGTCCACCCTGAAATCCACCGTGCTCTACCATCTACCTCTGTCCTCCACCAGATCTACCTCCTCTCCACAGGCCTTAGCTGGACCCCACCTGAAAACTTGAGGGTACAGTCCTGTTCTTCTAACTCTGTGTCTCAGTCTCTCTCGGCAAACTCTCCTCTGCTATTGTGGTCCAGTCAACCAACTCTGAAAAATCATGTATCCTCAATACTACCACCTATCTGTAAATATCATGCCTTAAGTTTCTCTCGAACATTCTAGCCTTCTTAACTTCATCTGGAACAATGTAGGGGCAGAAACACGATAGTTCGATAAATCTCACCACGTACTGTTGGACTGTCATCAAACCCTGGGATAAGCTCGAAAACTCCTGTACCCTAGCCTCTCTGACAGAGGAAGGATAGTATTTATCAAAGAAAATGTCCCTAAATCGAGCCTAGGTCATTGGCACTGGAATAGCCCTCTGCTCCTCCAATAATCTAGTGACTGTCCACCATCTCTCGGCCTCCCCTGTCAGTTTGTACATAGCATAGAGGACCCTATGCTCATCAATGCAGTGAAGCACCGTTAAAATTTTCTCTACCTCCTGCATCTAATTTTCCGCAACTACAGGATCGGCTACTCCTGAAAATGCTGGTGAGTTCATCTTTATAAATTTCTCTATCGTACACCCCTAAGCTGGAGATGGACCTCCCTACTCCCTGGAGCTCCGAGCAATCTCAGCCATAATTTGCTGAACCACACTGCGTAGCACAACATCTGAATCCCCGCTGCCTACAATAGAAGGTCCAGCTCCGGTATCACCACTAGCATGAGCTGTAATGCCCCAAGCCTCTACGTGGGCCCAGAGTGCTACTAATCCATTTTATTTACCCAATAATCTACATTCTAAAATCATTTATGTAGCGGAAAATATAACTATAATCTTCCAAAAAATATAATACCAGAGTTTTCTACATCCATCTACATTCTAACATAAATCATACATCCACCTGTATTCACATATATACATATCTCCAAAATATAACCTACACTTCCAGTATTCACAAACATCAGTATGCTTCACAACCATCCATTTCTCAGAAGACTTAAAACATAAAATATAAAATATACATATCAAAATTAACATAAAAATATACCCTTTTCTCTTTCTATTTTTCTAAAAATGTTATAAAACCTCGAGCTCTCTAAGCTCGATCTTGAGGAAATCCTGAAAAAGATAAATTCATATTCGGGTGAGACACATCTTAGTAAGGAAAGAAACAATATATTAAAACAGTGTGTAGCTAACATGAGTTTATATAACAACATATTATTCATCATTTGAAAATCATTAACTTAATCTCTGAAATCATTTTCTGATCCTAATCAAACACATGCAAGACATTTTATCCATGAGATTACCTAAGGATAAGGATGATTACCTGCCCATACAAGTAGCATTCCTCTGCTCTGATACTTAGGCAACCCAAAGGTCACAGCTAAAGCATACTAGGGCACTCACCTTATTTAGTAAGCCCTCAAGTGATAAAATAATCTCGCACTCATATAGTTTATACCATAGTTTACCTGTGAAGGCTCCCAAGAATAGGGAAATCTACCCGCCCATACAAGTAGTTTCCCTCTGCCCTAACACGTTATGCAGCCTACTGCTACACCTGATACAACCAGGACACTCACCTTTCTCAGCAAGCCCTCGGACGAAGAGTTTGTCTCGCCCAAACGTAACATGTTCTACTAGCATAAATACTGCTAATACGATAATACATTATTTTATTTGCCATTATTGTGCGTTTCTCAATTGCTCATGTTTCCATCTTTTACTTTTCATTTCATTTCACTTTACGTGGCTTTTTCCCATTTTACATTGTTCACATATCACATTTCATTTTCATTCTATTCATTTCCATTTTCATTTCATACCCAGCATCTTTCAGCTGTTTTACCCAACATTTTTCAGTTGTCATACATTTACCCAGCATCTTTCAGCTGTTTTACCCAACATCTCTCAGTTGTTTTACCCAACATCTCTCAACTGTTTTACCCAACATTTTTCAGCTGTTACACATTTACCCAACATTTTTCAGCTGTTTTATATGGTTGCATTAACACTCACATGCATCATATTTCATATAACATTTTCATACTCAATTCATTTTTTGTATATCCTGCATCTCATACATATCACATATTTTCACACAACATTCATATTTACTCATGGCACACTATTTAGCAATAAAATTCATACATTGCTTGAAAATAAGCCAACCCACATTTAACAATCATATACTAGAATAATACCTTTAATTTCTTATATAATTATCCGGAAAATATTTTTCACTTTCATCAGTTCATTTTCGCACATACATATCTAATAAACAGTCCTAAACTTGGAAAAACATAATTTAAATGGTTGGCATTTTAAACCCACACCGAAACATATACACACATATATAACACAATTTATTTTCCATTAAATTCATAAAAATTCTGGTTTAATATATATTTTTTCCCTTACCTGGTTTCTTGAACTACACCAATAGGGACCCCGAAAAATACTTGCAGCACTCACCCGGACCCTGAATCAAAAATCATAATTCCATTAAATTAATCCTAAATAAAATACTATTTTAATATTTCCTAGGTCCTTAAATATTAAATAAACAGTTATACTCTCAAATATAACCAAATTTCCAAATTTCCCAAATCTCACTCTCGTTTTGTAGTAGGGCCTAGAAAATTCCAATTGGAAATTTACTCATGTCAAAATGACGATGATCACGACTAAGACCCTGTGGTGGTGTCTGATCGTCGATTTAACAGTAGATTTAACAAGAAATTGAGAAATTAGGAAAAAATTACCTTACCCCAGGAATAGTGCCTACGCCACTCCCACGACAAATCTGTTTCAGCAGAAATGTCGGTGGCGGAATTAGGAATCCAATGGCACCTTTCGTTTTTTGATCGGCGCTTATTAGGCTGATGAAATTAAGAGAAAGAGAGACGAAGATGGAAGGAGATGACGGAGAGAGAGAAGAAGAAAGTACAGAGAGGCTGAGAGAGTCGACGACTTCACAAGTAAGTTTTCTTAATATTTTTTTTTCTTCTTTTTTCCTTTACTTACTTAATCATATAATATAATAATATTATATTATATATATATGTGTATATATATATATCATATTATTTATTCAACAAATTAAATTTAACAATACTTAATTAATTAATTGATTAATAATAAATAAT
Organism: Malania oleifera; assembly: GCF_029873635.1. Lineage (NCBI taxonomy): Eukaryota > Viridiplantae > Streptophyta > Magnoliopsida > Santalales > Ximeniaceae > Malania > Malania oleifera. The sequence goes on from NC_080425.1 coordinate 28,938,613, forward strand.
TTTAATTTAATTTAATATTTTTTATTCCTTTTATTTGTGTATTTAATTAATTAATTTAATAATTTTTAATTAATTAACTAATCAATAATTACTCTTACTTTTATGTTATTTTTTTAATTAATTACTAATTTTTTTAAAATAAATTTTTTCTGGTTATTACATGAGCGCTACTACCTCTTGGGTCTATCTTGCAATATTACCAAATTATTCTTAAGTATTTGAATCCTACAACATTATACTAACTAAAATACCCCTAACCTCTCATTACTAATTTAAGGTCGAGTCCTACCATATGAAAATAAAAATCATCGATAGTTTACTGTGATTTTCCTAGAATCGTCACTTAGGAAAAACATAGAAACCACCCCGAAACTCTACCTCTACACCGTAGAACAAAACCCTAAATTCTCATCCTAATTCCCAACATCATTTTTACTGATACTCTATTCAACTCTTCTTAAGATTCCATTTCTAAATTCTGGTATTGTTTTTCGCTGTACTCTAGAGTCTAAATCTAGCAACTTAGACTCTGATACCAAGCTGTAACAACCCAATAGTTACACCATTTTTTTTCCTTAAAATAAAAACATAAAAACTATTATGATATTCCTACTATAGCATCTCAGGCCTCAGATGGGCACTGAGGTATTCTTGTATATAATAGACATACCTATGCCGCAGAAACATAAGTCATACAACTATAGGTAAACATACAATACCAAAATCCAGTGTTGTCAAACCATAATTACAGTTTTACATCTCTCACTACCGTGTCATCATTCCCAAAAATACAACCCTATGTACACACTTACCCTATAAACAGGGCAATCAATGGGTCACTCTACCTGCGAGCCTGATGTGCTTGCCTAACTAGCTCACCTGAAAAATGTTAAAGTAATGGGGTGAAACGACGCCCAATAAGTGAAAATATGCTATTACTAGTGTGTGGTGACCAAACAACATAGCTATTATAATAACATCTAAATCTATATAAAACAATAAATCTGTACAAAGTATATCATACATTCATCATAGTTCAAAATATAATTGTATCATCTGATTTGCTACTTTTCATACTTCTAATATCATACTATATTATCAAATGCTATAAAATTGTATACATATACATAACTGTACTTTATCCCTGGATATCTTTATGTCATGATTTGCCCCCTCATGACAGGGTTGTGTGGCCTGTAGGCGGGGCTTAACTCTAGTTGGCCCTCTAGGTAAGTCACTGTACTCTACCCTTCCTCATTTCGGCCAAATTGCATCCTCTCCTAGGCACAGAATTGGACTACTATCTCGTTAAACCGACCCCCTCAACCTAGTGAACTAGGGAGCTGCATCCACTCCGAGCGCGATTGACGGTACCCACACACTATTTGAGATATGTGGTTACACTCTATTTGTAATAGCAACGGTACCGTGTTCTGTTATCTGTATCTGTTTGTAATATTTTCATAGGGATTTTATACCATATATATATATATAATACTATAATCTTTCTAATTTTTTGATCATGTTTCCAAAATAACCATAGCACTATAATTCTGTATTGGAAATACTGTAATAGCTAAATAATATAATTGTAGCATCTGGATACTATATTTGTATATCTGACTGTATAATCTGAGTGTTATGGTATTAGGAAACATGATAACTGTAATGTACTATTCTGAATAAAAACTGTAATATACTTATCTGAATAAAAAATTGTAATATGATTTGGTAAATATCTATGTATATTAGTTTATATCTGTATATGTTGTATAACAAGATATGCTAGAGAAAGTTGTATGAGTTCTATATCAGATAAATATCTACTCAGGACACACAAACATTAAAAACTCTTATTCTATAAAAACTGGATAATGAAATCTCTGATAGCATTATTAAAACTCCTAACATAGCATATTTCCCTTACTTAGTTTGTAAAAAACCCCTTTTCTGTATCTGGCCCTACACTCGCAAGGTTCCCCACTCAACACACTGAAAACCCCATCTCTCAGAACAAAATATCAGTATTTCTTCGTATACCACATTTCTTATAACTGTGAAAAAGGCAAATACCAAATAAAATGCCTTACCCTGAGATTGGGATGAAATTTAAACCAAACCCACCAACAATCCGCTCCAGAAGACTTACAGAGAACCTTCCCAGGAGCATCATGGTGGCCTCATATCGTCAATTCGGTGAGAAACGGGGTCGAAATCAAAGAGAGAAGGGGAGAGGGATGTTTAGAGAGAGAGAGAAAAAGAATTCCTGTGCCAACATCTGTTGGAAAACTCGAGTTTTAGCTATTTATAGTCCTGAATTTGTCGACGAGACATGTCATCTCTTCGACGAGTTACTGAAGAAAGTTCGTCGACGAACCTGTACCCCTCGTCGACGAATTTGAGATTGCCGAAACCCCCCTCTCAGTACCTTCTCGTTGACGAGACGTGTCCTCGTTGATGAGACCCTCATGTATTCTCGTCGACGAGGCCTTGTTTAATTCTCTAAGTTATTACATGTTAGGTTCAGGTTTGGTGCAACAAGTGTTGGATTAATATGTATTCTCTTATAGGTAACAAATTGTTGGGTTGTTGGAGTTGCCATTTGGATGGTAGGCTTAGGTGTCATTACTTGTATAAGGGGAACATATGGTTGAGAAGCATATAGTTATTGGAGATGGATGATGGGTTAGGTATAAATTGGTTGCCATACATTTTTTGCCACTCCATTGTTACCATGATTGGCTACATTGACTTCCTCGATTCATTTTCAAATATTACCTTTTGTAGCTTTTGTGATCTTAGCAACATATAGTTTACCATCTTCCTAGATTTTAATCCTTAGTGAATTTTTTTTTACCAATTTGCACAATATTTGCAACAATATCTATGCTATGTGCCAATAGCTTTTCATATTATATCCCTTCAAGAGTTCCCACAAAGATATTCACAATCTCCTCGCCTGATAACGGAGGATTAACCTAAGTAGCCATCCCTCTCCAGTGTAGTGCAAACTCCTTGAATGATTCAGACCCTCTCTTCTTCATGTTTTGTAAGTCTATATAATTAGTATCAGTGTCTTCATCGAACTTGTATTGATTAAGGAACTAGTTAGCTAAATCATTCCATTTTTGTACACTACCTTTTAAAAAAAATAAAAAATATATGTGAACCATTTCAATGTTGATCTTGCAAGACTTTCATGGAATACATCTATAACTTGTTATCCTTGGAATGCACTACTACCCACACCAGATTCTGATATGGGGGCGTGCCGACAGATGGGATTTGTTTGCATGACAATTCCCCTAAACAAGAAGGTTAAACAAGCAGGAATGAATAAACTCTAAGAAGATAAAAATATTGAAAATGCAGAGTCACCACCTTTATTATCATTATTATTTTTGTTTAGGGAAAATGAAGAAAAAAATCCTATGAGGTCTACCATGTAGAGAATAAGGGTTCAGGAGTACATTTTTGCATAGTGAAGGTGGCAGACTAACCATTATAAGTGGGATTACTTAACCAGTAGCCTACCAACACCCATCTTAAGAATGGTTACCGTAAGAATGGTCATCGTCGTGTGTGTGTGTGTGTGTTCTAACTAAGTAAAGAAAAGGAAATGACCGAAGGTTCCCCTTTCAGATTATTCAATGAAACATTAATATCCAAAAGTCCAAACAATAGGATTGAAACCTAGACAATCTCTTATTGGAAAAGGGGAATTTGGACTATGATAACTCAAAATTTTGAAAGAAAAATATGAAGTAAAAGAAAAAAAATAGTTTTGATTGATTGTCACAGGTAAAATCAAATATGGATCTTTCCTTTGAACATGAAGGTTTGAAAATGTTTTGATTGATAATTAGTGTTTTAATGGTGTGATCAAGTCAACTCTTTAATTGAAAATTTGAAAATCTCTAATTGACAATCAGGATTTTAATGTCTCATAGGAGTCAACCCTCGACTTGAAGATTTGAAAATCTCTAATTAACAATTAGGGTTTTAATGTTTGATTGGGGTCAACCCTTTAATTGGAAATTTGAAAATTTTCTAATTGTCAATTAGGGTTTCAATGATTGATTGGAAGTCAACCTTCTAATTGAAGATTTGAAAATGCTTCAATTGAGCCAACTATTGAAGATTTGAAAATCTCTAATTGACAATCAGGATTTTAATGCTTTGATTGAGTTAATTCTTGAAGATTTGAAAATCTATAATTGATAATAAGGATTTTAATGCTTTGATTGAGTCAACTCTTGAAAATTTGAAAATCCTTAACAATCAAGGTTTTAATGTTTTGAATGAGTCAATTCTGGAAGGTTTGAAAATCCCTAATTAACAACTAGGGTTTTAATTGATTGGATGAAGTATCTTTGATTGGGACAATCAACATTTATGAAAGTTAATTGACATTTTCGGCGATGGTGGTTGGTTCAACCAACGACACGCAAAACCCTTGCAGATAACTTTAGTGGTGCAGAGCGAGTTCCAACACCCCATGGAGGATTGCACAACTATAGGGCAAGGATATGTTGTTCTAATGTTTGGTGTCTCAACAAGGATTAAATCGACAACAAGACCTCGACGAGGTCAGGCGTTGACCAAACTAGTAGGAACTATGGCTACTCTCCTTACAATAGAGAAAAAATCGGTGTGGATCCCGAGCAATTTTCGCCATTAGCTAAAATTTATTTTAATCTTTATATTTTAATCAATACATTTAAAAATTTATATTTACTAATTTTTGATAATTATTTTTACCATCCTAATTAACTCTAAAAATATTAGTAAATTTTTCTTATATATATAAAGTATTGTTGAATTAGCATTACACATTTCATCACTATCATTTATTAGGAGCCAAAACCTTAAAAAATTTTAAAAAATTATTTATGAAATAATTATAACTTCAAGTACATAATTAATATGAAATAATTTAAAATCATATATATTTTTTATAACTAATAATATTATGTTGCTAAATGAATCAAATAATCCATGAAGTAGAAGAATCTTCTTTTAATTTCTATCTTTCAATTTATAATTATTAAGGTATAAAATAAAATACAAAAATTAGCTTATCATTTTAATCTTTAAAAAATAATAAAACTTTCGAATAAACGATAAAAAGTTCATGTTCTGTATAAAATTTTTCGTCCAACATATTATTCGTGATGGTGAAAAAAACCCTTTGCCCGAACTTTTAAGCCCCGGTACCTGAGTTTGTCACGGAGACACGCGCAGAAGCACATACAAGAGAGAGAGAGAGAGAGAGATGGTGTGTCCGACCTTCTACTCGAAGAAGATCGAACCGTAGAACGTCAGAGCCTCCGTGGGCTCATGCTGCTCACAGTTCCAGTTTTCCCATGTCTTGGTCCTTGAGATAGGGCTTTGAAGGCACATGGGTTCCACCGGGCAGTCCATCCGCTTCTGCGGCCCAGCGACCGCCGGCGGTGGCAGCAGCCTCGATACACTCAACCGGATTCTTGTCGATCTCTGCACCACTGAGAACCCCAAGGTCCAGTCTCCTTCTCTCGCTCTCTCTCTCTCAAATCTTTGAGACTATTCAGAGGTCCATTTTTGGTGATTATATTTGGCAGTATGATATAGTTGGCTTATAGAAAGACGAAATTTGTATTTTTTTTTTTAATTTCAGTGTCATTGCGAGATGCAACATTCATTCAAGTTCTTTTTTGGAGTGTAGGCTTAAGGTGCATGACAATGTGTGGGCCTGAGCGAAGTATACATTCTATGAATTTCATGTGCATTTGTAGTGCAAATATGAACGCTCATATAGTTTGATATGCAGATTTTGCACGTACTTGGCCGCTATTGTTGAGGAAGTTTTTCCTTTTTAAAAGAAAAAATCAAGTTCTTAGCGCTTGACTTCTTGAACTTCTAAAAACTAGCTTTAGCTTTTTTGGTGGAGCCTTTAAAAGTCAGTGACAGGGGATTGGGATGCATGGATTTAGACCTTGTTGTAAAATTTTCTGTTATGTTGGGGTTAATTTGCATTTTGTTTTTCTAATCAACTGTTGGGTATAAATGCTTTCACAGTTGTATGTTGCAGTTGATTGTCAATTTTTTGTTAAGAAATATGTGTTTTCTTCTCTTATTAGTAGTTCTTTTTTCGAACAACTCTTTCCCTTCTTCCTTTTATTTCTTCTCTCCTACTCTCTCATTTCTTCTTCTTTATTTTTTGTTCTACATGTTTCATAGTTACTAGTTTTTTCAACAATATTAAAAGAGGAAATTAGGAGAAAGGTTGAGTTGTATTCTTGTGAGATTGTTTAGGGTGTCTATGAAAGGCCCTTGCTATTGGAAAAATACTTAAGAGATACTGTCTATAGGACATCCATTTAGGTGAGTGAGTCATGGCAAACTAGAATTTTCATAGTCAAGGCTTGTTTCATGATCTAGGGCTTTTTCCTAGCTTCTAAAGAGATTTACCAGTCGGACCTATAGCTCAACACTAGTCAATAATATCCGAGTGCATGTTTTGGTGATCTTTATCCTAGTAGTTTCTTAAGTGTTAAATTGTGATGCTGGAGGTCATACAACTACTCAATGCCCCCAACTAGCGTTGCTTTTAAAGTGTGAGCAAGTTGACCCATAGGAGAATGTAGATTCTATTTAGTATGTTGGAGATGAGTAGAAGATAATTGATGACTTTCATATAGATGGCATTCATGTTAGTGTTGTGACATGTGTTTTGTTCCACTATTGTGATAATTATGGCTGAAAGAGAACTACTATTTTCAAGACTTTCACTGGATGTGGTGATAGGCCTTGTAAGTTAGTCATTGATGGGTTAGTATCATACATATTGTGTCTAAGACTACATTGGTTAGGTTGAACCTTAAAGTAGAGCCACACCCCTAGCCCTTCAGAGGAGTTTGGGTTAATAGGACCACTTTATTGGTATTCATGCCCACCATGACATTATGGGGATTAGTTCATTTGTGAGATGTTAGCTATGGATGCGGCTTTTGGTTTGTTGGGGTGTTTGTAATATGATTTGAATGTAACTGAGTCATTGTAGGGAAATACCTATGTATCTAGGCACAAAGGAAAGAATATAATTCTTAACCTTGCCAAGCCCATTCCTAGTGACTCTAGGAACAAGAAGCTAGCCCCATGGATCCAATAGGGAAGGAGTCCATGTCCTAGACAGTAGGGCATCTGAAAAACAGAGTTGGAAGAATGATTTTCTACTGGCTGTCATAACTCGTAGTCTACAAGACACATGTGGAGGTTGGTGATTCTCTATCGGTTGTATCTTGCTGTAGGAAACTTGATAACTGAGTTGGTTGTCCCTTTCCTAATCACTTTCCGCATGCATCATCATTGACTGCCATCATAGACCTCAACAACAATGTTATTGCCTGGCAAGATACATCAGTAATGGAGAAGGGTGTTACGAATGCAAATGCGACTTTTGACTTTACCTCAGTCAGTTAGTCACAACTAAGTGAACACAAGAGATCTGTCCATGTAACTTCTAGCATCTTTCTTGATTCGACTATGGTATTAAATTAAATTTAGGTGAATTTCAAAGGTAAAACGTCATGATTTGCATGATTTGTTAAGTCAATTGGAAAATATTTTTAGGTATAGAGGAGTGAGCTGGCACTTGTGTTAGAGGTTATGCATGTACATGTTAGTGGAAGTCAATGTTTTCTAGAACGTGGAATGTTCTGGTTCATGTAATAGGAATGGGATTGCGGTACGACACATGTTAAAAAAAGTGGAATGCTAGGGGTATACCATATATATATTTTGGTGAAAAATATGCTATGCTATTTGTACATTTTGGGAAGGATGTATAGGTGTTTCAAAATCTAAAAATATCTTTTCTTTTGTTTAATAGATTAATAATGACTGAAAATGGTATTATAATGCAAAAATTCTCCACATAAATAATAAAAATTCTCCATCTCCACTTTTAATAATGAACAAAATATTGAATTAAAACTTTAGATCATTAGATTTAGTGTTTTGAAACAAAAATGTACCATGTTTTGGAAAGTTTGTACTAATATGTAGGGTGTGAGCGTTCTGTAGTAACTATGGTGGAATATTGAGTCCTAGTGTAGGAACCACTTGGAGGGAAATATAACAAGTTGCAATCAAATGAAGGAAGTCATGATCCACAAAGTCATGTTTGTTAACTATCTTGAGTGGTCTAGTTAGATTGCCTTTTATCCTTTTCCCTCCTTTGCCTGGGAAGGATGTTGAGACTTATGGACAAGTGTTTCATAAACTCCTTTTTGAGGTGCTAGTTTGAGGAAAGCAAGTAGCAGCACCTTGTCAAATATTTTAGTGGGGATGAAATATAATATGTAGATATGGGATCCAAATGATACTCAATAGTCAACATTTTGAATCTATTGAGCATGCTACAACTTATGCAAAGGTTGTGGAAAGGGATGTTGTTCATACGAAATACAATTTGAAGAAGTTGGCTGATTTTGTTTTGCCCAAACAAGTGACCTCTTTAGTTCCTCGTAAAGCATTTGAGCCAAATAAGCCTGATTAGCCTTGTTGGAGTGTTACAAGTGCAGTGAGAATGGTCGCTTCTATTGGTAGTGCCTTAAAAAAGAAGCATTTGAATCATTGAATGTGTTAGATGAGAAGCCCGAGTAGAGAGACACCATTTATATGAGTTGCTAATGCTTCGTAGTAGTGAGAGGGATGGGTGATATAATGGGCAACCACGACTATTTCTGAAGCTAACTGTGCTCCACCACATGTTCTCATGACTTGCATGCATGTGACGTATTGTTAGGGCGATCTTAATAGCTTTAGTGTACAATATTTGGATAATATACGATGGGTGCAGTAATGCTACAACTGTCAAGGTTGGTTCATCTTGATTCAAGTTGTGTTTTAATCTTTGTCCATATGCTGAGGCCCACGATGGGTGTTTGGTTGGGTTGTTCCCTCTCACCAAGCTGACTTCCTATTTATTAGCATTTAAGGATGGACTCTTATGTGGTGAGAGAGAATGATGGAGGGAGTCAAAGAGAGGTGGTCCAGTCAAAAAGCTGTATTTTCCTTCGATAAATTAATGAGATTTTAATTTTGATTTATTTTATTTTTAGTCATTTATTTTAGGAAAGAACATCTCTTTTAATTTTGAAGGATGATTCTTAGGGAGTTCTCTATTTATATGGTTGTAATCATATCATAGTCGGCTTAAATTTTGAGAAATTGAAGATTTGAATATTTAGGTTTGATCCTTGATTTATCACAGTGCATGTTTTTGATGCCCAAAGAGGCCTAGAAAACCACCTTATTGCAAAGCAAATGAGTGGGAAGAGTTTTCTCCTGAAAGATTTTCGAACTCCTCTCTTACCAAATTTCCCCACCATGGCCATTAAAGCACAATGTCATGATATCCTAACACCTTCCTTCTGCCAAAACCCCAAAATCTAGTGAGAAACATGTCCTCCACAGGACTCAAGCTTGAACAGGCGCAGATCTGTAATCAGGACTCGTGTCACATCTCCTTGGTTCGTGGGAAAAGTCGAAGGACCAATTAGCATCCACTCCCTGTTTCTCCACTTGGCCTTTTCCATGCTGATGCTGTTTAGCCCTAGCTCCGAAATTATACACTGTTCTTGAGTGCTTTGCATGCAAGAATCTCCCTTCACCCCACCCCACTCTGCCCAAAGACAGACGATCATTCCTTCAGACCAGTCCTTTGCATGAATGCGTGGATTGTGGTTTTGGGCTGTTTGGAGAGCATTGGGTTTGCCCATATTCTTTGAATGGTTTTCTACCTACTTTGTTTAGGGCTTTTGGGACATAGGGATGCTGGAAATTTTAGATGTTCAGTGGGATTGAAGTAATTTATTGTACCTATATTTTTTTTGGGTGATTAGGAGAATATCCGTATTCACCTTTTTTATTGTTGTTTATTTTTCTCTTCTCTTCAATAAAATTCTTTTTTATGAGAAAAACCTCCAATACGCCTAATAAACCCATATGTAGCCTCTGTTGTCCTCATCATGTCCATGGAATTGTTGGGAAATTTTTTCAAGCTGTCAACCTTGCTATCCCCTAAATAACATTTGCCCATCTCAGTGAACACTATGTCAGTGCGGGCAGTGTTCTGATATTTCAATGCTTCAAATGCTTTGGAGAAGTTCCTTCTGGGAATTGAACTCTTAGATTATATTGTTAAGTGTTTTATTGTTTGTTATTTGTTTTTTTTTTTCTTTATTTTGTTTATTTTGTTTTTCTTTTTTGGAGTTGCTTCTTTTATTAAATATTTTAGATGTACCTTGGTTGATTTTTGATCTGTATGATGGTTCTTCTGGTATTGTATTTTGTTGTGCACAGGATGGGGCTGCATTAGCGCTGAAGAAACATCTGGAGGAAGAAGCTCGTGATCTTAGTGGAGAAGCTTTTTCCCGTTATATGGACCAGTTGTATGATCGTATTTTTGCTCTTTTAGGGAGTAGTAGCATTGCTGATAATTTGGGAGCATTAAGGGCCATTGATGAGCTGATAGATGTTGCACTTGGCGAGAGTGCATCCAAGGTTTCAAGATTCTCTAACTACATGCGTACTGTATTTGAGGCAAGGCGTAATCGTGAAATTTTAATCCTTGCTAGTAGAGTTCTTGGCCATATTGCTCGGGCTGGTGGTGCAATGACTGCAGACGAAGTGGAGCACCAGGTCTGTTATGTTTCCCCTCTATAGGTTGTGTAGTAGTCTGGAAACAGTGGTCTGATTAATTTTGTGTTGTACTCAGGCAGCGGAGTTCTGATTACTCCTTTTTATTTATTTGTTTTTTTTGTAGATTAAAAATGCACTAAGTTGGCTTCGTGGAGATAGAGTTGAGTATCGTCGTTTGGCTGCTGTCCTAATCTTGAAAGTAAGTGCAACAATTTTCTTCTCACCCACAACCTTAGTTTCTTTGCTGCTTAAACTGGATAATACTGATTGCCATAATGAAATATTAATTAAATGAAAGTTTTGAAAATATTAGGGTGATTGTTTGCACTGAATGATCTCTAAATAGAGCTGGTTCAGTGAATGGACTTTCAATTAAGGGACAGGTTGTGTTTGGCTGGACATCTGAAACCCTTCTTACAGCCTCTTGTCTGATCAGCATCAAGAATGATTCTTAATTCCTTTATGAGACAGTGCGAACCTCTCTCCTCACCATTCTTCTTCATTCATCTCTCTCTAGGTTTCTCTCAATGACACAACCAGGTGAGGCCTCTCCCTGACTGCAAAGAGTGAACCACCTCTGCCAACTCTGCAACAGATCCAAACACCCAACTAATTCTAGTTCAGCTTCTCAGGCTTGATCCAGTTCAGCCCGATCTTTCATTTTGTCATTTTACATAATTTTGTGCAATTTTTCTAGCAATTTTATTTTTCAGTTTAATTTTTCTAGCAATTTTAATTTTGGTTTAATATTAAATTGTACATGAAAACTTATGTACAGCTATTTTATATTTATAAATTGAATCATTTTCTGTTTTTATATTTTTTTTCTTTTTTCAAAAACATTCTTCATGAAAAATTCTAAGGGATTAAAGTAGTAAAAAAAAACATCCATATTCTGTTCTTTACTAAATGACCTAAACTATTCGGTGATCATTGGCTCATTTTTGTTCTAATTCTGGTTCATAGATTCAGAACTGGATCCAGCATTTAACAGTTAATACTTAATTTTATCAAATGCCCCCACTCATTTTGTTTTAGTCAGTTGTTATTCTGGCTGTAATATGACCTTTTGAGCTTTATATCCAGTGCTTCCTTTATAACTTGATGTAGAACACTTTGGAGTTTTGTTGTCTCTTTCTATAAAATTTCAAGCATATTTAACTTTATCAAATGCCCCCACTCATTTTGTTTTAGTCAGTTGTTATTCCGGCTGTAATATGACCTTTTGAGCTTTGTATCCAGTGCTTCCTTTATAACTTGATGCAGAACACTTTGTAGTTTTGTTGCCTCTTTCTATAAAATTTCAAGCATATTAATTTAATCTTTTGGTTTATTGTGCAAGTCGTGAACTTGTTGATTAATCAATTGTTTCTCTTATACAATAGCAGTTCAGTACTTATTCTGGCGGGGAAAGACTTTGTAATTGTGAAATTAGAAATCTGTCTCATCTTGTGATACATAAATTTATTTTGTCACAGTCAAATTCTTGATTTAAAACTTAGTATGTGTGCTCCTTGTTTCCCTCTTGGTAGGAAATGGCAGAAAATGCATCAACTGTTTTCAATGTGCATGTCCCTGAATTTGTTGATGTTATCTGGGTTGCATTGAGGGATCCAAATTTGGATGTTCGAGAGCGGGCTGTGGAAGCACTGCGTGCTTGCCTTCGTGTTATTGAGAAGCGTGAGACGCGTTGGCGGGTGCAATGGTCAGTCTATTTGATTAACCTTGGAATTGTTTAATAATCGGTGACATTTGACAGTTAAGAGTTTGTATTGAAACATATCTGGCATCAAATATGCTATTAGTTCTATGTTGAGATTTGTACTTGCTATTTTTCATAATTGTATTATAATAACTGGAGCAGACTACATGTTATGTATTGTCTTTAACATTCTGCTCTGTGACAAGTGTCTCAGTGTGGCTATGACTCCATTTTTCTGTTTATGATCTTCTCGTCTTCAGAATTGAAAACTAGCATATTTTTTTAAATATGTAAATAAACTTTCATAACAAAGATTTAAGACATTTGCTGTTGTTGCTGCTGCTGCTGCTTCTGCATATGATCATTGCTAGTCTTCAGAGTTGAAGACTATCATATGTTTTAATAAATTGACTTTCTAACAAAGATGTAAGGATTTCATTTTATTGTCATTGTTTGGGTCACATTGTATATTTTGGTGCATAAAGGGGCTAGCCACTGTCTTTTAGCCTATTTTTAATGGGACTAAATTACATGTATGATCTTTGCTGATCTGCAGAGTTGAGGACTATCATATAGATGTAAGGCTTTCTTTTTGTTGTCTTTGTCTTGGTCACGATGTCACATAGTATATTCTTGTATAAAGGGGATAGCCACGTTGTTCTGCCTATTTTTCATGGGATTAAATTCTATTGTGATAGAATCTTTTAGCCAATGCATTTCTTTTCTATTTATTTAAAATAAATTGTGGATTTTATTTCTGTGTTCCATTTTTCCTATTTTTTTAACATTTATAATAAGTAGATCTCTGTGTGTTGCATGATTGTTGAATACCCACTGGATAAGATAATTTTTTTTTTGATCAGTGAAAATATAATTGATCAAATGCTTAACTGATAAGAGAAAATTATCATCAAATCTATTCTTTGTTATTATTATTTTTTGGTTTACTGGAAGGCTCGCTAGGCCTGAGCTACATGACAGGGTGTCGCTCATCCCCCATCACAATAGAGTGGGTAGAGTTGAATGGCACAAAGTGAAATTTTTAGCATCTTGATAAATTTCTTCCATAGAAAAATAAAGAGATTTTTCAGCTAATTTTCAAGTAGTTGATTTTTAAGGCTACGTTGAGTTGAGTTGTTTTCAAGCTTGTTTACCTGGTAAAATGTTTTTTTTTGAAATGAATCTTGAGTGTGGAGCATTCGCAAAATGAAAATCAGAGCTTGGGGTCTTAGCCTAGGTGTTGAAAATTTTCTTGGGACCTTGACGTATTTTTTCATAGAACTCTCTCGTGATGAACTCTCTCTTTTTAAAAATTTTATCTGCAGCAAGCCCATTTTATATCCGAGGCTGAGCAAGTTGTACCAGATAGCAAGCTGGCCCAAATGTTAGGTAATTTTTTAAATGGGCAGCCTATGGACTGATCTCCTTCTCTAAAGCAAGCCCAGCTCCTCTCTTCTGCTTGGCTAGTTCACAACTGGAGAAAAAGTGTGGGAAGCTACCTCCTTTTCACTGGAAAGAGATTCCAGTCCAGCAGCTCCAGCTAAGTTTGAAGGACAAAAATCCACTAAGGTCAAGACTGGAGTAAAGGCAAACTTGCACCAAGGAGAGAAATACAACTGAGTCTTGAGTGTTGGCTGTTGATGAGGAGGGTATCACAAAGGACCTAGAAGCTGGTGTTTACAAAATTCAAGGGAAAAATGATGGTTCTTTTGGCATGGGATGCAAATGTGATGAGTTTAGGGGCCAAAAGGTTTATGCTCGTTGGGTTGAGGTGATTTGGAAATGAGGGTAATAATTGAAGAGAAGAGTGGGTATTCTGGTAGAATAGTGCCAAAATTTTTAAGGAAAGATACTGGAGGAAAATTTTGTATTTTGGAAGATCCAAATGCTCTGAGGGCTTCACCTAGCGAGAGGGGAAGCAAAGATAAGGAGGAGAAGAAATGGGGTATCTCTTGGATAATGATATTGAAGTCCTTAGTGAGTTTGATTGTGATGGGGGTTGCTTTGGATGAGATTTGGGTACAATATGGATATGATTCTGACTCTTCTAATTTCCTTGTGGATTTACTGTATGCCAATGGAAGGTTTGGAAGGGATTCCTATTTTTGTGGATGGTGGTTTGGATAAGAAACAACAGCCTAAGGATGGAGTTCTGCTTACCCCTGTGGAGGAGATTCCTGGGAAAGATTTAGAAGCACAACAATTGATGGATAAGATGGGTTTATGACTATCTAATCCTGGAGGAAAAGAAGTTCTGTTTGATTGTGGTAAAGGTAAGGTGAAGAAGGAGCCGGAGAGAACTAGGAACTATGATGGAAAAGGTTTAAATTGAGGTTTTCTTGGTTAATTCTTGTTAGTTTTTATTTCATTTTTTATCTTATAATTTTATTTTTTCCTTCTATTTTGATGTTTTATTTATTTTTTTTTGAAGGATTTCGTGCACTTGTCTAGGCTGTAAAATTTCTACCCTCTATCTAATACACCTTTTTTCTTTTAACCCAAACAAATGAAAGTAGAGACAGTTCTATGTCAAGTAAATTTCTATTTTTCCAATTAGGTAGTCAATATTTCTGTGGATATGTCCACATGAGGTTTGATGAGTAATCCCTTTGGCCGAGCTAAAAGATTGAAGCTCATTTTGAACAAATTCAAATGCTCATATTGAAAAATTTGAGTACTAATGCCAAACTGAGTTTTTATTTCTTGGTAAAATTTAGTAGATACATTAATAAATCGAGGCCTGTCTTTTAACATATAAATTGACTTGAAGGTAGAAAAAAATTGTTACAATTTTTGAAGAAATGGATAATTGAAAGGAGCATGCTGTTGATCTAGAGAAATACCTTGAGTAGAAATTCAAGAAGCTGTAGAACAAGAACTCAAATGTCTGAATGATTAAGAGAAAACATCAATTTATCACAAGACTTGAATCTAAACAGAAAAGATGTCATATTCTAATTGACATGAAAAGCACTCAATCAAGAAACAGACTTGAATGTAGAAAAAATTGTTACAATTTTTAAGAGATGGTTGATCGAAACAAGCATTCTGTCGATCTAGAGAAACACCAGGAGTAGGAATTCAAGAAGCTGTGTTACAAGAACTCAATATACCACCCCCTTCTAAATAGTACAATTCATCCTTCTCAAGCTTTCCACCAGTCCTCTCTTCTTGGAGATCCTGAATAGCACAATGAGAAGGAAAAATGTCCTGAAATAGTTGTGAGATTTAGTTAGTTAACTGATAACAGGTTAAAGGGAATTTTAGGTTCACATAACACAGAGGAAAAAGGAAATAGAAGGAATGAAATAATACTGCCACAATGAGAAAGTGTTGTAACCAACACATACCAAAACAATCAATAGCAGTAATCTTAGAGTGCAAAGTAGTGAGTTTCAAGGACCTGAATAAATTAGGACTACTTGTCAAGGCATCAGAATCAATAACCAATGTAGATAAGATTGTTGTACTCTTCTTGGGGCATGGTAGATGATGTACTCAACTCTCCAGTGGAGTGGCCAGGTGCACTTGAAGTGTCAACACTAGAATCACCTGTAAGAGACTTATCGGCCCTAGTAGGTTTCCCATGGTGATTTAATGTCCGAACAGGCAATATAATCGTCCTTGCAATGATCTCTTCAGGTACAGGAATCACAATGATGAACTCCTCGTTTCAATTCACTACCTTTGCCACTAGTGCTATCCAAACCTTGGCCTCGTCCTCCAACACTTCGACTATCATGGTTACGTGTAGGCTGACCATGGCTGAGCTATCATGGGAAGAAGTTTGAGAAAAAGACTAAAAGCCACATTTGGTGATCTGTTGGATTCTAGTATATGTTTCATTGATTCACCATCAAGAATGTATCATGGACGAGTTGAAGCTTAGGACTCAACCTAAAGATAAACTTGGCAGCAAGATATTAAGTTCCTCCAGTGCTCCCTTCATAGTGCTATAATACTCGGTGATAGACCTGCTTTCTTGGTTGGATTATAAAAATTGCTCATAGGTAAAAAATACAAGTTTGGTTTACTTGTGAGAAGCTATCATGAAGATTATCTCATGCAGCCTCAGCTGTTCAATGAAATGTCACATTTGCAGCAATTCATGGCTCTATGCTATTTGAACACCACACAAGCACTATGTCATTCTCTTTGATCCAATTTTTATTATCCTTGGAGTTTGGAGACGGAGGAGAATGCAGTAGATACTTGGACTTCCCTTTTTTATTAATATATGCACACAATGCCTGAGGTCATAGCAAGTAGTTAGAGGATCCATCAATTTGATGGTTGTGATATGTATGTTAAGTAATGAGTCGAAGCTCTCAGAACCGCCCCCAATAACTACAATCAGGATACACCAGTGTTGGAAATGGACAACTGAGACAATGCTGAATCAGGCAGCACACTATCAAAGAGCAACACTTCAGACCTTAAATGGTCCAGAACTTGAAGAGGCAGCTATGATGACATAACTGAATTTACAATGTTCTAGGAGGAATCTCTTGACTACACAGAACAGGGCAGACAAAAATGCACTGCATGTGCCTTAATGAAAAAGCTGGTGGCAGCTACAGGCATTATGGCTGGCAGCAACTAGAAGCCAGTGCAGACAAGAACAATAGACCGAACACCAACTGAAACCAACCAGAAACTAATACAAAATTGCACACAATCAATCATGAATACATGCAGCATCAAAGCCACCCACTCCCACAAGCACACACAGCTACCAACAATAACATTCCACAGCCTAATGGAGAGAAAGAGTGTCCCTAAATGACTATCAAACCAACTGAACAATCCGATGAGGGCTGAAGGGAATTCCTATTTTGAGTAAAATGTTCTGGGAAAAGAGCAACAGTGTAGGGATGGGATTTTGCCTATTCCTGTGGAGGAAATCAATGGGAAGGATCTAGCAGCTCAACAGCTTTTTGTAAGATGGGGTTATGGTTATATGGTTATGGAGGAAATGTAGTTTGTCTGGATGGTGGTGCTAGAAGGTGAAGAAACACTGTCTGTTAATAATGATGCCAGTAGATTAAAAAGCGTTTTTCTTATTCGTGTTCTGTTAATTCCCCCTCTTCTTAGTTTTATTTCTTTCTTTAGCTGTTGTTTTTTTCTCTTGAGGATTAGTTGTCCTCCCATAGATTATGATTTTATTTTCTTCTTCCTTAGTATATATATATATATATATGTATGTATATTTTTTTTTTCTGCCTAAAAGAGGAAGAAAAACTGAGTATTTAAGAAGAAAGAGTGTCCAAGATCAACTGATCAACTCAGAGAGATCAGATTTAGAGGAGATCAGTGTTCTGATGCCATATGGTAAAGTTGGAGAAGAGTGGAAGAGAAGAAAAGGAGAAGAGAAGAAGAAAATAAGGGGAAGAGGAGAGAAATAATATGGCGGTAGTTTCCTGGAGCCTTACATACAACTCCAGGTCAGCCCTCTTATATATTAATAATTAATAAAAGAACATGGAAGACAGTGATAACCTCACAACACATAGTGACTAGAATAGCCTCATTGTGACTAGACTAGGCTATTCTCTTCTAACAATGTAAGTGAATTGTTTTATGCTCATTTATTTGAATCTTTTTGTAAAATTGAGAAATCATACGGGAAGCATCAGACATGATTTGCAATTTTAATGTTGTTCTAAATTTCTAATGAAGATTTGTTTTATCTATAGTTTGGTATCCTAATTCAATGATGAATAGTATTCCTTGCATTTTATGGGATATAAGTCTTGCTTGATCTAATATTTTTAAGAACATAGATTGATTTATAGAACATGTTTACTCTATTTCGAAATTGTAGTTAAGATATGGTAGGGTGATTCACCCCTTTACCACTAAATTCCTTTTCTTCATCTCTTAACAATTCTCTCTACCAACCATTTTTCCAATCATTTTCTTTGGACCACATCATTTGAAAGGTTAAGGTGTCTTGCAAGTTCTGGACATTCATTTGGATTCTGTCCACCATAGGCCTAAATTGTTACAGGGCAGAAGGCCCTACAAGGCCCTTAGCCTTGATATGTGCTCTATGTTCCATGAGTCCAACGAAACACAAGCGCTCCTCTTTTCCTTCATTGTTGGGTGGCGAACTTTCTTTGGGGTGTTCTCATCTCTTGCTTTGGTTAAAGATTGGGTGGCTCCTCATGTTGTGGGAGATTTCTTGCAAGTGAGATATTGGGGTTTTGGCGAAACTGGAAAAGGAAAGCCTATGGAGATTTGCAGTTTTTGTTAGGTTGTGGATCATTTGGATCGAGAAGAATTCAAGAATTTTTAATGATCATACACCTTCCCCTTGATTGTCATGGGGCAGAATTGTGTTTCTCGCCTCTTTTTGGGCTTATTTGTTTAGGGCTTTTTTATTTTTTATTTTTTTTGGGGGGGCGGGGAAGGGATTGAAGGGCATCTCTGTTGTAATTATTTTAGCTTTCATTTTGCTGTTTTTCTGGAGGACATCTTGTTCTCCTTGTATTCTACATTGTTTTCTGTTTATATTTTTCCATATCCCTCCAAAATAATATTGTAGTTAGATTTGCATGGCATCCCAAAGGCTCGTTGCATATGTTTTCAATTGCCCACTGCCTTAAAAATTGGTGAATCTGATAGTTTGGTGATTTATGTTGGTGATCTATTTTTTCCAAAGTTCTCTTGTTCATATGTACTATTCTGGCATCAGAATAAGTGGATCTATTGCTTATTTTTGTGCGAGTGAGATGCCCTTTTACCAATAATCTTCTTGTCGTAGCTTTTATTTTTTCAGTGAACTACTTTGGATTATCTTGTTCAACCATATCTGTCTATGTTTTTGACATTGAAATGTTTTTTATAATCGAGTGTTTCCTTAAATAATTTCTCATGAGTTCTATTCAACTTGTTTTGACAGGTATTATCGTATGTTTGAGGCTACACAAGATGGATTGGTTAAAAATGCACCTGTCCATAGCATACATGGCTCTCTACTTGCTGTTGGCGAGCTTTTAAGGTTGGTTTAATGATCAAATTCACATTGTCAAGGACGTAATTATGCTCTACAGCTTATTTAGTTGCTCAAATACACACTGTATTTTGTGATCTATCGGGAGATCTTTTGCTTAGAATTGTTTAGGCTGCATGGTTACGAGCGTGCAACTTCTTCTGGATGCATCATGTGACTTATTTTGGATTCATGGTGTTTTTTTTTTTTTTTGATCACAAAAGAAATATGTTAAGATAGAGAATGGAGAAAGTTACAAACTAGAGAGAGCAATAAATCCTCAAAACAGAAAAAATAAGAGAAATCAAAAGAGCCAAAAAGAAAATGAAAAAAAAAAAAAAAAAAAAAATAAAAGCTAAGAAGCTGAAAACAATAGCCCTCTTTTATCCATTCCCCTCATAATTGGTAGAGCTCTGTAAGCTTGCTAATTCCCACTGAGCCTTTTTAGCTTTTCTTTTAGCTCCAGGCAACTAAACTTCTATCCCTCCAGGATCATCCATCCACAACCCCACACCATCCAAAATATTTTGAGTAGCAACATTCTGTTTTCTAATCTTCTCCACAGGAGTAGGTAATATCCCATCCTTATTCTGGTTATTCTTAACCGAGGTCCTGTCCATACGCCCCTCTTCAAAAAAAGATACATCCTCCAAAGTTTCAATTGGAGGAGGGCAGCCCGGTGCACAAAGTTCCCATGTATGTGGGGTGCTGGGAAGGTGCAGACCACAATGGGTCTATAGTATGCAGCCTTACCTTGTATTTTTGCAAGAGGCTGTTTCCATGCCTCGAACCTATGCCCTCCAGGCTCCAGGTCACACAGACACACATAAGAAGTATCCAGCTGTTCATCAAAAGAGTGTGACACATAATTCAGTTCTTCAAATCTCGTCCAGCAACAGACCACTATCGCTTGCAAAATCACTGTCAATGTTGCTGCCCTATTCTCTCCCCCCCTCCCCCCCCCCCACAAAAAAAAAAAATCTTTCTTCTCTCCTTTTTCTACTTTAGACTTGGTGCAATTCAGAGATTCCTCAACATAAAAATTCCCTGCATCATCTATTTTAAAAAATTTGCCACGTTTGAATTCATACAATTATTAACAAACGACTTTTTCTTACCTTTCCCCTCCTTTTAATGATTGATGATTATTGACTTTTGTATTCACAGCCATCTTTCTTTCATCCATTTCCATCTTGTAGTTCCCAGAAATACCCATCTCTTGATGCGAACCTTAGCTAAGACTCCTGATTCTTACCTCCAAGCTTCAACTGAATAAGGCTCCTGCTCCATTTTTGACTAAAATCTCCCTACTCAATCCATCATCTCAGCTGAAGAACCCTGCTTTCTCTTCTGCCTCGTGCCTTGATTCTTGCCATTAGAAGCCTCTTGTGCCTCTACCACAAGAGCCCTCAGTAAACGATTTCCCCCTGATCTTTTCAGAATGAAGACCCTGGACCCATGGGCTATGATTCCCAACTCCTGGGTTCTGTCAACAATGTTTGAACAATGTGCCTGTTCATTAGAGCGGCACATCTTAGAATAGAAAGAACCCTTCTTGTTTTTTTCCAGAATAAATATTCTAGTCCGACCCATTTGCATTATGGGCCTCTTCTAAAACATGGCCCAGCTTCAAAAATGAAGGTACTCCTGCTTCAAATAACTGGGCCAAGTCCAACACAACCAACCAGCAAGCTCTTGGGCCCAGTTTTCATCTTCTCATCCTCCCTGAGAGAAACCCTAGCTGCCTATATCATCTTCACAAGCCTGGCCAAAAGCCTGGCTGCCTTGACTGTTAATCGATGTCTCTGAACGAGAGCTATTGGATTCTGTTCTCCTGTAATCATACCCTGGCTCCAGGGCAGATCACTACTTTCACAACTTTTCCCTTTGGTCTTCTTCACTGCCGCCCACCTGGTTTCATGAGCGATGATTTCGCTGAGCACCTCCTTCTTTTTCACCATTCTCATGACAGAGATCCCTAGCCAACTTACAAACTTCACTTCCAAAACTTTGTTATCCATCACCTTTAGAGCCACATGGAACGAAGCCCAAATTCGTCTTCCATAGTGCTCTATGAATTACTATGGGAAGGTTTCCTTGATTAAATAATCCATTTTTTTGTCATCTTTCTTTATTTTTCATTGATTGATTGATTTATTTATTTATTTGTCTGGAGGATGTCTTGTCCTGTTTTAGCTGTTACTGTGTTATCTTTCCCCTGTTGAATTTCATTTTCTATAAACAAAAAAAGAACAGATGGCTAAATAATTTTTTTAATACAAATTGATGATTATTTAGTATAGTTCTTTTGTGATTAATGTTTTATCATAAATTGCAGTACCAATGGCCAAGGTCATTTTGTTATTTAGTGCATGTGCATAATATATTTCCTTCACAGTGACAGGAATATGATTATATAACATACATGACTAATAGATACTATTTTTTCAAATAAAATTTTAAAATGATGCTGCAGTGGATGTTGTAATATTACAGTCTAGTATAGTCTATATGCTGTCAAATACCAATCTGACAATTTATTAATTAAAGTTAAATGTGATTGTACAGTCTCTTGTCATGATGCAGTTCTAAGCATAATCAATAATCTTTTAAAAAAAAGAAAAGAGCAGCCCGGTGCACTAAGCTCCCGCATATGCGGGGTCTGGGAGAACAAATTTATATTCATAAATTTTGCATGATTAAAATGTTAAGTTAGGCAGTCCTTGTTGATTTAAGAAAATTAAAGGGAATTGAGGCAAGTATATGTGTATTGTTTATATGTTCCTGGATGATACTATTGTTTTCTTAGAAGATCGTGGGGAGTATTTTTTAAATGTGCTTACTATTTTACCACTGTTTGAGGGCGGGCCTTGGATCAATGGTAAGGTTGCTCCTTTGTGACTGGTCAGTCGTTGGTTTGAGCCCAAGGAAACAGCCTCTCTGCATAAAAGCAGGAATAAGGCTGCACGCATTGGGACGACCCTCCCTTTACCCTCGCAAAGCAGGGAGCCTTGTGGCTCGAGGACGCCCTTTACTATTTTACCACTGTTTGAGAGGGTTTATGGTTTAAAAATAAATATTGGGAAAAAGTGGAATGACTTGTACTAATTTGAGTGAATCTAGATTTTTGGAGTCTGTCTTCTTTAGCTGGATTTGGCATCCTAGGTTGGGCTTTGACTTAACTAGGGGTGCCTTTGGGTGGTAATCTTAGGTCTGTTGGTTTCAGAATTTTGTGGTGAAGATGTCCAAAGAGGTGGACGGATGGAAGGGTGCTTTATTCTGTCTAGATTGGTTTATTACTCTCAAGGATTGTTTGGAACCACTTATGCAGAATGCGTTTTTAAAAAAACAGTAGATTTGATAAGTGCGGATAGTTAGTGCTGAGCTGAAAAAGTGCTGAGAGTTATAAGTGCTGTTTGGATGTGTTTAAAAATTAGTTTTGATGATAAGTACCTATAAAGTAAGTTGTGTTTGGCTGTCTACTTTTATAAAATAGGTAATAATCACCAGTGTGCATGGCATGCCTAAAATGCCTCGAGGCTCAATCTAAAATACCAAATTTCAAAAAGGCTAACGCATTACATGCTGAGGCTTATGCATTTTTTACAAAAGGCACACCTTTTGTGTCCTTTTGTTGAGACTTACACATTTTGGGTGTGTGATTCTCAAGTTAGAATCGGTTAAAAATTTTTAACCACATGTTTGTATAAAAGGAATGTCGTAGTATGAGTTGATTTCTAAAACTCTTAAACCTCAACCTTTCCAAAATAATTGAGAGTTGTATCTTAGATCATGAAAATAGTTTGAACTTTGTAATAGTATAGCTATCTCTTGTCAAGATTTATGTCATGTATTCAAGTTAACCATTATTGAATGGCCAACAAGTAGTTTGCAAAGTATATATAATTTTTCTTTTTTAAATTATATTTGTGATTTTATTAATTTTTCCTTATTTTTAAAATATATAAAATTTATTTACATATTTTTTATCTTAAAAAAAAATTATCAGAAGGCTTATGTCCCAATGCTTTAAGGCTATTGCCTTGCCTCTTAAGGGTTAAAACGCCTCGCCTTATGCCTTCGCCTTTTAAAACATTGGACTACTCACTTTTTAAACAAAATCTGTTACCCTTTCTCTTCCGTTAGATTTTTTCTTATGCGTTCCTTATGCAACTCTACTACAAACTACAGTTCTTGAAATTATGCATGCATTGCGCAACTCTTGAAAATATATTTGACTTCAAACAACATAATTCATGTTACAACCTGAGCACCAAGTACATCAAAGTTCAACAAGGATTACACATGATTACGTTCCAGAAAAATTTGATCAGCAATCTCGGCTCTCATATTACTTCATCAGTTGTGCTCATGCAGCATCAAATATCCCATACTTCAGAACACTTGAACTTGTTGCTTTGTCACCTTCCAAAGAGACATTTTCATCATTGTACACTTCAAACAATTCATCATGATTGTGTTTTCAGCTGAATAAACTATGTAATGTCATTCAAAAAAACTAAAATATACTTCTGTTGTTTTGTTGAGAAGGGAGACATGTTTGTCCATATCTCAAACACTAAAAAATTTTGTAGTTTACTTCCCTTTCTAAAATTTGGTAAACGTTATCAATTTTCCTTGTATGGAGCCATATAACCATAAGTATTGGGATACTAGACATCAATTGCATGAAATGTCCCAAATGAAAAGTAAAATATATTATGCAATACTCCAATTTGTACCAAGACCTAAATTTTGTAGAATGTGCTCACATGTTAACAATGACACCTAGTGGAGGATGGGGAAATTTTAGTTCAAGCAGTCAAAGACAACATGTTATTAGCACTTCTTTCCCATCAAGTGCGAAGGTGAATGGCATATCGAATGAGCATGTGGCCATAACATTTTGTGTGCAAATTAACTGCGCCGGAAATATGGAGCTCGTTTGTTTGCTCCCACAAATGCATTTAAGTATGTTCCATCAATTGCACCTATGCAGTCCTATAACAAAATCAATTTTACAAAATTTGGTCACTTTATGTGATCATTGATGAAAACAAATTTTAAAAAATGGCAAGTGCATTTTACAAAAAATTAACTATCATACCTTAAATAAAAGCCAATACCTCTCATTATTTTTGATTTTTGGGGTGTTTTTGTGAGTCTTATATGTCATTTGATGATGTCAATGGCAAAGTGAGATAATGCCATTAAGATCACATTGAAGTGACGAGTCAATTGTTGAAACCTATCACATGCCAAAAACAGTAATCAGATGCATATCTAACAATACCTAAAAATATGCCCAATTGTTCTACAACGATCACATCCCTTCTGTCATGCAATAAATCCTTTCCCTGAACTGTTTTTTCTTGATCCAAGAGGGCATGTCTTTTCATATAAAAAAGTTCTTTGCAAACACCATCATGACCATTCAATGTTTCAAGCATGAATTCATGACCTGATAATTTTGGTATTCTCATAGGCATTTTTGCAGGACACAAAGTACCTTTTTTCATAGTCTCAACATCTCAACAAGAAAAAGAAATCCTTTTTTCATGTTCTTCATTTCTACACACAATGCATACATACATACATAAAGTTCAGGTATTATTGCTTTTAATGACATATATATTCCTATTGATGATGTTTAAATTAGAAATAATTACTTAATATCCAAGAGAGGCAGAATACATAAAAAGAGCATAGGTTAACATGAAATACATACATTGTGTGACCTAACGATCACATTGTCAAACATCATGGAATCCAAAATATAAAATTCCATACATGAAAGTACCAACATAACATAGTTATATGGATTAAAATGTATATCATAACAAAATAATGCAGCTACTTCAATCTATTAACCTCTCTAATCAACCAAGATGGCGAAGCTCATCACTTGGCATGGATAAAAAAGTAACCCTTTCTCCCTCATTCTCAAGGAGTTCGATGGCATCCACATATTAGTCCAATTCTTGGTGGATAAGTGCTGACATGCTAGTTAACATTTCAATGCATTTTGACATTGAAAATATGGCATTTGGGGGAGGTGGAGGCCTTGATTCTATGTCTCTGCTACTAATTGATTTGCATATCATGTAAATCAACCTTCCATTCTTTTCGGTCATAGCTTCCCTTCGAGGAGCTTTTCTCTTTTTACTAGATCCTTCACCCCTGCTACTCCTTATCCGTTGCCCTTCCTCAGATGAACAGTGTTCACCTTCGACAAGATGCTGCTTGGTAGGACTAAAGGGTGGATCATCACTCTCTCCCAACCCCTCGTCTATAACAAGTTGCTCCATCCCTTTGGATGCGGTGCCAAAATTCGGTAGTTTGCTCATTGAAGGAGACCAATTATTCTCCTCTGTTGCATATGTACAACCATAAATAGCCCGTAGCTGCTCTAAATGTTGTAGAGGCCTATCAGGGAAATGCTTACACTATGGATGGGCTGTAATAGAACTGTACATGCCTAGTTGTAAGTTTTAACACATGGAGTTTGTCACAACAAGAAGTTGGCATTATAACGAGCTTACTTGAACAAATAAAACCCATCTTTCATTGTCAACATTAAGCCCTATTGTATTAGGGTTAATGGTAAGACAATTTATTTTCAAGTGATTCCCAATACTTGAAAAGGGCTTTGGTATTGCCGAGGTTCTTGATTTGATTCTGCAAATATGTTACACCTTCTTTGGCAAATAACTCACTCCTTATTTCACTCCATCCCCTAGTGTTAAAAGTTGAAGTTAGCTTATTCCCCTTGTTTACTTCTTCAACGCACAACTGAACAAAAGTGGGATGCCTGTGGTCATTCCAAGAGGCTTCTCTTTATTTGATTGATGTGATGGAGAAGTCATGGTCTACACAGACTACAATATCATTGAGATGCTTAAAGTAATACTATTGTATGGAATGGACGCTAAGAGTGAACTTATAATACCCAAACCCAATCACAACCAAGAACTCAACGGAACAATTGCTCACCTTTTTTTGCATAGAAGGGTTGTTACTCATCTTTGGAGTGCCCTCTTTTTTTCTCTTGATGAAGCTTGGGTGCCACCTAGGGCGATGGGCGATTTTTTTCTAGTGAGATTTTGAGGTTTCGGTAAGAGCAGGAAGGGAGAGTGCTGTGGTATAGTGTGGTTTTTTGTTATTTTTGGACCTTATGGATCAAGAGGGGTGTGAGACTCTTCAATGAATGCACAATCGCCTTGGGTCTGTAGTGGGATAGAGCAGTGTTTTTTGGCCTCTTTGGGTTTGTTCTTTCAAGTTCTTTAGGGGTTCGCTGCCGCACAATGTTAGCTTTGGTGTATTCCCAAGAAGAAGGGGGGGGGGGGGTGAATTGGGTATTTAAAATTTTGTCCTACCTAGGTTTATCCAAATCAGCAGTATTGTGCAACCTAGGGTCTGTCTATGCAATTATAAACCCAATCAACACATGTACTACATATAATGAATCAAGCATACAACATACATGTGCTGAAAATGAAAGTACGGAAAATAAATTTGCAAAAATATAAAGAACACGCACGATATGTTATCGGGGTTCAGCCAACTGTGCCTACGTCCCCGCCTTCAGCTCGCAAGCCCGAGGATTCCACTAAAGCCTCACTTCACGAGTGGAGTGACACCTAATACAACTAGGTCAATTAGCACAGGGCTGACCTCAACCTTTACAAATTCTCCTTGTGGGGTGGAGAAGACCCTAACAATCCTTACGGGCTGGATTACCGCCCCCTCAGGCCGCGCCTGGAATACAACAAATTTACAATATAAATTTCGTGTACAATTTCAGTGCTTCTCCAACAAGTAGATTTGTATCAATACGCGCATGCAATAACCAATGCACTTCCAAGAGATACGAATTATAAGCTCGATGAAGTTTAATGTGACTACTCTCTAAACAATGTCAATATATCAAGCAGCATGCGAGAGTATGTGATAGGATCTTTGTGTCAAAATAATATTCTCAATCACAATGCACTAGCAAAGATCACAAGTATACTTCACATATCTCAACAAAAGTTTTTATCAAAATAAACCACAAGAGATATTCAACAATGGTTTGTAAAAAATTTATTTGATCTTTGTATTAAAATGATAATCTCAATCAAAAGGTATAGCAACAAAGATCTTTTAGCACTCAAGCAAATATCTCAAAAATATATATTTCTCAAATATAAGCACAAGAGATATTTTGAAAATGATTTGTAAAATATTTTAGCAATCAAAATCTAATGTGAACTCCTTGAGTATTGCAATGACAATGCAAAACTCAAAGGCTCAATGAAGTATTCCTAGGGAAGACTTATTAACAAAGTGTCCTAGGGAAACTTCAAGCTTATCTCTCTAATAAAATAATCTCAATCAACAAGAACAAGAGAGAGCTTAAGCCAAATGAGAAGAACACTCAATCATACTTACAAGGAGATTTAAGCTCTAAAATCTGGTAAGAATGAGTATAGGAGGCTAAAAAAAGAGTGTAGGAGATTTTTGAATTTCAGAGGATTTTTCCTAATTAAGATTGCTAATCTGATGCTAATCATTTCAAATGAGGGGGTATATATAGACTATCCCTTAATTATAATCGTCCAGGACACATAGGGAATTATTATAAATGTTTTAATACATTTTAACCCAATTAACCCCGTTTTATTATTTTAACCGCTGTAAAAATATTGGAGCAACCCAAGAGCATTGGTCGACCGAAGGCAAGGTTCGGTTGATTGAGTGTGCAAGTTCGGTCGACCGATTAAGATTTGAACTAGAAGTTCGGTTGACCGGTCAACAAGGTTCCAAGGCGATTTTTCCTTTCTGTGCGGTTCGATCGACCATGCGGTTTTGAACTAAGTAGTTCGGTTGATCGGAGCGTTGGATTCTCCCATTTGTGGGTATGGTTGACCAGGTTGTTGGCTTACGATTTGGGCTCGGTCGACTGTATGGTCAAATGTTGACTTTGGTGGGAGTTCGGTCGATCAGGAGGTTTTGAACTGAGCATGGCTTGGTTGACCGGGAGGTGGTCAAACTGTTGACTCGGTCACCAGTTCGGTCGACTGACAAATTTATGCTTGAGAGGTTCGGTCGACCGAACATGCATCTTAAGTACATTTCGGTTCTAATTACTTGTGTGATCATCCTTTCCATATAACCATATATATATGTACATGTATGAGTGTCCTAGGGTCATTCTAGGTCTTTTTTAGGACACCGAAAAAATATGGTGTCGGTCGACAGAAGGTCGACCGAAGGGTGATCCCTAAGGTCAAACTATGGTCTTGAGCTTATAGTCTCTACCATGCATGCTATGCATTCATTATTACAGACCTTTGAATTATTACAGACCCAACATGAATAAAAGAAAATATAATAATACAACTGAAAATAAAATCGGTCTTCATGCGTTGCTCCTTTGCAATTCCATGGAAAACGCTGGGGTATGCTTCACGGCTTCCATTTCTCATTTGTCATCCGTGCTTAGAAAAATAACCCTGTTCAAATACTCAAAGCACACAGATGAGATTTTGTGGGTTGTCATATTCAAAACAGGAGACGGACCCAAAAAGTCAACACACAATCTTGTTAGGGATTGCAAGGCAGGAATTTTGTAATTTTTCTGTTTGTTTTCTCTTTCTTCATGGGAGGCATCTATCTTGTTCTTACCGTTTTGAATTGTACTCTTTAGTTCGTTGTTAATATAATTCCTTTTTCTTATATAAAAAAATACATAGATTTACACCTTTTTGACAGCTATTAATTTAAGTAAATGATGGTTTCTTATGAATATGTCAGCAAAATAAATTTTTACCTGCTGTCACCTTGGTAAAACAATTGTTGGGCATTTTAGTGTACATCATCTTGTTATTACAATATAATGCATCAGCTTCGTTTTCTTTGAGTTCAGCTCTTGAGTCTTGATTGGGATGAATTGTACTTTAAATAACCAGGAACACGGGAGAGTTCATGATGTCAAGGTACAGAGAAGTTGCGGATATTGTTGTAAAATATCTAGAGCACCGGGATCGGCTTGTTCGTCTTAGCATAACTTCATTGCTGCCTCGCATTGCTCATTTCTTGCGTGACAGATTTGTCACAAACTACTTACAGGTTCATGAGTATTGTTGTATTCATTTTAAAGCAATATGTACCTCATTGCAAGAAGTTTTTCAGTTGCTTAAGTTCACAGCTTAATAGACCAATTATGTTCTTACTGAAATTTCAATTTTTTGTCCAGATATGCATGAACCATATCCTTGCTGTTTTAAAAATGCCAGCTGAACGTGCCAGTGGATTCATTGCTCTTGGGGAGATGGCCGGTGCTTTGGATGGGGAACTTGTTGAATATTTGCCGACAATTACGTCTCACTTACGTGACGCAGTATGTCTTTTGGCTTTTGTTTGCATTGATCTTCCACTAGCATGTCAGTTTTCTTTCTTCTATTACTTTAGAGGTTTTATATGCTTTCTGAATCTCTGTTTCTTTCTATAGATTGCTCCTCGTAAGGGCAGACCGTCACTGGAGGCTTTGGCCTGTGTTGGAAGCCTGGCAAAAGCCATGGGATCTCATATGGAAACTCACATACGTGGTCTTTTGGATGTGATGTTCTCAGTTGCTCTTTCCCCTGTGCTTGTTGAAGCACTCGAGCAAATCACTGTCAGGTATGCTGGGACGAACATATTTTGTGATGATTATATATTTAATTTTATCAAGGAAATAAGATATTGAATCTTCTATATGATTGATGGTTATTTCAGCATTCCATCCTTGCTGCCCACCATTCAAGATAGGATGCTTGATTGCATTTCTGTAGCACTTTCGAAATCTCATTACCCTCAGGCAAGGCCAGCAGTTGCCGTGGTTCGAGGAAATACACTTAATAACCCTCTGCAAGTTTCAGAGCTCAGTGGGCCTGCCCTCGTGCAACTTGCTTTGCAAACGCTTGCTCGTTTTAATTTCAAGGTTTGTGTACTTGTACTGTCTGGTATATGGTGATTTATTTCCAGTCATTTAATCAGGGGGCTTTTATGTGGTGTAGGGCCATGAGCTTCTCGAGTTTGCAAGAGAATCAGTTGTTGTGTATTTGGATGATGAAGATGGTGCCACACGGAAAGATGCCGCTCTGTGTTGTTGCAGATTAGTTGGAAATTCCTTTGGTGGTATAACCTGTACACAGTTCAGTTCTAGTAGGTCCAATCGAGCTAATGGAAAGAGAAGGCGTCTTGTTGAAGAGGTTGGTTTATAAACATATTGAAAGTTTTCTTCTCTTGTATTTTCCTTATCCACTCAAAATTCACTTGCGTGTCTCAGTTACAACATCTTTCCTTTGTTTGTATCGGCTATGTAATTAGTTTCTTTAATGTAGTGATGGCATTTATTTTCAGGGGACTTTATACTATAGTAATTTCTTCAAGAATGCAGTATTGCGGGATTTTTTTGTAGTTTTTGCACAATTTTAGTTCATGTGGAAAACTTGTGATGTGGCATAATCTGTCAGCTTCCAAACGTTCTTTTTTTGTTTTTTGTTTTCTAAGTTATTATTTGGATGTGTATCTTTGTTGGTCATGGGTGAGTGAGCTGGGAATATGCTAGAGTCGCAAGACAATGTTGGAGGAAATCTGCGCAGAGGTGAGAACTTCTAGTGGGCCTTTAGCAGTGGAGAATCTGGGGGGTAAGAAAGCTATCTCTGATAAGTTTAAGGGCTAAAATGTTTATATGCCTGTCAGAAAGTAGTGCAGATGGGTGTTGAAATGAGGAAAAAGTTCAAAGAGAAGTGAGTTCTAAGGCAAGGTAACCAAAAAAAAAAAAAAAATTCTAATGGGTGATACAGGGGGAAGTTTATGTATAGTGGAAGAGAATTGCGTCCCAATTGTCATGATCTTGCTCGTCATTTATTGAGGTGACTGACAATATGATAGTGGGCTAATCTCTGTGCATCCTCTGAGCTTTTAACTGGGCGATCATGTGAACCCCCAACCATCTGGTCTTAAGCTGCTAAGCCTAAATCCAGCTGAGATTCGAAGACTTCCTGGCAATTGTGGAATGTGAAGACAAATGGGACATGTGGTTGGTCTATTATGAATCCAATAGTTTGCCTCTGCTGTGAAAGCAACACATGGTTTGACTTGAAGATTCATAGCACTATGTACCTTGTAAAAAGTCCTAAACTCTTGATGAGCTTAGATGAAACTAAAGAGGGGGTGGTGGAGCTCGCCACCTCTCCCCCTTAAAGAGCTTTTTGTGCAATTACAATCTCTGAGAGGCGGAAATGCGTACTTGTTTGAAGACGAGGACTAATACTGATGTAGCATGACAATTCTACCTGGTGCTTTATAGTCATGGGCAAGGCCACATACTTTTTGTCACCCTGTGGCACAGACTTGGATTATTGAGCCCAGGTGGTTCATTAAATTTGGCTCGAGCTAAGTATGGCCAAGCAAACAAAGTACAAAACCATGGCTAGTACAAACTCTTGAGGAACGCTTCACCGCGCAGTTTGTCTTTTTTGGCGACGCCAGAAGTTGCTGGTAGTCGTCAGTTCTCACTTGCTCGTCAGAGCTGAAGCTTGTGCATCTCATCCATTGTTCAGGAGATTTGTTGGAGCCCTAGTGTGAATCGTGACCCATTGAAAATCTCTGCCTTGAGCAAAAGCTTCATTGGAGTTCTAGCTAGACTCAACCCTCTTCTCTGTTGAAGGCTTGAAGCCCTAGCTCCCTTGCTCTCTCTCAAAGGCTCACTGCTTCCCATCCTTTGTTCAAATTCGACCTTGGTTGCTTTCTCAAAAGCCAATAGCGACTGGAAAGGAGGAACTCTTGAAGGCTCTTCATGCTTCCTAGCTGCAACTTTTAGTGGGTCTTTAAACTGAGGACACAAGATATATCTCCTCTCGCGAATGACTTTCATTCTCTCTCTCCTCACTCTCTTGATTGAGATGCTCTTAGTTATTGATGATGGGGGTTCGTTCAGTCCAGATTGAAGGGGAATCCTTCAATATGAGATTGGATAAAGTACGGAAGGTTGGAGCTCTGTTCATTTTTGAGAAGCATCGGCAGTGCGATTGGTGGGTTCGATTTTCTTCAGCCACAGCAAGATGGTTTTCACAGGGGTTCTTATCTCTTGCTGGAAATTTAAGCAAGGGTTTTCTTAGATCTCGTGTGGGTTTTTGTTGATTATTGGATGGTGATTCACGTGATGAGGGCAGGAAAATTCCTGGAATTAAGCCATGGATGGAGAGGCAAAAGATATTCTATCTTTGTACCTGAAGGATTCAAAGGTGATGGGTGGTTTTGGTCTGGGAAAGAGTTCGATGTTT
The DNA here is from genome assembly GCF_029873635.1 of Malania oleifera. Classification (NCBI taxonomy): domain Eukaryota; kingdom Viridiplantae; phylum Streptophyta; class Magnoliopsida; order Santalales; family Ximeniaceae; genus Malania; species Malania oleifera. The sequence continues at coordinate 28,971,311 of NC_080425.1, forward strand.
TGGTGAGCTATTGTTTGTTAGATGTTGATGGAATTGATAGTAGAAAGATTGATGAGAATCGAAACATTTGTTAAATGGAAACTTTTCAACAAGGTTGATTATTGTTATTTAGTATATAAAGTTAAAACACTTTTTTGCTTTAATTGTACTGATCTAAATGCATGTGTGTAAAATTTGTTTTGATACAATTAAGGTGACATCTCAACCTTTAAATAGACTCTAGACTTTTTGTTAGAACAATTTTAACCCTTTTATATTACTGTGGCTTTGAATGGCAGTGCTGAACTCTTTTGTTAAATGGTTGGCTATTTAATATTATTTTCATGTATGTTTGCTAAAAAAAAGTATTTGAGTATAAAAATTTAGAAAATACCTATATTTTAATCAAATGTAATATTGTATTTGAGCAGCTCATGTATATTTGCATTAAAAGTTGAGGACATTTTTATCAAATGGAGCATTGCACTTGTGGTTTCATTAGGAACATTTTTGTTTGAAAAAAGTTCAAAAAGTTGGGATATTTCTTTCAAAGTTCAAACCATGGTTTTAAAACTTGGACCGGACTGGCCTGTCTGATGTGGTTTGATCGGAACCGGTAATCTTGCCAATCTGGTCACCATGCAGAAACTGAATTTGCATTTAACCAGTGTTGACCCGGTTGACTCAGTTAGAACCAGCGTGAACCAGCACAAACCGAAGTCTTTGGCAGGACAACTGCTTGTACATCATGACCTGCCTCTTCACCAAAAAATATGCATGAAAGCTTTCTGCAGCCGGCGGGACTAGAACGATGGGTGATTCCTACATAGAAGGAGAGTATCCACTTGCTACCGCCGTACCACGTGACCTAGTTTTATTATTGTAAACTACTCACATAAAAAATAAATGTACACAATTAGTAGTGCTCATGCATTAAATATATTTCTAATTGTTTATCTCCTTAATAAAAAAAAAATTAATTAAAATCATACTCTTCTCTTTGCCTTCTAGTATTAATTTGGCTAATAATAATAGTGAGTTTCAAAATTGTAATAATTATCATGGAATTAAACTTAGTCATTCAATGAAATTGTGAGAAAGGGTAGTTGAACAAAAATTAAGGTTAGAAATGAAGGTCTCAGAAAATTAATTTGGTTTTATGCTAGGAGATCTACCATAGAAGCTATATATCTTTTAAGAAGATTAATGGAAAAGTTTAGAGAAAAGAAGAGGGACTTGCATATGTTATTTATTGACTTAAAAAAAGTGTATGATGAGGTACCTAGGGAAGTTCTATGGTGGGTTTTAGAAAAAAAAGGACGTATGCAATAGGTATACTGATGTCATTAAGGTTTTGTATGATGGAGTAATGACTAATGTTAGGACTATAGGTGGAGGGATTAGGGAATTTCCAACACAATAGGTGTGCATCAAGGATCTGTTTTGAGCCTTTATATTTTTGCTTTATTGATGGATGAACTTGCTAGTAGTATCCAAAATAAGGTTCCATGGTGTATGTTGTTTGCAATGATATAGTCTTGATTGATGAAACTAGGGGTGTACTAGAATCTAAGTTAGAATTATGGATAGAAGCTTTAGAATCTAGAGACTTTAAGATAAGTAGAAATAAGACAACATATATGAAATGTAATTTCAATCATATCAGGGGGAATATTGGAGACAAGGTTGAACTTGGTGATGAAGAAATCAATAGCATTGATACCTTGAATCCGTTATGCAAGTTAAAGGGGAAATTGAAGATGTAATGCATAGAGTTAAAGTAGGTTGGGTAAAATGGAGAAGTGCTTCAAATGTGTTGTGTGATTGTAGAATACCCTTAAAATTAAAAGGGAAGTTCTGTGGACAGCTGTAGGACCAGCTATGCTATATGGATAAGAATGTTGGGTGACTAAGAAACAACATATTCAAAAAGTAAAAGTTGCCGAGTTAAGAATGTTAAGATGGATGAGTGGTATAATGTTAAACGATAAATTAAAGAATGAACGTATTCGTGGTAAGTTAGGCATAGCTTTTATAGAAGATAAGGGAGGGGGAGTTTAATTTAGGGACCTACAATGTTGGCCAAATAGTGTTCTAGTGAGGAAAAGTGAATTAGTTACTGTGAGGGGCAGTAAAAGGAGTAGGGATTTAATTATTGTGAGGACAAGGTTGACCTAAAATAACTTGGAATGAGATAGTGAGTAAGGATTTAATTATTCCCTAACTTATTGAAGGAAATTGCACATGTTCTTATAAATTGGTGGAAAATGAATCATGTGGCTGGCCCTACCCAGTGGGAGTTAAGGCTTAGTTTGTTGTTATTTCATTTAATTAGCTCATATATAATTATGATCAACATTTTTACGATATCATCTTTGATGAATCATGAATGTAATATTATCATTGTAAAATTTATACTTAACTCTGTGCATTCAAACATATATATAGACACACACACACACGCACACACACACACACACACACACACACACACACACACTAACATTACCGGTTCCACTGCTTGTTTGACCCACGGATTCGACCGGTTGGACCGACCCAGTGCTTTTACGAGGTCGATCACTGGTCTAGGTTTTAAAACCATGGTTCAGACGCATAGTTTTACATTCTTAAGGCATTAATTGTATAGTTATAACTTGAGAATTTAGATACTGTTTATAAGATCCCTAACTGAGAAATCCATGGTCTACAAAATGCACTAAACCAACAACTGTAAGTCGGTAAGCATATTACAGATCTTCAATTCAAATAAATGAAATTCATAAATCAACTCAATGTAGATGCGAAAGCTTGAATAAACTGTTGTAGCTAATTGATATATAGTGTGTACAATTTCAAAATAATTAGAGCTAGCATTAATATCTATACCTTGTAAAAGTTTTTATTGTTGATAACAAAAGGATTCACTCAGTAATAAATTGACCAAATGTTACAGTAAAATCCGTGTATAAAAATATGTCTTCTTTTTTGATTCCTAATAAATAATTGATTAGCAGTAAAGCATGAAAAACTCTTGAGAACCCGGAATGTTAGTACACATAATAATGCATGATTTAGAGCTAAAAGGTATTGTAATAAAATGCATAATTTACAAGATCATGGCATATAATGTGCAAACTATAAAATGGTGAGTATATTAAATGTCTTTATTAGTAAATGAAATTCATAAATCAACTAAGTATAACTGTTACTTCATATGTCAGGAGAAATAATTTTGACATGGTTGAATTTGTTTTAGACTAAAGAATCAACAGCGCATAAATTTTCAAAATTCTTAAAGCTTATTTGTACTAGTCTTTATTTTTTATTAGATAAAGAAGAACTCTACACAAGAGGTAAGTCTCTCAAATCCTTCATTCATCTTCTTCCTCCCAAGTGTTGTATCACTGACTGAAATATTGGAGAGTTCTTCTTCTGGAGGCTCACCTCAAGTCACCTTCTGCTCTTGTTTTGTGGACATCGGCATCAAAGCATAGTCAAGCTTGTCAAAAAGAAGAACGCCTACAGTAGAAAGATCACCTTTGTACAGTAGAAACACGGATCACCACCATTTTGGTTTTTGGTTTGTTTGACTCATATCTGGTGGTGGTTTTTTTTGACTCTTGTTGCTGAACTTGCTTGGAGAAGTCAATATAGTTTTCAGTTAATAGGGCCCTTGGGAAAGGATTGTAAATGTGTTTTACTTATACTGCTGTTATGAATTGCATTTGGCGAGCTTGCTGGGTGATGGCTTAAAGAAATAGCCTTCATGAGTTGGGGCATTTGTCAAGTTCAACAATTGGAAAGTAAAGAAGGACTTCCCCTCAAAGAATCCTTAGATGAGAGTGACCTTACCCCCCTCCTGGAAGCTGCACAAGCTTTAGTTTGATGTGGCAATTAGGTCATCTAGCTCCTATCTTGCAGCAGTTTGCAGAGATTGTAAAAGGGAAAGGATTGTAAATGTGTTTTACTTATACTGCTGTTATGAAATGCATTTGGTGAGCTTGTTGGGTGATGGTTTAAGGAAATAGCCTTCATGAGTTGCGGCATTTGTCATGTTCAACAATTGGAAAATAAGGAAAGACTTTCGCCCTGAGGTATCCTCACATGCATGGTCTTAAATTTCCATGAAATTGTCGAAATTTCCGTCGAAATTTCCGATTTCTGTCCCCCTTGAAATCGAAATGGCAGTCGATTTCCGTCTTGCATAATTTCCGTCGAAATCTCAACGAATTATCCGAAATTTATCGAAACCTCGAAATTTTAGCGAAATTTGTCGAAATTTTAACTACACAATGAAATTTCGTCGAAATTCAAACGAGAGATTTAAGAGTGAAGTGAAATTTCTCTTTTAATTTATTTTATTGAAACAAAAGGTTACCATAAGTGCTTTTGAAATTATATGAAAAAATAAACTTATAGTAATCTTTTATTTAACCATTCATGTCTAAATTATCAATATTTGTATAATAAATAATATTTAAATGAATTATGAATTTCATTTGCAGTAATTGAATCTGTTTAATGTACATTATCTTACAAACATGTTTGATACAAATACTATTTTAAAACTTTTCCACCCTATACAAAATATAGATGTATTTAATTTGTAATATATTAGTCTTAAAACTTATATTATTATATTTTTTAACCATTTCTAAAGTTTCACAAAGAATTCCATGTTTTACTACTAGTTTTCGTTATTTTTTCAAATTGAAATCGAAATTGACATCAAAATCGAAATTTCCATCGAAATTTCCGTACTTTTGGAGCTTTGAAATTTGAGTCGAAATCGAAATTTAAGACCTTGCTCACATGAGAGTGACCTTGCCTCCTGAAAGCTGCATCAAGCTTTAGTTTAATGTGGCAATTAGGTCATCTAGCTCCTATCTTGCAGCAGTTTGCAGAGATTCTACAGGAGCTCTTCTTTATGCCTGGATAGAATGAATGCTGCCCTCCCCTCGATGCTATTAAAGGCAAAGCGGCCCTAATGGTCCTATCCTATTCTGTCAAGGTGGGCTTGAAAAAGATGATATTGGAGGGGACTCACTGGTGTTCATTAAGTCATATGGGATAAAAATCTCTCCCACGATTGCCCATCTTAACTGATCTTCTTGGTCTTGTTTCTATTTTGGAGTAAGCAACTTCTTATTGAAATCAAAACGACCATATTTATTTGTGAAAAAAATTTGATTAAGGGCAATATCCCTGTGTTTTTGATGTATCTATTAGGATTTATATAATGCCATTTCACCTAATTCCATATTTATGATGTTTAGAGTGCTTTATATGTGTGTTAACCCAATGTTTATCTGTAGATTGTGGAAAAGCTTCTCATTACGGCTGTTGCTGATGCTGATGTTGTTGTTCGACATTCAATTTTTTCTTCTCTGCACGCAAATGGAGGGTTTGATGAATTTTTAGCCCAGGCTGATTGTTTAAGTGCTGTTTTTGCTGCTTTAAATGATGAGGTACAATTTCAGCAATTTCTAGATGTATGTTATCTTTGAGAATTGGTACTCGCCATTCAACGACCTTAGTGGTTTGTTTTAAATTTATCTATATTTATTTTCCATTTTAAATTTTTTAGGGATAAAGTAGTATGTTAGCATTCGAACTTGTTGACATCCTTTGTGCTTTCTTTCCACTTATGTGCTATTTTTTTTTTCCCTTACGTGAATTCTTCTATAGTTTGTTATAATGTTGTTGGAAAGCTAGAACACCTTGTGCACTGAGTTGCAATGTAAAAATGAGAGTCTGGGCTGGGCATGATGTATGCTGTCTTACCTCCTTCAATAGAGAGGATGTTTTCTTGATTTGAACCTGGGATTTCCTGGTTTGGGTGTAGGCGTGTAGCACTGTTACCTTTGGATCAGGGTTCTCAATTGTTGCAATGATATTTATTGTTTGTTACTGGTTATTGGTTACTTGCTATTATTGTCGACGTACTAACTACAAGTTAGTTAATAGTATTATGGTTATTGTTAGGTACTAGGCATATATTATAAATAGAGGGAGACTAATCATTGTGATTAGATCTTCCAGTTTACACAATACTCTTAACGTGATATCAGACTATGAGAGCATGGGCTCGAGGCCTGAACCCTAAATGCCAATCCACCATCAAAGCAAAGCCTAAAACCCTAAATCCTTTGCATGTCAATCATCAAAGGAGAACTGCTAGCACTGCCGGGCGTAGGCCTAAAACCAGCCAGCAGATGCTGGAAGACACTGCAGTCTCTGGAAATTCCCTGGATGAGACAACCAATTCAGGAGCCAACCCCTTCATATTTGCAAATTCAACATCATAGCCACCCAGAGACACTGCCAATCTGCCAACCCCTGAAATCCTATTGCTGTAGCTGTCTTCATGCACTGGTTGAAGTTTGGAAATGCCGACCCTGCATGTGGGTATGTGAGGCTTCATTTAATTATTTTTTGGTCTAAATTGACCCTATATTGTTAGAATCTCTCTATGGCTATATTGTTGAGTTTTGGTCTCACCTTTTAGTTTTTCATGTGCAGCGCTTCTCGAATAATCATGTGGTACTCTTGAAGGTTGTTTGTTGGTGTTTACTTTGTTTGTTGGGACTTGAAACAGTGTTATGTTGATGTGTTTGCAATTTGTTGTGCTTGTTTATCTTGTTCATTGTGCGTTTGTGATTTGCTTCAATGATGTGGTTGTGTGTGTCGGGATGGGGTCCATGAATCCTCAAAGTATGTTTCCCTCATCAATCACTTGTTCAGCCATTTGTAAACAGTGTAGTATCATTGTCTCAGAGGAGTAGTATTCAAGGTTATTTCTAAAAGCATGTCATCACATTGCATCTTTTGCTTAGAAAGGTAATCATATAGTCTGCATGTCATCTAGTATTGCTCCTGTTTGTCGTTGGTCTTAGATTCTATTTCCATTGACTTAAGAGGTGTAATGAAATTTTTTACCGTCCATCGGTACTTGGAAAACCTTCCTCGAGTTACCCTTGTTATGGGTCCACTGCTATAGTTAAAGGGACAGGAATACTAAATCTTACTCCCTCAATCTCTTTTTCTTTCCTTTTTGTATATTTCGACTTCTCTCTTGAATTTCATGTTTGTCAGTAAGATGACAAGGTTGAAAAATTATTCTTTACCTTATTTACTGATTATTTAAGATCTGAAGAAAAAGAAGACTATTGGCATAGGATGCAAGGAAGGTGGAATTTACTATGAGTCACTCTACCCTCCTTTGCACTGCTCGTGCTACTCCACTTCAAATTTACTGCCATTTTGGTTATCCTTCGTTGGACAAGTTAAAACAAGTAGTTTTGACATTGAATTCTGTGTCTAATCTTGAGTGCGAGTGTTGTTAGTTAGGATCTGAAGACGAGGAAGAGTATTGGCATAGGACGTGAGGCTGGTAGACTTTACGACTTTGGGTTGCTCTCTCCTCCTATTGCTTGCATTGCTCCTGCTACTCCACTTTAAATTTATTGCTGCCTTGGTTATCCTCATCGAATAAGTTAAAACAAGTAGTTCCTATATTGAGTTCTGTGTCTAATCTTGAATGTGAGTTAGGAAAGCACATTGTGTTCCTTTTTATTTGAGTTAATAAACAAGTGATCAGACTTTTAATCTTAGTTTATTTTGATGTAAGGAGTCCTAGTCCTGTCACGGTTTTTATATTTTGTTATGCTTATTCATGAGTAGTCTAGGATGACTTGGCTTTATTTGATGAAATATTATTTTTAGTTCTTTAATATATTTTGTGCCTCCCGTTCTCAAATAAGGACTTAGTTTGATGTACTAGTCAGGATACTTTGTAGTAATAGTCCTTAATAGTACCTGAGTACCCTACATTTCACAACAAAATGGAGTCGTAGAGAGGAAACTGTGAATATTGTTGAGTGATGAATGTCCCCAAAGTTTTTCGATGTCATACTGTGCTCACTGCTCGCTCGCTCATCAATAAAATCCTATTCTTTGTCCTTGGTGGTCAAATACCTTATTTAGTTCTCTTCCCAATGGCCACCCACATATTTGGGTGCGTGTCTTTGTCGATCAGCTAAGTCCAGGAATGGATAAGTTGGATCTTTGTGCAATGAAATGTATTTTTTTGGGCTACTCTTGCACTCAAAAAGGATATTGATGTTTTATCCTTTTTATCGATTCTTTATCTTTGCCTATTTTGCCTTTTTTGAGTCTACACTATATTCTTATTCCTTGAGCCGTGCTCTTGATGAGTCCCTTCCTTTGCCTAGCCTTTCATATCCTATTATTACTACAGTCTTCTTGCATCCTTCTTGTTGCTTGGATTATCCTTATTTGCAGGTGTATGCACAATAGCGACTCAAGGGAAGACTCCACTAGCTTCTACTTCTACACCTCCTGGATCCTAGTCTCATGATACTATTTCTGAAGATGTTGATCTTTGTGTTGCTAACTAGAATATTTAAAGCATATGTACCCAATCCCTAATTTCATTTTTTTACGGTTTATTGCTATCCAATCTCCTATCTTTAGTTTTGTTTGCTCTAGTCTCTGAAGTCTTATGATAATAACCATAGCCAGTCCAGTCCAAATATGGGATATGATAATGACCATAGCCAGTCCAGTCCAATTCTGTCCAGTCTAGTCCAGTCCTATAAGTCTTAACCACTGAACCAAACACACCCTAAACCTTTAGGGGTTGCTCCAGTTAAATAGATTTGTAACAAGTGCGGAGCATATTATATCCATGCTACAGCTTTTATTTTGGGGGGAGTGGGGTTATTGTTTATTTAGTATTGTTAACTTAACTAAGAGTTACAGAGGGTATTATGGTCATTGTCATGCACTTGGCATATATTATAACTAGAGGGAGAGAACTATCATTGGGATTAGATCTTCCAATTTACCTTAAATATTGTACTAATGCGTAATATTCCATATATGAGGTCATATTCTAGAATCTGTTGGAATTGTTTGTTTCTGAAAGTCACACATTCTTTGAAAAATCAAATGACAATATTTTTTAGTTAATCAAATATTGAAGGTTAGACAATTATGTCATTGCAAGTTCACAAAACACCTATAGCCACCAAAAAATGCATAAAATGCCATCTTTCTTGAAATGTAATGCCGGTGACCAAAATTCATTGTTTGTATGATTTATTAAGGTCCCGCGAGTCATGTTAAATCACTATAGGTACCGTAATAATAAAGCAAAAACTAGTAGCAATTTCCATGCTAGTTGTGTTTGAGTACTTTGTTTTATTATGTTGCTTGTGAGTTGTGACTGTTCCCATTCGACTCATTGGATTGCTGGGTTGCTTTCTAGTCCATGGAGGTTCTTTTGTTTTCTTTCTCATTTTAATCATATTGTTTGAATTATGGACCTAATTTGGAGCCATAAGATCTCCATTCTTTGGATCTTTGATCTTTGTCATTGAAATTTGTAGCCAAAAGGAGTGGTCATTCAAAGAAAATAATTGGTTCATTCAACTTAGTTTTCCCATGTTTGCTTCCTTGCTGGCCATCCTTTGTTGAATTTTCCTTTCTTAAAGAGAGAGCTTGTGCGTTCGTGTTTCTTTCTTTCCTCTCTAGAAGCAGAGTAGTAGTAATTTTCAGTCTCCTTTTTCCATGATTCTATATCTATTGACTTTGTTTTTTCTTTGATTTATTTTAGTATCTATTATTTGATGATTGTTTCAACATCTGCACTATCACATGGAAAAGTGAACGAGAAGATATAAATTACAAAGAAGAAATTTCTGCAACTTTTTGTCAATATTTATAGTGCATTCTTTTACTAACCTTTATGAATGCCCACCTCAAAAGATGGAATGTAAGATTCTTCTTGACTTTTGGCCCTATGAAACCTCCTGTGTAGCCCTATTATTCCTTTTACAAATCCAAAGATGGCAAAGAGGGGAGTGCAAGTCTTTTGACTTGAAAAACATCAAGATCAACCAACCTGGAGAGAGACACATCACCAGAAAGCTCCTCATGCATTAGAACGTGGCTCTGGCTTGGAGATGAATGGTGCATGAGGGTGCGTGCACAGGCAGCTGGAGATAAAATTTCAGGGATAATCTAACTGGCAGCCGCTGAATGCAACTGTGATATTATTTTTTGGAAGGGGGCTTGGAGTAATTGCTTATGTGAGAGATTGTGGTGGGATAGGTTTCCAGCGACAGTTTCGTCGAAGACTGCATTAGCTTGATTTTGTTTAGGGTCTGGGCATTCATGATAATGTACATGATGATGATGACAGCTTTAGGGCTGTAGGGTTTTTAGTGGCATCTCTCCAGTAACATGTTGAGCAGAAGAAAGATAATAAAAATGAATTTTCTGTAATGTGAGAACTTAACTTAGTGATTTGTCTCTTTCTCTATTTATAGTATCTCTGGAGTGCATCATATGATCATTATGAGCATTATACAATTTTGTTTTAACATTAAGAGAATTTTATTAACGGGCATCAAGGGGACATGACCCAAGTACAAACAAAAACAAAAAGATCACTCACGCTGAATTACCAGAGAACCATTCAAACAACCCACTATGCCAGCTCATTATGCAATTCAATGGTCTTTACTGTAAGGGTGTAGCCAATCCTTCAAAAGCTCTCCTATTTCTTTCCCTCCACACAAACGAAAGGATGGCAGGAGGAATGAGGGACAACACATTTCTTTTTCCTTTGCTGGCTGGATACCTTTCCAGGCCCATAACTCTTCTCCCGCATATCTGGACCTGATCAAAGATGGGGTTGCCTCTTGTTAATAGGTGTGCTTCCATGTCTAGGGAATGCTGAATCCATTGACCACATCCTCTTGCACTGCTCCTGGACAAGGAACTTTTGGAACTTTGCCACTTCTTTGATCAGGTCCAGATATGCGGGAGAAGAGTTATGGGCCTGGAAAGGTATCCAGCCAGCAAAGGAAAAAAAAATGTGTTGTCCCCCATCTTCTGCAGGTTTTCAAGGGTTAAAATCTTCCCAGCGTGCCTCCCACACAAAGAAAGCAGGCTTAGTGGAGGCTGCTGTTTTCCAGATGGGTTTCCAAGTGTCACATGCCGACTATTTCACACCTTTGTGAAAGGACCGTGCAGCACTAGCTAAAACACTCTTGCTTAACTGGCTAGCCTATCGTTTACCACAATTCATCCACGAAACACTTTCATTATCATTCAATCAAATATCACCGGAAGCATTAAACAATTATGAAAGCAGTGGCAAGCAAGTAGTAAACATTGAAGCAATTCATTAACAATACCCTGGTTGACATTGTGTGTTTAGCAAGGGGGGAAAGTAGGCTAAACGCGTTGACAATAGCTAGTGAGTTTAACAAGATTGATGAACATTCACCCTCCCCTAAAGAGCTTTATATGCAATTCTCACTCTAGCACTAGGAAACATCAAAGTGACCGAGGAGTCATACTATTACTGCCTTATTTGGCATAGGGAGAAACTACTACTAGAAAGTAAACCTACACTAGGATTTACATGATGGAAATCCATCCTAAACGCACGAGACAAGCGGTCATAGACAAGCATAATGTCCTGAACAAGTTCGGCTCGTGACGCTCCCCCACTTATGCGATCGACGTCCTCATAGTATTTGACGCTAGGTACACTTCCAACATTGTGCACAAATGGTTGCATATATTTCGCATACTTCCAGCTGATTTCTTCATCACCAATGCCTTTCCACTTCACTAAGAAGTCCCGCGACTTCTTCTTTAAGGATGTGAACTCTTTATTTGCAAGGATATCTTCAACTTCACGTCTGCCAGGTTGTACTGTCTTCAACTCTACTTTGTTTAACTGACTTCTGCTTGGATTGTCGGTGTTGGCATTGAACGGCTTGAGGTAGTTGATGTGAAACACATGATGAACTTTCATCCAAGTCAGAGGGTCGATTCTGTAAGAGGCCTTCCCAACTTTGGCCAATATGGGGACTGGTCCTTCATATTTGCGAAGTTGTCTCCTATCTTGTCCTCGTAGTGACCTGATTTGTTCAGGATTGAGCTTAACAAGCACCAAGTTAACTACATTGAAGTGCTGCAGTCTTCTCCCCTATTCTGCCCATTTCTTCATCCGCTTAGAAGCTTTCTCCAGGTAGGCTCGGGCAATCTCTGCATTCTATCTCTATTCTTTGGTGAAGATGTACGCCTTGGGACTATTTCCTTTGTACGACTCGTCCACTGTGTGAGGTAATAGTGGTTGCTGGCTTGTAACAAGCTCAAAAGGGCTCTTGTTGGTTGTTGAGCTCTTTTGGGCATTGAAACATAACTGAACCACATCAATTATTTTGGTCGGTGTTGACGAAGTGGCGCAAGTACTCTTCCAGTAGCCCATTGAATCTCTCCGTTTGTCCGCCTATTTGTGGACGGTAACTCAAAGAGATTTCAAGCTATGAACTGGGGATTCTGAAAAGTTCTGTCCAGAAGTTGCCGGTGAATCTTGAGTCTCGATCACTGACAATTTCGTGGGGAACACCCCAATATTTCACAATATTTGTGAAGAACAATTGTACAGTCTCCTCTGCCGAACAATACTTTGGTGTAGGTATAAATGTACCATACTTCGAAAATCTGTCTATAACCACATGTATAGACCCTACATCTCCCACTCTGAGCTGGTTGGTAATGAAATCCAGTGAGACACTTTCTCACAGTTTTGATGGTACCGGTAGGGGCTCTAGCAGCCTTGCAATCTTCCTCCACTCCACCTTGTCTTTTTGGCAAGTGAGACAAGTTCGGGTATAATCAACCACATCATGACGCATGTGCGGCCAATAATACCTCTGCTTCAATAAGACCAAAGTGCATTGCCATCCTAGATGTCCGACCCACAAGGTATCATGACACTCTCTCAACAGTGTCTTCCTCATATCACTAGCTCATGGCACAAAGAGCCGGCTACCATGGGTCATCAACAATCCATCTTCCATCTAGAATTGACATGCTTTCCCCTCTTTCGTTAGCTTCATTAGGTTCTGCGCAATTGGATCTTTGGCAAAGTTCTGTTTGATGCACTCCTGCATCGTCGTGGTAACAATACTCACAGTCAAGTGTGCTACCATCTGCAAGGCTGCCAGCTCGGCCTTCCTACTCAGTGCATCTACGACTTGGTTCAGGTGCCCCGCCTTGTGCTCAAAGGAGAAATCAAATTTTGCTAAGAACTCCTGCCATCGGCCCTGCTTGGGTGTCAATTTTGGCTGTGTGAAGAAATGGCTAACACGTAAGTTATCTGTTTTCACCAAAAACCTTGACCCAAGTAATTAATACCTCCACACGCAAAGACAATGTATTAGCGCTAGCATCTCCTTCTATTGAGCTGTGTACTTCCGCTCTGCTTCACTAAGCTTACGTCTCTCGTACACATTAGGATGTCCCTCTTATAACAAGACTCCTCCAAGGGCAAAGTCTGATGCATTTGTTTGCATCTCGAAAGGTTTCATAACATTTGGGAGAGCAAGTACCGGATCTCTCATCATGGCATCCGTCAAGTCATCAAAGGCTCCCTGACACTTCTTAGTCCACTTCCACCCATGACCCTTCTTCAGTAGTTCTGTCATAGGAGCCGTTCTCTGCGAATACCCCCCTACGAACTTTCTATAATAGTTGGTAAGGCCTAGAAAGGAACACAACTCCTTCATTGTCGTTGGGATCTTTCATTCTTGAATTGCCCTTACCTTCTCCATATCCATCCGGATATGACCTGGCTCAATCACATGACCAAGGAATTTGATGCTCCACTGAGCAAAAGAGTACTTCTCTTTCTTCACATATAGACTGTTCCCCCTCAGCCTGTCGATCACTTTCTGTAGATGCTCGACACCCTGTTGTGGAGGCAAGTTGTGAGGCAGCTTTTCCAGCATCTCCTCCTTGGACTCGTCCAAGACCGCTTGGATGGTTGTAGGCACCAACTCTTAGCCTACTTCTTTATCTACCACCACCATGGCTAGATATGTCTGCTCACCCTTTAATGACAGAAAGGAACTTCCCAAAGTTTCTTTCCGTTGCAATGGCTTGCACCATGCAAGGGCGATCTCCCATCAGACACAGGGAACCAGAAGAAGGCATCAGCACTGTGAAATTCATCCAATGACACTGCTGTGAAATTCACATGATCTTCCCACTGCCCAAGCTTCACAGTCACTTGCTTGGCTACTCACAGAGTAGGCTGGGCTACAGAATTCACTGCTTTCATGCGTGTTGTATCCTTCTCCAAGGATAAGTTAAGTCTCCATGCTTGTGGCTGCGAAACAAAATTATGAACATGGTCTTAAATTTCCATGAAACTGTCGAAATTTCCGTTGAAATTTCCGATTTCCATCACCCTCGAAATTGAAATGGCTGTCGATTTCCGTTGAAATCTCAACGAATCATCCGAAATTTATCGAAACCTCGAAATTTTAGCGAAATTTGTCGAAATTTATCGAAACCTCGAGAGTGAAGTGAAATTTCTCTTTTAATTTATTTTATTGAAACAAAAGGTTATCACAAGTGCTTTTGAAATTATATGAAAAAAGTAAACTTAGAGTAATATTTTATTTAACCGTTCATGTCTAAATTATCAATATTTGTATAATAAATAATATTGAAATGATTTATGAATTTCATTTGCATTAACTAAATATGTTTAATGTACATAATCTTACAAACATGTTTGATACACGTACTATTTTACAACTTTTCCACCTCATTCAAAACATAGATGTATTTAATTTGTAATATATTAGTCTTAAAACTTATATTTTTATGTTTGTTAACCATTTCTAAAGTCTCACAAAGAATTCCATGCTTTACTACTAGTTTTTGTTATTTTTTCAAATCGAAATCGAAATCGAAATCGAAATTTTCGTTGAAATTTCCATGCTTTTGGAGCTTCGAAATTTGAGTCGAAATCGAAATTTAAGACCTTGATTATGAGTAGCCTCAGTATCCACCATAGTGCGGGTACTCTTTGCATTGATCCTCAAGTCTACAAACATCAGTCCTTTTGCTTGTGTAACTTTCGGTGGTTTCGCCTGCTTTTCCAATGCATTCACCCGCCGCATTGCACCCATCCACGGGGTATCCTTCTCTTCTCCATCACTTTCCACTACCTGCTCCACATGGAAGCCTGTTAGGCATTAAGTGTTGCTTTGTGAGGGCACTCAAAAACTCTGTGAGGGCCTCAACACATGTAACACAAAATTTTACTCTTTCCATTGGATGTGTTGAACCCTCGAGACGATGAAGCATATTTGAAGTTGATGCTTTATAGTCGGCTCCCCCACTTTTGGGTTTGCCCTTCTTGAAAGACTTTCCGCTGTTTCCCCCTACACCAAACTCTTTGGACAAGGAGGTATTATCACCAGCGTAGTTAGTCAAGCGTTCCGCGGCAGCTTGTGCAGTAGATAAGTTTTGAACTCTTTGCCTATGAAGTTTTGTTCTTGCCCACGGTTTCAACCCCTTAAGAAAACAGAATAGCTTATCCTTTTCCGACATGTCTTTGATATCCATCATCAAAGTAGAAAATTGTTTCATGTATTCCCTGATTGACCAAGTATGCTTGAGGTCTCTCAACTTTTTCCTAGCATTATACTCAACCTTCTCATGAAAAAATTGTGCCTTGAGGTCTCTCTTCAAGTTTGCCCCAGAATCCACAACATAATGTCCATTATCAATTTCATTGTACTTGGTACACCACCATTGTTTGGCGTCACCAATCAAGTACATGGTCGCAGTATCCACTTTCACCTGTTCGGAGACCGTCCTCCTGGCACGAAAGTACTGCTCCAAATCAAACCAGTAGTTCTCCAACTCCTTGGCATTACGGGCACCCCCATACATCTTGGGTTTTGATACCTTGGTCTTGCTAAACCTTGGAGCGTTATAGTTTCCATTAGCAAGAACCATCAGATTCATCTTTCCATCCAGATCAACCATCCGAGATTGCAAAGTTTTCACAGTATGGTGAAAGTCCTTGACATTTCACCTATCAAACCTGCTTGATGCTTTTATGATTCCATCACTTCATCAACAAGTCTCCTTAGTTGGGCCATCTCTGTGGCCACATTGTTGGCTATTGTCTCAGCCTGTGCTTCTAGTACACTAATTCTCTCAGCATTGGTTGGTGCCATGGTCATTTACCAAAGCTTTCCCAATCTCACAACGAAGGCAACTGAATTCACGTAGCAACTAACCGAGCTTTGATACCAGGTGTCACGGGCCAACTATTTCACACCTTTGTGAAAGGACTGTGTAGCGCTAGCTAAAACACTCTTGCTTAACTAGCCATCCTATGGTTTGCCACAATTCATCCATGAAACACTTTCATTATTATTCAATCAAATATTAGCGGAATCAGTAAACAATTACGAAAGCAATGGTAAGCAAGCACTAAACATTGAAGCAACGTAACTCATTAACAACACCTCTGTTAACGTTGTGTGTTTAACGAAGGAGGCAAGTAGGCTAAACGCATTAACAATAGCTAGTGAGTTTTACAAGATTGATGAACACTCACCCTCCCCTAAACAGCTTTATATGCAATTCTCACTCTGGCACTAGTAAACATCAAAGTAACCGAGGAGTCATATTGCCTTATTTGGCATAGGGAGAAACTACTACTAGAAAGTAAGCCTAGACTAGGATTTACATGATGGAAACCCATCCTAAATGCACGGGACAAGCGGTCACAGGCAAGCATAATGCCCTGAACAAGCTCGGCTCGTGACGCAAGGGAAGTAGTTGGTTGTTTCCTATGGGGAGAATTTCTTGTAAAGTGATCTGACGATGAATCTGCCATTAATATCAAGGGTCCATTTTTGATCATTGGCAGTATTTTAATATTTAAACGTGTACAAGCTGCCATAAAAGTATGTAAGGTGGTCAATTTCCCAATCAACAATTTTTTCTAAGGAAGGGGTTGTTTCAAAAAATCCTTTGGTATCTAAGATGTTGACTGAGAAGGGATCCTTATTGCAAGCCAAGCTGAAAATGGAAGGAGATTTTGCATTGAGGGGCACTTGTCCACACCAAATATCATGCCAAAAGAACTTGTTGTCCCCATTCCTCACTTGGAAGCTAATAAGGGGAAAAAAGCATCATGATCTTTCTTGATGAATTTCTCTAAAAGATCTTTCCCAACGCTAGTGATCCAATTATTGTGTCAAAGATCGTATTCAGAAGCATAATTCCCCAATCCTCACCAAAGGCTGTCTTGTCCCTTCATGAACCTCCAAGGCCATTTCCCTAGGAGGGCTTTGTTGTATGTGAAGAGGGATTTTAGCCCGAGTCTCCCTGTTAAGTACGTTTTTTAATCATCCCCCAATTGACAAGATAATATTGATATCCTTCTCTGAGCTCCCTGAAAGGAATCTTCTTTGAATTCCTTCAACCCTTTTGGCAATGGTGCAAGGTAAAGGGAAGAGGTGCATATAATAGACCGGAAGATTAATCAAGGTGTTTTTAGTGAGAGTAAATCTCTGACCTTTTGAAAAGTTTCCTTTCCAGCCTGCCAGCTTCTTCTCAAACTTTTTAATTATGGAATTCATACTCCTTTATTTTTGAATTTGACTCGCACCCACTAACATATGGCAATAACACTATGGCATATGGCAATAACACACTATGTAATGAATAACGAAGGTGTTTTCTCTTGTAAATTCATTCTATACTCGTGTACATAGGCCTTTTCTTTCTCTTCTTCTTGGCAAAGATTTGTAGAGCTAAAGTTCCTTCAAAGGTAAAGGCTTTGTGTGGAATGCCATTCTTAATAGTGTCAACACCAGAAATTGGTTGCAGGTTCAAGTACCATACATGGTTCTGTATCCAAATTTGTTTGTTGTGCATTATGGCTGTAATGAGGATCATCCTCATTTATGTTTGCACTGCCTGTAGCTTGGTGTTTATGGAAAAGAAAATTTAGTTTTTGGGGAGAGGTTTTGTATGTCCTTATTCTTTGGAGGCTTTCTTGATGGTTGATTGTAGAGGTTTTAGAAGCCATAAAATTTGTCAGGATTTTGTGGAGTTCTATTTTTGCTGTTATGTGGGTTATTTGATGGGAGAGAAATGCCACGTTTTTTTCAAGATCATGGGTCTTCAGGACTTGATACAGGACATGATTTTGTTTTTTGTGAATTTCTTTTTGTATTAGCTTCGTCTCTTTCCTTTTTGTTTTTTTGAGGTCTCTTCATCCTCTTTGTACATTCCTCTTTCTTAGTAAGTTTCTTTTTCTATAAAAAAATATCGTGATTAATTATGAAAAAAAACATAAAAAATATTCCCTCTAACTAAAGAATAAATATCAATAGTAGAATTATCATGCACAAAGTGACTTCTTACCCTCCAAATGTTATCACAGAATCACGAATCTGATGTTCAAAGAGTGAGCTGTGTTATGACTTATGAGAACTCTAACCAACAATGTAAAGTAATTCACCCTGCTAGTCTGCAAAGAGCAGGAAACTTTTGACACATTACAAAACAGAAAAAGGCTCAACAGTCAGCCGAAGTGTAAAGCTGCATGAAAGGAATAAATGATCTCCTGATTCCACTGAATCCCAACACAAAGTACAGCTAGCACTATATCTAATTCCCAATTTAGCAAGCATATCATATAGTGAAAAGCCTATTATAGTTAATCAAAAAAGTAGTGAATGGGAATTTTGGGTTGTTGAGACTTCAACCAAAAATGGTATCCCAATTAACTGGATGACCCTGAGCTCTGATATAAACCCATGCGGAAATTTGAGAGAAAATGCATGTAACAGATTTTTCTCGAAGTATTCTGTCAGGTATGCATTGAATTGGATGGAGATGTGCAGAATTTTAGAACTAAAGTCCCTTAAAGCAGAAGAAGAATGGAGCCAAATCCAACTGTGCTGAGAGCTAATAGCAGAAAGCCACCAAAGTGCCAGGAACAGAACATAGAACCTGAGCAAACTTAGCCCCATAGCTTTGTGGCAAAGGACTTGCTGGATGCCAGTTATGAAAGAACAAGTAAGAAGACTTATCATCACCAATACAATGTTTAATGCAGGGGTATATCTCATCTCTAACTTCTAATATCCCTTTCCAAGTCCATGTACAGTGATGAGGAATATTTTTGCTTTTGGATCAGCAAAGAGAAAACTATATTAGCAAGGCATCGGATGCCAACCCATGTTATAAAACATCAACCACTCTGTAGAGGGACGCAAACATCAAGGATTACATAATGATCATTAACAATTTTCCCACTAAGCCAGCTGGAGACAGCAGCAATCCACTGGTTTTGCGAGTCTGAAGTGAAGTAGTTGAATTTTTGAAGGGTCTCTTATTTCTTTCTTTCCAAACATCAAGGATTACATAATGATCATTAACAATTTTCCCACTAAGCCAGCTGGAGACAGCAGCAATCCACTGGTTTTGCGAGTCTGAAGTGAAGTAGTTGAATTTTTGAAGGGTCTCTTATTTCTTTCTTTATGAGGTTCAATGCTCCTTGGTGGCTCTGATGCCTTTCCAAGCCCAAATCTCCCCTTCCACTGAATTTGCCATAACCTACTGTTGTCCAGTCGAGGAAAGAGCCAAAATCCACAAGTTCCTTGTCCAGTGCCAATGGAGAAGACTGGTAGACTGATTCTGCATTGGCCATACAAAGGAAACACCTATTTGTGACTGTAAGCCTTCTTTTCTGCAAATTGTCAAGGGTTAAAACATTTCCATGCACGGATTCCCAAACAAAAAAGCAGCCTTTGAAGGTGCTGCCGTCCTCCAAATGTGAATCCAAGGGGAGTTTTTGTAATTTGTTCCCAATGATGAGAGCTTCTTGTAGAAAGATTTAATAGTGAGAACACCATTTTGTCCAAAGCCCATTTTGGTTCGTTGGGGATGTTCTGGTGTGGTGGAATTTATAGAAAAATCTATAAAAGTCGTATGAAGTTCCCAGTCTGCTACATTCCTAGTAAAAGGAGTATTCCAAAAAATTCCCTGATCAGTGATTATGAGATGATGACTGATAAGGGCATTTTTGTCAGAAGCCAAGCTGTAGATGGAAGGAAAGGCAGCTCTCAGATTACTATTCTTGCGCTACACATCATGCCAAAAGTAAAATTGGTCCCATTCCCCACATGAAATGTCACAAATTGGAAAAAATCATCCCATAAGATTGTCTGTTCAAAAACTTACTGCTTTCAACCTATGAGAGTGGATCCATGACGCACACAATAAATTCTATGAGGTAAATCAATTTACATCCTAAAAATAGAAGCCTTATTCGAGTCAATAATTAATATATCAATTATTTATTGAACTAATGTAAATTTAACATTTATATCTTCTAAAAAATATCCAAAATAGTCTTATAGTGAGTTTATTGTTTGCGTGGTATTTTTAACGTGGTGCTTATATCATTTAGTATAACATGTTGTACATCTACCAAAGTGATTGGTTCTTATGTATATGATGTCATGTATATGTCATATATTTGTGTATATCATATTTACATTATGTAAAATAGTAAATTATAGATCTACCAAAGAGTTTGGTCTACCGATGTACATTTTCTATAAAATGAATCAGTCACCATATGATTAACAATTTTTTATCTTGATATGCATGTTCAATGTGCCTCTCTTTGACTTGTATTTATGGACTTGTTTCAATTGGTTTGTATTTCTGTTGCTGTAAGCTTTTCCCTTGTATGGCTATTCATTTGACTAATATTGTGCCTACAATGTATTGTGCCCCTTGAATGCTGTGCATATTCAATATTGGGAAATTTTTCTGGTTGCAGGACTTTGAAGTTAGAGAATATGCAATCTCAGTGGCTGGGAGATTATCAGAAAAAAATCCAGCATATGTTCTTCCTGCACTTCGTCGCCATCTTATACAGTTGTTGACATATTTAGAGCAAAGGTTATGTGAAAGGGCTCTGTTTATGATATGTATAGTAGAAAATTTTAGTTACTATTACATATGTGTTTTTTTAATATTTGAAGATGCAGTATTTCTCCTTCTAGATTCTGCTATTTGCTGCCCCAGATATTTGACATCTCATTCTTTTCTTGCTACGTCAGCAGTGCAGATGGAAAATGCAGGGAGGAAAGTGCTAAGTTACTGGGTTGCTTGATTCGTAACTGTGAACGACTAATACTTCCATACATTGCTCCTATACACAAGGTTTGTAACTAATACCATGTTTATATGATTAATAAAAATTTATTTTTTTCCCAAAAATCATTCCTAACATGCTGAATTTTTTCAGGCACTTGTTGCAAAACTCTGTGAGGGCACTGGGGTCAATGCTAATAATGGGATCATCAGCGGAGTTCTTGTCACTGTTGGGGATCTTGCTAGGGTGGTGGGTACCCTCGATTTTTGGGATTGGCTGCTTGTTTATATTGCATTGTATTGTGGGTGTGGGTGCATGTTTCATGTAGTGAAAGGCTTACCCTTATGCGCAACTGGGGTGGACATTCATTTCTATGGCAACTCTATTAGTTTTTTTTAATAAGGAGATTAGGCATATTAAAGAGGGGCACCAATGGGTGCCACCCAAGTTAAGAAAAGAAAAACAACCTTACAAGAGAACCACACGAGGCTCAAAAATTGAAAATACCCCAAGCTAATCATAGAGATCTGGTGTAAAATTTCCAATACTCCAAAAGAATGGAACAATATCCTTAAGATTTTGATTGTGACTTTCCTTCTTTCAAAAGCTCTCCTATTGCTCTCTATCCAAGTTCACTGAGTGACACCATGAGGAGGGGTTAACCACGACATCCTTTTCATGCTCATGTTGCCACCGTTGAGTTTCCTACAATGAAAGATGAACTATAACTGTTTGGCGTAAGCATAACCCACCTGACTGTGAAATCCTGCCAGAGGAAACACCACGTTTCCGATTAATATGGACAATGCAGCAAATGCCTGGAACTTTCCCCATCTTTTCTGCGCACGAAGCGTCAGCTGGCACACATCACCCTCTCCTATGTAGCTCATTTCTTGTTTAGACTTGATTCATAGACGGTCTTCAAAGCAAAAAAAGCGGCACTTCTTGAGAGCTTTAGGGCCTGTTTGATATTGTTGTTTTTCTGTTTTCTGTTTCTATTTTTGCATAGAGAAAGAATAGATTATAAAAGTGCATTTGTTTTTGTTGCTGGTATTTTGTTTCTATTGTCGGTTTTCAACTGCTTGCAAAAAAAACTAAAAACCAGATTTTATGGTTTTTAGTTGTTTTGGCAACCTATTGTTAGAAATTTCAATATCCATAAATAGTTTTTTTTTTTTAATTAAATCGTTCATTTTATGCACACTTTTTAGATAAAATTAAAATGAAATTATCATATGAATTTAAATTTAATTAAAATAAAAATATACATAAATTTTGAAAAAAATTCAATTACAAAATAATTTTACTATTTTTCAATTGTCATGTACAATAAGATTGTTACTGTAAAGTCAATTTTAAAAATATGTCAATTAAGTAAAATAATTATAATACGTTTTATGAAGATTGTTATTATAAAGTAAATTTTAAAAATATGAAAATTAAGTAAAATAATTATAATAAGTTTTATTTTTATTATAGTATTATATTAATTTGTATTATTTTGAAATTTTATCATTTTAATCATATTTTTATTAATATTATTTGATTTAAAGACGAAAATGAGCATTTTTTTAATTAAGCTTTCAATTTGTTTTAGTTTTAAAAATATTAACGAAATAAATTTTTGATTTCTAGTTTTTAGTTTCTATTTTTAGTTTTTAGTTTTCGTTTCTGGGTTTCGTATCTGTAATTTTTAACAGTGATACCAAGTGACCCCTTAGTTTTCCACACTGCTTTCCAGTGGAAATGAGCACTTATCCTATCATCTTGCAAATCTTTCTATAGAGAACATGATCCTCCCAATCATATCTTCCACATTGGAATGAATTCCCATGCTGTAGTGTTTAGCAAGAAGATATTTTCCCTCTACTTTCCAGTCTTCATTTCTCTGCTAACCAGCAAAATTCCACACACTACCATATTTCCTTGTGCCTAGTGTTATGGTTTCGTAACTCTGGTGAGGTATTGTGTGCTTCGTGCCCCGGCCACACAGTTTGTTCTAAAAAAGACCATCACATATTTGGAGCCTGAACCATCCTTATAAGCCAACGATCTCCCTAATACACGTTTGATGTGGAATTGTGAAAAAACCCTCTTGTCCAATCTCTAATGCCCTTGTTAGAGTGGCCACCCTCTGTGTGGGACCTACACATTTGTGTAGGATCCACCCTTATGACATTAACCCCACGATGATAGTACCTTTTGGATGGCTTTGATAGAAAATGTAATGGTCCCTGCCCAACTTTGGTGAGCTATTGTCCTCTTTGGCCCACTAGTGTCATGGTTTTGTCCTATAAAAGGCGCCTCACACACCTGGAGCCCAAACCATCCTTATAAGCCCAAGATCCCCCTAGTGTACCTCTGATGTAGGATCGTGACACCTAGCACATTAGGAACCATAATTTCTTTGTTGTGTGTAATTCTAATCACTCCATACATGTCAGCTAAAGATAGGATTCTACCAGTGCTTGGTTATTGTGTTTTTTTGCAATTTAAGTTATATAATTTTAAACTGAACGGAACTTTTTTGACTATGTAATTTTGTTATCTTGTGATAAAATGTAATGCACCATCTAAACCATCATAAAATATGCACATTTTGAAATCAGTTTGTTCATTACTCCCTAGGTGCCTCGCATGATAACATTTTTCTGAGATTTCTTTACATACCTTCTTTGACTACAATAGGAGCCAAAGATGGATTATCTTGGCTTATTATCAGGCATTCTGTTTTTAGTATTTTGAGCTGGTTATGCTGCTAAATTCATGTGGTTATCTTTGGTCTGTTGAATTATTCATTCTGGTTCTCAAAATTTGTGGAGCTCTTGGTCATAGATCTAAGATAGATAGTGCAAGTATTTTTGTGGTGTTGTTTCCGTTGTCATCTGCTTGTTTGAGCAAAAACAAAAGCTGAATCTGTGTGGATAGGTGCAAATTGTTTGTTTATGAAAAGTTTTGAAACATTTCCTATTTGTTTGCATTTGGTCTCTATGATAAAGCAAGACCAAGGGGTTCTGATTTCTATGATCCCTAGCTGCTGGAATTTTATTTCTTCACCTTTTTTGCTGCTTGTTCCGCCAGCTGACCCCCTATGGTTGCTGGCTTAGTAGTTTTGGGAGATTCAGAAATGTGCTACTCTCTCTCTCTCTCTCTCTCTCTCTCTCTCTCTCTCTCCCCCCTATCCTCCTCCTCCTCCTTACCCCCTTCATGCATCTCCTTTATGGGCTATGAATGATGATGATCTATACTTCTTTGAGTGTTTGATGGAATTTTCGAACAGTTGTAGTTCTGTTTTCTTCTTTTCCTTTATCCATGGTTAGGTACCTGTTAAGGATGTGCTACTCTTTTCTTTCTCTCTCTTCCCCCCCCCCCCCCCCGGCGCGGGCGTAGGCCCTCCCGATTCAGAATGATGATATTCAAAACTTCTTCATTCAGTGTCTGATGGAAATTTTGAAGTTTTGTGGATCCTGTTCCATTCTTTTCCTCTATCCATGGTTAGGCGCCCTTTAAGGATATCTTGCTATGGTGCTCTTTTTAGGAAGTCAATTGGCAGCCACTCTTGTTATTTTGGTTTGTGTCAATGCTGTTTTAATTTTATTTCCCACTTTCTTTTGCTTTGATTTTTTTTTTCTTCTACCATTGCATCTTTTTCTTATTCTCAATGTATTATTTATATTTCCAAAGGAAACATTAGTGTGTTATAAGTTTATAAGTTGATGAGCATGTCTCCATGGTCCAGCTTTTCTCTTGATAAAATTGTTTTTATGGTCTTTTTTGATTGATACTCCTAACCTGTTTTTATGTAACTAGGAGCTTCAAATAATTTTTTTTTTCTCATTTGTGCTTTTTATGTAGGGTGGTTTTGCTATGAGGCAATATCTTTCAGAACTAATGCCACTAATTGTTGATGCTTTATTGGACGGAGCTGCTGTCACAAAGCGTGAAGTTGCTGTGTCCACTCTTGGTCAAGTTGTACAGAGCACTGGGTATGTGATTTGTTGCTTTAGGCATAAACCTGTTTCGTCTTGGTTTCTGAGTCCTGATATTATGTTTAAATTGTGTGTATGTGTGTATTTTTTTTTTCCTTCTCTCATTTGAGGTGGGAAAGTGAAGGTTTTGGACTCTACAGATAACTCACATATTTTAGAGTTCAAGATACTTGAAATTTTTTCTTCCAACATAAAAGTAAGATATTTTGAAACTTTGTCATTCTGAATCATGTTAAGAAGCTTATTTAGTTAGGGTTGAGCACCGTCTAACAGTTATATATTTGTTCAATTAGCCCCTCCTCCCCTTTAAACAAAAATTGCATTCAGATTACACAAAATATTGAAAATGACTCTAAATTCAATTTGAGTATGTCAGCCACCCCTAATGCTCTATTTTTGTCTTCACACATTTCTCTGTTAATCAAATTGAACGGCTTGAAGCAGAACTGCAAGTTGAGCGTAGCTTGATCGTTTGAAATTGAAGTTTGCAACATATACTAACCATTTTCCTATGACAAAAAAATCAATACTGCTTTCACCGAATGGATGGGTTAGTTTCCTGGCATTTGCCTAATAGACTAATATAAAAACAGCAGTTTTAACTAATTGATGAAAGTTTGAACTTTCTAATTTCCTAGATAGTACTTGGCCTTTTGTTATAGAAAAAACTTATTGATTGGCCATTGGACCAGGTGTTGGACAAAGTGCTTATGCTCATTAAAAATTCACACAAATCCTGACTACACTGACGGGATTGATATCCTAGCTTTCATGGATATAAGGTGAGTTTGTTCAGTGATGGTAAAAAATTTTCGACGGTGAAATAATACAAAAGATTTTCTAGATGGTGTTGGCATAGAAGAAATGCGCAGGCGAAGGAAGTCAGTGAGGTAATCTTTCATGGAGCCAGGTTTTTTGGCAGAAAAAAATCAGGTTTGTGCATGTTGTGGTTGTGAGATGCAGGTGAAGGACTACGGGCATTCATTGCCAGAAGCAATGAATCCTCATCCAGAGATTAGAATTCCTACAGACGAGGTGACTGGGGTTTTGATCAGGCCTATTAAGGTGGCAGAGGCTGCTAGTGTTTTTCTTGGGTTGAAATAGGATAGTGTGATGAAGATTGGGTGGAGTGGGCCGGTTGCCTGATGATTGTTTTGGAGCTAGGCCACTTATTGGAAAGAGACGGAGGATCATTTATATCAAAAGTGTGCCATTCAAGAACAGGCCAAAGGGAGAGATTCATATTTGGTTTGGATCATAACCAGGCATGGTTGTTAGGATCTTTGATTTGCATTTTGATTCATATGATTCATATCAATTTTGCACCAAATCGATTTGAATCTTTCTAGCAGACCAAGAAATAACCGAATTATTGCAGAATCTGTCAATCGATTTGAATATTACTAGAAAATCAAGAAACAACCAAATCATTGCAGAATCTGTCAATCGATTTGAATATTACTAGAAAATCAAGAAACAACCAAATGATTGCAGAATCTATCAATTCACAATGTGAATCTAACGAGTCAACTTGATCAATCAATTGACATTATTCTAGGCCCATTATATCTTGCCAGACCTGACTGGCTTAAAACCCCCAAAACAACATTTCATTTTTGTTTTTTATTGCTTTTATTATTACATGATTACCTTCCATTCCTTGTCTATTTTATGCTAAAAAAGAGGAGAAAATAGAACTTTAGGTCTTGTGTTGCTTCCACGAAACCATATTTCAGTCTTGGAGGAGTATATTGTGCTCTGCTGTTGAGAAGATGGTGCTGAACACTCATTGGCTAAGGTGGTACTCATATTTCATTTGTTAAAATTCAAAATCAGTATTTTTAGTAGTTTGTTCAATTATTATCAAAATTTTTAAGGTTTTTTTTTTTTTTTAATAATTAGAGAAAGAATATGGATGAAATATGATTTTTTAAAACTGTATAAACGCCAAAAGTCTAGTTTTTAATTGTTTTTTCTTGATTCCTTCCCTCAAACAACTTAATGTTAATTTTTTAATTTTTTTCTTTTCTATTGTCATTAAATGTATTCTACTATTTTGCTTGATGTTCGTATGACAATATATGCATGTCATTTGGAATTGATTTTGAAAATATGTACCGAATCTTATGATTTGATGCGGTTCTCACTTCTTGACTCTTCATTCCCAAAACTTGAATTTCAATTCATGATTGGATTCTCAATTTGACAACTATAAACCAGGCTTAATTTGGTTTGGACCTTGGCCAATCTTTGGAAAGAAAGAAAGGCTCATTTGTCCCCATGGTGGCCTCTCAGGGGAACAAGCTCATGATGTAAATGTTGCTGATAGAATCCATCTGGCATTTGCAAAATTCCATGGATCTGATCAGCCCTTCAAATAAGGGAGTGGATTCTACGTATGAGGTCCAAGTAGCGGAGCAACTCAGAAGGCTTAATATTGCAAGATTCCCGGTCAAAGGGATCAGAGCAAGGAGCAGTGCTGTCAGGATGTTTCAAGTGGTTGGCAGCGTCTTGTATGGGCAAAGGAAGAGGTAACTTTAGTGGGTCATCTGGGTGTTTTAAATCCTCCTCTGATGGATTGACAATAGAAGATGCTATGACGAGAAGCGGTTCGACAATGGTTTCAGCTCAGAGGTGGGGCATAGTTTTGGGGGTAGTAAGGATGGCAAGGTTTGTAATGAGGCTGTGGATATGAAGGCTATGCGTTGATCACTGTGGAAGGAGGGGTTAAGTAAGATAAATCTTCTTGTTAATAATTGTATGAACTCAAACATACCAGTGAGCAAAAGTTTATAGATAGATTCTGTGGGGAATTTTATGTTGAGGAAACTAAGAACTGCTCTAAGTCAGAGTTGGAGAAGGATGGAGAAAATCATATTGATAAGGAAAAGAAATGAGTGATACTTTGCAAAATGACAGTGGCCATGATAGTGATCTTGCCTGTGACAGTGGTCTATTGCTAGATGAGTTCTTCAAACAATTTGGTTATGCTTCTGACCTTTCTGATGCACTAGGGGATATTTCTCATGTAACTCCTTCCCTGCTTGATGGTCTGGTGGGGTAGATAAATGCAGAGATGTTGATGCTCAGAAACTACTGGGTGAGATGGGATTGTGGCTGGTTAATCATCAGAGGGATTGGAGTTTGTATGGATTGTGCTAAAAGAATGCAAAGAAAGAAAAGTGTGAATTAGCCAGATTACAAAGTTCAGTAAATTACAGCGGGAATTGCTTAAAGAAGGTTTTCTTATTTAGGGTTTGTTAGGTTTCACGGTGATTTTATTTCATTCTGCTCTTTTACTTTGTTTTTGTTTTTGTTTTTTTAATTTATTTTTTATTCCTGCTATGGGGATATCTTCTCCTCTCCTATGGTATAATTCTCTTTCTTCTTTTTCTCAATATATTATTTTTCCTATTGAAAAAAATGAATGACACGACTACTTGGTTCCCATGCAAGATCTGAAGATCGAATTGGTCCTAATGTTTCCCATGAGTCTGAAGAATGGGTATCGTGCAATACTTTAGCCCTGTACGTTTTCAGCTGCAAGTGCAAGTCTTCTGTTGGGTGCCTTTCAAGTTTCTAGGTAAAAGCTATGATAGTATTGATGTCTTTGAAAGGCTTGATGAGAGAGTTTGCCTATTTGAAAGATATGTAGATGCAAATTGGGGGGAGGTTAAGCGCTCAACTCCTGAGGAAAGGAAAATGTGGAGTTGAGGAGAGAGTTGGAGTTCATGGCTATTTTTGGAAGAAATGTCAGGATGGGGATTGTAGAGGACAGTTGGGGAGGGGCAAGCTGTTCTGACTATGGCATTGCAATTGAATTCTTGGAACATAAAGGGTTTGAATGATCAAAATAAAAGGGCCCTGTTTGAAATATGTCAAGGGATTCATGGCATTATCTGATTGCAGGAAACTAAAATGCATAATATGAATGGGGCTGTGGTAGGAATTTTTGTGACCGCACCCACTTAGGATGTTAGCAGTTGCCTGCATACTGTTGGTGGGATCAAGTCAGAGGTAATTTGAGTGTTATAGGATGAGCACAAGCCACATGGCAAGAAGGACAATGAATTCAATAATATCCCTCATATTTAATCCGGTTGATTAAATTGAAATTCCGTAATGGCACTTGCAAGTTGCAAGTTAAGATTTTAAAATTAGCCATTGGGAAGTTCATAGAAGTCATAATTTAGAGCAATTCTATGGGTACTTGGATGACCCATTTGATCGATTTGATCAATATTGATGGTAATTGTAATTATTCACCCACTTAACATGATTGAATAATGAGTGCACCATTTTGTAAAATCAATGAGGAGCTAATTGATTTGTTAAGGTGGAAGAAAAAAATGCCTTTTTTTTTTTTGTAGGCTTAAGTTGCAAGCATGCGTGACATTCTTAATTGACAATTTCTTTTCACTTGACTGTTTGACATGAATTCAGATTTTGGAAAGGATTCTTTGTTGGTGGCATCATTTCAATCATTTTAAAAATTGTTATATCAAAAGAAATGTAACCCATCTAGGATTTTAACTCTATCATATGATTGAGGGTCAGAATTTGAATTAATCGATTTACTGTAATTTGTAAAGATAAATTGTTGGGACAGTATCATAAATAATTTTCAGGGTAATGTGATAATTATTTAAGTAAACCAGAAAGGCTCTAGCAATCCTGGATTATTTGAATTTTTGTGATCTGGAAAGGATCCTAGAATACCAGTAGGCCCAATATACTCGAAGTTATGAATTTATATCTTATGCAGAAAACTCCACTCAAGGAATTTTAACCACTTGTGGAGAGTTGAGAAAAACTGTATCTTATTCCTTTTAATTTGAATATAAATGCCGAAAAAAGCATCGACTCTCAAAGGGGTTTAAGAAAGCATTGAATAAAGATGCGGAAGAAAACATTTTTTTGAACAATGCCTGTGAAAGCACTGAATTTGTTCATGTGAGGATAGCCAGGAGTATCTCTATTGACATTTAGTAGCACTTTTTGTGTGAAGGAGATGGAGGAAGTGCACGTGTGCCAGATGCTGGGGTGGGGGGTGGGGAGGAGATGGAAGGATGGAAGGAGTTAACAGTTTTTTCTGTTACTCTCTCTTCTTGCTATTATGTAACTCTTCGATTTTCTTCTTGCCCTTCCTCTAGTTTTCTGTGACAAACAATTCTGTTGTCTCCTTGCTTGTTGACTGTTCCTTTTTCTTCTCCGCGAACCATCCTTCCATGAGCTATATAATAGTGGTAACTGGTAAGTGGGTGGTTTTACTGTAACCTCCCACTATTTTCATGCGTGATGACACTTGTTCTTTGATGATCACAGTTGCTGGACATTTGTTCTTACCAAATGGCATAGTTATGGTGGACGTGGAAGTTGGGAGTTACTGCCATGCTCTTCCCATGTTTCTCCTTTCTCTGTCTTTTTCTTTTTTTTAAGTATATTTTAAACCTTTTCTTGCTGTTTTTTCCCCTTTAATTTAATCACTTTCCCTTGTTTAGGGCTATTTAGCTTCTCTTGTGCCCCATTTTTTTGGCATGTAAATTTTTTTTTTTTTTTTGCATCAATATTTATCACTAAGTCTACTAGTCCTTTTTATGCTTTGTGGATTTCTTTTATTAAAAACGTGTTCTACAATCTGACTCTACACCATGCTATTATGTTATTGGATTATAATGCTGGTGATGTCTTTCTAACTTACTTTACTTTTGCCCTGGGAAATCCTCTCTCTCATTTCTTGTCACTCTCTTTCTCTCTCTCTTTGTCTCACACACACACACACATTAAGGCAGCATTGATCATGACATGGACGAATGTCTAGAAATCTGCCCATATGGAAGGCACCATCTTCAAGTTGTGATTGGAGAGAGGTGTAGGGGGTTTTGTTCAGTTGCAGGGGAAGAATCCAATGATGGCACCAATTTATAAAGGTTTGACTCTTGGCGGCCAGGTGGATTTCCAAGTGTTTACCCTCAGTTTTCACTTGTTTGGAGTGATTTTTCATCGTGAAGACAATTTGGAAGGATTCATTAATGGGCGGTGGAAAGACAGTTCGATCTACTTGTGTAGGTAGATTTCTTGATGTGGGATTATGGTTGACAAGGAAGTGCTTTTCTATATTTGTCTTGGAGGATTTGAATGGCAAATCTTGGGGTTTGTTTTGTAATACACTGATGTTGATTGTGGATTGGAAGGAACACACAAATCTGGTCTACACTTAATGACAAATAAGAAAAAGAGCCAGCAAGTATAAAATAATTCAAATGCTAAAATAACTGAAACACTATCCAACTTTGGTGGTTTTGTGGTGTTGAAGCGGCAGCTTGATAGAAGAGAGTGGCGGTTGTGGTTCAGCGTGATGCTGATCTAGGACTTCCTGTGAGCCAGCAATTGAAGAAGGTATGCTGATAGATGGGCTGGAGAGTAATGGGGCTTCAATTTTGTAGATACTAGGTCAATGGGCAATGGGTAAGGGTAATGAATTGTGGGCAGAAGGTTAGTCGTCCTATGATTAAGGGTAATGAATTGCGGCCTTGTTGGGAGATGGCAGGGTTGCTTAAAGTTATTGTTAGGGCTTTGTATACATTGTTGGCCCACAACCTAGCACCTTAAGCTTTTAGGTACTGTGGTAATTAACATGGTATCAGAGCCATGGTTGCCAAGAGATCCTGGTTTCGAGTCTTATTGCTTGCATTTATTGTATATTTAATAGAAAAGTTATTATGTACCCAATAATGGGTTCCTTTTTGGGCTGAAGTCGTAATCTAATAGTTATAATTATTTTGGGTCAGCTGGTGAACTGCTGTGGCCTGTTTACTGATGGTGGCTACAATTATGGCAGGTTGAAGGCTCAGCTGGTTTGTGGCCCAATTATGAAAAGCAGAAGTGGTTAATGGGGTATCTTGGGTAAGGGCATAAAGAAGGGGGTTCTTTTAGCATGCAGATTCATAAACAAGGATTACAGGATGGAAGGTTTTATTTCCTGCCTATACGGATACTGTGCAAGTGAAGAAGTGTAAAAATTATGGTTCGATTGCCTCTTTTTTGAGCTTCTTTTCAAAATCTGATGAATGGTTCATCAGGGGTGGACGCTAACCAACCAATCAACCCTGATAGACCAGTGACACCAGTGACCTGGATACTGAGTTTGAATTGAAATTTGAAGATTCTAGTATTTGTGATGTGGTTGTTGGGAATCTTCCTTTGATGATTAATGTAACAAAAAAGGAGTTGGCAATTGTGGCAGCTTGATTAAGGGTCAGGATAGTCAGCATGAAAAGATGTGTTTCAAGATAATGTGGGTTATAATATTGGGAATATGCTTGTCAGTGGTGGGGAAAAGCCTGATATGGATGAGTCAATTGAAGTGCATATTCACTGGGCAGTGTTGCTGGAGGGAGTTGATATAAAGGATTTTTTGCATGGTAATTGGATTAATCTGGTCTGTGGTCACGTAAATCTTTAAAGTGTGATATTAATGGTAGTTATTTATTGTTGAAAAGGGCTTGACAGTGGAATTAAGCAAGAAGGAAAGCGAGAGAGTTTGTATGAAGAGAAAAACAAGGGGATGATGGGTTTGATAATGTGAGTGATTTTAATTGTGATTTTCCTGCCATGACAGCTAATTATTGGATGAATTGCATGAACCATATGGGCCTCTTTCAGAGTCTTCTGATTTAGTTGGAGATATTTCCCACGTGCTGGCAGGTTTGCTAAAAGGTTTTGAATTTTGTTCCTATTTTTTGTGGGATGGAGGTTCAACAGTCAAGAGTTGGTGTGTTTTGCTTTGCCTTGTGGCACATTAGGGTTTGGCGTGTGAATCTTGATGAGCCTGTGTTTGATCCCTTTGAGAGATGTGATGAATGGCAGTTTGTTGGCTAATATTTTGATGGGTGGAGTCGCGTCTCTGCCCTGGTTTACCTAGTTGTGGGGCTTGGAGCATTGTTTGGGGATGAATGTTTGGGATCCTATGGTGAAGAGTTACTAGAAGCTAGCTGGAAGGGAGGGATACTATCTTATGCGTGGAGATTTGTGCTAATTAGTATCACCTTATACAATCTCCTCACTTCTCCTGGCTCTTTATTCTTTGGCTAGAGATTGGAATATGTGGAAAAAAGATTTTTCGGGATAGCACGTGGGGGGAGTTCAAATGTTATTTGGAGAAATTTGATTCATTCAACCAACCAATTAATTTGTATTATTTTATTTTTTCTGTTTTTGTTTTGTTTCTTTTTTTTTTTTTTGGGGGGGGGGGGGTGAGAGTTGGTGTTGGGAATAAAGTGTTGTAACCTTTTTGAAAGATAGTGTTTTCTAAGTGGCTTTGGCATTTTTTTGGTGGACATATTTGGGGAACATGTATTGGTGTATAAGTATTCTTTGATCACATTACATGTGTTTCTTAACTAAGGAGGGAGCCACATACTATGTAGTGCGAAGCTGGACTAGGAGAAGGATTGGAGGCTTTAAATTTGATGCATAATAGGATCAAGATGCTTTGATATACTGTAGTGTTTCTCTGGCTGTTTGAGGAATGAACTGGGATCTTATAATTGTGCTAAAATGCGCTAGGCTCTGTGGTTGAGTGGTTTGCAAATTATTTTGATCTTTTAACAACGGGGTGGTTGAGTCTCTTAATGAGGACACTGATACATTGAGTTGGGTTGACTAAATTTGGAAACCTGTTTAGATGATTTATGCTTGCGGGTTGAAGATTTTGGATATTTATATAGACAGCAGTTGATCTGGTTATTAATATTATTTTTCATCTTGTAGCTGAGTTTCTTTGGTGGAGTCCGCATCCCTTGTTTTCCTTTTGATATACAATTGGTTCCTTATAATATAGAATCAATCTTTGTTATTTATATTGGTTTTGTCTAATCATTCCATACTTTCATCCTGAGGTTGAGCGTTTTCTCTGATTGTTATGTAGTATTTTTGTAAACATGCTAGATTTATATTTTGTTAATTTGTATCATATCCCAAATATATATTTCTCGACAAGGATTTTTCATCCTTCATTGGGAATAATGTTGACAGGTATGTAATTGCTCCATATAATGACTACCAGCTGTTGCTTGGGTTACTTTTGAAATTGCTGAATGGAGAGTTAGCATGGTCTACCAGGCGGGAAGTATTGAAGGTACTAATTAACCTGAATGATGTTGTTGCATCACTTACTGTTTAATGCTGAAGCTATGCTGTGTCATCACTAGGTCCTTGGGATTATGGGTGCTCTGGATCCCCATGTGCATAAGCGCAACCAGCAAAGCTTGCCTGGGTCACATGGAGAAGTTACCCGTGCAGCTAGTGACACAGGTCAACACATTCGTTCTATGGATGAAATACCTATGGACCTCTGGCCATCTCTTGCAACATCGGAAGATTATTTTTCAACGGTAGTATTTAAACCTTAAGTATGATACTTGTGTTTGTTGCTTCTTTTTAACATTTGTGTGTGGCTTTAGGTTGCTATCAACTCACTTATGCGAATTCTTAGGGATCCCTCCCTTTCTAGTTACCATCAAAAGGTGGTTGGATCTCTTATGTTCATTTTTAAGGTAGGTTTAACATAAAAAGTATTGTTTTCCCCATTTGACCAGTTTCTTATCCATGCTGTCTCTGTTATTATTTCTTTTAGATTTGATATCTTTTAATTTTCATTGGTTTTTGCGAGATTAGTCAATGGGTCTAGGCTGTGTTCCATACTTATCAAAGGTTAGTCCATTAGTCTTCCTTATTTAGCTTGCTTTATTTTTATTTGATTATTTATTTTGCACATACATAGTAGTTGAATTATGCTTCTTTTACTGCAAATGGCAGAATATCATGGGAAACTTTGTTTTTCAGTAGACTGGAACTCTCCCTTTTTCATTGAGAATATTTCCTAGGTTGGTTTTGTTTGTTTGTGATTAAACAAGAAAAAAATTATTAAGAGAAGCTACTTAGGGGTGGACAAGGCATCGTCCAAGAAGGGAAAACAAGAAAATAAAGGAGTAGAAAAATGAGAAGTTGAAAGACAAGAAAAAAAATAAAAACCAAAAGTTTAATGGAGCAATACTGTCTAGTTCCTCTACAGTTCACGAAAAAGATAGTTTAATGGACCAATACTGTCTAGTTCCTCTACAGTTCACGACAAAGATATGTAGGTCAACGAACAGTTTTTGGTTCTTGGTAAGTTAAGTGTCAGAAAAGACTGCTTTAATGGGTAAATGTCATGGTGTCTTCGCTTAGAGGTGGACTCCCTTTGTTCAAAGTTTTTGAAAGTAAGTAAGGTGGTATGCAGGTGAATGGGTGGATGCTAATTTGGGAACATTGTTATTTTTGAGTCCTTGGAGGAATACTTCACTTCTCTATCCTCTCTTTATTCCTTCTACCAAATATGTTGTGGTAATGATTCTCATATTCATTTTTAGGATGATATTTGGGTGGGTGATTCAGCGCTTTTCATTTCTTTATTTATTTTTTCCTCATTTGTATCATCTTTTCTTGGTGCATGATATTGTCATTTCTTCTTTTTTGATCTCTAATGGGCAATGTTTCTCTTAGGATTCCTATTTTTGTAGATCTCTTCATGATAGGGAGGTGGGGGAGTTCTCTTCTTCGTTGTGTTTGTTAGAGGGCTGTTGTCCTTCTAATAAGGAAATTGTTGGTCCTAGGTGTTAGATCCTAAGGAGATTTATTCAGTTAAAAAGTGTTTTTAACATTTGATTCATGTTGATCTCTTTGCCATTGCATTGTACTCTTTGGCTGGCTAAAGTCCTCTCTAATGTCAAAGCTTCGATTTGATTGATTATTCTGAATAGAGTTATCAAGATACGGAGGTGGGAGAGCTCTCTTCTTTGTTGTGTTTGTTAGAGGGCTGTTGTCCTTCTAATAGGGAAATTGTTGGTCCTAGCTGTTAGACCTTACAGGGATTTATTCAGTTAAACCGTTTTTTAGCATTTGATTCATGTGGACATCTCTTTGCCATTGCATTGTACTCTTTGGCTGGCTAAAGTCCCATCTAAGTTTAAAGATTTTATTTGGTTGATTGTTCTAAATTGAGTTATCACAAGCAATCTGTTGCAGAGTAGGAGGTCTTCGAAGGTTTATCTCAAGACATGCATCCTTAATGTTTTGACAATCAGAATTTCCCTCTCATCTATTTTTGTATGGTTCTTTCTCTTTGTGGATGTGGAATAAGTTGATTGGTTTGTTCGGAGAGGATTGAGCTTTCCAGAAACAGTGGTGGAGATGTTGGCTATTTCTTTTACAGGGTTTGATATGAGTAGAGAGGGATCAGCCTTAATGGAAATGTAGATTTGTGCAGTTTTGCAAGGTATTTGGTTGGAACAGAGTGCACCTGTTTTTACAGGCAGTAAAATGTCGTGTTCTTTGATGTGGGATAGGAGTCATTATTTTACTTCCCTTTTTTCCTTTTCAGCTGGCTGTTTTAAAGGGTGTGCTTCTTAGATATACAATGAGATTGACAGGTTGTGCTATTTTGCTTGTTTTTCATATTTTTTGCAGTCTTTTCTCATTAGGAGGATTTCTTTCTTTCTTTCTTTTTTTTTTCAAGGAAAATAAAAGAAGCTATATTAGATCGAGAGAGAGAGAGAGAGAGAGAGAGAGAGGTTACAAACTGAGGGGACAAGAAGTCCACCAGAAAAAAAATTGAAAAAGAAAAAAAAGGATATAAAGAAAAGAAAGAAAAAAATGATGCGAAAAACAAGAAGACAATAATCAGAAAGAACAATTAATCAAGGGAATCCCATTTCAGATCCTTCCCATTTTAATTGACCGAGCACTTCAGATTTGCTAGCTCCCTTTGACCGTTCTTCACTTTGAATTTACCCCCAATAAAATGCAGTTCTGTTCCTTCAGCATCACTCATTTTCGAATCCAATTTATCCAGTATCTCTTGGGCTTCTAAATCCTTCCTAGAAATCACCGCTTCTGGTGTACCAACATTGCACTGCATTTGGTTCTCCAACCCTTTATTATCAAAAACAGAAACCCTCTCCAATCTTTCCAATGGTGTTGGATGAACATATGAAATGTTCCAGGATCATCACAGGATTCAGAAATGTAACCATATAGTTCCCAAATCTCATCCAACAGTAAACCCCCATCACACACAAACTCACTGATGTCATCATTGTCTTTACCTAAAATATCTCCCCATGCCTTCATTTTTTTTTTCAGTTCCATTATTTCCTATATCCTTCATCTTATCAAGTGCATCTTCCCCAATTCTCAAATCGCCTGCAGAATCTCTTCTCCAAATCTTGACCTTATCTCACTGGAGTACTGTCTCTTCACATCATATACTTTACTCGTTTCTGCACCCATAAGAGCAACCTTCCAACGAGCATAGACCTTTGGGCCCATAGATTTTCCAGATTTAAAACCTGAAGTATCAGATTTTGTACCCAAACTGGCTTCTTTTTATTTTTATTTATTTATTTTTTTCTACTAATCCTGTATATACCTGCCTCTAACTCTTCTGCAAAACCAAAATCAACAACAGTTCTGACACTTCTATAAATATCATTTTTTCTTCCTGGTTTTCAAAACCAAGCTAAAGTCTTCCAGATAACACACTGAACATTTATCTGCTCTAAATTTTTTTTGAATAATTGGGGAGTGACATTTGACTTTGCCCATACCCTCACAATAGGCCTTTTCAGAAGCAAGACCAAGGTGAGAAAATCCCTTGAGAAGAACCCTCTTTGGGACCCATAGAAAGGTCCAAAGAATTATTATTTAAACCTTGGACCTCTATTAAATGGTCCAGTTTGAATAAGAAAGAAGAACTTCCTTTCTCACATACCTGGCCCAGGTACAGGATGAGAACCAGCTCACCCAGCCCAGCCTTTGTGCCCTTGTCTTCCCTAACAGCAACCCTAGCTGCCTCTGTGACGCTCGCAGCGACCACCGGAGCCCTATGCATTTTCACATTTTGGATGTTCTCATTCGGGCATTACCTGAAATTATTTGGAACCATCTCTCCGGAACCTTCAATTGCGTATCTCCCCTAAACTGAAGACATAAATGATCTGATTTCAAATGACTTACTTCGCCTTCTCTTTATTACCTTCTAGTACCACCTTACTTCATGACCTGGGATTTGAAGAGCTTGCTGCACCAGCTTCTTCAAGAACCAGATGAAACTCCTTCACAAACTCACAGACGCATCCACAAATATTTGCCATCCATTACCTTTTTCACCTCCAGGAATAAAAACCAAAAAGTTCTTCCCTTTCTCCCTCAGCCCTAGCTTTAAAAACTTTCCCACCCTGGTCCACTTAATCGCCAAGCAACATAGATGACTTCCCTTATGAGCGTTTCTGGATCCCCTATCCAACCGAATGAAGGTAGACAAGGCATAAGTAACCTAGAAAACTACCTCCTTTGAGAGTATAACCGATCAATTTCTATAGATGTAACGACCCGGTCCTTTATATAGACCCAGGTGTCACTCTTTCATTACATAATATCTATACCTATTCAAGATATGGAAACAACCCGCCCTAAACAGGGACATACGGGTGTAAAACATACATAATAATGATGTAAATGTCGCAGAAAAACATAAACATCCATTGAGATTTCTACTAGACTTATACCAGAGTTCACTAATACATCCATAATTTACATATTTCGGACTTAGAACAATTCTCATTATTACAACCCTCCAAAAAGGAACTTCATCTAAGATTTACTACATGATTCAGATGCTTACGTAAGCTATTCAAAAACAATCTCCCAGTCCTTTTAGCTATTAGGATTGACGCACTGATGGACTTGCAATAAAGGTTGTATGATAGGGTGAGACACCTCTCACTAAGGAAGAAGGAGTTACAACAGTGTGTGACTGCATACATGCTTATTTTCATTCAGCATCTGGAATATAAATCAAATATTTTCAATACAGTAATGCATCAGCTATATCATTATTCATATTACAAAATTCCCACATCTGTCTTTTGAACATTTAATGATTTATCAGATGACCAACAGCAAAATATCCCTATAACCAGCTTTACCCCGTGGCCCGGGTTGTGCACTGATACTCGTCCAATGCCTTGTTCATGCAGGCACTGTCGAGTACCTACTTACGATCCGACTGCCTCCATTGGCCCAATATCAGCCAATGGTTTCACCCTGCTAGCCGACCATCTTGGTACACACATCGTTTAATACGTGTGGTTGCACGTGTACATCTAGCTACGATATCACGCCGTATCATATAACAGTAGTTTATTTCAACTCTGCAAAGAAAGTATTTTTCAACCCTATATCAATAGCATAGAAAAAATCCCAGCGGGTTCAAACCGGCGTCTTTCCACTTAGTCTACCCCTCTTTGTTTACTGATGCGGCTCGGTGTATCACTAGCCTCTGTTTATCACATTGTCAATATAACAAATTGAAATTTCATTCCTATATTCTATATCAATAGTATAGAAAATACTTTCATTTCCATTTCAACACATATCCCACAAGTTTGATACAAAAACCCGCTAAATGATAGAAATTCAATATACTTAGTTTAACTGAATAAATAAAGGATTCGAGCCTCTCCTACTATAGAATAAACATAAATAAACAATATTTGTAAAATTTGGAGATCACACGTCGAAATCCTCGTTTTTACCAAAAACCGTAAAATCGTCAAACCGACATTTCTACTTGGTAGAATTTCACAAATAAGCAGTTAAATCATACATAATAACATAAACTAGCTTTTTAGCAGTTTAGTTTTCCAAAATAGCTGTTGTAATCAAATTCCCCTTACCTTATACTCGAAATGAAACTTTGTACGAAAAAGGTCCAAAACGACAACTTGAGATCCCGAAAACCTAAAATCACAGAACATAACCTTACTATGTTTTCTACTGCTATCCAAATATCCAATCAAAATTAGGATCAGATTCCTACCTCGATTCTTGGGAAAACCCGAAACTCTCCAAAATGACGATCCGATCGACTAAAAGTGTAGAGTTTCCTCTTCTGATCCACACAGTACCCTTCGTTTTTGGAAACGGACGACGAACGGCGAAGGATCTTAGAGAGAGAGAGAGAGAAAATGGGAGAGAGAGAAAGAGAATAAGAGAGAGAGAGTGAGAATAAGAGAATTTATAGAATAAATCCTAACTTAGCCCTTAAGTAATTTAAATAAATATCTCCTCCAAGATATTTATATATAAATATCTCAAAATATCTCTTTTCAAAATATCTTTTCCAAAATATCTCTTTATTATTTATTTATTTAATTTAATTAATTAATTAATTTATTTTATTATTATTATTATTTTTTTCTCGGGGTTGGGTTACTACAAGAGATGTTCTGGAACACACACAGATAAGGGATCTCCCCCTCCTTCTCCAAGCTCAGATCGACTGATTTACCATTGATCTGCACCGAGCGCCTTAACATCTACTATTCGCGCGGCAATGTTGGATTTCAAGTGAGGATGCGAGAGTTGTTTTTGTGAGAGACAGAGAAATCCATTCACATGAGAACAGAGTTCTCTTATATCCTTTTTATTGCAAGGGAGA
Source organism: Malania oleifera (assembly GCF_029873635.1). NCBI lineage: Eukaryota > Viridiplantae > Streptophyta > Magnoliopsida > Santalales > Ximeniaceae > Malania > Malania oleifera. Next base: position 29,011,863 of record NC_080425.1, read on the forward strand.
GAAGATGCTTTGAGTTCAAGTGTTCGACCCTTCGGCAGAGAAGAGGCTTCGAGCCGTCAAAGAACCTAAGATTGTTATCGAATGTCTAGGAGGCTAAAATATCTGTGACTGGAGGCTAGGAGGGATGTTTGAAGTCTGAGATGTTTGGCGACTGGAGGCTTGGACGAAGTCTGTCTCGAGAGCTAGGGTTTAGGTGGTAGGAGACAGCTTCAAGTTTTACCTCCATACAGGAGAATAGGGATTATTAGGGGAACGAAGCAATATCTTTTAAGAGACGGAGATTCATTAGGAGGATTTCTTTTTGTCCATTTTGTTTGTTCTTTCTCCTTTGATGAACTATCTTCTTCCTTCATCAAAAAGAATACTTAGAACATTATAGTGCACTAGATGTCGATGAACTATGATTTTTCATTTCCCTAATTTTTTTTGACTGTTATGTTTTATTTTATTTTATTTTTAAAATTGATCGAGGTGCTGCTTCTTTTATGCTTTAATGAACTGAGAACTATAATCCATTTTACATATAGGTTTTGCCTGATCTTTTTCACACCGTTCGAACATGCGAAGATGGTCTCAAGGAATTTATAACATGGAAACTTGGAACTTTGGTGTCAATTGTGCACCAGGTATATTTGGATGAAATAGGATTTTTTTTACAGATACTTACTATGACTGCTGGTGCCTTCTTGGACATAAGCATTTGGGTTTGGCTATGCAGCATATTCGTAAATATTTGCCAGAGTTGCTGACTCTTATTTCAGAATTATGGTCATCGTTCAGTTTGCCTGCTACCAATCGTCCTGTACATGGCTTACCTGTAAGTGTGTGCTTTTCCTGGTACAATCACCTGCATGTCATTTTGAAAGGTTGATTGTATACAGTTGGAAATATCCTTATCACTTTTGGTCTACTTTTTGCCTCAGATTCTTCATCTGGTGGAACAGCTATGCTTAGCACTGAATGATGAATTTAGAAAATATCTACCTGATATTCTTCCATGTTGTATTCAAGTTCTGAGTGATGCTGAACGGTGTAATGACTACACTTATGTTCTAGATATTCTTCACACCCTTGAAGTGTTTGGTGGTTAGTATGAAATTTCTTAAATTTGCCCACATGGAATGGAACTACTTATAACAGTTTTCTGTGCAGGGACATTGGATGAGCACATGCACCTACTTCTTCCTGCACTAATCAGATTGTTTAAAGTAGATGCTTTGGTTAACATAAGGCGTGCCGCTATCAAAACTCTTACACAGTTGATTCCTCGGGTGCAGGTCCGCAAGGGGGCAGCAGATCTTTATAAACTTGGAGAAAATCATTTATATACATATTTGAATCTTATTAATTTTATGTGCAGTTTGCCCTATTCTTAGTTCCTGATTCTCTCTCCCTCTCCCTCTCCCTCATCAGGTTATTGGTCACATATCAACTCTGGTGCATCACCTGAAACTAGTTTTGGATGGGTCAGTTCTTTTTTGCTCCCTCCCCCTCCCCCCCCTCCTTTTTAATTTCAAATTAAATAGGTTGTGGAAAATGCATTTGTTTGCGTGTATACGAGCATATGGATATAAAGTGTTGTTATTTTTCCTTAAAACACTTTATTTTTCTTTGGGACCGTTATCATTGTCAAAAATTATGACAATGAAAAGTAGAAATAAAAACTAAAGACCAAAAATTGAAACTAACAACCTATTTAGTTAATATTTGTAAAAATGAAATTAAATCAAAAACTTGATTAAGCAAATGCTCATTTTTATTCTTGAATTAAATAAATAATTAAAAAAATATGATTGAAATAATAAAAGGAAAAAATGATAAAAATTAAAAATACTATAATAAAAATAAAAAATTATTATAATTACATTACTTAGTTAGCATATTTTAAAATTCATTCTACAAGAACAATCTTGTTGTACATGACAATTGAAAATTAGTAAAAATATTTTGTATATGACATTTTTATTTTTTATTTTTTTTAAATTTAAAGATGTTTATTTTAATTATACTTGATTTCATATGATCATTTAATTTTGATTTTAATTTTAATTTAGAAGTATTTATGAAATGAATGATTAATCCAATATAAACAATAATTCTGGATATTATAATATTCTTGAAATAGGTTGCGAAAACAGCTGAAAACCATAAAATTTGGTTTCCAGTTTTTCTGCAAATGGCTGAAAACTAGTAACAGAAATAGAAAATAGAAAACAGAAAACAAATTTTATAATCTATTTGTTCACTATATACAAGCGAAAACAAGAAACAGAGAACAACAATGATACCTTTTGTTGTTAATATAAATTGTGGTAAATGCTATACGTGAACTTGCTATTTTAGTAATTATGTGGTGTGAGAGAGCAGTACGTAAAGCTCCAGGAAACTATTGCCAGAATTTTCTCTCCTCTTCTTTTATCCTCTTCTCTATCTCTAATTGTACAACATGGTATCAAAGCATTGATCTTCTTAAATTTTATTTTTAGGAGTTTAGATTTTGGACACTGTTTTTCTTTTTTATTATCTTTACCTAATCTGTTCTCAAATCTGGTTGTTTGGTTGTCTAGGAATCGTGTAGAGGCACTCTTCCTCTGGGTTAAGATTTGCAATCCTTGGTTGGATGATGTGTTCATGGTGTTTTGCTAATGTGAAGTGATATCACCTATTGATTCTAGTATATTGCTTTTATTGTTTTTGATGTTTCACTGGATGGTTGCAGCACGATGATGCTGTTTTGATACTTTGTGTTTTCATGATTGATTGCTTGTAATAGTGTTGGATCTAGAAGTTTTCTTCACTGGGGGCAATATATATATATTTTTGATAACAAAAGAAGATATCATTAATAGAAAGAGAATTTGCAAGAGGGAGAATGAGAGATCTCTCAAGACAAACTGAGGCACTCCAAGACTAAAAAAACCCATAAAAAATACCCAAGAAAAAAATCATGCTATCAATATGTTTCTCCAATCTCTTTGAAACTCCTGAAAGCTCGCCTCTTTAAAAAATCCATACCTGATGCACCATAAAGAGGCCAAATACTTTATTTTTTCCCATACCAGCATCTGGTTTAATTTTTCCCAAAAAAAATCTGACTATTATGTTCCATCTATATAAACCCCATAATACTGAGAAAAAGCTAGAGTCATAAAGTTGCCTTGTCCTTTCTTCAACCAAAGCCTGTGAAGGATATTTCTACAGTCTTCCACCAAGGGAGGACGAACCTAGCTTTCTCCCATAATGCCAAAAAGCATATTCCAAATACTCCAAGCAAATTCACATTGCAAAAGGGGGTGAGAAGTTGTCTTAGAGTTCTTGTAAAAGAGCACACATACATCGGGAGAGAGAGCCTTCATAGGTCTCCTAATTTGCAACAAGTTACTATTATTTATCTTATTAAGCACAACCAACCAAGTGATAGTCTTTATTTTAGGGGGAACCTTAGCCTTCCAAATAGTAGAGTGTGGTGAGAAAGAAGAGTTGGAACGAATAAAACATTCAAGAAAAGATTTCCAAGAAAACACACCTAACTAGTCCAAAGACTAAGAATGAACATCCCTCCTCGAAGAAAGGTTACTCCCACTTAATAAAGATAACAAAGATGACAATTCCACCTTCTCCTTATCGCTTTTAGATTTCCTAAAATGAAGATTCTAGGAAACCAAAGGACTACTCAATTCACCTACAAAATAAGAAATGACTTTATTTTGTTCAGAACTTAGATGAAAGAGACGAGGGAAAGAAGTAGAAAATGGTGCATTTCCTAGCCAAGGGGCTTTTCAAAAATAAGTAGTAGAACTCCTCCCCATCTCAAGTTTAGTGTGAGGGATGAAAGAAGGATAGATCTGACAAATGGATTTCCATGGACTCTCAAAAGAACATCTTAACATCCCAAATTTACTTCCTATTACTTTTTTCCAGAGGGACAATTGTTATAGAGGGAAGCGCCGTAGCCATTTAGCTAGAAGAGCGGTGTTTTTAGACACCCAACTTGCGAAGACCCAAACCCCCCCTCCCCCTTTTTTTTTTTGGATCTACAAACCACATCCCAACTCACTAAATGGTCCCTATGACTCCCTTTGCTGGACCACAAAAACTCCTTGACAATCCCCTAAAGCTTGCAAGCAATCCCTCTTAAAGACAGACAGGAAATATAACAAGATGCTAGCAAGACAAGCATGAATCAAAGTAATTCTAGCCCCAAGAGAGAAGAGGACTCCCTTCCAACCATCTAATCTCTTTTTCATCCTTTCCAATATCAGGTTCCAAAAAAAATCCAGCTCTTGGGTTACCCCCCGAAAGGGACACCCAAGTATGTCAAAGGCCAATCCAAAATACCACACCCCACTTTGTTAGCCTGCTCCTTGACATGCTCGACTGGTACATTCATAGACGCTAAACCACTCTTTCCCATATTGATTTTGAGCCTAGAATCCTCTCAAAAATATGAAGAATACCAAAAATACTCCCAAAAGGAAGACTATGATCATCTACAAAGAAGATGGTGTCATCAGCAAACTGGAGGTGCGAAACAGCCACGCACTCTCTCCCCACTTCTAGACCTCCAACCAAACCCTCACCACTGCCGTATCCACCAACCTACTCAAAACATTTGCTACAAGGACAAACAACACTGGGGGCAAAAAATATATAAATAATAAAATATGAATATTTTTTAAAAATATATTCTGAGCTAATAATCAAAATGCACATACATACTACTTTCACATTTAGCACTAGTAATAATTGTTTTAACATTCATTTACCAAAAAAAGTCAAAAGAAACACTTTCTACTTGTCATTTTAATTAATCTCCGATGTCTATTCGCATCTAACTGTTTTTTTCCCTAGCATTCGCAATGGAAGGGGCAAAAATATAAATAGCATTCAAGGTAGCCATTATGTTGTTCCTTGTGCTTGCACTAAAGGAAACAAAAGCATAAATAAGTAAATAAAGGAAGATTCCTCCAAACACCTACAATTGTTCGCTGTGAGTATTTATATTTTGGAACCTTTGAGTGATATATTTGTTATGAACATCCTTGAACACATATTTTTCAATATTTGTAGCCATACAATCATTTTACCATTCTTCTCTCATTTGAACCTACTCTTTAGAATGTTCATGGCAAAGAATGCTTTTTCTGCACGTGTAGCTGCAACTATTAATTTCAAAGTTAATTTCAGAGGTAAAAACACCAAAGGATACACCACATGATTTTTTGTCTTAGCAAGTTTCTAGAAAGATGTCAAGACCCATAAGCTCCAATGAGAAAACCATATTGAAAAAAATTAGCAATTCAGAGTAATTTTTACTTATCAAAAGCAATAAATGAATCTAGTGTATTCAAGCATGCCACATAGGCCACCCTTGAGCTACAAAGTATCTTCTGTGTTTGGTCTGGAAATTTGTGAATGTTGTAGAAAGAAGAAACATCACAAAGAAAAGATTCCCATTGTTCATTTGTCATCATTTGTAACTGTTTGATTATTTGAACCAATGCCTCAGCATGATGATATCTTAATCTTTTCTTTCATTGATTGAGACAAGCCATTCGTAAGCCTTGATATATTTCCGATCAAGTGCAAGTTAAATGCTAACTAAAAAGATTGCACTGAAATCAACGTGGCATTTGCTTCATCTCTTTGTTCAAAGCTAGTTACTTCTTCTTCAACAACTTCAAGAACATTGCAAGAAACATAATGGACCAAGTAATTAGTGTATGATAATGTAAGTCCAGCATGTATCACATGCCCATCTAAGAACGATCTCTTGGTTCACACCACACCAACTAGGAAATTTTCCATTTTCCAATGCATTAGTAACCTTACTAGCTTGAGTTTCTCGAAGAATATTTCACTGATTGCATGAGGCACCGACCACATTAGTGGTATTGGTAACAAAGTTAAAAGGCATTGCAATTTCAACTTGCTTTTTTGTAACTAGTACAAAAAGTGCTAGTTGATGCTGATGAGAAAAACAATGAACATAAATGTCAGATTCATTTTATTCGATGTTGAAACTCTCAAAACTGTTGAATTCCCCTTGCACGTTACTTGCTCCATTGTAAACTTGTCCATGCAGTCTAGATAAATTCAATCCATATCCTGAGATAGGGACTCAATAGCTTTAAACAACATAGCAGTTTTATCTAAAGCATAAAGTGTTCAAAGATACATCCATCCCTATTCACACGGTGCAAAACAAGAACTATTCACTCTTTGACTTAAATGTTATAGGCTTCATCAATTAAAATTGTAAATAACTCATATCATTAATAGTGGAGCAAATGGTCTTACTAGCAGCAACACTTGCAAGATGTTTCTGGATTTAGGTGAAACTAGCTTGAGATCTCTTTATGCATTTTTGAATACTTTATTAATAACCTCATAGTGATAAGTTGAAGTTTGAGAAATTTTTGTTGATTACTTGAATTCTTGAATAGATCGTTACCCCAAAATGCTAACCCTTGATGTAGATAAAGTGAACACAATCAATTGTTGTATTCAAGTGGATTCTATATTCTTGTTTGGCTTGGTAAAAGCTTGTTTGGGCTTGTTTATTTTCTTAATGAGTGATTCCCAAGCCCATTTTTCAAGCTCGTTTACTAAACGAGCCAAGCTTGAACATAGACGGGCTCGGCTCATTTCTGCTCGTGAGCAGCTCGATTATGAGCTCAACTAGGCTTGATAATGGGCTCAACTTTAGTTGGGTACTCAACAAATATTTATTTATTTAACTTGTTATTTTAGCTTGACTTCATATATATATAAATTAATAAAATAGTATTAATTTGTTAACACATGGAGACTTGTATAAAAAGAGGGAAGACCAAGGAAGAGTTTGATCTTCCAATGTGGCAATGGAAGGAGCTCAAATGTTACATTCCACATTTTCACCTAGACAACGAGTCAGAGCAGCTGGTGTTGGCTGGTGATGGAGTTGCTGTGGTGGCACTGGTGGAACAGCATTTGGAGCAAGGTTGTTGCCATTCTTCTGCCGGAGAGGTGACATTGGAGGAGGGTTCTTTCAGCTGTTGAAGTCCAGTGTGGATGAGAGGAGAGCCAATGGGTTTTAGCAATGAAACGAACTTGTGGCTGAAGTCTCCAAATCATGAAAAGTATTTCCATCAGAAGGCAGCTCCAGGAGTTGACAATGTTAAACGACAATAAAATGTAGTCTTAAACTGTTGATTTATTTCAATGCCTCACACACACATTTGTGATTGAACAAAATCATTGAATAGGTCACTTTCATCATTCTGGGAATGATTTATTTTATAGCAGTCATAGGTTTTTTGTATTGATTGTGAATCTTTTAGAAGGTTGTAGGTGCAGGACCAAAAATTGTCATACAACCCTAAGCACTCAATTTCAATTCATATTATTGACTACTAGAATCTCTTAAAATTTTATATTTATAGGACGAACAGGCTTGGGGATCATCAGGTCTTAAATTTCAATTTCAACTAAAATTTTGAAGCTCCAAAAGTATGAAAATGTCAAAGGAAATTTTGATTTTGATGTCAATTTCGATTTAAAAAAGACAATGGTAATTAGTACTAAAGCATGGAATTCTTTTATGAAACTTTGAAAATGATTAATGTACATAATAATGTAAGTTTTAGGACTAATATATTATAAATTAAATGCATCAATGTTGTGTATAAGTTGCAATAGCTGTAAGATAATATGTGCCTTAAACGTATTCATGATATAATGTGTATTAAACATATAAAGCTAATATAAATGAAATTCATAAATCAATTAAATGTTTTTTATTTTAGAAATCAAGATAATTTATACATGAATGATTAAATAAAATGTTGTTGTAAGTTTAATTTTTCATATAATTTCAAAAGTCCTTGTAATATTCTTTTGTTTCAATTAAAAAAAAAAGATATATTTAGATAGAAAGTTCACTTTGCATCTAAATCTCATATAGAATTTTAAGGAAATTTCATTCTATAGTTAAAATTTTAAAGTTTCATAGAGATATCGAGATTTCGATAAATTTTGGATGATTCATTGAAATTTTGATGGAAATTGTGCAAGATGGAAATTTACTGCCATTTCGATCTTCGAGGATGATGGAAAGTGGAAATTTCGATGAAAATTTTGACAATTTCGTGAAAATTTAAGACCATGGGGGAGCATGAAAATGAGATGAGGAAACCTGATACTACTTACCTGATGTATAGATTCCTGGAATTTATTAATTTAGGAGCTAATATAACACTAGAAGATATCAAAATATTTTGGGAGAGGGGCTGTTATGGAGCCCAAGGCACAAAGCTCTTGAGTATGTCTTAATCTTGCTCTTACTTGACCTCTTGATGTTCTTCATATGTTGTTCCGCCTGTGTGCTGGCTGCAATCACATTTGAGTTGTTCGTCATAAATGGAATTTCATCATGCTGCGTGTTTATGCTTGTGATGTGGTTATGGTTGATGATCTGATTTTTTTTGGTGATTCTACTTTTAAATCCAATCTGGTAGTCACTAATAGATTAATGATTCTTGCTTTTGGTGCCTTGTTATTTTTGTCCACTGCAAATTATGTGCATCTATGATGTGCTTGTTCATTATTGATATTCTCCAAGCTTTCTAAAAAGGTCAAATGTGTGGATATTGTTTGGACTCTTCTTGAGATTCAAGAAGAATTTCTTTTCCTTCCTGCATTGCGCAATTACTACTCTTCCTCTTCTCCCCCTTTAACCCTCTTTCTTTCCTTCCCCTCCTTTTGAACTTCTAATTTTGTGCCTATACAATTTTTAAATAAAGTTTGTAAGCTTTTTATGTGCAGAAAGAGTGATGAGCTTAGAAAGGATGCTGTTGATGCGCTTTGTTGCCTTGCTCATGCCCTGGGAGAAGATTTCACCATTTTTATCCCGTCAATCCACAAACTAATGTTGAAACATCACCTGCGGGTCTGCTTTCTTACTTGATTATTGGGATTCTCAATCTTTGTTTTATGTTTAGGCTTTGTTTATTGTGTAGAAAACAACATTCTAGGAACAAATGTCATTTTGCATTTCTAGGTCTCATGTCCTCGAGAATATTTCAGTTAAAGAAAAATATGACTTGGTGAACAGGAAAAAGACCTCATACAGCAGGAAAAAACAGCCTGTGCAGGGTGGAATTCGCATTTTAGATTCGATAATTATTATTCCACCATGAAACAACTATGATAACATTTATTGTATTTTCTCCAAGCAAATAAAAATTTGCTTCCAGGAATATAGTGTCTGTAGGAAGTATTTTCTGTTTGGTGATTTTGATAAACCAAATAGAGCCTCAATAAACTTCTAGTTTTGGTGACTTTTATCTAGCTAAAAAGGAGCTTCTATTTTTCAGCATATGGATTTTGAAGAAATTGAAGGGCGCTTACAGAGGCGTGAGCCGCTTATCTTGGGAAGCAGGACTATCCAAAAATTAAGCAGAGAGTATCTGGTGGAGGTTATTAGCGACCCATTAAATGATTTTGAGAATGACCCCTATGAGGATGGGTCTGATTCTCAGAGACAGCTTAAAAGCCACCGGGTTTGTCCTCTTCTGTTGAATGCTTCCTTCTTTATTATGGGATATAGAATTTTTTTTATTTGGGAAAATTGCATTTTGCACCCAGAATTATGAGGTCAATTGCTCTATAAGCCCTAATTTTCTAAGTAGAGCATACCACTTCCCGGAATAATGTCATTGGAGCTTATAATACTGCCGTTGTTTAGATTGGTTATCCATTTGACTTAAATTATTTCTCTCCTCTGCTTTGCACAATTTCTCCAAGTTAACTTTTATGCCATCTTAACTATTTTTTGATAGCAATTCAAAAAGATTCTGCATTTCTACTCAAGTCAAGTTGCCCCTTCAATTTAATTTTGTACAATTTATTATTTGGTTTGAAAAATGAATTAAGAATGATACGCTCAAATATTTTGTGGATTGTTGCCTAATTTAGGCTGTGGAGTGATATTTGGTCTACTTGAATAGGTTATGTGCTTCAACTAAAACTTTAGGGAAAGGCTTACAAATCTTTTGCATGATAAAATCTATTCAATCCCTTTACTTTCTAAAATGCTAGTTATCCTTTTGTGATGTCATAATTCCAAGACATATGCCATGCCGAGGTAGTGGCCCTAAAAGATACATCAGTACACGTGTACTGAATTTAGATTTAATTTTCTTCCTGCATGTGCTTCATTGCTTCAAACTTGACATGCAAAACATAATCTGCATTTCTTTGCCATCACTAAATCATTCACATGTTATATTTTTTGATTAGCTATTGTGGAAAATTAGAATATATGTTGTCTTGCCATAAGTATGGTTGTACAACTTGACTCATTGATTGGTGTGGTAAAATTTCCATATAAAACCATGGCATCTGATCAATCTTGATGACGATTTGTTAAATTTTTGGAAGCATCCAAATATGAAGCCTGTGTTCTATGCAAATATCTCTAATCAAATAAGCATCACAATAGAAGAAATACCAGAGAAGTAGGTACATGCTCACCCACATTCTTTGTTGGGTAGCCTTATTTTTATGTTTTCATTCTCGTCCTTTGAAAATAGAAGTACAGCATTATTCATAATACTGGTCATACTTTTGGTTCTTATTTTGAATCTGGGCCTTGAATTTTTCTTTTTCCTTGAGCATGGATTAATAGAGTGCTTGTCAACCACTTTTATCATTATGTGTCTGCTCACAATTCAGCAAGTAGTTCAAACTTATACTTGAGTAGTGCTGTGCTATGGTGGGTTCTGTCATAAGTCTTTCTAGGTATTGACTGTGGGCCCTAAACATGTGCATATGTGCTATAATGTTTTCTTTACTCTTAATTGTGCAGTAGTTGAGTTAGTCTAGTATGGGCTTAGATTTAGAACAAGAATGTGCCATGTTCTCTTTGTGGCGTCTGCTAGATATCTCCTTATTCAGTGAGTTACTGTGATTATTTTCAAGGTTAATGATATTCGATTACGGTCTGCTGGAGAGGCTTCCCAGCGTAGTACCAAGGAAGACTGGGCAGAATGGATGAGGCATTTTAGCATCCAACTTTTAAAAGAATCACCTTCTCCAGCTTTACGTACCTGTGCAAGGCTTGCTCAGTTACAGGTGTAACTTTCTTTTTCCACTTGTGTTCTTACTTATTTGTAGTTCAATGCTGATACTTGGGTTTTTTTCCAGCCTTTTGTTGGCCGGGAGTTGTTTGCAGCTGGCTTTGTTAGCTGTTGGGCACAACTGAATGAAAATAGTCAAAAAGAGTTAGTTCGGAGTTTGGAGTTAGCATTTTCATCTCCGAATATTCCTCCTGAAATTCTTGCAACACTTCTGAACTTGGTAAGGAGATTTGTAATCCCTTTCATTGTCCTGAAGGTGAAAAAGAGAAAGAAAAGGGATTCATATGGTATCCAGTGCAGGATGCTAGTATGATGTATTGAGTTGTTATATTCCCCTTGACATGTAGGCCACGTGCAAATATTTTGCCTAGGTTTTGTACAATTTAATTGTTGTGTTGTTAAAAAAAAAGCAATATGAGTGCAATTTCACTTTTAATTTTAAAGTATGATGATTTATTTAAATTCTGGAAAGCTGTGTTACTTGGCATGGAAAATGGTATTCCACTCTGAATTTTTCCTAATGTTTAAAGCTTTTGAATGCATTACAATGATGAGTGCCCTGATTTTGTTTTATGTGCATTCTTCTTGAATTCTTGACCTTTTCCTTGATGGATAAATTATGGATGTGGTGGGTTGAATGTTTTCCTTCTTTTTTATTCTGCTGTTACTATTCTGGACACATTCTTCCTCTTAATTATTATTTATTGACGTATTTTTGTTGCTGCTTTTTCAAATTATCTATACCATGTTGAGAGGCAAGAGAAAGGCAAGAAGAAAAAGTAAAATAACTGAATCAGAAACTGGTATTGTTTCTGGTGCAGTGGCATCTTCATTGACTAATCTTGTTGGAATGACTCTTTTAAGTTTTTGTGAGGCGAGAGTGAGGTGATAGAGGCCGAAGCATGATACTTGGAGCAGAAGCCACCGTTGTTTCTGGCACATGGCTTAATGCTAATCTTGTAGAAATATTCTGGTCTGTAATGACGTGGAAGGAAGCTATGTGAGTCTTTAATCATGATGTCTTCTACAATTTTTTTAAAGCAGAAAGGAAGATTTTTAACTTATAGAATTTGAAGTATGGTTCTGTTCATTTGTCAGAGTTTGCAGGGATGTGTACTTATTACTTGTTTTTGGATCTTGAGTGACTCCAATGATTGCTAAATAGATTGATGAGTTTTGCTCTGGACTTTGTGAATTGAGTTAGACTAGGGTTCAGGGGAAACAGTTTTACCGATGGTTGCTGAATAAATTGATGAGTTTTGGTCTGGACTTCGTGAATTGAATTAGACTAGGGTTCATGGGAAACAGTTTTAAGGAAAGAAGTTTTTCTAGCCCCAACTTATGTTCAAGCATGGGGGTCGGTTCTCGTGCCTTTAAAAAGTGCAGGAAAAAAGGGGCTATGAATTTTTTCAGGATTCCATAAATAAATGTAGTGGCAGGTTGGTGAAATTTTTGGAAAGCTTTGGGAGATGTTTCTAGTCGTAGGGGAGTGCAGGTGAGGAGAAATCAAGGGGAAGGTTCCTTCTGTCATAATTGTGGCTCAAGGAACATTGGCAGCTGTGAGGAATGGAGAAGGCGTAGTGTGTTCCAGCGCCCATCTTACGCCAATGCTCTTTGCAAACTTGCTGTGAAGGATTTTAGGTTTCTGGTGAGGGTTCATTTGGATACGGTGGTTGGGATGGCATGTCGAGATTTTAGGGGAGAACTCAGGGAGAAATTCGGATTTGATGGGGGAGAATCAACGCACAAGAGAGGATATGGTGGGAATTTAAGTTAGAGGGGATTTGGGGTCTTCAAATCTTGGGCAGATTTGGAATGGGAATAAGTTATGGGTGGCAAAACAGAATTTAAGGGAGTTGAATGAGCCCATTTTGGAAGAACACAAAATCTGGGCTGTGAATGGGCATGATGGGCTTAGAAGTTAGAACAAACTAATAATGGATTGAGCGTTAAGGGGGATAGCGGATCAGATAAGGAGGGAGTTGTTGGAGTTGAAAATAGGATGCAGATGGGTTGGCTGATTTAAAGGTTGATAGGTAGGGTAATCTAATGTGTCTGCCTCTAGAAATTATGTGGGTAATGCGGTCACTATGTTGAATAAGGAAAACTATGCGGGTAATGCGGTCAAATTCTCAAAAAATGTTATTCTACCTATTCCTAATATGCTGTAAATTACTGCAATGATTTGTGCCAAAGGGAGGAATCTGATAAGAGGAAAATCTTAGCCATCAACTCATTGGAGAGTGAAAGGGACAACTGTGACCTTCAAGAACTCCTTGAGGGAATGGATATTTAGTGAGTTCTATATGGAAGGAATTAAAGGTTGTTGTTACTCCTAGGACCTATGAGAGGAGGACAAAGAAGATGCAAAAGGAGTTGTTGGATAAGTGGCAAAATCTGATCGAATGGATAAGGTGATGGTGGTGGTTTAGGATTTCCTGTGAGTGGATGTTCAAAGAAGAAGATGGTATCGCTTGGGCTTGAGAATGTGGGCGCTCTAAGCCATGTACTGTTGATTTGTTGTGAATTGGATCTTGTCAGGATTTTGGGCCTAAGAATGATGGGCTTCATAGCAGTGGTCCTGTTGGGAATGGGAAACATTTGGTTTAAAAATTTCAATTGACTTAGCCTAGTTGGTGTATTTTTGTGGCCTTTATACTGAAGGGGCTAAGGTGAAACTAGGTACCTTCTGAGGTGGCTTTTTTTGAAGGTGGAGAATTGGGTTACAGGATGAAGGGGTTTCACACTTTGATGTTATGGATGCTATGCAAATGGAGAAGAGGAAACACTGTAATTTGGCCATTTCTTATTCAATGAGGTAGGTTTTCTGGAACTTTCTTTTCTAAATTCAGAATGTTGGAACGATAGGAGCAGTGGCTAAACAACCTGTTATTGGTTCAATGCTGATAAATTAAGTATTAATTAATACCGATTATAATGATCATGTTGTGGAGTTGCCTGATAATTTTTATGATGAACTGGTTAAGATTACTTAGCTGGAGCAGGAGTTGCAATCAGATGAAGGTCATAATAAGTAAAGTCTTAGCAATGGATTGTGCCCAGAGGTGCTGGGTATTGTTGGAGAATATAAGGATGGCAAAGATTGTAAAAAGGCAGTCGGTTTGAAGGTTTGTCAGTGTCGATCTGTGAGAAAGGAAGGGAAAGATTTGAATGCTTGCTTCTTAACAATTATATGAATTCAAATATCTAGGGAGGAAAAAATAGATGTTGCTGGATAGAGGTGTCTCAGAACTGTCTAGGTCTAACCTAGATAAAGGAGGAAATTAATTTCAGAAGGATAAAAAGAAATTGGGGGTTATTTTGGAAGAGAATAGTGAGTATGATAGTGATTTTTCTTGTGATATTAGTCTTTTGTTAGATAAGTTCTGCAAAAATTTGGATTATATTTCTGAGTCTTCTGATGCTTTTGGGGATAGTTCTTATGTGGCCCCATCCCATGCTTGAATGTCTGGATGTTTCTATCTTTGAGCAGGGAGGTTTGGGTGTAGACTTGGCTGTGGCTAATCAATAGGGATGGCTTATTACCTACTCTAGTGGAGTAGATTAGTGTGCTGGAAGTTGGTTCTCCCAAAATTCTGGAAGATGTTGGAGTGTGGCTGACTGTTCCTGGAGGGAATGAAGTTTGTTTGTAGGGGGCTAATGGGGAAGCTGCTACTGGTTCAGCAGGATCTATCAAGTTTTCAGAGTTCCATCTATTATGAAGGGCTCAAAGAGGGGCTTTCCTTTGAGCCCTTCCCAATTTTTGTTTTGTTTTTATTTTTTATTTTTTTTTGTTTGCTGTTTTTCCTGATTTGTATGATCTTTTGTCCTTACCTAGATTGTAATTCTCACCTCTCTCTCTCTCTCTCTCTTGATATTTCTTTTGAGATAAAAGGTATATTCATTTGGAACACCATTAGCACACAGAGATGTTGGAAGAACAGGCCTTGGTAAGCAGTAATTTGGAGCTGTGTTATATTTTGATACCTTGTAGACGGTAATGAAATGCTTTGGATTTTGTGATGCAGCTGAATGGTTGATCCATTATGAAAATTGTGCATGTGAATTCTAAATTGTTGTAGAGTATTAAGACAAGCAACACTGGCTTCGGATTGTGAGTCACTTTTAGTTTGATTTACACTAAGAGTAAGGAATAAGCTGAAGTATGCAAGGTTGCAGAAATTAGTGTGTTGCACTTCAATATGAAGTTGAAGTTTGAGGGATGCGACTAGAAGACTTGCCAAGAAATAGAGGATGGTTTTAACCCAGTTAACCTTGATTACCTTTTTTGAAGAAAATGATCTATTGGCTTTATGGTTGAAGGGAAGGGAGGTAGATGCACATAAAGTTCTGTTGGGTTACAAATTGTCGATGATGACAATGATGATGCTTGTATTCTTTTTCTTGCTGCATCTCAGCAACAATGACCTCAACCCACCCATTGAGAAGAAAATTGTAGTTCTCCAACCTAGGCTCATGAGGAGATTGTTGTTTGAATTGCCATGTTGTGATTATGTTTGTCTTGGGTATAGCGGTAGCTGGTAGTGGTGTTCATGGTCGTGTCAAGTTAAGCTAGCCCAAACTGTTGGTGCTTTTAGTGGAAATATGGATTTGCATATCTTCCTGATGGTGGAAGTGTGTAAGAATAGCTAGTATCCATTCATAAATGAAATAAAATTTTAATTCAATAATGTAAAAAATGGATTACTTACAAATGTCTGATTACAAAGTTCAGAATTTGGCTTGCAGTATATACATAGGTTGATAATTTGATTCAATGGTTAATTTTATTAAGAACAGAGCATATAAAGAGTTATATAGTCATGTTAGGATAGCATGTACACAGCTGAATTTCATCCTGATACAAGAGCTAGAAAAGAAAAGCTCAAAAATCAAGCACAGGTCTGATCCTTAGTGGAACCCATCCAGATGTAGCAAGGTGAAATTAATATAGGTTATGAGCCTAATCAGATTGGATCAAAGTCGTATGTATTAATTACAGAAGATAGGGTTTTGCTTTATTCAAGTTGTCAAGAATCAAATGGAGTGTAATTTGAAGGTTTCTGGAGCAAATTAAGGCTTTTTGTCTAAAGAACACCTGATTTCAATTTTTAGCATGCGAGGATTAAGTCATGAGCAGCACTTAGCAGAGTTGTCTGAAGAGAACCTGATTTGCAATCCTTTAGAGTGGTGATCTTTTTCCCTTTTCTCCCTGCCTTGTCTGTGTTTTGTCTTCGACTCCTTGATCTTTTTTTCACTTTTTCCCCTGCCTTGTGCTTTGTTTTGTCTTTGATTCCCACCTGCACAGTATCAATTCCTGACTCAAATAAGAAGTTTGTGTAGCATGATAGTTTTGTGTAGCATGATAGTATCTGTTTTCTGCAACAGAAGAAGGGCTAAGAAATTTGCCTTAGAGGACTGTAATTGTTTTTACTAGTCTGGTAAAAATGACACTCTGAACACACTCAATGTCTTGAGGGATACAGGGGATTAACATATACAACTGATCGGTGATTTAAAAGATTGGGTTACTCCCTTACTGCCCCAATTAGAGAAAAAACTTTTATGCTGAGTTTGTGCCATTAAGTTAAACATTTTGACTTGAAGCCCTAAGAGTAATTCCCAAAAAGAACTATTGGTTGAAGGGTACAACCTTGTTAGTTCAATGTTTTATTGTTTACATTGGTGGCTTACCTAAATCATTCATTAAAAGAAACTGAACTCTCAACTGATCTGGTAATTATTATACTTATGTGGAGCCCTTAATATTTGCTTGCTTATCAGACTGGTGTGATATTTAAAATGATAGTAGAAACCGCAGAAACTGTGTCTTTTTCTGATGGCATTTTGTGCAAGTTCTATCACACATAACTCTTCTCATCATCATTGACGGTGTTGTAATTCATTTTATGCAGGCTGAATTCATGGAGCATGATGAGAAACCTCTTCCTATAGATATCCGCTTGCTTGGTGCTCTTGCTGAAAAAGTATGCTATCCTCTCAGGAGAAAATTTTACAGCCTCAATGCTTTTCTTGCACATCAAAGACTACATTTTGTTGTTTGACATTGTTTTACCCTTGATTTTTCCTTCATTCTAGTGCCGTGCATTTGCAAAAGCTCTGCACTATAAAGAAATGGAATTTGAAGGAGCTCGGTCAAAAAAGATGGATGCAAACCCTGTTGCTGTCGTTGAAGCTCTGATACATATAAATAATCAGTTACACCAGCATGAGGTCATTTTTTTTTGTCTAGAGAGTTGATTATGCTTACTGAATTTTATTATGTGGAGGTTATGATTTTTTCATTCATGCTCACATTTGATATCTACAACCTTAGTTTATTTCCAAAACTCTTTTTTTTAGGCTGCAGTTGGAATATTGACTTATGCGCAGCAACATTTGGATGTTCAATTGAAAGAGTCATGGTATTGTTGAGCTTTGAATGCTTTAATTATTATATTTCCTGTTCATGACATGAGTGGATGTAGGGTTTATGATTGCAGTTCAGCATATTCTGTTATCATGTGTCTTTTTTTTTGGTTTTTGTTGATGCAAGTGCTCACATGACTTGCACTTGTATAGGTATGAAAAACTGCAGCGGTGGGATGATGCGCTCAAGGCATACACTGCCAAAGCATCTCAAGCATCAAGTGCACACCTTGTTCTGGATGCTACATTAGGTCTGCTTATATTATTGTTTAAATTTATATGTTTCTATTGTTTCATGTAGTTCTTCCTTGCTCTTTCGTTTTGAGTTAAATTAATTCCGCATAAAACGCATTTTTTGGATAGAAAATGAAATTTGTTGGGAAGAGAACACAATCACAAAGAGGAGGACCAGGCATCCTCCAGGTAGAAAATTGAAGAAGAGGAAAGAGGAAGCAAAATGCATAGGAACAGAAATGAAACATTAAACAATAAGGTTAACACTTACAGTGCTGCTCAATCCAATTGGGCATCCTGAAAACAAATTCTTCTTGAAATGCCAGCTGAAAAAGATCATAGAGAAGCAAGAAAAAATCCTCTACCAAAGCAACTATAAAGGATAATATGAGTACTCTTTTCTAATCAAACTCCATATTACCACAAGGACTGCTCAATGCCATAGCCTGTTGGCATCCTTTCATTGACCATAGCCTCTAAGGGAGTCAACAAGAAAGGGTATATAGCTAATTCAATCACTTGAGGTTAATTGTATGTGAATCACTTAAGGTGGTGCCAGCTGTGCATAAGGAATCAAATGAGAGCAGTAAAGAGTTCTAATTAACAGGTCTCAACCTGCATTATATGAAAGGTGAATTAAGAAGGTTAGACTTTTCAATTAATTATGGCAGGCATTGTGGGAGCAAAAATGGTGGTGCAGAGAACCAAGTAAGGAGCGAAGGGATTTTATTTGTCTTAGAGTTGAGGAATGTGTCCTGGAATATGAGGGTTGAATGATGGGAAGAACATGTTTCTAATAAAAAATGTAAATCTTAACTGATCTGTCTCCAGAATGCATACCATATCTACCTTCCAACTGTTTAGATTTATATTTTCGATTACATGGCAGTCATACAGCTTTGATTACACTATATCCAGCTTTGATTACAGCGTCTGTATATCTCTGAACACAATTGTGATCTCATTCTTGATACTATAGATCTGCCCCACATCCTCCTTTAAGGTACCTCAAGATACGAACGCTAGCACCCTAGGGACTTGTTTGCGGAGAATGAAGAAATTTGCTGACAATACTTGTAAATATATATCTGGGCGAGTGGTTGTGAGATAATTAAACTTCCAGAAAGTCTTCACTATTGTTCACTGTTACTGAACACCTCATCCCATATGGCTGTGATTTGCTGTTAGGATTCATAGGTTTATCAACTAGTTTGGATCCCAACAATCCTCTCTCTTCTAAAAGGCCTAGAACAAACTTCATGTGACAAAGATGGTCCCATACAAGACTTTGATACTTCTATTCCCAAAAAAGTATTTCATCGGTGCCAAATCTTTAGTTTGAAACTTTGTAGAAAATGCTTTAGGTTCTGGATGCCTTGTTCATCATCACTAGTTATCACCATATCATTCACATATACAATGAGAAAAATCCTATGAGGGGCAGTATGGATATAGAATGTGAGTGATCTGTTGCACACCGCTTATGAAAAGTCTAGCACCATTGCACTGAACGTACAAAACCAACTCCAGTGGACTGCTTGATACTATATATGGATTTCTTGAGACTACAAACTAATGATGACTCCTCTTTAGCAACAAACCCGAGCCATTGCTCCTTATAGATTTCTTCGTAAAAATTGCAATGTAGGGAGAAATTCTACAAATAAATGATGTCAAGGCCAACGAAAAGTGTTGGCTAAGGAGATAAAAGGCCATAGGTTTGTAAGTTTAGCAATTGGAGAGAAGGTATTAGAAAAATTCAAACCATACGCTTGCCCTTTGACAATGAGGCGGGTCTTCAGACAGCCCACAGAACCATTGGGATTAACCTTCACGATGTGCTCCTAGCAACATCTGACCACAATATTATCACTGTAGAGCCCCCAAACTTCTCCCTAGTGGTTCCGATAATGTCAAAGTCATCCCCCACCATCCAACATGGGTTTCAAAACTTGCCAGCTCTATGATAAAATCTTCCCGCTTGGTGTGTTGAGTAGGACCATAAATGGAGGTAAACTACTACTCCCCTCAACCCTAATCTGAAGTTAGACAGACAAGGAGAAAGAACCTGAAATACTATCTTTGCACATAGCGAACCTAGTGTCCCACACCACTAATTAGGAAATTTATGATTATTACTAAGAGACAAATGAGTATGGAGTCTGGAAGACACCAAGCCCTCTTGAATAGCCTGACTGCAATCCCTTGGGCAGATTGGTAGCATGAATAATTCCTTACGCATAACTCTAGTAGAACTAGAAGCTTTTATGGAAAATTTGAAATAATGAACCTTCAAGGCATATTGTAATCCTTGATGAGCAGGTGCAGCGGTGCCTAGTGGATTGAGGAATCTGGTTGTCTGGTTCCTTAAATAATGTGTTCACCCCACTCAGAGTCTGTCATCCATTTTTGAAATGGTGCAGGCTGATTTGCCATTATGGACAACAAAGCTGTATGTTTTTTATTTATAATTTTTCAAAACACTTTCAGTGTTTTTGTTTTCTTTTTTTTTTTTTTTTTTCATGGGCTATTGTGTCACTTATGCTTGATAATTATTTAGAAACATGCAACTTAGACATTTTCTTTTGTTAAGGTCAAGTCATTTTTGGGTCCTATGCCTTGTGATAATGAGACATTCCTGTTGCAGTCTATAAAGATATGTGACATTCCATTCCCCATAATGACTTGCCCTGTGAAAATCTATTGGTATTGCGTTTTCAAGTTGTCTCATGCAATCAGACATCTGCTTCATTTTTCATGAGTATTGTGCCCTTCAAAAGTTCTCTTCTTTTAGGTTGAATGACACTCCTATGTTTTGGTGTTTTGAATTTTGATTTTACTTTTTCAAGTTTTCTTGTGCAAATCACACTGTATTTTCTTCATTTGTCTGTGCATTCTGCAGGGCGAATGCGATGCCTTGCTGCCTTGGCTCGCTGCGAAGAACTTAACAACCTGTGTAAGGAATATTGGACCCCAGCAGAGCAAGCTGCTCGATTGGAAATGGCACCAATGGTTTGTTAATGATTTTTCTTTCATATTTCACTCATTAGTCTTACTGCTTCAACTTCCATTTTACAATTTGTTTTTCTTAGGCTGCTAATGCTGCATGGAACATGGGAGAGTGGGATCAAATGGCAGAATATGTTTCTCGGTTGGACGACGGGGATGAAACCAAACTTCGAGGATTAGGAAACACTACTTCTAGTGGTGATGGAAGTAGTAATGGTACATTTCTCAGGGCTGTTTTATTGGTTCGTCGTGGGAAGGTAATTTGCTCCGATGTAGATTTACCTCTAGCCTTTGTTATGCTTATTATATTATATGGACTAAGCACTTATTTATGTGTTTATTTAGTATGATGAAGCGCGTGAGTTTGTTGAGAGAGCAAGGAAATGTTTGGCGACAGAGCTTGCTGCTTTGGTAAGCTTCTTCAATCCCTTATAAATGTGTGCATTGTATATGCTATGTTCTTAAGTTGAGTGCTTGCCTTGTATGATGAGTGCATATTTTCTTTGGATAACAATGACAACAAAAAACCAAGCCTTAACTCCCACTAGGCGGGGTTGGTTACATGAGTCCCTTTCCACCAATTTATACGATCATTGACAATTTTTCTGGCAAAATTTTAAGGCTATTAAATTCTTATTACATCATTTCAAGTTATTTTAGGTATACTCCTACCCCTTTCATTGCCCCTTACAGTATCGAGGTCACTCTCCTTACTACTGCTCTATTTGACCTATGTTGCAAATGCCCAAACCATCTGATTCCTCCCTTATCTTCTACAAGAACTATGTGTCCCGAATGTGGAGTTCACAATGGCCACATAGGGATCACCTGTGCCAAAATCCTCCTAAAGGACTGAAACTGGATGAAAATGTTGGAGGATTTGGCATAGATACTAGGTTTGGATATGGAAGGCAAGGTAGAGGAAGGGATTCATCAAGGTCAACAAAACTTAGGGAATCAAAGTAGTATGGTGTAGACTCAAAAAAGGTGACATCAGTAGAGATAAAGAATTGATGTAAAGTAGGACTATAACATCGATATCCCTTTTGAGTATAGGAATAGGTCAGGAAAATACATTTTATAGCATGGGGATCCAACTTATGCATTCTTGGAGATAACTGATGGACAAAGGACACAACCAAATATATGAGGAGGAAGGGAGAACAAAGGAGGCTTAGGCAAGTTGTGAGGGCAACATTATTTCAAAACACTTTGGGGACATTCATTTGATACAATAGGGTACGAGTGACTTCAAGAATATGCCTATTTTTTCGCTCTTCAACTCCATTTTGTTGAGTGTGGGCACGAGGGGATTGATGGATCGTACTAGAGTTAGTCACATAAGTACTGAATTGGGTATTGAAGTACTCCTTAGCATTATACTACAAAGTATCTTGATTGGCATATCAAATTGAGTCTTTATTTGGGAACAGGAAGCACAAAAGATATCTAACAACTCGAAATGATCTTTCATTAAATATAACCAAGTCATCTAGAGTAGCCATCAACAAATGTAGCAAAGTACCGAAACCCCAACTTTGATGTAACGTGACTGGGACCTCAAATATCAGAATGGACAAGCATGAAAGGACTCAATGTAGGAAGTAGTTGTTCTAACTTGTCCAAGGATGGATGGCCAAGGGGACAATGGATTTGAAGTGGTGTAGCTACGACTCTGCAGGCAATGGGTGGAGAAGGTGACTCAAAGTAGTAAAGCCCACAAGCCTAGTCCTGTGTCAATTGTGTTTCTCGTCTTCAGATCCTGAATAACCATAGAATCAGGAAGGAATGTGACAGAACAATTTAGTGACTTTGTAAACTTACTAACTAACATAAGATTGAAAGGAGATTTAGGAATGTATAAAGCAGAAGAAAGAGAGATAGAAGGTGTAGGACTTATTGTTCCTATTTCCTTAACAGCAATAGTGGACACAATGCACAACAAAGATTGGATCTTTGAGCAACAAAAACATGCCCAATGACTTGATATTTTGGTTTTTGGAAGGAATTAGAACTTTGAATAAAAAATTCCTTGGGAGCTGCACTGCCACGGACGAGGTGAACAAGTCACCAATGGATATAGCACTGTGACAGCCTCACAACTGAACATATGAATGTTGCCATGGCTCCAAAAAACTCACAAAGAAGCCTTCACAAATTTTGAATAGAATTTAATGGAATGCCACGAGTGCAGTCAAAAAAGGTTGAATTTTTTAGAAAAAAGCTAACCTAACAGATAGATAATATAATCTAGAGAAGGAATCATAGCATGGCAGAGGGAAAAAAAACAAAAGAAAAAAGTGGCTGGAAATTCACTCATGTGCCGCTGCATGGGGTTGGCTCTGATGGAATTTGGCTGGTGCATGGGGGCGCGTGGAGGGTCCTCCGGCGATGGGGTTTTGTGGGGTGAGTCGTCGCCGGGGGGGGGGGGGGGGTTTGTTTATTGGTGTATGGTTTTTTTTTTTTTTTTTTTTGTGAAATAATATGGGATGGAGTTGAATCTAGGAAGGACTGCCGCGGGAATGGTGTTTTGCGGTGCCAGCTGAGGAAAATAGGGTTTAGTTTGGATCTCGCTCTGATACCATGTTGAGTAATTGGGTAAAATTGAAGACCTAACTCAATGATAGGTCTCTCCATCTATTTATGATATATCACAATACCCTTATTGACTCACACTTATTACTAACAAAACTCTTAACTCATAATAATAATGCTAAAAGACTAAATAACCATTAACACTCTTAAAAGGAAATTTGATTAAATTCTTCATTAAGGATTGAAGAGGAGATGTGGTTTATTTACAGAAAACCATAACTGATCACATAAATAAGAACATTATAAACAGTCTTTAGAGTCATAAAAATTGCAGATGTAATTTCCGTGATGCTGCTGGCAATGCTGGAAGTGTTTTTATTTTATGGAAAGAAGTGATGGAATTATAGGATCTCCTGTCTGTTTAGAAACTGGAGATAATTTTAAGTGGACATTTCCTCAGGTGTTTATGGTCCAGGTGAAGTGCCTAGGAATCTCCTATGGGATGATCTCCTAGAAGTTAAAGGTCTTTGGGAAGCCCGTTGGGTCCTTGGGGGAGATTTCAATATGGTTTTGTACCCCTGTGAAAGAAGTGGCAATGCCTTGGAGACCCCAAGCATGAAAGAGTTTCTTCACTGCATCAATGAGAATGAACTCATTGGTCTTCCCTCATTGGGGGCTCCTTTACTTGGTCTAACTCCAGAGAGACTCCCTGATTGGTTCTAAATCTCCATGGACTGGGAAGAACATTTCCTCTTAAGGTTTTCTTATTCTCTTTTCCCAAGGTCCATCACGGACCATTTACTCATACTACTGGAAATGGGAGATACTGGGTGGGGGCTTACTCCTTTCCGAAATGGGAACATGTGGTCAAGCATGATGGATTTGGTGGTCTGGTGAAACAATGGTGGACTACTCTCCATTTTGAAAGGAAAGCTAATTTTGTAGTTGTATCAAAGCTTAGGGGGCTGACAAAGAAGTTGAAACTGTGGACATTAGTATTTTCAAAAAATTCCTTCAAAGAGGGCTGTTTTACTTAATGATTTGAAGGAGCTGGATGAGAAGGAACTAAAACCAATGCATCAATGCTGAGAGTAAGGCAAGGAGGCTCCTGCTTAGAAAAGAACTTGATGATGTCATCAACATGAAAGCAATGACCTGTAGACAGAAATCCAGAGCTATTTGGCTTAGAGAGGGGAATTAGAACCCCAGGTTCTTCCACAGAACATCAAATGCTGACCGCAGATTTACCTCTTTGTCTATAATTGAAAGTCTTTAGTTGAAATGGATGATATTAAAAGAGGAATCAGCAGGCTCTGCAAGGATCCTTTTATACCAAGCTGGAGCCTTGGAGTCCAGCACTTTGTAGCATCACTTTCAGTGCCCTAAACCCTTCCACACCTCAGTGGCTTGAAAGGCTCGTTGATGAGGAGGACATCTTTCAAGTGATTATAGAAAGTAACGGAGGTAAAGCTTTGGCTTGGTGGTTCTACTTCGTTTTTCTTTCAAGCTAACTGGGGACTCCCGATGATATCATCAAAACTTTTAATGGCTTTTACTCGCAGCCATATTTTATAACCTCGGTCCTGAAGAAAATTCAGTCGTGCAACGTCAAGGATTTTCGTCTATTATTGATGAAGTTGTGGATGCCTATTCCAACACCAACATGCTTTTGTAGCTGGAAGGCAGATCATGGACTTAGCCCTTATTGCTAATGAAGTTGTGGATGCCTATATAAAGAAAGGGAAGAATGAGCTGGTTTGCAAACTTGACTTGGAGAGTACTGTTGATCACGTGAATTGGAATTTCCTCCATGTTCTCTGAGAAATGGCTTTTGGGGAATCATGGTGAAGGTGGATACATCAATGCATTCCTACCCACTTCTTGTTAGTGCTTTTTAATGGCTGCCCATCACGTTTTTCGCTTTACAAGAGGTC
Source organism: Malania oleifera (assembly GCF_029873635.1). Lineage (NCBI taxonomy): Eukaryota > Viridiplantae > Streptophyta > Magnoliopsida > Santalales > Ximeniaceae > Malania > Malania oleifera. The sequence goes on from NC_080425.1 coordinate 29,037,124, forward strand.
TTAGCCAAGGGGATTTCCTCATCCCCTTATTTCTTATCTTTATTATGGAAATTTTAAGACTTAAGTTGAAATAAGGGAAGCCTCCTCGTCTTATTGTTGGAATGAATGGGAGGGAAATGGAAGTCTCCCATCTTTTGTCTGTGGGCAACCATTATTTTCTCAACAGATCCTCAATCTTTGGTGCATTATTTTCTCAACAGATCCTCAATCTTTCATAAATTTGGTAAGTCACAGAGTCCAACCGAACCACAGAGAACACTTTCCTCTCAATTCTGAGAGAAGCGATCTCTCCCATCCCTAATTTGAGCACCGCAACAGCCTTAGGTAGTCCAAGAAACTCGAGAGGGATAGATAAGAGAGGACTAGAGGTACTCTGGCTCTTGGAGCATAGAACGTGAAATGTAAAATAATGGAAAGAAATTTTGTGATGTTAGGGTTCAACTCACGACTTGTTTGGTGGCTGAGAATATCTTGAGGTCACTACAAGAGGACAAGGAATTGTTTTCAGTTGTCGATGAGAGGAAATTGTCACGAGGAGTTGGGGAGGTAGTTTCACTGTTTCAGTCATGACAAGTGGTCAGGGTTTATTGTCAATTGCTTGAGAGAGGAGTACAATTGTCATAAGAGCCTCTGCGATCCCTGGTATTTGGTTCGATATCAGCAAGGTTGTCGAATGAAGCTAGTTGACGAAGATGTCTGGAGTCAAAGCTAGGGTTCTTGAACAAGATGGGCGATCGACTGCAAGGGAGGCTTAGAAAGGGGCTAGGAGGAGACACGAGGAAGAGGGCTGCCATGCTCAATTGCTTGAAGGAGTCATGCCGAAGGGACACCTTGTATCTTCATCATTCCTTTGTATACAAGATGAATATCAAATGGAGTAAAATTCAAGAATGGGTTGGAAAATTTGTTGAGCAATTTTCCACATGGATCAGAGTGATGCAATGTTAGGTTTTTTATTCGTTGGGAATGGTTATTTCAACAACGAACCAACATTGAAAGCTAGAGTTTGGTGTATTAAGTTCCCTATCTACTTACAATAAAGCTCTCCTTGGAAAATGGCTTTTGAGATTCATGAAGGAGAAAGGATAATCTTCTGAGGGAAGTTATATCTTCAAAGTATGGGGGAAGTTATATCTTCAAAGTATGGTATTCTACATAATGGTTGGACCACTAAGCTGGGAGAAGACCACATGGTGCCGGAGTCTAGAAATTCATCATAAAGGGTTGAAGGATTTCTTCTGTTACATCAATGACATATGGTGCTGTGAATATCCCTTTAGTATCAAATTTCTTTCTATCCTTTCAGTTTGGCTTGTGACAATGACGACCTCATTAGTTATTTGGAACATTCTTTTGATTGGGAATGTTTTCAATCAAGAAATGGAGCACTTACTGATTTTTTTTTAAAATATTTTTTATGCAAAATCCACTGCCCTCACACCACAAATAATCCCAAGTGGATCCTAGATAATAAGGGCATGTTCAGAGTCAGATCCTTTGGCAGGAACTATTGATAACTCGGAAGCTCATCTGGGAAATTGCAGTCCCCACCCAAGTTGCTTTCTTGGCTGGGTAGGCAACTCTTGGGAAAATTCTTACCATGGACAACCTTCGAAAAAGGGGGCTTCCCCTTGTAAGCAGGTGCTTCTCGTCTTTAGAATGTGTGGAAACAATTGATGACATTCTCTTTTGTTGTTTCTGGATCAGAACTCTATGGGATCGGATCATTTCCTGAATCAAATATCAGCGGACTATTGCTAGAATAGTGGAAGGAGAGTTATGGGCCTGGAAAGCAATCCACGTCAGTAGAGAGGAAGAAATCCTTGTCCCTCATTCCTCCTGCTTTCTTTTGGTTAATGTGTTGGGAAAGGAATAAGAGTGCTTTCAAAGCAATGCGAATTCCCCTTGATGCCCTTAAATGAACTCATTTTGCTAATGATAAAAAAAGTCCTTGTATCTTTACTTTCAATAGAATAGAAGGATTATGAAGTAAGAAATATTAATTTGATTTTTGTATCTTGAATTTCAAATTCAATGAATTTTTTTCCATGATTAAATTAAAAAAAAAGTACGGTGAAATTTTTAGATTTGTGGAAATTTCAATAGATATTTTGTATTGATGGGAAATGACCGCCCTTTCAATTTCAAAGGTGGTGGGAAGCAGGAATTTCAACAATTTTGTGGTAAATTTTTCAGTGTGTGCATATTGTACCACAATTAACTATGCATAAATAAAATAAACTATTCATGGAACACTATAGACATGCTGGAGTTTTTTACTAAAATATTAATAAAAAAAAGAAAAAACACAAATATGAAGGAAATGGGGGAAATTTACACAAATATACCCAACCGATTTTCCAAAAGTTTGTTTGGGCTTCAAAATTAAAAAAAAAAAAAAATCGTCAGTCCTCAGAGGCGTCATCGTCAGAGTGTCACTGTCAGTTGTTGTCGTCGTCAGTCCTCGTTTTTAGCAGCAATTTAAAGGGGGGTGGGGGGGGTTTTGATCGCCGGGGAGGGAGGGTAGGGCGTGTCAGTTGCCAAGGGGGGTTCAGTTTGAAGGGGGGGGGGGTCGCATTTGCTTTGCAGCCAGAAAAAAAGAAGGGGTGAGGGAATGGGGCGTTAATGGGAGGAGTGAGGGAGGGAGGGAGGGAGGGGGAGAGAGAGAGAGGGAGAGAGAGAGAGAGAGAGTGAGAGGAGAGAGAGATAGAGAGAGAGAAGAGAGAGAGAGAGATAGATAGAGAGATAGAGAGATATAGAGAGAGAGAATCAGATCGGAGAGTTAGCTAGAGCGAGAGATCGCGATCTCTATAGCGATCTCGACGCTATCTCTCTCTGTCTCTCTCTCTCTCACTCTCGCTCTAGCTCTCTCTCGCTCTCTCTCTCTCTCTCTCCTCTCTCGCTCTCTAGCTTTCTCTCTCTCTCTCTTCTCTCTTCTCTCTCTCCTCTACTCACTCTCTCTCTCCCTCGACCTCTCTCTCTCTCCACTACTCTCTCTCCCTCTCTCTCTCTCTCGTCTAACTCTACTGCTCTAGAGAGAGAGACTGTTTTTGCATAATTTGTATGTAAAAAAAAAAAGAAAAAGAAAACCTGGCTTATGAAAAGTTGGTTTGGTAAATTTTTTTTTCTATATATATATTCGTCATCCTCCAATATCACTCATCCACTCTAACTTCTACAGTTACTTTGCTACATTAGTTTTTTTTTGTCTAAAATATTTCTTCTGTTTGTACTCCCCACCATATTTAATACTTAAACATGGAGTTTGGTCCAGTTGATCCATATGTATTGACATTGGGGACCGTACATCCTTCCTATAGGGCATGGGAGGAGGATCATTTTGACGCGTTTAAGGGGTGTCAGCGTGTGCACACATTAGAAACTATGTGGCATGCCCTTTCCAGAAGCATTCTGGGGATTCAACGAGCAGAGTTCTATCCACTGTACCAGATTCAGTACATTCGCTTAGATCATCATTTCATTAGTGCACTGTTGGAGCATTGGAGGTCTGAGACGCACACATTTCATTTTCCATGCGTTGAGGCGAAGATAACATTGCAGGATGTCGCAGTCATCACAAGATTACCTGTTGATGGTGATGTTGTTACGAGCACGATGCAGCAAGAGTGGGGGATACTGTGTGAAAGCCTACTTGGATGCAACCCCCCACTGGTCGGAGCGGACGAAACGGCGCGTCCTTGTCTATGACATGGGTGGATGGGAACTTGATCTTGTTGATGAAGCATCTCTGAGGAGGTCGTATTGTAGTACGCTCGAGGCTATATACTACGTCTCATGTATGGTTTGATGTTCGTGAACAAGTCACAATACTATGCGTCGTTGATGTTTCTCCCTTTGTTGAGTGACTTGGAGAGGGCGTCGACGTATAGTTGGGGTAGTGCTGCACTTGCATGACTGTACAGAGAGATGTGTCAGGTTGGTCGTGTGCGGGCGCAATCAGTTGGAGGTGCGTGATTCCTCCTGCAGGTTTGGGCATGGGAGTGCATGCCCTTTCTTGCTCCAATTAGAGTTGGTTTGGCACATCTGTCTGCTAATGTCGACGATGTTCCGTTCTCACTTGCAGTCAGATGGCAAGCTTCATTTCATGCTGCGCATGTCCCTCAGCATACTCTGTGGTCATATTGATATGACCTTGATATGATGCATGAGGACTAGGTAATACTGTATTTATTTAATTTGAAACGTTAAATATGGGTTAGGAATGTTTACTATTCATAGTAATTTTCTGACATAAATTCAATGTTAACAGTTTATGTGGATGCCGTACACAGCGGATGTCTATGCGAATCTACCCCCTATATGCCTCAGGAGTACAAGTTTGCTCGTTCGCACTCCTATGATTTGCTTTCAGATCATGGAGTGGCACTTACCAAACCGTGTAATGCGGCAGTTGGGTTTGAGGCAGCAAATCCCTCGTCCAGCTTAGACAGTTTACGACCCCGACAATCATCATTTGGATCTAAACGACTGTGACCAGCGCCGCAGCCATTAAATCAATTGGCGCACGAAGTATGAGCGTACCCTCCAGATGTGGCAACACAGACTGCATAATGCCGTCTACATACTTAGGGAGCTTCCACTCCCTAGGCGTACACCTCCATTTGCGGAAGACGAGTATAATGACTGGTACCGGTCTATCACGATTCGCTGCGTGAGCAGAGCCGCCAGTTTACACATGACAGTGGTGAGGTAAAAAATTACTGAACGCATGTAAGGAACATACTAGTTTTTTATCATTAACTTTTGTTGTAGGAGCACATGATGGGGAGCATTTACTTATGAGAGTGTGTCTTGACATGTCCCTCTAGACCAATTGTAGAGGTGTGTATGCAGTTTGTGGCTGAGGAAGCTTGTTGGTCAATTCATAGGTCTCCTCACGCCGACGCGGAGGGTCCCAAATCGGATGATGATGTTGTAGCTGTTGAGCAGGTGTCGCATAGGAGAGGTTGTGGTGGACGTCGCCGGAGCCGTGGGGGGGGGTCGTGTTCGAGTTGAGGGGGGGGCTCCCAACCAACCATCCCAGTGGACGCAAGGTGATTGGGAAGCATCGGCACCACAGTTCTCACCGACATAGACCTCCATCTGGCACGTAGAGACTTCTTCTTTCCATATGCCATATAGGGCATCCACCAGTACACTATACAAGCCGGAGGCTCTGCAGTCTATGCAAAGTGACCCGCCCCCAATGTATCGGGAACAACAACAATACGACTATTTCCCTAGCTCATCGCCGATCCCATTTGATCCTTTCGTTGATGGGGGGCGGTTGATGCTGGACTAGACGTTGTAGAAGGCAACATCAACCTCCGTAAGAACGACGCCAACAACTGCCGAGACGGAGGAGACTGCGACCATGTGGGACTTAGTGACCCAAAACCATGTGGGACTTAGTGACCCAATAGGAGATTATTATGCATGTTTACTTTTCGAGCAATGAATAATAATAATCATATTTAAACAAAAAAAAAAAAAGTATATTTCTATTTTATGTATACGAAATTTTTTAAATTTATAATTATAAATTGAGCATGTAATAACTTAATAACGAAATAGAACTGTGAAATTGAACTCAAGTACAACTCACTAATTTCAAAAACTAAAAAACTTAATGGTAACTCACAAATTTCAAGTACAATACACATTAAGTACATATTTTGGTCATGACCTCCTAAGCAACGTTGGACACCGAGTGCGGTTGTGACCCTCTTCGTGGCAAACCCCGTTCCGCATCCTCCAACTGCCCTCTCGTACATCCATTTCGTTATGCAGTCTCGAACTTTTGGGGCGTCCTTTCTGCCTAAGCAAATGTCGGTTACCTTATAATGTTGGCGCCACTGGATCCGTCCAATATTGTTCATGGAGGACGGGGATGAAGTCCATCGCATATGTTGCATAATGCTCTTGCACCGTGAAACAAGGGTGAATATAGCGACTGTACCCCAATCTCCTTGCACCACAGACAGCTAACAAGTGAGAACAAGGGTAGTGTAGATTCTGCCACTTCCCACATGTACACTGACATCCCTTTATGTCAACTGTTTGAATGTTTCGACCTTATTCGGTGGCCGAGGCGCAGTTTCAATACTGAACAACCCCCTTTCAATGTTGAAGTTGATAACCTCATGTCCAGCATATGTCATTTCCCTCCTCTGCATTTGCAACAACATATGTGGCATGTAACCATTCCTCGACTCCATCGCTTGGCAAGATGCCTCCCGCCGGCCACTAAAGTATTGCGCAACACAATAAAATGTCTTCTGGACAATGGCCGTTATCGGTAGACTACATGTTCCTTTCATGCGGCATTAAAACATTCAACAAGATTCGTGGTCATGTTTCCGTACATTCGACCACCATCGCGACATTGCGTCCACGTGTGAGGAGGGATCTCTTAAAAAAAAAGGACTTTCGCAATTGGCCCACCCTCTGTTAGGATTCTTTCCATTATACTATTGAATTTCCTAACTTAGTGCTCCTTACCAGCTATTTTAACCATCCGCTTGAGCATTGTATTGTGGACCCTCTGGTTGAAGTTGCTACCAATGTGACGCAAGCAAAACTGATGGTGCGCACGCGGCGGTTTCCAGTCATCGTTCTAATGAACGACAGCAAGAATACCGACATGTCTATCTGATATAAGACACAAATTATCGCGATTAGTCACTTCATCCCGAATGCACTTAAGGAACCAGGACCATGTGCGCAGACTCTCCTCCTCAACGATGGCAAATGCTATCGGAAATATTTGTTGATTTGCATTAGGGGCTGTTGCAATTAACAATTTACCTTTATATTTTCCGTATAAGTGCGTTCCGTCCACACAGAGAATTGGTGGACAATGACGAAATCCCTTTATTGATGCTGCGAATGACCAGAGCACACATGTCAAAACAGCAGCGTTGTTTGCATCAGACATTTCTGTCCATGCCCACTTCACCTTTGTACTAGAATTTGTTTCACACATAGCATGCATCCACTTTGGAAGCATTTGATATGAAATATCCCAATCTCCAAACACCCTTGCAACTGCCATTTGCTTCCCGAGCCATACCTTTCTGTACGATATATGGTACTGGTATTTTGACCTCAAGTGTGCTTGCAAAGTTGCAATGGAAGCCCCGGCGTCACTTTTGATAATTTCTACGATTTCATTTGCAACTAAGTTGGACTTCAGTTGCGGGTTGTCTTTCGAGAGAGTCTCATTTGTGCATGTGTGTGGCCCTCTGTATTGTGTAATTTCAAACAACCCATGCTTTCTACTTTGAGTTGCACGCAATCGCCAAACACATCTTTTGTTTGCATTGCACCTAACCATCCACGTTGTTGGGGTGGATTGTACCACCTTAAAGTTGTGGTGTGTTTGTGCATGGTGGACGCGCATGGAGTGAATGAGGTCATCCTTCGTGTCGAAAATCATACCTTTCCCAAATTTCGAGACACCAACCCATTGGATGCCCTCGAGTGAACTTTCAACTTTAGTTCTAATGTGACCGACTTCGACATCGACCATGTATGCTAATGGTGGCACCTCACGTACCCTCCTGTGACCGACAGGTGTGTTCTGAGGCGGAATGGCAACTTCTTCATGGTGAACCCCATAATCATTTTGTCCACCGGCTTCATCTACCCCTGTGTCTGCCTTTTCAAAATCCTCTTCTTCCTCTAATTCATGTTTATAGTCCTTAACAGGTTGCATTGGCTGGACCGTGTATGCCCCCCTCTCATTTATGACAATAGATGGAACCGTTTGGAATTCTGGTATGGGGACATCTCCAATTGAACTTCGGTCATCCCTATACTCTGTTTATGGTTGTGGTTCATGATAATAATTGCTTCCCACATTGAATCCTTGCAAAGTAGATTGCTCACATCAGATCTCTGTTGACAAGAATTCCGGCTGAAATGATGTACCGTGGATGTCATTCAAATCTAATGCCGCAGTCACCTGTAAAAGATTATCAAATAGTCTGCTTGTCTCACTGGTATCATATTCGGTATATGGTTGAGAATGGATGAATGCTTCCCCTTGCAAAGTTGGGGCTCCGCCCATACTGCTGCTTTGAGGAATGTGTTTAACAAAAATCTCAACTACATATACGTCCAGACAAGAACTCTGTGGGTCCAACGCAATTAGGACGTCTGCATTAATTTTTATTGGGACGTCAATGTACACCAAATTTCCACCACCCCCTTGTTGCGGATATCTCGATGTCAGTTCTAACATGTACTCATTTGGATCAATATCTAATCCTTCATATATTTTGCATTTCAAACTTTCTAATTTCATCCTCCTTCAAACTAGAATGGCTTTCGTTGGCCAGTGTTGTACTCAATACTGGTCGATCCATGAATAATCTTACCGTCAATGTATAATAAGACCGTCACTTTGTTAGTTGACGAATTTGACGTCATTATGACTTCTCAAAAATAAAGTTTATCTGCAAGAGGTGGTGAAGGAGGTTGGGGGATCAAGGAAGAAGAATGAAATCAAGGAAGAGAAAGAATGAGTGATAGTGAAGGATTGATCAACGTATATAGGGGGAATTGGCGTGACCGAATCGACTTTTGGAAAGTCAATTTTAATTTATTTGTTTTTACGTACACATATGCATGCAAAAGTGGGTAAAATTAATTTTTTAATGCCAAACCAACTTTCCAAAAGTCGATTTAGACACTATTCATGCAGGTTACATACACACGCGCATGCCAGCAGAAGCATCCCATCCCCTTTAAAAAAAAAAAAAAAACAAATTCTGACAACCCATTACTCCCCCAACCCCTCTCTCTCCTTTCTCTCCTCTCTCCCTGCCCCTCCTGCGCATGCCTGCCTGCACCCTCAACCCCCCCCCCCCTTTTTTTTTTTTTTTTTTTTTCCTGACAACCGAAATGACCCTCTCTCCCTCTTTCCCCTTCTGACGGCCTGACACGCCCTCTCTTCTCTCCCTGAGGCTCACGTTGGCGAGCTAACACATGACCCACCCCCCCCGCGCGGCATTGCTTTTTGTTTTGTTTTAATTGCTGCTGAAAACGTGGACTGATGACGACGACGACTAACGGAGACGCTCTGACGACTGGCGATTGATTTTTTTTTTTTTTTATATAATTTTAATGCCCAAACCGACTTTTGGAAAATCAGTTGGGTATATTTATGTAAATTTCTCCCATTTCCTTCATATTTGTGTTTTTTTTTTTTATTAATATTTTGGAAAATAACTCAGACATGCTGTGGCTGCCTCAAAATTTCATTTATCACTTTGCCACTTGAAATTCCACTTCTGCTCCCGCTCTTGGTATACTAGACTCCTAGATCGGACTTAATTCTTGTGAAGTGGTTCATCGTACGACCCTTGCAGAATTGAAGAATTATTATTTATGAATGTAAGGTTGCTTGTCATATGTGATGCTTCACTTATGGTTTGGAAATTTTATTGTGCTGATGTACTTAGGTGCCTAATTTTATAGCAGAGACCTTCAAAATCTGATCCATTCTTGCCATTGATTTTTAGGACAGAAGCAAAATGTTCTGAGTTCTCATTCTGAATATTTGGTTGGGCATTGTATGGATGTGAGTGATGATAGCCTGTAGGCGTGCAGATGTGAGCATACATATATATGCAGCATTTGTTATGCTCTAATTACTGTGTGTGATTGTTTTGTCTGTATTTATGTTGATAATTGGACGAAAATAATGTGCTGAAGCATTCTGCAGCATTAGACTGTTTGTCATGTTGTTTGTGGCAACATATTAGGTGCTGAATTGATGATTCTCACAAGTGTACCTGCCTAACTGCACATGGCTTTTTTTTGGTTGTGTACCCTTGGCAGTTGTTTATATTCTAATGATCGATTATATAACCTTGTTTAGGTTCTAGAGAGCTATGAACGTGCCTACAGCAACATGGTCCGTGTTCAGCAGCTGGCTGAATTGGAGGAGGTTCGCTTTATTTTGTTTTCTGAACTCATTTTACTACTTTAACTAAAGTCATCCAGTGGAGGCATTCAAGAGTGATTTTATTGAGGGATGAAAATGTGTTTTTGTACAGGTTATTGATTACTGTACTCTTCCAGTGGCAAACCCTGTTGCTGAAGGGAGGCGAGCCCTTATTCGTAATATGTGGAATGAGCGCATACAAGGAGCAAAAAGAAATGTTGAGGTTGATATTCTTTTTACCTTCTTGTTTATTTTTTTTCCTCATTTATCATTAATTTGAAATGAATGATAATTCTGGGTTTTTAATTAAGTAATTTAGAAAGTAGTGAAGGGTGAGTGTTCACACACTGGGAAGGATGTTACACCCAAACTTAAAGGCCAGGATTATGTCTGAAATCACCTCACAAAATGTGGAGGTATAGCTACATACATCATGCCCTCACCCCTGATATGGCGTGGGAGCATTTTGCATGGTTGCATTTTTTAATTCTTTTACTAGCAGTTATGGAGGTTTTGAAAGTGTTAGGAGCATTACAATGATGCTGCAGTTGAACTGCTCTGTTCATAAGCAATTTGAGCTTGAATCAAAACCTGCGTGTTGGGGATTCAATTTTTAAACAGGGAAAAGATTGTGGGCAAATTTGAATGGATTTTTCTTGTTAATCCAAGCTGGTATGTACCAAAGAATGCCCAGTTACGCACTTGGACATGTGGTATTTATCACAAGGAGGTTTAGCAGAATCAGATCTTAACACTGGTTTGTGTATAAATAAATATAAGAAATGCATTTATATGCCATTTTCTTAAATTTCAATATTATGAACTTAGAAAATTGGCTTGCTCAGGACTATGATAATAACAAGTAACTCATATGGTGGAGCCCTTGTATAGACAAGTGATCGAGTGTTCCAATTGTTGCATTTCTTAACCTGAAAATTAATGTGTGAAAAGGGTATAGGAAAACAGCCTATTGAAAAAGACCCAAGTATAAATCCAGGATATGCAGGGTTTTTCTGTCAAATTAGCCTGGTCACCACTCTTCTAGATTCCTATGACCTCTCGTTCTAGTCCAGTTTACACTGAAGTTCCTCTTCATGTGTATTATGTGTGAGCCACACTTTGGAATTTTCTGTGCCAGCACATAAAACATAGGGAGCCTTCAATTAGTCTTCCCCCGAGTTACTAGACTGCCTCTTAAGGATGTGATTGAGTGAATAGATGATGAATTTCTCTATCACAGTGAGGTAGCTTTGTATGATGTTAGGATAGATCCTCCTGGTCATCATCCTTTTGCTTCACACTGCACCCTAGTCCATTTACTAGAGGTGTCGATGAAATTGGTAGGACTGTTAACCCCAGCATGTGGCAGATGCTGAACCTCAGTGTAGGCCAGATTATGCTGATGATGTTAAAAACAATGTTGAGTTTGATGTGGCTTCCTATGATGGTAGAATAATTGTGGTCACCTTCTTTAATTGTTTTCAAGAGTTTGAAGATTACTCGAGTGGTATGGCATTACTGGCTAGTTATTGGCAAATGAAATTCATTTATTCTGTGATGCTGCATGGGCAGAGTCAAGAAAAACACACACTCTGGGTGTGAACCCCTAAGCACAAGTCCAAACTCGTTTCAATAACCCACCTGCCTCCAAAGGCTAACTACCAGCTAAATATAAGACAGTATTTTCCAAAAATTGTGAAATACAAAATTTCCTAACTTTCTATAAAGAAATAGTGCCACAATCAAATAATAATAAATAAGAAATAAAATCAAAATCTATATCCTCAAATCTGGATCTTCAAAAATTGAAATCTCATTATTTTCTTGCATGATATTTAGGGCCTCTGGGTCGGCTGAAGCCTCCACAATGAACACTCCCTCTTGCCGTCTCTACCAAGTGATGCTCGAAAATAATTTGGGGTATGACTATTCCAATGAAAGCGGATAGTAGGGTGATGTTTCCAATTTTTATCTCACTATTCTCTTCTATTTCTCTTCTCCTTACCCCATACTCATCCTTTTAAATTTCAAAGATATTATCAAAATTTTTATGGAATTTATACATTTTGTCACCCTTGAAACTAAAAAAATGGTAGTTAACTATCTTACATAATTTCCATTGATCTTTCAAAATATATGGGAGTCTCGAATTGCCGAGAAGTTTTGTTGAAATTTTGATTATATAACAATACTTGCTTCAAAGTCAAAATTTAGGATGGAAAACTCAAATTGAGTTTTTTTATCTTCAAAATTTTTCTTTTTTATTAAAATAAAAAATATTGTATGAATTTTCTTTATAAATTTTAGTTTTAAATCGTGCATTGTTATGTTTTGAATTCACTTAGAATCAACTTGGTAGTGAAAATTAGCAAATGCATGCTTCTTGTTGCCAATAGCTTCTAAAACAACCAAGATGACATCCAATACTCGTAGTGTGTGTTATATTTCTTTTATTAAAATTTACTTAAAATCATTTAAAACATTAATGTATAGAATTTTGGGATCAAAACACGTGAATCTATATTTTTTAAGATGGTTGTATGTGCAAAATAATGAATTAATGAACGTGGTGTCCGTTTACCTGTCACATAATGTCTGGGATGACCGCGACCGTTACTGTTACACAGACTGTTATCGAAATTTAAAACCATGGCCATAGTTTTAAAAATCAGTGCATAACGGCCGTTACAATGGTATCGGTGATTTCCAAGACCGTTGTGGGGTGATATCTCAGAGGTGGTACGATTCACAATTGTAATGGCTGTTACGGTCAGTTATGGTACCTACGGACTGTTACAATCTGTTAAGAGCTGTTACAGTGCCCGGCTGGTTGTGAATAACTAGAATAGGTTTTAGAGTCCTTTTTTTTTTTTTGCCATTTTCCTGTCTTTTTCTCTTTTTTGAATCTTAGAAACTCAATTTTAAGTTGGTTTATCTAGTTCGTGATTTTTTTATTAAAAGTGATTTTTTTTATTAAAAAAATCATTCTTGACTTTATTTTCCATGGCATTTAATATACTCTTTTTTTGAATAACTACCATTCAAATAAGCCCGACTTTTTCTCTCATCAAATTACATATGTTTGTATTCTAAGTTCTTTCAAATTTGTTTTTCCCTTACACCTAGTTTGGAGAGTAAATACGTTCTATTGTATGCATTTATGGCATTCTATATTTTATTTTTTTGGTAACAAAAATTCCATTAAAGACAAAAAGAGTACCAAAGAAGGCTTTCTATACTTTATATTTCTTTATATTTATGATTTCGTAGTTTGAATTTCACTTACAATCAATAAAGTAGTGAAAAGTAGCAAATGCATGCTTCTTCCCGCCAATAGCAGCATAAGCAACCAAGATGGCGTCCAATACTTGTAATATATGTTATATTTAAATCGATTAAAATTTATGTCATTTAAATCATTATTATATGGAATTTTGGGATCAAAACATGTGAATCTATATGTTTTAGAGAAGTTTGCTAATGCAGATAAATGAATTCACGGACATGGTGTTTGTTACTTGTTAAGCAAGTCTGTGACAGCTGTGAGCGTTACAACACGACTGTTATTGTTTTTAAAACCTTGGATTCTCTCATCATAGTCCAATATCCTATCTACACAATCAAATAACCCTGTCTTCACTTCTTCACTGTTAGAGAAGTTCTCCTTATGACGCTATTGGGGATTTATATGATTCCCCTATGTTGGGAATAAAGAACAAATTCCCAAAACCTGTGAGAAACAAAATAGAAGAAAAAATAATGCCAAAGAAAAATCAATCACACGCACAAGACAATATTTACGTGGTTCGGCAATTTTGCCGACGTCCACGGAGTTGCAGGGATTTCAATATTATCAGGAAGAAATCACAGAGAGTGTGGCGATACAATGCTCTCCCTCTCACTCTCTCGCAGGTACAACCACACAAACCCTAATCACCCGAAAGCAATCCTTTTTATATGTTGCGCCTTACGGCCCAAGCCTTCGCTCCATGGACTAAGCCTTAGGATAGAAATCTCTAATTAAATAGAGGTCAGGTCGTCATCCAAAATTAAAACACAACTAGGCTCCACAAAAGCCCAACACCCTAAAGGGTGATAAAGTTGTGGAGTCCATATATCATTGATTTTCCTCCGCTAAGTCCATCAACTTGTAGATTATCCCCACGGTCTTTTCTCAAAATCAACTTTCTCTGGGACACAAACAAGAGGGACAACACTCTTGAGTTATGTCACATGACTGATGACACAAAAAATGCTGATCAAACAAAAAAGTTTATTGAGCCCATATACCTTCACAAATTTTGCATTAGTAGAATTGCAGCACTACTCCGGAGAGAACATAGATTGAAGGCCTTGCTTTTGTTTGTAGGTACTTTGGAGTGTCAAAAAGGCAGTAGCAAACTGTGTCAATTGTGGACAGATGAGTTCTTTGTTGTTGCTGAACTCTTTCGTCATCATTGCAAGAACATAGGATTGTGGTCGCCTGGATCTTCAGTATTGCAACTTTCTCCAGCGTAAGATCCAAACAATGTTCAACACATGGGAGTCCAATACAATTTTCCCATTATTGCCATAAGCCTCTTTCCACAACTTATCTCAATCTTTGCATTATCTGTTATCCCCTGCCCAGCATTCTTCTCATGAACTTCTTTGACGATCACATCTAGACATGGAAATATCGAATCACCATTTTCGATAGAATCAAAAGAATCATTTGATTCTAAAAAACCACGTTACAGCATGACTATTTGCAAGAAAATTATTGAAGAACGTTGAATATCCATCTATCCAACCGGTGCCATATTATGGTATCAATATTTCTTCCAAGCCTTTTTATGCTATTTCAACATGCCATCTCTGTTTTTCAGCTCTTCTCAGAGGATCCATGTCCTCATCTTATGAAAGGAAGGAGGCTTGAAACCCAGCATTATTGGCAATCCCATTCGTAATAGCATGCTAATAGACATCATCAAGCACTGTTAAATGCCAATTTCGGGCTTTCCTTTGCACCTGATTCCTCTCTTCTTTCTTCGATTATGAGTTTAGAGTAGCTTGTCTGGTCTGCAAAGATACAAAGTTGTCCATTGGACCTCTATCCCAGCAAGGTTTCAATCGCTGTACCAGCTAAATGATGCTTAAACCTTGTGACAGTCCCACTAGAAGCGTGATCATAAAATTTCCATTTAAAATTTTTCTCATGTATTTCCAAACAAAATCTTTTTCCTGCACCTTAAAACTGTCAAACATGGTTTTTGATTGTTGAACAGGGAACAAGCAGCAGCTGCAGCAGCAAATTAAAAAATTTGAGACTTGAGAATTGAAAATAGTTTCAAAATGCAGGGAAACAACAGAGATAATTTGCAAGAAATGAGGGAAATGACTGAAATTTCAAAAAATTGCAAAATAAATAAATAAATTAAGAAACAACATGGATCATTGCAGGAAACAGCTGCTCAAAAACTTCAGCATTTTATTTTGGAAAATTGGGGGAAGAAGATACTAAAAGTTGGGAAACAGCAGCTCAAACTTGAAGTTCAATACTTCAATTCATTCTGCCATAAATGAAAAAATGGAAAAAGGGCTACTTGAAAGACCTGACTTTCAGTTGCAAAGGGATGGCTGAACTTTGTCGAGAGGGTGAAAGGGAGAGCGAGGGAGAGAATGAGAGGCAAATGGCCAGAGAGACGGGGCAGAGCTGTTGCGGCAGAGCTGTTGCCCTGTTTGAGAAACTTGGTGGAGAAGATTAACAATGGGCATCTGTTGAAGGGCTGGAGTGCTCATTGAAGGGAGGGAGAGGCTCTTTGATTTTTTTGTCGATAAGAGTTTTTTTTCATTATTGTTTTTTATATTATTAAAATAGGTTAATTGCTGGTCCCACCAAAAGATGGACACCTTCCATTTTGAGGACTAAAAATTGCGTTTTCTTGTTGTTGAGGCATATGCCCCGATCCGAAAAGTGTACATTTTAGGACTTGCACTTTTTAAATTACACCTTGCGCATTGTAGCCCCAACTCACCTCAAGGCGTAAATCCCTGAGGCCTGTCATTGTCTAAATTATGCAACTCTTCAGTCATGCACCGTTGAATCAACTTTTGGCAGTTGCCAGCAGCATATAATCTGTGGAACAGTTGCTAGCCAAATCGCTATTCACTAGGAAAGAAACCAATAAAGGCCTATGTGGGCTCTGTGCCATGTTTGACATAGAATGCAAAATGGAACTAGGGGCTATTGATTAATGGGGGCTTGATGAGCATTGTGAACCAATGCAAGAACCTCACATGTATGCGTGTTAATGGTAGAAGGATTGCTTAATTTTGGCGTTCTTCTGGCATCTTCTGTTTCCTTAGCAGACCATTTTTTGGTTTTTTTTTTTTTTTTTACAGCTATTTGTTATTGAATGTGCAGGTCTGGCAGGCACTTTTGGCAGTTAGAGCGCTTGTGCTACCCCCAACTGAAGATATAGAAACATGGCTTAAGTTTGCTTCACTCTGCCGCAAGAGTGGACGAATCAGTCAAGCAAGATCTACTTTAGTTAAACTCCTACAGGCAAGAGGCAGAGTTCTTTGGATATTAGGAGCAGTGCTAGTTTTCTGGTTAATTATCACTTTAGTTTTTTTATATATTGGAGTTTTCTGCAGTATGATCCTGAAATATCATCTGAAAGTGTGCGGTATCGAGGACCACCTCAAGTTATGCTGGCATACCTAAAATACCAATGGTCACTGGGGGAGGACACAAAGCGAAAGGAAGCATTCTTAAGGTTGCAGGTACATAAGAAATTTCCCTTTAAGTTTTAAAGTAGTAGTGAGCAACAACTGCTTATTGTTTGGGTGTATAGTAATTTCTTCTAGCATTTTCTTCTGTTTGTTTCTAATACTCTTAAGCACATTCACTTTTGTGATGCAATCTTACTATTATAGGATCTGAGTAGAGAGCTTTCAAGTGCACCAAATATTCAATCAATTACCCCTACTGGCTTAACTAGCAGTTCAAGCTCAAATGTTCCACTGCTTGCTCGTGTATATCTTACACTTGGAACGTGGCAGTGGGCACTTTCTCCTGGTTTGGATGATGATTCTATACAAGGTAGTCAGTGCTTATGATCTGTGGTCCTTGCCTTTCTTTGAATTTGTACCTTTCTAACATTACTCACCTGTTATGTAGAAATCCGTAACTCATTTAGGAATGCCACCCAGTGTGCCACAAAATGGGCAAATGCATGGCATGCATGGGCACTGTTTAATACTGCAGTGATGTCTCATTATACTTTGAGGGGCTTCCCTGCAATTGCAGCTCAGTTTGTTGTTGCAGCAGTAACTGGATACTTTCATTCAATAGCATTTGCAGCAAATGCGAAAGGAGTGGATGATAGTTTGCAGGTAATCATATCCCTTCATATTTAGAACAACATATTTTAGGCATCTAGTAGTTCAGCTTGCTATTAGCTTGTCAGTTGGCTCCTTGCTCCTGAATATAATTGAGGTGTCCAATATTGGCTATTATGTTAGATTTTGTAGATATTAAAACTCTATTTCTGTACTCCCAAATGGTTATGCTTTGACAAATTAAATTGAACTACATAGGTATAAGATTGAACCTATTATAGTCAGATTAAAATTAAAAATCATTGTATTTGATATCTTTTAATCAAATTGTAATTATATTGTATCAAAGTCAGAATCTGACCATGATATATAGTTCATCAACATAGAAACCCGATATTCATCACCCATGCATTTGTTGGATCCTGCCTTGGTTGACTTGTTAGGTGGTTTGACAATTCTCATTAACTCTTCTCGGTGTTTTGCTTTTTCTGCCCAGGATATACTTCGTCTTCTCACATTATGGTTTAACCATGGAGCTACCACAGAGGTTCAAATGGCACTACAGAAAGGTTTTGCACATGTTAATATCAACACATGGCTGGTTGTTTTGCCCCAAATTATTGCCAGGATACATTCAAATAACCATGCTGTAAGAGAATTGATTCAGTCTCTTCTGGTGCGCATTGGGCAAAATCATCCACAGGTTTGCTCCTCATACGTGTCCATAACTATAATCATAAATTTTGTCTTCTCTTGACGAGCAATTTAATTGACTTTTTGGTACATTTATCTGGTAGAGATTATTCTTTCAATTAGGGCATGGAGAAAGTATATTTGCTTATGTATTTTCCTAGTATTAGCAGGCGAGTGTATCTTTCATAATTGCTTCTTTCTTTTTCAACATCTTTATTTTTTTAATTTTAAAAATTTAAGAATTTATTGATTTTCTTGGCAGTAATATGAACTTGTAGCAGTGTATTGAAAATTTTCTTTGGGAACTTTTTGGACCCCATTTATTATTTCATTACTTAATGTAAATTACAGTATCTCAAAATCCCAAGTTATTGAATATCATTTTTGAGGCCGATGTATGATCTAAAGTTTTCCATCAGCCACATCATAAAATTTCCAAAATCATTATTCACTGTGGTGCAATAATGACCATAGTCAACCAAATGCTGAACGGTTCTATCTATGCCAATAAACTTTAGGCCAGTTTTGTGCCCTATGCAAGTTGGAGCCTAAGGTATCAACATACAGATGCCGGAAGATATTAACAAACTGGGCCAATACCATGAGGAATTTCTGATTAAATGTCTTCATTCTTCCTTGTCTGTTTTTGTGTCTCTTCAGCCATTCTATATGGTTTCTTACCATCCCACCTTAAATTGAATCAAGGAAAAGAAATCTTTCCACTTTTTTCTTGTCAACTTCCAAACACCTACTTTGTAATACTCTTTTCTTTGGAAATCCAACCAAATTCTTAAATTTCCATGAAATTCTCATTGAAGCTTTCGCATTCCGAATTCCACCACCCATGAAATGGAAATTGCAGTCAATTTCTGGCTTGCTAAAGTTTCCATTGGAGAGTTAGTATGTTAATTAGTGAGAGATAGTAAGGAAATTATGGTCATTAGAATGTATTTGATTTGAATTATAAATAGAGGGAGAGACCTATATTTAAGTTAGGTCATTCATTTAATCAAAATCTTACATGGTATTAGAGCGTGATCCAACCTAAACCCTGTCACACTTAGCCATCACCAGAAATCACCTTTCCTTTGCTGCCCTTCTCAGATCCATCTCCACTCTTCATTATTTCACAAAACCAACCATATAGCCTAAAACAGAACCCTCTGATGGCTAACCCTACAAAACCCCATCGCTTGAATGTACCTCACGCGCCCTCATGCGCTAGAAGACTACCGGCAGTCCCAACCCCATGCACTGGCGCATGGGAGAGATTCCGGTTGCCTTTTTATGATTTTCTTTCCTCCACCATGATCTGATTCCTTCCCTAGACCATATAATCAAGCTGTTGGGCATGTTCTTTGCTCAAAGATCCTACTTTTTTCGACCATGCTCTCATGGTAATCCATTAATTGTTTTTTGGTGTTCGTAAAGGCTCTTTTGTGAGATTTTGGACAGTGGCAGTGTTCGTAAGTTGAATTGTGAGGCTGCGGCAGTGTATATCAGTTGGTAAGTGGTTCACCTTATTCGTGGTTGTTTTGGTGCTTCACATCGTTTGTGTTTGTCCCGATCAGTTTTGATTATTCTCCTTGTCTTATTTGGTGTGGCTGCTGGTTTGTGAGTGTTGGGATGGAATCTCTGAATCCCAAAAACATGTTTCCTTCATCCTTGCCAAAGATAACAACTCAAAAGTTGGATGGAAAGAATTTTGTTCAATGGTCTAAGGTTGTTTGGGTTTATTTAGTAGGATTAGGAAAATTTGACCACTTGCACCAATCTAATCCTTCTGATGAGAAGAGAAAAGAAGTGTGGAATTAGGAAGATGCCTTGATTGTTTCCCTTTTATGGAATTCAATGGAGCCCCAGATTGCACGGATGTGCATGCATCTAGATATGTGCGAGGAGATTTAAGATTATGCCAAGCTTCTATACTTTCGTAACATTAGATGTACGTATGATTTATCCCAGGAGTGCTTTTAGTTACAACAAGGAGACATGAGTATTGAAAATTATTTTGGAGAAATGAAATGTATTCATGAGGAGCTAAACATTGTGCAACCTATAACCACCGGCATTCGTGTGATGTAGAAGCAGAGGAAGCAGATGATAGTTCTTCAGGTTCTAGCTGGCTTGAGACCCAAGTTTGAGGGAGTCTAGTCACAGATGCTTAGTAGTGCAGACTTTCCATCAGTTGCTGATATTTATTCTCGCATCCTTTGTGCTTCCTTTAGCACACATTCTCCTGCTCTTGCATCTCTCTTTGAGAGGACAACCTTTGCCACTCAGGGTGATTTTTAGTTCTCTACTAAACAACCAAAAAAATTATTGAGGTTGTTTAAGCTGCCGTGGTGGTAGAGATCGATGAGGTAGAGGCACTCCTCACAAGGGCACTCATTGTGGATGAGGTAATCATACTATTGAGCAGTGTTAGAATCTCTCTGGTAGACCTTCATGTGTTGCCAATGTAGCCACTCCACAACTTTGGGGCCAAGGGAGGGGGGGTTAACATATTGTGTCTGTCGAAGAGTATTCCAAGTCCTAGCAGTATCAAACGTCACAACAAGCTTCTTTTCCCTTTGCATCTCTTGCCCAAACAAGTAATCCTACAGCATTCTATCATTCGGTACTTCTCATCATAGTCCTTGGGTTATAAACTCAGCTACCACTGATTATTTCACAATTATATGTAACTTCTTGTCTACTCTTCAATATCCTACAAATTTACTCTGTGTTACTCTTGTTGATAGATCCACCACTGCCGTTAAGGGAATTGGGGCTGTAAATCCCACTTTTTCTATTTCTCTTCCTTCAATTTTGTATATTCCTAGTTTCCTTTCAATCTTATGTCTATTAGCAAGATTACTAAATCCATGAATTGTTCAGTAACATTCTTCCTTGATTCTAGGGTTATTCAGGATTTGAAGGCGAGGAAGATGATTGGCGGAGGGCGTGAAGCTGGTGGACTTTATCACTTTGAGCCACTATCTCCTTCTACCGCCTGCATTACTGCTACTACACCTCTCCAAATTCATTGTTGCCTTGGTCATCCTTCATTGGAAAAGTTGAAACGCCTAGTTCCTAATTTGAGTTATGTGTCTAGTCTTGATTGTGATTTGTCAATTGGGAAATCATCATCGTGTCCCTTTTGCTTTCGCAATCAATAAATGGGCTGCAAGACCTTTCATGTTAGTCCATTTTGATGTTTGGGGTCCTAGTAGAGTTGCGTCCAAGTTGGTTTTTCGGTACTTTATAACCTTTTTGGATGATTATTCAAGGATGACTTGCTATATTTAATAAAAGATCGTTTGAGTTATTTCGTATATTTTTGTGCCTTTTGTTTTGAAATAAAGACTCAATTTGGTTTGCCAATTTGAATACTTTATAGTGATAAATTGGTATTGCTAAATAGTATTTCAGGATACAATTCACTACTTCTATGACTTAGTTTGGTATTATTCACCAATCATCTTGTACCCACACTCAACAAAATGGGTTTGTAGATGGAAAAATATACGTATCCTTGAAACCACTCACACCCTACTTTATCAAACAATGTTTTAAAAGGTGTTTGTGAGGCACACCTTGGGGCATTTTGAGCATAAAACGCCCTAAGGTGTAACTGGAGAGGCATAAATCCTCAAATGCGTACGCCTCAGGAAAAAAATTGTGCCTTTTATGCCTTATATGAGAAAGCGTCTTTTGGGAGCACCTGATTTAAAAAATATATATATATATACATATATATATATATATATATATTTATATATATAAAGAAACAAGAAACAACTTGATAGGAGTGTCAGAACTCCCCTCACTCGCACCTTAATTTATCAAATATCAAATGCATGCACCTGAAGTGTTTTGGAGTGATGTTGTACCTACTGCTTGCCATCTGATCAACAAGATGCCATCTTTTGTTCTTAGTGGTAAAATTCTTTGTTCCATTCTCTTTCCTAATTCATCTTTATTTTCCCTTCCTCGTATATTCAGGTGTGTGTCTTTTGTTCATTAACTAACTCTTGGGGTGGATAAGTTGGATCTTCATGCTATAAAATGTATCTTTCTAGGCTACTTATATACTCAAAAGGGATATCGTTGTTATAGCCCTACGCTGTATCGCTTCTTTGTTTCTGCTAGTGTTTTAAAAGACTTAATCGAGGCTTGCCTCGAGACATGACATGCCTAAAACACCTTGAGTGTCAATCTAAAATACCAAATTCCAAAAAGGCTGATGCATTAAATGCTAAAGCTTATGCAAATTTACAAAAGGAATGCCTTTTGTGCCTTTTTAGTTGAGGATTATGCATTTTGGGCGTGTGATTTTCAAGTAAGAATTGGTTAAAAATTTTTAACTGCATGTTTCTATAGAAGGAATGTCGTAATATAAGTTAATTTCTAGAACTCTTGTCTTAGATCATGAAAATAGTTTAAACTTTGTAATAGTATAGCTATCTCTTGTCATTATTTATGTCATGTATTCAAGTTAGCAATTTTTGAATAGCCAACAAGTAGTTTGCAAAGTATATATAATTTTTCTTTTTTTTAAATTATATTTGTGATTTTCTTAATTTTTTCTTATTTTTAAAATATATAAATTTTATTTACATATTTTATCTTAAGAAACAAATTCTTGAAAGGCTTATGCCCTAATGCCTTAAGGCTTACGCCTTGCCTCGTAAGGGTTAAAATGCCTTGTCTTATGCCTTCGGCTTATGCCTTCGCCTTCTAAAACATTGGTTTTTGTGGATGTTACCTTTTATGAGTCTACACCTTACTACACTTAGTCCCTTATTGCTTCTGATCTTAATGAGTCTCTTCCTCTACCTAATCTTTCAGATTCTACTTCCTTGCCCAATCGACCATTTGTGTCTCCATGTAGTTCGAGTCCTCCTCATTGTGTCGATCATCTTAATTTGTAGGTGTATTCACGCCGACGACTCCAAGGAAGAGAGTCCCCTTTAGTTTCTACTACCACGCCTTTGGTTTCTCGTTTGATGATCATATTTCCCATGATGTTGATCTTCCCATTGTTTTTTGGAAAGGTAAACACATATGTACCGAACATCCCATTTCCAACTATGTTTGCTATGACTTCTTATCACCCTCCTATTATTGTTTCGTTACTGCTCTATCAATTGCTGCCCTTCCTAAATTTGTTTAGCCAGTCTTAGCTCACTATGGGTGGAGTAGTATACACTGTGAAAGTCAACCCTAGTGGTTCTGTGGTTCATCTGAAGGCACGTCTTGTTGCTAAGGTGTATGGTTTGGATTATTTTGACACTTTTTCTCCTGTTGCCAAACTTACATCAGTACGTCTATTCATTTCCTTGGCTACCACTTTTCACTGGCCTCTACATCAAGTAGATGTGAAGAATGCCTTCTTGCATGGTGATCTTGAGGAAGAGGTCTATATGGAGCAACCACTTGGATTTGTTTCTCAGGGGGAGTCAAGTTTAGTGTGTTGGCTCAAGAAGGCACTGTATGGTTTAAAACATTCTCCCTGTGCATGGCTTGGTTGACTTAGTGCTGTAGTACTTGAGTTTGGTCTTCAATGGTGTGCAGTGGATCACTATGTTTTATCGTCATACTCACACTTCATCGGGTAGGATCCTACTTGTTGGTATGTGGCTAGTATTGTTATTATAGGTGATGATGATAAAGGTATTTAGGGTCTCAAACTTTTTCTGCATACTAAGTTTCAAACCAAAGATTTCAGATCATTGAAGTACTTGTTGGGTATAGAAGTATCTGGATCTCGTATGGGAATTTTTTTTGTCACAGAGGAAGTATGTTCTTGATTTGTTGGAGGAAACTAGATTATTGGGATCCAATTTTGTACACTCATGGATCCTAACAACAAGTTAGTGTCAGATATGGGTGATCTGTTGCCTAATCCTGGACAACACTAGAGACTTGTTGGAAAGTTGAATTATCTCACAATCACTCAATTCGACATATTCCAACAAATGTTGTGAGTCAAATTTTGGATTATCTGAGGACAAGTCACTGGGACGCAATAATTCGCATCTTGAATATCTCAGAGGTGCACCTCGGAGAGGTTTTTTATATCGAGAACAAGGTCATATTTAAATTCAGGGATATATAGATGCAGATTGGGCTAGATTGCCTTTCAACCAAAGATCCACAGTTGGGTACTGTATTTTGGTTGGTGGTAATTTGGTTTCTTGGAAGTGTAAGAAACAAATTGTAGTGGTTAGGTCAAGTGCTGAATTAGAGTATATAGCTATGACTCACACTACTTGTGAAATTGTTTGGTTGAAGATCATGTTGGAAGAATTGGGTTTTCCACATTCTCAACCTATGGAGCTGATGTCTGATAATCAAATTGCTCTTCATATTGCCTCCAACTTGGTCTTTCATGAGCGAACGAAACATATTGAAGTTGATTGACATTTTTTTCGGGAGAAATTTGTGCAAAAGCACACTACTAAAACTTATACCACCACTTATGTGAAGTCCGATATGCAGCTTGTTGATTTGTTTACCAAAGCTTTGGGGGTGCTCGTGTTAAATTTATTTATAACAAGCTAGGAGCATATGATATGCTCCAGCTTGAGAGGGAGTGTTAAAGGTTATTTTAGTCTTTTAGTATTATTATTAAGTGCGCTAGTACGTTAACTAGTGAGAGTTATTAAGGGTATTATGGTCATTTGAATGTATTTGATTTGCATTATAAATATAGGGAGAGACCTATCTTCAAGTTAGGTCATTCATTTAATTAAAATCTCAACAAGTAGTATCTATTTTTTTATTTTTTTTTTTCAAAAAAAAAAAAAAACTTATGCCTTACCACTAAATTTTATACCACTAATTTCTATCATTTGTTAAAACTGCAATTGAAATTGAAATTTCCATCAAAATTTTCGTACTTATGAAGCATAAAAACTTTAATTGAAATAAAAAATTTGTTGTCATATTTTGCACCAACAGCCTTTCTCCACAGTTGCCCGCTTTTAGTCGTCAAGATCTTTTAAGTCAACAATCTCAAAAGAAAAAAACAAAGAAAAAGGAAGACAAGGCAGCCTGGTGCACAAAGCTCCTGCATATGTGGGGTCTGAGGAAGGGGTGGACCACAATGGGTCTATAGTACGCAGCCTTACCTTGCATTTTTGCAAGAGGCTGTTTCCACGCTTCGAACCCGTGACATCCAAGTCACACAGCGACAATTTCAATTAGTTGCTTGATGAATCCATATTTAAGTACACTCTGTTTGAATTCTCTCACTTGCTACGCTGAAGGAAACTGTTTCAAATGTCTTCAAGTCTTTTGGATGGGAAAAACAACCATTCATAAAACCAAAAATCGGTTGGTGAAAATTAGGAAATGCTTACTGTAACATGATTGATGAACAGCCGAAAGGAAAATTTTTATGAGAGAGGTAGCCTCCAAAGTACACTTAAAGTGTATACAAACTTGAAAGCAATGATCCAAATTTACAAAAGATAATGATTTAGGCCACAATCTCCTGTCAAATAAAATGTAGTCTATACAACTATTTTCTTTTATTTTTACTAAATTGTCATCTATTCCTTTAAATGCTCATGTTCATTCATCTCCATATCCAAAGTATTGACATCCCGTCCCTCTCTATTCTTATTTTTGGAATGAGAACCTATCCATGGCCAAAGCTGCTTCTTTGCTGTCTGAAATAACCTGAAGAATTCCATGTGACACAGACCATGGCAGGGACAAACTTCACAACATTCTCTCCCAATGACATGCTATAGTTTTTTGCTGACCAATGCCCATTCCTTTTGTCTAAGAAGCATTTATTGGCTATACAAATCCCTTCCCCCCCCCCCCCCCACCTTTTTTTCTGCACATTGTCAATAATATTCCTTGCGACATGGCCTGCCAAGTGAAGGCACACTGGAAGGACCATTTACCTTCCAAATTGCTGCTTAGGGTAAATGCTTGCTACTAGCTTCTTCATCCCTTCACAAAATTACATAAAGATATTGCACCCAAACTTCCATTATTAGTTAACACCTGCTTTTATTCTGCTCCCTTCTGTCACATGCATTTTCCATCCATGAGGGGGATGGTCAAGCCTTAGGATACCCCTCACTTCCCAAATCAAAGGCCCCCTGGATTTCGATTGCTAGATCCCCATTAATATTCATACAATTTCAAAAGAATCCATTCCTCTTCGTGGGCAACAAAAAAGGGTCTATGGAATCTCTCATTATGCCTTAGAATCTCTATGCGTGATATCATGCCAGAAATGCATTGAGGTTCCTTGGAATCTAGCCACTCTGCTCCTCCCCATATTTAGATTCAATGATCACATTCAAAATTTTCCCTTTGAAGTAACAATCTCCATGGCATTTTACCGAGAAATAAATTATTAATCAATGAAGGATTTTTAGCCACCAACGAACCTTTTCATATAGGTAGTGATGATCCCCCACTTCAGGAAGTGACACCAAAACAACTGGCCATCGCTGCCTCTGAAGGATCTCTTCTGGATGCTTTCCAACCTCTTCACCAACATGATGGGATTTGAGAAGATGGGCATCAAAACATATAGGTAATTTAGCTGCTGCCTTGAAGGGTTGACCTTACTCCCTTTAGATAGGCACTGCTTAACCACCTACTGGCCCTCAATCTTCTATATAATGGGGTTCCATGCTCCTTATGCTTGTGTCACCCAGAGGAAGTCTCAAGTAAGAGTTAGGAAGAGACCCCCATGTTGCATCCCAAACTCTTAGCCAAGAGGTGTCTCTTCACTTCCTCCTAGCTCTCCTAGTTGTCCAGTCTCTCTCTTCCCTAGGTTCAACCTTACGCAAGACATCGCTTCAAAAGCAAGAAGACAAATAAAGTCGAGAATTTACTCCACAATAACATCACAAATCTTCATAGTTCCATCTGTAAAGAGTTGTCTTGAATTCAAATGTGCATTAAACCCATATCTTAAGCATTATCGGAAATCCTAATAAAGAAATGCTCTTGCCAAATCCTTGTACTGTTTGTGAAAAACCTAATAGTGCACTCAAGAAAACATTGTTAAGCATATGGTGATACACATTTCTTCACCCACATACTTCACGTAGTCCCAAACTCATCGTTTCTAAAATTTATATGAGAAAGTTCCAATCCACGTAATCATAAGTCTTCTTTATGACTAACTTGCATGTAATACTCAACATCTTTGGATCTTGAGTGAACTGCCTCATTACCAATAAGAACTGCATTGAAAATTTGTCTTCTACTTACAAAATTAAGTTGTTTCTGATCATACCTGCTACCAAGGTTTTAAATTTTGATCTTGAATAAACTTTTTAGGATTCAGAACTACGAAAATTTCAATGCCAAAATTCAATTTAAGTTTCAATTTTGAAAATAAAAAAATGATGTAAATTTGTAGTAAATCATGGAATTGTTTTATCAAACTTTAGAAATTATTAGTAGACAGGACGCAAGATTTGGAACTGGATATTGTTAAGTAAAATACATTTTTGGCACAATTGTGGGTGTAAATTGCAATAACCTTATTAAACCTATTCAATTGATATGGATGAAATCCACTGATTATTTAGATATGGTGATTGTGCAAATACAACTAATATATGCATAAGCTATAAAGGGTCGAATAAATGTTGTAGTCAATATCTTGAGTTCAATTGTGCGTAAAACTTCAAAAATCCTAAAGCTATCCATATCCTTGTAGTAATCATTAATTTGAAATTAGAAAAAATAAAAAATAAATTTACAAAAATAAAATTTTCTATTTGGAGTGTTATGCATTTCAATTTCAAGATGTGTTTCATACGCAAAATTTGGACAAAATTCATGGCAATTTTGAGATTTTGATAAATTTCAAATGATTTTTGGAAATTTTGTAATGTGGAAGTAGACCAATTTCAATATTTAGGATGGTGGAAAGCAGAAATTTGGACAATTTCATAGAAACTAAGACAATGCCTACTACCCTTTATATCATGCTCTTTAAGGCTTCTTAGCAGCATCTCAGCAACCCTTTTATGAACACTACCCATAACTGCAACTTAAGCCAAGAACCTCTTCATGTCTCTCTTCCTCTGATCTATTGCCTAAATAGGAAAAGTACCATTATACTTGATCATGATTGCCCCACTTTATTCGTTCATACAATAATCTTGAGCATTTCCTTCCAAATGTTTTTCATACATTTGTAGAATTTGGTATCACTTTTTTTCTTATATGTAGGTATGTCTCTCATTTGTGAGTCATTTTTAGGATTTGGAATCACTGTTTGGTTGTGTGCTAACAATGTACATCAAGCCTTAGCACTCCCTGCCCTTGTAGCCCTATTGGGCATGGAGAGAAAATCTAATGTTTACTAGCACTTTAGGAAATAAGATAATTTTTAACAATCACAAAATAAGCATGGAAACAAGAATAGAAGCCAATTTCTCCTGGTAACCATGGCTCAGAAACCTTGTCAGATAACAATTTACCTAGAAACTTAAGGTTTTAGATTGTGTACATCAAGCCTTAACAGCCTTGTTTTCGATGTAGATTATTTTTTTATAGTTGATTTTCTCAGCAAATGTTGCCTTCTGTGTGGTAATGCAATTTAATCCATTGACAGGCTCTTATGTACCCTCTTCTTGTTGCTTGTAAATCCATAAGCACTTTACGCAGAGCTGCAGCTCAAGAAGTGGTTGACAAGGTTCGACAGCATAGTGGGGTACTTGTTGATCAGGTGAACGGTATTTACCTATTTCACTTTCTTTAATTTTTAAATAATGCTGTTGATTTTATTGATAGTCTTTGTTCATGCAGGCACAACTTGTATCGAAGGAGTTAATCAGGGTTGCAATACTATGGCATGAGATGTGGCATGAGGCATTGGAAGAGGCTAGTCGTTTGTATTTTGGTGAGCACAATATTGAGGGTATGCTAAAGGTGTTGGAGCCATTGCATGTAATGATTGAGGAAGGAGCAATGACAAATGATACGACAATTAAAGAGAAGGCATTCATTCAGGTAGGCTTCTATTTGTCATAATAGTAACTGTATTTTTATCTCCCATCAAGAGCAAAAAGTAATTTTGCTGGGTTTACAGTTTATTTTGCAACATTTGTAAATTCCAAATGTGTAGCTGTGTCTACCCTAATTATTTTACTGCCTACAATTTGCACCTTAATTTGCAGAGTTGAATAAATGTTCAACATTTCACTTTCAAGCCCTTGAGCATTTTAAGGATGCTCCGTATTTCAGTTCGTACATTTTATTGGTAATTCTGCTTTGTGTGATGATTTCAGGCATATCGCAATGAATTACTTGACGCCTATGAATGCTGTATGAAATATAAGATTACTGGAAAAGATACTGAACTTAATCAGGTATCCAGTAACATTTTTACTTCAAACTGTGGTTCTTTTTTCGTCTGTAGGATTACCATTCTAATTTTTCATTTATGAAGAAAATGAGCATAATTTTCGTGTTGTTTCTTTTACTGGTATTAATTATCCTCATCATCTGTCAAATTTTTTCTTGTATAATTGGGTTTTGTATGCAGTAACATTTTTACTTCAAACTGTGGTTCTTTTGTCGTCTGTAGGATTACAATTCTAATTTTTCATTTATGAAGAAAATGAGCATAATTTTCGTTTTGTTTATTTTACTGGTATTAATTATCCTCATCTGTCAAAATTTTTCTTGTATAATTGGGTTTTGTATGCCATCGACTGTCTTGCAGTTTCTCTCTTTCCTAAATGTGGAAAACACAGTTAAATGGTGCATTATGTCTTTTGCAGTCATCTTCCTGGAAAAGCAGATAATAGTTTTCCCCTGCAATTAAGCATGATCCTTTCTGTCTATACGCCTATTTAATGTGATGGTGTCACCATTGACTTTGAAAAGCTTCATTGCACTTGAAAATGGCGTACCAGCAGAATATTTTTAAACAGACATAAATTTATTACATTTTCATTATAATTGATCTTCTACTAACATTTCACTTTAGGGCCTATGAAAATCTCAATTGAATAATTGGTACTCTCTTTGATGAATTGATTCTCTTTCAGTGCTGAATCAGCACAGTTGATGCAAATACTGTTTGGAATAAAATGACTAATTCTATCACTATGATAGAAAAAAAGTTTTTAGGTGAGTCCAAAGGAAGATACTTTGGTGGTAAAGAAAGTTGGTGGTGGGATCAAGAAGTCCATAAAGCTGTTAAGACAAAGAGAAATTGGTATAAAATATGGAAAAAATTATAGAAATATAGAAAGTCTTAAAAAATATAAAGAAGCAAAGAAAAACGCAAAAATGACTATTAGTGAAGCTAAACATAGAGCTTATGAGAAGGAGAAAAAGACATTTATAAACTTGCTTGAGTTATTGAAAGAATAAGTAAAGATTTAGGTGATGTAAAATATATAAAGGACAAGAATGATAATGTCTTAATTAGAGAAAAAGAGATAAAAAAGAGGTGGTAGAGATACATTGATAAGTTGTTTAATGAAAATAAAAATGAAAGAGTGAACTTGGAAGTGGCAAATGAGAAGAAGACTAAAAATAGGAGATTTATTCGTAAAATTAGAATCCTTGCTCCTTGAAGCTAAGATTACATTAAGAAAGATGAAAAGTGGGAAATCTATAGGACCAGATAAAATACCAATTGAAGTTTGGAAATGTTTAGAGGATAAAAGGAATTATTTGGGTAACAAATTTATTGAGCACTAGTATAAAAACCAAGAAAATTCCAATTCCGTCACCCTCGAAATTGAAATGGCTGTTGATTTCCGTCTTGCATAATTTCCGTCAAAATCTCAACGAAACGTCCGAAATTTATCGAAACCTTGAAATTTTAGCGAAATTTGTCGAAATTTATCGAAACCTCGAGAGTGAAGTGAAATTTCTCTTTTAATTTATTTTATTGTAACAAAAGGTTATCACAAGTGCTTTTGAAATTATATGAAAAAAATAAACTTAAGAGTTATATTTTATTTAACCATTCATGTCTAAATTATCAATATTTGTATAATAAATAATATTTAAATGATTTATGAATTTCATTTGCATTAACTAAATATGTTTAATGTACATAATCTTACAAACATGTTTGATACACGTACTATTTTACAACTTTTCCACCTCATACAAAACATAGATGTATTTAATTTGTAATATATTAGTCTTAAAACTTATATTTTTATATGTTTGTTAACCATTTCTAAAGTCTCACAAAGAATTCCCTGCTTTACTACTAGTTTTCGTTATTTTTTCAAATCGACATCAAAATCGAAATTTCCGTCGAAATTTCTGTACTTTTGGAGCTTCGAAATTTGAGTCCAAATCGAAATTTAAGACCTTGGATATACGAAGGTCATTAAGGATATGTATGATAAAGTAGTGACTAGCGTTAGGACTGTAGGAGGAGAATCTAGAGATTTTTCAATCAAATAGGTGTACATCAAGGTTTTATTTTGTGTCCTTATTTTTTTACTTTATTAATTGATGAACAAACTAAAAATATCCAAAATGAGATTTCTTGGTGTATGTTGTTTGAAGATGATATCGTGTTGAGTGATGATAGTAGGAGTGGAGTGGAATCTAAGTTGGAACTTCAGAGAGCCACATTAGAGAATAAAGGGTTTAGGATAAATAGGAATAAGACAAAATATATGAAATATAATTTTAGTAATGTAAGGAGTAGAAATAGAGAGAAGATTAAGCTTGATAGTCAAGAGATTTGTAGTGTTGATAGATTTAGATATCTTGGATCTATTATGCAAGCTGAAAGGGAAATTGAAGAAGATGTAGTACATGGAATTAAAACAGGTTGGGTAAAATGGAGTACGTTAGGTGTGTTGTGTGATCGTAGAATACCCTTAAAATTAAAAAGGGAAGTTTTATACGACGACTATAAGGCCAGCTATGCTATATGGTTCAGAATGTTGGGCAATTAAGAAACATGTACAAAAGATAAAAGTTGCTGAGATTCGAATGTTATGGTGAATGAGTGGTTTAACATTAAAAATGAAGTAAGAAATGAGCATATACGGAATAATTTAGGCCTAGAACTGATTGAAAACAAGATAAGGGAGGGCGGCTTAGATGGTTTGAGCAATTGAAAAGCAGATTATTAGAGCACCTATGAGGAGGAGTGAGTTAGTTATTGTTCTTAGCGTGAAAAGGGGTAAGGGGTAGACCTAAAATAACTTGGAATGAGGTAGTGAGGAAGGATTTACCAGCCCTTAATCTTATAGAGGAAAATTTTTGATCGAGTGAATTGGCATAAAAGAATTCATGTAGCCAATCCCACCTAATGGGACTTAAGGCTTGTTATTGTTGTTGTTGAATCAGCACATGATTCCTTTATTATAAGGGGGCTTTTCCTGTTTTTGTTTTTGTTTTTAATTTTTAATTTTTAATTTTTCTTTTTTTTATAATATTGGCAGTTATAAGAATAAAGTGCAACTCTAACAAACTGGGGTCTAAGAAAGAAGTGTGCAAATGTTGTTGTTTCATACCTAGAGTGTTATCTAGCATAAAAGATGCTTAGAATTAAGTATGTTACCTCATGCATCCTAAATGCTGGTGTCCATCCATCTATAGGGGATGTGCCTTTATCTTAATTTGTAGGGTGAAAACAATAAATGAGAATTCCCTCTATTGCTCATGCTGCTAAACTGCTACTACTGCTTCGTAAAAGGGAGACAAGTATGGTACTTCTCGTAGTTTATGTTGATGACATCATCATTACCCAGTGGCCAAAGTGGGATTGCAGATGTCAAGTAGTGGTTTCAAGAAAATTTTCAAATCAAGGATTTGGGGGCTCTATGATAGTGTCTTTGTACTGAGATTGTACGGTGAAAGAACAGGTTGAATCTATCTTGGCAAAAATATATTGCTAAATGAGACTGGTAATTCAGGAGCCATTGATAATCCTGCAGATCCCAACAGAAAGTTGTCTGGGGATGTCCTTCCATGACCAAGGTCAATATAGGCAGTTGATGTAAGAAATTAAGACGTAGTAAAAATAATAACTAAATTATATTAGTGAGACAATTACTAATAGAGAGGCTAAGGCATGGTAGGACCATTGTCCTTAAAACCAACTTCGCGCCTATGGAGAAAATCTCTCGGTGCAAATAGTCACAGCGTGCACGGTTTCCAGAATTACTCAGCTATGCTCGGGCTTGTGTACACTCAGAAACTCCACAGCTTTAGGTGCTATAGTATACAGTTACCCAATGTAGAAAATAAGATGGTAGAAAAAAAATAATAATAAGAAGATATCTACTGGAGACTACTACTTATGGAGAGAAAAAAACATGTAAGAAAGAGGAGATAGGTTTCTTTGGTTGTGTTTAGGAAAGGGCTCGAGGTAGCCTTTCTATAGGCTGCATAGAGGAGTAACTGAGCTGGTTATTGTAGCAGATTAATGGTACTGGACCATTCAAATACCGCCATTAATATCCAGCTGTTGGAAGAAATTAAACAAAAAAATACAACTGAAAACTAACACGAAGAAAAAACTGCTGCCATTAATCCACAAAATAAAGAACCAAAAAAACTGCTAGAATTTGAAACATCTCTAACAGTTGAGTGGTAAGTTTATCTACTTGACTGTCACTAGACCTGCCTTTTCTGTAGGGGTGGTGAGTAGTTTACTGAAAATCTCTAGCCACACTGAGATTTTGTTTGTAGAATTTTACAGTATCTCAAAGGCTCTCCTCATAGAGGCTTGATGTATAAATGTAGCAGTATCATGGTACTACAATGTAGATAGGTATTTTATATTTTTGGGAGGTAATCTTGCTGTCACAGATGGATTCTTCATTATGAAACCCATAGGTGTGTCTTGTGAAATCAAGCTGCCATTTGTATTGTTAGCAACCTAATGTTTCAGGAGAGGATAAAGCACATTTAAGTTGATTGTCATTTTGTGAGGGACGATGTGTTGCAGAAGGCTGTGAGGACTTTATTTGCAAAATCTATGGTTCAGTTAGGCAATGTTTTCACAAAAGCTCTATTTAAACCTCCCTTGTTTGTAACAAGCTGGGGTTAGGTGAAGAAGAAAAAGGGGGGCCCCCAGTGGGGTGAGGGGAGTTTTTGTCTTTGGTGCCTTTTAGTTATTAATAACACATGCATTGCATGTGAATTATACACACACACACACACACACACACATATATATGTGTGTGTGTGTGTGTGTGTGTGTGCTTACATGTGCACGTGCGCGTGTGTAGAGAGAGAGGGAGAGAGAGAATGAATTGAAAATTAGTATTTTCTTTAACTATCACACTGAATATATATATTTTTTGAAAATTAAGAAATTACCATTATTTGACTTATATTATCTTAAAAATCAATTAGATTTTTAAAAAGTATAGGGATATTACATACACGATGTATCTGAGCATCTTTGTCCTTATTGTTGACAACAATACAATGCATATTAGATACATGTGCCTCAACTCTTTTCCTAAAAAATATTACTTACAAAATTGAAAAGTCAGCAAATTACTATTATTCAACTTATACTTTTATAAGAGTAATTAATTTTTTTTAAAAAAAATAAAGACATGTTACTGATACAACATGTTTATATGAGCATCTTTATGTTTATGCACACAAATAGGGTGTGTACCAAATGAACTTTCCTCATTAATTAGTAACCAAGTAGAAACATAGTAAGACTTATAGTATTTAGTCATAAATTAGTGCTTTATTCTTAATAGAATTTTTGACTTAGAAAATAAGATGGACAAATAGTTTAGTTTGTAATTGTTCTAAAAGATTAGCATTAACTATTCTCCATAGGATGAATGCTTAAAGCTGTTTATGAAGAAATCAAACACTTAGCTATTAAGTTGATACCTTCAACTATTTTCTTGTTTCTATATGCTACAAATGCAAATCCTCTTGGCTATGAAATGTTGGAAAGAGAGAGTGGGACATAAAAAGATGATTGAACAATAAATGGAAACACAATTTTTGAGTGGAGAAACAAGTGGAAAGAGGCATTACACAACGAAGTTTTGAATTATAAAAATATGTAAATTGTAAGAAATGTTTTCAATATTTGATTACTTTAAGAAAGAAAGCATCACCTAATGGTTAGTAATACCATTACATCATTTGCTCACAACTCGCATGTATTGCCTTATGTTCTTGATTTCCTAGTGGAACCTTGTATTGTGTCTTCTCCAAATCAACACTGATTCAAAAAATTAAGAAATTGATTAAAAAAGAAAAGCTAATTTGAGAATCATACAGACAAACCAGTTGAGGCTCCAACTGTCCAGAAATGGCACAAAATGCTAAAAAGTCAAAGTGTCTCCCACCATTTAAAAATGGTTTAAGAAACTTGAAGAGACATTGTTTAGAAATGGAGAAGCTAGAAAGTCACAATACAAGTGGTACCAAAAGATGATACTCCAAAGAACTAATAATTACAGTGCTAGGAGCAGTTGCCCCATTTACTATTTTTATGATTCAGTTACTTGACTAGTTTTTGAAAAACATAATATGAGAGAACCACTCAAGACAGTTTTGAATTCTAAAGACTACCTACAACATCAAACCAAATTCAAAACACTCCCTAAATCAACAAACCAAGCCTTGAGTCTCACTAGGTGGGGTTGGCTACATGAATCTTTTTCCGCCAATTTACATGATCATGAGCAATTTCTTTCAACAAATCCAGGGAATTCTAAACACTACCTTTATAATATATATATATGATTAAGGTTTAGAATGAGTAATCATTTTTTTTTTTGAAAATAATGCAATTGTGACCCAATCTTAAGAATAATGCAATAAGAGACTTAATGAGGCATCTATTCCTAGCACTCAAACAATAATTTGTTTAAATTGGAAAATTTTGTTCAGTGTTTTCAGTTGCCACTTAGTGAGTAATTTATAGACATCCAACATTTTTATTAAGTGTGCTTCATTTGCTTTTCAAAATGTATATAAGAATGTAAATTGTTTGTATTTATTTGTATTGATAGTTTAGGCTTAACGGCATGGCCATAGGATCCTTGTACAGTGTTCTAGGCTGTTCAACTGCCACAATTGTGTGTTAGTAATAACTTGGAGAATACTAATTTCAGTTAATCTTGGGCAGGCTTGGGATCTCTATTATCATGTATTCAGACGAATAGATAAGCAACTTCAAAGTCTTACCACTCTGGATTTGCAGGCAAGTAGCACCTTTGTCTTCACATCAAGTTATGCTTTTTTGTTAATATGATACTAAACTGTTTTCTTCCATATGCAAAAATAGTCAGTTTCTCCAGCATTGGTAGAATGTCACGATTTGCAGCTTGCTGTTCCTGGGACATATCGTGCAGGTAAAGCCCATGACTTGATAGTTGTACAACATTCGAAGTCTAAGATGAAGCTTTCTTACAAAAATTGGTACCCTTATTTTCTACTTTCAGAAGCACCTGTGGTGACGATTGCATCATTCGCTCCCCAGCTTGATGTCATTACTTCCAAGCAGAGGCCCCGGAAATTGACAATTCATGGCAGCGATGGAGAAGATTATGCCTTCTTGCTAAAGGGACATGAAGACTTGCGTCAGGATGAACGTGTTATGCAGGTTCTCTCTGTTCCATTTATTGTGCATCCCAATGTTTTAAAAAGTGTAGGCATAAGGTGAGGAAATATGAGGCATAAGCCTTAAAGCATTGGGGCATAAGCATTTTGAGAATTTTATTTTTAAATAAAAATATGCAAATAAATTCTGTATATTTAAAAAATAAAAAATAAAAAAAAATCACGAATATAAAAAAAAATAAATATAACATGCAAAATACTTGTTGGTCATTCAAAAATTGTTAACTTGAATTCATTACGTAAGTCATGACAAGAGATAGCAATGACATTACACTGCTCAAATTACTTTTCAAGATCTAAGAGACAATCATACAACTCTCAATTATTTTGGAAAAGTTGAGGTTCAAGAGTTTTAGAAATCAATTCACATCATGACATTTCCATTCCTTTTATATAAACATGGAGTTAAAGTTTTCTAGCGAAATCTAACTTGAGAATCAGACACCCAAAATGCATAAGCTTCAACTAAAAAGGCGCAAAAGGTGTGCCTTTAGTACATGTGTAAGCCTCAAATCCTCAATGTGTAATGTGGTTAGCCTTTTTGGGATTTAGTATTTTAGATTGAGGTTCGAGGCGTTTTAGGCATGCCTTGCCTTGAGGCAAGCGTTGATTGAGTCATTTAAAACATTGGTGCATCCTGGGAGAAGATGCTATGTTCAGATTCCTGTGATCAAAATAATAACATATAATTTCTATTTTGTTTTCTTTTCCTTGTTATGCACATATTAAACTATTTTTCTGCTTTTTGTCAGCTTTTCGGTTTGGTGAACACTTTACTGGGGAATTCTAGGAAAACAGCAGAAAAAGATCTCTCTATCCAACGATATGATGTCATTCCATTATCTCCAAACAGTGGGTTAATTGGATGGGTTCCTAATTGTGATACTCTCCACCATCTCATTCGGGAGTACAGGGAAGCAAGAAAGGTCCATTTTAGGATTCACTGGATAGTTTTCTATTCAATGTAGTCAGTGCTCATGTCACTGATGTATACGTTCCTTGTTTTCAGATTACTTTGAATCAAGAGCACAAACATATGCTTAGTTTTGCTCCAGATTATGACCATTTGCCCCTCATAGCTAAGGTGGAAGTGTTTGAATATGCTTTGCAAAATACCGAGGGAAATGACCTGGCTCGGGTACGTATCCTCCAGAGTTCTCATCAGATCTACTTTATGTTCCTTGTTTGTTCTTTCTGTGTAATATCAAGCTGCTTTGACTTGTTTTCCGACAGGTTCTTTGGTTAAAAAGTCGAACTTCTGAGGTCTGGCTAGACAGGAGAACAAATTATACTAGAAGCTTGGCTGTCATGAGCATGGTATGTGCTTGTCTTTTTGTCTTAACCAGAAGCACTTACAGAAAGGAGTCCTTGGGTTTAAATGTTAAAACCCCGCACTGCACATCAAGTCATTATGATGCAGTATTTTTTGACCGACTCCCTTGTGCTGTCTGGCAGCATCAGAAGTGACTAGTATGCTAGAAATAATTCAGATTTACTAGGTCATTAGATTATCATGATCTTACAACAACAAATAACTTTGATGTAGACGCTCGGGATATTCTTAATTTGAATCTGGGGCATGAAATTCAATAAATAAAAATCGTAAGATACTTAGTATATTTTTTACTAGGTGGGCCTTATTTGCCCATTGCTTGTAGTTCTGCCAATCACCAATGAAGTTCAGCTTGCTAAATTAATCGATAAATAATTTGCAGATGTATGTATGTGAGAGCCACTAATATAAGATTGGCTCTCTTAAGAGCAAACAAATTTGTTTGAAGGCATATCCTACTTGTGTCATACATTTACTTGTCACTATTGATCCCAAGGCTCATTATCTAACCCTTGCATTGAGTTGCTGAACAAGTCCAAGTTCTTTATTTTATTTTATTTTTTAAATTTTTTATTATTTTTAAACTTAAGTTGCACGTGTTCCAGGTTGGATACCTTCTCGGCTTAGGTGATCGACACCCAAGCAATCTTATGCTGCACCGCTATAGGTAACTAACGATTGGGAAGAAAGTGATCAAGTAAAAAGGCTAGGACACTTACATTTTTTAATTATAAAGTGTTGCTTTTTTTAAATTTTACTTTGCAGTGGGAAAATCTTGCACATTGATTTTGGGGACTGCTTTGAAGCTTCAATGAATCGGGAGAAATTCCCTGAAAAGGTATGGTATTCCAAAGGAAAATTTTACCACCTAACAAAAGATCTGTTTTATGCTATGACGTGGATTCCAGGTCTGCTGTTGTATGCTTAACACTATGATGCAGGTTCCCTTCCGCTTGACTAGAATGCTTGTGAAAGCCATGGAGGTTAGTGGCATTGAGGGCAACTTTCGTTCAACTTGCGAAAATGTGATGCAAGTTCTCCGAACACACAAGGATAGTGTAATGGCCATGATGGAGGTATATAAATAAAAGTTTGTGTCCTGTTTGTTTGGGTGAGCATCTTGTAATCAAGACCAGTTCAAAAACAAATTACATGATGAGATTGTGGTTGAGGCTGACCCTTCAACCCAGGGCTACATGGTTATACCCAAACCCAAAGTTTTCAGGTTCAAGTTGCAGAAACAGCCTCCCCAAATGGAGACGTATGCCTGTGCATACATCATGCCTTTCCCCTCCCCTGGAATGGCATGGAAGCATTGTGCATCGGTGCTGGATTTTATTTTTCCTTTTTCTTTTGGGAAATCATTCTTTGATAAATTTGAAATGACAATTATGGAAAAGAAATACAACAATGTAATTCTGAGAAAAAAAGCTGGAGTGACAAGTAGGGTTTCGTCTTGCTGTTCATGCCTTTATAAAGGGCCATTGTTGACGAAATTATGCAGTATTTTCAGGTTGTTTATGCTTGCTTTTGAAATAATGTAGAAGTAATTCTGCATTCCACCTGTTTTCAGGCCTTTGTTCACGATCCTTTAATAAATTGGCGTCTTTTCAACTTCAATGAGGTTCCTCAAATGACAAATTTGGTAAGCAACCATGTTCCTCCTGTTGTTAATTGTGAAGAAACTGCTCTAAATAAAGAGCTTCCTCAACCTCAACGGGGTGCTCGCGAGAGAGAACTTCTTCAGGTAACAACACTCTGATTATTAGAAGCTTTTTCTTAATGCATCAAATTGAACTTGTATATTCAACTGGGTTTGTGTAGGCTGTGAATCAACTGGGTGATGCTAATGAGGTTTTGAATGAGCGTGCCGTTGTTGTTATGGCTCGGATGAGTAATAAACTTACTGGGCGTGATTTTTCTACCTCTTCTTCCGTACCCACTAGTTCAATCCCGAATGCACTGGACCATAATACCTTGATTTCTGGAGATGCTCGTGAGGTGGATCATGGTTTATCTGTTAAACTTCAAGTTCAGAAGTTGATTATTCAAGCTATGTCACACGAAAATTTGTGCCAAAATTATGTTGGGTATGATTTTTGTGTTTTTCTTGTTCTTTTTGCAGTTCTATTTGCAATTCCGTTTCGACTTTATTTGAGATGCACTTGAATCTTTTGCTAGAGTTTGTTGACCTATTCAATGATGCAATAATCCTGATACAAATTCATGATCATTGTTGAAGAGTTTGATATGCTTACATCTTAAATTGAAAAAATATTAAAATGGCACAGGATATCAAAATGATGTGCCAGGACTTTCTTGTATGGAGGTTAATATTTTGCCAATAAATTCCAGAAAAGCAATAATATAGGAGAGAAAAGGGAAATTGGTTTCATAAGTCCATGACTCTTAATTCTTGTGGGTTAAAAAATTATGCCAAGTTAACCGTTGTCTGATTTATGTGTTGCTGACAGACAGCCTCTCCTATCAAATACTTTGTCCTTCCGACTTCATTTTTTGCATCCGTTTAGGTATTGAAATGTATAATTATCTTGGGAACCAACCCTGGGTCTGGGTTGGTGGGGCTCTGGGGACCGACACTGCAATTCCCTCAAACCTTGGACCTCCCTCATAGTTGTTAGATTTTAATGCATTTCTGTATAAGCAAGCAGTTTTTCTCAATTTCTTCTTGTCTGATTTGATCTTTGATTATAAATAAAATAAACAAATACAAAAGTTATGATTATTGCAATAGTACTGATTAATATAGAAAACAAAATGCGTGTCTAAGAATATATAAAATGTATTCCAGACGGGTAGGCATGTTGTACTATTTTTAATATGAAAATAACAGGAGTTTGCAGATCAGAACAGTTGGATTCCTCCTAGTGTTAGGTTTCAGGATCTAGTAAAGGAGCTGAGTTTCTGTTTTGCTTTAGTAAGGATGGTAGATCACCCCTTTGTTGTCTGGAACTAGGGCTAAAGCCTGAAATGTGTTTTATTAGCCCAATGCCTGTATAATGATATTGAATCTCATCACCAGTTTATCACAGTATATTTTGTTTACTCATGCTACTTTAATTGAAGCTCCTGGAGATGTGATTAAACAATCATGGTTTTTTTTGTGTTTTCAGGTGGTGTCCTTTCTGGTGAGCAGAAGACCATGCCTACAGTGTATATTTGTACATATATTTAATTTGCCTGATCTCTTTTGCTGTAATTAATGTATAGTTAAGTTTCGATCAATTAAAGACCCGTATGGTTAGTGCTCTCCCTGTAACCTGTATCAAGGCAATGTTTAATTAGGTTAATGTGATGTGTTTGGGAGCAAATTTAGAGGGTAAAAAAAAAAAAAAGGTTTAGTTCTTTAGATGTATATATATCTAATCATAAAAATTTCTGAGATTACAGTGTGCATTTGACAAGTATTTTAAATTATTAAATTTGAATTACATGTATTTATAAATTGATTGTACATGAAATATTTCAATCCGTGAGTTCAAAATGAGTGCATTTAAAGTCAGTTGTTTGGATATTTTAAATTTGACTTCATTAGAAAAATGCTCACTGTGAGAAGCTTCATAGACCCTTGCTAACCATTTGTTAATTTAATGGGTAAAAACATATATATTACAATACTAAATAAAGGGCTCAAAAGTATAAAAAGCAAAAAAAAACAAAAAAAACAAAAAAAGAAAAACAAATCAAGAGTATTGATCACTATAGGTCGACTTCGACCAATACGAAATCATAGCCAACCAATCATATTAATGGGAACATGTACTTGGAGCATACCATTTTGAGATTAAGTTTTAAAGCAAGCTCAATGTTTCCTTCTTGTGGCATTTTAATAGTTGTAACCGTTGATCATGTTTTTTTAGTAATGAATTGAGTAGATGTGCGTGAAATATTTTGAGCATCTTTTCCTAGATTGTGTTTGATTTACTGAATGCAATGGTGTGAGAATGGAATGGGAAAAAAATTGAACGAAAAATATTGAGAAATAAAAAAGTAATAAATTCAACTGTATTAACAGTAGGTGGGGCTAATAATTTGGATTAGTGTGATAATTTGATTTTATGTAAATGTAAATGTATATGAAGGTGTTGGGGTTGGGGCCAATCACACGGAGGGGAAGAGGCTGCAACCCCTCCGAACAGCTCAGTTAATTTTTCATGGGACATTCCAACTGTTCAAACACTATTTTGATTTGTCGTCTATTTTTGGCAACAGCTCCCATCTCTATTATCAGTGAGTTTTGTTGACTCACAGAATGCCAATGAAATGGAAAGTGATGATTAATCAAAGCATGGTTGAAATGTAAATAGCTCTAAACGAGAAACATCAAGGCCTCAGTCTTAATATGAGCTCAAGAAGCAATGAACAACATGAAACCAGGTCACAATTGCATTATAATTGTATGTGAATAATAATGTCTCTTTGCATAGTTTGAAACCTGGACTCTACACCATGGGTCCATGAGTAGTCAACATCATTGGTTAGAATGGATTTTTAAAGGACGTAACATTGTGTAAGCTTATCATCATGAAAGAATGTGACATATTCGTCTCATGTTTTTCAAGTCTTGACAATACCTTCTTCTGAACTTCTGAGGCCCAGCTTTTGTCTCAGTCCCTTGCTATCACTCAAGTCTTTCCAAGGGTAGCTGTCAAAGGTTTCTTCCGTCTGAAAGTCCAGAATCTTGGCATCGCAACTTCTTCGTATTGTGATCGCAGCTTCTTTGTCTTGCGATCCCACTAACATGGCGCTGTCTTCTGTTTGATACTCTTGAGTCGAGCCCAAAAGATCTCATTCAGGATTGGACTACTTAAAAAAGCATTTATAAGGATCAAGAATCACTAACATCAATTTTACCCCCTAAAAAAGCTTGAGCGACTTTTATTTTGTTCCAACGTTTTACTAGGCTGCCATATTGGTTTTTAACCTAGTGAGCTTACTCATTCATTTTTTTACAATATTCCTTCTCTTTTAACGTGCTTTAACATTGGTAATGGATGTTACTGGAATATCCATGATCAAATTTCTTTAAGTACCAAGAATACCTCAAGGTGATTTTTAAAACAGGGATGGAAAGTAAGCTTGGGTTAAGGTTAAAATGAAACAAAGGAAACTAGGCTAAAAAGCCCAATGATTTGACCC
The DNA here is from genome assembly GCF_029873635.1 of Malania oleifera. NCBI lineage: Eukaryota > Viridiplantae > Streptophyta > Magnoliopsida > Santalales > Ximeniaceae > Malania > Malania oleifera. The sequence continues at coordinate 29,080,170 of NC_080425.1, forward strand.
TTGCCTCAAGTATGGTTATACATTGGACATTGGAGCTTAACAAATTTTGGATTGAACTTGTTTAAGACAAGATGTCTATGTACTCGGTGTAAGATCAGATAGTTCATGTTAAGTTTTTATTCAGAGTTTTCATTTTCAAGCCTAATATTTTTTTTATGGCTTTTTCATTCTTTGCTTTTCATTGTGCATATTGGCTTTTTATAGCCCATACATGCTTCTTCTCATTCTATTCTTGCTTTTTCTTCTTTTTGAAATTTTATTTAATATTGAGAGAACATAACTAGATCCTATGCTTAGGTAACTTGAATGGTTCTATAGAAAGAAATAGGCTATCTAAATAAGCCTCAAAGAGTTAGCAATTATTAACTCAATATGTTGGATGTATATGGGAATTTTTGTGGTTGACCAATCAAAGGCCACCTATCATTAGTCACAACTCAAAGCCACGATAGATGAAAGTGGTCTCTTGCAAAAAATCTCTATCATTTCTATAGAAAGATTCTTTTTACTTTTACAAATTGGGGTTAAGTGAAGCCCTTCATTCTTGATCGTTATGAGAATTAACATCTTTGGCCCTGTGTGGTGATGATCCTTGTGCAGGGTTTAAAAATGCATATGTAGGCTCAAATTGGGTTATCAAGGGATTTTATGAATTGTATGTGGATAGCAAAATGAAGTTATTCTCATCTCAAAGTTCGACTACTCATTTTTTCGACTCATTTTCAATGTGTGAGATTGGAATGAAAATCATGGTTGAAAATGTGATTTTTATGTTTGATGCCTATCATTGTTGATAGTTTTATCAATTCAGTCGGTCATGGAAAATACAGAAAAGGTTGTCATTAGTCGATATGAAAAATAGATGATATGTAGAAAACCAAATGATGGGTTATCTAACCCACTCTTTTTATCTAACCAAATGGTGTCATTGTCAAAATTAAAGAAACGAAAACCAAAAATTAGAAACCAGCAACTTGTTTGGTTAACATTTATAAAACTAATATAAATTAAAATTTAATTAAAAAATACTTATTTTCATCTTTAAATCAAAATATTATAAAACTATGATTAAAATAATAAAATTAAAAATAATACATATTAAAAAAATGACTACAATAAAAATAAAATTTATAATAATTATTTTACTTAATTTTTCTACTTTCGAAGTTTACTTTACAATAAAAATTTTATTAGACATGACAATTGAAAAATAGTAAAAGTATTTCCAAAATAACTTTATTAATATTTTTTTAAATTTATGTATATTTTTATATATTTAAATTTATATGATCATTTAATTTTTATTTTAATTTAAGTGTATAAAATGAATAATTTAATAAAAAAATATTTTTAAATATTAAAATTCCTAATAGCAGGTTACCAAAACAACTGAAAATTATAACATTTGGTTTTCAGTTTTTTGGAAAACAACTAAAAACTAGCAATAAAAACATGAAATTAACAACAGAAACAAATGCGTTTTTATTATATGTGTCGTGACATCCCGGGAGCGGGTGTGCCCCGGGCGGTGAAATTAAAATGTGTTTTGAATTTTCAAGGAAAAATATGGAATGTCGGAGTCGCCACTAACCTTTTAGTGTGGTTAGAACACATGATTACTACCCCATTATGGGTACAATGGGTCTACGTTACCAAAGTTAGGCTCGAGAGTTCGGTTACACGAGGGGAAGGTACAAGCACCCCCTACGTGCCCGTTCTTACGAACGGTACCTAATTAATTTGAAATTATCCCTAAGTTAATCTAATAAGTCTTTAAATTACTCTTTTTTATGAATTTATAAATACACATGAAAAATAAATAAATAAATAAATATTATTTATACATATATATTCCCTCAGAGCTTAAGGTACGTGAAGCCCGAAGGCTCATACCCTCGCATTAAAATCATAGGGATAAACATACACGAAAATAAATAATACTATAAAATAATAAAAATATATTTCATAATACGTGATACAAAAAATAAATATATCCAAGGAATAAAAATACCAAAAATATTTAACATTAGTACTAATTAGAAGTGATGACAGTATTGACAATAATAAAAACATATTACTATAATAGTCCTATACTAATAATATTATATTAATGTTGCGACGCTACACTATAATAGTAGTATATAGTATCATAATAATACCATACTAATATACATAGTAAATATAATAGTAATAACAACAAATAAATAATAATAGTGAATAATAAATATGATAGTAATAGTAAGTAATAAATGATAAGGATAATAATAAATAATGATAGGAATAATAACAATAATTATGGTAATAATAATATAAATATTTTATTTTCTTTAATATTGACACCCAGTTAAAGATTCAATACACATGTATAAACAATTAATTAATGAAACAAATCAAATTAATGACAAACAAATAATGAACGTATAGAAACCTATTCAAACTATTACCAATATGTAAACAATGAGTATGGTAACTTCTAGACTTATAGTAATAAATCAAATCAAATTAGATATACAATCCTAAATAGTTAATATGATAATAATACAATATTATGGGATCAAACATTACATTACATATAGTACAAAATAATGAATTATATCATATACATGATAATAGAAACAATATAATAAACCTTAATATACCTAAATTATATATGCATAACAACCTTATAACCTAATAAACCATAATAATATGAAATAATATATTACCATATTACCTAAATATATACATGACAAAAATACCAATAAACAACAATATTACAACATACTCATAAGAGTTATGACTTAAATAACACAAATTCAATAAAAACCTCAAGTAAACATTCAATATGAGCAAAAATCCTGCACCCAAAATAAATAAATTAGTATTTAATATGCATAAGTAAAAAAGTAAAATTTTAAATATGAACCAAAATCCTGCACCCAAGAAGAATAAATGAATTAGTATTTACAACAATAAAAGTTTAAACTTAACAAGAGAATTTTACAATAACAATTATAATCATTTAATAACAAATACTTAGAAATATAAACATGAATATCCATTATTAAGCAGGGGATGTTAAATAAATATGAAAATAATAAAAATCACTCATTTATATATACACACATATATAATCTAGATACAAATATTAATTAAATGCTACAACAAACAAAGTATTAATATACACACATCAATAGCATGGATATAAATATTACAACAAATAATATATCAACATACATATATACATAGACTATATACAAATGTTAACTAAATATCACAACAAATGGTATATTAATATACATAAATACATAGCACTTACATTAATTAAACACTACAAAAATATCATATTAATATACACACACTAAATACCATAACAAATATTATATTAGTATACTCACATGCAAATAAAAGATGAACAGAGAAAAAAAACAAAATTTAAAAACTTAAACTTTAAGGATTAAAATAAAACTAATACACACACACTCATATATATATATATATATATATATATATATATATATATATATATATATATATATATATTATATATAGATATATATGTATATATATATATATATATATTATATATAGATATATATGTATATATGTATATTGTGTGTGTGTGTGCGAGTGAGTGTGTGTACTGTGTGTGAGTGAGTGTGTGTGCAGGTGTGTGTACAGGGGAGCTTGCCGGAGAATGGAGCAGGGGGAACTGGGAGGTCTTGCCGTCGAGGATCGGAGATCTGGAACAGATGTAGCCGGAGATGATGCTGCCTGGGTTGCTGCTGCGGCTGTGGCGTGACGGAGGGACGCCGGAGACGATGGCTGGACTCAACTGGTGTCTTCGGGAGGGATGCTCTGCTCGTGATCTGCAGGGGCTGCTGCGGTGTGCTGCTGTTCGTGAGGGACGCCTGCAGATGTGGGAGGCTAGACGAGTGGGGTTGCAGAGGAACGGCGGCGGCTGTTGCTACTGCTGCTGCTGCGCTAGTAAGGTAGTCAGGGACGATGGTGCTGGGCGGCAGGCAGCTACGGGAGTTGCAGAGTGGAGGGGCTGCGGGGAAGAAGAAGAAGAAGACCTAGAAGGAGACACAACAAGAAAATTTTTTTTTTCTTTTTTTTTTTTTTTCCCGTTGTGCGTGTGCAGCGCCCTCTTATATAAAAAAATTTGGAAAAACCCTAAAAAAAACTTCCTTTTTTATTTTATTTTCTTTTTCTTTTCTTCTTTTTTTTTATGCTTTTATTCTTATGGTAACAATGAAAATGAAAATAATAATAATAATAATTATCATAATAATATAAGTATCAATAAGGTAATAATAATAATAATACTACTAAATAGTAAATAATAATAAATAATTATAATAAAAATAATAAAGATATTATTAGTAAAATAATAATAATAAATAAATAAATAAATAAATAAATAATAGTGATAATAATAAATTACTTATAACAATATAGGAAAACAAATAACAATAATAAAGTAATTGTACATAATAATAAATTTCTTATATCAATATAGGAAAATAATTAATAATAATAATAATAGTGAAAATAATAATAATAATAATATAAATAACAACAATAAAAATCGTAGTAATAATAATAATAATAATAATAATAATAATAATAATAATAATAATAATTATGAAATAATAGTGATAATAAAATAATAATAATAAAAATAAGGAAATAATAATAATAATACAATGAGAAAGGACCCCTTGCTCTATTTGGTTAGGGCAAAAATAGGGTGTCTACAATATGTTTTTTCACTCTGGAGAAACAAAAACAGAAAATAGAAAAACATTAATAATACCAAACATGCCCTTAATTTTTGAAAAGATAAAATAATAAGAAAATATTTTTCGGTTCAAGAATACAATTGTGAATAGGAAAGATAATTTCTTAATTCATGTTGACCTTACGAGACTTAACATCTTATTTTGATGCTAACAAACAAGAAAACTTAACATATTTGGTTGAATAATGATATTTCAGGGTTTAAGAAAAAGAATGTGCTAACAACTTATATTTCAAAGAAGGTTGATCATATGAAGCTAAAGCATGAATTTCAAGATGATATATTAAAGCTTGAAGTATATGAGAGACAAGAGAGGCAAAAAGAAAGCAAAGCAAGAGAGTTCAAAGAAAAGACAAGCATGAAGACCGAAGTACCAAGAATGTTCAAAGTCCTAGAAAACTTTATGTAAGTGCTTCATATTTTTAATATCTTTTGAAATATTGTTGAAACCCTTTAGGGTTGAATATGGACTTAGAGACCAGATTTTTAAAACCCTGAAAAATGTGTTTGACAAAGTTATAGTTAAGTCTTTCAAATAAAAGAAGGGTTTAAAAATGAAAAATGTTAGAAAATAGAGTGGTCAGCCGATTGACCAGAATACACTGAGATTGGCTAGCCGACTGACAAAATATCAGAATGAAAAACTGCCCAGCCAATAGACAGTTTGAACTATAAATAGTCAGCAGACTAACAAGCTCAGCCGACTGACATTTTTGAATGTGGTTGAGGCAACCGATTGACAAATTAATTGAATTTATTTCTAGTAGACAGAAAGGCCTCAGCCGCCTATCCAGCCGACTGACCCTGTGAAATACACTACCTAGTCTCTTATCCAATCAACTGACTCTACAAGAATTTGAATTTTTAAACCTTAATGGGAAAATTCAACAAATCAGTTTTTCAAATATGAACGTTATAAAAACTTGGTGGATACTCCAAGTAACCTGGGGAACAAGGAAACTAATCCTAAAAAGTCTATAAATACTACCTTAATCCCAAGAAATTAACAACTAAACAATTGCACAGCAAACTTGAATTCAATCTCTCAATCTCTCTTAAAGTTCTCTATTGCTCATACTCTTGCTGGGGAAAATCATTTGAATTGCTGCTGAAACATCAACTTACGGTTCTCATACTAAGTTTTCTCAAGCACTAAAGAACCCTTAGTGATCTTTACACTTGAGCTTCAATCCTATTTCATATTGGTATTAAAATTCTTGAAGTACATAGTGCTGAATTTGTACTAATCTATTTTGTTTTGAGAGTGTTCTTGTATGCAATGTTTACTTCATATTTCTTATAGTTATTGGACGATTCAAGGTGTTTGGATTGTTGGCTAAGCGTGGGGTATCACATAGAGAGGTGCTGCTCTAGCCTAATTGAAGGAGTGACCGAATGAGGGGATATCACTTGGAGAGGCAGACTCTAGTTTACTAAAGGAGTATGTAAACGGTGTTGTTCCGTCTGGAAAAGGAACTGATTTTTTAGTGAATCCTTTGGTGGTTTTCCAAAGGTGAGGACATAGGTTGGGGATAAGCCGAACCTCGTAAAAACTGTGGTCTCACTCTCTCTTTCCCTTGCTCTTTATTTTCAGCACATATAAACTGCATGGATGTTTTAAATTCTTAATCATATACTACATGGATTGGATATTGAGTAAACTTAAGCTTAATTTGTTTTTGAGATTGTGGAAACCAAATGGGAGCATGTTGGTTGATCCATACTTTGCGGAAATCGTAAGGGAGTACATTGATTGATGAAACACCCAAAGACTCTTTAACTGAAAGTTTATTTAATATCTAAGTTTTTTGAAAGAGTATTGGATTTTATATTGCACTTTATTTTGAGAAAGCAAATTCATTACCACAAGGCTTGAATCAAACTTTCATATTTATAGGGCTGCAAACAAACTAAAGTTGAATCTTATATCTTTGGATATTGTGGTTGACTGGAAAATTGATTGGTTTGGTTAATTGATTGGTTACTTGATTGTTTGAATTCTTGTGTTGTGGTTGTGAAGTGAATTTTGTTTTAAGTATTCATTGTGTATTTGATAAATCAACAAGAAGTCAAAAGTTCAATAAAAGAAGTAAATGAGATTAAAGATTCTTAAAATGAATTAAAAGAAAATGTTTAAATCCAATTAACCCCCTTTCTTGGGACTACACCTTAGTTTTCAATTCCTTTCAAATAAAATTAAAGAATTAACACCGTAATACACTCATTCCAAGAATGGTACCACTTTGACCTTGTGTGCATGTGTATCTCCTTTAATAAAATATCATTTTCTAAAATCCATTTTGGTCCAAAACTTAAGAAAAATGGAAGTTGGTAGGAACCAATCGACCACCCTTAGAGGCAAGTCAATTTGCCTTGCTTATGGGCAAGGCTAATTGACCACCCTCTGGCCATCCTTATAGGTTGGCCAACCTGCCTTACTCTCGGGCAAGGTTGATCGACCATCCCATAATAGGTGGTTGATCGAATGTAGTAGATAGCCTTCTTTTTTATTTTTGTTTCAGAAAACTTCTAAGTTACCCTATCCTTTAAAAAGAATTTCATGGTGGCTTTGCAGAGGTTAAAGCCCCATGGAGACTCCACTACTTAGTGTCTTTTCAAATAATCACATAAAAAACATATAATAAAGAAAACACATACACAAATACAAAAAGGACTTTTATTTTTTTTGAAATGGTTGCATTTGTTGAGAATAGAGTACTTACATCCCCTAAAAATGTGATCAAGCCACTTGTAGTTCCACGGAAATATTTTCAACTGCCAATAAAAACATTTTGGAGTTTTTAGAAAACCACTTGAAATCTTGAGTGAATTTTTTTTTTTTTTTTAAATCTCTATAAAAGAAGAGTTTTGAAGTTTGTTAATTTTAGAAAATAAGTACTTTCCACCCTCAATCCATTTCATAGATGATTACTTTGAACGAAGAAATATTTTATAAACAAGATGAAAAATTAGTTTTTGGGTGGGAGAACTACAAATATTCATTTTCAAGATGTTTTATTTATTTATTTTAAAAACACTTGAAAAATGACACTCTTATTGGGTTTTTAAGGGGAAAATCATTAAACCACATCATACCATTAGTGAGAATAGTCAACCACACACTTTGATGACTCTTTGAACCAACCACTGGCATAAAAATCCAAGAAAACATCCTCTGGATGGATAGTTGACTGCGCCTTATTGGCCGATTGACCGTTTGTAAAGAAGAATAGACGATTGACTATGCCCTCAAGATTGGTCAACCGTTTGTATGCAAAATCAAGATTCTTCGAAATTTCATGCAATTTTTATGAAAACTATGCAAGGAGGATGACATGCTAATTCTAAAAACTAACATACATATGTAAGAAAAAGAGATGAGAAAAGTATTAAAAACCGTTGTCCCAAAATGCTTTTTTTTTTTTTTTTTTAAGTAAAGCAATATTAAAGAAAATTTTGTTTGAAATATGAATGTAGACTATTTCGAAGACACTAACATAATACTAATTCATGAAAGCACACTGTCATTCCACATGAAGAAAACATAATAACATACACACATGCATACACAATTACAATGCAAACATAAAAGTGACAATTTCCAAAGAAAATCTATAGTAGAACACTCAAAAAGCCACACCCCCAAAAGAATAGAATGATTGATTGAGAGAAAGTTATGTCTCTCAAATGCCCAAAGTAGAAACTTCTCCTTATCCCCCACTAGAATGTGCATAAAACGTGTCATGCATAGTCTATTTATAGACTACGGCATGGTGATGGGAAGGAAATAGGGTTGGAAATTTTGAATTTTTAATTCCAAATTTCAACCACCATAACCATTAACATTAACATACAATGACCTAGTTCATTATTTGACACATGGCAATGACTATGACACTTGGCATCCTCAAAATCCACAACCAATCAAATAAAAAATATTCAAAATTTGAAAATTAACTTAACTAGTTGACTACCTTATGAGACTGGTCAACTATTGTCAAGGTGGCTCCAAAAATTATTCACTGTAGGCAAAAAATTGGAAACATAGGGACTAATTGACCTCTATTATTTCGTGACCAATTGACCGCCCAATACAATTTTCCTTTTCTCCCTATATCAGTGGAATTCTTGAATTGTTGAGTTAAGTTATGAAATGTTTGATTAAAAAAAAAATGACTATTGAAAGGTGCCCCTCTTTTACTAACAAATTTTTTTTTTTTGTAAAATTTTGAAAAAGATAAAGATGTCATTTTTTTTTTAGCCAAACCCACAAAGAAATACATAAGTTTTTTTTATCTACTTGTCCCAATCATTACTTGAGTTGGTAACTCAATTAAGGTTGCTAAAATGATCTGTAAGTTCTTCTTATCTACTTCACTATTGTCATTCATTTTGAAATTTGACCATTGATGTTAATGATTTTGTCAAACATTTTTTTAACATTCTTTTCTTTGGTTTTGAAATGAACATGGATGACTATGAAGTCTAAGAATTTTTTAGCAACTAGGTGAAAAAACAAAAATATGAATATTCCTCATTGTTTCATAACAACCCATTATCCTTTGTGATTAAATGAGAAGGAATCCTAACAAAAAATAATAAAATTTGAGAACGACATACATTCCTTCAAACTGCCCCAATTAAACTATATTTTGAGATGTCTTCAAAAAATTGCCCTAGTATCAAGTAGACTATCTTTTTTCCAAAAGATAGTTAACCTCAATCCTAATTGACTTCAAAATTTGTATTTAAGATCAAAATCACAAAATGAAAAGTTTCAATCTCATAGAAAACCTAGGTTTTTGAATATTTAGATTGAACCTATGTACACCAAGGGATTAAGTCCAACCATAGTTTAGAGATGACTTGGGAGATGAAACACTGAATATCTCTTCTTCATTTTTTTTTATTTTTTTTTTCATTCTCTTTCTTCTTCACTTTCTTTTTGTTATTTGTTTTTATTTTTAGAAAGATCATCTTTCCCCAAACATTAAAGTCACAAACCAAACCATGAAATACATAATGGGAATAGAGAAACTTGAACTTTTATTAATTGCCAAATTACTATTACATCATTTTGAAATGCAAAGTTTATAGTATAATACATGACTTAGGGATAAAATTTCTTGATTATATCATAACTAGAAGGTTGTGTAAATTCCTCACTATCCATATGAGATAAGATTATAGCTCCTCCTAAGCAAATGTTCTTCATTAGATAGGGTCCTTTGTAGTTTAGAGTAAATTTTCCTCCAGATCATTTCTGTTAGCTAGAATCTTTTTTAGTACCAAGTCTCCTTCCTTGAAATTTTAAGGGAGATCCTTTTTGTTGTAAGCCCTAGCAACCCTCTACTAATACAATTGACCATGCACTGTCCTCAATTTTTTTTTTTCATCAATAAAGTTCAATTCATCTAGTCTATTTTGTATCCATTCAGCTTCAATCAATTCGAATTCCATAAAAACTTTGAGAGATGATATTTCCACTTCCACTGGTACCACAACATCCATTCGTTACATCGAAGAGTATGGACTTACCCCTAATGAAGTCCTACCAAATGTGCGGGAGGCATACAATGCAAATGACAAAATTTCATGATAATTTTTATAGGTGACTATCATCATCTTGACATTTTTATTTGCTTCTTCCATGGTTCCATTCATCTTTGGATGATATGTAAAAGAATTATGATGCTAGATTTTGAACTGTTATCATAAGTCCTTCATCATCCTATTATTCTGATTTGTGGCATTATTTGAGATGATCTATTCTAGAAGACCATATACTTGACAACAACCTTTCTAGTAATGCTTGCATAAGATGCATCTTCTACCCACTTTGTAAAGTGATCAATGACTGCTAAGATGAAATAATGACCATTCAATGCCTTTGGGGGAATTGGTCCAACCACATCTATACCCCACATTGGGAATGACCAAGGAGCTACCATGGAATGTAACTAGACAGGTGGTGCCTTCAATTTATCTGCATAGATCTACCACTTACAACACCTTCTCACATAATCCACACAATCAGTCTCCATAGTAATCTAGTAATAACCAGCTCTCAATATCTTTTTTTATTTCCAACATATGCCGATGTGGTGAGTGGAATAAGACCTGCCATGAACTTTTTCCATGATATGAGCTAATTCTTTAACATCAATATATCTTAGTAGATTCATACTTGAACCTCTCTTAAACATAGTATCCCCATTGAGATAATATCCCGTAACTTAACTTAGGATAGTTCTTCTATCATTGTTTGATACTTGTGATGAATACTATTGATTTTGAAAATACTAATTTATGTTATGATACCACAACTTCTCATCCATCTCTTCTTCACAACCATATAATGAGCAGGATCAATTTACATATCTACACTCAATGGTTGAATTTTCTCTTCATCATTGTTTCTAATCATAGAAGTTAAAGTAGCTAATGCATATGCAAACTTGTTCTTTTTCCATGGGAGATGTTCAAAAGATATTAATCTAAATTGTTAAACAATTTTCTCCATGAATTGTTGGTCAGGAATCAATTTCCGTTTTTTTTTTTTTTTTTCCATTCCTTAATAAATTGACATATGGTGAGTGTTGAATCCTTATATACTTTGAGATCTAAGATTCCTATTTCTTGTGCGGCCTTTAACCTAACTATGCAAGCTCATATTTCGTGACATTGTTAGTATAGGGAAAAGTTAACTTAACAACAATAGGAAACTGTTCCTCTTGAGGTGATACCAACATTGCCCTTATTGCACATCTGTGGGTGTTAGCTACACCATCAAAGTAAAATTTCCATTGGCACTCTTCATTTTCCATAACTAAAACATCTTCATAAAGATAGTTCAAGCTACTTGCCCCTTTTTCACCCACTACATGATCAGCCAAATGGTTAGTTAGCCTAACTTGTATATACTCTAATAGTAACATGCTCAAATGAGCTAACCTTACTGATAATGTCGACTTTCAAAAAGCATAGTTCAAAGGATCCATCCAAGATATCAAATAAGTTGTGTGATATAGCATGTACTATCTAAGCTGCTCAAGGTAGAGAACAACATGTCTTTTCTACAACTAAATATCCAAACTCACACTGGTTGAATTTCTTGTTGAGATGGTAAATTGCTCTTTCTTTGATTTCTATTTCATTATTCTAGCACAACGTCCAACCTTTGGATTCCTTCAACAATGTTAAGTAGATAATCAATGGCTTCTTAAGAAATAGAAGCATTAACACTGGTGGATTCTTCATATATTTTTTTAATCTTATCATAGGATTTTTGGCATTCATTGTGTTGGCCTAACAAGGTTTACAAATCTCATTTTGATGATTACAAATCAAGGGAATTTAACATGTTTTGGTTAAAGTGATGGAGTTTCAGGAAACAAACATTAGAGTTCAAGATCAAGAGTGCTTTGATAGCCTACATTTTAAACAAGTGATCAAAAGAAAGCTGAACAGATCAAATATTGACGAATCTTATGAAAGCTTAAAATATTGAAGCTCAAGGTCAAGATGGACTCAACAAAGAATATACAAGAATACTTCGTGTTTAAAGAGTTTTAAGTCTTAAGGAAGTCTTGTGTAAGTATGTTGACCCTATGGGTCATACCCTGTCTTGATTTTGATAAATACTTAAGTATTTAATGTCTATCAAGTTTGTGTGTAGGTTCATATTAGCAAGATCACTTGATGGTATGAGAAGACTTAAAGACTAAAGACCCAGAAGATTTATCTTGTGTTGTAATTCATATTGTGTTTATCTTGGGTCTGTAATAGTAATATAGGAAATCGTCTGTAATAATTGATGTGCATCATGCATGTAGGAACTAATAAGTTCAAGACCATAGTTGAAAGACCTTAGGGATTACCTTTGTAGACCAATGCCATACTTTTTCGGCAAGAAAAATGACCTTAAAAAGACCCTAGGTCCCAGCACTTGCATATAAGAAAGTCCACATAATCACTTATAATATCAGGGGAACAAATTGAAGTGTAATTGAACTTAATAAGAAAAAATGAGAGAGGTCGGCAACCAAACCCTTTGTATTCAAAACACGTCGGGCACCTGAACCGTGGACAAGTCAACATATTGACTTGGATTAGGGCGGTCGAACATATTTTGATCGCACCGTCCACGGGCAACCGAATGAGTAAGGTGACCGTTCTCACCAACTCAGCCAACCGAACCTCACGTACATTTTACCCTCGGGTGACCGAACACTTGAATTTGGTCAACCAAAGTATAGTCCAAGCGACCAAAACACGGACAAAATAATTTTCACCTTGGATCAACCAACCGAGCCCAAATTTGGGCACCTAAACATTCAAAAGTTGTTTTTTTATCTAAGTCTATTCGAGTGACCGAACCAAGGTTCAACCACCCGAAAACTCTCAGGTTGCTTATTTTTTTACCGAGCTTAAAATGCTTAAACAAGGTTAAAATTTCTAAATTATTTTAAAACAATTCTAATAATACCCTACATGTCCTAAACGGTCATATTTTGCCCAGTGAGGATTAGTAAGAAATTAGCAAATTGATTAGTGAGAAATCCTTTGAAAATTTTCAAATCCTATTCTTTCATACTAAGCCCATAACACTAAAATACCTTCATTCCTTTGAAAAATCTTACATTGTGAGTGTTTTATTCATTATCCTATATTGCTAGAAACCCTCACTTGCTTGTATGCTTGTGATTTTTATTTGAGGGTTAAGTAAAGGATTTTTTCCCTAATTTTAATTAATAAATCTTTGTGTGGAAAAAATCTTATAGCTAAGTGAGTCTTTGCATTATCATTGCAAGACTTATTGAACTTGTATTTTGTGTGTGCAAAAATCTTTTTACAAGTTTATTCTTTAAATATCTCCTTGTGCCTGAATATTGAGAAAATATTGTTTAGAGATATTTAGAATACTCTTGGTAGAAATCTTTGAAACCCTAAGCTTGTGATTGAGATATATTGATACACAGTTTCAAAGATAGTTCTAAAATACACTCTTGTGCTTGATTAGATAAAGTCATTATTCTAAGTGTTGATTGCACACATACAGCACCGAGCTTATAAACTCCTACATTATTGGTGTGCATTGATTAGTGCTTGTGCTTAGTGGTACAAATTTGCTTATGTAAGAAGCATTTTTGTAGTAACCGGGAAAAAAAATAAAAATTTTAAAAATAATAATAAAATAATAAAATAAAATAAATTAATTAAATTAACAAGTAAAATGAATAGTATGATAAGAATATATATATATATATATATATATATATATATATATAAGTAAGTTATTATGATATTAATATATATATATGTATATATATACATAAAATTGTGCAAGCTTCTCTAGGAAGCTTGTTTTGATTTTGGTGTGTTCTCTCTCTCTCTCTCTCTCTCTCTCTCTCTCTCTCTCTCTCTCTCTCTCTCTCTCTCTCTCTTCGATTTTAGGCTAGTTTTATGCCGGATCGACAAACCGAAGCTGCCATGACACTCCTGGTGAAGTTCTCTGCAAATCTGTCAGAGTGAATCGTTAGAGAAAGCAATTTGGAAATCATCCTTAAGTCGAGGTAAGACTTTTTAAACCAAATTTAAAGTTGTGACAGTTGAGAAAAGTCTTATACGAGTTGAAATATTAAAGTTTAATACTGCGAGTTTTCGTTTCCAGGGGTGTTGATTGGGAATGTTTGGAATCATCCCTAAGTTGAGGTAAGACTTTTTAAACCAAATTTGACTTTGTGGCTATTATAGAAAATGTTATACGTACGAAAATACTGAAGTTTAATACTGGAAATTTTTGGTTTTAGGGTATTGGTCAGGAAAATCTTATGGGGGTTAGACTAGATTGTTTTGGGGGCTTTCTCAATAGTCAGGTAAGGGGATAAACTAAGCTAGTTTTGTTTTGAGAAAATACTTGTATATATATATATATATATATATATATGTTATATTTGCAAAATACTGTGAAAATGATTGTATGATTGAATATGTGAAAATCCGTTTGTGTGGCATGAGTAAAAATGTTGTGAAATACTGTTTTTTGAGAATGTGGATGATATGAATTTTTATGATGGAAAACCGGAGTATGAGCCGAGATTTTTATTTGATTTGCCGGCGTACAGGCCGTGCTATGTGACTGTGATTTTTCGGTGTACGGGCCGTACTATATGGATGTGATTTGCCAGCGTACGGGCTGTGCTATGATTTGCCAGCGTACGGGCCGATGATTTTCATGAAATATGTATATGTGAAAAATGATATGATTGATTTGATAATTATTGATATGAGATATCCATGTATCACGATTTTAGTATATGTATATGATATTAGAATCTGGTTGGCTTGGTCTAGGCTAGCACTTCCACGGTACTGTTGCTATGTGTCCATGGTCTTCGTGATCATGATATTTATGTTAATGCCGCTGTACAGAGTGGTGTGAGATTGGATGGTCGATGTGGTTTATAAGAAGTGTGCTGATTTCCCTTGGTATACGAACCAAGTCTGACAGACCCATCGGACCTACAGACTAGTGTTTGACTTGGCAGTGGTCGGCCAACCATTATCAGGTCCTGCCTTTGGGCCACACAACCCAGTCATATGGGAGTAATACATGACAACAGCCAGCTAACCTACTAGGAATGTTTTATGTTATTATTATTATGAGATGAAATATGATTATGAAAAATGCAGTATGTTCTGCCATGTTTTGATGGTATATGTATGTTTTCCCAAATTTGATAAAAAGTACTGAACATGTTATGTATGATATATGTTGAACACAGAATACTCATGTTGCCACACACTAGTATTAGTTTATTTCCCTTACTAAGAGGTGTCTCACCCCTAAATCTTATTAACTTTTTAGGAACCCTAGATAAGAGAGTGGGAAAAGCCCCGCTGAACTAGAGCTGTGTATGTACCCTTTTGAAGGGTAAGTTTTGTAGGGATAGTTAGATTTTTGGGGAAATGTCCCTAGGTCTTATTTTTTAGATGTATATATGGAAATATGGTGGTTGTAGTGGCTCTGGTATTTGCCGTAAAATGATGGATGTTTTGTATTTATAATATTATGAATATATATATATATATATATATATATTTCCTATTGCTTAGGCTTCCAATTGTGTTCTGATGTATCCCTGGTACCCACGGGTCTAGGTGGATTATGATTGGTTGAGCTGGGTTTTGAGATATATGATATTGATCTTGTTTTTTTAAAAAAAAATTGACAAAAATAAGCAGGTCCTGATAATTTTTGTGTATGCAAAAATTTTCATATTTGTTGTGTTCCATACATGGGCCTGAAGAGGGAGACTAGCCCTCTTGAATAGTCCCAAATTGGCTTAGATCCGGTTAGGAAAGTTAGGTGCACCATCCTGGTAAGGTGTAGGTTAAGGTTAGCCCCATGAATTGACTTGGTTGTAACCAGTGCCGCTCCACCCGTTAAGTGAGCATTAGTGGAATCATCAGGCTTCTAAGCTAGAGGCGGGGACGTAGGCACAGTTGGCCGAATCCTGATAACATATCGTGTGTGCATTATTTATATTTTCACAATTTATATTTTCGCATGTGTATGTTATATTATGAATGCTGTACATGATTTAATTTCCACACGTTATAGACAGACCCTAGGTTTGCGTAATACTAGTTGTTGAATTAGTTGAACCTAGGAAGAAAGTTTAAAATTCCAATTCACCCCCCTCTTTGGAATACACCAAAGCTAACAAAGTACTTCAATTTAAAATCAATACAGATGCTTTGAAGCTCTTTAGGGATGATTACGGACTTAGAGACCCATTTTTAAAACCTTGGGAAATATATTTTTCAATTTTCAAATCAAATATTTCAAGTTTAACAGCCAAACGAGTTTTCAGAAACAAAATCTTAAAAACAGTGAAATTGCACTTTCATGCGACTGACTGAATTTTGTCAGGCAACTAACAATTTATATGGTTTTTAAGAAAGGCAAACAGAACTATGACAGGCACCTCACAAATTTTTCTCAGGTGACTAACAAACACACTTAGGCAACAGACGACTGACTTTTGAAATACGCTAATTTTTAACGTGACAGACGACTGACACCTTTTTGTTAGAAAATTGACGTTCACAATTTTTAAAATAAAACAGCATTGAAAAGTCTTTAAAAATGTTTACTTGGACTCCAAACTTTGTATAAACTTGGGAAATACTCCAAGAAAACTTGGGCAATGAGGAAATTACTTTTAGAACTCTATAAATACATGGAAGACCAAAGGATTTTCACAACACAATTACTTGCAATCAAGCATTAAAAGTCTCTAATTCTTAATACTCTTCAAAAGCTCTCTTGCTCACATATTCTTGTTGAAGTTATACTGAATTCCTACTAATACAACCACTCAGGTCATGTGATCTTACTAAGCTTCTTTCAATCTAAAGAAGAACCCGATGAATAATTTCTTGAGCTTCAAATTCATTATTTATTGATATTTAATTTGAAATATATTAATGCTTTAACTTGTACTAATCTGCTCTATTGTGAGAATGTCTTTGTACACAAGAATTTGTTCTTGTTTCTTGTTGTTTTTTACGATTCAGGTTGTTGAATCATTGGTTTACCGAGCGTGAGGTATTGCTTGGAGAGGAGGGCTCTATCCTATTAAAGGAGTGTGTAAACAGTTTGCTCCGCCCGGTTAAAGGAGTGGTATAGTGCAATCCTTGGGTGGTGTACCTAAGGCGAGGACGTAGGCGGGTATAGCCGAACCTCGTAAAAATCTTGGCGTCACTCTCTTCCCTACTCTCTTTAAATTTTAGCACATATATACTGCGTGGTTGTGTACTTAATTTGCTGGATATTAATTTTCCTTTGGGAATTGCGGAAACCATAAGGGAGTACGTTGATAGATCAATATATTTCAGAAACCACAAGGGGGTACGTTGATTGATTAATACCAAAGCTCATTAATATATTGGTTGGTTACATACTTAAATTCAAGATATTTAATATCAATATTTGAATTTTGGAAGTTTGGTTAAATTTTCTATTTTATTTCATATTGCAATATCAAGCTTACTTCATTGATTGGTTTGAGTGTTGGTTGTTACAAATTAATTGTACTTGTGAAGTCGATTGTTGTGATTACAAATTAATTCAAATTAAAAAAAGGGGTTAATACTTAACTAAAAGAACTTGTAAGACAAGAAATTAAAAAAAAGTTTTTAAATCCCAATTCACCCCCCCCCCCTCTTGGGAGTAAACCTTACTTATCAATTGGAATCAGAGTGAGGTTATAGAAAATCTTAATTTAGAAGCTATACAAAGATCTCTATGGAAAACCTAGGCATATCTCCCTTTACTGAGGGTCAATCCTCAACTAGACCTCCTATCTTTTGTGGCATTAACTACACCTTTTGGAAACAAAGATTGATAATCTATCTACAAACTATGGATTGGAAAGCATGAAAAATTTTCACACATGGTGACCTTATCCCAACAAAAATTGTGGATTGTAAAGAAATTACTAATGAAGAAAAGGAGATGACCGACAATGATCATAAGATGTTGCAAGTAAACTCAAGTGCTATAAATGCATTATATATTGTGTCCTTGATATAAATGAATTCAATAGGGTCATGGTATGCAAAACAACCAAAGAAATATGGGATAAATTAGAAGTAACCTATAAAGGAACTGTTGACATAAAAGACAATAGAATAGACATGCTCACTAATGAATATGAAGCCTTTAGGATGAACCTAGATGAAACTATTACTAGTATGTACACTAGGTTCACTTATATAATAAACTACCTCAATGCCTTAGGGAAAAACTACTCTACATATGAGATGATCTGAAAAATCCTTAAAGGACTTCTGCCAATTTGAGAACCCAAAGCCACAATAATTACGCAAGGAAGAAATCTCAAAAATACCTCCCTATAAGAATTAATTGGATCGCTTCTCACCTATGAGATGACTATGAATGAAAGGAATTCTGAAAATAACAAACAAAAGAAATCAATAGTCCTTAAGGCGGCAAAAGAAAGTTCCAGCGAAGTAGAAGATGATAATGAATTAAATGGTGATGAAATAGTTTTATTCACTAGAAGACTTGGAAAGTTCTTCAAGAAAAATAAGAAATTTGCTAGGAAGTTTAGAGGTGCAAAATCTAAAAAAGGAGAAACATGTAAAAAAGAAACTAAAAATGAACCTCCTACTTGTTACAATTGCAAAAAGGTTGGACATATTAAACCTGATTGTCCACTGCTCAAGAAAGAAAAGAAGAAGAAGAAGAAGAAGACTATGAAAGCTACTAGAAGGGATGACACAAGCTCAAGTGAATCGAAGAACGAATCAAGTGAACAAGAAGTAGCGAACATCTGCTTTATGGAAAAAAATGTTGAGGTAAATTATTATTCTAGCTCATCAAAAGAATCAAGTGATGAATCATGTAGTGACTCATGTGAAGGTATGCCATCATATAAAGAAATTCAAGCTAAGTTGTTTGTATTGCATATTAGGTTTATCAAAGCAACAAAAAGATACATAGCTTTATAAGAACAAAATGAAACACTCAAAAATCAACTAGAAACTTCAAAAACAGTTGAGAAAGAAAAAGAATCATACATTGATGAACTTATGAAGAAAATCAACAATATGTCTCAAGAGTTTGTAAAACTTCAAGTAAATGATGAAAGCAAGAAAGAGTTAGAAATAAAAGACCTTAAAAGTAAAATTGAGGATAAAGATAAAATCATTTACAATTTTACAAAAGAAAAAGAGAACTATGAAAAGTTAATTGGAACCTAAAGAATGTCATTAGACAAAAAAGGAATTGGATATAATGGAATTGAGAACAAAAAGAAAAAGAATCTATATATGGGATTCTTGTAAAGGAATCAAAGTACTATGCAAGTACATCTTCCACAAATATTTATGAACACGCTACGTGCTTCTTGTGTAAGAAAAGGGGACATGTAAAATTTGAATGCCCATTTAAAAGAAAAAAATGTTAAAGTCAAGAAAGTATGGAAAGTCAAAGAAAATAAATCTGAAATAAAAAGACCTAAGAAGGTTGGGTACCTAAAAATAACACATTGAACCCTTGTTGTATGTTTTCTTTAGGACAACCACGTTAAAAGACAAATGGTACTTGGATAGCGGGTGTTCAAGGCACATGATCAGAGATAAATCCAAATTCACCACACTAATACAAAAAGATGGTGGATACGTCACGTTCGACGATAATGCTAAAGGTAAAATCATTGGAATTGGAAAAATAGGTAAAGAACCTTCTTTGACCGTTGATGATGTTTTGTTAGTAGATGGATTGAAACATAATCTCTTAACTATAAGCCAATTAAGTGATAAAGGATTTGACATAATTTTCAAACAAGAAAACTGCATTGTTGAAAATAGAGAAAAAAATAATCTTCTATTCACCGCTAAAAGAATTGATAATGTATATTGCATAAATTTTGAAGATCTAAAATCTCAAGTGTTAGCTTTACCGTAATCCCAAGAGGGGGGATGCATTGGTATTTTAAAAAATTTATCTCCTAGGTCAATCCACTAGCAGCAATATTACACAAGTCTAAGTTCAATCTAGTGCGTATAAAATAAATCTCTGTGTGTGTGTGTGTATATATATATAGCGAAAATTAAACTGCACAAGTGATTTAATTAAGCATATACGATAAAGCAGTAAATAGAGACAACACCAAAATATTATTGAGGTTTGGCAAATTGCCTATCTCCCCACCTTGGCTCTCAAGCACAAGGATTACACTATAGGCTCTCATAACAATTGGAGCGGCACCTAAATACAACTAGGTCATTTAGCACAGGGCTGACCTCAACTTACACAACCAATCCTTCTAGGCTAGATTACCGCCCCCTCAGGCCACACCTGGAATACAACAGTATTTCAATACAAGATGCGTACAAATAAATGCTTCTCAATTAAGCAGATTGTACCAGTAATAATACGAACACACCAATCATGTAACAACAATAAGCTCAATGGTATAAATGTGCAATCAACACTCTGAATTGTGATTATCTCAAATCAAGCACAAGAATGTATCTACAAGCAAATCTATGAAACTAAGTAATGATTATCTTTCAATCTCAGTTTAGCGTTTCAAAGATTCAAACCAATGAAAATTTAGAATATCTCAAAAGTAGTTTTTCTCAATATCAAGCACAAGGAGATATTCAAATCTAAGCTTGTAGAAAATATTTTTGCACACAGAAATACAAGTCCTAATGAGTCTTGCATTGATAGTGCAAAGACCCACAAGGCTATGAGATTTTTTCCCAACCACGGATTTACTATACAAAATCAAGGGGAAAAATCTTTGCTTAACCCTCAAATAAAATCAAATGCATAAGAACAAGTGAAGGTTTCTAGCAATAATACTTAATGAATAAAACACTTACAATGCTAGATATATCAAAGGAATGGAAGTATTTGAGTGTATGGGCTTAGTAAAGCAAAAGAGGATTTAGGATTTTTTAGAGAATTTTTTGTTAATCGGTTTGCTAATTATTGGCTAATCCAAGCAAATGAGCCCCTATATATAGAGAGGAGGGTTAATTTTTGACCGTTTTGGACATAGGGGTAATTATTAAATATGTTTTAAAACGTTTAAGAAAATTAACCCCATTTAACCTTTCTTAACCGTGGTAAAAATTAAAACAACCTGAGAGTTTCGGGCGCCTGATCCACAGTTTGGTCGCCTGAACAGACACAATGAAAAAAAGTTGATTTTTGAAGTTCGGTCGCCTGAGTGTGAGTTCGATTTGCTGAACCAAGGCGATTTCCATTCTGTCTAATGTTTGGTCGTCTGACCCTAAGTTCGGTTTACCAAACTCATGTGTTCGGTAGCCCAATGCATATTTGAACGTAAAGCGCAGTTCGGGCTGCCGAGTTGGTGGGAAAAGTCAGAATTATTATTCAGTTGACTGAGGACGATATGTCCCTTTTGGTTTGGTTGCCCGAGACCAAGTCAACATTCTAACAGCTCAAGGGTTCGGTCACCCAAAGTGTTTTAATGGGAACCGTGTCGTAATGCAATCCAAAATCCGTAAGTTGTTATTTCATATAGAGCGTTTGAGCACAACAATTTTCAGCCGCAATATATTTTGCTATGGCTATGGATAAGGCAACTGAGTTCTGTTTCTTGGAGAACCAAGAAACTAAAGATTGCCCTAAATAGTGACAAGTGTCGCTAGTACTCTTCTTATCAACCTTACTACTAGCAAAGTCAGCATCAGTATAACTAACAATCTCAAATGTCGCATGCTTAGGGTACCATATGCCTAATTCTACAGTTCCAACTACGTATCTAAGAATTCTTTTGACTGCTAATATATGAGAGTCCTTAGGATTGGCCTGAAGCCTAGCACATGCACACACTAAACATGATATCAAATCAACTAGTTGTGAGGTATAGGAGAGTACCAATCATGCCATGATATAATTTCACATCTACAAGGATTCCTTGCTTATCTCTATCAAGTTTGATGGAAGAACTCATCAGAGTGTCAAGAATTTTATCATCTTCCATATTATATCTCTTTAGTAAGTCCCTAAAATATTTAGATTGGAAAATGAAAGTTCAATATTTAGCTTGTTTAATTTGCACTCCTAGGAAGAAACTCCATTCACCCATCATGCTCGTTTTGAATTCACTTTGCATGCATTTGGCAAACTCATTACACAAACATCATTAGTTGCTCCAAAAATAGTATCATCGACATAGATTTGAACAAGGAACATATCATCATTTTTAGATTTGATGAAAAGTGTAGTGTCAATTTTGCCACAAGTAAATCCATTTTCTAATAGAAAACCATTAAGCTTCTCATACCAAGCTCTAGGAGCTTGTTTCAATCCGTACAAGACTTTTGACAACCGGTATACATGATCAAGATATTTATGATTTTCAAAACCGAGTGGTTGTTCTACATACACCTCTTCATTAATGTAGCTATTTAGAAATGCGCTTTTAACATCCATTTGATACAATTTAAAGTTCTTATAAGCAGCATAAGCAAACAACATACGAATGGCTTCCATTCTAGCTGCTGGAGCATAGGTTTCATCAAAATTTATCCCCTCTTCCTGATTATATCCCTAGGCAACAAGTCTAGATTTATTTCTGGTTACTACCCCATTCTCATCTTTCTTATTCCTATATACCCATTTAGTTCCAATAATAGTATGATCATTTGGCTTAGGAACTAGGGTCCACACTTTACTTCTTTCAAATTGGTTAAACTCTTCCTGCATAGACATTACCCAAGACTCATCTTCTATTACTTCCTTAATATTTTTGGGCTCTTCGATCTTGGGATAAGAAAACAAAGTGACTCATTAGGTTTCGTAAAGAGGACTGGGTGGCTACACCACATGAAGGTTCACCTATGATTTGATCTAAAGAATGGTTTCTAATGTATTTCCAATCCCTAGGTAGTTCTTGAACCTCACTTTCAACCTTATCATTTTCAATTTATTTATCATTTGCTTCTGAAATGATGTCCACATTATTTTTAATAGAAAACTTATCTAAACCTTTTCTAATATCAATATCATCTTCATCATTTCTTTTAGAAAATGGATTAGATTCATCAAACACAACATGAATGGATTCAATAATAGTTAGTGTTCGTTTATTGAAAACTTTATATGCTTTACTATTAAGTGAATAGCCTAGGAAAATACCTTCATTAAATTTAGAGTCAAAATTCCCTAGATGTTCATTATCTCTAAGTACAAAGCATTTACAACCAAAAATATGAAAATAGGAAATATTAGGTCTATGGTTGTTTCACAATTCATATGGAGTCTTATTAAGTGATGACCTGATTAACACTATATTCATGACATAACATGCAGTATTCACAACTTTTGCCCAAAAATATTTTGGTAATTTATTTTCATTTAGCATTGTCCTACCCATTTCTTGCAATGACCTATTCTTTCTTTCTACAACACCATTTTGTTGTGGGATCCTAGGTGCAGAAAAATTATGTGAAATGTCCTCTAAGTCACAATAGTCTTCTATGTCATTATTTTTGAATTCAGTTCCCCTATCATTTCTTATGTTTGTGATTTTATAGCCTTTTTCATTTTGAATTCTTCTACATAATTTCGTGAATTGTTCACATGATTCATCTTTATGAGAAAGGAATAGCACCTATGTGTACCTAGAATAATTATCCACAATAACAAAGGCGTACAATTTACCACCTAGACTTTGAACTTGATTAGGACCAAATAAATCTAAGTGTAGCATTTCAAGTAGTCTAATGGTAGATATGATTTTCTTTTTTCTTAAAGCTTGATCTAGTTTGCTTACCCATTTGACATGCATCACAAAGTTTATCTTTCACAAAATGAGTTTTTGGCAAACCTTTAACTAAGTCCTTTTTCACAAGTTTTGACAAGAGATCCATACTAGCATGTCCTAAATGTCTATGCCATAACCAGCTAACTTCATCTATTACGGAAAAACATGTAATTTGTTGAGAAGCTAAATTATCAAAACTAGTTGTATACACATTTTCACGACGTCCAGCTGTAAAAAGTACTTTGTTATTTGATTTACTCTCAACAATACATTTATCATTTTCAAAAAACACTTTGTACCCTTTATCACATAATTAGCTAATACTCAACAAATTATGTTTCAAACCATCAACAAGCAGTACGTTATTAGTAATCAAGGAATGATCCTTACCAACCTTACCTATGCCGATGATTCGCCCCTTTGCATTGTCACCGAATGTTACATATCCTCCATCTTTGGGAGTGATGGATGCGAACTTATCTTTATCGCTGGTCATATGCCGTGAGCACCTGCTATCCAGGTACCACTTGCCCTTGGAGGAGGACGATCTCAAACACACCTGCAAGAAGGACTAAGTAACTAACGTTGGTCCCCAAATTTTGTTGGGTCCACAAGGGTTAGTGTCTAGATCGCCTTTGACTCGCCACACCTTTCTAATTTTTACATGCTTATTTCTAAGTGGACAGTCAAATTGGATATGACCAATTTGTTTACGTTTAAAACATATCATTTGACACCTAGGATCTTTAGGTGGGGTATGGGATTTTTATTCTCGTGTAAAATGTCCCAAATAAAGATCAGGCGTCTCACATTTTTAACCCCATTAAATCCAAGGTCTTCCTTGCTAAGAGAGTTTCTTTGAACCCCTAGGAGTTTTTTGAAATTTCATTGGCCCTCAATAAACTTAAAAACAATTTTGGAGCTATCCTCCAATTTTCTCTCATGCTCGGCAATTTTCAAATATTTTTCTTTAATAATCGAAGCATGAGAATTCTATGCAATTTCAAACAATTTGATCAATTTTCACATTTCTTTTTCAAAACATTTTTCTCCTTCATCATTTTGTTTAACAATTTGGATACACGAATATATTCATATTGCAGATCTCTAAAAGTATGCATGCTATCAGAATCACAATCATCATAAGAATAATACAAAGATAAAGAACAAGATGATAACACTTCATTGTCCCGTGTCGTTAGGCACAAGTTTGCAATCTTAGAGTCGTTGCCATCTGAATCTGAATCGCTGTTGTTTTGTTTATCCCACTGGGTACTTGCTTTCATAGCTTTCTTCTTTTTCCTAAACTCCTTTTTCAGCAAAGGGCAATTCAGTTTGATATGCCCGACTTTGTTGCAATTATAGCACGTGGGAGCATTCGATTTTTCTTTTCTTTTACTAGACTCTCCTTTCTCAGATGCAGACTCCCTAAACTTTCTATATGGCTTATTGTTCTTTTTGAAGAACCTGCTAAATTTTCTAATAAGCATAGTCATGTCATCTTCAGATTCAGGTTCGCTGCACTCACTAGAAGTATTAGTAAATGTTTTTAATGCAGTCACTTTTTTCATCCTATTGTGCTAATTCAGTATCTTGTTAATAGCTAACTTATAGGTGATAAGTGAACCTATCAATTCTTCTAATGACATAGCCTTAAGGTCTTTACCCTCAAACATGGTTGTAGCCTTTGCTTCCCAAACTAGAGGCAAACCCCTAAGGACTTTCTTAATCATCTTATACGTAGGATAGGTCTCACCTAATACAAGCAGTAAATTAATGATGTGTGTGAATCTAGTATACATGCTCTAGAGGGACTTACTAGTGTTCATTCTAAATGCTTCGTACTCACTGGTCAATATATTAATCCTACTATCTTTTACATCTCTAGTACCCTCATATGTGACCTCTAACTTATCTCATATCTCCTTAGAAAATGAAAATACCATGACTCTATTAAATTCATTCACATCAAGACCACAATACAGATTATTAATGATAGTAGCATTTAAACTAACATCTTTCATATCATTATCAGTATATTCCTCTTCAGGCTTAGGAACTCTAGTTGTGCCTTTAGTTTTCATAGGAACATAGTTTCCCTTAGAGACCACTCTCCACACCTTCCAGACAATATTCTAAAGATAGATGCGCATCCTATGTTTCCAGAAGGTGTAATTGACACCACTGAAAATCGGAGGGCGTGTGGAAGAGGGTCCCTTAAGAAAAGGGGTTACAATACTATGAACCATCTAGATCTTTTTCAAAATAACTATTATGTCTATACTACTAGGCTCTGATACCAATTGTTAGTTTTACTATAATCCTAAGAAGGGAGGTGAATTGGTATTTTAAAAAATTTATCTCCTAGGTCAATCCACTAACAGCAGTATTACACAAGTCTAAGGTCAATCTAGTGCATATAAAATAAATCAGGATGTATATATATATATATAGCGGAAATTAAACTACACAAGTGACTTAATTAAGCATTCATAATAAAGCAGTAAATAGAGACAACATGAGAAATGTTATCGAGGTTCGGCAAACTGCCTATGTCCCCGTCTTGGCTCACAAGCGCAAGGATTACATTATAAGCTCACTTAACGAGTGGAGTGACACCTAAATACAATCAGGTCAATTAGCACAGGGCTTACCTCAACCTATACAACCAATCCTTCCGGACTGGATTACTGCTCCCTTAGGCCACGCCTAGAATACAATAGTATTTCAATACAAGATGCGTACAAATAAATGCTTCTCAATTAAGCAGATTGTACCAGTAATAATCAGAACACACCAATCATGTAACAACAATAAGCTCAATGGTGTAAATGTGCAATCAACACTCAAAATAGTAATTATCTCAAATCAGGCGCAAGAGTGTATCGACAAGCAAATCTTTGAAACTAAGTAATGATTATCTCTCAATCTCAATTTAGGGTTTCAAAGATTCAAGCCAATGAAAATTTAGAATATCTTAAAAATAGTTTTTGTCAATATCAAGCACAATAAGATATTCAAATCTAAGCTTGTAGAAAATTTTTTTGCAAACAGAAATACAAGCCCTAATGAGTCTTGCAATGATAGTGCAAAGACCCACAAGGCTATGATATTTTTTCCCAACCAAAGATTTACTATACAAAATCAAGGGGAAAAAAATCTTTACTTAATCCTCAAATAAAATCAAATGCACAAGAACAAGTGAAGGTTTCTAGCAATAATACTTAATGAATAAAACACTCACAATGCTAGATATATCAAAGGAATGGAAGTATTTGAGTGTATGGGTTTACTATAGAAAAATAGGGTTTAGGATTTTTCAGAGAATGTTTTGCTAATTAGTTTGCTAATTATTGGCTAATCCAAGGAAATGAGCCCTTATATATAGAGAAGGGCTAATTTTTTACCATTTGGGACATAGGGGTAATTATTAAAATTATTTAAAAATGTTTAAGAAAATTAACCCCATTTAACCTTTCTTAATCGTGGTAAAAATTTAAACAACCCGAAAGTTTCGAGCACCTGATCCACGGTTCAGTCGCCCAAACAGACACAATGAAAAAGTTGATTTTTGAAGTTCAGTCACTTGAGTGTGAGTTCGGTTTGCTGAACCAAGGCGATTTCCATTCTGTCTGACGTTTGGTCACCTGACCTTGAGTTTGGTTTACGAAATTCATATGTTCGGTAGCCCGATGCATTTTTGAACGTGAAGTGCGGTTCGGGCTATTGAGTTGATGGGAAAAGTCAGAATTATCATTCGGGTGACCGAGGACGGTACGCCCTTTTTGGTTTGGTCACCCGAGAACAAGTCAACATTCTGACTGGTCAAGGGTTCAATCGTCTGAAGTGTTTTGAACACAACAGTTCGGTCACCCGAAGCCTCACCAATTTTATCCTATAAGTCCAATTTACTTCAAGTAATTCCCTTGATAATATATGTATTTTTGGGGACATCTTATGTGTATGTGCAAGGACCTAAGGTCTTTCTAAGGTCCTTTGAGCTTATTGCATCTACATGTATGATATGTAGTGATTATTACATACCTTTTCCTAAATTACTATTATAGACCCGAATAAGCAAAAATTAAAATTACAACAAGAATAAGTCTTCTAGGTCTTTAAACTTTAAGTCTTCTCAGCCATTAAGTGATCTTGCAAATATGAACCTACACACAAACTTGATAGACATTAAATACTTGAGTATTTGTCATAATCAAAATCGGGTATGATCTATAAGGTCAACATCAAGATATCACATGCTTGGTAGTCATGAATGAAGCAAGTTGGCTATGGCATAGAAGATTAGGACATGCTAGTATGGACTTACTATCAAAGCTAGTTAAAAATAACTTAGTTAGAGGACTACCAAACACTAAGTTTGTAAAGGATAAAATATGTGATGCTTGTCAATTAGGAAAGCAAACAAAGTTTAGCTTTAAGAAGAGGAAACATATTTCCACTAGTAGACTTTTAGAGTTTATTCACTTAAATTTATTTGGCCCTACTAGAACATAAAGTCTAGGAGGAAAGCAATATGCTTTCGTCATCATTGATGACTACTCCAGGTTTACCTGGGTACTCTTTTTAACTTCAAAAGATGAAATTTGCAATATGTCGATAAACTTGCGTAAAAGACTTCAAAATGAAAAAAGGATATGGTATTTTATATATTATGAGTGATCAAGGAAGAGAATTCAATAACAAATATTGTTGACTTTGGTGCAATCCCAAGAGGGGGTTGAATTGGTATTTAAAAATTTTATCCCCTAGGTCAATCAACTAACAGCAGTATTACAAAAACCTAAGGTCAATCTAGTGCATATAAAATAAATAAATGTAAATATACAGCGAAATTTAAACTGTAATAGAAATTTAACCAAGCATATGCAATAAAGCGATAAAGGAGACGACACTAGAAATGTTATCGAGTTTCGGCAAAGTGCCTATGTTCCCATCTTGGCTCACCAGCATAAGGATTATACTATGGGCTTACTTAATGGGTGGAGTAGCACCTAAATACAATCAAGTCAATTAGCATAGGGCTGACCTCAACATTTACAACTAGGTCAAATTAACATAGGGTTGACCTCAACCTTTTACAACCAATCCTTCCAAATTGGATTACTGCCCCCTCTGGCCACACTTGGAATACAACAGATTACATTAAAGTTTGCATACAAACTATATGCTCCTCAATCAAGAAAATTTGCACCAATATAATCAACACACTACCGAATGATAAGATCTGATAAGCTCAATATAGTGTTAATGTCTACTCTTAAAAATAATGGCAATATTGTAATCAGTACATAAGAGTGTAAGTGATAGGATCTTTGTGTCAAAAATAATAATATCAACCACAATATTTAGCACAAAGATCTTCACAACACAAGAAAATATCCCAAAAGGATTTTTATCAAAAATAAGCACAAGTGATATTTGAAAGTGGTTTGTAAAAAAAAAAATTATTTCATAAATTAAAAGCAATACGAACTCTTGAGTATTGCAATGATGATGCAAAACTCACAAGCTCTATGAAGTTTTTCTACGAAAGACTTATTAATGAAGTCTCCTAAAAATACTCAAGCTTACTCTTGGGAAAAATATATCTCAATAAACTAGAATTAATAAGAGTGTAAGCTTAACTAGAAACTCACAATAACACTCTTACTTAGCAAGATTTGTTATGAGGATGAGTAAGAATGAAGGAAGGAAGTTTGAATGTGAGAAATTCAAATACTTAAAACGATTTAAGAGAACCTATTTTCCCTTTTAGTTTTTTAATACATATTTTTTCTTTTCTTTTTTTACATAAAAATAATGTATTTTTTTAGGCATACAAACTAGAGGATATTGATAAATGAAATAAAATAAAACCACAAAAGGATGAACCGGACCAGTTGGCTAGTCCAGTGAACCGCTCACCGGTCTGTCTCCCTTTAAAACGCACGGAGGCCGCACGTAAACATCTCCACGTTTTAGTTCCCCTGAAACCCTAACTGACTATGTTGTGTATGGCCTCTCCTAGATGCCACCGTGCTCGCTGCTGCTATGCCCACCCCTTGGTGATGCTCGAGTGGCCATTTCTGACTCGAAGCCATAGACAAAACGACCACCTCTATTTACTGTTAGGTCCGACATGATGATAGACCTTCCTTCTTCACCATTCCAACCAGTCGTCGTAACCATGGCTCTTACCTTCCATCCTATGCCGGCATCGTAGGTGCTCCGGCCAGCTAAATCTAAAAGGGATAGAACCCGTACACCCCTCCTTTCTTTTACTCACTTTAGCATCCAACCCTTGCCATTGGAACAAGGTGTCGTTCTTGGCAACCAGCCACGGTGACTCGGAGACACTGCAACAAACGACCTGGAGGTCTGTCAAGGAGCCTCATTAACCTAAAGCTTGCTAAAAAAAAATAGCCTATCCAAGCAGCAAAAATCCATACACGCTCAAAGAAATCCTGGTAATTAAATTAAGATAAACAAAGAATTGAACATAATGGAGATACAACTAAAAATTGAAATATATGATGCACCTACCTTACGATGGCCACTCCGAGAGTTCTCTCACCAATAAGAACTAGGAAGAGGAGCCTATTACGTAAGCACCCGAGCTTTTGTGAACCTGTAGTGACCCAAAGAATAATAACATTTTAATAATAAGAGAGAGAGAAAATAGATACAGAAACAGAAGGAGTTCGTCGACGACATTGCATTTTACAGATAATATTAAATAATCATAGTTGCGGAAATTGCCAAGTTTCGTCGACGAACATAGGGTTTCGTCGACGAAGGCTTTAAGGATTTCGTCGACAAATACAGGGCTTCATCGACAAGAAAGTACCGAGAGAGGTTCTGAGGCAGCCTGAATTTCGTCGACGAATACAAGGCTTCGTCAACGAATTTAATGAAGGATTCATCAACGAAATGACATGTCTCATCGATGAATCCGGTAGTATAAAAATGAGAAAACCGAGATTTTGTCTCATTTCCAGCGCCTCTCTCTCTCTCTCTCTCTCTCTCTCTCTCTCTCTCTCTCTCTCTCTCTCCTACGACTCTCTCTTCCTTCTCTCTTTGTTTCCAGCACCACCAGTCGCCGGATCGACGATCCGAAGCTACCACGATGCTCCTGGTGGAATTCTCTACAAGTTTGCCAGAGCAGATCGTCGAGAAAACGAAATTGGATTTCATCCCAAATTCAGGGTAAGGTTTTTTATTGAGTTTTTGACTTTTTGGCAGTTATAGGAAATGATGTAGACTAGGAAATACTGATGTTTTGTTATGAGAGATTGTGTTTTCAGGATGTTGAATTAGAAATCCTGTGGGTATAGAGCCAAATTTTTATAGGGGCTTTTCAAAGTTGAGGTAAGGGAAATATGTTATGCTAGGAATTTTTATAAAGTTATTAGAGAATTTATAAACATATACTCATATCAGTTTATTACAGAGTTTATACAGAATATGAGTTAAATGCTTGTGTGGCCTGAGTAGATTTCCATGAGATAAAGAATTTATATAGTTTTGTGATGTATTATACTATACTGAATACACAGTTATTGACAGTACATATAATTTACATAGTTTTTCCAATATATGGGTTTACATAGAATATACATATATAGATTTATATTAATAGAGAAATGTACATGCTTATACAGCTTTTATATGAATGGTTTCATGAAACAGATATATACATATATCCATATACATGTATACAGATACTCAGATCAGTATTTTATATTACAGCTTTATACAGAACAGTATATATATATATACAGTGTTATAATATGCCATGTTTTCCTATTACCATAACATACAGAACACACAGACAGAGTATATATACAGAATACACAGATAGATATACAGAGGTAGCATCAGGATGCTACAGATACAGTATTTACAGTACAGAAAGATAGAGTTATGATAATTTTGAAATCATGATGAAAACAGTAAAAAAGTATATATGTATATATGTATATAGTATCAAATCTCTTAGGAAAGATACACAGACAGATATAAATTACAGAGCACGGTACCGTTGTGAGATATAGATAGAGTGCAACCACATATCTTAGATAGTATGTGGGTACTGTCAGTCGTGCTCAGAGAGTATGCAGCTCCCCAGTACACTGGGTTGAGGGGGCCGGTTTAACGAGGTAGTAACTAGTCCCAAGCTTAGGAGAGGATGCAGTTTGGCCAGGCTGAGGTAGTGTAAAGTATGATGACTTATCTGGAGGGTTGACCAAATAGAGTCCTGCCTACAGGCCGCACAACCCTGTCATAAGGGGTCAAATCATGACGTTCAGAGTTCCAGGGATACAGAATAGTTATATGTATGAAAACAGTTTTAAAGTATATGATGAGAATAGTATGATATATTATCAGTATGAAAAGTTGAAAACATATGAAACAGTATATTTTAATTGAGAAAGAAAGGAATGTTTGAAAAATATGTTTTGCAGATTATTTATAGCCTTACAGTTCGGTTGCTTTTTTTTTTTTAAGTATTCTTAACTTAGTTGCCACACACTAGTAATAGCATATTTCCACTTACTGAGCGTCGACTCACCCCATTATTTTACCATTTTTCAAGTGAGCCAACTAGGCGAGCAGATCAGGCTCGCGGATAGGAAGTAGTTAGATCATCCTGGTTATAGGGTGAGTTTTTGTCAGAGCTGTATATCTTTTTGAGTCAATGACACTGGGGGAATATTTTTGTATGGTCTGTATATTCTGGAATCTGATATTATACAGTTTTTATATAAATGGTTTATGATTTATGTTTCCACTGCGTAGGAATGTTTATTGTGTATATTTAAAAAAAATGATATGAATTTTGAGGTCGTTATAATTTGGTATCAAAGCCTAGGTTGTTAGGTTCTGTAGACTCTAGAGTGTAACGAAAAACAATAACAGAATATAGGGAAAATATTTGAGGTTTTATTCTATGATCTAGATACAGGGTTTCGTGATTGTTTCTGTGTTTTTCCTGGGGTGACGATTTCAGGAAAACCATAATAAACTGTCAAAGAGTCATGTGTTTAGGTTGCAGGAGCGGATTTTGGGATTAGAAACAAGAGGAATAGTTAATAGAGGTTTTGAAGTTTTAGTTGAATAAGTTGAGTCTATAGGAAGATAGAATTTTGAAACGGTGTTCTATGTGTTTGCAGGATGGACCCAGGGGACAATAGTGCTCACGCCAGTGGGAATGATGGAGCGGGTCCTTCAGGTGCAGTTGGTGGGGATTTAGATGTTGTGCTACGTAGTGTGGCTCAGCAAGTTATGGCTGAGATAGTGCGGAGCTCTAAAGAGCAGGGAGGTTCATCCTTAGCTCAGGGATGTACCATAGAGAAATTCATGAAGATGAATTCGCCATCTTTTTCTAGAGCGACTGACCCTGCAATTGCTGAGAATTGGATGCAGGAAATGGAGAAGATCCTGACAGTACTTCACTGTACTGACGAGCAGAGAGTTATGTATGCTACATATAGGCTGGCAGGGGAGGCTGAGAGATGGTGGATAGCCACCAGGTTTTTGGAGGAGTAGAGAGCTATACGAGTACAGATGACCTGGGCCCAATTCAGGGACATGTTCTTTGATAGATATTATCTTGTTTGAGTGAGAGATGCTCGAGTACAAGAGTTCTTGAGTCTATCCCAAGGGTCAATGATTGTCCCACAGTATGCGGCGAGATTTATTGAGCTCTCTCACTTTTGCCCTTATATTGTTCCAGATGAAGCAAAGAAGGCTAGAATGTTTGAAAGAAATTTGAGGCGTGATATTTACAGGCAGGTGGCGGTGCTGAGGATCCAAGATTTCTCAGAGTTGGTTGACAGGGCCACCATAGCGGAGGGGAGTCTATCTGGAGAGATGGAGGCACAGAGTCAGAAGAAGAGGGTTGTGCCCTCGAGTTATCAGGCGGGTCCCAATCGAGGCTCTTGGAGAGGAGGTAGATCTAGCAAAGGCCAGAGACAGATGGTAAAGCATGGTAGATCTCAAGACAGTCAGCCTCCCGCCATTTGTGCCAAATGTGGACAGAGACACCCAGGGGAATGTCGATTTGGGGAGACTGTTTGCACCGCTGCGGCAGACCCGGTCATATGGCACGAGCATGTTAAATGCCATCGAGTTATGCACAGGCTCCCAGACCATTTCGGGGTGGATATCAGGCGCCCCGCGGTGGTTAGCAGAGGAACACTGCACTAGCGAGGGTTTATGCGTTGACACCAGGAGATACTGATACGAATGGGGACGTTGTCACAGGTACTCTTACTGCTTTACCATATAGAATGATTGTTTTGTTTGATACAGGTGCCACACACTCTTTTATATCGGCGGGGTATGTGAAAATTACTGGAATAAAGACACAACCATTAGATATAGAATTGTCAGTGGGCACGCTGATGGGATCTGTGATTAGATGCAGGAGGGTACTTCAGAATTTTCCAGTAAGTATTCAGGAGAGAGTGCTGTTAGCCGATCTTGTGGTCCTGTAAATGCAGGAGTTTGATGTGATATTGGGCATGGATTGGTTAGCCATTTATCATGCTAGCATAGATTGCCATCAGAAAGAAGTAATTTTCAGACCCCCGGGTGAACCGGAATTTAGATTTACCGGTTCACGTGTGCGTGCTTCGCCACAGCTGGTGTCGACTATTCAAGTGAGGAGACTGTTACAGGAGGGTTTCCAGGGGTATGTTGCCTACATAAAAGATTTTCCAAAAGAAATATTGATACAAGATGACATATCAGTAGTGAGGGAATTCCCAAATGTATTTCTAGAAGAATTGTCTGATTTACCACTAGACCGTGAGATTGAGTTTACTATAGATTTGTTACCGGGGTCTGCACCAGTATCTAAAGCACCGTACTGTATGGCACCAATCGAGTTGAAAGAACTGAAAGATCAGCTACAAGAGTTACTGGATAAGGGTTTTATCAGACCCAGTGTGTCGCCTTGGGGTGCGCCAGTTTTATTCGTGAAAAAGAAAGATGGAACCATGAGGTTATGCATTGATTATAGGGAGATAAACAAATTGAAAGTCAAGAATAAATATCCTCTCCCTAGGATCGATGATTTATTTGATCAGCTCCAGGGGACCCAGGTTTATTCTAAGATTGATTTACGGTCAGGCTACCATCAGGTGAAAGTCAAGGCAGAGGACATTTCGAAGACTGCTTTTTGTACCCGATATGGGCATTACGAATTCTTAGTGATGCCATTTGGGTTGACTAATGCACCAGCGGTTTTTATGGATTTGATGAATTGGGTATTCCACCAGTATTTGGACCAGTTTGTGGTTGTGTTCATTGACGATGTGCTGGTCTACTCGAGAAGTTCTGAGGAGCATGAGCATCATTTGAGGTTGGTGTTGTAGGTATTGAGAGAAAGGAAATTATATGCAAAGTTCAAGAAATGTGAGTTCTGGTTAAGGTAGGTTACTTTTCTCGGCTATGTGATCTCAGAAGCAGAAGTATCAGTTGATCCGAGCAAGATAGAGGCAGTGGTGAATTGGGGGAGGTCGGGAAATGTTCAGGAAGTCAGGAGTTTTCTAGGGTTGGCAGGTTATTACCGATGCTTTGTGGAGGGTTTTTCCATGCTATCAGGTCCATTGACACGACTTACGAGGAAAAATGTGAAATTCGAATGGACTGATGACTGTTAGCAAAGTTTTCAAAAGTTAAAGCAGCAGTTTGTTTCAGCTCCAGTACTGGCTATTCCATTAGGAGAGGATGGTTATGTGATATACAGTGATGCTTCTTTGGAGGGTCTTGGGTGCTTGTTGATGCAGCACGGCAGGATTATTGCATATGTGTCTAGATAGCTCAAAGAATATGAGAAAAATTACCCTGTCCATGACTTAGAGCTTGCTGCAGTGGTTTATGCTCTCAAAATCTGGAGGCGTTATTTATATGGTGGGAAATGCGAGATTTTCACGGATCACAAGAGCCTGAAATATTTATTCACTCAGAAAGAATTAAATATGAGACAAAGAATGTGGCTATAGCTTATTAAATACTATGATTGCACGATTAGCTACCACCCAGGAAAAGCAAACGTAGTGGCAGATGCTTTGAGCAGGAAATCAAGGGGATCCATGCTGACAGTTATGGAGATTCAGCACTCGATTCTAGTGGACTTGGAGAGGCTCAGTATAGAATTGGTGGAGGAGAGTCCTCAGGTAGTTGTTGCCAGCTTGGTGGTTCAGCTTACACTATACGAGAGGATTAAAGCAGCTCAGGGTGATGACGCAGAATTGGCAAAGGTGATGGCTAGAGTGCGGGATAGTCAGGCTGAGGAGTTCAACATATCAGATGATGGAGCTCTGCGATTCCGTACTAGGTTATGTGTTCCTGCAGATGTTGAGATCAAGAGGACTATACTAGAGGAGGCTCATAGATCCCTATATACGATCCATCTCGGCAGAACTAAAATGTACAGGGATCTGTGAGAGTATTTTTGGTAGAGTGGAATGAAGAGGGAGATAGCTGAATTTGTTTAGCAGTGCTTGATGTGCCAGCAAGTTAAAGCTAAGCACCAGAGACCAGCAGGACAGTTGCATCCCTTGTTCATTCCAAAGTGGAAATGGGACCACGTTTCGATAGATTTTGTTACAGGGTTACCACCAGTGCGACAGGGGTTGAATGCAATTTGGGTAGTTGTTGATCGTTTAACGAAAACTGCTCATTTCATCCCTATTAAAATCGGTTATTCCATGGATAGACTGGCAGAGATATATGTTCAGGAGATAGTTCATGTTCATAGAGTACCAGTATCCATAGTCTCGGACCGAGATCCTCGGTTTACTTCACGATTCTGGAAAAGTTTTCAGGAGGCTATGGGTACGCAGCTAGCTTTTAGCACTGCTTTCCATCCCCAGACTGATGGTCAGACAAAGAGGACCATTCAGATAGTAGAAGATATGCTTCGTGCTTGTGTACTTGATTTTGGGGGCAATTGGAATCAATTTATGCCGTTGGTTGAGTTCGCTTACAATAATAGCTATCAGGCTAGTATCGGCATGGCTCCATACGAAGCATTATATGGCAGGAGATGTCATTCTCCTCTTTTCTGGGATGAAGTACTTGAAAGGCGAGTTTTGGGTCCAGATATAGTACAACAGGCGTCCGACAAAGTCCGACTAATTAGAGAAAGAATCAATACAGCACAGAGTCGGCAGAAAAGTTATGCAGACACTCGCCACAGAGAATTGGAGTTTGATGTGGGAGATCGAGTATTTTTTAATATAGCTCCTCTGAAAGGAGTTATGAGGTTTGGGAAGAAGGGCAAGTTGAGCCCTAGGTTTATTGGCCCTTTTGAGATACTTGAGAGAATAGGGTCAGTTGCCTACAGGCTAGCTTTGCCACCAGTTTTGGCTCGTATTCATGACATGTTTCATGTTGCCATGTTATGGAAATATGTCTCAGACCCATCCCACATCATCAGTTATGCAGAGATAGAGCTTAAGGATTCATTGGCATATGAAAAAGTACCAGTACAAATTTTGGACAAGAAGGTTCAGACTTTACGTACTAAAGAAATACAGTTGGTAAAAGTTTTGTGGATGAACCATGCTATAGAGGAAGCTTCTTGGGAGCTCGAGGAGCAGATTAGACATAAATACCCACAGTTGTTCCAAGAGGTATAGAGGTACTCAGGTAAAGCATGATAGTTAGACAAGTTTCCTTTTGCAGGTGCATGTATAAGATTTTAGCTAGTAGATAGTTTTTAGTTTTATATGTGTAATCTCCCAAAATATAATATGTAACCACCGTATTCCTCCGCCACAAGTGAGGGCAGGTAATAAAATAAGTAGGCCCCTTTTTCTTCCATAGAATGATGAAGTATATTAATGGATCCAGCTAGTAAATTTCGAGGACGAAATTTTATAAGGAGGGGAGAATGTAGTGACCCGGAGAATAATAACATTTTAATAATAAGACGGAGAGAAAATAGATAAAGAAACAGAAGGAGGCCGTAGACTTTGACGATGAACACAGGGTTTCGTCGACGAAGGCTTTAAGGATTTCGTTGACGAATACAGGGCTTCGTCGACAAGAAAGTACCGAGAGGGGTTCTAAGGCAGCCTGAATTTCATCGACGAATACAGGGCTTCGTCAACGAATTTAATGAAGGATTTGTTGAAGAAGTGACGTGTCTCGTCGACGAATCCGGCAGTATAAAAATGGGAAAACCGGGATTTTATCTCCAGCGCCTCTCTCTCCTACGACTCTCTCTCCCTTCTCTCTTCGTTTTCGACCCCACTAGTCGCCGGATCGATAATCCGAAGCTACCACGATGCTACTAGTGGAATTCTCTACAAGTTTGCCGTAGCGAATCGTCTAGAAAACGAAGTTGGATTTCATCCCAAATTCAAGGTAAGGTTTTTTATTGAGTTTTTGACTTTTTGGCAGTTATAGGAAATAATGTAGACTAGGAAATACTGATGTTTTGTTCTGAGAGATTGTGTTTTCAGGAAGTTGAGTTAGAAATCATGCGGGTATAGAGCCAGATTTTTATAGGGGCTTTTCAAAGTTAAGGTAGCGGAAATATGCTATGCTAGGAATTTTTATAAAGTTATTAGAGAATTTATAAACATATACTCATATCAGTTTATTACATAGTTTATACAGAATATGAGTTAAATGCTTGTGTGGTCTAAGTAGATTTCCATGAGATAAAGAATTTATATAGTTTTGTGATGTATCATACTGTACTGAATACACAGTTATTGACAGTACATACAATTTACATAGTTTTTCCAGTATATGGGTTTACACAGAATATACAGATATAGATTTATATTCACAGAGAAATGTACATGCTTATACAGCTTTTATATGAATGGTTTCATGAAACATATATATACATATATCTATATACATGTATACAGATACTCAGATCAGTATTTTATATTACAACTTTATACAGAACAGTATATATATATACAGTGTTATAGTATGCCATGTTTTCCTATTACCATAACATACAAAACACACAGACAGAGTATATATACAAAATACACAGATAGATATACAGAGGTAGCATCATGATGCTACAGATACAGTATTTATAGTACAAAAAGATATAGTTATGGTAATTTTGAAATCATGATGAAAACAGTAAAAGAGTATATATGTATATAGTATCAGAACCCTGAGGAAAGATACACAGACAGATATAGATTACAGAGCACAGTACCATTACTAGATACAGATAGAGTGCAACCACATATCTCAGATAGTATGTGGGTACCGTCAGCCGTGCTCGGAGAGTATGCAGCTCCCCAGTACACTGGGTTGAGGGGGCCGGTTTGACGAGGTAGTAGCCAATCCCGAGCTTAGGAGAGGATGCAGTTTGGCCGGGCTGAGGTAGTGTAGAGTATGATGACTTATCTGGAGGGTCGACCAGATAGAGTCCCGCCTACGAGCCGCACAACCATGTCATGAGGGGTCAAATCATGACATTCAGAGTTCTAGGGATACAGAATAGTTATATGTATGAAAACAGTTTTAAAGTATATGATGAGACTAGTATGATATATTATCAGTATGAAAAGTAGAAAACATATGGAACAATATATTTTAATTGAGAAAGAAAGGAATGTTTAAAAAATATGTTTTGCAGATTATTTATAGACTTACAATTCGGTTGCTTTTTTTTTTTAAGTATTCTTAACTTAGTTGCC
Organism: Malania oleifera; assembly: GCF_029873635.1. Classification (NCBI taxonomy): domain Eukaryota; kingdom Viridiplantae; phylum Streptophyta; class Magnoliopsida; order Santalales; family Ximeniaceae; genus Malania; species Malania oleifera. The sequence goes on from NC_080425.1 coordinate 29,119,988, forward strand.
ACACACTAGTAATAGCATATTTCCACTTACTGAGCATCGACTCACCCCATTATTTTACCATTTTTCAGGTGAGCCAGCTAGGCGAGCAAATCAGGCTCGCAGATAGGAAGTAGTTAGATCACCCTGGTTATAGGGTGAGTTTTTGTCAGAGCTGTATATATTTTTGAGTCAATGACACTGGGGGAATATTTTTGTATGGTCTATATATTCTGGAATCTGATATTGTACAGTTTTTGTCTAAATGGTTTATGATTTATGTTTCCACTGCGTAGGAATATTTATTGTGCATATTTTTAAAAAAAATGATATGAATTTTGTGGTCGTTACAGAACCTCCTTGACTTCCTCTATTCATGGATTCAAGTTCAAGAGCATGCACCTCCTCCTCTTTCTTTTTCACTCCCTATGGAAAGTCAAGGCCCTAAACTCTCCCTCTCTATTTATTACTTAGTGTCATGAGGTCCTCTTCGTTTTGTGTTACGCATGCCAAATCTCACCTATCTTGCGTCTTCCTCCTTCTCTTCCTATTCACTCCCTTCGGATATCAAAGGCCTAGCTCAAAGTCTTTTTCTCTCCCTTGTTCAATGTGAACTCCTCCCACTCTTGTCTCTCTCCCTATTTTCTTTCATATGTAAAGTCTGGAAGCTGTTTACAAGAGAATATATATGAATACGGAAAATTATAAAGTATGTCAAGAGAATATATATGAATACTGAAAATTATGAAGTATGTAAGGAAATATAAGAAATGGAGCTGCTGTTTTTCATTGCACACAATTGAATTGCATCAACACCTATATATAGGCATGCCACCTCCATCTTCTACGCACTCCACTATTCTACATACTTCCACACACTTAACCTTCCACACAATTCTACACACTTCATTTTCTACACAATTCTACACACTTTCACGCATTACACTTTCCATACAATATTACACACTTCTACACACTTCATCTTCCACAAAATTGTACACATATCCACACACTTCCATTTTTCACTTTACATTAATAAAATTACAAATTACTTTTTAACACCCCCTCTTAATTTGTAATTTTGACATGATTTTTGAACTCTTTATTTTTTCTGTTGTCACTGCCTTGGTGAATGAATCTGTCAATTGCTTATTGGTGTCTATGAACTGTAAATGAATTTCTCCTTTTTGGACGAATCCCCGAATAAAGTGATGACGCAACTCAATATGTTTGGTCTTGCTATGGAATACTAGATTTTTCATCATAGCAATTTCGGACATTTTGTCACAGTAGATAATTGTAGGAGCATCTTCAACTTGTTGCAGGTCCACTAGTAATTTACGTAACCATATTGTTTCACATGCAGCGTCTGTTGTTGAAATATATTTTGCTTCTGCTAAAAAAGTGTCACTGTTTTTTGCTTTTTGGATCCCCTCGAAATTATTTTGGATCCTAAGCAAAACACATAACCGAAGGTTCTTTTCCGATCATCAATCGAACCGACCAGTCACTATCAGTGTAACTCACAAGCTTGTTCTCTTTTTTCTTTCATATATCTAATGCCAAATTTCCTTGTTCCTTGAAGATATCGTAAAATCCTTTTTGTCGCAGCATAGTGTAGCTTGATGGGTTGATGCATAAATCTTGAAATTAAGCTGACTGAGTAAACAATATCTAGCCTTGCGTTGGTTAAGTATATTAAGGACCCAACCAGGCTTCAATATGTTTTTTTCATGGAAAATAGTAATAATAAAAATAATAAGGAAAATAGAAAATTTGGTTTGGCATAGGCCAAACTGTTGACGGTTTTGGATGAGCTCAGAAAACCGTCAAGAAAATCATCGACGGTTTTGAGTTACCGCAGCTAAGTAAGGGTAAAACGGTAAAATATTGGCTGGGTTAAAAGCCAAATCGTCGACGGTTTTTTATGAGACAAGGGCTTATAAATAGGGCAGCAGGTCATTTGATTAGAAAAATAAGCCCCCCCCCCCAATTCTTTCTCTCTAGGTTGCGGCACTCTCTCTCTCCTCTTCTCTCTCTCTCTCTCTCTCTCTCTCTCTCTCTCTCTCTCTCTCTCTCTCTCTCTCTCTCTCTCTCTCTCTCTCTCTCTCCTCTCTCTTCAATTTCTCTCCTGAAATTAGCCCAAATCGAAGGATAAATTGCATTTCAGGATCCCAACAACGATTCTTCGCAGTTTAACTAGAGCAGTTTTTTGATTTAGGCTTTCTAGGCACCACTCCAAAACTGGGGTAAGGAAGATGTTCTTTCAAGTTTAATTAGTTATTGGAAGAGTATGGGCTTAGGAGTATTTAAATGGTAAATATTTTGGGGTTGAACTGATTGAGTTAGGATATATAGATACGGGGTTTGTGCGAGCGTCGCAGGCACAGTTTTGTGATCCCTACAGGCACATTTATAGGAAATAGGTAAGGGGAATAGATTATGTCAGGCGTTTTCAAAAATTTTACTGATTAAATTATAATATGTGATTTCTGAGTCATATATATGTTTTCCTGAGTATACAGATTTGTGAGAATGGGAAACTTGAAATGATATATGTATGTTTGAGAAAATTGGATTATTAAGTTGAGTAAAACCCTAGAGATAATTATACCAATACTTTCAGCAGAATATTATAGTATAAGTTATCATTAAGTCTGTGAGGCATGAGTTTGAAAGTTATGTATAATTGAACTTATTAATTTATATGGTAAAACATATATAGACAGAAGCATGGTTTTCTACAGTATTATAGTAAAATAGTGCTTTATACAAAGCAATAGTATGACAGAATTTTATACAGATTTTAATTTATACAATATTACAGTGTCCTTTATAGGACTATAATACATATTTTAAACAGTATTACAGCGTCCTCTATAGGACTACAATACAGATTTTATATAGAGTTACAACGTTCTATATAGAACTATAGTACAACATTTGATACAGAATCACAGAATGATAGCGTTCTATATAGAACTATAGTATGATGGTATTTTATATAGAATAACAGTATTTCAGTGATTTTATATAGATTTATAGTATGGCAGGTTTTGTTATTGTTTGTGAAAACGACTATTAATAATTTTGTGTTGAGAAATATGAAGTTCCTACTTATGCCATTAGGGAGGTATGCTTAGTATGGATAGTATGTTGTGAAGTTCCTACCGATACCGTTGGGGAGGTATGCTCAGTATGAAAATTATGTTGTGAAGTTCCTACTGATGTCGTTGGGGAGGTATGCTCAGTATGGAAATTATGTTGTGCAGTTCCTACTGATGCTAGAGAGGTATGCTTAGTATGGAAATTGTGTTGTGAAGTTCCTACTGGTACCGTTAGAGAGGTACGCTAAGTATGGAAATTGTATTGAGAAGTTCCTACTGATGCCATTGGGGAGGTATGCTCAGTATGGAAAGTAAGAATGTGTTGAGAATTGAAATGATGCGATCTGTTGTTATGTAAAATACACATATGTAGATTTATATAAACACTACTATTTATTAGCCAAAGCTTGTTTTGAGAAGGCAATATGTATTCTAATATATATATATATATATATATATATATATATATATATATTATAATACATATTGCGTGTGTGTGTGTGTGTGTGTGTATGTGTGTGTGTGTGTGTGTGTGTGTGTGTGTAAGTACAGTTTAATATGCAAATTTATCGAAATAGAGAAATTTATTAAGCCAAGACATGTTTTGAAAAGAAAGTAAGTATTTTCAAATATATATGTGTGAGTACAGTGTTATATGGTTTATCAGTTACAGTTAATTATTTACAGGATATATTTATGATACACTAAAACTCATCCGCCACACACTGAATAATCTATTTCGCCTTTCTGAGAAATATCTCACTCCTATAATTTCTATCATTTTAGGAAACCCAGATAACTAGGCTTAGAACTCTCTAGAGCAGAGTTTGAAAGTATTGTTCAGGGTAAGTAGTGGAGACACCATGGTGTATAAGAAAGTAATTTTTATATCTTCAAAATGGATTATGGATGGTTATTTTTGGGGTTTATGTAAAACTATGATGATGATTAGAACTCTAGTATTGCAGCTGGATGTATATATATAGATGCTTCTGTTGAGCAGTATGATATGTTTGAGGACTGCTGTACCTGGTGGCACTTTGGGCATCATAGGATACGATAGTGTAATTTATACAAAGTTTATGTGTGGAGTATTACATAGGGCGATACAGGTTGGTATCGGAGCAGATTTATCTTATATATATATATAATAAATAAATAATATATAGCAAAATTTTTGGGTCATGACAAAGGAAATATTTCATAAGCCCCAAATATGTCATCTAATATTTTTTCATCATAGCTTCCTTGAATTCCTTCACCATTGCTAGATTGGTGCATGTGTAAATTAGATCATCAATATATAAATAAATTAATAAAGAGAAAATCTTTCATACCTCCTTTTATGTAAAGTGAAGGTTCATTAATTTTGACTTCTTTGAAATCCTTTTTGATGGAAGTAAGAATCGATCTTGCTATTCCAAGCTCGTGGAGCTTGTTTTAATCCATATAAGGTTTTCTGTAGCCTACATACTTTGTCTTCTTGAGCATGTATAGAATAACCCTCAGGTTGCTCCACATAAACTTCTTGTTCCAATTCTCCATTAAGAAATGCTAATTTGACATCAAGATGGAACATTGGTAACTCTAGTTGAGCGGCCAAGGCAAGAACCGTTCGTATCATCTCCATATGAGCTACTAGTGCAAACGTTTCATTGAAGTCAATTCCAAGCTGCTGTGAATATAGAGCCTTTTGCAACTAGACGAGCCTTGTGCTTGTGTATTGAGCCATATTCTTTATACTTGGTCTACTAGATCCATTTTAGCCCAATTACTTCTTTGCCTTCAGGTGGATATACAAGCTCCCAAATGTTTTTCTTTTCAATTGATGCAATTTCTTCATCCATGGCCTTTATGTAAGTTTCTTCCTTTGCTCCTTCATCAAAGAACTATTGCTCATAGGCAAAAAATGCAACATCCCAAGTTTCATAAATTGCTCTTAAAGAACATACCCTTCTTGCTGGAGTCTTTGACTTTGAATAAGTATGCCTTGAAGTGCTTGACTGTGAGCTTGTACTTCCTGGAGAATTGGGAGACATATATGGACTTGGACTTGGACTTGCTTTTGGGCTACTGCTTGATTTAGAATTTTGATTATTTAATATTGAGTGTGGACTAGGCATATTAAATACTGTTGTTTTTTCCGTAGAAATTTCTTCCCAATTCCACGATGCCATTTCGTCAAAAATAACATCTCGAGAAATTGTAAGATCATTAGTTTTTGGGTTAAGTAAACGATATCCTTTAGATTCGTTACTATACACAAGAAAGATGTATTTTTATCCTTTCTCATCAAACTTTTCTCGTTGCTAAGAAGGAATATGTAAGTAACCTATGCCGCCAAAAATCTTCAAAAGATTTACCTGTGGCTTCCGTCTATATCATGCTCCATATGGAGTCTTATTCTGAACCGCCTTTGTAGGAGAATGATTTAGTATATAAATAGGATTGTTAACTGCTTATGCCCAGAAACTATTTGGAAGTTTTTTACCCTTCAACATGCTTCGAGCCATTTCGACAACAGTGCGATTCTTTCGTTTGGCTACTCCATTTTGTTGTGGAGTATATCGCACTGTAAGTTCCCTTTTTATGTCTTCCTTTTTGTTGTAATCATTAAATGTTGTTGAAAGAAGTTCTCCACCTCGATATGTTCTCAAGATCTTTAATTTCCTACCACTTTGTTTTTCTGCAAATGCTTTAAACTAAAGAAATGTGGAGAAGACTTCTAATTTTTGCCTTAAAAAATATACCCATATCATCCGGGTATAATCATCAACAAATAAAATAAAGTATCTGTTGTTATTAAGAGATGGAGTCCTCGTGGGTCCACAAATGTCAACATGGATTAATTCTAATGGTCCTCTAGCTCTCTAAGATGTCATCGGGAATATTGGTAACCAATGCATTTTTCCATAAATGAAGTCTTCACAAATTTTTTCTTGCTTAGAAATATTGGGCAATCCAAGCACCATATGTTTATCCTTCAATAATTTTAAGCCTTTGAAATTTAAATTTCCATATCTCAAGTGCCATAAATATGAGTCATTGTTGGTGAGACTTTGAAAGGCAATTTCTCTTCTTGTGGCATAGGCAAAGGAAAAACTTTATTCATGTTCATTTTTACTCTAGCCATAGTGAAAATTTTCTTCTTCTCAACAATGACACATTCTCCATTATCAAAATTGAGCTTATATCCTTTTTGTAGTAATTGCCCAACACTTAATAAATTTTGAGTTAAGTTAGGGACGTATAACACATCAGATATAAATTTAGAGTTACCTCCCTTGGTGTGCACTGCAATTACTCCTTTTCCAGCAATTTTATGTAACTTGTCATCTCCGAGTTTTACTTCAGAAGAGAATTTGTCATCAAGCTTCACGAACAAATTTTTTTTTCTTGTCATATGACTACTACAGGCACTATCCACGTACCAAATGTTCTCGAACTCTTGTTGAGCATATATACATAAATAAAATACTTGTCTTGCTTCTTTTTCTTCACTTTCTTCTGAATATTACAATACTAAAGATACTAAAATACAGGAAAATATTATACATGCAAGGGAAATACTGGGAAATAAAAATCAAATCAAAATCTTCAGTTGAGCTCACGGGCATATTTTGAAGCATCTTTGGAGGTCCTGTTCACCTAATTAGAAAAAAAAAAATTAGAAAAAGTCATAGTTGTTAAATGAAAATTCAAAATAAACATGTGAGCAATAAAAGTACCCTCCTATGGAAACAAGTTCTCGAGAGAAATTGCAAATTGTTGAAATATTCCCTCCTCAGACTCGCTGCCCGAATCTCCATTAATTGGAGAATTAACCAAATTGCAAGAATTGGAGAACATATTTCTATTGGAATAGATTTTTTCTAGGAAGGAAAGAAGGAAGAAAAGACTGATTGGACCTTGCCTAAACCAACCTTATAAATAAAGAGTCTTGCACAAAGCACGGGAGGAGAATGGAGCAATTGACAAAACAATTGCGCAATTGAGAGAAAAAATCAAGAGACTAGGGAATGGAGCAATTGACAAAACAATTGAGCAATTGAGAGACAAAATCGAGAGACTAGGGAAGGGAAAAATTGAAAAAATAGGAGCAATTGAGAGACAAAATCGAGATACTGAGACAAGAATTGCAGAATGACAGTGAGGAAGCACAGATAGAGGCAGAAAGAAGTTCCTGAGGTGTTTAAAATAGCAGCAACATTGCGAGGCTCTCAAAAGTTGGAGCCAATCCCTTAAGTAGGCCCTTTGTAGTGCCCTCCCATTCAAAACCCAGAATCCAATTAAGAAGCCCCCAGAAAGACCTCTAGACAGACACTCTATAGACTCACAAGAAAGACTAGAAGACCAGAGGAGTGGAAGATTTTAGGTAACTTTGGCTTTTCCTTCCTTATTCTAAGCATGTAATATTGAACTGTGAAGTGTGATTGTTAAAGCAAGAACTTTGACCCGATCCCAAAGTTGGGTTCGAACCCCCAGACCTAAACCTGAACCTCAACCGAGAGCCAAGAACCCAAACTCAAACCTCAAATGTGAACTAGATTCCCTGAACCAACCCCACTGACTAAGCCCTGAGCCTAACTCACTGAGCCAAAACCATGAAGCCCACATGGAAGGCCATCCTGCAGATGTTTTAAGACCCCAAGCCCAGTTCTCAAAATAAAAACTAAGCCCATGTTTTAAACCCAACCCCATGTTTTAAAAACTCGAGCCCATTCCTTTCAAACCAAGCCCACATGTTTTAAAACCCAAAAGCCCGACTACCCTTTAAAAAAATAAAAAAACCAAGCCCACATCCCATATTTTATAATGTCCCTAATGGAGTTTCGAAGTTGTTAATGAATACGAAAGACACACCTCTACCGAGGTCAACCTTTGAACCGCCTCGACACCGATGACAAACTCAAATTGTGAAATTGGGAGTTGGGAAATAAGATGTGGGTCAAAAATATATCAACAGAGTCACCACTAGCCTACTTTGTCCTAACTGAGGCTAGAACACTGAATTTAATTAAAATCCATTTTAAGGCCCACTAGCTACTCCTAGGGTCCAAAGAACTAACAATCTACAGTCTACCTACCAAAGCCTAAATTCGAGAGTACATTTTTGTGGAGGGAAGGTACTAGCACCCCTATACACCCGTCCTTTCAAAGGGTACCATGACAACATTGGTATGTTCAAGCATTAACCCAATAAAGTCTTTGATTCACCAATTTAATAAGATTACCTCCCTTTAGATATTGTTCCACCTCACAACCATTGGATATCCTGTCAGTGTTGTAAGGATTCCCTCACCTTAAGAATCCTAGGAAGAATGTTGTCACTCCACTTTTGGTTTTCATCATCAAATTGATTGAGTTACATTTTCAAAAGGTTTTGATAACATGCAATAGGTTAGAGAAAGAAGTAAGATCTTTAAATACTAGTGTAGTAACTAGGAAAAATAAAATTTAAAAAAAATAATAAAATAAAATAAATTAATTAAATTAACAAGTAAAATGAATAGTATGATAAGGAAATATATATATATATATATATATATTGAAACATATATATATATATATATATATATATATATATAAGTTATTATGATATATATGTAATATATATAAGTTAAAGGTATATATATATAAAGTTGTACAAGCTTCTCCAAGAAGCTTTGCTTCAATTAGTAAGTTATTATAATAATAATATATATAATTGTACAAGCCTCCCTTGGAAGCTCCATTGTTCTCTCTCTCTCTCTCTCTCTCTCTCTCTCTCTCTCTTCGATTCCGAGCCAGTTTTACGCTGAATCGACAAACCGAAGCCACCACGACGCTCTTGGCAAAGTTCTTTACAAGTCTGCTGGAGCGGATCGTCAGGGAAACGAAGTTGGATTTCATCTCAAATCCAAGGTAAGGCTTTATATTCAATATTTAGATTTTTGACAGTTGAAGAAAGTGATATACGCGTAAAAATACTGAACTTTAATACTAGAAATTTTCATTTCCAGGGGTGTTGAATTGGAATCGTTGGGAATCATCCCTAAGTTGAGGTAAGGCTTTTAAACCAAATTTGACTTAACGGTAGTTATGAGAAGTGTTATGCACGTAGAAATATTGAAGTTTAATACTGAGAGTTTTTTTTTTTCAAGGTTGTTGAGTTGGGAACCCTACGGGTGCAGGGAAGATTTTCTTAGGGACTTTGCAGGAATCAGGTAAGGGGATAAACTAAGCTAGTTCTTTTTGAGAATATATATACATATATATATATATATAGCGTCTAATTCTTGGAAAATAAATATATATATATATATATATATATGATATATGATTTATATTTGGGAAATATTATTGAATATAATCGTAAGTTGAATATAGAAAACTTGTTCAGTGTGGCATGAGTATAAAATTTTGTGAAATACTGTTTTCTGGAATAGGATTATGATATGGGTTTTACAATGGGAAAATCGGCGTACGAGTCGAGATTTTTATATATGTGGTTTGCTGGCGTACGGGTCGTGCTATGTTGTGATTTGCCAGCTTATGGGTTGTGCTATGATATGGTTTGCCGGCGTACGGTCCGTGCTATGTTGTGATTTGCCAGCGTACGGGCTGTGCTATGATGTGATTGTCGGCGTACGAGCCATGCTATGATAAAATGTGTAATATCGGCGTACGGGCCGATGATTTTCATGATACATGTATATATGTAAAATGATATGATTGATGTGAAAATAAATGATATGAGATATCTATGTATCACGATTTTAGTATATGTTATATGATATCAGAACCTGATTGGCTTGATCTAGGCTAGCACTTGCACGGTACTGTTGCTATGTGTCCATGGTCTTCGTGATCATGATATTTGTGTTAACACCGTTATACGGAGTGGTGTGAGATTGGATGGTCGATGTGGTTTATAAGAAGTGTGCTGATCGCCCCTGGTGTATGGACCAAGTTTGGATGACCCATTGGATTTACAGACTTATGATTGACTTCGTAGTGGTCGGCCAACAATTGTCAGGTCCCTCCTTCGGGCCACACAACCCAGTCATGTGGGGGTAATACATAACAACAGCCAGCTAACCTACCAGGGATGTTTTTATGTTATTATTATTATGATATGAGATGAGAAATATTTATGAAAATGTAGTATGTTCTGCCATGTTTTGATGATATATGTATGTTTTCCCAGATTTGATAAAGAGTTACTGAACATGTTATGTATGATATATATAGAACACGGAATACTCATGTTGCCACACACTGGTATTAGTTTATTTCCCTTACTGATAGGTGTCTCACTTCTAAATCTTATTAACTTTTCAGGAACCCCAGATAGGAGAGCGGGAAAAGCCCCGCTGATCTAGAGTTGTCAATTTGCCTTTTTGGAAGGGTAAGTTTTGTAGGGACAGTTAGATTTTGTGGGGAAATGTCCCTAAATGATTTTTGGGATGTATATATGGAAATACTGTGGACTATAGCAACTCTGGTATATTGTAAAATATGGTATTGGGATGTACATTATTGTAAGTGTTCTGCTGCTAGGGCTTCTGCTGTATGTTTTGATATATCCCTGGTACCCACGGGTCCAGGTGGATTGTGACCTGCTGAGCTGGAATGTGAGATGTGTGGTATTGATTTTATGATGATATTATTATAAAAAAATTGTGAAAAAATGAGCAGGTCGTGACAACTTGGTATCAGAGCCTAGGTTGTTAGGTTCTGTAGACTCTAGAATGCAGCAGAAACAATACCAAATTTTAGGAAATGATTTGAGGTTTTATTCTATAGTCTAGAGGTAGGACTTCCATGGTAGTTTCTATGTTTTTCCTGGGGTGATGATTTCAGGAAAACCATAGTAAGCTATTGTCGGGTTGTGTTCCTAGAATATAGGACTAGGGATTAGTTATGAGTTAGAAATGTTGAGATAAGTGGTGAGGATAGGTGGGTAAAATATAAGGATAGGACATCTGAATTGCGTCTATTGTTTTAGGATGGATCCGGAAGGAAATAGTGTCAATGCCAGTGGCAATGATGGAGCGGGACCATAAGGTGCAGTTGGGACCGACTCGGACGCCGTATTATGTAGCGTGGCTCAGCAGGTTATTGCTGAGATCGCTAGGAGCTCGAGGGAGCAGAGTGGTCCATCTGCAGGCCATAGGTGCACTATAAAGAAATTTACGAAGATGAATCCTCCGGCATTCTTAGGCGGAGTTGATCCTGTAGCCGTTGAGAACTGGATGCGAGAAATTAAGAAGATCTTGGATGTACTACAGTGTATTGAGTAGCAGAGGGTCCTCTTTGCCACCTATAGATTGACAGGAGAGGCTGAGAGGTGGTGGATTGTGGTGAGACTATTGGAGAAGCAGAGGGTGACTCTAATAGCTATGACATGGGATCGATTTAAAGATCTGTTCTTTGACAGATATTTTCCAGCTACTGTGAGGAAGGCTAAGGTAGAAGAGTTCCTGAGTCTGAAGCAGAGACAGCTATCCATCCAGCAGTAAGTAGCACGTTTTATCGAGCTCTCTCGTTTCGCCCCATACATTGTTCCTAATGAGATGAAGAAGGTGAGGCAGTTTGAGAGAGGCTTAAGGCGGAGTATATTCAAGCAGGTAGTGGTGTTGCGGATCTAGGACTTTGCTGAGTTAGTCAACAGGGCAGCCTTGGCAGAGGTTGGTGAGTGACTTGATGCAGAGGAGCAGGGACAGAGGAAGAGATCTGCATCTACCGGCTACCAGCAGGGTCATAGACCAGGCCAGTGGAGAAGAGGAAACCATGGCAGAGGACGGAGACAGGAGACGAGAGGATGTGAGGTGTAGACAGGGCAGGGTCCTCCAGTCTGTTAGATTTGTGGTAGGAGGCACTGGGGAGAGTCTCGAGCTGGTGGTGTAATGTGTTTACGCTGTGGTAAATCAAGGCACATGGTACGAGACTACCCTACCCCACCAGATGCAGTTCCAGCTCCTAGACCACATTGGGGAGGCCATCAGGGGCCACGTGGGGGCCGGCAGAGGTATACGGCACCAGCTAGAGTATTTACTCTAACGCCGAGTGAGGCTGAGACGTCAGGTGACGTAGTGACAGGTATGGTCATTATGCTTTCTTTTAAAGTTATTGCATTATTTGATTCAGGAGCTACACACTCGTTCGTGTCTTCGGGTGTGTTAAATTATGTGGAGCTGAAACACAATCATTAAATGTTGAACTGTTGGTATCTACACCGACTGGGTCGGTAGTAAGATGTAGTAGGGTACTTCGAGATTGTCCAGTTGGTATTCAAGGGAAGGCTTTGTCTGTCGATTTAATAGTACTGGACATGCACGGGTTTGATGTTATATTTGGCATGGATTGGCTAACAGCTAATTTTTCCAGCATAGATTGTTGTGCACGAGAAGTGATATTTAAATCTCCAGCGGAAGCAAAGTTTAAGTTCGTACGGTCGCAAGTACAATCCCCACCTTAGCTAGTTTCAGCTATTCAAGTCAGGAGACTATTACTGAGTGGGTGTCAGGGGTTTGTGGCTGTGGTGAAAGAGATGTCAGAAAATGAATTGAAACTTGCTAGCACGCCTGTAGTAAAGGAGTTTACAGATGTTTTCCCAGATGAGTTACCAGGCTTGCCACCCGATTGAGAGGTAGATTTTTCCATAGATCTACTTCCAGGTACATCGCCTATTTCCAAAGTACCTTATCGAATGGCGCTAGTAGAGTTGGAAAAATTTTAAAAAAAAAATTCAATTGTAAGATCTTCTTGATAAGGGCTTCATACGACCTAGTGTATCTCCGTGGGGAGCTCCGATGTTATTTTTGAAGAAGAAAGATGGGACTATGAGGATGTGTATAAACTGCGGGGAAATTAATAAAGTAACAATCAAGAACAAGTATCCTCTACCCCGTATTGACGATTTGTTTGACCAGCTCCAGGGTACACGGGTGTATTCGACGATTGACCTTAAATCCGGATACCATCAGGTGAAAGTGAAAGCAGAAGACGTCTCGAAGACAACCTTCAGGACCCGGTACGGGCATTATGAGTTTCTCATTATGCCATTTGGATTGATGAATGCTCCTGTGGTATTTATGGACTTGATGAATAGAGTCTTTCACTAATACCTAGACCAGTTTGTTGTTGTTTTTATTGATGATATACTAGTTTATTCGAGGAGCTATGAGGAGCATGAGACGCACCTAAGGCAAGTTTTGCGGACACTTCGGGAAAAGAAGTTGTATGCCAAGTTCAGTAAATGTGAATTTTGGCTTAAGAAGGTCGAGTTCTTGGGGCATGTTATATCTAGAGACGGTATTTCTGTGAATCCTAGCAAGATTGAGGCAGTAGTGAATTGGGTTAGACCGAGAAATGTCCAAGAGATCAGGAGTTTCTTGGGACTAGCTGGGTATTACCTTCGTTTCGTTGAGGGATTCTCAACTTTGCCAAGACCCTTGACACGACTAACGAGGAAGAATTTCATATTTGAGTAGAACGACTGCTGTGAGCAGAGTTTTCAAAAGCTGAAGCAGAGGTTAGTCACAGCACCAGTTTTGGTTATCCCATCTGGGGGTTAGGGGTATGTCATTTATAGTGATGCATCCTTGAAAGGACTTGGTTGTGTATTGATGCAGCATGGCAGGGTAGTTGTGTATGCGTCCAGGTAGTTGAAGTAATATAAGAAGAACCACCCTACACATGATTTTGAATTGGCTGCAGTAGTACACGCATTGAAAATTTGGAGGCATTACCTGTATGGTGAGCAGTGTGATATTTTCTCCGACCACAAGAGCTTAAAGTATTTCTTCACGCAAAAGGAATTGCATATGAGGCAGAGACGGTGGTTGGAGTTGATTAAGGATTTTGATTGTACCATCAGTTATCACCCGAGGAAAGCGAACGTGGTAGCTGATGCGTTGAGCAGGAAATCCAAGGAGCCAGTGTTGGCGGCTATGGGGATCCAGCATCCGATCATGATGAATCTAGAGAGACTCGGCATAGAGTTAGTAGAGAGTGATCTCCCAGTATGTATTTCCAGCCTAGTGATAAGTGATACAACCTACTCTGCAAGAAAGAATTAAAGCCGCTCAAAAGGAAGATCCAGTATTAGCAGAGGTGATATGCAGAGTACAAATGGGTTAGGGGGAGGATTTCAGTATTGCAGATGATGGAGCTTTGCAGTTCTGTTCCAAATTATGCGTTCCTGCCGATACTGAGATCAGGAAGACTATTTTAGAAGAAACTCACAGATCTTTGTATACCGTTCATCCTGGTAGTACGAAGATGTATAGAGACTTGCGTGAAAAATTTTGGTGGAGTGGCATGAAAAGAGAAATCGCCGAGTATGTAGCCTAGTGTTTGACGTGCTAGCAGGTAAAGGCTGAGCACTAGAGGTCGGTAGGGTAGTTGCAGTCGTTATTCATCCCACAGTGGAAGTGGGATCATATATCAATGGACTTTGTGTCAGGACTGCCGACGATATTACATAGCCAGAATGCCATCTGGGTGATTATTAACCGTTTGACTAAAACCGCCCACTTTATACCTATCAAGATCAACTACTCCCTAAGCCGTTTAGTGGAGATTTACATTCAGGAGATAGTACGTTCTCATGGGTGCCAATATCGATTGTGTTGGATAGAGACCCGCGATTTACATCACGATTTTGGAGGAGTTTGCAGGAGGTTCTGGGGTCTCGGTTATCATTTAGTACGACATTCCATCCTCAGTCAGACGGGTAGACTGAGAGAACAATATAGATATTAGAGGACATGCTCCGAGCGTGTGTATTAGACTTTGGGGTAGTTAGAATCAATTCATGCCACTGGTAGAATTTGCGTATAATAACAGTTATCAGTCCAGCATTGGTATGGCACCATTTAAGGCTCTATACAGTAGGAGATGTCGATCTCCTTTGTTTTGGGATGGAGTGGGTGAGCGACGAGTTGTGGGGCTAGAGTTGGTTCAGCAGGTGGTGATAAGGTTCGGCTTATCAGAGACAGGATCAGTGCAGCTCAGATCCGACAGAAAAGTTATGCCGACCATCGCCACAGGAATTTAGAATTCAATGTGGGTAATCATGTGTTTCTGAAGATAGCTCCGATGAAAGGGGTTATGCAATTTGGGAAGAAAGGTAAACTTAGTCCTAGGTTTATCGGTCCATTTAAGATTCTAGATAAAGTGGGACCAGTAGCTTATAGGCTAGCTTTACCTCCTGTGTTGTCCAGAATCCACGACGTATTTCATGTGACTATGTTGAGGAAATATGTTCCAGATCCTTCTCATATCATCAGTTATGATGAGTTGGAGCTTAGTGATTCACTGAGATATGAGGGGGTACCAGAGCGATTCTGGATAGGAAAGAACAGGAGCTACGTAATAAGAAAATTCCTCAGGTAAAGGTTTTGTGGAGGAATCATGCAGTAAAAGAGGCTTCTTGGGAATCCGAGGAGCAGATGAGACAAAGATATTTGCATCTATTCCAGGAAAGTTGATGGGATAAAATGCAAGTAGTTAGGTAGTTTCTTTTGCAGGTACATGTAATGGTTTAATTAGTGTAGTATTTTAGTTTTTGGAGAATGGTTTTCTTTTGTTATGTAATCTTCCAAGACTCGAAATGTAACCACGGTATTCCTCCGCCATAAGTGAGGATAGGTAATAAAATGAGTAGACCCTTTTCTCCTAGTTAAAGGATGGCGAGTTACGGGAAAAGTGAATTTCGAGGACGAAATTCTTTTAAGGGAGGAGGAATGTAGTAACCGGGAAAAATAAAATTTAAAATAATAATAATGATAATAATAATAATAATAATAATAATAATAATAATAATAAAATAAATTAATTAAATTAACAAGTAAATGAATAGTATGATAAGGAAAATATATATATATATATATATATATATAGCTCCTCCAAGAAGCTTTGCTTCAATTAGTAAGTTATTATAATAATAATATATATAATTGTACAAGCCTCCCTAGGAAGCCCCATTGTTCTCTCTCTCTCTCTCTCTCTCTCTCTCTCTCTCTCTCTCTCTCTCTCTCTCTCTCTCTCTCTCTCTCTCTTCGATTCTGGGCCAGTTTTACATTGGATGGACAAACCGAAGCCACCACGACGCTCCTGGCGAAGTTTTCTACAAGTCTGCTGGAGCAGATTGTCAGGGAAATGAAGTTGGATTTCATCCCAAATCCAAGGTAAGACTTTATACTCAATATTTGGATTTTTGATAATTGAAGAAAGTGATATAAGCGTAAAAATACTGAACTTTAATACTAGAAATTTTCATTTCCAGGGGTGTTGAATTGGGAACGTTGGAAATCATCCCTAAGTTGAGGTAAGGCTTTTAAGCCGAATTTGACTTAACAATAGTTATGAGAAGTGTTATACACGTAGAAATATTGAAATTTAATACTGAGAGTTTTTGTTTCCAGGGTTGTTAAGTTGGGAACCCTGCGGGTGCAGGGAAGATTTTCTTAGGGACTTTACAGGAATCAGGTAAAGAGATAAACTAAGCTAGTTCTTTTTGAGAATATATATATATATATATATATATATATATGATTTATTTTTGGGAAATATTGTTGAAAATGATCGTAAGTTGAATATAGAAAACTTGTTCAGTGTGGCATGAGTATAAAATGTTGTGAAATACTGTTTTCTGGAATGGGATTATGATATGGGTTTTACAATGGGAAAACTGGCGTACGGGCCAAGATTTTTATATATGTGGTTTGCCGGCGTACGGGTCATGCTATGTTGTGATTTAGCATCGTACGGGCTGTACTATGATATGGTTTGCCGGGGTACGGGCTGTGCTATGATGTGATTGTCGGCGTACAGGTCGTGCTATGATAAAATGTGTAATACCGGCGTACGGGCCGATAATTTTCATGATACATGTATATATGCAAAATGATATGATTGATGTGAAAATAAATTATATGAGATATCTATGTATCACGATTTTAGTATATGTTATATGATATCAGAACCTGGTTGGCTTGATCTAGGCTAGCACTTGCATGGTACCGTTGTTATGTGTTCATGGTCTTCGTGATCATGATATTTATGTTAACGCTGCTGTACGGAATGGTGTGAGATTGGATGGCCAATGTGGTTTATAAGAAGTGTGCTGATCACCCCTGGTGTACGGACCAAGTCTGGCAGACCCATTGAACTTCCAGACTTATGATTGACTTGGCAGTAGTCGGCCAACCATTGTTAGGTCCCGCCTTTGGGCCACACAACCCAGTCATGTGGGGGTAATACATGACAACAGCCAGCTAACCTACCAGGAATTTTTTTATGTTAAAATTATTATGATATGAGATGAGAAATGTTTATAAAAATGTAGTATGTTCTGCCATGTTTTGATGATATATGTATGTTTTCCCAGATTTGATAAACAGTTACTGAACATGTTATGTATGATATATGTAGAACACGGAATACTCATGTTGCCACACACTGGTATTAGTTTATTTCCCTTACTAAGAGGTGTCTCACCCCTAAATATTATTAACTTTTCAGGAACCCTAGATAGGAGAGCGGGAAAAGTCCCGCTGATCTAGAGTTGTCAATTTGCCCTTTTTGAAGGGTAAGTTTTGTAGGAACAGTTAGATTTTGTGGGGAAATGTCCCTAGATGATTTTTGGGATGTATATATGGAAATACTGTGGATTATAGCAACTCTAGTATATTGTAAAATATGGTATTGAGATGTACATTATTGTAAGTGTTCTGCTGCTAAGGCTTCTGCTGTATGTTCTGATATATTCCTAGTACCCACGGGTCCAGGTGGATTGTGACCTGCTGAGCTGGAATGTGAGATGTGTGGTATTGATTTTATGATGATATTATTATTAAAAAAAAATTGTGAAAAAATGAGCAGGTCGTGACAACTAGAAAAAGAAATAATTGCTCCGTAAAAACCCAAACCTGAATGGGTTCCTAAATATAAATTTTCAGCGGAAGCAAATAAATATAAATTATTTTATTACCAGAGCACTAATTGATCCCATTACATCAATATCTTCAATATCAATAAAAAGAAAACATTTAAAACTTAACCATTTAATATTACATCAATGTTTATTCTAACAACTCTTTCTAGTCCCCGCCTATGCATTTGCTAGTCCTGATTTCTTGTATGTTCTTTAAAGTTATCTGAAATGTATAATAATGATTAGGGTGAGATGACACTCAGTAAATAAATAATATTATAATTAATGTGTGGCCAAAATGAGCTTTTATAATATTATAATTTTGTAAAATAACATTTAATATTGAAACTTCAAGGCTGTATTTAAAATAAATGTACATCTAAAAATTTGTATATAAAACTTTTAACATCAACTTTAACAATAAAATTTTATAACTATGCACTACAACTGTTAAATCGAGCTTGTTAACTTTAAAAAATGTAATTATAATACTTAATTTTATATATATATATACTTTTCCTTATATGTTTCCTTCATATCATCATTTAGGCACAAAAATGGCCATGTTCACATAAACATATAATTTTCCTTCAAATCATCAATAGCTTCGTGCACGTAATTATATATGTATATACATATACTGCTAAAGAAAAAAAAAAAAAAAAACACCCTTAGGTTTGTTATCCGTAAGTCATGGTTACTCCTATAACTGGGTTATGCGGTCCAAAAATTGGACTTAGTTGGTTGGCCGGTCAAACTAAATCAATGTACATCATCATTAAGTAAGATTTTCTATATTAAGTCCTAACCCGGAACTAGGTGTGCACTTATGAAAAATCTACTACCATATACAACCACTCTGTAAATAGTATGGATGCACTCTGATCTGTTTAAACTTTAGGCTATTGTACCAAACATTCATAATTTTCTGTATCCTTTGAGTCATAAAGGGTTTTGAAAACATCTTATTATATAAGTTATTCAATTAAAATAATATCATGAAGATCTCATTTTTATTCATATTTTTATGAAATACGCAACGTAAAAATAAACTCATGTCATCTTTACTCATATTTTCGTGAAATATGCAACGTAAAAATAAACTCATGTCACGCGACTTTCATGTGAAAAAATATTTTCTTGAATATAAATTAATGCTGTAAAATACCTGAGGAGTTTAAGACATTTCTTAACTTAAAAATAATCGCAATTATATTAAAGATAAAACTGGTATAATTAAATATGCGTAAAAATAAACTCAAGAAAATTTTATAAACAATAACTAATATAATCAAAATTTACTTACTCTTACTTAATCCCATGAGACGGTCACAATGAATATCTCTGAAAATGATATCGAAAAGAAAATGTGAGTGAAAATTTTTAAGTATAACAAAAATTCTTCCTCCACCACTAATTTTTTCACTCACTAATTTTTCTTTTCTTTTGAAATTTTTTTTTGGGAAAAATGAAGGTAGAGAATTTTCTATTTATAGGAAAATTTTAAGGAAAAAAAAAATTTATAAAAGTGTGGAGGGGTGAAATTATAATTTTTTAAAAAAAATGAAATAATGGACATGAGATGAGCTTGGGATGGGAAGTATGGGATGAGGATGGAGAGAGAGGGAGTGAGAGACAAGGATGGAAAGGGATTTTGTCTCCTTCCTCCTTTATTATTATTATTATTATTATTATTATTATTATTATTATTATTTTAAAGTTATGTTCAATATTTATTATGAAAGAAAAATTAAGTTCAAATTTTAAAAACTCATATAGGCCTCACATGATCTTATGGGTCTCACACAACTTCAAGACCCAAGTGTGCCCCATGTAACTCCAATAGTCCTCACACGGTTTTATGAACCTGTATGCACTAGATGTGAAAATACTCATAAGGCAACTTAATGTATTATATAATAATTATATATATTTTATCATATGTTTCTACAATGTATTTCGGTCGAAGATATTATTTTACTATGCATATTATTTGTGAAGAAGTATGAATGGTAGAATGAGCACAGTAAAGTCACTTATCGAATAGATTGTTTATTATGAAGGAAGAAGTCAATTCGAGTCCAAGACTCATGTAAGCCCCACACGGTCGGTCATGTAGGTCTCGTATAGGACACCTATATTATTATTATTATTATTATTATTATTATTATTATATATTTCTACAAATTATGTCAGTCAAAATATTATTTTATATATATGTACTTATTTATGTGTACAAATAGTGTCTACCCTATTTATCTTATGAAATTTCATTTTGACCAAACTAACCTCTAGGGAGCAACTGAACCGCAATGGTCTTTGACCACTCGCTAAGAAAAGGTCTTTCTTAGGTATCAAATATGGAATCAAGGATCTTAACAGAGAAACACTTTCATATTGATACTAACTAAATTACCATTTTTATTATTTTATTATTATTATCATGTTCTACTCGTATATATATTTTTGGGGTTATCACATGCTTTCCAACGAAACAAGGATAAGCATTCAATTTATGTCATGCTTCCAAAAGAACTTGAATTTGGAAAAGCAAGAAGCTCATATATGGAAATTTACTAGAAAAAAAAAATTCTAATGATTAAAAAAAAATAAATACGTCAATATAGCCAAAATATTATGTAAATGGAAATTTTTTTTTCTTTTACAAGTTTGATGAACATGGAAACCATAATATAAAGAAATGGACAAAGGGAAAGCCTTGGAGTCCTAGTAACTTAGAGAGAGAGAGAGAGAGAGAAAAAAAAAAAAAACCTAAATATTTTTGCATCTATAAACCCTTTTTAATTTTTTTTTGAAAAAAATTAAACTAAAACTACTAATGATGATGATGATGATGATGATGATGAAAATAATAATAATAATAATAATAATAATAATAATAATAATAACGATAATAACAATCTAATGCCAAAATTACATAGTAAAACAAAGCAATTTTTTTTGTTTTTTGGATTTTGTTGGAATTGGTGTGATCCCAAGAAGGAGATGAATTGGGTTTTAAAAACATTTTGATTAAATTAAACATTTATGTCGATTCACTACATATCATATCTCATTCAATGTAGTAACATGTATGAGAAATGATTAAGCTATAAATGTGAACATACACGTGCAACATATCTCATTTAAATAAAAGTATGCATACAAATAATTATATTCATAAATGAACAAACATACACATGCTGAATTTAAAGGGCATAAATTCAATGAGATAAGGAGAGAATGACACATGATATTTGTTATCGAGGTTCATTCAAACCAACCTACGTCCCCGCCTTGGGCATACCCCCCAAGGATTCCACTAAATCTGCTCACTTAAATAGACGGAGTAGAAGCCGTTACGACCTCTCCTTATGGGACGAGGTAAACCTCAGCTCAATTATAAGGCTGAACCCAACTTGTCTCACTTATGGGGTTGAGATTCCCTAGTTTAATTTTTGGGCTGAACCGAATCGATCTCACTTATGGGATTGAGACTTCCCAGTTCAATTCTGAGTTGAACTCAACCGATACAATAAAAACATTTTTGTACATAATAGTGCTTCTGAAAATACAAGCAAAGATGTACACATTTAAGCTCAAATATATGCACTCTCTTATGATATGATTTATGCTCAGTAGAGAAAGAGTGTTTTTCAAAATAAATATTCTAATCTTTAAAGAAAGATATATATGATAAAACGCTTCAAAGATTTGAACCCTGATAAAATATTCTCCTAAAAATATTTTAAAATACACCGGAGAACCTAGGGTTTGCTCTAAAAATATTTTTGCAAAAACTAATATATAAAATCTTTGATGTTATATAAAACATGCAATAAAAGCTTCAAAGATCAAATGTAAAACAAATATTTTCTCTAATGAAGATTTGCAATAATATTGTTTGGAGAATATATGATTTATGCTCAAAACATTTTTACAATAAACACACTTTAAAAATAAATGCCCAATAAAAATACTCTCTTCAAAAATATTTTCAATGAAAGAATCAAAGAGAGTTTGGAGAGTATGAAAAGATTTGCCCTAAAGAAAATATTTTTGTAATAAAAATGGTTTGGGGAACTTTGATTAGCAAAGGGTTTAAAAAGAATTTGGAGTTAATCAAAGTTGCTAATCTGGAGTTATAAGAGAGTATTTATACATTTTACGAAAATTATGACCGTTGGGGACACGCTTGGTATTTTGAAAATGTTTAATTAAAAGTTAATGACGTTTTAGCCCTTTAAAAAATTTCAACCTGAGAGGTTCGGTCAACCATATTCAAGGTTCAGTCGACCGTGTCAATTTGAACTATGGATTTGGTCGACCGTCTTAGGATAATTTTGAAACCTTCGTAGTTTCAGTCAACCGTGGCTTAGATTCGGTTGACCACTCATATGGTTTGGTTGACCGTGGCCATAATGAGCTATAAGTTCGGTCGACCATATGGTTTGGTTGACCATGGCCATGATGAACTATAAGTTCGGTCGACCAAGTAGTTGGAGTGTCAGACATGTGTTGGTTCAATCGACGGCAGGGCCGACTCTTCACAATATGGGACCCTAGGCGAATGATTATTATTATTATTATTGCAAATCGATAAACAAGCGAGGCTTTAGAGATATCGGATTCTTATCGGATACAACGCTCTAGCCTCAAAGCTTCCAAAATCTAAGAAAAATAGAAAAAAAAAAATTCAGAGTGAAAACAATAGAAAAATAATGCACAAACACTAAAATCAAAATTAGGGTTGATAAAAATTATAGAGAGTTGGAGGCCTGAAGATGATGAACACAAGAGCCGGTGCAAAAATCACAGAGAGTGAGAGAGATGAGAGTGAGAGAGAGAGAGAGTGTGAGAGATAGAGAGATTTTTTGAGAGATGGAGAGGCAGAGAGAAAAAGATGAGAGTAATAGAGATTTAGAGAAATAATAAATGTAATCAATTTCAACTTTCAAGAGTTGTGCCAAATAGTCATAAGACATTGAGACTTGAAAAAGAAAGAATAAAATTACATTTACTTTACATTTTAAAATACTATTTCATTTACTTGATAGTGAGAAAGTCAATGTATGGGAAGAGAACATCATAAATAATGTTAGCATTATAACATTAAAAAAAAAATTTGGGGGCCCCTTTGTTTTCACTTATTTTCCATCTTTTAGGAGTGTCAACTAGGCAAGATAGAAAAAAAATAAATTAAACACGAATAAAGAAAAGGAAGGCCCACCACAATTTCGTATTGTCCCTATGCAAAATACAAAAAAAAATGATTGCAAGAACGAAGGCACAAACCTTTCAAAAGAGAAACAACCATAAAAAAAACGAGATAAATAATTAAAAAAAAAAAAGTTACAAAGAAAGAAAATAAAAGATAAAAAAAAAAAAAGGATTACCTGCATAGGGAAGCAACCCAAGGCTAACCCTTTTGTTCTTTTCCCTTACATGCCATTGTGGTGGCTGTAGGCATTTAAAATTTAATTGTAATGCATAAAATTAATTTAATTAATTAAATAAAATAATAGTTATTTTGAATAATTATTTTGATTGGCCTAAGTACTAAATTTATTAATTAGGGTTTCATGAATATAGTTGGATGGGCTTATCCAATTAAAATATGGTTAGCTATCCCTTTAGTCCAAACTCCATACACAAGAACACATGGTAAGATATAGGAGCTCTTGCGATTTAACACAACCCTAGTCTCAGCCTATTAAAAAACCTTGGTTGGCTTCTCAAAAGGGGATCCCAACTGTAAGAGAAAAAAAAATGAAGACTTGGCTTGGGAGAAAAGAATAAACAAACACAAAAATTGGGGATTAATCTTCCATTCTTTGACAACCTCGACAATGGAAGAATACTTAAAACTCTAATTAATATTAGGTAATCAAGTTTTCTTCCAACCATTCATTGCTCATGATTAGGCTCGCACTAACAAGGATTCGATCCAAATCCATTTTCCAATAAATTGTCAACTTCATCAAATCAACAAATCTTATTAAATTGATCCAAGTTGTTTTTTTTTTTTTTGAATAAAATTCAACTTCCTATTGTGAAATTTATTGTCCAAAATATGCAATATCAACTCATTCGACAACCTCAAGCTCTCAAATTGATGGATCTCATCAAATAAAATTAAAGATTAGACAAATTCATCTCTCATAGATCATCAAATTGATCTTCAAAAGATCCATCATCCACTTCGTTAAATCAATAGATCTTATCAAAATTAATCCAAGATCAAGAAAATCAAATATTTATACATTGTCAAATTGATCTTTCAACAGATCCACCATTGTCTTTGGTGATGGGTGGAGGGGTCTCACTCAATCACTGGTTGTGATTGAAACTTAGTGAAGAATTGCACAATTTACACTCAATTGATTTCAGAACTTTAAATAATGAAAAATTACAAACAACTCGAAATACAATTTCTCTCACTGGTTATTCACCTTCTCTACACCACATCTTACATTAAACACACACACACACATCTGTATATAGCAAAGGATAGACAATAAGTGAAGATTATAATCAATAATGGTGGATGGAGTTGGTGAGGTTGGTGAGGTTGCTGCCAACTCCAGCGCAAATTCAACAAAGGTGAGCTATCAGCCATCTCTTCTGCAACCAATCAAGTTTAATTTTCAACATCCCCCCCTTAAACTTGACTCTCCAAGATTTGTCATCCCAAACTTCTTTAGTATTTCTTTTGCATAGTGGCTCTAGGAGATAAGGAATGTGACGACCCAAAAATTCATACCATTTTTTTTCTATATATATCGATTGTAAAATTATATTACTCTGATACCCCTCATAAAATCTACTATAATGTCTCAGTCCCAATGTGGATACCAAGAATTCATGTTCATAGAAACAAAACATTTATGCAATAAAAAACATAAATTACATCACCATAATTACAATACTAAAGTTTCAGTAGTTTCCAAACATATACACATCTCTCCCAAAAAAATCACTTACCCTACAGGCAGGGCAATACAAGGGTCTCCTCTATCTCCAAGCTTGATCTACTCGTCTAACTGGATCACCTGAAATGTTTATAAATACTAGGATGAGACAACTCTTAGTAAGAAAAAATATGTTATTATTAGTGTGTGGCACATGATTCTATGTGAGCAGTATATTTGTTAATCAGATTGTAACTGAGAAAGTATATAAAGATAAGATACATCATAACTCACACTTATGTCACTTAAAATACAAGTGTTTATTAACTTTCTATTTAATCATAGTTTTAGCTACTATATATATACTTTCTTTTTCTGAAAATCTAGATACATATATATAACTGTGAAAACTTCCTTAGAAGGATAACTGTATGTCATGATTTAACCCCTCATGACAGGGTTATGCAGCCCGTGGGCTAGACTTAACACTAGCTGACTTACCAGGATAATTCAACTGAAAACTTTTACGTCAAATTAGCCGCCTCGACCTGGACTAGTAGGGAGTCTTCATCTCTCCCAAGGCACAATCGACTACTCATAAATTTTACACTCTATCTGAGATGTGTGGTTGCACTCTGAACTGTAATAGCTATGGTACCGTGCTCTGTAATTTGATTTGATCCATTAAGGTATGATATTATATAATATTTATATATATATATATATATATATATTACTGTTTTACCATGATTCTGTAATAAACTGTATTAACCATAACGTTGTAATAAACTGATTTGTATGAACTGTAATATCTATATGTTATGATTCTGAAATCTCAATATCATTGTTCTATAATCTGAATATCATGATACTGTGAAAATTGTATACCATATTTCTATATAACCGTGTAAACTATAATTTTATAAAACACTGTATAGTCATAACTCCGTAAATAACATTGTATAGTATGTATATCATGATTCTGTAAAAACTATATAATCATAGTTCTGTAAAAGCTGTGTAGAATTCTATACTATATCAATATTCTCATACCACACAATAATTAAAACTCATTAAATATAATCTGTAAAACTGTACAATACTCTGAATTATTCAAAATCTTACCTTGGAAGCCCATAATCATATACTGTATTTTACTGGTAAAAATCTCTAGTTTAACTGGCATAACATATTTCCTTTACTGAGCTAATTGAAACTCGTTTATTATTTACTAATTCATGCCTATGGTGTTCGTGATTCCAAAACCATGAAATTATACATATATATTTTTCTCAGTCAATCAACATAATTTCCCAGAATAATTATCCAATTCACATCTTTTCTGAACTGCATATTCATAATTTCCTAGACTATAAACTATTATCATCTTTACCTAAGTTCCTGAGGAAGTATCCACTAGGATCCTTGTCTCGTGTCTGCAGTATTTGCACCAAACCCTGAAACCACATCAACCCTAGTTTAATCAACTCAAACTCCAGTATATTTTTTTCTAACACAAATCTTGGGTCCAAAAATACCTAATAATCATGAAAACCTTGAAATAACCCACTTACCCTAATTTTGGGATAGTGCCCAAGAAACTCAAATCAACAATCTGCTCTGACTATCTTGTAGAGAATCACCCCAGGATCATTGTGGTAACTTCCGATCGTTGAAACGGGGTATAACAGAGCCAAATCTAAATAGAAAAGGTAGGAAGGCCGAACTTAGAGAGAGAAAATGAGAGAGAGAGAGAGAGAGAGAGAGAGAGGGATTTTCCCTCGCTGAAAATGTGATTTTCGACTATATATAGGCAGCTATCCATGTGGCTTCGTCGACGAGACACGTGGCCTCCTCGACGAACCCAAGAAAGGATTTCGTTGACGAAGGTAGCGAGATCGTGGACCAACCATTAAGGTCTAAAATTCCCCTCTCGATATCTCTTCGTCGATGAAACTCAGGTACTCGTCCACGAACCATACAAGTAAGTTCGTTGATGAAACCTTGGGTTCGTTGGCGAACCCTGATTTTGCCCTTCTTTCAATTTTCCTTATTATTATTTAATTTCTATTATTTTTTTTAGGTCTCTACAAAGAATCCCTTCTCACTTTGCACGACTTCTATGCCAAGGAAATGAGTCATCTGACCAATATCCATCATTTTGAATTCTTTAACCATGCTCCTCTTGAAAGTGGCAAACATCTCTAAATTATTACTGGTGAAGACTAGATCATCAACATATAGGCAGGCAATCAGCATGCTTCCATCTTTCTCCATCTTCATGTATAACGTATGCTTGTATGGACACTTCTCAAATCCATTTTTCTAAAAATAGTCATCAATCCTCATGTTCCACGCACGAGGTGCCTACTTCAAGCCATAGAGTGCTTTGTTCATCTTGTACACTCTATTTTCTTTGCCCTTCTTCACATATCCAGGTGTTTATTCGATATAAATCTCTTCTTCTAGAAAACTATTCAAAAATGTTGATTTCACATCCATCTGGTAAATCTTCCATCCATTTTGTGCTGATAGTGAAATTAGTAATCTGATTGTTTCAAGCCTGGCAACCGGAGCAAAGATTTCTCTATAATCAACCCCTTCTTTCTGTCTGTAGCCCTTGGCGACAAGTCTTGCTTTGTATCTCTGGACTTCTCCTCAAGCATTCTTCTTGGTTTTGTAGACTCATTTCATACCAATAGTTTTGCGGCCCTTCGGGAGATTTTTCAACTTCCAAGTATTGTACTTCTCAATGGATTGAATCTCATCATCCATCATTTTTCTCCATTTATCTTCTTCGTTAGTCTCATAAAAGCTAATCGAGTCGCTGGTCAACAATAGACAAATATAGTGTAACATACTCTTCTATAGGTTATGTAGTTTCATACAGATCAACTAGGTTATAGGCTCCTCTAGGCCTCATGTCTGAGATTTCATGCTTAATTGATGATGGAGCTTCATTCCTTTGTGGTGAACCATGTGGAGATTTCTGAAGCTCAGGAACTTGTGACTTGATAGCCACATCTTTTGTTTGTGTGAGTTCTTCTTCTTCAAGCGTCAGTTCTGCATCTTTGGAAGACTCAGCCTAGTCCCATTTCTAGGATTCATTTTCTTCAAATATGACATCCCAGCTGTGAATAACTTTCTTGTTGATAGGATTATAGAGTTGATATCCTATGGTGATATCGCCGTATCCAACAAAGATACACTTCTCTCCTTTATTTTCTAACTTTGTCCTTCTTGCCTCTAGGATCTTGTCATTGGCTATGGAGCCAAACACTCTAAGATGACTCACATTAGGTTTTTGAGTACTCTAGGCTTCATGTGGTTTCTTTGTATCAAGATTCTTCGTAGGACACATGTTGAGTAGATAGACTGCACATGACACTGGTTCTGCCCAAAAACTTTTTAACATATTCTTATCCTTTAACATGCTTCTGACCATGTTAAGGATTGTGCGGTTCTTCCTCTCAACTACACCGTTCAACTGGGGAGTGTATGATGTGTGAATTGTTTTTGAATCCCTTGTTGTCTAAGGAATTCTAGGAAAGCTTCATTTTGTACTCTCCTCCTTGGTCTGATCGAAGTGACTTGATGTGATGGCCACTCTGTTTCTCCACAAGAGCTTTGAACTCTTTGAAATTGTCGAACACTTCTAACTTCCTTTTCAGGAAGTAGACCCAAGTTTTCATGTTGTAATCATCAATGAAGGTGAGTAAGTATTGATTCTGTCCATTTGAAAATGGTCTCAATGGACTGCACACATTTGTGTGTACTAGCTGGAGCGGTATGGTAGATCTCCAGTTGGCTTGCTTTCTATAGTTATTTCTGTGTTGCTTGCTCAAAACATAGGTTTTACATATCACATTTGGGTGGTGGATATTGGGTAAGCCTTTCACCATCTTCTTGCTTCCCAACTATTTCAAACTTTCAAAATTCAAATGTCCGTACCTAAGATGCCATAACCAGTCTTTGATGATAGCGTTTAAACACCTTGGCATATCATGTTGAATGGCGAGTGGAAACATTCGATTCTTTGCCATTTGTGCTTGAGTGACAAGCTTATTTCAAGTGTCTGTTATCATCATCTGCTTATCTCAAAGGCTAATTAGGTAGCCTTTCTCCATAAGCTGTCTGATACTCAAGATGTTAGTCTTCATGTCTGGCATGTAATAGACGTTGGAGATGTAAGCATGATCTCCAGACTTCTTCTTGATTAGAACACCTCCTCTCCCTCGGACTGGGATTTTAGAATTATCGCCAAAAGAGATCTCCCCCTAAACTTTCTCATCAAGTTCAATGAAAAGGTTCTTTTTGCTAGTCATATGGTTGCTGGCTCCAGAATCAAGGTACAAAATGCTTTGGTCCTGGGTTGAGTTGTGCCCTATTAGCATCAACAACTCTCCATCTATATGTTCAGTTTCGGCAAGGTTAGCCTCCTCGCTAATCTTTTCTTGTTGTAGCCCCCAACACTCGTTGCTATAGTGTCCATACTTGTGGCAGTTTTAACACTGAACGTTTCTCTTGTACACATTTGGACGGTTATTGTATCCCCATCTTCTTCCTTGTCCTCTACCTCGTGGGACATAGTTTTGTTGATTGCGTCCTCCTCTAGTGGGACCACTTCTGCCTCTGCTTCCTTCTTTGGATTCAAAATTTTTAGAATTTCTTCCATGAGATCCTCAGCCTCTTCCTTTTCCTCATTGTGACTTCCCCCCTTTTTCGTATCTATCTATAGCAAGAGACAACTTCATTTGGAGGGCTTACTCCAGTGCTTTATCACCACTCCTTCTGTTGACTTTCTGCTCATAGGCTTGGAGTGAGCCCACAAGTTCTTCTACAGACATGCTTTCTAGTTTTTTTGTTTCTTCCGTGATCATAGCTATATAATCAAATTTTGGATCCAAAGATTGCAAAAAATTTTCACACAAATTCTCTCATCATTGAGAGTCTCTCTATTTCTTCTCAATTGATTCACTACTACCATAACCTGTGTATAATAATCAGCAATAGATTCGGTAGATTTCATTCTTAAGGATTTGAAATAACCTTGCAATGTTTGAAGATGAATCTTCTTCACTTTGTCTGCACCTTTGTGTGTTCAATGGAGAGAGTTCCAAACTTCTTTGGATGTCTTGGTGGAGGCGATGATTTCAAACGTGGCCTCATCAAGGCCTTGGTAGATTATGGACTTCGCCTTGCAATCCTTCTTTCGACCAGTTCGCAAGGTCGTTCTTTGAGCAATAGACATAGATGCTTCAACTTCTTTTGATGGGGCTTCACTGTACCCATCTTCTATGATGTCCATGACATCCTGAGCACCTAGTAGGGCTCTCATTTGAATACACCAATTGTCGTAGTTTTCCTATGTCAACTCTGGAATCATCGCTTGTGTAGTACCGTTCACCATCGGGTTTAATATATCAAAACATAGTGATGGGGATTGATTTTGGAAAATTTGATGCCACCAGTGTGTTCAAAAAATCGAAAAACTTTAGGAACCGATTTTGGGTTGCAAAGAACCGGTTTAAAAATACCTGAACCGGCTGAAAGAAGGCTCTGGACCAGTTTGACTAGGCCAGTTTTATTTAATAGAGATTAATGATGTCAGTGATCACCGTTATGCCACTAGACGCGGGTTGATCAGCTGGGTTGGATCATGCACGTGGGTCACAGGTTCGAGTTACTAGTTACAAGGTCCGGTTGCAGATCGAGTTTCCAGGTCGGACCACGTTAGTTAGGCGAAGATGAAGCATGCATACCAGTCAGCAAGTCCGCTGGCCCGTGAGGCGCATGTGGAGGATGTTGTTTCATCTATCAACACATGTGAGCACATGTAGAGACCCTCAAACTCCGTTTGAGATGTGGTTTTCACCGTTGGATTCGTCTCGACGTGAATTTCACAATCGTATACTCAATTTAGGATTTCGAGCAACTTCAAATATGTAAGAAAATGCCTCCCTTTGGTGAGTTTTAGTGAACCTGGGCGCTTTGATACCACTGAAGGGTGGAGGGGTCTCACTCAATCACTGGTTGTGATTGAAACTCAATGAATAATTGCACAATTTACACTCAATTGATTTTAGAACTTTCAATAATGAAAGATTACAAACAACTCAAAATACAATTTCTCCCACTGGTTATTCACCCTCTCCACACCACATCTTACATTACACGCACACATCTATATATAGCAAAAAATGGACGATAGGTGAATATTATAATCAACAATGGTGGCTGGAGTTGGTGAGGTTGTTGCCGACTCCAATGCAAATTCAACAGAGGTGGGCTACCAGCCATCTCTTCTGCAACCAGCCAAATTTAATTTTCAACATTTGGGAACACCCTTTTTATGACCTTAAATCAGCAAATCCCAATTTCAAGAAAATTAAATAAGAGGACATTTTACTTCATTGTAGAATACATAAAGATTATACATATTCTTTTGTTTAACATAAATTAACATTTATTCCAATTTTCTTGTCTTATTTTTCAAGGCATGAATTTTATGATTACAAATTTTTAACATGCTCGATAAGGCAACACCACCTTTTATCTCTTATTCATTTAAATTCCATATCATCAGACCTAATGGTTCCTATGAAGAATCAAGCCAACAAAAATCTTGTTACGCCTCTCATGGCTTTCAAATTTGCCAGTGATGAAACCAATACCACCAATAACTCTATTTTTTGCAAATCCACCCACTTATGATAGATCAAAAACCTTTTCCTTGCAAGGTTATCAACAAGCCAAGGAGATTGAGTCGGAATACACAGTAACACTTGATCTCCTTGCTGAAAAGATGTCGAACTTGGAGGTTTCTCTAATCTCTTAGCAAACTAGGGGTGGGAACATAACACCAATCCATATGTCAAAAGAATACTCATTTTAAAGCTTATAGTCTATATCATTTCTCGAAATTCTTGTGGAAGAGATCTATCCTACATAATTGAATATTCCCTTAGAAACTAACATTATGCCTATAATGATGACCGGTACTGCCACCATGGAGGAGACAATCACAAAAATGGAGAGAATGATCTCACTTCTCACCAAAATAATTGAAAAAAAAAAAAAAAAAAGATCTTCAAATTGCCTTGCTTATGAACAGACTGGAGATGCAAAACAATGCTAAGTCAAGCCAAGATCCAACATTTCCTCATAGATTTGCTCCTAAAAGCAAAGGCAAAGAGAAGGAAGTCCCCAAGGATTTTCAAGCAACTCACACTACCTTAGTTGCTTCATTGTTCATTCAATAATTGTAGGATATGATAATGAATACAATGTGAGCACAATATGGTGGTCTATCCCAAAGTTCTCTCATGTATTCAGAGTCGTACACCAAACATATAGATATCATGAGGATACCAAATGGATATGAATATCCAAAATTTGCCAATTTGATAGGAAAGGCAACCCGAAACAAGAAGTTACTCATTTTTTTGAAACCTGTAGAATGCCAGAACTCGCGGTGATCTCCTCACCAAAAAAATTGTTAGATCTTGGTGAGGCAATGCATTTGATTGGTACATAGATATAGAATTTGAATCAATTGATAGTTGGGAGCAACTTGAGAGAGATTTCCTAAATCATTTTTACATCACTCATCATAACATTAGTTTGATGGAATTGATGAACATCGAGCAATAGAAAATATGAAATCATCGTGGATTACATCAATAGGTATTGTGCCTTAAGCCTTGACTGAAAAGAGTGGTTCTCCATTTTTGTAGTAAATGTGTATCCTAGGGCATGCACTACAGATTTCTATACATCCT
The DNA here is from genome assembly GCF_029873635.1 of Malania oleifera. Lineage (NCBI taxonomy): Eukaryota > Viridiplantae > Streptophyta > Magnoliopsida > Santalales > Ximeniaceae > Malania > Malania oleifera. The sequence goes on from NC_080425.1 coordinate 29,152,689, forward strand.
TAAAGGAATCAAGTCATGCACATTTGAAGAATTAGCTACATATGAACATGACACATAGAGATAATTATTGCAAGTCATGGTAATGAAAACCCTCTTGCAGTTGATTATAGGAAGGAAAAGAAAGAAGTAAAGAAAAAGATACTAAGCCTTCAAAAAATTCAACTAAAGACTCAATAGTCCATAAATGTTTTATCAATTGCTAAAAAATAAATTAATTGAGTTTCCAAAGTGTAAAAGACTTGAGGAAATGGGGAAGACTGATGATCCAAATTAGTATAAGTACCACCAAATTCTTGGTCATCCTCTTTGAAAATGATTTAGATTCAAAGACCTTATCATGAAGTTTTCTAGGGATAGAAAAAATAAATATTGAACTTGATGATATAGTTGAATCCAACATCCCACCATTACTATGGGGGCAATGAATACAATATATTCATGCCCTTTCACTAGTGAACAAATTCAAAAAGTAATATCAATATCAGAGCTCAAGTTCATCCAATTTGGTATTCTTGAACCAGTTATAACTAAATTCCTACTAAAAGTCTTAGACATTAAACCTAATGATGATATTGAATCGATAGCAGAGAATAAGGAGGGATGGACACTAGTATCGCAATGCAAGATAAGGAAACCTTGCTTAACCATTGCCTACTCCACCTTGTGGATTTAGTCAACTGGGCCATCCTTCTATCAAATATGGTAAATTGGCCACTAATGTATACATGTACATTCTATCAAAAATAATATTTTAATTTAAATAACTGTGGCCGCTTTATTTTTTGTTTTTAAAAAGGTAGAAAAATAAAAATAAAAATTCATATGCAAATGAGATATTGGGTTCAAGAGTTAGTTTGCATAGGAAAGGTCATTGATTAACCATCCAAATGATGTTTATTCAACTAGCATCCCGAATAGAACCCATTTGAGGAGTAGCTACGATATTTATATTATGTGTCTGTGTAACGACCTAAGGAATAATGGTATTTAAATAACAAAATAAAAGGAAAATGGAAATAGGAATAGAAGGAGGCAGCCGATTTCGTCGACGAACGCAGATGGTATTTAAATAATAAAAGAAAAGGGAAATGGAAAAATGAATAGAAGGAGGCAGCCGACTCCGCATTCGTCGACGATGTTGCATTTTGGATGGGATAACCCCAAGAAATTCTCCAGACCTCGTCGATGAACATAGGGGATTCTTCGACGAGGGTATAAGAGGAGCTTGTCGACATTCGTCGACGAGAAAATATCGAGCAAGGGTTTGAGGAATTCTGAATTTCATCGACGAGGAGAGATTTTTTTGACGAGTCTTCTTCATAACCTCGCCGATAAGATGACGTGGCTCGTCGATGAAGGTCACAGTACAAATAGGCCTAAAATTCATTTTTGGCCGAAAACCTGCACAAATATTCCTCCTTTTCTCTCCTCTATGCCCCTCCTACCTTCTCTATAAGATCCCAGGCCAGATTCTCGCCGGTTTAATGATCTAAAACCACCACGACGCTCCTAGGAAAATTCTCTACAAATCTTCCGGAGCGCATCGTCGGTGGGGCTGAGTTGGAAACCATCCCAAATTCAGGGTAAGGCTTTCTACTCAATATTTGGTTATTTGATAGTTGTAGAAAGTGTAGTATGTGTAAAAATACTGAACTTTAGTTATGGGGAATGTTGTTTCTAGGGTGTTAAGTAGGGAACCCTGCGAGTGCGAGACAGATTTTCTTAGGGACTTTTTAGGACTTAGGTAAGGGGATAAACTAAGATAGTATTTTATGAAAAGTATGTATAATATTATAGCATTTGATTTCAAAAAAATAAATATATCTATATATGATTTATATTTGAAAAAATATTGTTGAAAATGATGGTATGTTAAATATGAGAAAAACCTGTTCAGCGTGGCATGAGTAGAAAATTGTTATGAAATACTGTTTTCTGGGAGTATGTTAATGATACGGATTTTTATAATGGAAAACCAACGTACGGGCCGAGATTTTGATATGATTTGCCAGCGTATGGGCCAAGCTATGTGTATGTTTTGCCAGCGTATGGGCCGAGCTATGGAAATGATTTACAAGCATACAAGCTGTGCTATGGATATGATTTTCCAGCGTACGGGCTGAGTTATGAAAATGATTTGCCAGCGTACGGTCTGAGCTATGGATATGATTTGCCGGCGTATGGGCCAAGCTATGGTAAAATGTGAAATACCGGCGTACAGGCCAATGATTTTCATGATATACGTATATATGCAAAATGATATGATTGATTTTGAAAATTAATGATATGAGATATCCATGTATCACAGTTTCAGTATATGTTATATGATATCAGAACCTGGTTTGTTTGGTCTAGGCTAGCACTTGCACGGTACCGTTGCTATGTGTTCATGGTCATCATGATCATGATATTTGTGTTAACGCCGCTGTACGAAATGATGTGAGATTGGATGGTCGATGTGGTTTTTAAGAAGTGTGTGAACGCCCCAGGTGTACGGACCAGGTCTGGCAGACCCATCAGACTTACAGACTGTACTTTTGACTTGGCAGTGGTCGGCCAACCATTATCAGGTCCTGCCTTCGGGCCACACAACCTAGTCATGTTGGGGTAATACATGACAATAGTCAGCTAACCTACCAGGATTGTTTTCGTATTATTATTTAAATGAGATGAATTATTCTATGGAAACCATTATGTTCTGCCATGTTGATTACATATGTTTTCCTAGAAATGATGTATACACAGTTGTATTGATTATGTTTATGATTATATGTATATCACAAAAATGTTCATCTTGTCACACACTAGTGTTAGTTTATTTCCATTACTGAAAGGTGTCTCACCCCAAATTTTATAAACATTTCAGGAGCCTATGATAGGAGAGCAGGTAAAGCCCCGCTGATCTAGTACGATTAGTCTGCCCTTCCAAAAGGGTAAGTGTTTTGATAGGGTCGGATGTATTTTGTGGGATGGCCCTAGATATCTTTTGGGGTTTTTATTGTGTACATATATATATATACAGTGATTGTAGTAACTTTGGTATTGTGATGTATGGTATAATGAGGTGTTTATGATTTATGTTTCCTACTGCATAGGCTTCCATGATGTGTTTCTAATGTATCCCTGGTACCCACGGGTCCAAGTGAATTATGAACTGCTAAGTTTTGTGATATTGATTTAATTATATTATTAAAAAAAGATGAGGAAATTAAGCAGGTCATTACAGTTTGGTATCAAAGCTTAGGTTGTTAGATTCTGTAGACTTTAGAATGCAGTGGAAATAGTACCAGAGTATAGGAAATGATTTAAGGTTTTGTTTGACAGTCTGGAGACAGGACTTCCATGGTAGTTTCTGTGTTTTTCCTGAGGTGATGATTTCAGGAAAACCATAGTAAGCTATTGTCGAGTTGTGTTCCTAGAATATAGGACTAGGGATTAGAAATAAGTTGAGAGTATTGATATAAGAGGCTAGGTTAAGCAGGTAAATTATAAGGATAGGATTTCTAAGTTGCGTTTTTTGTTTTCAGGATGGATCTAGTAGGAAGTAGTGCCTATGCGAGTGGCAGTGATGGAGCAGGGCCATCAGGTGCAGCTGGGACCAACTCTAACGCGGTACTACGTAGCGTGGCTCAACAGGTTATAGGTGAGATCGCTAGGAGCTAGAGGGAGCAGGGTAGTCCATCTGCAGGCCATGGGTGCACTATAGAAAAGTTTACAAAGATGAATCCTCTGGCATTCTCAGGGGGAGTCGACCCTGCAGCCGTTGAGAACTAGATGCAGGAGACCGAGAAAGTTTTGGCTGTATTACAGTGTACTGAGGAACAGAGGGTCCTCTTTGCCACCTATAGACTGACAGGAGAGGCCGAGAGGTGGTGGACTGCGATGAGACTACTGGAGCAGCAAAGGGTGACTCCGATAGCCATGTCATGGGACCGGTTTAAAGAATTGTTCTTCGATAGATATTTTCCAGCTACTGTTAAGGAGGCTAAAGTAGAAGAGTTCCTGAGTCTGAAGCAGGGACAACTATCCGTCCAGTAGTATGCGGCACATTTCATTGAGCTCTCTCATTTCGCCCCGTATATTGTTCCTGATAAAGTGAAGAAAGTGAGGCAGTTTGAGAGAGGCTTGAGGCGGAGTATATTCAAGCAGGTGGTGGTGTTACAGATCCAGGATTGTGTTAAGCTAGTTGATAGGGCAGCCTTGGCAGAGATTGGTGAGCGTTTTGATGCAGAGGAGTAGGGACAAAGGAAAAGATCTGCATCTATGGGCTACCAGCAAGGTCCTAGACAGAACCAGTGGAGGAGAGGTAATCATGGAGAGGGCAGAGGTAGGAGACAGCAGGACGCGAGGTGTAGGCAGGGCAGGGTCCTCCAGTCTATCAGACTTGTGGTAGAAGGCATTGGGGAGAGTTTCGAGAAGGTGGAGTTGTCTGCTACCATTGCAGTAGACCGGGTGCCCTACACCACCAAATGCAGTTCTAGCTCCCAGACCCTACCGGCGAGGTTATTAGGTGCCACATGGGGGCCAACAGAGGAATACGGCTCCAGTTAGGGTGTTTAATCTGAAGTCGGGTGAGGCTGAGATGGCAGGTGACGTGGTGATAGGTATGGTTATTATGCTTTCTTTTTAAGTTATTGCATTATTTGATTTAGGAGCTACGCACTCGTTCGTGTCTTCGGGGTGTGTTAAACTATGTGGGGCAGAAACACAGTTGTTGAATACTGAATTGTTAGTGTCTACACCGACTAGATCTATAGTAAGATGTAGTAAAGTACTCTGGGGTTGTTTAGTTGATATTCAAGGGGAAATTCAGTTGATAGTCAAGCACGAGAAGTGAAATTCAGACCTCCGGGGAAAGCAAAATTTAGGTTTGTAGGATTGCAGGTGCAATCCCCGCCTTAGCTAGTTTCAGCTATCCATGCCAGGAGACTACTGCTAAGTGGTTGTCAGGGGTTTGTGGTAGTTTTGAAGGATATGTCAGAGAATGAATTGAAACTTACTAACACGCCTGTAGTAAAGGAATTTACAAATGTTTTCCTAGATGAGTTACCACGCTTGCCACCCGATCGTGAGGTAGATTTCTCTATTGAGTTACTTCCAGGTACAGCCCCGATCTCTAAAGCACCATACCGAATGGTGCCAGTAGAGTTGGCAGATCTGAAAGATCAATTGCAGGATTTGCTTGATAAGGGCTTCATACGACCTAGTGTATCACCATGGGGAGCTCCAATATTGTTCGTGAAGAAGAAAGACGGATCTACGAGGATGTGCATAGATTACAGGGAGATTAATAAAGTAACCATCAAGAACAAGTATCCTCGACCTCGTCTCGATGATTTGTTTGACCAACTCCAGGGTACACGGGTGTATTCCAAGATTGATCTCAGGTCAGGCTACCATCAAGTAAAGGTGAGAGCAGAAGATGTATTGAAGACGGCTTTTAGGACCAGATATGGGCATAACGAGTTCCTTGTTATGCCATTTGGTCTAACGAATGCTCCTGCAATATTTATGGATTTGATGAATAGAACTTTCCATCCATATTTAAATCAATTTGTTGTTATTTTTATTGATGATGTACTGGTCTATTCGAGGAGCTATGAGAAGCACGAGATACATTTGAGACAAGTTCTATAGACACTACAGGAAAGAAGTTGTATGCCAATTTCAGTAAATGTGACTTCTGGCTCGAGAAAGTTGTGTTTTTGGGGCACGTTATCTCAGGAGACGGAATTTCTGTAGATCCTAGTAAGATTGAGGTAGTAATGAATTAGGCTAGACCGAGGAACGTCTAGGAGATCAAGAGTTTCTTAGGGTTAGCCGGATATTACCGTCATTTTGTTTAGGGATTCTCAGCTTTATCAGGGCCTCTGACATGACTGACTAGGAAGAATGCCATATTTGAATGGGACGACAGCTGTGAACAGAGTTTTCAGGAATTGAAGCAGAGGCTAGTCACAACGCCAGTACTAATCATCCTATCAGGGGGTGAGGGTTATACTATCTATAGTGATGCTTCCTTGAAGGGACTTGGTTGTGTATTGATGCAGCATGGCAGAGTGGTGGTGTATGCATCTAGGTATTTGAAAGAATATGAAAAGAACTACCCTACACATGATCTTGAATTAGCTGCAGTAGTACACGCCTTGAAGATTTGGAGACATTATCTATATGGTAAGTGGTGTGAGATCTGCTCCGACCATAAAAGTTTGAAGTACTTTTTCACTCAGAAGGAACTGAATATGAGGCAGAGAAGGTGGTTGGAGTTAATTAAAAATTTTGATTGTACCATCAGTTATCATCTAGGGAAAGCAAACGTGGTAGCTGATGCGTTGAGTAGGAAGTCCAGGGAATCAACGTTGGCGATTATGAAAATCCAGTATCCGATCATGATGGATCTGGAGAGACTCGGCATCAAATTAGTTGAAAGTGGTTCTCAGACTCACATTGCCAGTTTAGTGGTGTAGCCAATTCTGCAGGAGAGGATTAAAGCCGACCAGAAGGAAGACCCAGAGTTAGCAAAGGTGATAGACAGAGTACAGAGTGGTCAAGGGGAGGAATTCAGTATTGCAAATGACAAGGCTTTGCGATTCCATTCCAGATTATGCATTATTGCCGATATTGAAATCAGAAAGATTATTTTAGAGGAGGCTCACTGATCTTTGTATACAGTTCATCCCGGTAGTACGAAGATGTATAGAGATCTGTGAGAGTCGTACTAGTGGAGTGGTACGAAGAGAGAGATCGCTGAGTATGTAGCCCAATGTTTGACGTGCCAACAAGTAAAAGCTGAGCACCAGAGGCCAGCAGGGCAGTTGTAGCCGCTATTTATCCCAAAGTGGAAGTGGGATCATATATCTATAGACTTCATGTCAGGACTGTCGATGGCGTTACATGGCCAGAATGTCATATGGGTGATTGTTGATCGTTTGACTAAGTGACTCTTTCCCATTTATATCGTTCACATTTCTTATTTCATTTCACTTTAAGTGACTCTTTCCCATTTACATGGTTCACATTTCTCATTTCATTCCATTGTTATTTCATTCTATTGTCATTTCATTCATTCGTATTATAGCTACTATTTTGCCGTCATCAGTTAGTTCACATAGAAATGCGCTAAAATCTACTAACACAGTTCCTTTTAGCTGTCATCATTTAGTCCACATAGAAATGCACTAGAATCTACTAATACGGTTTTCAATTGTCATACATTTACATGGTTGCATTAACATACACAAGCAGCATGGTTCATATCGTATTTCATTCTCAATGCATTGCTTACTTAGCCTACATCTCATACATTTAACATATATTTGCACAGAACTCACATTTATTCATGTCACACAATTTAGCTATAAAATTCATACATAGCCTGTAAAATAAGTCAACCAACATTTTTCATTTATATACTGAAAATACCTTTCATTTTTTACATAATTATCCTGAAAATATTTTTCACTTTTATCAGTTCATTTTCGCATATACGTATCTAATAAATAGCTCTAAACTTGGAAAAACATAATTTAAATGGTTGGCATTTTAAACTCATACTGAGACATATACACGTATATACAACACAATTCATTTTTCATTAAATTCATAAAAATTTTGGTTTAATATATATTTTTGCCCTTACCTAGTTTCTTGAACTACACCAACAGAGACCTTGTAAAATTCTTGTGGCGCTCACTCGGATCCTGAAATAAAAATTTTAGTTTCATTAAATCAACCTTAAATAAAATACTATTTTAATATTTCTTAAGCCCTTAAATTCCAAATAATTAATTATACCCTCAAATATAACCAATTTACCTAATTTCCCAAATCTTACTCTCGCTTTGGAGTGATGCCTAGGAAACTCAAATTGAAAATTTATTCCAGTCAAAATGACGACAATCGCGACTAAGACCCTATGGTGGTACCCGATCATCGATTTGGCTGAAGATCTAAGGAGAAATTGAGTAAATTGGGAAAAGTTATCTTATCCCATGAATGGTAGCTACGCTGCTCACACGAAAAATCCGCTCTAGTAGAAATGTCGGTGGCAGAGTTAGAAATCCAACGGTACCTTCTGTTTTTAATCGGCCAAATATCCGCCGAAAAATTGAGAAGAGAGGGAAGGAGGACGAAGGAGGCGTGAGTGAGACGTGAAGAGGGAGAATAGACGTTCTCTGTATCTTACTTTCTTAGGAAGTTTTGAACCTAACATTAACAATATATCATATATCTATTTATTATAATATCATTACTTATATATTAAATTACTTACACACACACACACACACACACATATTATTTACTTAATTAATTCAATTTATTAACTCAATTAAATAATATTTAATTAATTAATTAATTAATTAACTCAGTTAAATAATATTAAATTAATTAATTAATAGTTAATCTTAATTTTTATTTTTTTTATTTGTATTTTTATTTTATTTTTTAGGATCACTACATAGGCTATGATTATACTAGTTTCTTCACAGCCCAGATGTCCCTCTCCCCCTCGCCTGCGTTCAAGGATCTTGTATCCAAGGCTGAAAGCTTTGAACTTTTTTAGAAGTCCCTTGATTCCTCCACTGTGTCTTCTGCGACTTTCACTGTCACTCGAGACTCAAACTCTTGGGGTGGTGGTAATTTTCGCCATCATAGCAACTTTGGCAAAGGACATACCAGAAGTGGACATGGTGGGCATGGCCGCATGGGCATGGTGGTCGGAGAAATTATATCCCTCGTTGTCAAATATGCAAAACTAAAGGTCACATTGCCGATAGGTGCCGCAGTCGATATGATTATGTCGAGCCAACTACTCAACTTGCTGAGGCTTTAACCTCATCGTGTTCTCTATCCAATGGCCCTGCTTCGAACTGGTATTTGGATACTGGAGTTTCGTCTCATATGACACCGAACGCCTCATAACTCGATAAAACAGAGCCATATATGGTTAAGGACTGTGTAGTGGTTGGAAATGGAGCCTCTCTTCCCATTTCCCACACTGGTACTCTTTCTTCCTCTTCTCATATAAAGCTTCTTGATGTTCTGGCTGTTCCCAGCCTTACTAAAAATTTACTCTCCATTAGTAATTTGACATCTGATTTGCCATTGTCTGTCACCTCTTCTAATGATCGTTTCCTTGTTCAAAATCGAATAACAAGAAAGGCAGTGGTAATCGGTAAACGTGATGGTGGTCTCTATGTGCTGGAACCTGGCAATGCTGCTTTTATTTCTGTCCTCCAGAATAAAATTTTACATGCCTCTTACGATCTGTGGCATGCACGCCTTGGGCATGTAAATTATTCTATTATTTCCTCATTAAATAAAAAAGGATAGCTTTCCCTTTCATCTTTGCTTCCAAATCCTACTCTTTGGTCTGCTTGTCAACTTGTCAAAAGTCATCGTTTACCATTTTCTTTAGATGATAATCGATGCTCATCAATTTCAGGGGACCAGCACCTGTTAAATCTCACTTAGGTTTTTCCTACTATGTTCTATTTATTGATGATCACTCAAGATTTACATGGCTTTATCCAATAAAGTTGAAATTTGATTTTTTTTTTTTTTGAATCATCATGGCTCCAATGTTAAAATATTTCAATCTTTTTTAGGGTAATAAGGATAGCACATAATTTATGGGCATGCACATGATATTTTTGAAAATAATGGAGGTATTATTTTTTTTAATTGAAATAAAAAGTTAATTTATAAATTTAGTTATGATTTTGGATGAATAATTTAATTTGAGAAAAAAAATAAAGAAAATAACATGAAAATTTTAATTCCATTATATTTTCTCTATACTAAGTTTTTGTTTATTTATTTTGTTATATATTTTATAACTTTTCGTAATAACCAAACATAAATCCTCATCTTATCTTTTCTTTTCCATTATTCTCTCTGATCCCAAAAATAATTGAAACTCATTTTGAACCCTATGCTTTTAATTACAATAGCTAAAGATTTATTAAATTTATATAATTAAAATAATCAATTTACATATGCATTCTCATTTCAACTTGAAACAACACAAAAAGTATAATGTTGTGTCAGAATTTTCTTCTCATTTTATTCTTTTTTTTTTCCTTTTTTTTTTTTTTTTTTGGGTCAAACGAAATCCTTGAAAATGTTGATGAAAATGGAACAAGAGCTGTGGTATTTCTTGGATGGGCATGAAAGAGCTGGGTTGAAGATGGTGTAAAATAATAGCATCAAGATTTTTGAAGAAACGATTGAAGAGATAACACAGTTTTATTACATCAATCAAATTACAACAAATTATCCAACCATGCGCTCACTAAATGAGCTTCAATGGCAAAAAGACAACAAATAGAAATAACAGAAGAGGGCACAACTTGCAGTTGAGATGTGTGCTTTGTTCCGGTGGGGGGGTCTTATTTATAGCCTCTGGTCTGTGGAAGAAACACATAGGCGGCTCACCTACTGTGGTAGGTGGTGGCGGCTCACTTACCATGGTAGGTGGCGGTGGCTCACCTACCATGGCCTCAGTTCACACTGGTGACCGTCATCCACTAACCGCGGCTATCGTTCACATTGGTAACCGTCGCTCGCCTACCATGCTCACCGTTCACACTGGATAGGCCATACCATCTTGTCGGGGCCTACCGTCAGTCCCCGAACCCCGCCGTCTAGGGGGGTTGCCCTCCATACACCCCACCGATGGCGTTGCGCCCGAACCCCCATGTTTCGGAGGTGAATGTCTTCTGTCTTCATAGTACCATTGCGGTCTACTACTTCAACCTCATCTGAACCATACATTAGGTAAGTGTGTCAATCAACTAGTGGAAGGTGGGCATTGCACATATATATATACCAACAGATGGTTGGTTGAAATTAAAGAAGACGAAGGAAGCCATTTAATGCGAACTTCAATATTCAAGATTACGAGTATGTTTATAATTACTTACACACAAATATCAATTTATAATCTTTTGGAACTCGAAAAAATATTGAGAAAAACACAAGAATTCACTTTTACAATAGTAAATTGAAAAAAATATATAAAAATTATACTACATCAACGAACATAAATTTATTTCTACACATCCTAAACATTCGATTTTTCTTCATTTTAAAATATTTTTTTATTTTTAGTAAAATTTAATATAAACAAAAAAAATATAACAAAAACTAAATTTTCTTTTTTTTTTTGTTCCTTACCCAAATAAAATCTTTAATCCAAAAGACCCCTAGCCAGTCTCTTTGTGGGGTTCCATACGTCGAACTTCATGCTCATAATGATGTCATGAGCCTTTGGGACTCCGAGAAACAAATCTTGAGTGAACATATATTTGTCCAATAGATACAATCCGCTTATGGTAAAAATTTACTTTTATCTTCAAGGATGGCATGGTGTCACGAGCTAAACTTGTTCAGGGCATTATGCTTGCCTGTGACCGCTTGTCTCGTGTGCTTGAGATGGGTTTCCATCATGTACATACTAGTGTAGGGTTATTTTCTGCTAGTAGTGTCTTTGTATGTCAAATAAGGTAGTATAATTTCTCGGTCACTTTGATATTTCCTAGTGTTAGGATGATAATTACATAAAAACCTCTTTAGGGGAGGGTGAGTGTTGATCATTCATTGTAAAACTCACTAGCTATTGTCAACGTGTTTAGCCTACTTGCCTTCCTCGCTAAACACACGATGTCAACGGAGGTGTTGTTAATGAATTGCGTAGATTCAATGTTTACTGTTTGCTTGCCACTGCTTTCATAAATGCTTACTGTTTCCACTGCCATTTGATTGAATGCTAATGAAAGTGTTTCGTGGATGAATGTTGGTAAACAATAGGCTGCCTAGTTAACAAGAGTGATTTAGCTATCGTCATACGGCCCTTTCACAACGATGTGAAAATAGTCGAACAATGACAGTTGGTATCAAAGCCAAGGCTCAGTTGCTACGAGAATTCAATTACCTTTGTTGTGTGATTTGGAAAGCTTTGGTAAATGACCATGGCACCAAACAATGCTAAAAGAATCAGTGTGCTGGAAGCGCAGGTTGAAGAAACAACCAACAATATGGCCAACAAGATGGCCTAACTGAGGGGACTTGCTGATGAAATGATGGGATCACACCAACATCAAGCAAGTTTGACAGGTGAAATGTCAGAGGACTTTCGCCACACTATAGAAACTTTGCAGGCTCAGATGGCTGATTTGGATGCAAAGGTGAAATCTGATGGTTCTTGCTATGGGGAACTCCAACACTCCGGGAGTTAGCAAGACCAAGGTACCAAAACCCAGGACACATGGGGGTGCTCGTGGTGCCAAGGAGTTAGAGAACTTCTTGTTTGATGTGGAGCAAAAATTTCGCGCTGTGAGGATCGCCTCAAAACATGCAAAGGTGGATACTGCGACCATATACTTAGTTGGTGATGCCAAACTATGGTGGTGTACCAAGTACAAAGATATTGAAAATGGAAACTGTGTAATCGATAATTGGGCAGACTTGAAGAGAGAGCTTAAGCCCTAATTCTTTCCTCAGAATGTTAAGTATAATACAAGGAGAAAGCTGAGAGATCTCAAGCACATGAGGTCAATCAAGGAATATGTGAAACAATTTTCTGCTTTGATGTTGGATTTTTGGGATATGTCAGAGAAGGACAAGTTGTTCTATTTTCTTGAGAGGACGAAACTGTGGGTAAGGACAAAACTTCATAGGCAAAGAGTTAAAGACTTGTCAACTACACAAGTTACTGCAGAAAGCTTGACTAACTACGCTGGTAATGATACCGCTTCGTCCAAACGGTTTGACAAATAAGGAAATAGTAGAAAGTCTTTCAAGAAAGGCAAACCCAAGATTGGGGGAGCCGACTCTAAATTATCAACCTCAAAGGAAGTTTCGTCGTCTCAAGGGTTCAACACACCCAATGGAAAGGGGAAGAGTAAAATTTCGTGCTACTTGTGTGGTGGATCTCAAAGAATGAGTGAGTGTCAACACAAGGGATTACTCACTGCCTTACAAGCTTCCACTTCGGGAAAAGTGGTGGAAATCGAGGAGGAAGAGGATGATGCCCTGAGGGTAGGTTTAGTGCGGCTGGTGAACGCATTAGAAAAGCAGGCAAAAGCACCGAAAGTTACACAAGCAAAAGGGTTACTGTTTGTGGACTTGGGATAAATGGGAAGAGTACCCACGCTATGGTGGATACGGGGGCTACTCATAATTTTGTTTCGCAACCGAAAGCATGGAGAGTCAACTTATCCTTAGAGAATGATACAGGACGCATGAAAACAGTTAATTCTGTAGTCCAACCTACTCTGAGAGTAGTCAAGCAAGTTACTGTGAAGCTTGGACAGTAGAAAGGTCATGCGAATTTCACAACGGTGTCATTGGATGACTTTCCAGTCATTATATGAATGGAGTTTCTAAGGGGGACGAGGGCAATGTTGATGCCTTTGGCTGGTTCCCTATGTCTAATGGGAGATCACTTGTGCATGGTGCAAGTCGTTGCGATGAAAGGAGACGACGGGAAGTCCCTTTCAGTAATTCAACTCAATGAGGGATTGGATCAGGGTGAACAGACATGTCTAGCCACGGTGGTGGTAGACAAAGAAGAAAGCTAAGAGTTGGAGCCTACGACCATCCAAGTGGTGTTGGATGAGTACAAGGAGGTGTTGTCGGATAAGCTGTCACACAATTGGCCTTCACGATGGACTGTAGAGCATGAGATCGAGTTGTTATCAGGAGTGGAACCACCTGCTAAAGGGTCAAATTGGATGGCGCCTCCAAAGATAGTAGAGTTAGGGAAACAGCTTGATAAATTGGAAGTGAGATGTGTTTGCCCTTGCAAAGCACCGTTGGGAGCATCAATGTTGTTTTTGAGAAAATATGAAGAGCATCTACAGGAGGTGTTCGACAAGTCGGGGGGAAACAGTCTATTTGTGAAGAAAGGGAAGTTCTCTTTCGCTCAGTGGAGCAACAAATTCCTTGGTCATGTGGTTGAACAAGATCGTATCCAAAGGGGTATGGAGAAGGTAAGGATGATTTAAGAACGAAAGATCCCCACGACAGTGAAGGAGTTGCGTTCCTTTCTTGACCTTACTAGATATCGCAGGAAGTTCGTTGAGGGGTATTTGCGGAGAATGACTCTAATGATAGGACTACTAGGAGGTATTGTTGGCCGCACACGCGGGATAATGTGGTTGATTATACTAGAACTTGTCTCACTTGTCAACAAGACAAGGGGGAGCGGAAGAAGTATGGTACTTTCATGGCCGCACCAAAGTACTGTTCAGCAGAGAAGACGACACAATTGTTCCTTGTGACTATTGTGAGATATTGGGGTTTTCCCCAAGTTATTGTTTGTGACTGAGACTTAATGTTCATTGACGACTTGACAGAATTTTTCAGGATATTCAGGTCACATCTTGACATCTCCTTGAGTTATCACCGACAAATAGACGGACAGATGAAAAGATTCAGAAAGCTACTAGAAGAGTACTTATGCCATTCTGTCAACGACAACCAGAAGAATGGCGTGCAACTACTTGATGTGGCTCCGTTCTGTGGTAATTCCCAAAGAAGCTCAATGAACAATAAGAGCCCTTTTGAGCTTGTTACAGGCCAGCAGCCACTGTTACCTCACACAATGAGCGAGCCGTATAGACGAAAGAGTCTCAAGGCGTACATTTTCACCAAAGAATGGAGACAGAATGTAGAGTTTGGCTAAGCCTATCTAGAGAAAGCTTCTACGCAGAAGAAGAAGTGGGCAAATCAGGGGAGAAAACCGCAGTTTCATGTCAGCTGCCTCAAGCCATTCAACGCCGACACCAATGACCTGAGCAGAAGTTAGTCCAACAGAGCAGAGTTGAAGACAGTGCAACCTAACAGACGTGAAGTTGAAGAGATCCTTATAGAAAGAGAGTTCATATCCTCAAGGAAGAAGCAGCAGAAGTTCCTAGTGAAGTGGAAATGCCTTGATGACAAAGAAATCAACTAAATTTCTGCGAAAGATATTCAACCGTTCGTGGACAAACTTGAAGTATACCTACCGTGAAAGTCTACGAGAACGTCGACCACATAAGTGGAGGAGAATGTCACGAGCTAAACTTGTTCAGGGCATTATGTTTGCCTGTGACCGTTTGTTTCGTGTGCTTGTGATGGGTTTCCATTATGTAAATACTAGTGTAGGATTATTTTCTGCTAGTAGTGTCTTTGTATGTCAAATAAGACAGTATGACTCCTCGGTCACTTTGATATTTCCTAATGTCAAGATGATAATTACATAAAAACCTCTTTAGGAGATGGTGAGTGTTCATCAGTCATTGTAAAACTCACTAGTTATTGTCAACATGTTTAGCCTACTTACCTCTCTCGCTAAACACACGATGTCAACGGAGGTGTTGTTAATGAATTGCGTAGATTCAATATTTACTATTTACTTGTCATTGCTTTCATGAATGCTTACTATTTTCGCTGCCGTTTGATTGAATGCTAATGAAAGTGTTTCATGGATGAATGTTGGTAAACAATAGGTTGACTAGTTAAACAAGAGTGTTTTAGCTAGCATCACACAGCCCTTTCACAACGGTGTGAAAATAGTCGAACCGTGATACATGGCATGGCATTCAATACCGATCGAAGCCCAAGGTTTACCTTCAATAATGCCAACCTATATCTTGATGAACCAACAGATAATACTTGTTGGCCAATCCATTTTCCATAAATCTGAGCACAACAAATTTCTAGTGGGGACAAAGCCTAATAAATTGTTTGGCACACTGAAATAGAATGCAGGTGAAGTGAAATAAAATGAATTGTAAAAATATAGACCAATGTTATTCCTTTTTTCATTCTTCCCCACCAAACATAGAGCAGTAGAAAGCCCCAATCCAGCCAACCTTCTTCCTCCCCGACAAAACAATGAACAACAGACACTATGATCAGACTAATGGCATTGCAATGGTTACAAATTTCATTCTCACAGCACAATTTAAACCATCAATAATGTGGAAGGCTGGAACAAGACATCTTTCCAGCATATGGACCATGCTTACAGCTTAAACTGGAGAAGAAATTCGTTGAAGGGTACACATAAAATAAAATATAAGTGATGCCTACTTGTCTCTATTTTATACAAGAAAAGAATAAACAAGAGAAGATGGAAAACAGAAACCTTCTAGTCGAGGTATCATCAAGAAGATAAGGTATGTGAAACATTTGTCTCAATATGCACCTGGGGCCGTTTGTGAAATCCTTTCATCTTCCAGAAGGGTGTATGGATCGAAATATTGTGGAGGGACTATGGGCATGGTGCTTGCATCATGGACTAATGCTTGTCCAAAGTACTGCCAAAAGAAAATTAAAGGGAAAGGATTGACATCAAACTTTTTATAAGTAAAATAATTCAGCTGTCACATAAGGCCAAAATATCCCTCCCTCTCCCCCATCATGCCAAGTATAAAACCACATAAAGCAACTTGGACTTTAGTATGGAAAATAGAACAAGTAAACAATATATATATATATATATATATATATATATATATATCTAGGTTGACATGCCATGAATTTCAATGAAATAGAATATGCATCTACACTACCAACATGTCATTGTCCATGTAAATTTTCAGTGGACCATAAAGCATTATTTTCTCTGAACTTTCCTGCAACTCAAATTCAAGTTAAAATTTAAAATTTACAAACTGGTTATCAGCAACACCAGTAACTACTTCAGTTATCATGGCAGAATAACAATAAAATTTTGCATGCTAAAATATCAATCAGTAACATGAAAAATTAAGATTGATTTTCTTTCTTGAGAAGTCATGTTTTCTGTTGGATTAACCCAACATGACACATGCAGTCTCATCTGAACAGGGTTCATCATGTGGAGTAAAAATCAACAATAAAAACAACAAAGAAAACCTGCACCCTAAGATTACTCTTTTTTCTTTTTTTTCTTTTTTAATTCCATAAGCAGTCAAGAATATCTACAACTGGGTCAGGGACAGGTAGATTCTGCAGTAGCTACGACTAAGGAATTCCAAACTTCTATTGCTTTGCTTGGGTCTATTGATAATGAAATTAAGGTTCTCAAAGAATAAGGGCCACCACTTGCAAGGAGATATTTTACAAATACTTGCCCGTGGAGAATTGGATGCCCATAGTTCCAAACTTCCATTATACTGCCATCTTCAAAACTACAATCCCGTCGGATACCACCATTACATGTAACCTCTGCTGCAACACAAACTACACCAACCACCCCCCCCCCCCCCCCCCCCCCACACCAAAGCACATGCACATACCTAGTCTCTTTTTCCAAAATAATAACTATAATAATAAAACAGAATAAAACAATATGACCATTTCCACAAACTTGACACCATTGTACCACCAATGCCATCAAGCTGTCAATCTCACCACAACCACAACCTCCACCTCCACCTCCACCTACAACCCTGCTATTGAGTGCTACTACCTAAAGCATCACCATTGCCATGCCACCAACATCATCATAACTTATCAGCACCACCATGGCCACTGCTTCCGCCACAACCATTGCCATATCATGACTGCACTATTCCCACCACCACATTACACTACCACAAAACACTTACCCAAACAAGTGAATCCAATAGAGGGTTATTTTTATAGATTTCAAATACTTGGTAATACAGTTTATGGGAGGGATCAACTTCATTCATGGCACCTGCTAGCCAATTGCATGTTAGGAATAGCAGATAACTACATAGCACACTGGGACAATAAAACTGAAGCCAAGAATCAACTTAAAAAGTCCATAATAGAGAAAAACAATGGCTACTTGAGACAAAATGAAGACATCAACGACAGACAGGGCAGACTATTAAGACATGAGATGCAACATGCAAAGAAACTTTAAAGACTGCATAAATGGTGAACACAATAAAAACATGAGATGCAACAAATGACAAGCAGAGGAGCTTACGAGGTACAGGGCAGAAAAGAATGTAACAGCTATAAGGATCAGTGGCCAAAATCCAAAGAAGAATGTTCCTCCAATTGTCAGCAAAAGTTTAGCTCGCGGAATCAACCCCTGAAACAAATAAGCAGATGGAAATGTAAATCTATCTCCCAGTACAGAGCTGCTCTAACACGTGAGATAGAAAATGGAACAGAATATAAATTCATTTCAATAAAGAGGGGAGGCAAATCCTACAAAATAAGTCAAAACTATCATGCTTCTAGAGAATATACATACAAGTAAAAGAGATGCATGATTGAGACTGTAATTCCAAGTTGCTGGTACAAACTGATAAAAATATAACAGTTGAGCTAAGAAATTAGTAAGGGAAAATGCATCAACCTCGAGACCTTCACTATTCAATGCCATGGAGCGGTCTCTTTGATTAAATACACCCTTCTCAAAATCAGCTGAGACTGAGTTTCTCTTTGAGAAACCTTCTTCATCTTCAATTAATTTCATTTCTTCATCTAGTTCATAGATGCTCCTATTGTTGTCCTCGAGCAGTGAAGTAGGAGTCATGCCCCTTCTTCTCAATTCCTTCATGAACAATGATTCTGGAGGTTCTTCACCTGGAAAAAGTTCACAGCATAGGGGTTAGAGGAATAAAGGCATCCAGTTGATACTTAGTGAATTTTCAATGAGGGTACTTAAGCTACAAGCAACAAACTTGCAATGTACTTGAGCAAAAATCATTGAAAACTAGTCGTCACGTTACAATAATACATAGATAGAGGCAAAAAAGTTTTCACTACAAACCCACAAACCAACATTTTTCCCACAATTAGAAACAAATTTAGTCAATCAACAAAAAAATAAACACCAAAATACATGCTCCACTAAAATGTCTACTTTTCTAATAGCTTGAAGCAATGCTTGCAGAGATCTCAATCCTGCATCATTCCCAAATACATCACATTCTGCGGTCATCCCTTGCCTCCTACAACCCCCACCCCCCCCCCCCCCCCCTTTTTTTTTTTAAGAAAAACGGGGATTATTCCCATAACAAGTCTGAATTTTTTTCTTACAATAGTTACATTAGGCCAAATATTGTACTCTTAGAATTTAAGCCCATCCATATTTAACAAGATTTTTCACCAGTATCAACAATTCCAACTGTAATAGTTTTGCGCAAATATTTGAATTTTACTTATTAACAAAATCATAAACAACCACTTGCCCTGATGAGAAAATCATGTTTCAACCACTCGGCTGAAGCAGGAAGTTCTTTAGCCAGAATCACCCTCTTGCCCCCAGTGGTAGATTAGTGATCCTTCAGACGTGGAACATCACATAAAGGTCTAATGCAGAGCACAGTAAAGCAAAGCAAAATGTCCCAAAGCAACATTCTTTAATCCCCAAAAACTTATCCAAATTCATTACATAATGTGTAATGCAATTGGATAATTTTTAGTTTTTTTACCATAGGCAATCAAAATACAAAGTTAAAACTAACAAACTAACTTTACTAAATAACAAATATTTAAAATAAAAAAGGATCAAAATAAGTATTAAAATCACAATAACTAACTTTTTCCTTTGGCAACTCAACCCACTCAATTGGATCAACACAAAATAGAAATAAAAAATCCATTATGTATCCTAAATTACTAAATTAACACAAAGTTAAGTCTACTTAATAGTAATTACTATAATAATCTTACAAAAAAATGGAGAAATTTCAATTACAACTATATTTAAATAATATGCTAGATTAAGAGTAATGGTTTTCCAACCTGTCGAAAAAATGAAAAAGAAAAAAAGCCTATTTGTTTTTCTTGCATGTGCTTCCATGTAACACATGGTGATTGTAATTAACAGGAAAGAGATTAATTATTAGTATAAGTATGTCAGCTCTTTATCATATATGTATATACATAACAACCATCTTTGTTTTTCCATTTTTTCTCTTTGGAAACTGTTATTTGTACTAAAAATATTTTTTGGTAATCTCCTTCACATGATGAATTAAACTTCAAATGACAAAATGTCATCCTTGTTGATTGTAAATAGTGTGCACATAAGTTACACAATGTTATCTCTAACCCATATAAGGGTTTACCATGCACCTTTTAACATGTATTTAGTTTAAATGAGTTTAAAATATAAAATAAATACAATCAATTAAGGCCTTTTCACCATATGTATGTGTCCTTTGCTTTAGGAGTGGGGAGACTTGTTCATATATGTTCTTACATTTTTTTTTTTTTCATCACAAAAGAAGGGAACATCTGTTCTTACATTATCCTTTCTCTTAGGTTCTTTGGAATAACGTTTTGGAGTTCTTGGTGAGAATTGGGTCTGTTACTCATCTTTGAATGCTTTCTGTGTTGATACTTTCTTGGCCTTGAGGTGCAGCTTACTCCGACTGGTATGTTGTTACAACAACACAAATATATGCAGGAAGTGATTTCGTTGGCTGGTCTCCAATCGGGTAATTCTGTTCTGACTCCCTTGGAGGTAAATCTTAAGCTTTGTCAAAAGGAAGGCGATTATCTATTAGATCCATCCTTGTATCGGCAGCTTGTTGTAAGTTTGAACTACTTAACGATTACTCATCCTGACATTTATTTTGCTATGAGCAAGTCAGTCAATTCATGCAAGCTCCCCGACATCTTCATTTAGCCGCTGTCCGCCGCATTATCCAATATCTGAAGGGCACCTCTACACGCGGGTTGTTCTTTCCTAAGGAATCTTCCTTACACTTGGTGGGGTATAGTGATGCTAATTGAGCCGGATGTGCGGATACTCGTTGCTCTGTTACTAACTGGTGCATGTTCTTAGGCAATGCACTCATTTCTTGGAAGAGTAAGAAGCAAAACAGAGTTTCCAAGTCCTCCACTGAATCTAAGTATCGTGTTATGTCCTCCATGTGCTCTAAGATCACATGGCTTTGTGGGTTATTGAGTGAACTTGGTTTTTCTCAGCTTCATTCCACTCCTCTTCATGATGATAATACCAGTGCTAATCAGATTGTGCCTAATCCTGTCTTCCATGAGCATACGAAACATATCGAAGTCGATTGCCATTCTATACGTGAATCCTTAAACAAACAAATGACTAATCTTCCCTACATTTCCACCAAACATCAAATTGCAGACATATTCACTAAAGCAATTTCTAGGAACCGACATCAATTTTTGGTTGACAATTTGATGCTTCTTGATTTACTAGCATCAATTTGAGGGGGGATGTTAACGGAGATAATTCAGGCAATTAGGCTGTAAATAATGCTGAAAATCTGGCAGCATTTAAGTGCTGAAAATCAGGCAACAACTATGTAAATCTCTTCTAGATAATGAAAGCAAACGTGATGGAAAGGGCATTCAGACCAAAATTAACAACCTTGTACACCACGTGATCTTTCCATTTTTTGTTGTATTTCTTTGCTTTTTTCTCCTTTTTTTAATAAGAAAATAACTTTTATTAGATGAAAAAGAGAATATCCAAACCAAAAGTTTACATGTTAATGAAAAGCAAAACATAACAGAACACAACAAATGTCATCACACAACCAATGTAACAAAGATCGCCAGTCGACTAAATATGACACAATAGAACTCCTAGAAAAGCATCCACCATTCAGACCCATAAAGGGACATAAAAGGTGGCCCTCTCCCAAAGCCAACTCACCTGAAAAATCTTATCCCAAAAATTTTCAAATTCCTTTCTAGCCAAATGCCCCACACCACAGCCATTACAGCATTTGTGCCCTTAAATTTTAACATATTTTTGTCTGCAAAAGCCTCAAAATATAATACAAGAAAGCTATTCTATGGTGTTTGGACTAACATAACAATTCTTCCTAAAGAACACTAAAAGGATAATTCCATGGTTTCTAAGTAAAGAACAATGCCAAAAGAGGTTGGCATTTGTCTCACTACTATGGCTGCACAACACAGATCAGGTGATTGAGCCTTATTAGGTCGCCTATGCAAACAATCATGAGTGGAAAATTATAAAAGAATAAAATTTAGTGGGTTTTGTGCTTTTAATTTTTAAACCCTAAAAATAGTTAAAACAATAAAATCTTCTTAGCTTCTTCGAAATTATAGACAGCAGGCATTATTGTGGTGGAACTGGATGCTTAACCAATGCCTTCTAAGGAAGAAAGAGATGATTGACAAGACCCAAAGTATCATGCAAATGTCCTTGCCTGCAGTGCTTTGATGAAACCACCACCAGAAAAGTGTCACCCAGTTATTCCATCAGCTTGGCTCTATTTTCCAGCATGCTGTCAGCCAGCCTAACATATCATCATATATACTAGCTATTCTCTTCTTCTCTAATTGTCTTGGGCACGCTCTGCCAGTATCCAACTATACGTTGGTTGTACACCCAGAAGAAGGAATATCATCCAGTCACACCGAACATGTGACATGCCATATTGTGCTCCACTTCCAACTCCTGCAAAGGTTCTAAGGATCCAACTAGACATGTTCAAAAGGGGGGGGCGGGGGATGGTTCAGAATGGATCAGCTGCCTAATGACTTGTCTACCCATGTATGATCCACTTATATAAAATGGTTGGACCCATTTATGACCCCACCCATTTGAAAGTGGTTCATGATATTCTCATTCTTCCTTCTTCCGTTTTCCAATATTCTCATATGACCATTTTATAAAAAAGGAAGACGTGTATTTATATACGTACATATGTATGTATGAGTGTGTATGTATAGAATTGTATGATTGTTGACTTGATACAAATTGATTGGACTAGGATAGGTTGAATTGTCGAAGTTGAGATGAGGAAAATAGAAAAAATAAATAATGAGAAGTGGTTTGTGCAATGCTCCAATCAATCCAATCAAGAACCTCTATCCAAGAAGACAGAATAAATATCCATTTTCGATTGACTTTGATCTTAGTTTGGTTGCTTAAAAAATGTAGGGGTTGAAAGAACAAACTTCGGTATCTTAGATTTGTTATATAGGATGCAAAGAAACTAAAATCCCCATTTAGCTAAACCTAATGAAAGCATATGGCCTAATTGAGCTCAGCAAATTTTCATTACTTGGAAGCCAAAAACAGAGTGAAAAAAGACCTCTAGTTTCTTTTTTTCTTTTTTTTTATTTATTTTCTTTCCTCCATCTTCTCAGAAACCAAACAGAGAACCACCAAAAAGAAAAATATATAAATAAAGAAAAATTACCAAGATAAGCTATGGGGATTCTGATGAAGTATCTTCTGCAGGGAGGACAGTCCACACTCCACGCAAACAAACATGCCAAGGAAATTTTGTCAGTCATTGGAAGAGCTCCTGATGACAAATACGACCAGAACTAGAGGAGGAGCTAAGCACAGCATAGGAGCTATAGATAACTGAAGACTCAATAAAGGGGGCCTTCTTGGAGAGCATTGCAGAGATATGCGATGTGATTGATCAAGTTTGCAAATAGGTAGTGTGTTTTCAATAATACCCATTTCAATTCTTTCAATTAAAAGGTTAAGGTGGATGACTCATTTAAATCACCATATTTATGAGGGGAATGGGTCAACATTGCGACCCTAGTTTTGGAGTAAGGAGATAAAGGAACAGCACTAGGACTCCAATTTAGTGGAGCGAAGATGAAATCACATCTGGCAATAAAGACTGGAGAAAAAAAATATTAACAGTTTCTTTTTTTCCTTTTTTGCATTCTTCAAACTACAATGGAATGTCTGCATATTTCATTTTACTTTTGCATACTGTGGACTGTATGACTGTTTCTTAAGTTGTCGCTTTGATTCTTCAAGTTTATAGAACAAAATTTTGGATTTGTATATAATTTATCAGATTCAATCTTTTCTAATACTACACTACCACATGAATTTTACAGAGTTTTATTTAATATTTTTTGAATTTGATT
The DNA here is from genome assembly GCF_029873635.1 of Malania oleifera. Classification (NCBI taxonomy): domain Eukaryota; kingdom Viridiplantae; phylum Streptophyta; class Magnoliopsida; order Santalales; family Ximeniaceae; genus Malania; species Malania oleifera. The sequence goes on from NC_080425.1 coordinate 29,176,509, forward strand.
TCACTTATCTGTTATATGTAGTAAACAATAATTCTTCTGATAACTTTGAGTTTATCCATTGAGAGAACAATAAACTCCAAGTTTCTCTGTGCCAGAAACTACTGCGATACTGATTACAAGTTAAAGTTGCGTAATTAGGCGTTTAAATTCGTGCATTAAAGATTACAATTCTAATTAAATGTCTAATTATGTTCAATATTTCAACATTGAGCTTAACTTCAATATTTGGGTTTTTATTCGATAATTTATGGACTTTTGGTATTTTATTATTGCAGGATAATTTTTGGACACTAAAGCTGAAATTAAAGTGTACGAGAGGCCATGCACGTGAATGAAAAGGGCGTGCGTGAGAGGACTTCAAGCCGGAAGCCATTCGCATGACAAGGAGACGCCGCATGTACGACAAGAAGCCGAGCATCGAGTGAAGAACCGGCAGCTGGGCTTACAACATTACAAGAACCGTGGGCCATGTGGACATGAAAGTGGACTTGCGTGCGTGCATTTGGAGGCCCATTGCCGTGTGTGAGTTGAGGAACAAACAGGAGTCAAATTGAAAAAAAAAAAAATTAAAGAAGGCTTGTGTGTGTGTGTGTGTGCGCAAAAAGAAAAGTGGGCTGCATGCAATTAAAGAAGCCTTTGTGTGTGTGCCGTGTACAATTGGGAATTAAAAAAAAAAAATAGTGGGCCGGGTCTTTGATGTGACCCGGCCATGCAAAGGCTAACAAAGGGGGGCGGCCTTGTGTGTGTGGGGTGTGAGGCACTGGGCGCTGAAGGGGAGCAGAAGGGAGCAATTCGTGTGTGCCTTTGGAGGGTAAAAAGGAGAAAAAGTAAAAAAGTAAAAACCGAGGAAAAGACTAGGGTTTTGCTAGGAAGCTAGGAGAGTTGTTGTGGGTGCTGCTGCTTGCAAACTTTGGGAGCTGCGTCGCTGCGGCTGTTTTGGTGTGGAGACCCGAGCCTCCAGCTGAACTCATGACCAGCCACTCCATTCTCTCTCTCTCTCTCTCTCCTTGTGTTATTTTAATACCGTTAAGAGTTATTTTTTAAAGCTAAGCTTTTAATTTGTTTCCATTTCAAGCTGGGATTAACACTTGTTTAAAAGAATTTGTCTAGATTAAGTGCTATTTATTAGATTAACGCTTGTTTAGTCTCTCTTTCTCTTCAGTTTAAACACTTGCTTAGATTATTTAAGTGATTAGATTTAGTTTATTCTTCTTGTAGTTGATTGAATTTAAATTCTGTTGGATTATTTATATTATTAAGTTCAGTTTATTTGTTTTATTTCAAGGTCATTGTAGGAGTTAATACTCATTGGACATTTTTATTCTTGTGTTTGCTGTTATTATATTTAAGTATTTGATTATAACTCTCTCATTCTCTCCTTTCCTTGTGGTTGCTTAATTATTTTACTCCAGCTAATGTCATGTTAAATATCTTGATGGAGTTTTTTTTTTTTAGTCTAAATTTAGTCATTTTTATTTAGGATATATTTGAGTCTTTCTATTGTTGGGTTTAGTTTATTTATTTAGTCCAATTTTATTTATTGTTTAGCTTAGTTTATTTTCATTTAGTTGAGTCATTGTTAGGTTCGGTGTATGTTGATATATTGCAGGATCTATCTATTTTATTCAAATTATTATTGCGTAGAGTCGGTTCATTACTCTTAGGTCTTTGTCAAAGTCGGATGTTAGCTATCTTTGGTTTATTTTTTGAGTGTTTAATTAGTAAGTTGTTTGGTTGGTTTATGCGTGTTAGATTCACATTTTAGGTTTCGTGTCATTTAATTTCATCACAAAATCTCAAAAACTCTAAGATTTCGAATCTGAACCATGTTCTATAAAATTGTTTTCTTATTTTCTTTTCCTATTTCGCGCTAGTTTAAAATTAATTTGTATTCCCTGAGGAGACGATCTGGCATGTTTGGGCTAATTATTACACAATGTAGGTCCTATACTTGGGATAGCCATAGTACTACTCATTTATAGAAGTGAGTCAAGTTTTTTACGCCGTTGTCGGGGAATGTTAGTTTTAGTTTCAAACTAGTGTTTTTCCCATTATTTTAATTTTTCTCATGAAAAAAAAAAAATAAGTTTTGAAGAAAATATGACTGTACCTGCACAACACAATCTTATGGATTTTTTGCAGCCTACATGCACCATTGCACCATCTTACACTGTTTTATCTGATAACGCACTTCATTTCATGACTCAGCGTGGAAGGACGTCATTGATACCTCAATTCTACGGGATGGAATCCAAGTGTCCTTATCGACACCTGACGAAGTTTAAGTTAACTATCAATATTTTTTTTCCTAGTGCTAGAACTGATAAATTTACTAAACTTCGTTTATTTACTTCATCTTTAAAGCATAGAGCGAAGATGTGGTTTAATTCTTTGATGCCTCATTCTATCTCTAGTTGGAATGATATGGAATGTTAATTTCTGCATAAATTTTCTCTATCACAGAGAACTCAATTTTTGTAGGAACGGATCAATCACTTCAAGCAAAGAGCTAGCGAGAAATTTCATGAAAGCTGGGAGCGATTTAAAGATCTAGTCAATATGTGTCCCTACCATGAATTTGAATCATGGCGACTGGTCAACTATTTCTATATTGCGTTCATTCCTAAATCGAAACAGTTCGTTCATACTATGTGTTCAAGAGATTTCTTCGACAAGGAGTCTGATGAGACATTGGATTTTCTAGATCATTTAGTTGACTATGCTCAGCAGTGGAACACTATGATTGACAGAAGACCAATTGCAGCTCAACCATTGAGAGCAACACATGGTGGAGAGTGGTATGAGACACCTGAAGTTACAACTGAGACAGATGAAGTCAAAGAAAAATCAAAGGAAGCAAGCCCAAAAGTGAAGAAGTCAGTTAATGAGGCTGAGACTAATAAGGAGTACCAACCTGTGGTACCTTATCCTCAGAGATTGACAGTAGTGGAACCGTCTCTCCCTATTGGAGTAAATGTCAAGGAGCGCAATGCTGAAATGAATCTTTGCAGTGGTAAGGTGATGGGTACACCCGATAAAGAGGGTGAGCAGAGTGGTGAACGTTTAAAGGAACCACGTAAAAATTCAATGTTGATACTTCTGAAGAACCAAAGGTAACCATTCTGACAACTCTGCCACAAGACCGGTTCTTAAAGAAGTGAATTTCCTAAAAAAAATACTGAATAAAGATCCTTCCTTGTTAAAACAAGGAAGCCAACCTGCACATGTTTTGTCTGGTACCTTAGAGGGCATTGATTTAATTGAGGCTAACTTTTAGGCAGGTAACAAGACTGATTCATTGTGGCGACTCAAATTTGGAGACTCGCCAATTCAATTTATAAACCTGCACTCACCAGATGAAATTCCTCCAAAGCCTCCACTAGACATATAGTGATATTTTTCTTTCCTTTACTTTCATTTTGTTTCATTTTTAGTTTATTTTCAAGTACCTTTTTCCCTTAGTATCAGTTTTTCTTTTCCCTTAATTCTCTACCCAGGTACGCTTCTACTTCCCTTAGTATCATTCTTTTGCTTCTCTTTTCAACCATTGAGGACAATGTCTCATTTTAGTTGGGGGGAGAGCATTTGTATGTGATATTGTGTGCAATTGTGTGCTTCCATGTGATAGAATTTCAATGTAAAAATTGCATGTGATGTTTGCATGTTAGTTAGGTCCACCTTTTGGGAAATAATGTTATTGAGCTCAGAGCATGCTGAATTCCTTATTTGTGAACGTTGCATGCCCAAATATTTTTTTTCTTTTTGAGGATATGGAACATGTAGGATATAGTGCAAATCAGAGTTTAAATCAAAAGAGAACTTTATCCATTTCATTTAGTTGTAACCAAGAGGTGGATGTTGAAAGTTCTGCTACACACACTACACAGGTTAAAAGACTTAGAAAGACTACCTTAGATTGTTTCTAGTTGATATGCACTTCAATTGTTTGGGACTCTAATGAACCGTATCCTAATGGCTTAGGAAAAAAAAAGAGAAAAAAAAAAACTTGAAGCAAAATGAAAATAAGAAACAAGCCAGGGATCAATTGCATAAAGAAAATAAAAAAAAAATCAAATAGAGGGGAACAATTGTGTATTGAAAAGGGCTACCTATTACCAGGGTCCTAACTAAACAAAAAGTGGGTACCTTTAAAGTGTAGTAGCGTGACCTGCTACTGGGGTCCTTACTAATCAAGAAAATGAGTGCCTTTTAAAGTGCAATAGTGTGAAAGCTGACAGTACAATGGTTTTGAATTAGAGTAAGACCATGCGGTTGTCTCAGATTAATTGGTGTGTTTGAAACCGTTAATATTTGCTGGTAGTCAATCTTGGAATTCTGATCCTTTCTTGTACACGTGAGCTTTGCTACACTCCATTATCTTAGTTGTTTTACTAAATGGTGTATAAATCTCTTAGTTGATACGTAACATGGATTAATCTGTGTCCTGTGCTCCTAAACTCATTAAGCATATTTCCTAGCATGTGATTTTCATAAGTATTCGGATTATGACTGTTTTTCCCTTGGTTTGATTGCATTCACGTTATTTGCTAGAGACTAGCAAAACGTTAGTTGAAGGGCGTGATTACGCATCAAAGTTGCGTAATTAGGCGTTTAAATTCGTGCATTAAAGATTACAATTCTAATTAAATGTCTAATTATGTTCAATATTTCAACATTGAGCTTAACTTACAATATTTGGGCTTTTATTCGATAATCTATGGACTTTTGGTATTTTATTATTGCAGGATAATTTTTGGACACTAAAGCCGAAATTAAAGTGTATGAGAGGCAATGCACGTGAATGAAAAGGGCGTGCGTGAGAGGACATGAAGCCGGGAGTCATATGCGTGACAAGGAGACGCCGTGTGTACAACAATAAGCTGAGCATCGAGTGAAGAACCGGCAGCTGGGCTTACAACAATACAAGAACCGTGGGCCATGTGGGCATGAAAGTGGGCTTGCATGCGTGCATTTGGAGGCCCATCTCCATGTGTGAGTTGAGGAACAAATAGGAGTCAAATTGAAAAAAAATTAAAGGCTTGTGTGTGTGTGTGTGTGTGTGTGTGCAAAAAGAAAAGTAGGCTGCATGCAATTAAAGAAGCCTTTGTGTGTGTGCCGTGTACAATTGGGAATTAAAAAAAAAAAAAAAAAATAGTGAGCCAGGTCTTTGATGTGACCCGGCCATGCAAAGACTAACAAAAGGGGGGCGGGCCTTGTGTGTGTGGGGTGTGAGGCGCTGGGCGCTGAAGGGAGCAATTCGTGCGTGCTTTTGGAGGGCAAAAAGGAGAAAAAGTAAAAAAGTAAAAAGAGAGGAAAGGGCTAGGGTTTTGCTAGGAAGCTAGGAGAGTTGTTGCAGGTGCTGCTGCTTGCAAACTTTGGGAGCTGCGCCGCTGCGGCTGTTTTGGTGTGGAGACCCGAGCCTCCAGCTGAACTCACGGCCAGCCACTCCATTATCTCTCTCTCTCTCTCCTTGTGTTATTTTAATATTGTTAAGAGTTATTTTTTAGTGCTAAGCTTTTAATTTGTTTCCATTTCAAGCTGGGATTAACACTTGTTTAAAAGAATTTGTTTAGATTAAGTGTTATTTATTAGATTAATGTTTGTTTAGTCTCTCTTTCTCTTCAGTTTAAACACTTGCTTAGATTATTTAAGTGATTAGATTTAGTTTATTCTTCTTGTAGTTGATTGAATTTAAATTCTATTGGATTATTTATATTATTAAGTTCAGTTTATTTGTTTTATTTCAAGGTCATTGTAGGAGTTAATACTTGTTGGACATTTTTATTCTTTTGTTTGCTGTTAGTATATTGAAGTTAAGTATTTGATTAGGACTCTCTCATTCCTTCCTTTCCTTGTGGTTGCTTAATTACTTTACTCTAGCTAATGTCATGTTAAATATCTTGATGGAGTTTTTTTTTTATTAGTCTAAATTTAGTCATTTTTATTTAGGAAATGTTTGAGTCTTTCTATTGTTGGGTTTAGTTTATTTATTTAGTCCAGTTTTATTTATCGTTTAGCTCAGTTTATTTTCATTTAGTTGAGTCATTGTTAGCTTCGGTGTATGTTGAGATATTGCAAGATCTATCTATTTTATTCAAATTATTATTGCGTAGAGTCGGTTCATTACTCTTAGGTTTTTGTCGAAGTTGGATGTTAGCTTTCTTTGGTTTACTATTTGAGTGTTTAATTAGTGAGTTGTTTGGTTGGTTTATGCGTATTAGATTCACATTTTAGGTTTCGCGTCATTTAATTTCATCACAAAATCTCAAAAACTCTAAGATTTCGAATCAGAACCATGTTCAGTAAAATTGTTTTCTTATTTTCTTTTCCTGTTTCGTGCTAGTTTAAAAATAATCTACATTCCCTGAGGAGACGATCTGGCCTATTTGGGTTACACATTACACGACGTAACTCCTATGCTTGGGATAGCCATAGTGCTAATCATTTTTAGAAGTGCGTCAGATACCATCTCCCAATTATAACTAACATTTTCGACAAAAAATTCATTTATTAAGATGGACTACTCATCATTGCAAGAACATCACTATGCAACAACTTCAAGCACGAGGGTGGTTGCAAGGATTATGCATCATCAAAACAATTTTTTTTTTATAGAGAGTAGTATAACTTATGAAATGAATATATTATAACACTGTTTAAATATTTTTAACATTCAAGTTTTCCTTAATTTATGGTGTATGACAGGTGATTGTACAGATAGTATCCAATATTCCGTGGATCAAACAGAGTGATGCAGGACAGCATCATGCATCTGCAGCCATAAGAGAATGTCAGATGGGTAGAGACAAGGAAAGGGAAAGAAGAAGGAAGAAGGAAGAAGGAAGATGAGATACAAGGGGGGTTGGGGGGGTGGGAAATCATACATTAACTTCTCAATTCAAACTCGTCAACAACCTACACCTCATGGCCTTCACACACTATTTATAAGAAAGCTTCTCACACACCCTTAAAAATCATGAAATTATAAAAAAACCCCTAAATTACAAAAATATTACAAACAAACCACCAAATACACAATATTACACTAATTAAACTAACATATAATAAACCTTTAACTAAACCCAACAACCCTTAAGCCAAATCTTTTGAACAAGCCTCCAACAATAAACCCCCAAATACACATAATCCTACACTAATTAAACTAAACACATAATTAACTATTAACTAAACCCAACAACCCCTACGCCAATTCATTTAAACAAGTCTCCAACAATGATCAGCCCATGGTCTGGCTTCTTGTCCTACATCAAATCTCCCTGAGTTAGAAATAAATTGTCCTCAAATTTTGAAATGTTAAAAAATTGGCCTCAAATTTTGAAATGTTAGGATTGAAAGTAAGAAGTAAACTTGGACTCTTTGAAATCCAGAGTATGAGTGATGCAAGAAACCACAGTCCGCAAGTAGCACTATAGACTTGAATTGAGATTTTGCATCAATGAACAAATGTTTGAAAGAATTTGTACGTCTTCAAACACATGCATTTCCTTGCTCGTAGTGTCTCAAGTTGAGTAACTTTGACATAATCAATAATCTCAGATTCTTTGTCCTAGTTGATTGGTAAGGCAGGCTTCATAATAATCTTTCTTACCATTATAGTGGAAGAAGTATGTGTTCTCATGTCATTGAGTCACACCCAAATCATTGAACCAGGGAAAACCAAGGAGTACAAAGCCAATATATATATGGGTATGATATCACAACAAATATTATTAAAATAGTCACCCATGTGGATAGGAACCATACACCTTTCACAGACATGTAAAGTAGTGTTCTCAATCCAAGATATGTCATAAGTTGGGTGAGGTCCCAGGTGAAGTTGCATTCGAGTGACTCCATTTCTAGAAACCACATCCTTATGACATCTTCCATCAATGATGGGATTTTTCCACACTCAAGAAGGGTACAGAATGGCTTGTTGTTATGTCCAGAATATGACAAAAGCCATTCATTTTTCCAGTAAGCTGTCACCATGTTCCTGGATTTATTTACTGCAACTACGTATCACCAAAGGCCCTTAACAAAATTTGCCCACAAGCCTGACTCCTAATTTCCCAACAACCTTCTTGAATCCACTTGTAGTCTTGATTGTCGTGCTGAAATGAAACAAATTCACTTAGAATATCCACAAAAATGGAGCAATAAAACCTGATTTTTCATGCGGCAATGCAATTTCTCACTTTTTGTATCAAATTATGACACTTTCTTGAAAAGTATCAGATCCACAATCAAAATATCACAATGCAGATTAAAATGTCATGGAAGAAACCCAAAATATTGTGGCTGGAGCAATTTCTCATGAAACTGAAAAATTGGGAGACTTGACAGTTTTCTTGCGTGCACCACTGGCATGTGGGTCATGTGCACCACCAGCAAAGGTCCTCCAGCCATGAATTTTTGGGTGGTAATAGACTGGAGCTGCTTGGTCCAGTGGTTGTGGCAGTTTGTAGAAATAATCCCATGAACTTACAGATTTCCAAGGGGCAACGGCTGGGTGACTTTTTCTCCAGCTGTAGTGTGTGCAAACCAATTCCTATAACTCATTTCCAATTATATGACCTCGTTATTTTACATCTAAAAGGGCAAAACCAACACTATATATTCCTACATACATACTTCTAAAAATTAATTAATTCGCATATACTTGTGTCATTCTAGTTTTTCAAGAGCTGTGGTATTGTCATGCTGGCATCCTGTCATTTTAGTGCTTCTTTGGTTGCAGGTGCCAAAACCATTTTAGGCCCTTCCCCTACCTTATCTACTAGGTGCCACACCCAAACTAAAATTTCTTAAACTTCTTAAATGCAGGCTTCTCATCGAGGACCTCTCACAACATCTTGTTCTTGGCATCATTCTCCCCACCACAAAAGAGTTCAACTTCAAGCTAACATTCAGTTCACAGTAACTTCCAAAATTCCCAAAAATGTGATGTCCATGGAATCCCATTCCCACGTTTCTTTTGAGGCTCAAATCTGTTGTGGCAATAATTTCACATTCCTTGGGAATGAAGGATTCACATAAAACATGGAAATCCCATTTCAATGCTCCATCATGTGTAAGCTTTATAAGAGATTGAAATTCTCATTACCATGACAAACTCATTTTCGAGATTAAATTCCACCCCCCCCCCCCCCCGACTATTTTTGCTCGTTAGACATTAATGTCCCATCATATAGTAAAATTACATATTGCTATATTTAAAATAAAATCATTCTAACTCATTCTAATAAAAATAAAATTAATAAAAAATAAAAGCAGTATTATCATTATGTTATAACAAAATATAATGGTTGAAATTTTGAGACCATATTGCCCCCATTATTTTGACTAATTGGATTATTAAGTTGATGCAGGGGCAGCCTCAAGGATCTGCAGCCATGGGGAGAAAGATGAAATTGAAGAAGGCGAAGAGAGGAGATACAAAGGGGAAATCTCACGTTCACTTCAAATTCAAACTCAACAACTACCTACAGCATGGCTTTCACACGCTAATTAAAATTTTTAGATTACGTCTTTACCTAAAAGCTTAATCTATTAGGTTGTGGGCCAATAATGTATATCAAGCTTTAAAACTCCCCTGTGCATGCAGCCCAACAGCACATGGAGAGATAAACACACATGGGATAACACCCATTAAATAATTTTTAACACCACATAATAAATGCTCAATGATACTAGAACCCAAGACCTCCTGGCAAACAGCTCTAAAACCAAGTTTGATCACCACATTACCTAAAAGCTTAGAAATCGTTTGGAACCACTTATAGAAAAGTACTTTTTTGGAAAAAGTACTCAACTACTTATCTGAAGTACTGAAAGTCACAAGTACAGTTCAGTAGTGTCTAAAAATAAGAACTGATTATAAGTACTCATAAAATAATTAATATTTGGATACCACTTTTAATAAGTATTGTCTTATTAATTTGTAATTGACATGTTTAATTAAAACTGTAACTATTATCTAATTAACAATTTAATGAAAATTTATGTTAATTAACATTTTATTATTTTTAATTAACAAATTAATTAAAATTTAAATTTAAATTTTTAATTAACCATTTAATTAACATTTTAAAACATTGCCTAATTAATAAATAAATATAATTCGTTAATTAAAATATCAAATATTACTTTTTGCAATATTGACATTAACTATGAGTTGAAATTCAATTAAATTCATCTTTTCAGAGTAATTAAAAGTAATTAACCAGATTTTTAATTAAAAATGTATCATATAATTAAAAAGCCCCTCCACTTATTCTTCCTGCAATATTCCCTTTCTCTGCAATTATCCAATTTTGATGGAGGGGAAGAAAAGCTCAAGGACATGCAGATCACTGCTCACCGGACTGGGGTTAACATGGCTGCACTCTTGTCAATCAGAGGGCAGCGGCTCAGAGGAACAGATTGGTGCTGTACATGATCTTGCCAGTTGCCTCATAGAGGAGCAGCTCACTAGAGCTCTGCACTTTATTATGTGGTCTTTAAAATGACCAGGGCTGCCCCTCCGCATGGGATAGTGGCCAAAAGTAATCTCCAAATAATTCTTCAAAAGTACCTTTTTCCCCCCAAAAGTAGTAGTGTCCACAAGTACTTCTAAAATTAAGTACATTATGCATTGTTTGCCAAACACTACTTACTGACACAAGTACTTATAAGCTATAACAAGTATTCTTTGAAAAGTGCTTATTTTTTAAGAGCTTCCAAATGGGAGCTTAAGCTATTAGGTTGTGGGCTAACAATGTATATCAAGTTTAGTAATTAGAAAGCCTCTAACACATGAAATTACACATATACTCCTAAATCTAGATGAAAAAATCACAAACATACCCTAAAATAAACAAATATTACAAACAAACCCCAAATAACATAATCCTAATACAAGCAAACTAAACACACATAATTAAACAACCCACTGACTAAGCACATACGAGTTTACGACCCAATAAATCATAGACTCTATTCTTCAACATAGACCTCCAAGTTGGGTAGAAATCATCCATCCAAATACCTGCTTCTTGTCCTACATCATAAGTGCTGAATTTTTTTTATTTGTCAGGGGTGAAATTTTTTCACATAACAAAAAAATCATTAAAAGTTAAATAGAAGTATAAAATATGGATGATAAGACATCCTCCTCAAATCAGCGAACTACAGCAACCTTTCCTTCCAATCCCTTGAAGATCAAAGGACAATGTCCCTCCAAAAATCCCAAAAGAGAGTTGCCTGAAAGAAGCAGAAAATTAACTCGAACCCAAAGCACAAGTGAGAAGTCATTTGATCCTTCAAAATTCTTACGTTCCTCTTGAGACAAGAGTCCAGAAAATGGTGTAAGCACAAGTCCATAACCCCCTTCCCCCCCCCCCCCCTCTCCTACTTTTCCCAAAACCCCAAAATGTCGTTATCAAGAAAAAAAAAAAATTAGGACATGGATTATGAATATGTTTTTGTGTTGAAAATTTGATCATTTTTCATATGTATTATTCATATAGAAATGTCTCCCACCATTCCCAAGTTGAACCAAACACTAACATGGATATCCTCGACACATTCCCGACAATCTTACAATGTGAACGAAACAAAAAATATTCCCATTTGGAAGGCATCCCACCTAGGAATGTCATTCCATGGGAATATTTTTTATTTGAACCAAACACCATCTTAAATTTCTATGTTGCCTACTTGAAGTAAAAGAACATAAAGAATTCAATCCAATACTCAAAAGTGTGTATCCAATATTCAAAGTGTGCTTTAATACCAACGACTATAACTTGGAATGTACCTCATAACACACCAAAAACTGACTTTGACGCTCGTAGAGTTCTCACAATCATCATAAATCAATTGATATATGAGTTGCTATGGTCTCTTTGTGGATAGGGTAGTTCGGGGCTGGTGTAAATGTTTCTCATTAACAATTCGCTAATCACACGACACAGTGATCTGCTGTTTTGCTCAAATTGGACTTCGAGAAAGCCTACAACATGGTGGGCTAGAGTTTCTTGGACCAAGTGTTGGATAAGAAAGGTTCTGGAGCAGTTTGGAGGAATGGTAAAGGGTGTTTGTCCTCAGTGACTGCATCATTCATCCAGAATAGCTAACTTAGGAAGCGGTTAAAGGCCTCACAAAGATTAAGACAATCGGATCCCCTCTTCCTATTACTCTTTACACTAGTTGTGAACACATTAAGTAGACATGTTTAGGGTCTTAAATACCATCCTTCCCAACAAAATAAGAATGGCCAAGATGTCCACCGGACTGTTAGAGTCAGAGGATGAAGGACCACTCACCAACTGTGATTAAGATCATCTTTACCTACTTCTGCAGTTTTTTTTATAGCAAAAGAAGATATTTCATTGATAAAAGGAGAATTACAAAAAGGAGAAAGACTTCTCCCATCAAAAATCTGGAATAATCCCCAAAAAAAAAATCTAATAAAAAAAATGGAAAAAAATAATAATATTCAGAGCAGAAGATTCCTCTACTCATACGTTGACAATATTTCTCCAACTTCTGTGTATTCTTTTAGGGAACCATATTCTGCCCTATTACCTCCTCATTTTCAGTTTTGGAATTCTCCTCCTCCCCCCCCCCCCCCCCCAACTCCATAAGACTGAGCAAGCGAACCTCTCCTTCAAAATTGAAATCAGCTCATAAGTATCACCATCGGCTACTCAAATTGTCTTCCAATTAGGATAATGAATCGTCCTCTAATACTCTCTCCGCCATAATCCTCTGCTTGTCCCTAAAATCAGTGTGTAGAGGACAGAAGAGTTTGCTAATGGGAGAGTAATCTTCCTCCACTTTGTTGCAAAGAAGCTCGGTTGCGTGACTTTGTTCTTCCTTCGGCTTCAGCAGAGCTGTTTCTTGATCATCAACTTCCTCTCACATTCTGCGTAGAAAACCCGTCTGAGTCCCTAAAGACTTGTATGGTTGGTTCAATTAGTTAGGAAGTATTTCTATTTATGGTGGTTTCAGGAATAAGAACAATGTGAGTGCATGTTAACACGTGGTAGAATGATACTGTGTTCTTTGCTTTATTCTGGGTGTTCTATTTTTGTTAGTTTTCTGATACAGATTTCTTTGATATTTAGTGGGAATAATCGACTCTTTCACCCTAGTTTTTTGGATTTTTTTTTTCACGTAATAGTTTTTGTCTTTCCTTTTATTTTGCAAAGTGAGGATTTCTCATCCCCTTCTGTACTTCCTTATTTACTCTTCGTGAATATCTTCTTTTTCTATTTAAAAAAAAAAAAGAAAAGAAAAGAAAAAAAGGGATCCTGTTAAATGGACAGGGTTGAATAGAATGAATTGTGATTCAAGAATTTTTTCCTATTAACTTTGTTCTCCGACTAACAAGAAGTGTCACAATGTGCACGATGCATAATGGTACAAAAATTTAAAAAAAAATGGAGCCTGCACTTTAATTTTTTGCAGTGAAAAAGTAAAAACAAAACATCGAAAACCTAAAAAATGGTGCTATGCCCTAAAAATAGGTCCATGATAGTTTTATGTGCAAAAAAGTGGATAAGTGCCTTCACATCACCCATTCAAGGGAACATCTATTATTGTTATTATTATTTTTTATTAAAAAAAAATAAAAAAAAATTCATTAACAGAGAGGAGAAGAATTCACAAGGATCGGAGGATAAGAAATCCTCCTAGAAGAAGCAATAAACGATTACAATAAAGCCCCCTTCAATTCCTCTAAAGATCAGACAATAACATTCCCCAAAAAAATAGAAAGAGTGAGCCCAAAAGGAAACAAGGAAAACAACTCTATCCTGTAGAAGACAAACGAAAGTTTCTATGCCATTAGAAATCCTTGTATTGTTTTCAGTCCACGAAGTCTAAGAGAGGGCGAAGACAACGCATCTCCATAAGACCAACCGTTTCTGCTTCCTCTCAAAACCTCTATATTGCACCAGCAGGAAAGTATAAAATGGTTTGAAGAAGAACAAGAGCAATAAAACACTAAAAAAAAGGCTCAAAGCCGCCTTAGCCACCCCAAGAGGAAGAAACAAGGGGTTGTAGTTTCACTTGACTTAAAACACATAAAACAGATATACAAACTGATAGCCTTGTAAAGTCACAACAACAAAAATATTGGTATTAAGCCTATATTGAACCAGAGTCCACATGAAATCCCTATTTTTGAAAATTGAAAGGAGCTTTTGCCTTCAAGATGAAGTCGTTCAAGGGCAAAGAACAAGGGTGCAGGGATTCCATGTGTTGAGAGAAGATTTGTGGAGAAAGAGCTATCCCATATCCAAATCCTCAAATCAAATCCTCTCTTGCATGAAGAGAAAAAGAATCCGTCACTCTCAAGTTCTCAACAAAATGGTTAGATCATCAACCTCTCTCTCATTGGGCTTTATAAAGAAATGAAAATCCCAATAGAGAGGCCCCCGTAGAAAGAATAAAAAGTGTTAATCAAGGAACGTGTAAGCTGGACAATTTGAAAAGGTGAGACTGTGAGAGACCAAAGACTCCCGAACCAAAACCTCTTCCACCCAAACATCTTCTAGAAACTGAATGGCATTTCCATTTCCAACTTGGAAACGAGTAACAAGGTAGAATAAGTGGGCTACTTGAGAAATGAATTTCCTTAGTATCCCACCTATTCTAATGCCAAAGCATACTTGCTTCTAAATTACCATGTTCCAAAAGGAGCCAAACCCCAAGAGGAACCTCCAAAGACAAAGAGATGCATTCAAATACTACAATCCCAAGGCACAAACCCCCCCTCAAGTTATATCTTCTCAGTTCTAACCCCATCCCAGCTCACAATTGTGGTCCCTCTTACCCTCTTTAGCACTTGACGACAAAAATCCCTTACATCCTCTCCAAAGCCTCCGCCACCTAGTCGGAAATTTAAAGAGAGAAAATAAGAAAAAATGCTAGAAAAGCTACATTGAGAAGCGTTAATGGGACCCCCTCCTAAGGATAGGTAAGCTCTCTTATCACTCCTTAACTTTCTACTCGCTCTCTCTAATAACCAGATCCTCGAAATACTAGAGGATTAGGGTGCGACCCAAGAGGGAAACCTATAAGTTAGAGGCTATCCAAAATGGTATGCAACCAATCAGATAGGCCTTCAACTTGGTTCATACTAAATTGATGCTTGCTGCCCCACTGTTGGACATTTAGATCTTAAGACTGAAAATATTCTTGAATATTTTGGGGTAACATAAGAACCTTTTGAAATTTGTTAGCACATTATTATTGAGAAAGAGAAGTGTGTCATCAGAAAATTGAAAAGGGGACACTTACAACCTCTTCCTGTGACCCCTACCTCAGCCCCCAGGTGGGGTGACATTACGCGAGGAGATACCTCTGGATTAAATTGGGGGGAGGTGAGGGGATCTAAAGACCTACGGAGAACTCCTTGATGACCTAGGTTTGTGAAATTAGAGACCTCAAGTAAATGATGGGGGTTTGATCTAGGTAACATACGGGAGAACGCCGTTTACAAGACGACAGTATAAAAAGAATTTAGAAAGCTTAGTTGCTTGTCCTATTTTAATCAGGGGGTGTGGTTAGTCGGTTTTGGAAGTGGCGGTAGTGGTACAACGAGTTGAGTTATGAAGATTTAGCTAGAATCCAAGAGTGTTGCAGGCCAGTTCCCACGCGTACTATTATCCCCTATGCCACTTTGAATTGGGGAACGGCGTTGACCACACAGTCCTTGATCTTGTATATACTTTACGAGAACAAAGGGATGTTGTCGCTAAGGGGTTTGCTCAATAATGCCAGACTATCGCTGTTGTGTGTAAGGAATGGGCACGGCTTCACTTTCTCCGTCTACAGAGTTTGTCATTGCATTGGGATAATGTGTTCGTGGGAAGACTAGTTCTATCTCTAGGTGGGGATAGTTTGGTGGGGTGGTCTTTTCTTCTGTTTTGCGTGAAGTGTAGGAGGGAGGGTTCAAAGTGGAATTCTCTTCTATGTACTGTCCTTCTAGGACCCAAATCTTAGGAGCTCCTTTTGAGATGCGCTTCTAATTATGTTTAGGCTTTCTGCTCCATTAGGCGCCATTGTGGGTTATGACTAAATGCGTGGTATCGCTTTCGTCTAGCGCGTTTCTAGGGGAGATAACATAAGGAGGGAGTGGGATTGTACACAGCTAGCAGGATAGCACTTGGATCTCTCTTACACAGGATAGTGGACTGGTTTTTTAATATTTAGGATTTTCACATTTTGAGAAAGATGTACCCACTTGGTTTGTAGAAAGGGGCTAGGGCTAGTCCGGCAGTCATAGTAGGAGCGATAGACTTATGTTTAAAGAGAGGGGCGAATGGATTTCCAATCCTCCCAACTTTTTTCACAAGGCTTACTTTGATCATTTACCCTATTAATGTTAAAAGTCCCTTCGTGGGGCCTCCTACCCCTTTTAGGTTTGTGAAAGACAGCAAGTTCAAAAAGAATGGAATAGGGAGGCGTTTGGTGGTATTAGGATTAGGAAAACATGCGATTAAGGAATTGAATGATGACTGTGAACCCCTCTCAGACTATTGGGAAGGCTACACTTATCAAAGGTCCCATGAACAGGGGGTCAATGAGTTAGAAGAGGATAGAAGAGGTTGATCTTTGAGTGAGTGAGAAAAGAAGTAATCTAGAGACAACACAGATTAAGGTTTTAATGGGCTTTTGGTAACACGATGAGCGATTGCAAAGGTTGGCAAATGGGCAACAAGAGACCCTATGAAAGGGAATTGGGTGTGGGGCAATGGAGAAGAGCCCACTTTCTCTATATTAAGATTAGTGTAGTTTGGAGGAGCCTATTGAGTCAGGAGTGACATGAGGAGGTGTAGGTTTGGGATGGCGAAGGAAGTCTAACAGCTTAGGTGGTCACGAGTCGTGATAGTGTTCGTCGATGGCTTTTATTAGTTTTTTTTTTTTCATGATTGTTGGGAAGTGCATTAAGCGAGATTCATCATACATATATTTTTTTGACATGATTTACTCCGGGTGTCAGTAAAGTAGGAGATAGCGAGGTTTAGAGAATGAGTAATTAACTCACATCCTTACTCGGTGCCATACAAAGAATTGAGCATATCGGCTAAGATTAGCATAGTCAGATCTCATTAGTCTTGATTCTAGGTGTTAATCTTTGATCACAAAATAGCAATTAGAATATGTACATACAATAGAGTTCGCATCGCTTTGTCGTATGAACCTTTCTAGTGCTCAAAGTGCACTTTGTAGGGCATAGTACAATAGTTGGATGCACATGTGGTGGTGGAATGAGGGTGGTTGAGGACTTATTCTGATTGAATCGCGAGAAGAAGAAGGGTTTCCTTTTAAGCACTGCCGTATTCAAGAGAGCTTATGTAAGAGTATTGGTTGGTTTCGAGATCTAGACAAAATCTTGTCGTAGGCAGTATTTTGGTGAGAAATGACATAGTGTGACGAGGGTGCACTGTCCCTAGATCTTGTTTTTTGGATTTTAGTGGAGATGTGTGAACCGCAGTTTAGCATAAGCACATCGAGGTGTTATTCAGACAAGGGCGACCCACTTACTCCTTTTTATGTGTGTAGTGGAGTATTTTTGTGGGCATAATGCGTTTTATTCCTGTAAATAGATAGTGGATAATGCCTACGTAAACATGGGAATGTTACTGTGGGTCGCGATCGCAGAGTGAGTGGCTGTTGTTTCTGTACCCCTCTTCCGCGCTGCTGAGGATCACCAAAGCCACACTCATGTATGAAGATACACACCAAAAACAGGTCGGACAGAGAAGAGAAATGAAAGGAGGGAATCACAAGCCACAAGCAGTCTGAACAGAACTGAGACATGTCTCATTGCAATGAATTTGTAAGAAGGAATCCTCCGCAACAAATGATAACAAGGCTTACCATGGAACCAGAATCAACAAGAAGAATCTCCCTGGAAATTTCATGACAACAAACATATATGAGATAAACAGCATACTCCACAAAGCATAGCCGATTGTTCTTTTGACGAACTCATTTCGTTGCTTGAGAATATAAACAAGACGGGATGATGAACCATGCTGAATTTGGTTATGACGTTCAAAAAGTCGAGAAGAACCAGCACATTGGCTATCATTACGCTGCAATCGTATAAGGTCAACAAAACAATGAATGAACTTGAAAATAGGTAAAATAGTCAAATAGACCCTCTCATTCACACACCCAATCTGTTGCATCTCTGCCCGTATGACAGCTGCAGTTCTGAGCAACACAACTAGTGGCTCCTACCCAAACCGCGCAACTTATGACGTAACTGACTATGGAGCCTCCCCGTATCCTACCGACCACACCCCCCACATGGGACCATTAGACTGCTCC